>NC_090927.1:267728164-268978164 GCF_040938575.1 Ambystoma mexicanum | reverse complement strand
CAGTCAGTTCCTTGGGCCCTGACTCACTTTTCTCTGCATCCATCTTTAATTGACGAACTCCTGAGAAAGGACACTATTCTCTCGATTCAATAGGTCTCTCTCCTTCCTCAACTTCCTTTTCTATTGTTTGAAGGTCCTCAGATCTTGGCACATCTGATACAAATCACCTTGGGACTCAATCCCTTTGATAATTGACTATTTTCAGTTTTCAATTGTTTTATTTGTGATTGGAATGCAATAATGTCCTCCAAAAAGACTATATTATGAGCAGCCTGGTCATTTACCTTGTGTTGCAGTGCACTCAGATTTTTCACTCACTTGTTATGCTCATCTTGCAGTACATTTCACGCTCTGCATTTTCTTGTTGCTTTGTTTTTAACCTTTTTTTAGCTTCTCAATGATGCTCTCTTGTTTTAACTCTAAAGTATGTCTCTGTTGTGCTTTATTTTGTAACTGTTTGAGTTCTTTCTGGGCTTCATTCATCACCACAGTCTGATTCTACACACAGGCCAGACTGTGCTGATGTCGGTGTCAACAAATGAAAGTACAAATAAGCTGTGAACTGAGCCATGTTACTCTGGTCATCTCTATTAGTTTGTGCCATATAAATGCATGTTAGAACTTGGTGTAACAGACCATTATCCTTCCACATGTAAGCGTTAGCAGTGATAATCTCCTGCATCATTCTGGCTTGCCATATTTCATGTTCTTCCTCGAACCATTCACCTTTAATACATAGTTTTGATGGGAGGTGCTTCCTGGCAACATTGATTTCTATGGTGCTCATTCTGAAATGTGCTCTCCACCCTTATACACTCTCTATGTAGTGGCAAAATCCCACCCTGTTCCTACTTAGTTTTCACTCACAATAACAAGATAAAATCAATACTGTTCAATCTTATGTTTTCCCTATACACCTCCCTGGAACCCCGGATTCAAGTCTGAGTGGCAACTTAACAATTAAAACACAACTTTTGATCCAATGCAGTGCAATTACATCCAAATGACTAGTCTGCTTCTAGTAGAAATGTCACAAGTCACAAATCTTAACCAAATCCCGGACGAGACCCCAACTTGTCACGATTTATTGGACGGTCACTCTCAACTTGGGGAGATCCCCCCAATCAAGGTGTCGCACAACAGAGAGTTTAGCAGATTCAAACGTGCTCAGGTTTCCACCCTGTATTATACCACTCCGCTTATACCCCCTGTGTCACCAATAAGTCATGAACCAGCCCGTTATACAGAAATAATAATATATAAGCACATGTGGGATCTCTCTGCACATTAACACACAGGAAAACTGAAGACATGGGTTTATTTATCACACTGCTCTTTTCTCTCAGCACCCCTCCACCAGGCATCAGTTATATGTGACCCCTTTGGTTTTGAAGGCAGGGTACGGGGAGTGGGAATATATTGGGAATTTCGTTTGGTTTTTATTTTGAAAAGTAAGCTTTAGGAAATTAACTCAATGGGAAAATTCATTTTGTAACACACATTCAAATGAGATGCAGTGCTTTGGGATTCTGGTTTTGGAATAAAAGGGAAGATTAATTTTGGAACACACTACATTAAAAGGAAATGCTGGGTTTGGGGAAATTCATATTTTGGAATCAAGGCCACCTCTCTTCTGTAAGGAAATCAGGGGTTACAGGAAATAGGGTCATCAAAATATTTTATCAGCTATAGTGGCTACAACACACCAAGAATGAGATTTGTTAATTTAGAATTTTAACAAAAATCATCCTGTGATCTTTTCCATAGGGCAATTCATTGAATTCATTTTAATTAAATAGGTTAAGGGTCTAGACAGTTTTACCCTCCACCCACAATTAAATGGAGAAAATTAGGGGAAGTAGTTCCCCACACAATGGATAGCTTTGGGAGCCATCTACTTACTTAGGAGATCTCTGATCTTAACTCAGGAGGCCAGCCAGAATTAGGACACTCTTTTGGTAACACGTAGGCAGCTCACACTTTAGGTCTCTATTCACAGCAAGGTTCCACCAGCCACAGGCATCTCTCAGATAGAGCTCCCATTTTTCCAAGCAGAAGTCTCCAGCAAGTGTCTAGGGGTCTCCTTTTCTCGCTCTGTCATTTTGACCTTCTGTCTTTTTGTCTCTCTCTCTCTCTGGGTTTGTCTTTCTCCCTTTCGGTCTTCCTTCTTTCCCCTGGTTTTCCTTGGTTCTCTTTTGTAGGTAAGAAACTGCTATTATATATTAATCATGACACATCCACATTATAGATAGTTCCATGCTTTGGATTGGACATTCATTTTCCTTTCCCTCCCACCAATGCGGCCCCTTCCAGCCGATAAGGCAAGGGGTTTAGGAGCTCTGGATTATGAATAATGAGGGGAGGAGAGAAATGCATCATTTCAAAATGACATTTAAGTTACACTTTTGTTTTCTCAGAAAGTCACAACATGACAACTTTCTGCAATATATATTTTTGGATTCTACGATTCATGGCGGATCTCGGGAAACTAATTTGATTGCTGCATGACCTTCACGGGGGGAGCCATCATTTTTCGTGGTTTATTCATGAGAAGAAATAGTTATAAACATCAAACTTCACAAAACACACTTATTTCTCTGATTTAGAGGACTGTCACAAACCCATTTGCGTCTCTAACTCAACATTTACATAGATATGATAGGCTTCTGGCGATCTTCGAAATGAGTCTTGAATGAGCCCATTACGATGCATGGTTCTCCTATTATTAATGAAAACCTGTCCCATGTTATTGCAGTATATTGGGCAATGACAGTACTGAAAGGTCTGTTCTGTTGGCTGCCTTACATGACCCTTCCATAATTTTGATCTAAAAACTGATGTATTTCTTTGGATTTAACTGAAACAGACCTGTTTTCATGGTGGGCATCAGCCATCAGCCAAAGGTCAATGAGGTCAGAAATACATATACCCAGCCCGGCAGTTCAGTTAGGGAAACTGCAACAGCAAGCTACATGCATAATATGAGAAAAATTGCATTTTAAATTGAAAAGATGTGTTTTACATGTAACATTTTACATTGCCTCTGGGACTTCTGTCCATGTGTATGGTATTTCTTTAATGTAATAGATGAAAATACATGAGTCCCTTCTGTATTGTTCACACATAGGCTGTAGTTTAACATGGGAAACCGATGTCCATTTTAAAACTCCAAATAAGCTTTTCCATTTAATGTCAGTTTCTTTGTTGGAGAGTAAGTGTTTTTATTTGTGTCAATTAAATGTCGCTTTGCTTTACTTAGATTTCCAGATCACAGTCTTGTATTGCATAACTTCAATGTACCATGCTGCTATCTTTATCTGCCAAATTTTGCCTTGTCGCAGTCTATGGAGTCAAGATTTGCAGCAACACATATCTTTTGAAATGCATTGGGCACATTCAGCAGTTTTCAGTTCTAAGGCTCACTCTCCTTCATCTGAGTGCCTTTCCATTTTGGTGAAGTTGGGGTAGGCCCCTTTTTGTTCATTCAATGTTTCGAACTGCCCTGCATGTTCCAATGGGTCTCAGCCATCAGCCAGCTTTACTCTCACCATAGGGGCTTTGCATGGCCTTTTAATTTCTGTCACTATGGGGCTGAATTTGCACCCCACAGGACAGACCCAAGAAAGATGGTAAAATACTGCTTTGATCTCAATGAAATAACACAGGGAGATATAATAGCTATGAAAATAGATGCATGCATGTTCACACTTTGTCTTGTTGGTAGAAAGTTTATACAATTTTACATATGTCATTTATCACGTCATCATATGTGGCATTTGCAAAACCTATTAGCGGGAGAGATTGGATTAGGGGAATATGTCTACTTACAGAATTATATATGTGTTAATATCTCATTGGCTGCCCCTTGTCTGTTGGGCACATCCTGAGCTACTTCTACATATGTAATATACTGATTATAGCAGAGAATATGGCAGCAGATTGGTAAATGCAACATTGTATATATAAAAGTGCGTGCAGGCCTTATGATTGGTTGGCAACCCCATCCAGCCTTGGACTTTCAGCTTGTTTAGCAGCACGTGAGTGAAAATTAAACCTATGTGCCAATTCATTCCTGGTTTTCCAAATTAGCCCATCGTATGTCATCGACCTGATTCTTAGCCAGAGTCTTCTGTTTGTAGTTGACCTCATAGTCTGCTCACTGTCCTGGAACATTCAAGGGAGTATGATCAGACCCCATTGTTTTTGACTTCTGAGTCACGTGTTAGGAGACTGCGATTTTGTCAAATTCAGCCTCTTATTTACTACTATTTGATTTTATTAAACAGGGTACAATTACCCTTTCTGGCCTTTAGAGACTTGCTCACTCCACTTCACAAAGGCTGTTGCCTTTGTGGTTGTTCAACACTTGACACTTGCAGATGTCCTTGTCTCTCCTAATCCTTGCAGAAATATGTCTTATGCACATGGTCTGTTCATTCGACTCCCTTTGTGCCTTGCACCCATCTCTCGAAATAGCCTCTTTGGTCCGAGGCCAAGGAACTCCCTTATTCTGCACATGAAAACAGCTTCTTCATCAGTTCTTCAATTTGCAATCCAAGGCTTGTATTTTGAGGTACCAGGGATGATTCTTAACATAGGCCATCGTCCATTTTCTTCCAATGGCTGTCCTAAATGTCATGCATATACCTCTTTTAAGCAAGCTTCTATGTACCTTTTCTACCTTGAATTACAGAATATTTACAGTTATTGGTCAGCATGTTACGCCTCTTCCTTAAACAATATCAAAATTATAATTTTATTGTATTTGAGTCACAGAAATTCACATAAAGTTTCAAACACAAATTTCCAAAGTTAAATTGTGTTGTTCCACATATTACAAACAATACGTTTTTCAAAAGGATGTAACAAATAAACTCTTCAATATACTGCATGGAACAGTTCCTTTTACAATATCAAGTTGTTTCATTTATACACAATGGGCCTCATTACGAGTTTGGAGGCAGCCATGCCCTTAATAAGGGCATGGCTGCCTCCAAACTCGGGATCCGGGTCCCTTGAATGAGGAATTATCGGGTCATTCCAACCTTGGAGGACCCAGTAATTCCTCATTCAAAAAACCCATCCCCATTCCCATTAGAGCCCCGATAGGGCTCAAATGGGAATGGGGAGGGAGCTAATAACGGGCCCATTATTAACGGGCCCGTTATTAGTTCCCTGGTCCCCTTGCAGGACCCGCAAAGGACTTCTGGTCTGACCAGACGTTCAGAGCGGGTCCCGCAAGGGAACCTCGTAATAGGGCGGAATGGGTTTACCGGCACGGCACCATTACCAGTGCCGTTAAACCCATTCCGCCCACCTCGTAATTAGGCCCAATATGTTTCAACTCTAATAAATTGGGTACTACTCAAATGGAATAAAAGCTTTGTGTTTCAATACAGATCATACCAAACCAACGAAGAAACATAAGATCCCTTAGAATGGTGTTTGTAATGAACACCTCAGACTACACGTTTCAGGGCGAGCTGCCCCTTCTTCAGGTGTAGCTGATGCCAAGAATTGATCTAAAATAATGAAAAAAATGTATTTTGTGTAAGAAATAATTCTAACATTGTCAACTGTTTCAGACATTAATCTCCATTGAAAGAATGCTCGATATATGGTAGCACTAACCTGACTGAAATCCTCATCTCACGGTACTCTGTTATGATTCTCACAGGATTGAAGACCTGGAATGTAATGCAATATTTCACCTTCAATCCATCGAATCTTTCACTATGATGTCTCAGTTGCAGATAAAGGAGCATGCAATGGGTTACTTGTGTAGAATCAGATCCTAGCTTCCAATGCCTTGATGGAATCTTAACTGTTCACTCCAGTGGCTTCCTTAATGATACCTCACTTTTCTCTATCTAAAATCAGATTAGGGGGAAGAAAGAATAATTTCAATCAGAAATCCCCATACACTAGGCTATCACTGCTGCACAAGTGCACTCCTGTTGTTTTACCTGGCTGGTACTCAACACGCTGCAGGAACCAGGACGAAGCTGGAAGAATCAGCCGCCTGTTCTGTATCTCGATTTTGATCCATTGTCACCTGATTGCATGGCAATCATGTGACATAGTCACCTGATCGCGTGATCCAACAATTCCATCTCTTCATTCGGTATTGCCTGAAAGCCAATGTATTTAGTGTTAAATCAAAGGACTGCGATAAATCCGTGCTCGATGTGGAAACAGGGTGTTCAGCTTCAAATAACAGTCTCACGTCCCACATAGGCACCTTCTGCTTATGTATATTAAAGCGGTCACGTGGCTGTGTCATGTGATCACACTTACATAAGTTAAATAACCACAAAGGATTTCTTATAGTCCTGAAATGTAAGTGATGACTAAATAAACTATAATGCTGTTAAGCTTGGTTTGACACAAAGGGGATCAGCTGTATATAACAGCCTCCAGTACCTCATCGGCTTGCTTGTTAATATCACATGATCCTCATGCGCTCACGTGCTGTTATCACCTGATTCCATAATATTATAAATAAATACTCAATTCCTACTATGGAGAAAGAGTATGGTGCGTTAAAATCACAACTTCAGGTAGTGTTACGAGTGGTTCTAGTAAGCGAGAATTATTGCGAGAAGAAACCTCTCGTATAACTTCTGCTACTCTATCAATTTTGTTTGAATAATTACCAAGCAATCACGTGATGGTGTCACGTGATCACCTGCTGAAGAAACTAAGTATCTCATGTGATTTTCGTCTAGGGTCCATAAATTTGTCATTATTTATACAAAGTAAGTAGATCCTGATATCCTCATAAAATATTACTGTCAAAATTAACAATGATCTATGTTTTACCTGTTCGCCAATTATACAGCTGACAAAATCAGACCTATTTCTATAGAACATGCAATTTCGTTGCTATGGTTATCTCAGAAACTATTAATTAACACCCAGTCAATATTTCTGCCCTACTGCATTTTGCTACCTGATTTCAATCATTCTCAAAACAACTTTGTCAATTGTCTGTGTTCGCTTGTGAAGTCTCAGATAATCAAAAAGAAAATAAAGTCCATCTCATAATAATTCCATCTTTTGCAGAAACCTTCAATAACAACAAGTTTGCTCATACTGTTAGTTAGAGACATTAATGGCTAATGGTCATAAATCACAAGAAGCAACTTAGATCAAAGTCTAAATTCATACCCTTATGGGACAGAGTCCAGTATTTCAATCCAATGGATCTCCTTTTGGCGTAATAGGGTATTTATGTCACCTCCTCTTTTTGGACATATTTGACTACTTCTAGAATCACAAATTTCATCTGCAGTATCGAATGGTTACACAGTTTAAAGTGTTGTGCTAAGGGAGAATGTAATGAGCCTGTACGGATGTTCTGTCCAACGTAATTTAACCTTTCTTGTTGTAAAACCTACATAAAATAGGCTGCATGGACATTTTATACCATAGATCACATTAGTGGTATCACAAGTACTAGAGGGTGTAAGTAAAATTGGCTTGCCTGTATATGGATGTGTAATACTATTGCCTTTGATGTCATTATCGCAGTTTTGACAATTGTTACAAGGGAGAGTTCCCTTATAGTTGGTTTTGTCATTTGTTGCTTCCAAGTTATGTGCTTGAACCAAATGGACTCTGATGCTTTTGCTTTTTCTATATGCAAATACCGGTAAAGATTCAAATAGTTGAGATAGTACCGCGTCCATCTTCAGGATTTCCCATTTTTGTTCGATTACCCTTTTAATTCTTTGACTCTGTTCTGAAAATGTAGTAACATATACCAGCCTCTTCGATTCTGTTTTCTTTTTAGGTTCCAATGTCTGTTGTCTTGTTACCTCCAATACTTAAGACTGCACTGATGTGATTATTTCGTTTGGATATTCTCTTTGTAAGAACTTTTCACGTAATTTCGATGACTGTTTATGCAATTCAGTGTCATCTGAGATGATCCTTTTGTATCTCAAAAACTTACTATATGGGATCCTTTCTATAGTGGTTTTTGGATGAAAGCTTGATGCTTGTAAAATGCTGTTCTCGTTGGTCGATTTGTTGTATATAGTAGTTTCAAGTCTGTTATTAATAACATAGACGTCTACATCCATACATTTTATACATTTCTTACTGGTATGTGTTGTGAATTTAATTCTTTGGGCAAGTTGGTTCATGTGTTGAAAAACCTATCTCTCTAGATGCCAAAGACATCATCAATGAAATTAAAATAACATTTCAAATGTTAATAGTACTCTGAATTATTCAGCACCTTCATTTGTTCTAGGTACGATATGTAAGTATTTGCGTATCCCGGCGCCATGGCTGCACCCATAGATGTTCCTGCGATTTGAATAAAATACCTATCTACAAATCTGAAAAAGTTGCCGTTGAGAACCAATTTAAGTAGGCTTAAGACACAAAGCTTATTTGCCTCACATTTGTCTGTGGATAAGAGAAGCCACTCCATTGACTCTAGTCCCTTTTCGTGAGTTATGTTTGTATAGAGGTTGCACGCGTCCATAGTGAATAGTATATCTGTTGCATCATTGAAATCAAGGTCCTTAATTTTAAGTAGGAAATCTGTTGTGTCTTTAAGATATGATTGAGTTGTTTGTACCAACGGTTGTATGGCCTTGTCAATGTACTGGGCTAATGGCTCCAATAGGCTGTCGGATGCTGCTATTATGGGTCGTCCTGGTGGATCTGTTAGATTTTTGTGCACTTTCGGTAAACTATATAGAACCAGCATAATGGGGTGTGATTTTGTTAGAAAGAGTTTTGTTTTCTCTGAAATTTGGTTACATGTTTCCCTTAGTGCTTCAGTTATATTGTCAGTCTTAAGTATTTTCATATCGTTTCGGCATAGGTTTATACATCGTTTTTATGACATCATTCTGTTGTCATCAGACTTTATTTAGAGTTCTGCAATATTACCTGGAGCCACAATCTGGCATTTTGGCAGTGGACATCCTTCCTGGTAGCATTCTTCTTCTGCCTCTATGTGAGGGTATATTCTGAATGGCTGCCTGAATGCATATCGTTTTTTATTCCCTCGACACGGTATAGGAGTGTTGCATGTTCCCAATTGCAGCTCTGCATCTGCTACACCAATGGAATAGTGTTGAGGGTCGGAGACCAGAGGAGAGGCATCCACTTGCTCCTCTATATTCAACCATAACCTACTTCTCCTCTTGTTCCGCAATTCCTGCTTCATCTTCTTCTGTCATGTCATCATATCTTTGTCACCCCCCCTCAGGGGACCTGAATTTTCCATATGTTCATCCATGCTTCAGGTGATATATCGATGATCGCCAGCTGGTGAACAGAATATCCATCATACCCCATACCTCTTCCGTTCTTTGGGATAGTAAAACTTTGTTCCTGGAGTGCAAGACAACTTCTCCTGATATTTTCTCAAGTACTTTCTTCCATTTGCATTTTTTTCGCCAGTCCTTCTGTTAATGTCATTTATTATCTTAATTTCAGTACCTTTCTTGGCTGTCTTCTGGCATTATCCCAAGACAGAATCCTAGCATCACTAACAATAATATAGTTCCAAGTAATTTGAAGGCATTCCCCAACCAAGATGGATTCCATGAAACAGAGATGAGAACCAATTATATCCTGCCGTCTCATCAGCTTCCTCTTCCATCTTTGTATGCAGGGCTGTTAACATCATTATTGCTTTTGTCACGGTTCCATTTTCCCCATCATGAGATGGTATAAATGTACAGCAAGATGGCCCGACTTTGGCACAAACGCCTGCTTCCATTGCTGGTAATAGATCCAGAACATACCTGTTCTGTAAAATCCACAAGAATACTGTGAACCAGTGGGTAGACCTATAGTGTCAGCGTGCAGTTCCATACTTGAACCATTCTGTACATTTGTGGACCTTTTCCTACAACCCATCAGCAGAAATACTACAACATATCTAAGAGACACTATGGCCACCATTAAGCTTTTTGAGGATCGACCATTCGATCCAACTGAGAACTTCATAGTAACAATGGATAGACACCCTTTATACAAACATCCCGCAGGAAGAAGCTATAGAAGTGATCAGAATAAAGATCAGAATAGCACTTACACATGGAGCTACTCAACAAAGAGTTCCAGCCAAATTCATCATAGATCTAATGAGCATTGCCCTGAAGAAAAACGTATTTCGATATGACAATCAATATTACCTACAGATACAGGGAACAGCAATGGGGGCAGCATTTGCACCCAGTTTAATGATCCTGTTTATGGCAGCCTTTAAGGAAGAACATGTACTCACTGAAAGAAACCCCTATAAACTACAGATTACTCACTGGTACAGATATATAGATGATATCATCTTCATCTGGAGTGGCTCAAGGGATTCGCTGAATTACTATCTCATCTGACTGAATGGATGCTACCCAACCATCAAATTCACCATTGAAGCAGACAAGTAACAAATACACCTTTTAGACCTAATCATTAAAGGGGAAAAAGGCTAGCTTAAATGATCATTGTTTAAAAAAAGACACAGATGGAACACCATGCTCCATTATGACAGCTTTCACCCAAGGTCATTAATGGACAATTTACCTTTTAGTCAATGTTTACAATTTAGATAAAATTGCTCATCAATTGAGGATTACAATGAACACACAAGGAATCTAGGTTCAAATCTAAATGACAGAGGTTACCCAAAGAAGTTAATGTCTCACACCCTTAAGAGAGTCAGATATGTACTAAGGGAAACACTCTTGGAACCCAAGAACAAGAGAGATCAGGAAGAGAGACTTACATGCGTCACGGCATATAACACCAACTCTTTCCAAATCAAAAAGATGATACAAAAATATTGGTCCATGGTTAAAACATGTATACCTCACACACCGTTACCCCTTTTCGCATTCAGGAAATCTAAGAACCTAAGGGAAAAATTAGTACATTCCAAAATGTAAAGAACCAGGGCAACCACTTCCAATTGGGACCTACACCCGTTAAAGGACCATTTTCAATGTGGGACCTGCCAAGCATGTAAATATACCACCAAAATAACATCATTTCTTGTAAATGGAAAAGAATGGGAGGTACGATTTCTGACTAACTGCAAAACATCTAATGTTGTGTATTGCATACAATGCCCATGTGACCTAATGTATGTAGGGCAAACCTCGAGAGCAGTCCACCTGAGGATCAATGAACACAGATAAAGAATTTGATGCAAGAATATTTCTGCACTGCTTATCTCACACTTTTTGGAAAAACAACACAAACCAGAGGATGTAAAATGGTGGGTGTTCGATACAGTGAAACAGACAACTAACCCACATAGGGCACTACTAAATAAAGAGGCACATTGCATTCATCATCTGAACAGCCTGCAGAGAGGCTTAAATTAACATATGATATGATATGATATGATATATGATATGATAGTTTATTTATATAGCACCTATACACAATGTGTTTCAAAGCGCTTCAAGGCAAGGGAGGAAACAAGGGAAAATACAATGACATTCTTACAGATATGATATGATATGCCCATATTCCAGTGAAACATTGTATTAATTGAAAGTAAGCACATTTAGCTAAGGACTACAGCCTCAGACCACTCCCACTGGACGGCACACAGGTTATCACTTAACCGACCAGCTGTCTTTCTTTCCTTCTATACAGCTGGAGAGAGACTTTTTTATATATAGAAATGTTTCTATCCAGCTATCAGATAAAGCATGGGCAAACAAGTCCCTTAAGCTCCAAAACCCCTGTGCTACCTCCCCCTTCTGGAGTCCATACGGGAAGAGATATCACAAACCGGCAGCATTTGATCCTCAGGATGAGAGCAAGTACAACATATACTGGTCGCATCCTAAAGCGCCCTCTAGGTCCTTTGGAGCATCACGGTAACCTATCAGGGACATGCAAAAGCTTAGATTAGTGATCCACCAAATCAAGACCATATTCAGAATAATGGGGCATGCAAATCCGTCTTCCCCGTTTATTTATCTATAGATCATGTGCTCCATTGTCATTAGTTTCCCATACTTGATATAAGAATAGGGACACTCTAGAGATAGTTGCCACATTTTCACGCCTCCCAAGAAGAGTTAATGTATGCCAGCCGCAGCCTAAAGCACTGTCTAGGCCATGTGGGGCATCACGGAAACCAACTATAGATATACAAAAAATTAGATTTGCGCTCTGTCCATGACAATAACATACTTAGAATGATTAGGCGTGCAATTCCAGCTACACCTTTTATTTAATCTACACAAAAGGCCCTGTTTTATCAGTTCCACAACATTATATGAGAACAGGCACTCTCTAAAGATGGACGTCAACATTTTGTGACCTCACAATAAGGAGTAAAACGAAGCATCAGTCATGTGAGTGACGATCACTTGACTGTATGGGGGATCACTAAGACACGGTCTATCGTTCAGCACGATACGGAGCACAACACTTTGGGTTTCACTTCTGCAGGTAACTCCTCATGGAAGTATAGGGAAGCTTCGGACTGCTGTTAGCAGCAAGAGCAAGGGAGCACTACATCTGCAGGGCCCTTCTCCGATTTAAATAGCATTTCCATGTGGAGAGATGTAACTTACACATTTACTTTCAGCAGCCCATGCTGCCGCACCACCCTAGCTGTCATGGGTATCAGGCAGGTAGTTGCGGCAAGCTGGGTGGAGGCTTGGCAGGCCTGGCATAGGCACACAAAGAACCCATAGCAAATTCCTCCTTTAATTCCTTCCTAGTGTTTGTAGTAACTTCCTGGTTATCACTTCCTGTTGCCAAACAGGAAGTGCATGATGCTTCATGAGCTCTCTAGTGTTTGGGTGTGGCTGGCTATATAAACCACACCCACGATTCTTCCAGTGCTTCGTGTTGCTTACCGTGAGCTGTATCAGCAACACACTTGCCGTGCTCTGGATCAGCCAGCTCCTGCTTACCTGCTCCGGATCAGCCAGCTTCTGCTTACCTGCTCCGGATCATCCTGCTTCTGCTTACCTGCTCCTGATCACCCTACTTCTGCTTACACGCTCTGGATCATTCTGCTTCAGCTTACCTGCTCCGGAAGAAGAGGGGACTTCTACACCGGCACCTGTAAGAACAAAATAGAACTGCGTTAACACGTGCACATCAGTGACGCTGCGCATACTCCCCGAATCTTCCCGCAATGCTGCAATCCAGGTCAGTTATACAACACTTATTTCACTGCACTCGTGGTGCATACTTACCAAAAGCCTCCGTGTATACTTACCCAACCACCAAGTCTCCCCTAGCGCTAAACCCAGACTCGAGGCGCTAATACCACATAACTTCTCCTGGAAGAGAAAGGGAGAGACATTACCAAGCACGCTCGAATTATAGGCGCTGCGCTAGCCTACCAGCAGATAGCTTCTACACGCAGCGCTACTCACCCACAAAAATACTGGCAAAGAAAGACAATATAGACAATTTTCGACACTCCACATTCTCCGTGCAACGTTCACTTGTGGGAAGGACTTTCTAGCCAGTGAAGAAACTGGCGCCTTGAACACTCGGCCTCGCTGTGAAGGCATAAAACAGCGTTTGGCATCTGAACTCAGCCTACAGACATTGGCACCAATCACATGAGTGAATTGCGCAGGATGGAGTGCACACCCTACTAAAGATCAAGGTATTCCTCCGGGTGAAACAGGGGAAGTGAAGACTCTGGGTCAAGGGAGGCTCGTCCATCGCTCCTGCAGAGACACCGGTGAGTGTGACAGAACACAAAGCCATCCTCAATACCTCTGCCCGAGCGATGGAAACCTCTGAGGTAGACCAGCTTTCCCTATTGTTAGGTGAACTACGGGCCGAGGTGCATGCAGCCCGCTCTGAGACAAATGCCTTAAGGCGCGAACTGGTAGTTAACAGGGACAAAACAGACGATTTGGCAAGACAGCTCTTACAGACCCAGGCTGGTCTAGCACCCCTACCAGGTGGGGTTCCTCAGGGGCAGCCTACCGTGGCACCTGTAGCCACACCCATTCAGGTATTGCTTCCAGGCAACATCCCTTTAGCACCCACGGAACGCTTCTCTGGGGATCCCAAGAAATTTGGAGCGTTCATGAATCAATGCCGGCTACACTTCATATGCAAACCAGTCACTTTTCTGAACGACCAAGCTAAAGTAGCTTTTATCCTCTCCTATTTAGGAGGGCATGCGGTGGACTGGTCTGTCCCGTTAGTGCTCAGGGACGACCCTTTACTGAGAATTTACCCAGGTTTTCAGCGTGAACTGGAAAAACTATTTGCCCATCGGACTCGAGGTCAGGCCCTGGATGATGAGCTAATCTCTGTGCGACAGGGTGGTCAGGATCTTATCTCATATGTCGCCACATTCAATTGCTTAATAGCCGAATCAAGTTGGCCACAGGAGAAACGAATAATGTTATTTTATCGAGGACTGAGAGGAGAATTAAAAGATGTCTTGGCGCAAGTAGTTAATCCTCCCGAAGATTACAGTGAATACATCGACCTAACTATGCAACTAGACCACCGGTTACAGGATCGCAAGGCCGACCGAACCAGATCAGAGCATAGACCAGTGTATGTCCGACCAAAGGAAACGTTCCATCGACAGGCTTCAGAAACACACTCAGAGCCCGTGCAATTGGGTGTTCTCAGGGGACTGCTCACCAAGGCAGAGAAAGAACGGAGGTGTCAGGAAAAACCTTCCTTATATTGCGGCCAATCTAGTCACTTCCTCCAGAACTGCATGGTTAAACCCCAAGGGAAGACAATGGGGGTACTAGATAACACAGGGGAAGACACAGGTGCGGTAGTGGAAAACTCCAATGTCCGGCAGATGTAGAGGTCGGTCTGTTGAGCCAGGAACGGAGCACTCAGATCTCACATTTCAGTATTCCTGTGGTTTTGGTAGACCCTTCACAGTCCACCCGAATGCATGCCCTCAAGGCTTTCATAGACATTGGGGCTATTGGGAACTACCTGGACATAAACACCACAAAGACCTTGGGATTGGCATTCCACCGTAAGGACACCGTAGAAAGCTTGACGGCTGTGGATGGCACTCAACTCCTTTCGGGACCAGTAATACAGTGTGCTTCCACCATCACCTTAATCTGCCAAGATGGCCACAGGGAAAGTATTAGATTCAACCTTATCGCTGCACCCCAATTCCAGCTGATTCTTGGGATACCGTGGCTAGAGACACACAACCCAAAGATAGATTGGCGAGCTCGAACCTTACTCTTTTCCATGGAATGCTCCTCTTGTTACGACAACAAAGGGATCCATGGAAGCCCATTGTTAGCTTCACAGGAAAAGATAGCAGGTTTGGGCTTGGTGGGCACTCTACCAGAGGAATACCAGGAGTTCCAGGATGTGTTCGTGAAGGTGCAAGCTAATACACTACCACCACATCGAGTTTACGACTGCCAGATTGACCTGCAACCAGCGGCACAAGTACATTGCAGCCGCATTTATGCACTAACCGAGGAAGAAAACGCTCATCTACGGAACCTACTTGGATCAATACCTGGCCAATGGCTTCATTAGACCATCTAAGTCACCAGCCACCTCCCCACTATTCTTCGTACCGACGAAAGAGGGGGACTTAAGAACGTGTATTGATTACCTGGCCCTAAATCAAGTCACCATAAAAAATAAGTACCCATTACCTCTGATATCAGTACTCACAGAGCAGGTGAGACAAGCGAAGATTTTCACAAAGATAGACTTACGCGGCGCATATCACCTGGTACGCATGAAGAAAGGGGACGAGTGGAAGACTGCATTCCGTACCCTCTATGGCTTGTATGAATACCAGGTCATTCCCTTTGGGCTTTGCAATGCCCCGGCTGTGTTCCAGCATTTTATGAATGATGTGTTACGGGAACTCCTCAATGTCTGCGCAGTCGTCTACATCGATGACATTCTGATCTACTCCACCACTCCCCAAGAACACGAAACCCACGTGCGAGCTGTACTCTGCAAACTGCGTGAAAACCAACTGTACGCAAAGCTAGAAAAATGCTCCTTTCACGTCACCGAGGTGGAGTTTCTGGGATATGTACTGACACTGAAGGGGCTCAAGATAGACAATAGAAAAGTGGAGGCAATCCTCACTTGGTCCTCACCCACGTCTGTAAAGGGAGTACAGAGTTTGCTAGGGTTTGCAAACTTTTATCAATGCTTCATATCAGGATTCTCACATATTGTACATCCAATAACATACTTGCTGTGCAAACACCAAAAGTTTGAATGGACACCAGCGGCGGAAAAAGCTTTCCAAGCTCTCAAGGAAAAATTCACCTCAGCTCCAATACTGCAACACCCACAGCCCGATTTACTGTACATCGTGGAGACGGATGCTTCAAGCATTGCCATGGGGGCTGTATTGTCTCAAAAAAATCCTGAAACCGGATGCCTTCATCCCATTGCCTTTTGGTCAAGGAAATTTTCCCCAGCAGAATTAAACTATGCGATTTCTGAGAAAGAACTCCTAGCAATCAAAGGCGCACTATGTGAATGGCGATATTACTTACTAGGAGCAAAAGACACCATCACAATAATAACAGATCATCGGAACTTGCAATACTTACGCTCAGCAAAAGCTCAGTCTTCTAGGCAGCTCCGTTGGGCCCTATCCTTGATGGAATACGACTTTGTAATCACCTACCGCCCCGGAGTTAAGAACGGGAAAGCGGATGCATTATCCCACATTGGCACAGGAGAGGAAGTCTACAATGCCCCTAACACGGTGGAGATCATACCCAGTCATAAAATTCTCGGCCTCTGCATCAGCCCATCTCCGTTAAATATACTGCAGGAAGCAATAAAAGAAAATATGTCTGAAGAAGAACTTCTGGCTTGGGAAACGAAGGGAGATCAGTTCACCATTCAAGACAAACTACCATACTACCAAAAACGCCTCGACGTTCCAACTAAGGATCTGCAACAAGCAATCATATCAGACTACCACGACTCGTTGCTGCTTGGTGTCCTTGTATAAATATAGATGTCATTATCATGGCGGTCTTGCTGAATAATTTGTATTAATCAGGAATGTCTTCATAAGCCTTTATTTTGATGAGAAATAGTTCTCTCTTTTTAGTCAATGAACTTGAAATTATTTCTTCATTCTTTTGTATTCTTTCATTTTTGGAAACTCCCCAATATGGAGGTCACTTTGGGGAATCACTGTGCTGGGACGTGTACTATTACAATGGAGCACACTCCTCCCAAGTCTTTGGGCATTTGTATGTAGGCTCTGGATCCACAAGCCCAATATCGATTCATTAGCACTGACATTTCTCCATTAATTCCTGGCACTTTGATTATTTCTCCACAACCTTTATTGTTTCCAACATAGACCTTGCCATCATTCTCAAAAAAGATTACTGCATGCTTCATTTGCAATATATTCACTGGTCCTGCTTCGTTCTCAACCCAGGTTAATAGTTTTGCATGCTTGGCTCATGATTCCAGGCATTCATCATTCACCTTGGATTCCTTCCTGCTTCAATAAGTGTGCAGGGCATGATATCAGTCCATCTTCCCATCCAGTGTTGGTTGCTAAACACCCATACACCAACAGCTGTGTTCTTTCCCAACATCCTGGCTCTCCTGATTGTTCAGTCATGTGTGAGAAGTTCATTCTTTTCATTTAAACAGTTTTTATTTGTTCTCCATACTGGGACAGATACACGTTTGTTGCTCGTGCACCACATTTCAGTCAAAATTGTCTTTGTTTTCACAAATGTATCTTCGTATGGGAAAGTCTGTCTTGATCGCCATCTTAGAGTTGCCCATTTTACTTCAAATTGTTCTCTGATGGTGCATGCTGCCAGGTGACTGAGACATTTATCATCATGTGAAGGCATTTCCCTTGCAATAAATGTTCTTGCTGCATTCAAGGCATATGATATTAAGGAACATTCAAAAACTTTCTACTGATGTCCTTTCTCCCACCTCTTTGATATGCCGGTACCATAGATTGTTATCTAGATGAGATGATTTGTCTAAATATGTATTTATACTTTCATTGTCTTCTTCAACATCTATCTTTATTCGCATTTATTTTTTTAATATCAGAGATCAGTGGATTTTTGGACTATTAATGGGGGCAATGGTAGAGGTCATATTTTCTTGTCCTGCACTGCCTATAACATGTGTGAATGCCAAAATAATAAGGATAGCAGTTAAACGCAAAATACCACAAAAGCACCAATAATTATCCTTCGTACAGTACATTTTTTTTGTGGAGCATTTCTCCAATTATTTTTTATATACCAAGTTTATCACTCATACTTTTATTTAAAAAACTGCAAAATAACCGCAAATATAATTCTTAAAACAATAGTGTTCTTTCTCGGGTTTCCGGGAAATGTCACAATATCGTGTGTTTTCTTTTAAAAGCTGGATAAGACTGAAATATAGAGGAGAAAATAGTAAGTAAGAACATTTGTGCAATAGGTAGCATACAAATAAAGTATTCTTCTGGCTTTTACTGCTTCTGTCACATTGCCTCTTTTATCCTAGTCTAAGGAAGGTATTCCAGGATCACTGCAAGTCCACCAGTCCTTTAAGAAGTCCTCATCTGGTATGGTGTGGTAATGTTTATTTATAAAGCGCCTATACACAGGCAAGTGTTTCATAGTGCTCGAAGAGGGTGGGAACATGGGGAAAAAACAAGTCGCTCATAGCCCTTGAATTTCTGAGATGATAACCATCTGCACAGGCAGATTAAGTTAATGTGATACATTTAACAGTTTAGATACAGCAAATAGACCTGACAGCGATTCTGCAGTTTCTTCAAGTGCACATTAAGGGGTGAAGACAAAGGAGAACAGACAGAATGATCTTCAGGCAAGGCTGTACACAGATGCAATTGTGGGCAGGGCAAGGGAGGGGCCTGGGACCAAGTGCATCCGGTCGGTCGAGACTGGTGAAGAGAGAAGCTCTCAAGGAGTTATTACAAGTGCAGTGAAAGGGTGCGGTGCAGGGCCCAGAGGCAAGTGCAGGAGGACTGGCAGGGGTGCCAGGGACCTGTGAGACTCTGAGCTAAACCAGGTGGCCAGTCAGTAAGCTGTATGGAAAGGAGGGAGAGAAAGAAGAGCAGAGAGCTAGGTTAGTAGGGTAGGGTGAGAGAGAAGGAAGAGGAGAAGAGGAATGTCTTGAGGAGTTTCTGGAACTTTTGAATATCAGGTTCAAGATGGAGAGTGGCAGAGAAGCTGTTCCAGATGGAGGTGCCTGCTGAGGAAAGGGATCTCCCTTCAAATCTCTGATGAGAGAACCGGCTCACTCACAAAAGGTTGGAGGGAGATCAGCAGCGGGTTTGAGATGGACTGTATTTAGGAAGGCAACATTGAAGGTAAGTAGGTTCAGGCCACAGAAGGCCTTGCGGACAATGCAGAGGGTCTTTAGTTTGACCTTGCAGCCACAGGGAGCCAGTGAAGGGATTTCAGCACCAGAACAATGTGGTCCCTGGTCTTGGGGCCAAGAATAAGGCTTGCGGTTCTGTTTTGGATGAGTTGCAGAGGGTGCAGAGCAGAAGCAGGGAGGTTGAGGAAGAGGCTGTTGCAATTGTCCAGCCTAGAGAGAATCAGGGCTCTGGAGACAGTGGGCCACTGGTGGAAAGTGAGAAAAGGTTGAGTGCCTCTGAGGAGGTGTAATTGATAGACTTTTTTGAGATGTCAGAGATGTGAGAGGAGGAGAGAGTGGAGTCAAAGATGGCCCCAAGGTTTTTGGCCTCACAGGTGGGCGTGAGGCTAAGGGAGGCCGGCCAGAGTGAGATGGGGAAAGCAGGAGCAGGAGACCCAATGCAAATTAACTCAGTTTTACTGGCATTGAGACAAAGTTGTGTGCAGCACACCATGAGTGAATAGCAGACAGACAGTCAGGTATGAGTGAGGAGGAGGCGGCTGAGGGTAGCCTGAAGGATAGTTGCATTTCCTCGACCTAGCACTGGAAATTAGAGGTAAAAGTGGCAATCACATGTGCCAGGGTAGCCATGTTAATGTTGAAGAACCAGGGGGATAGGTTAGAACCCTGGGGAATGCTGCAGGATGAGAGGGAAATAGTTGAGAGAAAGGCACCAAGTCCGACCTGGGATGGGCGGTCAGAGAGAGAATAGGTTAACCAAGCTAGAGCCTGACCTGTGATTCCCAGGGTGTCACGAAGCCGTGAGATCAGGATGTTGTAGTTAACCATGTCAAAGGTGGAGGAGAGATCAAGGAGAATGAGGACATAGGGGGTGTTGGTGTCAAGGTTTGAGAGCAGGTCTTCACGGGTGTTCAGAAGAGCAGTCTCCATGCCTTTGGCTGCTCTAAAGCCAGACTTATGGTCTAAAAGATTTATTTCTTGCCTTGCCTTGGCCTTTGGCTATAGATATTGTCTGCAGTGGCTGAAATTCTTCACTTGCTTCAGTAGGGGTAGTTGCAAGAGAAGTCAAGGTTTCTCATTTGTAAGGTTTGACATCATGTAAATGTGTCCATGCTCGCCTTCCTTGTAGTTTCACAGCAGTATGTCTTACTTCCTCCACTTCATGTGTGCCCTCAAATTGGGGGTTCTCAATGTGTGTACGAGTTTGTGCACCAGCACCTGGTCCCCTGGATACATCCAAATCAATGGGCTGGTTGTCTTTTTTGCTTCCCCTTGACTCATCCCATTTGTTCTACAGCTGTTGAGGCATAAACAACCACTTGCAGTCATTGTTTTCAAATAATCATGCATTTCATTGCCTAACACCCTCGCCACACTATGAGCATCTGTATTTGCCCTTGTTGGGGGAGTGAGAGGAGTTCTCATACGGTATCCAGTCACCAACTCATGAGGAGTCAGGTGGTGATCTGAGCCAGGCTGGTTCTGCATCCCTTTATTAAAGTTACTTTTAATTTTGCTATCTTTTCCTTCAAAAGACAATTTGTTTGCTTGCAGATGATAAGCTCATGCAAAGTTGTGTCTTCTGCCTAACAGCAAATCTATATTTTCAAATAGTTCATTTACGAAGTGTGGTCCATTATCAGATGGCAAACTTCGCACACACCCCATCTTGGAAATACTTTGCGCCCTCAAAACATGGTGGCACATGCGGCATCAGAGTGCTTGCATGGACCTGCCTCGATCTATCTAGAAACAGGTAATAATACAACTAGCATGTATCTATAGCCATTGCAAGTCTGCAGCACATCTACATAATCTATATGTATGTGCTGAAATGGTCCCTTCGGTCTGGGAATTACTACTCTCATTGTTTGCAAAGTGTGTCCTGAAGTACATTCCTGGCACACAATACAGTTTATAATGAACTGTGCCACATGTTCAAATAGGTTCAATACAAATCATTATTTTGCAATAGTAGCAGCTAGACTCTCTCGAGTCAAAGGAGCTGGGTAGTGAACTTGCTCCAACACTACCCTCAGTCATGCTTAAGACATAACAGGCTTTCCAGTTCTATCCTGTCTCCAAATCGCCTTAGTAGTAGATAGAGAACATCCTTGTTTTTTTCCATAACTCTTTTTTTTCCTGCAATGCTCGTCCCTATATTTCAATTAACTGTACATTGGATGTCATATTAAATCCTTCCTTAACCAGCATGCATCACCCTGTTGCCTGCTTTACAGTTTTTACTTCACTTTCAAATGAGGTTGGGTAATAGGCTGCTTTTTTGGCACCTAAATATGTTGCTTCGTTTCTGTGAGAGATTACATCTGTTCTCTTTGAATGGATTGTGCATTTTACGATTACTATTGTCTCTGGCAAACTCAATGTTTCTATATATTTTTCTAATAAGCCTGCATGTTGCACTGGAGTGCCGCCTGGACGGAGGAAAGCCCTCCTTTTCAAGATGCTATGCCTGAATGTACGATTGACGTCACATAGGCAGAGTCAGAGTACACTGTCACTTCCTCATCCTCAAAGCTTGATAGCGAATCAATAAGCACTGCTAATTCTGCAGCCTGTGCTGAGTAATTTGAGGAAAATCTGCCAATAATTACCTCAAGTTTACCCACTGCATTCATTTTTCCACTGCTTACCCTGTATGTCTCACCCCCGATTTTTTAAATCAATTCTGTATGACCCATCTATGAAAGCCACTTTTACCCCTTTCTAGAGCATTTTATCTAACTCTGGGAATATCATCATAACATTCAGTATTCATTATACAGTCATGCACATCATCATCTTCTCCCACTGGTTCAACTATAAACATTGCTGGATTCACTGTGCTACACCTAACAATTTTGATTTCAGGCTTTGAGATAATTGCCTCATACCCTGATGCTCCTTGTGCGGTCAATGTACTTTCAGGTTTCTCCAAAATGGCAAATAATGCATTTTCTACTAACAATGCCTTTTCAATCGCAAATGTAGCTGCTGCTAAAGATTGCTCACAAGGATAATGTCCTTTCATGACTGGATTGAAGATCACACTATAGTAAGCCAATGGTGTATGTCCATGTCCTAGTGTTGTTATTCATGTAAGCACTGTGGTCATGAATTCTCAATTTGAATGAGAGAACAAGTAAAATTATTCACTGTAGTTTGGAATCCCTAACACAAGAGCTGTACTGACCCTGTTTTATAAATAATAATATCCTTTAGTCATCTCATCTGTCCATATTAATTTATTTTTAGCCTTCTGTGCCTCTTTAAGTCCTTTTAAAAGTGGACGTATATCTGTATTGCAATCAAAGACACAGGCCCTGCAATAATTGTATAGCCCTGAAAATGGTTGCATTTGTCTCACTGTTCTTGGCTGTTCAGTCCTCATAATAGCCTCTCCTCTTTCATCTGTCACTTGTCTTCCTTCGTGTGAGATCTATTGTCCTATATACAATACTTCTTCTTGACAATCTTGCAATTTCTACGTATCTACTTTGTACCCTTTCTCTGCCAATATAGTCATATGTTTGACAGAGTCTTCTCTGCACCTTTCTTCTGTCTCATTGACCATGAAAATATCAACAACATATTGAATTATGATACTCTCAAGATGGACAATGCCCAAGTCTATCCGAAGGACTCTGTTAAAAATTGATGGGGACTCACAGTACCTTTGTGGCAAATGAGTATGTTACAGACAGATAGTTCTATATGAAAAGGAAGTCATCTTAGAGATTTCTTACATTAAACGTACTTTCTGAAATAGTATAATCCACACATGTGACCATTTTATTAGTCGGTTCACTAGATTTTCTACTCTGGTGTGAATTAAAATATGCAATTTTTATCTCGATGCAATTTACAGTTGATGACATTTTTTCAGTTAACTCACTTAAACTTTTATTCATAAATTATTTTTCTATCTGAAAGTAACAGGATCGCCAATACAAATGCTACGGTATATGAATCACTGATGTGTGCCGTTTGTGCGCAATGATTTACAAATTCCATTAATTTACATAATGAAAATGACCTCAGAACAATTTTGAGTCAGTCTAATAGATATTTTCCAGCTGAACATGTTGTTAAAAGAATTAACTCTCTAGGACTTTTCGTATCACAGTTATCACCAGAAATTTGGATCCAATGAATTCTCCCTAATGTGTTTGTTTAATTCAATTTTACATGGCAGTCTTTGGTTTTTGTACCTGGTAATTAAAACATTTGGTGTCCATGCTGTTAATTCAGTACTGGTGTATTTATAACTCAGAGGCCTAGCACCAGTATAAACCCTTTTGTAGTTGGAGTTGCTGGGGCTGTTTATGAGTTCAGTGCCACCCTCTTAAAGGGGTCTCAGTGCCTAACCGGTCTTAGATAAGACATTCTGGGCCTCATTAGGACCCAGGCGGTAAGGGGTTTACGGCGGCGTAAACAGCGCCGACCCTTACCGCCTGATTCAGAGGTCCCTTAGCGCCATGGAGGATTTAACACCTGCTTTTAGCAGGTGTTAAAATCCATGGCGCTAAGGGACCTTGTTGTTAATTACGCCACCGTAATTTACGGTGGCGTAATTAACGCCTTCCCCACTCCCATTATGCCCTATGGGGCAAAAATGGGAATGGGGAAGGGTAAATGGGTTAATGGGGACTTACCGCCCCGCCAACCTCGGAATGGGGCGGTAAGTCCGCCAACCACCATGGCGTAAACGTAGTTTACGCCATGGTGGTAAAGGTACGACCCAGGCGGTAACTTACCGCCTGGGTCGTAATGAGGCCCAGAGTCTTCCCAAATGTCAGATTCCTTCCTTCAGGAAAGACCCCAGTGATTTAAAAATTAGATTGGATGAGAAAGACCCATTTGCCGAGCAGAATACCTTGTATTTTTAAGATTTTGAGCCCAAGCACATAAACAGATGCATGCTGTAAAATGGAACTTTATTCCAGGGTATGGTTTCTCGGGCCCTATTTCCAGTGACAGTTCTTTTTTTTGCTCAGCTACAAAAGGGGTTTCATTTTCTTGAGAAAACAAGGCAACTGAATTCCCATCTTGTTGCTTAGGGGTTGTGAGAGGAAGAATACCATATGACAGTTCATACCTATAGTAGGTGCTTGATTCAGAAATTTAGCATTTAACAGTCTTTTTTGTTCTCCGTGTGGCAATAGACTTTTCAAAAGAGAACAACACTATAACAATGCATTTACAGATTACAATTTTGTGCAAGACACATCTTTAATGCTGCACTTTTCTACGTAGATGGAGCAGTTTTCCATTTCAATATAAGTTGCAAGATATCTTCTGCTTCTTGGAAAAGGTTTCTCTGGCCTTGCCAGTTGCATTTTTATTTTAGAGGAGCTGCACCTTTACTTGCATGTGTGACTTTCAGATGCTGTGCCCAGGCCACAGCTCACAGTTTTGTTTTTAAACTGATGCTTTTCTTTCTGTGTATACATTTCGTCAGTTTAGATTTCCCTACAACAGCTTGACTACAAAATGAAAACAACCTGCCTGCATTTATCTCACTGTTTCTCACACACAATCACTCATTCCATAATCAATTCTGTATAAACATTGAGGGTCTGAAAAACTAAAATAGTTTCACTGTAACTCTGCTGCTTACCGGCCATTGGGTTTCGATGTGCAACATAGCAATCAAAATGACAGATGGGTCATAATAATAACAGGATTCTTGAAACCATGTTTACCTTCTCTAATATTCCAGCATCTTTAAACTGGACATAGAGTTAGACTTGCACATAATACATAGGACTTTTGCTTTCCCCAATATTACCAACAAATGCAGTAATCTATGAACTGTTCAATACCTCTTGCCTCCCAATTAACTATGGTGTTGTGGGATGCTAACATGTATGTGCTGAGAGCTTTTCAATCCCGGACAGAATTCAAGAGAGCTGTGAAAACCTACCTGTTTAACCTCAAACCATGGTAAAGGAGAATTCGATTCCACAACCGCCCCTCTCTACCACATTGACTTAGCCTTCTTGTATTGTCGGTCTTTTGACTGTTAATTGTGTGCCTTGAGGCCCATGGGCATGTGGCACTATATACAAAATATTTAATAACAATAATAATAATAATAATAATAATAATAATAATACTAATAATAATAATAATAATAATAATAATAATAATAATAATAATAATAATAATAATAATAATAAATGCTTACAATAACTTGTATTATAATGGGAACATGTGTTATTGATTCAGAACACACAACATTTTGTTTCACCCACCCCAAATGGATAGAATGGTTTTCAGATTGTATTGAACAAACATACTGCAATAGAATTGATAGTACTCTTTAAATATCACTTAACTTAAATGCTATGCTGTCAGTGCTGGGAAATACTCCCAATTTTACACTGTGGTTAGAGAACAGGGAAAGCAGTTTTGTATTTATTTGAATTGTTTCTCCCTTGGCTTCAAATACAATGAAATCAGGACATAACTCACACTATCAAACTACCATGTTTTCTTTATGCAGTCAAATGTCACTAAGCTTTAAATGAAATGTGAAGCAGTGTTACATTTCACATCAGATATTAGAATGTTCCTATTTCGAAAGGGTGCCCTAGTCCATTGAATAGGCCTCCCAATTCCTTGGCACCCAAGGGACTTAGGGCAAGGATTATAGTTTTTTTTACCGAATTACATTTGGGAGCAGGATACTCACTTTGAATTGCTCTTTAATGAAATGGAGCCAGGAGCGACCCTCTGGATTAGAAAACACCCTGTCAACAGACCCCCTCCCCCCCCACCTCATCCGGTCCCTTCTTTTCAGGAGATAGTCTGCCTCCAGGTTAAGTTACCTTCGGTCTTCTAGCTCCAACTCTCTGCAGATCAGACACATCTATAAATAGAGAGTGGAGGTTAGATCTCTATCCACCACAGGAGCCTCCCTTTGGAATGGTCTCCCTGCCCCTCTCGGGTTTGTGCTGGATCTCCTTAAGTTTATGGAAGCTCCTCAAGACCCTCCTTTTCTCTTCTTCCTTCCCTCGCCCCCTGTCCTTCTAACACCCCTGTCTGCCACAGTGACTGACTGCCTGGTTACCTCTGAGTTCAAGAGGGCAACAGGCCCCCCTACCAGTCCACCCCCCTCCTTGCACTTAGCACGTGGATCCTCACTCCCTGCACCCCATGCAATTCTCTGGCACTTGCCCTACTGGGCTCCCCTTAGCACTTGCCTAGCCCCTGTTGCCCTTCCTCCTCCTTCACCCCCTGCACTTTCTCTTCTTTACCCTGCACTTACCTTGCACTTTCCTCCTCACTGTAGCACCATGCATTTGCGTAAACTGGCACTTCCACCTCCTCCTCTCCCTATCACTTCTTGTTGAAGCACTTGCACGATCCGAATGTTACAAGGCCTAGTAGGACCGTTATAGTTGTCTTTCTTCCATGTCCCCCCTTTTTTGTCTTGTGACTCCTTGAAACACCATTTGTTGTATAGGCGCCTTCCAAAATGTCCAATAAATAAATAAATCCCTCATGAGCAAAGCCCAGTTCTCCAGATGGTATCCAGATTAAGCACTCATCTAATGAGGGCAGGTGCTCTTGTTTCCAGCATCTTTTCCAGAGTCAGAACTATCTCTTCTGTACTCTATAGTCAAGTGCTATAATAGAATTTAAAAAGTCATATTATGGATTTATTTGAGTGAGTGAACAGTACACATACAAGTACACTGGCACATTACAGATGTTTATAGTAAAGCATATAAGGCCAAATAACACAGGTCTATCAAAAAACCCTATCAGGTGACCACTAATTATGCGTTTATGGTGTTGCAGAACATTTCAAACACAAGGAAAAGTCTAAAAGATCGATTCATGGAATTAATGTGCGCTGAAAATTCCCGCGCAGAGGTGGCAAAACGTGCGAATCGCAGTGCAAGTGCGAAAATCGCAGTGCAAGTGCGAAAATCGCAGGAAAACCAGCGCACAGCATTTTTATGGAAGTCCGTGCGCGAGAAAAACATTGGATGTGTGCTAAAAATGTGCGCCACGCACGCCGGCGCACAAGTCATCCAACAGCGTGCACCACGGCCACTGCGAAATCGCACATAGCGCGCCGCACATCACAAAAGTAGGCGGAACACGGGGCATAACACTCGGAATGGGGAACAACGCGTGAAAATATGGGCGTCACGGGGGAAGTACAGGTGGCAAGTGCGCGGAATGCCCACACGCTCGCCTACAACCCGTATTCATGGAATCGAATAGGGCAAACCAGTGCACGGTCAAAGACGCGCACAGGGCCAAACAAGTACGCCACAAGAAAGCAGTCGGTAGCGCCCCTGCGACTGAAAAAAAAGTGCGCCAAAATGTGCGCTAACAAAAAGCACCCATATACAGCCATGATGAATGGCCCATACAGTGGCCCTCTAGGACAAATGAGGTGCAAAGGGGCCCTGACAAACACGGACACCCGCTGTGTGAAAAATAGCGTGTGCGCGTGTTCCTGGGTGCGCGGGAAGTTCCACACGCGATTAGCCTGGGTACGTGTACTTCGGGGTGCGCGGGAAGTTCCACACGCGATTGGCTGGGTAGGTGGGGGTGCGTGGGAAGTTCCACACGCGATTGGCCTGGGTACGTGTACTGGGGTGCGCGGGAAGTTCCACACGAGATTGGCCTGGCTAGGTGGGGGTGCGCGGGAAGTTCCACACGCGATTGGCCTGGGTACGTGTATTCCGATGTGCGCGGAAGATTCACACGCGATTTCTGCAGGGTACGTGTATTTCGGTGGTGCCGGGGAATGCTACACGTGATTTGGCCATGTGGGTCCCCCCAGGTGTTCCCTCTACACCCTCCACGGCCCCTGCAGGCAGCCCACAACACAGGGTACTACCCTGCACCCCTGCTCATGTCCCACAGGCAACCAATCCACCATGGCCATGCCCACCAGCCAACCCACATGTCACCTTGCACTACTGATCACCAACACATGTCTCCCACCACCCCCACCCCCCAGCAGTGCAGGGGCAGCCTCCACCAGGCCCCCACTCATGTCTCCCACCACCCCCACCCCCCAGCAGTGCAGGGGCAGCCTCCACCAGGCCCCTACTCATGTCTCCCACCACCCCACCCCCCAGCCACCAGGGGCAGCCTCCATCAGGCCCCCACTCATGTCCCCTATTACTCCCACGCCCCAGCAGTGCAGGGGCAGCCTCCACCAGGCCCCCACTCATGTCTCCCACCACCCCCACACCCCAGCCAACAGGGGCAGCCTCCACCAGGCCCCCACTCATGTCCCCTATTACCCCCACCCCCCAGCAGTGCAGGGGCAGCCTCCACCAGGCCCCCACTCATGTCTCCCACCACCCCCATCCCACAGCCACCAGGTGCAGCCTCCACCAGGCCCCCACTCATGTCTCCCACCACCCCCACCCCCCAGCCACCAGGGGCAGCCTCCACCAGGCCCCCACTCATGTCTCCCACCACCCCCATCCCCCAGCCACCAGGGGCAGCCTCCACCAGGCCCCCACTCATGTCTCCCACGACCCCCACCCCCCAGCAGTGCAGGGGCAGCCTCCACCAGGCCCCCACTCATGTCTCCCACCACCCCCACCCCCCAGCCACCAGGGGCAGCCTTCACCAGGCCCCCACTCATGTCCCCTATTACCCCCACCCCCCAGCAGTGCAGGGGCAGCGTCCACCAGGCCCCCACTCATGTCTCCCACCACCCCCACCCCCCAGCAGTGCAGGGGCAGCCTCCACCAGGCCCCCACTCATGTCCCCTATTACCCCCACCCTCCAGCAGTGCAGGGGCACCCTCCACCAGGCCCCCACTCATGTCTCCCACCACCCCCATCCCACAGCCACCAGGGGCAGCCTCCACCAGGCCCCCACTCATGTCTCCCACCCTCCCCCACCCCCCAGCAGTGCAGGGGCAGCCTCCACCAGGACCCCATTCATGTCTCCCACCACCCCCACCCCCCAGCCACCAGGGGCAGCCTCCACCAGGCCCCCACTCATGTCCCCTATTACCCCTACCCCTCAGCAGTGCAGGTGCAGCCTCCACCAGGCCCCCACTCATGTCTCCCACCACCCCCACCCCCCAGCCACCAGGGGCAGCCTCCACCAGGCCCCCACTCATGTCCCCTATTACCCCCACCCCCCAGCAGTGCAGGGGCAGCCTCCACCAGGCCCCCACTCATGTCTCCCACCACCCCCACCCCCCAGCAGGGCAGGGGCAGCCTCCACCAGGCCCCCACTCATGTCTACCACCACCCCACACCCCCCAGCAGTCAAGGGCACCCTCCACCAGGCCCCCACTCATGTCTCCCACCACCCCCACCCCCCAGCAGTGCAGGGGCAACCTCCACCAGGCCCCCACCCATGTCTCCCACCACCCCCATCCCACAGCCACCAGGGGCAGCCTCCACCAGGCCCCCACTCAAGTCTCCCACCCCCCCACCCCCCAGCAGTGCAGGGGCAGCCTCCACCAGGCCCCCACTCATGTCTCCCACCACCCCCACCCCCAGCCACCAGGGGCAGCCTCCACCAGGCCCCAACTCATGTCCCCTATTACCCCCACCTCCCAGCAGTGCAGGGGCAGCCTCCACCAGGCCCCCACTCATGTCTCCCACCACCCCCACTCCCCAGCAGTGCAGGGGCAGCCTCCACCAGGCCCCCACTCATGTCTCCCACCACCCCCACCCCCCAGCCACCAGGGGCAGCCTCCACCAGGCCCCCACTCATGTCCCCTATTACCCCCACCCCCCAGCAGTGCAGGGGCAGCCTCCACCAGGCCCCCTCTCATGTCACCCACCACCCCCACCCCCAAGCAGTGCAGGGGCAGCCTCCACCAGGCCCCCACTCATGTCTCCCACCACCCCCACCCCCCAGCCACCAGGGGCAGCCTCCACCAGGCCCCCACTCATGTCCCCTATTACCCCCACCCCCCAGCAGTGCAGGGGCAGCCTCCACCAGGCCCCCACTCATATCTCCCACCACCCCCATCCCACAGCCACCAGGGGCAGACTCCACCAGGCCCCCACTCATGTCTCCCACCACCCCCACCCCCGGCAGTGCAGGGGCAGCTTCCACCAGGCCCCCACTCATGTCTACCACCACCCCCCACCCCCAGCAGTCAGGGGCACCCTCCACCAGGCCCCCACTCATGTCTCCCACCACCCCCACCCCCCAGCAGTGCAGGGGCAACCTCCACCAGGCCCCCACTCATGTACCCTATTACCCCCACCCCCCAGCAGTGCAGGGGCAGCCTCCACCAGGCCCCCACTCATGTCTCCCACCACCCCCACCCCCCAGCCACCAGGGGCAGCTTCCACCAGGCCCCCACTCATGTCTCCCACCACCCCCACCCCCCAGCCACCAGGGGCAGCCTCCACCAGGCCCCCACTCATGTCTCCCACCCTCCCCCACCCCCCAGCCACCAGGGGCAGCCTCCACCAGGCCCCCACTCATGTCCCCTATTACCCCCACCCCCCAGCAGTGCAGGGGCAGCCTCCACCAGGCCCCCACTCATGTCTCCCACCACCCCCACCCCCCAGCAGTGCAGGGGCAGCCTCCACCAGGCCCCCACTCATGTCCCCTATTACCCCCACCCCCCAGCAGTGCAGGGGCAGCCTCCACCAGGCCCCCACTCATGTCTCCCACCACCCCCATCTTACAGCCCCCAGGGGCAGCCTCCACCAGGCCCCCACTCATGTCTCCCAGCCCCCCCGCCCCCCAGCAGTGCAGGGGCAGCCTCCACCAGGCCCCCACTCATGTCTCCCACCACCCCCACCCCCACCCCCCAGCCACCAGGGGCAGCCTCCACCAGGCCCCCACTCATGTCCCCTATTACCCCCACCCCCCAGCAGTGCAGGTGCAGCCTCCACCAGGCCCCCACTCATGTCTCCCACCACCCCCACCCCCCAGCCACCAGGGGCAGCCTCCACCAGGCCCCCACTCATGTCCCCTATTACCCCCACCCCCCAGCAGTGCAGGGGCAGCCTCCACCAGGCCCCCACTCATGTCTCCCACCACCCCCACCCCCCAGCAGTGCAGGGGCAGCCTCCACCAGGCCCCCACTCATGTCCCCTATTACCCCCACCCCCCAGCAGTGCAGGGGCAGCCTCCACCAGGCCCCCACTCATGTCTCCCACCACCCCCATCTTACAGCCCCCAGGGGCAGCCTCCACCAGGCCCCCACTCATGTCTCCCAGCCCCCCCACCCCCCAGCAGTGCAGGGGCAGCCTCCACCAGGCCCCCACTCATGTCTCCCACCACCCCCACCCCCACCCCCCAGCCACCAGGGGCAGCCTCCACCAGGCCCCCACTCATGTCCCCTATTACCCCCACCCCCCAGCAGTGCAGGTGCAGCCTCCACCAGGCCCCCACTCATGTCTCCCACCACCCCCACCCCCCAGCCACCAGGGGCAGCCTCCACCAGGGCCCCACTCATGTCTCCCACCACCCCCACCCCCCAGCCACCAGGGGCAGCCTCCACCAGGCCTCCACTCATGTCCCCTATTACCCCCCACCCCCCAGCAGTGCAGGGGCAGCCTCCACCAGGCCCACACTCATGTCTCCCACCACCCCCACCCCCCGGCAGCCTCCACCAGGCCCCCACTCATGTCACCTATTACCCCCACCCCCCAGCAGTGCAGGGGCAGCCTCCACCAGGCCCCCACTCATGTCTCCCACCACCGCCACCCCCAGCAGTGCAGGGGCAGCCTCCACCAGGCCCCTACTCATGTCTCCCACCACCCGCACCCCCCAGCCACCAGGGGCAGTCTCCACCAGGCCCCCACTCATGTCCCCTATTACCCCCACCCACCAGCAGTGCAGGGGCAGCCTCCACCAGGCCCCAACTCATGTCTCCCACCACCCCCATCCCACAGCCACCAGGGGCAGCCTCCACCAGGCCCCCAATCATGTCTCCCACCAGCCCCAACCCCCAGCAGTGCAGGGGCAGCCTCCACCAGGCCCCCACTCATGTCTACCACCACCCCCCACCCCCCAGCAGTCAGGGGCACCCTCCACCAGGCCCCTACACATGTCTCCCACCACCCCCACCCCCCAGCAGTGCAGGGGCAGCCTCCACCAGGCCCCCACTCATGTCTCCCACCACCCCCACCTCCCAGCAACCGGGGGCAGCCTCCACCAGGCCCCCACTCATGTCCCCTATTACCCCCACCCTCCCGCAGTGCAGGGGCAGCCTCCACCAGGCCCCCACTCATGTCTCCCACCACCCCCACCCCCCAGCAGTGCAGGGGCAGCCTCCACCAGGCCCCCACTCATGTCCCCTATTACCCCCACCCCCCAGCAGTGCAGGGGCAGCCTCCACAAGGGCCCCACTCATGTCTCCCACCACCCCCATCCCACAGCCACAAGGGGCAGCCTCCACCAGGTCCCCACTCATGTCTCCTTCCCCACCCTCCCCCCAGCAGTGCAGGGGCAGCCTCCACCAGGCCCCCACTCATGTCTCCCACTACCCCCACCCCCCAGCCACCAGGGGCAGCCTCCACCAGGCCCCCACTCATGTCTCCCACCACCCCCACCCCCCAGCAGTGCAGGGGCAGCCTCCACCAGGCCCCCACTCATGTGTCCCACCACCCCCACCCCCCCAGCAGTGCAGGGGCAGCCTCCACCAGGCCCCCACTCATGTCTCCCACCACCCCCACCCCCCAGCCACCAGGGGCAGCCTCCACCAGGCCCCTACTCATGTCCCCTATTACCCCCACCCCCCAGCAGTGCAGGGGCAGCCTCCACCAGGCCCCCACTCATGTCTCCCACCACCCCCAGCCACCAGGGGCAGCCTCCACCAGGCCCCCACTCATGTCCCCTATTACCCCCACCCCCCAGCAGTGCAGGGGCAGCCTCCACCAGGCCCCCACTCATGTCTCCCACCACCCCCACTCCCCAGCCACCAGGGGCAGCCTCCACCAGGCCCCCATTCATCTCCCCTATTACCCCCACCCCCCAGCAGTGCAGGGGCAGCCTCCACCAGGCCCCCACTCATATCTCCCACCACCCCCATCCCACAGCCACCAGGGGCAGACTCCACCAGGCCCCCACTCATGTCTCCCACCACCCCCACCCCCGGCAGTGCAGGGGCAGCTTCCACCAGGCCCCCACTCATGTCTCCCACCACCCCCATCCCACAGCCACCAGGGGCAGCCTCCACCAGGCCCCCAATCATGTCTCCCACCAGCCCCAACCCCCAGCAGTGCAGGGGCAGCCTCCACCAGGCCCCCACTCATGTCTACCACCACCCCCCACCCCCCAGCAGTCAGGGGCACCCTCCACCAGGCCCCTACACATGTCTCCCACCACCCCCACCCCCCAGCAGTGCAGGGGCAGCCTCCACCAGGCCCCCACTCATGTCTCCCACCACCCCCACCTCCCAGCAACCGGGGGCAGCCTCCACCAGGCCCCCACTCATGTCCCCTATTACCCCCACCCTCCCGCAGTGCAGGGGCAGCCTCCACCAGGCCCCCACTCATGTCTCCCACCACCCCCACCCCCCAGCAGTGCAGGGGCAGCCTCCACCAGGCCCCCACTCATGTCCCCTATTACCCCCACCCCCCAGCAGTGCAGGGGCAGCCTCCACAAGGGCCCCACTCATGTCTCCCACCACCCCCATCCCACAGCCACAAGGGGCAGCCTCCACCAGGTCCCCACTCATGTCTCCTTCCCCACCCTCCCCCCAGCAGTGCAGGGGCAGCCTCCACCAGGCCCCCACTCATGTCTCCCACCACCCCCACCCCCCAGCCACCAGGGGCAGCCTCCACCAGGCCCCCACTCATGTCTCCCACCACCCCCACCCCCCAGCAGTGCAGGGGCAGCCTCCACCAGGCCCCCACTCATGTGTCCCACCACCCCCACCCCCCCAGCAGTGCAGGGGCAGCCTCCACCAGGCCCCCACTCATGTCTCCCACCACCCCCACCCCCCAGCCACCAGGGGCAGCCTCCACCAGGCCCCTACTCATGTCCCCTATTACCCCCACCCCCCAGCAGTGCAGGGGCAGCCTCCACCAGGCCCCCACTCATGTCTCCCACCACCCCCAGCCACCAGGGGCAGCCTCCACCAGGCCCCCACTCATGTCCCCTATTACCCCCACCCCCCAGCAGTGCAGGGGCAGCCTCCACCAGGCCCCCACTCATGTCTCCCACCACCCCCACTCCCCAGCCACCAGGGGCAGCCTCCACCAGGCCCCCACTCATGTCCCCTATTACCCCCACCCCCCAGCAGTGCAGGGGCAGCCTCCACCAGGCCCCCACTCATATCTCCCACCACCCCCATCCCACAGCCACCAGGGGCAGTCTCCACCAGGCCCCCACTCATGTCTCCCACCACCCCCACCCCCCAGCCACCAGGGGCAGCCTCCACCAGGCCTCCACTCATGTCCCCTATTACCCCCACCCCCCCAGCAGTGCAGGGGCAGCCTCCACCAGGCCCCCACTCATGTCTCCCACCGCCCCCACCCCCCAGCCACCAGGGGCAGCCTCCACCAGGCCCCCACTCATGTCCCCTATTACCCCCACCCCCCAGCAGTGCAGGGGCAGCCTCCACCAGGCCCCCACTCATGTCTCCCACCACCGCCACCCCCCAGCAGTGCAGGGGCAGCCTCCACCAGGCCCCCACTCATGTCTCCCACCACCCCCACCCCCCAACCACCAGGGGCAGCCTCCACCAGGCCTCCACTCATGTCCCCTATTACCCCCACCCCCCAGCAGTGCAGGGGCAGCCTCCAACAGGCCCCCACTCATGTCTCCCACCACCCCCACCCCCCAGCCACCAGGGGCAGCCTCCACCAGGCCCCCACTCATGTCCCCTATTACCCCCACCCCCCAGCAGTGCAGGGGCAGCCTCCACCAGGCCCCCACTCATGTCTCCCACCACCGCCACCCCCCAGCAGTGCAGGGGCAGCCTCCACCAGGCCCCCACTCATGTCTCCCACCACCCCCACCCCCCAGCCACCAGGGCAGCCTCCACCAGGCCCCCACTCATGTCCCCTATTACCCCCACCCCCCAGCAGTGCAGGGGCAGCCTCCACCAGGCCCCCACTCATGTCTCCCACCACCCCCCAGCCACCAGGGGCAGCCTCCACCAGGCCCCCACTCATGTCCCCTATTACCCCCACCCCCCAGCAGTGCAGGGGCAGCCTCCACCAGGCCCCCACTCATGTCTCCCACCACCCCCAGCCACCAGGGGCAGCCTCCACCAGGCCCCCACTCATGTCCCCTATTACCCCCACCCCCCAGCAGTGCAGGGGCAGCCTCCACCAGGCCCCCACTCATGTCTCCCACCACCCCCACTCCCCAGCCACCAGGGGCAGCCTCCACCAGGCCCCCACTCATGTCCCCTATTACCCCCACCCCCCAGCAGTGCAGGGGCAGCCTCCACCAGGCCCCCACTCATATCTCCCACCACCCCCATCCCACAGCCACCAGGGGCAGTCTCCACCAGGCCCCCACTCATGTCTCCCACCACCCCCACCCCCCAGCCACCAGGGGCAGCCTCCACCAGGCCTCCACTCATGTCCCCTATTACCCCACCCCCCCAGCAGTGCAGGGGCAGCCTCCACCAGGCCCCCACTCATGTCTCCCACCGCCCCCACCCCCCAGCCACCAGGGGCAGCCTCCACCAGGCCCCCACTCATGTCCCCTATTACCCCCACCCCCCAGCAGTGCAGGGGCAGCCTCCACCAGGCCCCCACTCATGTCTCCCACCACCGCCACCCCCCAGCAGTGCAGGGGCAGCCTCCACCAGGCCCCCACTCATGTCTCCCACCACCCCCACCCCCCAGCCACCAGGGGCAGCCTCCACCAGGCCTCCACTCATGTCCCCTATTACCCCCACCCCCCAGCAGTGCAGGGGCAGCCTCCACCAGGCCCCCACTCATGTCTCCCACCACCCCCACCCCCCAGCCACCAGGGGCAGCCTCCACCAGGCCCCCACTCATGTCCCCTATTACCCCCACCCCCCAGCAGTGCAGGGGCAGCCTCCACCAGGCCCCCACTCATGTCTCCCACCACCGCCACCCCCCAGCAGTGCAGGGGCAGCCTCCACCAGGCCCCCACTCATGTCTCCCACCACCCCCACCCCCCAGCCACCAGGGCAGCCTCCACCAGGCCCCCACTCATGTCCCCTATTACCCCCACCCCCCAGCAGTGCAGGGGCAGCCTCCACCAGGCCCCCACTCATGTCTCCCACCACCCCCACCCCCCAGCCACCAGGGGCAGCCTCCACCAGGCCCCCACTCATGTCCCCTATTACCCCCACCCCCCAGCAGTGCTGGGGCAGCCTCCACCAGGCCCCCACTCATGTCTCCCACCACCCCCACCCCCCAGCAGTGCAGGGGCAGCCTCCACCAGGCCCCCACTCATGTCCCCTATTACCCCCACCCCCCAGCAGTGCAGGGGCAGCCTCCACCAGGCCCCCACTCATATCTCCCACCACCCTCATCCCACAGCCACCAGGGGCAGCCTCCACCAGGCCCCCACTCATGTCTCCCACCACCCCCACCCCCCAGCAGTGCAGGGGCAGCCTCCACCAGGCCCCCACTCATGTCTCCCACCACCCCCACCTCCCAGCGACCAGGGGCAGCCTCCACCAGGCCCCCAATCATGTCTCCCACCAAACCCACCCCCCAGCCACCAGGGGCAGCCTCCACCAGGCCCCCACTCATGTCTCCCACCACACCCACCCCTCAGCCGTGCGATTTGACTGGGTATGTGTACTTCGGAGTGCGCGGGAACTTCCACATGCGATTTGCCTGGCTACGTGTACTACGGGGTGCGCGGGAAGTTCCACACGCGATTGTACGTGTACTTCGGGGTGCGCGGGAAGTCCCACACGCGATTGGCATGGGTACGTGTACTTCGGGGTGCCCGTGAACTTCCACACGCGATTAGCCTGGGTACATGTACTTCGGGGTGCGTGTGAACTTCCACACTCGATTGGGCCTGTGAGAGTGGGTTACATGTATTCCAGGGGTGGGCGGGAATATTTACCCGCGACTGTGCCTGTGAGAGCGTGCTACGTGTATTCCTGGGGTGGGCGGGAAGATTCACACATTCGCCTACGACGTGCCTTAAAATGGTCCAATCCTGAGACACGTACGCCAGCATGAAGCAGGCGTACGTCGACCCCTACGTCACAGGCCACGCAGTCACGCTGCCTACACCAGGTCTTGAACATCATCACTGCACGCCCATCAGTCCGTAGGCACATATACCTGCCCAGGACACCTGCAGAAAGGCAGGCTGCCACCCTCGATTTCTACGGTGTGGCACAATTTCCAAAAGTGCTAGGTGCCATTGACTGCACCCATGTGGCACTACGTCCCCCCAGGGCATCTGAGCACATCTATAGGAACCGCAAGCACTGGCATTCCATCAACGTGCAGGTAGTATGTAATGCTAAGGGAATCATCACCTCAGTATATGCCAACTATCCAGGGTCCACCCACGACAGCTTCATTTACCGAATGTCTACCCTAAGCCGGGACCTAGAAGCTGGGCGGCATGGCGATACATGGCTGCTTGGTGAGTATGAATGCCACTGCACATGCATGCATGTCAGATGCAGAGTTATGTCACTACCCCACTAATGATACCCATCACTTCCTCACCAGGGGACAGTGCCTACCCTCTGAGCACCCACATGATGACGCCAATTCGGAACCCCATCACGCCTCCAGAGGTAAGATACAACACAGCCCATATTGCAACCCGGGGCATAGTGGAGCACACATTCGGAGTGCTCAAGTCACGCTTTCGCTCCCTTGACCGTTCTGGCGGGCAGCTGTTATATGCGCCCCCAGTAGTGTGCAGGATCATAGTGGCAGCATGTGTCCTGCACAATGTTGCAACACGCCGGGGCCTGACCGTGGACATGGTGGTGCCCCCACATCCCCAACCACATGCATGCCCGCTGGGCATGGGAGGGGAGAGGGCACGGGGTGAGGCAGCCCGTACGCAGGTGGTGGCTAATTACTTCACATAGAAATCACACCCCAGTGGAATGCACAGTGGCCTGGCACATACCATCTGATATGCAATGATGACTCGACCTGACAATTAAGACGAAAAAAGGGACTGTCAACTGTCAGAACCATAGCAGCCTGAGATTGTTCATGTGGAAGTGTCACAATGTGTGCATCCCTACCTACACAAACACCACCAATGCAGTGTCATGAAAAGACACTTCCATGCTGCAGAAATGAATACCCACTTGCAATATACTACATGAAAACAGTGCCATGTCACCCACCCCCTCCCCGGCACGGCCACACAACACACCATGGCATGTCATGCAATGTGAGAGGAAAGAAATGAATCCCCACAACATGCCCCAAGTGTCAGCAGCTACAGTGTCCCTAATGGAAACATGTCCACACATGAAATGCTCACAGTAATGCAGGACCTACAACCCACATTACCAAATACTTACCAAGAATACCAATCACCTACAACCTCCAACCTACCTTAAACATGACATTACAGACTTAAAAATTAGCTAGCCTCACCACCTGATGATGACAGCCCTCCGAACACTTCCAAGTATACAGTGTTAGCGCCACGCAAGAGTGTAGGTGCACTGCTTACAACATGGACTCCAGTTCCAAGGTGGACCGCATTGTGAAGACATGAGGAATGGACCTGCAAATATGGAGGATGAGATGGATGCAGAGGCACATATCAATACACCACGCAGTGTACAATACAACAACAATATGCACTATGAATGTATACACAGTATTGACTACAGACTGCCCACACAGCTCATGGGAGTCCAATGTCACCATGTACGTCAATGTCACTTGGGCACACGCTTTGCAAGCCCATGGAAACGGGAAGCAGGAGGGGTGTGTGTGACAAAAACCCAAGCATTTGAACCAAATCCATGACAAGCCTGCATGTGCCCAGCCACAATGCAGCGTATGCCCACTGGAGCCACACAAGGCAACACACTGTCCCAAAAAAAAAACCCAAAAAAAATCAAAAATGCCCATTAATGGGCCCGGGGGGGTTGGGGAGGACACCCAGGAGGTCCGAGGACAGGGTGCACACCAAAACCCACCTGTGTGGATCTTGGGAAAAAAAAAACACCTCCATGGGCTCATGGCCTAAACGGCTACCCTATTGTGGGAGTATCACTGCTGTCGCTATCCTCACCCTCTGCAGCTGCATCCGGAGGTGGTGGCACTATGGGAGGCAGCCCACGCAAAGCCCTAGTCTGTTCCTCCATGGCTGCAAGCATGCGGGTGTGGTAGGTCTCGTTTTGGAGGATGAGTGTGCGGAGGTCCCCATGCAACAACTCACGGGATGCCAGGACCTCCGCCCTAATTGCCTGCATCTCAGCTGAGAGCGTACGGGTGAGACGCTCCAGCTGCTGTTCGTTCCTTCGGTTTGTTGAAGCCTCAAGCTCAACAAGAGTCGTCCTGAGGTGAAGGAGTTCCAGCCTCAGGGCTTCCCTGTGGCCCTGGGACTCTATGGAGATGGCTTCCTGCAGAGTCGGCAGTGCCGCCCGCCTGTCCCTGTCGGACGCCAACATGTCCTCCCTGTGTGACTGGCAGATGGAGTCGGTTGCCTGCTGTAGTCGCTCCATCAGCCTTTCGGGGGGGGACAATGAAAGTGGCCACCCTATCCATGGCCTGAGCCATCATCTCTGATGATGCTGCCTGTTGGGTTGCCATACCGTAAATGGATTGCTCCCATGCGGTATTGCCAGGTGGCGTACGGCCACCACGTCAGCGGGCACCACACCTGTCTGGGGCAAGGCGAACTGCGCCTTGCTGTGCCGGCACTGCCTGAGGCTGCAGGACTGCATTCCCCCTCTGATCTGCTGGCCCAGGAACAGGATCAGATGTCGCGGAGTGTGACCCTGCATCCGTACCTGCCAACACTGACATCCCCATTGAGGGTTCTAACCCTGGTGCAGGTGGGTCGGACAGAACAGAATCCCTCCCAGGAACACTCAACTGCGAAGGCACGTAGGTCTCATCATCCGAATCAACACCTGAGTACAGCTCGGGGGAGGTGCAGCCAGAGACACCCCTTGAGAGCACGACCTGCAGCAGTTGTGGGTTCTCACCCACCACCACACCACGTCCCTCACTGGTGGTCGGTCGGCCCTCAGACCCCTCCTGGGTCTGCACCATCTCCACAACCCCAGCAGTATCAGGTGCATCTTCCCCTGCAAAGACATAAAAGAAAACAAATGGAAACAGGCATTAGCACTATGGCACACAATGAGGGCTGAGAGGCTACAGAAACAGTACTTGATTGACACATGTCCCACATGACTAAAACACTCCCATGCATGCACCGTCACTGCGTGTGATGGGGAGGCAGATGGCACACATTGATGACACCAAGATGGAAGATGAACACATTTGCTGCATGCTGCCTAGCAGTGACATCACACATTGGCCAGTGATTGGCAGGTCAAATACACATGCCATCACAGAGATGGCATGTACCCTAGCCATGAAGTGAATAGGGAGAGGAGGTCACCAATTGTTCATTCAGTCCAGTTTGTTCATATGATAGATTATTTTCATTGTAATGGTTCAAATGTTTAACATGCAGCTGCCAGTCAAAAATGGTCCTATAGCACAGGGACATGTCCAAACTAATCATGTCCACGAAACTGAGCCAGTCCACTGTACCATAGCCATGTCAGACATGTGACAATAGGACTGAGAAATCCCGAGTAAAAGTGGTGGTATGCAAACAATCTGCCTGAATAAACAGAGGTAAATAGGCAACAGTGTAGTGGCAAGATGACACTCCAAGGGCAACTGGCGTGGTGTTGGGCTGGATGTCTAATTTTGGCAGAAGGGATGCTGCTATACCCAAATGCTGTTACCAAGAATGTTTAGGAAGAGGCACATGGGTGAGCCGAACCACTCAGGCACACACACCCTCCCCTGGCACCCAAACAGAAGCCCTCCCACACACACCATGCACATGGATGACACACACATGCATGTGCACTCACCGGACAATGCCTCGTAATCTGCCACTTCTCCCACGCCTTGGATCTGTTCCTCCGTGACGTAGGTCACAGCAACCTGCTCATGTGGAGTGAGTTCTATGTCGTCTGCTGGAGACCCACCTCCAGTCACTAGAGTTGCGGCATGACTTGAGGCCAGCTTATTCTTTGCCCTGCGCTTCAGGTCATTTCAGCGCTTGTAGCATTCATTAGCTGTGCGCCTCACGATTCCAAGGGCACTTATGATGTCCGCAATGGTCTGCCAGTGTGCCTGACGTTGTGCAGGTGTGGTCTTGGATCCTGCAACAATCACCATTTCGCGGTCATGTGCGGACACATACTCTACAAGTGCATTCAGTTCGGCCTCATTGAAGTTGGGCTTCCTTGACGGGCCGGACTGTGTAGCCGTGTCTGGGGCATCAGCCTCTACTGGACGAGCACTCTTCCTCTTCCGCTTGGAAGGTGGTGGGGATCCGGAGTGTCCTGGGCCGCTCTGGACACTAGGGGCAGGAGCGTGGGATTGCACACTCAGCATGGGAGTTAGTGCAGGCATTATCTCAAGTGTGATGGTGTCAGGGGGAATGTCAGCATGATGGACTTGGACCGACAAAGTCCTGGATGGGTGTGTGAGAGGTGGGGTGGATGGAGCCGCAGCTGCCCCTGCAGCCTCCCCAGCCTGCCTACGCGGGGCAGCAGATGACCTAGCTGCCCCTGATCCACGTGGCCTGATGACACCAATGTTCACCAGCGCACGTGGCCTAGACCTGCTGACCTGGAAGTCAGCCATGGAGTCACCCTGTGCCAGGTCTGGTTCCACAGTGGGCTGGTCCAACAATGGCTGAGCATGGATGGTGTCAGCCACGGTAACCTCAACCAGGGGGGGGGCATGGGTGTCCCTGACTGCTCCTCCACACATGGGGGGCTAGGGGCACCCTGCAAGTCACGGCCACGTCCCCTACCGGATCCACCACGGCCACCACTTGGGGCTCGGCCACCTTTGCCACCCTTGTTCGCCTCCCAGCCATGGCACTGATGTTATTGTGCGTATGGGGGCCGATGTGAACTATTGTCCTGGGCAATTGGGGGTCAAAGGGGTTGGGTACCAGATGGTAATCGTACCCTAGTGCTCTAGCAAGGCTGTATGTCACCCCTGGGGAAAGATGACGGGTCACACAACGCACAGGCACCCCAAAAAAACGAAGTAAGGTGCACGCAACCCCTCCTAGACCACGTGCGTGGAAAAATAAACCTGCACTACGTAGTGGCACCCAGGAACACAAGAATGAACTTATGCGTGTCAGACGCAGCCTAGAATGACCTCTGAAGGGGTACGCGACACACGGGGCAAGCACAGATGTTAGATACGTGCCCGACTCACCGTCTGCCAGGAACAAAAGCGTGAAAAATATGCGCGTGTGTGCGTTGGCAATACCCCCGCCAAAAGAAGAATTGTACGCTGTCTGAGGAGACAGGACAACAGTAGTAAGGAAGCTGTTTGAGGAAACAGGCCCAGGAAAAAGAGGAAAAGAGAAAAAGCTGTCAGAGGTAACAGGGAGTACGAACTGGAAACGCCGTGAAGTAAATCGCGTGTGAACCGACAAGAAGTACAGATTTCACCCACTCGCTCTCCACGAAAAGCACGTACAAGGAAATGGCGTTCTACACGTACCTTTTATACACACGTCACAGACGCGCATACGCAATGAGGCCATTTCCACCAATTACGCGCTTTGACACTCGGACGTGTATCTCTTCATTTTTACACGCGCCATTCTCTACGGCCATGCGCGTGACGTCACAGCTGCGCATGGTGGCCTTTGGGCCAATGAAATCGCATATGCGAGCACACGTGGTAAAACTGCACGTCCGAGTGTCATCGCGTGTAATCGGCGGGAAGTGAGCGTACACGCGATTGGCCTGGGTACGTGTATTTCTGGGGTGCGCAGGAAGTTCCACACGCGATTGGTGGAAATCCACGTGTGCTCTGTCATCACGTGCAATGAGGGAAACACCCGCGCGCCTCACGTCACAGACGCGCTCACGCGCTAAGGGCCTTTGGTCCAATGAAATCGCATATGCGTGCTGACGTGCATACGCGCTAAGGGCCTTTCCTCGATTTACACGCAGACGTGCAGGATTTTCACGTGCCAAATCACTCCGTATGAAGCTGGCCACGCGTAAGCACACGGAAGACCACGCTCCTGCCCAGAAGGCCGAACTACTGCCCCCCAGAGCCCTGAGCATGCTCCCACCTGCCATCTGCTGCTGCCTGACTGCCTGCTGCCCACGTGCCCTGCCATTTGCTGCCTGCACATCAGCCAGGGGTGCTGTTGCTGTGACCACCCCTGCTGGAACCGAAGACTCCCGACTGGGATTCCATCGCTCCACAGCCCAGCCCCAGGACCCAGTTGCCCACCCACTCCTGCCTCTGGGGTTGTCATGTCGGGGCAAACACCATCTGAGACCACTGACAACCCCCGGCCAGAGAGGCAGAGGGGCACCAGCTTCAGTGCCACCGAAGTTGGTGTCCTGGTGGAGCAAGTCCTGGGGCAGTATGATGCCCTCCTCGGAAGTTCCCGTGCCGACAAGGAAGGACGGACTCGGATCTGGACTGACATCGTGAATGCCATCAACGCGGAGGGGGTGGTAGTCCGCGACTTACAACATGTCAAGAAGCGCTGGGAGGACTTCAGGTCCAGGACCCTGAACAAGGCCCGGCGCCTCTTGAAGGCAGCTGATGCCAAGGGGCGCCGGGGCCACTTGTCGGAAGAACAGATGAGGGTCCTGGAACGCATATCCCCAGCGCTCCACGTCCAGGTCCTTGAGAGGCAGACCCGTCTAGAGTCGAGCGGTAAGTGTACATGCATCCTGATTGTGAGCTGTGCGTGTGGTGATTTTTCAGTAGTGTGCAGGTTGCACATCTGTTTGTATGGGGTCGAGTATGGGTGGGGGTGTACAGGGCCGTGGGGCTAACACATGCGAGGGCTGGAATGTGTGAGACATGGATGGTGCTTGTGTGTGTAGGCTTGCATGCCAAATGCAGTTGTGTGGGCACACATGTTTGGATGAATGTGTATGTAAGTAGACATGTCCGTGATGTGACGCATGTATGTTGTTTTCAGCTGCATGTATCAGCACTGTGTACATGTGCATGTGTGTGTATTTGACAAGGGTGCAACAGTGATGCAACATGGATGCATGTGACAGCGGTATGTGGAAGCCTGATGGGCAGATGTGACATGGATGCCCATCTGAACACTGCGACACTTGGCAGAGGTGTACAATTGCATGCAAGTGTGGTGGTGTGTGTACATGTGTGGTGCACTTCTTGTGTTGCATGTGATGTCTGGCTCACCTTTGCCTGCTCATGCTGTTGTATGTGTATGGATGGTGCTGGCAGTTGCGATATGGCTGTGGTATGGCTCATGTGTGCGAGTTGAAATGACATGTGTGTTGGGGATTGTGATGACATGTCTGAGGTTTGCCAATGCCACTCATGTACAACTGTCATGTGTGTATGTGTCCATTGTACAGTGCCCTGATGCCTGTGTTTTATTTCTCCCTGTCTGCAGCGTCAACTGATGAAGAGGGCGGAGAAGGTGCTGTGGAGCACAGCGGCAGGGATCCCACCGCCAGCCGGAGATGCAAGGCCCGGCTCCCCTCCCATGTTGTCATCTCGTCGGGGAGTGAGGAGTCCGGTGCCGCGTCCCAGGCCGCAGCTGCCGGGGGGAGGTCCAAGAGGCGGAGGTTGGAGTTGGACTCCTCGGCAGCAGAAGGGGCAGCTGGGACCCCACAGGGCCCAACGGGGGAAGATGGCACAGAGTCATCCAGGTTGGTGGGGGGTTTGGTGGAGGAGGAGGCAGTGCAAGCAACAGAGACGGGGTCTGGAGGTGGGGATCCCACTGGTGCTAGTGGTGCAGTGCAGGACCAGGGACAGGAGGCAGCACAGGCCGCCGCGGAGGTGTCTGTGTGCAATCCTGTCCCTGATCCTGTCCCTGCATCATCTTGCACCAGCAGGGATGCCTACGTCCAGACCCGTTTTCAGGCAGGGGATGAGCTCACGACAACTGGCCTTCCTCTGCCTGCGGACGTGCCTATCCGGGTCCGGGGTGAGCCTGTTCTGACTGGTGTGGTGTTGCGTCAACGGGCCATGCGAGGTGACCTGCAGTCTTTTCATGAGGAGACTGCACGTCATCTCGAATGGCTCGTTGACCACGTCAGACTGCTGGGACAGGTCACCCAGGCTGGATTCCTCCGTATGATGGGGCTTGCTACGACCCCCTCCTCAACTGAACCCCCTACGCGCCAGTCGTCCTCCGTGCCATCTTCCCACCCATCAGTCACCTGGGTGCCCTGTGGTGCTGCCTCTGACGGTGCGGCCAGGCTGGTGGAGGAGGCATCCCACAGTCGGGAGTCGGACGTCCAGCAGGGGTGGCCACATCAACGACTGCACCCCAGCCGGCGGAGGATGTGCAGGCAGCAGGAGGCAGTGCACGGGCAGAGGCACAGCAGCAGCAACATGGTGGGAGCCATGAAGGCTCGGGGCCTTCAACATCGGAGGGGCAGGCATCGGCCGGAGGGCAGGAGGACCCAGGACAGAGAGTGTCTTCCGTGTGGCAGCGGTTGGGCCACGCCATAGATGCGGTGCGGCAGCGAGCGGAAGAGGCACGGCTCACAATGGTCAGGGCGGAGAACTCCATGCGGAGGGCCCTGAGGCGGGTCGAGTGCCTCGAGGCAATCCGCAGGGGTTTGGAGGTGGACACATCGACGGCCCTGCGGACCCTCGGGGCCATGGAGGAGGACCGCCTCCGGGACTTTGAGCAGGAGTTCGATGATGCCCTGGCCCGGGACATCCACAAGTGAGCCGTCAAACTAGCCCGCTGCCCTTGTACATAGTTATGTAGGTAGTGTTAGGTTTAATTTTTTTTAGGATTTATTTTGGACCTTTCGGACATTGGCCACATTTTTGTATATAGTTTATTTTATTAGTTAGTGTAGTTAGATAAGTTTCCTTTCTTTTGTTGGGATAATGGACCCTGGCTTGTTCGTATGTAAATAGTTCACTGTTGGATTGTATTTTTCTTTCACATTTTAACCATGGAGCAATGGCTTTCTATTTTATTTCCCATTGGATTTTGTTTTCTGGACAGTGACTTTGGACACCATTACTTTGGATTTTGATTTTTGGTTTTGCTTTTTTTCACAGACATGCTTCTTTTCATTTTTGTACTTTCCCATTTCTGTTTCTTTATTTTTTATTCTATTTATGTTTCCTTCAATACATATTTTTTTTTTATCAAACTTCAATGTGTAGTATCATCTCATTGGTTTAACGCATATCATGATATGGCTTTTGAGATTCACTGACACCCATTGGGTGTATGTGAGGGAAATGTGTTTGTTTCGGAACTTGCAATTGGTGTTCTGTCATGTAATCGCCAATTATGAGTGGGTGGATGCAATACTCGGGTGGGTGTTTTGCATTTGGAGGCTGACCATAGGGACCAGGGATCTAGATTGTGATGACATGTTGGCTGGGGAACATGAGTTGGACATGGGGGGGGCTTGCTGGCAGGTGCCCCACAGTGCTGGGGGGTGGGGGTGCAGGGGGACATGAGTGGGGGCCTGGTGGAGGCTGCCCCTCGTGGCTGGGGGGTGGGGGTGGTGGTAGACATGAGTGGGGGCCCGGTGGAGGCTGCCCCTGACTGCTGGGGGGTAGGGGGTGGTGGGAGACATGAGGGGGCCCTGGTGGAGGGTGCCCCTGACTGCTGGGGGGTAGGGGGTGGTGGGAGACATGGGTGGGGGCCTGGTGGAGGCTGCCCCTGCAATGCTGGGGGGTGGGGGTGCAGGGGGACATGAGTGGGGGCCTGGTGGAGGCTGCCCCTGGTGGCTGGGGGGTGGGGGTGGTGGTAGACATGAGTTGGGGCCTGGTGGAGTCTGCCCCTGCACTGCTGGGGGGTGGGGGTGCAGGGGGACATGAGTGGGGGCCTGGTGGAGGCTGCCCCTGGTGGCTGGGGGGTGGGGGTGGTGGTAGACATGGGTGGGGGCCTGGTGGAGGGTGCCCCTGACTGCTGGGGGGTGGGGGGTGGTGGGAGACATGAGTGGGGGCCTGGTGGCGGGTGCCCCTGACTGCTGGGGGGTGGGGGGTGGTGGTAGACATGAGTGGGGGCCTGGTGGAGGGTGCCCCTGACTGCTGGGGGGTAGGGGGTGGTGGGAGACATGGGTGGGGGCCTGGTAGAGGCTGCCCCTGTACTGCTGGGGGGTGGGGGTGGTGGGAGACATGAGTGGGGGCCTGGTGGAGGGTGCCCCTGACTGCTGGGGGGTTGGGGGTGGTGGTAGACATGAGTGATGGCCTGGTGGAGGGTGCCCCTGACTGCTGGGGGGTGGGGTGGTGGTAGACATGAGTGGGGGCCTGGTGGAGGGTGCCCCTGACTGCTGGGGGGTGGGGGGTGGTGGTAGACATGAGTGGGGGCCTGGTGGAGGGTGCCCCTGACTGCTGGGGGGTAGGGGGTGGTGGGAGACATGGGTGGGGGCCTGGTGGAGGGTGCCCCTGCACTGCTGGGGGGTGGGGGTGCAGGGGGACATGAGTGGGGGCCTGGTGGAGGCTGCCCCTGGTGGCTGGGGGATGGGGTGGTGGTAGACATGGGTGGGGGCCTGGTGGAGGCTGCCCCTGACTGCTGGGGGTAGGGGGTGGTGGGAGAGATGGGTGGGGGCCTGGCGGAGGCTGCCCCTGCACTGCTGGGTGGTGGGGGTGGTGGTAGACATGGGTGGGGGCCTGGTGGAGGGTGCCCCTGACTGCTGGTGGGTAGGGGGTGGTGGGAGACATGGGTGGGGGCCTGGTAGAGGCTGCCCCTGCACTGCTGGGGGGTGGGGGTGGTGGGAGACATGAGTGGGGGCCTGGTGGAGGCTGCCCCTGGTGGCTGGGGGGTGGGGGTGGTGGTAGACATGGGTGGGGCCTGGTGGAGGGTGCCCCTGACTGCTGTGGGGTAGGGGGTGGTGGGAGACATGGGTGGGGGCCTGGTGGAGGCTGCCCCTGCACTGCTGGGGGGTGGGGGTGCAGGGGGACATGAGTGGGGGCCTGGTGGAGGCTGCCCCTGGTGGCTGGGGGGTTCGGGTGGTGGTAGACATGGGTGGGGGCCTGGTGGAGGGTGCCCCTGATTGCTGGGGGGTGGGGGGTGGTGGGAGACATGAGTGGGGGCCTGGTGGAGGGTGCCCCTGACTGCTGGGGGGTGGGGGGTGGTGGTAGATATGAGTGGGGGCCTGGTGGAGGGTGCCCCTGACTGCTGGGGGGTAGGGGGTGGTGGGAGACATGGGTGGGGGCCTGGTGGAGGCTACCCCTGCACTGCTGGGGGGTGGGGTGGTGGGAGACATGAGTGGGGGCCTGGTGGAGGGTGCCCCTGCACTGCTGGGGGGTGGGGGTGCAGGGGGACATGAGTGGGGGCCTGGTGGAGGGTGCCCCTGCACTGCTGGGGGGTGGGGGTGCAGGGGGACATGAGTGGGGGCCTGGTGGAGGCTGCCCCTGGTGGCTGGGGGGTGGGGGTGGTGGTAGACATGGGTGGGAGCCTGGTGGAGGCTGCCCCTGACTGCTGGGGGGTAGGGGGTGGTGGGAGACATGGGTGGGGGCCTGGTGGAGGCTGCCCATGCACTGCTGGGGGGTGGGGGTGGTGGGAGACATGAGTGGGGGCCTGGTGGAGGGTGCCCCTGGTGGCTGGGTGGTGGGGGTGGTGGTAGACATGGGTGGGGGCCTGGTGGAGGGTGCCCCTGACTGCTGGTGGGTAGGGGGTGGTGGGAGACATGGGTGGGGGCCTGGTGGAGGCTGCCCCTGCACTGCTGGGGGGTGGGGGTGGTGGGAGACATGAGTGGGGGCCTGGTGGAGGCTGCCCCTGGTGGCTGGGGGGTGGGGGTGGTGGTAGACATGGGTGGGGCCTGGTGGAGGGTGCCCCTGACTGCTGGGGGGTAGGGGGTGGTGGGAGACATGGGTGGGTGCCTGGTGAAGGCTGCCCGTGCACTGCTAGGGGGTTGGGGGTGCAGGGGGACATGAGTGGGGGCCTGGTGGAGGCTGCCCCTGGTGGCTGGTGGGTGGGGGTGGTGGTAGACATGGGTGGGGGCCTGGTGGAGGGTGCCCCTGACTGCTGGGGGGTGGGGGGTGGTGGAAGATATGAGTGGGGGCCTGGTGGAGGGTGCCCCTGACTGCTGGGGGGTGGGGGGTGGTGGTAGATATGAGTGGGGGCCTGGTGGAGGGTGCCCCTGACTGCTGGGGGGTAGGGGGTGGTGTGAGACATGGGTGGGGGCCTGGTGGAGGCTACCCCTGCACTGCTGGGGGGTAGGGGTGGTGGGAGACATGAGTGGGGGCCTGGTGGAGTGTGCCCCTGACTGCTGGGGGGTAGGGGTTGGTGGTAGACATGAGTGGGGGCCTGGTGGAGGGTGCCCCTGACTGCTGGGGGGTAGGGGGTGTTAGGGAGAATTCTCTGTTTAAGTCCCCCAGCAGCTTTGCTGGATTTCTGGATTTTGTTTTTTCCATCCTGCCAAGTTTGAGACTCTTTTCCTCCCACTCTTGGACATGTATGTGTTTAATTCCTTTGAAATGTCAATGTGTTCGATGGCCTATGGGGTCTTTTACTCCATAGGGCCTCATATGTTTTTTTATGTGTGTTACACCGCACCCTATGTGCCGTAACACTGGGGCGTCCTAGCGGACCTCCACCATAGACTCCTACCCGGGGACTGACTACTGTCTCCCCGGGCATGTAAAGCACCATTGGCTTTACTAGACCTAAATTTACTAACAGAACTAGTGCAAACCATCTTATTGTGGACGTACTAGTAGGGGTAATTCGATTACTCCTGGATCTGTTACTCGAGGGGGCACGGTCCCGTCCCCCCTTGTCGAGTTTTGGCTGGTGGCAGTGGAAACTACTTGTTATGTTCGACCCCGAACATAACCCTATGGGATTCGTCCCATTGTTGGAGATTGACCCTTTTTCTCGTTAATCTCTAACGTACCACCGGTATCCTTATCTTAAATAAGTTTATCGGATGGTATTTTCTGCCAGAACTCGGTTTTTAAAATGGCGTCTGTGTTCGTCTCTGTGACTCCTAAACCAAAGGTCGAGCCCTTTGTTCCACTCTTGGCGGGCTCTGTACAGAGACCCTCCAAAGTGGTGCCATTCTGTCTGGGTTACCACAGGGGTGTGGGAGGGGGTTTAGGCACCCTGGACCGAGTTGCCTTGCCAACTCCGGTCGCACTCTGGAGTGATTGGCCCAGGTGGTGAGCGTTTCCGCTCACCACTTAGCATGTGTTGATTGACAGCTGGGCTGAATTAATGGGGGTTTTCTGCATAAAAGCAGGGCTTTTGGGACTGGATCTTCAGAAGTCGCCACAGGACCTAAGAATCCGACGAGGGTAACGCTGAGCCGACCTGCACGACGACACCTCCGGTGGAGCCCTGCAGAACCGACTCACCACTTCCCGACGACAGAGGAGATCTCCCTGCGGGAGAGTCTCTTCCCCTGACTGGTGGGAACAACCAGTCCCCTTTGCTTTTTGTTTGCCTCAGGACGCAGTGGTCGAATTGCCCGTGCAGAGCACCGCGGCAACCGGATAGCCACTACCCCTGTACCACGACCAAAAGGTGGTGCCTTGTGACAGAGCACTCCGTGGCTGGTCTCTTCCCTCTTGGTGCACCGGACTTCACTTTTCTTCGACGACGAGATCATCTCTACTCTTGGCAAAGACCCGACGTGCATCCACCACCAGGAACAACTGCCCCCGCCAGAGCTGCCCTCCACAACAAGGTACCGTGTCCGCCTGGCTTCCCTTTCGATCGGTTCGAGTGAAGTGTCTTAATCCTCTCCGTTCCGTTGGGTCGCCTCCAAGCTTTTCTCATTCATTGTTCTGAACTGGTTCAATCTGCCGATAACAATTTGCTACAAAGACTTGAATGCATCTCCGCTAGAGACTTTTTGGGACATCGCGCCTTGCCTCTCTCCGAGTGGGCCTGGCCTCTGAACTTTATGATCTATTGTGATTCTTGCCTTCCTGCCTTGCATTTTATCCGCGAAGGATTGAACTGTGTTGATTTCATAACCTGCCTATCTTTTTCTCTCCCGTCCTAACTAAGATTCGAGTGTCATCTAGGTTGAAGTATACACCTCTGTCTGAAAATAAGTGGTACCAGTAGAACCTAGAGTTGTCGAAGTATTGTTAGGGGGATTGATCGTTTTCTATTTCGTAGAGTAATTGTGTTTGATTTGTTTGCCGTGATAGTGCCATAGTGTTTTTCATAGATGTTCTGTTATAAATAAATACCGTAATATCTTTACACTAAGCCTCGTTGCGTGTTTGCTTGTCATGCTGTGAAGAATTGCCCTATTTTGTATACTCCACATACTGCTCAACTTGTCTTGAGAGAAGTCTGACTGCTCAGCCACAGCTACCACGTGAATCTGTGTGGTGCAGACTGCTACCAAGTGGGTTCACCGCCAACGGCTGTAGTCCTAAATCTTTTGCAGTGGTCCCAGAGGGAACTGCACAGGTTTCCGCCTAACAGGGGGTGGTGGGAGACATGGGTGGGGGCCTGGTGGAGTGTGCCCCTGCACTGCTGGGGGGTGGGGGTGCAGGGGGACATGAGTGGGGGCCTGGTGGAGGCTGCTCCTGGTGGCTGGGGGGTTGGGGTGGTGTTAGACATGGGTGGGGGCCTGGTGGAGGCTGCCCCTGACTGCTGAGGGGGTGGGGGGTGGTGGGAGACATGAGTGGGGGCCTGGTGGAGGGTGCCCCTGACTGCTGGGGGTGGGGGGTGGTGGTAGACATGGGTGGGGGCCTGGTGGAGGCTGCCCCTGCACTGCTGGGGGGTGGGGTGCTGGGAGACATGCATTGTTGATCAGTAGTGCAAGGTGACATGTGGGTTGGCTGGGGGGCATGCCCATGGTGGATGGGCTGCCTGCGGGACATGAGCAGGGGTGCAGGGTAGTCCCCCGTGGTGTGGGCTGCCTGCAGGGGCCATGGAGGTTGTAGAGCGAACACCTGGGAGGACCCACACGGCCAATTCACGTGTAGTACTCCCCAGAACCCCTGAAATACACGTACCCTGCTGAAATTGCGTGTGGAACTTCCCGCGCACCCCTGAAATACACGTACCCTGCTGAAATCGCGTGTGGAACTTCCCGCGCACCCATGGAATACACGTACCCTGCTCGCACTGGGCCAATCGCGTGTGGAACTTCCCGCGCACCCCTGAAATACACGTACCCTGCTGAAATCGCGTGTGGAACTTCCCGCGCACCCCTGAAATACACGTACCCTGCTCGCACGGGGCCAATCGCGTGTGGAACTTCCCGCGTACCCCTGAAATACACGTACCCTGATGGAATCGCGTGTGGAACTTCCCGCGCACCCCTGAAATACACGTACCCTGATGAAATCGCATGTGGAACTTCCCGCGCACCCCTGGAATACACGTACCCTGCTCGCACGGGGCAAATCGCGTGTGGAACTTCCCGCGCACCCCTGAAATACACGTACCCAGGCCAATCGTGTGTGAAACTTCCAGCGCCTGAGTTGTAATGAGGCCCAATGTCACGCATGGTGGGTGCATGTTACAGCCGTAAGAGTTGCTGATAATGGTAAGGTCAGCACTAACCGGATGCATGAACATGGGGGGGTCTCTGTTTCAAAAAAATGAAGAAAGCAGATCGTAAACTCACAACTACACACACATCCACATATGTACATTCACATACACACAGACACACAACACACAACTCTGCATATATGTATATGAAAAGAAATGCTCATAAGTATATCACACATAAGACATGCAAAACCAGGGGAAGAACTCTGGGTAAGTTCCTATTTCAGCTGGACAGCATTCTAGGAGGGGCACATCTGCCACACCTATCCAATGGCATCCTGTTTTGCTTACTCAAATACTTGTACTTTGGCAAAATATTTGAGCATTAGATTAGTAAAGATTATCCATGCCAACCAGAGGCATAGCCAGGGCTGTCTAACAAGTGGGGCGTGACGCTAACGTAGTTGGGCCTACTGCAGTGACATTAACATCTGTAAATGCCCAAAGAGTGCTGCTGAGTGGGCATTTGCAGATTTTGGGTGGGCATTGCCCACTCAGGCCCTACCCTGTCTACACGTCTGATGCCAACCAAGAAAATGACATCCATTTCTCTTTCCAGGCATACTATCACAACCTTTCGATTGGCAAAGTGCTATCCAAACCACTCTTGGCATCTGTTTCACTCTCATCAGACGCTCTCAGAAGAAGCTGTCTTTTTGTGTCCCACGATGGACAGGACACCCTGTTTTTATGCATGTAACCCCAGTGTTATGAGGGGCAATCAACCATCAAGATTTATATTTCAGGCAATACTTCGGGGACACTGCTGTGTTACAATACCTGCAATTAAGCATATGATGTACGGTTAATCTAAAAGATATGAGAGTACATGTATATGCACAGAAAAAACGTTGTTAAAGGGACGTTATGGTTAGGTTCCACTAATAAAAAGCTATGAAGGTCACTGAGAAAACTTAGTTAAACAGACATTATGGTTAAGTTGCAATAATAAAAAGCTATGAAATTCAACGAGAAAACTTTGTTAAAGGGACGTTATAGTTACAAGTAAAACCGAAAAACTCCAGAACTTCACCAATTATGGTAAGCAAAGCAACCATAACCTGCTCCACCACCTGATAAAAACACATATAAAAACAATTTCCATGAACAGTCCCTACAAGGTGTAATGTTTATAATGTTGGTAACAATATGTCATGGGTGATTGGGTGATCGGGAGATCTATCATAAACTACTTAATGTATTAAAGAATGTGGTGGTGTTGGCTCTTGGGGCAGAGGGATGGCAATAGCTGATGCCATTTTTAAGACAAATAGCAGTTTTCCAAATATTCTTCTAAGTATGTGCTATGTGCTAGATTGTTCATGAGTAATGATTAAGAATAGGTGTAGGAGCTGTGCAAGGGTAAATTGTGAGCTTCAAGGTTCCTAGTTGGGCTAAAAAATGCAGTTCTGAACTGTTCACGAAGCAACTGGAGGACGTACACAAGAAAAAAGTGCAATACTTCAAAAGACAATCAAAAGACCAGGAAGGTGAGGTAGAAGAAGTGCCTTCCTCTAGCACACAAAGAGAATCATGGGTGTGGCAGTTCTTTAGCACTGTTAGAAATGTACCAAAGGCTAAAGCTACCCAAGTAAAATGCACTAAGTGCAACATTGAACTCAGTCTCGGACAACCTGGCCAGTACTCCGACGGGACCACCTCCATGCACCACCATACCAAATCCAACCACTGCAATGCTCTCAGAAAGACTGTTCCGTTCTTAGGAAGTAGTTGGCATTCCTCCTCTACCTCATCTTCCTCAACCAACGCTGTAATCTCAAAGCCTACTTCTGTGGGACACAAAATCCCATTAGCTACCTTGAAAACAATAAAAGAGGCTGCTGAACCATATCTTTCGAAAACAACAGTAGTCTGTATATATTACAACACACCACCCTGCAGGGACGAGCAATTTCAAGGTGCTTTCGAAGCTGTAATCAATGACCCTGAGAAACACTGCCCTCTACCTTAGATTTAACACACACGCAACATCCTCCCCTATCCACCTGCCCCTCCATATGTGTGGTTGGTGGACCTTCCCTCATTTCCCTCCCCACCCATCTTTCTGGGCTCTCCTGCAAAAAAAAAAGAAAAGAAAAAAAAAACATTAAAAAAGGTTCCTTTAGGAACCACCTTTCACAGTTAAAAAATAGAACAAAAAAATAAGCTTATAGACTCCATCTACTTTAAATTTTTCAGTAAAGTCGTTAAATTCAATAGGATTCTCCAATATTTCCATTAGCATTTTCTACTATGCTAATGGAAATAATGGACAATTGTATACTAGAGTATGTGTATACTAGGATATGTGTATACTAGAATACTGCAATTAAAATAGTCAGGTGTAAAATAGTGAACCCTGCCACGTTTGTAGCTGAGCCTATGGTAGAGGGTGAGCATGTGCATGATTGAGCTAAATACGAGGAATTCTATGATGACACACCGCGCGGAAAGGAAAATGCGTTAGCAGGGGAAAGATTATCTTTATTGGTGGTTCTTCAAAAATCCATCAAATTATTGGAGAAAGGCATTCTGTTTCTGCTGTGGTAAGACACAGAGCCAATGGTGAGTTTGAGGTGGTAGCAAGTGCAAGACTACCATCTCACTTTTCAGTGCAAACAGCAGAATTGGTGGTGCTTATTGTCGCGCTTGAGAAGCATGCAGGGAAGGAAGTGATGGTGTACAGTGACTCTGCCTATGTGACGTCAACCGTGCAAGCAGGGCTAGCATGTTGGAAAAGGAGGGGCTACTTCCGAGCGGATGGCACTCCAGTGCAATGAGCAGCATTATTGGACAGACTTATTAAGGCACTACAACTCACAGTAGCCATTGCAATAGTTAAATTGCCAGTAATAGTTAAGTTAGTTGCTGGTCTGATAGCATGATAGCACAGCGAGTAGAGTGCTCGCTATGACATTTGTGCAGAGCCTGATGACACTGGGCCAAACTCAGCCTTTCATCATTCCGAGGTCAATAAGTGTGCACCACACACCGTGGGTAATAATAAGCAGTGCTCAGATACCCGAGGGTTCGCAGTGCTATATAAATGCTAAATTATTATTATTATTATTATAATTATTATTATAATTATTATTATAATTATTATTATTATTATTATTATTGTTATTAATATTTTATTATTAAATGCGCAGCACATACTAAGCAAACTGACTTTATCTCTCGCTGGAATGAAGCCACAGACGAAGAGGCCAAGAGGGTTGCATATTCACCAGATATTTCAAGTTTTGATACTCCAGATGTAAAAGAAAAGGTAGTCATGATTATGACAGTAAATTAAGGGTTGAATCATTTATGGAGAACACAGTTGATGGAGGTTCAAGGCAGTGCACCACAGGAAGAGCAAGAGTTGTGATAACAAAGGGGGTGTTCTTTGTCCCCCTCTGAAGCATTATGGCAACAGGACAGCACTGGAAAGCCAGTAATGCCAGTAGCATTAAAAACCTCCAGCTATTAAGCACGTTATAAATACGCAACTAAGAGACAAATTCCTGTAACAGCGCCTCGATTCCCCCGGGCTGTGTGAGCGCTTTAAAAATGCAAATAAATATAAAAAAATAACAATAAAGGTAGCACTTGAACAGCAGCACTACCCTGCGCATCTAACTAGGGAACGACTCGCAGCAGCTATTGCAGAGGACTGGTTCATACCGAACTAGTTAGAACACGTTGCATTTTATGTAGTAAATTGCATCGTATGTCAAAGGTTTACCGCAGGGCATACACTGTGAATGATCAGAGGAGTGATTACTTGACCGAATGGTCTGTTTCAGCATTTACATATCGATTATGTTTATATGCTACAAGTATGTAGAGGATACAGGTATATGATAGTGGTGGTATGTCCCTTTTCTAGATGTATCAAAGCATGTCCTTGCACACACCCTGATGTCACTTGTGCAGTGAAGTATTTAGTCCAAGAAGTCTTTCCCAGATGGAGAGTGTGTAGCCATTGCAATATATTGTGAGGTGTTGAGATCTGACAATGGGCCCCATTTTATTACTGAAGTATTTTAACAGATTAGCGTATTGCTAAGTATAAAACAAAAGTTGTCAGCTGCTTATCACCCACAAGCAAACAGGATATGTGAGAGACTCAACCGTCTCCTTAAAGAGAGAATTGCTGAATTAAAATTGACACCGAAGAAGGGATGGCTGTACGGCCTGCCCTTTGCATTATATGCATGAAGGAATCAGCATGGGTCGGACCACCACCTCACACCCATGAGCTAGTGACAGGGAGGTGAATGAGAATGCCTTTGTCTCCTCCATCGTGGAGCAGAAGTGATGCCCAGAAGACTGCAGAAATGTTAGGAAATGAATTACGTGCTTATTTGACATGTATGACTGCTAGTATCTCGGTTATTTTAGATCAACTCAAGGGCAAGGGGGGTCGGTCTCAGGACACAGATGAAGAGCATTCAGCAACCAGAATTCAAGAACTACTTTCTGTACCTAGACTTTTTATTGGAGATCCAGTCCTAGTAAGGAACCTCACCCAGAAGTGGCACAAGCCACGCTTTGGTGGCCCCTACATAGTAGAAAACATTACTCCCTCAGCAGTAAAAGTCCAAGGGAGACCTGGATCCACTTGAGTGACAGAATGCCACACAGTGGTGAGACCGACACACACCCAACTATTGATTCAGAAGCAAGGCAAGAAGAAGAAGTACAGCATGGCCAGACCCGATCGATGATGAGAAAGAAAGACGCTAAGGTTGCTGATTAAATAAATGCAGTGTGCATTTGGACTGTGGCTCACCCCGGACACTCTTTATAGATATTATAGCTAGAGTGCAAACCCAGTCTTGAGTCACAGGAATCTTTGAATTGGACCTTAGAAAGTGTTGACGTTCTAAATATGCCAAACCTGGAGTACGAATTTGACGACTGGAAACATAAGCAGTTTCCAGACTCGTTCCTCACTGAGTTTCTGTCTGGTTGATTCAATGGTCTCAACAAATGCTGCTAACCATAGGCTACTTCTTGCTGTTTTTGTTTTCATACTTCAAGCTTATCCTGCTCTTGTTGGGTGCAGTACTAATATACACACTTTTCTGCATGATGCTAAATATGGCCCTGCAATCAGGAGGCTGTTGGAAGGTTTATCCTTCCTTTAAGCAGTACACAGGCACAATGAGGAATGCAGAGAATGGTAGAGTTTTGGAAAGTGAGAAATCTCAACGACGTGTGGAGAATTGTAGATGGTGGGGATTGATATATTGGTGCATAATATATGTATGCTCAGCATTTGTTGTTGGTTTCCTGATTTTGTTGATCCATACCGTTTACTTCATTGGTCCAAATAAAATAGAAGTCCCTTTGATTCTTCCAACTCCAGTGACTCTCACAGATTTATCTATTACTGAAAGGCCAAGACCATTTGTGATTTTCCCCACATCAGTGGCTCGTGTGAGGTTGCCTATTGATAAAATTAATGTACCAATGATCTCCCCTGTAGGGAGAACCATTACTGATATACTTGAGTATTATGCAAGCACTCACTTTGTAAGAAGAAGACACAAGAGATGCACAAGGGACGATAATCATGAATTAAATAATTAGCTAGACAGCAAAGCACACTTGGGTAATAACATGTGATATCAGCACATTAAAAAGGTGTGAGAGAGAATGTCCAAGGAGAGTTGCTATGTTTGTGTTCGCATACCTTATGCCATGGGGAATTCCAAGATATTTACAGCTCTAGAAGTAGCAGTCCAGAAATCTCATTCTCTAACACTCCTTGGACTCTGCTATATGAGAGGTCGGTTCCAGGGTCGAATGGCATCCGTGGTGTGGGTCACTGAGAAGACGGCTCCAAGACAAGAAAGAGGCTAGCAACAAAGAATCAAGTGATAAGATATGAACAGCCTGGAATAAATGGAGCAGGAATCAGATGGGAAGAAAATAAAATGCTCAATTGTCAAGGAAGAACAACGAAGAAATACAAAGATGCAAGGAAAGAGGTCTGCTGCAAATCAAGGCAACAGCACTGACCCCAGAAGGCTAGGTTGAAGGTCTGAACATATGTAGAGCATCAGCACTAACAGGATTCTATGAATCAGTCATAGATACTGCTGAAAATGAATGAAAGCATCATTGGTCAAAAATTGTGAAATTGCTGACATGGGTCGATGATAAAGGAGGACCGTTGCAGATAGTACCTCTAGCAAATGAAGAACTGTGCTTCAGAAACAATGGCAGAAGAAAGGTTGGGATGAATCAGTGATGAGGCAGAATTTTCGATGTACCAGGAATGAAAGATGGAACAGTAGTGATAATGGACCACTACGGGGCCTATGGATGCAGAGCATATATGACGTTGCCGAAGGACTGGGGAGGGCTGTGTTCTATAGTACTCATTCACGTTCCAGCATTGGTGATTCCGAAGAGTGACCTGAGCATTGAAGAATTCCCAAAAGCAGATGCACACCAAAGGAAGGGGAGATCAGTTGGATTTCTCAATCAAGCAAATAGGGAGAACTACTTTTCAGCTAAATCCATAGAAGCCTTCGATTCTATTCCTTATGAACACAGGTTGTTTAGTCAAACTTCTGCAGTATTCACGTCTATCTTCATGTCAGGGATAGAGACAATGGCAAATGCCAAATGGTTACAGATTACCAGATGGGAACCAATGCAGATGATTAATACTACCATAAAGGGATTCAATGCTATCAAGGAAGAATTGAGAGCCTTAAGACTAAAGACTAATGACCATGCAGAATAGATATGTCCTGGACATGATTACAGCTATGGATGGAGGTGTTTGTGCCAAAATCGGAGAATCATGTTGCAAATTCATACCTTTGCACAATGACGAGAATGGGACCTTGACAGAGGCCATAACAATGCTAACGAACTTGCACATTCAGATGGAAGATGAGTCAGAAGATATTGCAGATGACAGCTGGTTTGAATCAATCTTCTCATGGGTCCTACAATAAATGGCTAATATTTTCAAGTTTCTCGGAACACTATTGGTGATGATCATGTTCGGATTCTGATTCAGAATAATAATCACACAGTGCAAGATGACAGCAAAGAAAACAGTAGGAATGAAGATCATGATCAATGTTTAGTCTGGGTTTGGACCCAAGGAGCTGACATATGAAGAAATCAGAAAATATATAGAACTAAGCATTCTAGTACCTGAGGGAAGGAAGTTCCTGTACCCAAGAAAGCACAAGAAGTATGTGGGAAGATGGATCTACTGCAATCCGAATGGACAGTGTAGCCACATGACCTGGAGTGTTGATGAACTTGTGAAATCAGCAGGATTGCTGAAGGGAGTAATGATGATATGGACTACAAGGAAGCACTTTTTCAGACAAGGATGTCTAGATGTGAAGACTGATGGGAGAGTGGTCGATGAATCAACCAGAGGGGGAGTGTAGAGGAGGAGAGGAGGAGCCAAGGATGTCCTGGCCCTATTTTGCCTATATGTTGGATGATGGAAATTACGACATGCACAACGCCAATAATGGTACCTATCCCATGAAGAATCCTTGAAACCAGGTATCCATTGAGAAAGCCCTACATGATGTACCCGCGGAGAAATGACAGTCTCTTAAAGGAGGTCCCAGAAGAAGTGTGAAGTGACAAAGGAAAGAGACTGGTGACGTCACATGAAGCAGGGATGATGCACCAAAAAGAGATGCCAAGGAAGAAAGTATATAGACATTATGGAATCTGATGACAAAGTGAAGAGTCGAGTAATATTTCATGTGCAGGAATGAAGGTTGCACATGCGAAGAGTACTGAAGAAACTGCAGAATCGCTTTATAACTGTTCAGATGCTGAAAAGCATTTAGACTATGTAACCATGAAGGCTGGCTATACGTAGTGAACAGACTGCAGGTGGTGCTGCCAATAAATATATATATATATATGTATATATATATATATATGTATATATATACATACATGTTGAAAAAAGAGGAGAGGGGCGCACTCCAGTTCCCTGCACAGTAAACCTTCTCAGCCACAGGTGTTCTCCTCCGACCGGTTTCTGTGCCAATACACGTCATCAGGGAGGCTGTCTTAACTTGCAGCTCACAGCAAGTGCAGGTGTTAACACTTAGTGATAATTCTGCTGCAAGGACTTCTGGTAGCTGTAGTCATCAGGTTTGCAAGGAACAGACTCACACCCAATCCCATAAATGGGGAAAGGGGGGGAGTAGCCTACAGTGAGGCACTCCAAAGTTGGGCATAAATTACCCCGGTGCAGCACCCTATAAGATTTCTGAAGATTCCACCCTTCAGAAAACTTGCAAATGTGTTGAAAAAAGAGGAGAGGGGCGCACTCCAGTTCCCTGCACAGTAAACCTTCTCAGCCACAGGTGTTCTCCTCCGACCGGTTTCTGTGCCAATACACGTCATCAGGGAGGCTGTCTTAACTTGCAGCTCACAGCAAGTGCAGGTGTTAACACTTAGTGATAATTCTGCTGCAAGGACTTCTGGTAGCTGTAGTCATCAGGTTTGCAAGGAACAGACTCACACCCAATCCCATAAATGGGGAAAGGGGGGGAGTAGCCTACAGTGAGGCACTCCAAAGTTGGGCATAAATTACCCCGGTGCAGCACCCTATAAGATTTCTGAAGATTCCACCCTTCAGAAAACTTGCAAATGTGTTGAAAAAAGAGGAGAGGGGCGCACTCCAGTTCCCTGCACAGTAAACCTTCTCAGCCACAGGTGTTCTCCTCCGACCGGTTTCTGTGCCAATACACGTCATCAGGGAGGCTGTCTTAACTTGCAGCTCACAGCAAGTGCAGGTGTTAACACTTAGTGATAATTCTGCTGCAAGGACTTCTGGTAGCTGTAGTCATCAGGTTTGCAAGGAACAGACTCACACCCAATCCCATAAATGGGGAAAGGGGGGGAGTAGCCTACAGTGAGGCACTCCAAAGTTGGGCATAAATTACCCCGGTGCAGCACCCTATAAGATTTCTGAAGATTCCACCCTTCAGAAAACTTGCAAATGTGTTGAAAAAAGAGGAGAGGGGCGCACTCCAGTTCCCTGCACAGTAAACCTTCTCAGCCACAGGTGTTCTCCTCCGACCGGTTTCTGTGCCAATACACGTCATCAGGGAGGCTGTCTTAACTTGCAGCTCACAGCAAGTGCAGGTGTTAACACTTAGTGATAATTCTGCTGCAAGGACTTCTGTTAGCTGTAGTCATCAGGTTTGCAAGGAACAGACTCACACCCAATCCCATAAATGGGGAAAGGGGGGGAGTAGCCTACAGTGAGGCACTCCAAAGTTGGGCATAAATTACCCCGGTGCAGCACCCTATAAGATTTCTGAAGATTCCACCCTTCAGAAAACTTGCAAATGTGTTGAAAAAAGAGGAGAGGGGCGCACTCCAGTTCCCTGCACAGTAAACCTTCCGGTCGGAGGAGAACACCTGTGGCTGAGAAGGTTTACTGTGCAGGGAACTGGAGTGCGCCCCTCTCCTCTTTTTTCAACACATTTGCAAGTTTTCTGAAGGGTGGAATCTTCAGAAATCTTATAGGGTGCTGCACCGGGGTAATTTATGCCCAACTTTGGAGTGCCTCACTGTAGGCTACTCCCCCCCCTTTCCCTATTTATGGGATTGGGTGTGAGTCTGTTCCTTGCAAACCTGATGACTACAGCTACCAGAAGTCCTTGCAGCAGAATTATCACTAAGTGTTAACACCTGCACTTGCTGTGAGCTGCAAGTTAAGACAGCCTCCCTGATGACGTGTATTGGCACAGAAACCGGTCGGAGGAGAACACCTGTGGCTGAGAAGGTTTACTGTGCAGGGAACTGGAGTGCGCCCCTCTCCTCTTTTTTCAACATATATACATACATATACATATATATATATAAATACACACATATATATTACACGGCCCGCGGTAGCAGGTGTGTAGTCATGGTTAAGTTGCTAAACCAATAGGAAGAGCACTTTTTTCAGCAGCTTATAACTTTGCTCCCTCTGGAGGAATCCTCACCAGGATGAGGGTGATGGGTGAGGTTTTGTGTAGGGGGGCCAAGGTTATAGGGGGGGTCCCCACATTTGTTTTCTTCCATAGAGTGAATAGGCAAAAACTTTGCATGGCTACAGGCCAAACGGCTGGATGGATTTTCACCAAATTTGCGGCAGGAGCGGGGGCTTGGGTCAGAAAGCGTGCTTTGTGTGTTTCGTGGAAATCCGACCAGTACTTTTGTTGCAAAGAACTGAAATGTATGTCCCAAAAAATGTGTGAAAACTGGGTCCGCTCCGCAGACCCATTTCCCTGTTCACTCCATGGACCGAAGTGTCATTGGCCTGCGGTACGCCGTGATGTCGGCGAACATTGGACGCTTCCAGTGGTTGGCTGGAGGGAAGCGTGCTGTGCATCAAAGGTTTTGGGAAACGCCACATGGTGTATCGGTGGACAGTGCAGCGCCAAAAGGGACTGACAAGCCATGTGGTGGTGGGAAGAAGGGAAGAGAGGGTGGGGGAATGAGAAGTGGTTCATGTAATATATGTCAGTCGGTGGGAGTAGATGGTCGTGTGTCTGCAGTATCTGTGCATATTGCACCAATTTGCGGCTGCCTCCACAGGTGACTACCTTGTGCGGGGACTGCAGGCAGTCTGCATTACAGCACCGTAGCTGGTGAGCGACCTGTTTCCGTGGTCACCAATGGCAGAGCAATGTATACAATGTTGGGTCCCTGGATGTGGAGATTGGAAGCACATTGTACAGTTTGTTGCCTGGAGTGACCTGTCATGTAGTGTGTCCTCTGGGTGCAGTGGTGAAGTACTGGGTGCTTTAGAAGTGGTAGGGTTGCACCGTAGGTAGCTGGCCACTTGTTCATCTGTATGACCCTGTTATGTGCTGCTGGGTGTGGGCAAGACCTACACTGGTGGGTGCATGGCAAAAGGCTGTAGGCCATGCACTTAAGAGCCTAGGCCTGCACTGTAGCCAGGGCACCATAATGCAGGCATGCAGTTTAAAGTATTCATGTCTCCGAGGGAGGTGACGTTTAAAGAATGGTGGGGCAGGACATTGAAAACGTGGTAGAAGAGCACAAGTAAACTGATATGCATACAGTACCATATGGTGTACATTATTGCACGTATACACAGTAGGGAGGCACATGTCGCCATTTGCCTTTGATATGGGTTGCCCTTTATACCACCCATCGTATGGTGCATGTGTGGATTGCGGCATGCAGCAAATGTTCCCATTCCTGGCGCCAATATGTTGTGTAGGGTCTGGGCAAGGCGTGCACTTTTGGGTACATGGCCAAAGGCAGTAGGCCGTTGGCCATGCACCCAAAAGAGTAGGCCTTAGGCAGACCCCGCACCACTTAAAGCCATCATACAGGGTTAACTCTGCATCTCTCTGAGGATGGTGACCTTTGAAGAGTGGTTGCCGGGAACATTTTACATTTGGTGGAAAAAGCAAAGGGGGGTAATATGCGTTCACTAGCACATGGTGTATGTCAGTGAACATGTTGTAAATTAGGGACCAATTTCTTAATATTTCCATTTGCTATGCGTTGCCCTGTACAGGAGACTTGCTTGAAGAAGTGTCTTAACACATTGCGCCATGAGAAGAACTCATCAGCACCACTAAGTACACCTGTACTGTGAGTCTGTAACGGTACGTCTGAGTTGCTGTACAGAAATTATAGTGTTCAGTGCAGTGGTCTTGCATGTGATTGCTACATGCTTGTGTGCCTATTTCATACTATCTAATGAGGGAGTGTTGCAAATATAATAGTGGAAATGGAAGAAGGACTGCGTCTGCTTTTCTGGGGTGCAGCCCTCTCATTAGCTGGGAAGAGGCGCATGGAACATTCGGACCTTCTGAGCATGGTGGCCTTGCAGATGGAACTATGGGGATTATCCAATCAGGTGTGGAGTGTATGGTTCACAGGAAGGGGCAGTAACATTTTTCATCCAAAACTCGATTTGCACTTGTATGCCGTGGAAAGAGGCTTTGCTGCTAACTTTCAGTTGGAAGGAGTGGAGGCTTTTTGGGGCACAGTCTATCAGTGGGGTTTTGGGTGCATGGATCTCTTTTGCACATGTGTGGCCTCTGTCAGTACTGTTGATGTGGTGTGTATCATATGATATGCTGTGATGTGGTATGCTGTGGCATTTGTACCACGCCTACACCCAAGTATGTGAAGGCGCAACGAGGAAGGGAGGAGGAACAGAGGCCACAGAGAGACATTGATCCCACTAGGCCAGGTGACACTGAGAGTGCGCAAGTGAATGGGAAGGGGCAGGGCAAAGTGGAGTACATGGGAACAACATAAAATAGTGTTAAGTGCCACTGCGGACGGTGCTGGCAAGTGCAAGAATAAGTGTAGACATCAAGTGGTGGTTGGACTGTTAGGGTTACAGAAAACAGTCCCCAAGTGCGGGGGTTGGCAGAAAGCCAGTGCAGGGGTGGAACTATTGGGAGGGATGTGGCCTTGGGCACAGATTAGAGGTTGGGTAGGAAACCAGTGCACAATCAGTTTTATGCCGGAAGTGAGCAGGGGAGAGGAGGGGAAAAGGAAGAAGCACATAGAAAGGTTCTAGGGAGGCAGAGAGCCTGTTCCAGAGGGAGGCCCTAGCAGGAGAAAGACATCTACCTCCAACTATTTTCGTGCAGAAGCAACTGACCCTGAGGGAGTAGGAGGCGGATAAGGGTAGAGCTTGAGCAAGCAGATATTTAGGAAGTGAGAGTGGAAGCTATTGAGGTCCCAGCGACCAGAAGGCCTTGTGCATAATGCACAGGGTTTTTATTTTGTTCTTTGCAGCCACTGGGAGCTATTGCAGACATTTTAGTCCAGTAGAGATACGATCCCTGGCCTTCAGACCAAGGACAAGTTGCGCAGTCCTCTTATGGATGAGTTGCTGAGGGCAGAGAGTAGAAGCTGGCAGATTTAAAAAGAATCTATGGAAATTGTGCAGCGTACAAAGAACCTCAGCCGTGCACACACTGACCTTTTGGGAACTGCCTTTAGGTTGGTAAGACACATTCACAGGTGGCTCTGGTGTCATATTTTTACAATTTATGTAGGTTAGTGATGAACACAATTCATAGCATTGTGAGAAGGAAAGAAGAGAGTTCCTGTTTCGCTAATACACTGTATGATATGGCTAAATGAAAACTTTGCAAGCAGATACCATTGAAGTGCCACTTCATGGTAGGAGATGGGGGGAAAAACCACTATGCTTTTCAAAAACATAATGGACAATTAGTGGCAAATATCATGCGCAGAGGCACTTACAACAGAGTTGTAAACATACTGCCAAAAAATGTTCATACCGTTATGTTGTGGTGATGGGTGATCATGTGGATGAATGTGCATGCACAAATCCTGCGATGTTTCACTGAACTTTCCACTGGACGTGCTTTCCATTAACAGCACACTTGCAGGCTGAATTTGCAACGGTACATATGACGTCTTGTGGAGAACTGACCGTGTTAGATGCTGACGTCTTGGATGGCATTGGTGGATCGTGTGTGACTACTTAACAATACCCAATGAGGGTGTGGTGGAAAGAGGATAGTGGAAAGGGAAGAAGGACTGTTCGTGCTTTAATGGGGGGTGGCCCTCACGGCACTTTGAGAAGCGCACGTGCCACATTCTGTGCTTCTCACCATGCTGGCCAATGGAAATGGCACTGTGGGGATTATCCAATCAGGTACTGAGGGTGGGGGTCACAGGAAGGGGCAGTAATACTGGTATTCATTACTGTGCGTAGTGACGCTGGCGGACATGGAGAAACACATTGTGTTCACTTTGGGTGATGCCTTTGTGAAAGATCTACACATGTATGCCCAGTAAAGACACTTTCATGGAAATTCCGGTATGGAAGCAGTGGATGCATTGTGGTGTGCTGTCGGTGACCTCAGATTAGCTGATATACATGCACTTTGCAGAGACCTAGCCAGTTCCGCTACTGGGCATGTTGTCGTCATGCACTATGGTGGCTTAGATTTGGGTTACGTGTCCTGTTTACATTTGCTCTGTCGACTCAAGAGGCTGATGAATGCAGTGAAGAGGTTTTTTCCCACTGGCCAGGTGGTTTTCTCCACCATACCACCAAGAAGAGTATGGACCACTTATATTGTCTGTTGTACCCAGCCAGAGGATGGAAGGTGTCTGAGTAACAGAAGCATGTCTGAATTTCTGTGCGCTCGTGGCATGTTTTTCTGTAACAATGACATCATTAGGTCTGCAAATGCGGTATTCCAATCAAATGGCATTTCGTTGTCGTCCATTGGTAATGGTGTTTTGTTTGCAGATGCACTCAAAAGGTTCCTGTAAGAATCTAAGGACGAAAAGAAAACACACAACTCTATGAAACTGAATACAAGCCCTTTGTGTGGAAGCAGATCATTTTAAAAAATCATTTTTTTTAAAACCCCACAACAGCTCTTTTCAGAGCCACCCCTACAGCCGGAAACCCTTACCCTGATTGACATTTCTTCCCCCACGCATGCAGCACTAAAATTGCATCCAGGGATTTTCAGAACGGTGGCCATGGAAATGGGACTGTGGAGGCTGAGAGATTGTGCAACAATGTTTCTGGGTGTGGTGTGTATGGAGGGGACTGTTGTACAGAACTGCTAAGTGTTACATGGAGAGCGCACGTGTCAGAATCTGTGCATTCTCATCATGATGGCCAATGGAAATGCGACTGTGGAAATTGTCCAACCTGGTGGTCAGGGTGTGCGTCATGGGAAAGAACGGCCATATTTTGTTTCATTACTCTGTGTAGTGAGGCTGGCAGAGATGGCGAGACACACAGTTTTCATAGTGGGTGATCGCTTTGTGCTAGATTTGCTCCAGTATGTGGTGGAAAGAGGCTTTAATGGCAACATGAATTTGGAGGAAGTGGAGGCTTTGTGATGAGGTGTCGATGTGCATAGTCTCGGACACTTCTTGCAGAATGTGACGAGTGGCCACTTGCGCTACTGTACACGTTGTGGTCCTGCACTATGGAGCCTTGCTTTTGGGTTCCATGGCTTGTTCATGTGTGTACCGTCAATTCAAAAAGATGATGAAAGCAGTGAAGCGCATTTTTCCCACTGCGAAGGTGCTTTCTCATGCATACCATCAAGTCCAGTATATAACTATTACAATGAATGTTGTCGGCAGCCACAGGTGGGAAGGCGTCTTATTAACAGAAGGATGTGTAACTTCTTGCGTGCTGCTGGGATGTATTCCTGTGAGAATGACACCATTGGTTATCGATATTTGCACCTTCTCAATTTAATGGCATTTCTTCGTCGCACAGTGGCAATGGCATTTTGTTTTCCCATCTACAGGCTGCACTGAAGATGCTATTGTTTATTTTTTATTTTTTTTGTTTATTATTATTATTATTATTATTATTATTATTATTATTATTATTATTATTATTATTGTAAGAATGTGAGGAGAGGGACAACAAACAAAAACACTCATAAAAGCCGTAAAAAAATTGTTTCTATGAACGGCTCTTTTGAGAGCCAACACTGCAAACAAAATCCCCTACCATGGTTGCCTTTTATTACCCCACACCCACGCGCACAGCACGATAAGTCCACGGACATTGTGATAGATGCAAGGTTGCATGTGCCACATGCGGCCCTTTTGCAGATGGCGGCCATAGAAATGGCCCTGTGCACGCTACGGCATTGGTGAATAAGGGTTCTGAGTATGGTTTTTATGTACAAATTGTGATATACAGTGTATTTCTCGATACAATGCGGAAAGTGCAGCTATGGCTGTGTGCTTCACGAGCCACAGTGTACGGTTTTTGAGGGAGTTCGGAATACATTGATTGAAAGTGAATGGAGCACACTGTGCATTGGTTGCTTATTTTGGACTCTACTATGTGGATTTAAACTGGTATGGAGAACCTGCAATGCAGTGAGTGCTTTTGGTTTGTGTTTGTGAGAATTTGGTGGCGCGCGATCATGCTGCCATTATTGTTCTTCATTGTGGAGGGAAAAGTGCACAATATGTTACCGGAGATTCCATACTGTTTGCGATGAAGGAGGCACTTACCTAGGTCATGCGCATGTTTCCGATCTAATGCATAATTTTTATCGCATTACGCAGACATAGATGTGGCTGTGCTACTTTTCATTTCGTTCGGCAATGGAGAAAGCGCGGTACATTGTGAAGACATCTATTTGTGCCTTTCCAACTCTGAAAGCAGCTTTTTACATTGAATTTTTTCCTCTTCCAGTTGCTTTCCATTTATTTTGATCTTGTAACACACCACATAGAAGGAAAGCAAGGCAAGGCTCGGTACGGAAGGGGCACCACCAAAAGGCATAACATAGGGGAAGTGCACAAAGAGTGGGAAATGTTGGGTGGTCCTCACTTAAATAGCCGTCAGTCATTGTCATGCTCCAGGACCGAGCCTTCCCAAGCACTTCTCAGTATTTTCCCTTTGTAGAGTCGTGCGTCCCAGTACATGCACAATACAATGCCCTTTGCCAGGTAAGGGTCTGCAGAGCAGCATATGGTGTGCAAGGATGTTTTAAGGATCCGCTGCCATACACGACTGTTCCTGTTGGTGGCCAGAGCAGCTGTACAGAATGTTGTACATCAAATTATCCTAGTGCACTGTTGGAAGGGCAGTACTCTGCCCACTGGTGCCTTGTGCTTCGATATCAGTTCTCGTCACATGCAGTGCAGGCACTTCATGGTACGCCATTAGCCGTAGGACCAGTATTCACGGACATGAATACATTCTGAAATACAAGAATGCTTACAACAAGGTGAAACGCAGCTTTATTACGTGGAGCAGGAAGAGAAGTATTCAGCGAGACCCATGCGGCTACACTACTTTTCTAACCACCACTGATATTCTTTGTGCTCCGAAGAATGTGCTGTTTGTTTACTTCTCTTTATACGACCTTGTATGTGAGTGACCAAGGCGCACCAGCTTTGCCATTTTGCAGTCTGACTGCAGACGTTTTCACTTGCAATTAATTGTTTACTCCAACTCTACGACCCGCCGGTGAACCCTTGCCACTTTCCGTCACAGTGCTCACTGCAGAGATGGTGTGTCTGTTTCACGGGTCGCATGGCAACCCATGCAGTCGCCATGACTGCTTGAAATGCTCTAACCTACCGTATCAATCCGTAGGCCTGGCAACAGGGCTTTGTTACCAGCATACAGAGGATGTCCGACACACATGAATAGTTGTGCACCCTACAGACGTGTGCTCCCACAACTACTGAAACGAGCATTGGAAGATGCGGCCAGTACTGGAGTTCTACGCAAACTTGCATTGTGATTGCACATATGACAACCAGGTGCGGTCTCCCTAGGAAACCTCCATATTACTCCCCTGGAGCCATCTGATACAGTGCTGTGCACCACAGACTCACCATGAATTGTTAACAGAAAAAGAAAAACCACTCACACACTCCCCAACATTTAACATGTACACCTTCAATTGCTAAGAAACACAGACACTATTAGCAAAGGGAAGGGGTAGCAAAAATGGATACATACAGAGGGGAATTTGCCCTTTCAATATGTTTGTCATGAGGTCAGTCAAGAATTCCATGCACACATGTTGTTAATGGCACGTTATGGTTCAGTTGCTCTATCACAAACCTTTCACCTTCACAGAAAACACTATGCTAAAGCAACGTACTGGTTAGAATGCCACTAACAAAAAACACAGCTAATGGGACGCTATGGTTACGTTGTGCTACTAAAAACATATCCCCCTTCACTGAACAAAATATGCTACAGGAACTTTCTGGATACATTACCCTACTAAAAACCTATGAAATTAGCCAACAAAAAACATTGTTAAAGGGACGTTATGGTTAAGTTGCCCTACTAAAAACCTATCACATTCACTGAAAAATCTATACTGAAGGAACTTTCTGGATCCACTGCCCTACTAAAAACCTATGAAATAAACCAAAAAAACCATTGTTAAAGGGACGTTATGTTTAAGTTGCACTAGTCAAAACCTTTGAATTTCAATGGAAAAACATTGTTACAGGGACGTTATGGTTACAGGTAAAACCGCAAAACCCCCAAAAATTCACGAGTTATGGTAAGAATGGCAACCATAACTCGCGCTACCAATGTGCGCTGCAAGGACTAAGACCCATGACATTAGAGATGCCATCACAAATGTCATTGATGACATGACTGATGACATCACGTTTGCCTGCCTTTTTTCTGTGCAGTTATATATGTACAACACATGCTTTTCTTCACTGACAGTCAGGAACTGAAAATTGAAAAGGTAGTATATTTTCATGAACCTTACCCTGCTCATATGTTCTTCCACCACTTTCCTTAGAGTCCAGTTACAGCATATGACACATACACATAGGGGAAGATGGAAGTCCAAAGCACAGCAAGCATTTCTTTGAATGAAGGCCATCAGTTAGGTTATGAACAATGTGTGGTAGAGCTGCTGTTTTTGTGCTTAATTTACTTTCCCTCTATATGCTTATATCTGTATGCGTTGTGGTCTCCTTATGGTTTGTGTATAGTAGTAGAATTACGTAGTGAGAGAGACATTCTTAGCTGCTTATTACATGTAATACGGTACACAAAACTCTGAAACGAAACATTCATCATTGTACTATGTAGGATGCACAGAATTTCGATTATTTCACCGCTTTGATGGGTGCTGCAGATAATGGCTACATTTCTACATGAGTGCGTTCATGTACTGGAAAGAACTCTGTGATGCTACAGTTTTTATAGCAATGCATTGGTTACTGAACTATTTGTGTCGTGACAGTTCTTCAAATGATCTCTAATAGGTTTCTGCCAACATAACAATGACAATCCCTTGTGGAGGCGTTTCATGTAAACTATATACACGTGTGATGTCATCAGTCATGTTATCATTGACATTTGTGATGGCATCTTTGATGTCATGGGTGTTAGTCCTTGCAGCGCACAGTGGTAGCGTGAGTTAGGGTTGCTTATCTTACCATAATTTGCACATTGTTGGAGTTTTGTGGTTTTACCTGTAACCATAACGTCCCTGTAACAATGTTTTTCCATTGAAATTCAAAGGTTTTGACTAGTGCAACTTAACCATATATATATATATATATATATATATATACATATATATATATATATATATATATATAGAATGTGGATGTTCCAAGGGTTGAGGCAGCCATGAAACTGGTTATCTATTCGAGAAGATACAATGAACGTGAGAAGCGAGGCAAACTCCTGTTGCGGTGCAATTGAATAACCCTATGAGTGCGAGGAAGGAGCTAAAACATGGTCTCCTGTCACATGGTGTAGATGAAAATTGGCTTTGGCCAAGCTACATCGAGACTGAAGATAAGAACTTGCTCACACTCCCTTCTATTCCCAGGTGAAGAAATGAGATTCTGAAAACTGACTTAATTGATACATGTTATCCAAATCGATCTGTAGAGTTGGAGGATCATTGTTTATATGAAGTAGCAGAATGCTACTCATATCAAAATATTGAAGCAACAGTGACAGAGGACGGTTTAAAGTACATGGTTGTACTGGTTGTCTTGTGAGACATGAGAAGGCAAGTCTCATTAACCACATGAAACTGTCTTGCCAAACTGCAGAGAAAAAGGAATTCTTTCATTTTTGTCTTTTGCAGTTGTTCTTCCCATTGTGTGCAGAGAGTAATTTGCTTTGAAATTTTGAAACTTTTGAAAAATAATTTTTTGCAAAAAAAAAAAGATTAATTACATATCACACATTTGAACAGTACTTGAAGTTACTGGAGAAAGAATTATGCCAAGAAGAACTTTAGGCAGCTGAATTGGCAAAAGAGACTCCTAAGAGAAGTCAAGATTCTGCAGCAGGAAGTCAAAATGCGCTTGGTGAGCCAATTTTTCAAACTGATGTTGAGCTTGCCATGGAGGAAGTAGAAAGTGCACTGCAACAAAATAGAGCTGCAGATGCAGATGCAAATTATGTTGAAATCATTAGTAAACCTAATATAGAGCAAAAAGAAGTTTATTATAAGATCAAAGATAGATTCATACATGGTTTCCAGCATGACAAGCATAAATGTTCTTGTGTCTAATACAAACCTGTATTGTTGTATGTTAGTGGACAAGCAGGAACAGGTGAATCTTTTTGAATTCATTCAATAAGAGCTATGATCCAAAATGTGACTGATTGCTCGTTGTCTTGTAGTGTAACTGCTCCAACAGGTTTAGCAATATTAATTGTAGGAGGTGTTGCTTTACATCGACTGCTGATGCTACCAGTGGAGCATGACAACAAACTGGAGTATCAATAATGTGTATCAAGTGCAGCACAAGAAATAGGAAAAGTTGTCCGAAAATTAAATATCTTCACTGCAGATGAAGAGAGCACGGCGTTTATCGTGATGCTCGGTTTCATTCATTTGCGAATGCAAGAGGTTTTGAAGACTGACTACAAAGTTTTGTTTGAAGGTAAACATGCAGTTGTTTTTTGAGAGTCATTACAATTAACTCCTGTGAAAGGTCATCCAGTTTTCAAAATGGTGCAATCTAGGATAGTCAAAAAACTATAGGAAGTATTGGTATTTTTAACCTTTGGAATTGTTTTGAATTCCACAAACTTACCATTAATATGAGGCATTCTGCAGACTTGGAGTATGTGAAAGCAGTTTTAAAGGGAAGACTGATTTCTAACATGTTTCAATAAGACCGTAGTCTGTCTGATGTCTGTTGACTCTTCGGGAAATAAAGATTTCTTGTGTAGCTTTGACTTGCACACTTGCAGAATGTAACAAGTTTAACTCTAAAATGCTACTGTCAGAGAAGAAAAATATTGTGGCGATAAAAACATGTGGTGTTTGAGATGGGCATTGTATGCCATTAGAGTTGTATAAGAGAGCAAAAGCTTGATTAGTTCAGCTAGAGAATTCACTTTCTAAAACAGCAGGTCTAGAAGCAGTTTTGAAACTGTGCATCAATGCATGAGTAATGTTAAAGAGGAACTTGAATGTAGCAATTGGTCTAGTTAATGGAGCGATGGGAAGAGTGATTGCATTTCGCACTTTTCCTCACAGTCCTCATTTGATTTCTTGAACCTCTGCACATTTCATGCTTTTTAAGGATACCTTTGTGAAGAGAGCAACATTTCCACTTGTTCTCTGCATATGCAATTACTATTCATAAAGCACAAAGGTTGACTTTAGAAGTAATACTTACTGACATTGGGCATACAGTGTTTAAAGAAGAAATGTCATATGTAGCTCTGTCATGTGTGAAAAATATTGAAGGTTTATTTTCAATAACATTTGATGAAAGATAAGTGACAGCTGACATTTCTTGCATTGAAGAACATAATAGGTTACGTATAATGTATGCTGCTCACCTGAACCTTATACCTGTACCTGCTAAGACCTTAGCCAGGAAACATAAGGAGCCAGTGAAACTACCTTCTAATAAAATCATTCCTCTTAAGACTAAAAAACAACAGAATCTACCAGAGTTGGGGATTTGTTCAACTATGACATACTCTCATTGCAGATTTAGTAATGAAAGTAACGAAACAGGAGTTAAATGCCATTCTAATGCAGCTTTGTGTATGTTGTTTCAAATGACACCATTGATGAAAGAAATAGCTTCCACAGCAGACAGTTATGTGTGGAACTTTCATTTGTTAAAATATATGTAGATGAAAAGCCACACTGTACACATTCAGCAATGTCAATCCGAAATGCAGTAGCTGTTGCAATTGGTAATCAACAATTTTCTCAAAACACACAGGAAGGTAGTCAATAATTTTCAATGACTGTCTTCAATTTATTAGTGCAGGAAACTGTTAGTGTAGATAGTTATGTAGGAATTAGTTATGAGTGGAATCATATGTGTACACAATGTAAGAAATATTACACTGCTCAGATATTTCTGAAAGCTTTGTATATGTTCCCATCCCTGATCAGAAAAGTGTAAATGTTTCTGATCTTCTAAGTAAAGCATTCAATGACATGCAATACAGTGACTGTGGTTGTAGTTTACATGAACACTGCAAAATCTAGTTTTCAATAAATATGTATTGATAATATTTCAAAGATACAGTATAGATTGTAAGAAAATTAGCACATCAGTTATGAATTTTGTAAATAGCCAAGTTTCTATTAGTAAGAAAAATATAAAGATGTGTGCAAATTTTTTTTTTAATTTTTTTTTCGATTTATTTTTGTTCAGGGAACCCTGATAAATTTATCCAAAGCTTCGGTGCTTTACTGGAATTTCGAACCTCTCTTGTCGTCTTTTCGTGATTTTAAGATGAGATTTAAAGTTCCTCGTGTCATTTCTGGTTTCATCAATGTTCTGCCTTTGTCACTGAGTGTAGACCCCGTTAGCGAGACCATTTATGTGGGCGGAGGTCTGTCACCTATCTATTTAAAGGTTATCTCAATTATGTTTGCCATTGCCACCGACCACCTAGTGGAATCACCTGATATTAATCTGTTCCATAATTCATTTTCTTGGAAAATCCATGGGTTTTCAATCAATGATAGCAGGTGGGCTGTTCTGTTTTGTTTGTTGTTATGACACTCTATTATTAGGTGTTTCAGCGTTTCCATTTTCTCTGTGTTTTTGCATAGGCGACATTCTGTTTTATCTAGGGCGCCTCTGATGCTTGAAATTTCTTGAGTCCGTAGTAAGTTTAGTCTTGCCTTCATGAGCAGTTTTCTTTTTCTTTTGTCGGGAAATTCTTTGCAGTATTTAATCGGAGATTTTACTTTGTTGAAGGTCGGCGGAAGTTGTTTGAGGAGTTTGTTATTTGTAGCGAGTTCGAGAGTTCGTATCCAGTCCATCATTACCATTTTTTCCTTGATTCTGTCAGGATTTTCTTTGAGCTCTTTTTCAGAACATGCTATTTCTTGGAGTTTCTCTCTTCTCTTTTCCGTCCATCTTTTCAGGGCTATGCATTTTGCGTTGTCGATCTCATCTTTGATGATGGTGAAGGCAGGCAAAGGCTCGTCTAGGATGGTTTTCCTGAAGAAGCTCATAGCGGCTTGGTCTACCATGGCTTCGAGGGATACTAGGCCTAGCTCTCTCCTGATTGCCGCCATAGATGTTGATTTGGGAATTCCTAAAACTGCCTTCCAGATAAGCCCTTCTAATCTGGTCCAGATTTTGGGTGGAATGCAGAGTGAGACTTTCATTCCATAGGTCAAGGCTGGCACCATTTTGCCTTTGTAGAAATTTATGGCCGGGATCAGGGAAAACTTGCCGAATTTTTTGTCGATTTGGAGCATTTGTGCTGTTAGTCTTTTGGCTTTGTCCCATAGCGTTTTTTGCATCATCAAAGATGTACACAAGCTATCCAGGTCGACGCCAAGGTATCTGATAGATTTTACTGATTCTATTTTTGCGTTTTCCAGATACCATGCTGGTTGTTTTGATTGCTTGTTAGGCGCTTTCTCGATCGTCAGGACTTTGGTTTTGTTTTTATTGATTACGAGGTGGTTTTGGGCAATGTATTTGGCCAAATTGTTTAGTTTTCACTGTAGGCCGATTCTGGTCTGATCGATTAAAATGATATCATCTGCGTATAAGAGTCTCAGTATAGATGTTTTGCTGATTTTCTGGCGGGAAGCAAATATTTTTTATGAGAGGGCATCCATTCACTGTGGACATTTCACAAAATGGGTGCATACAGAAGTAGATTGGCTTGTTTGTAATGACCCTAAGACACTCATCAAGCTTGATTGCAAAAGGGATTAAATAATGCTTATTTAATGTTGTTAGAACCAAAGTTTAAAAATATTTGTTCTATATTATTTGTGAATATAAACATGTAAAATAAAGGTTTTAACGGGAAGAATAGGGTAATATGTGTTTTCTGTAAAGTAGAAGATGGATTGTTAGTAGGATGTATTTTTAAATTAGTACAAAATAAAAGTAGCTATAATATTCTTAAGATCATATACATTAGAAGAGAAAACAGCATTGTGCAATCTTCTACTTTTGTTTAGTTGTGTAAAACAGTTTATATTTTAATTTGTACAGGTGTTCCCTATAAGTGTTAGCTTATATAAATGGTTCCATGTACATTATTTTGAGTGTTAGGGAGTGTAAAAGGTCATGACTGTTAACATGTGAAACAAGTAGACAGTAGAATATAGATAAAAACAATAAAATATAATAAATGACATCTAACTACTAATAAGAGTTTTAGGGAATGATTTAGATATACTGTGTTGACTTGTTATGTGTGTAGGTGGCCAAAATAAGGACACACACATTTTAAAAACTTATTCTAATTCAATAACAAAATGAAAACAGCTTACTTTAAGTGTTTAAAGATGTTCTATTTGCAGTGTGGAAGTTGTCAGAAAATTCATGCAATGTATTGAGTAATTACACCATGGACCTTTTTTGTTTTTTTTATAGTAGTTTATACAAAATTGTCATTAGCTTCTTAAGTGTGTAGGTGGTCAAAAAAGGATGCACACCAAATGAAAAAAGAAGTATTGTAATGGCGATGTATACATCATTTTTATATTTTAAAATGAAGTTTGATTTAATTCCAAAAAGTATTCCACACTGTTCACAAATATGTGTTCAAATAGAAGTTCAATAACAATTCCCAGTTTTTAAAATGTTTAAATATAATGTGTACATTTTGGAATGTCATTATTAACTTCTCATGTGTGTACGTGGCCAAACAAAGGACGAAAAACAGATTTGAACTATGGAAATGACAGTTGTTAGGTTCTTAGTGTAGGCTTAGCAAAGTGTTAATACGCTTACCCACACACAAGTTTTTATTCTCTACCTATTATTTGAAATATTGGTATGACTATACTATAAAAAGAAGTATACTCAAAATAATGTTACAATGTTGACATGTCTTCATACATTTATTTGTAAAACTGAAGACATATTTAGGTTATATGTCTTGGCTTCCTGGTTAAAGTTGCATAAATTAATCTGCAAATGTGTCATTTAATTTTTATTAATGTTTGTACAATATTGTAACATATCTACATTGTAGGTAAATGACTTTATAGGTGCACAAACTATTGACATTGTGGGCAATTCTATTTAAAATTAGCAAATGCAAAACTAAGCTTGTAGTGAAATGGTTAGAGTAGTTGAGGTAATCATAAAGCATTTTTTTTCTATACTACACTGTAGATACCCCTTCTCTTTGAAAGTGTTATTCTTTTAAGGTTTATTTTGACACATTGTTTATTTTATACAATTGTTAACATTTTTATTTAACCTGTTATATAGATATACTTTAAGAAAGTGAATCGTTTTTTTTCTCTCCAATGAGAAGTTGTTTCCTTTCATTGGTTGTGTAGTTGGAATGCATTCAGTATTCACTTAGTACATTATGAAAAAAGATTAGTATTCTTCTTTTTATTTTATTATGCAATACATTTCATTCAGTTTAAAAGTTATTAATATTCAAGAAAGAAGACGACACATATAAAGGTATCAGGCAAAACATTTGATAAATATGACATATATATGTACAAAGAACATATGTATACACACAGATGTGTATATTTGTTAAATGTTTTTATTTCTAGCCTTTGCTACAGCATCAGCCAATGCGATGCAGGTATATGTAGCCGTGGCTAAGGCGAGCAACGACTGGTGTGGTTCTTTCTGCGGCTACATGCCCCTCTTGTTAACATTGTAAACCCAGTCACAAGCAAACATTTTGGGGGTTTTGAGAGAGTCAAACTGCATAAAATAAATTTCAATAGATATTGTCATATTTGTTTGTAGTATGCGTTCAATTTCATCTATTTTTGTAACTTAAAATGTGGCCCTTAAAAGGGCTGTTTTGGGCGAAGAACAGAATGGGGGTGGAACAGGGGAGGAAAACACATAAGGATAAAACATATAACAAAGGGAAGGAAAATAAAACGGAACATATTTTTGTGGTATTTCCTTGGTTTTATTATTTATTTATTTTATTTAAAAAAAGCATTACAGCTAATCTGGTGTTGAGATATAGATAGTGGTCTAACCAGGCGTGCAGAGTGGCCCCCGCGAGCAAACTCGTAATTTTGCGGCATGGCAACAATGGCACCGGTAGCACTACCTGCACCATTGTTGCCTTACCGCAACAGTTGTAATGAGGCCCATTGTATGCAAATTTATCTCATGAATTTGAATGAGAATCCTGGAAATCCGACATTTTTCCAGCCCTCGATGACTGCAGTTGGACAACCCTGGTTTACACCATCCTTTTCAAGATGCGTGAATCTGTATAAGCAATCTTACTGTGGGCTGTGCCGCATCTTCACCATAGTGGTACAGAATCACTGCATAGAGTCACACCGGTTTGAAAATATACTTTGTAAATTTCACACTCCATGTGTGGAATCCCAATGGGGCATCTCTGTTCTAATGCCAATAGAAAGGAAGGGATCCTTACAGACTATGCCTGCTTTTGACACTTGGTAGAACAGGCAGGGATCCGCTGGAGTGGTGGGCATCACGTTTTTTCTTGGTGGCCACTCTCATGGATATCTGCCCATCATGCATAGACATCCAATAGAGACCAAAAATAATTCAACGGCATGATTTGCTGATAGTCACAGGAATTTAGGAAATGCCAGGATAGCGATGCGTAACCCCATATCTTGTGGGGAACCATTGGAATCCTGCAGGTTGCGGCCACATAGACAAAGCAGTAGCCGCCGGGCTTTTCCCAATGGGTTCTATGCCTCAACAAAATGAGGCTCTTGCTGTTTCCAAATCCTTTCTCACCTCAGTTGGTTTCATGTATGGACATCTATAGCATGCATTGAAAAGTACCAACAATGCTCCTTTGATACAATGCTTCTTGATTGAGCACTTTTCAATTTCAATAAATACATACACAATGAAACAAATACAGTTAGCTGCCAAAATGTCATTGCGTTAGAAAAGAGATTTAGGTCGTCGTTATAAGGAGGTGTGGCTACTCAGGAACCTGCCTGGCTATGCTCCCTTCATTCGGTGTAATTTTTTAAATCTTCGATATCTTAGACAACTGAGGTACTGTGAAAAGTGCTTTGTGTATGTAGGGTGCACCACACTGTGCTGAGACATCCAACCAATGAACGTTCTGCACCACTGGATAACACTAAGGCTCTATTATTCTATTATTGCCCCTTTGTGTAGAAGCTCTGCTGACAACTACTGGCCCGTTAACAATACAGCTCTTGTGCTGTGCAGTGCTGCACTCTCCCAATCATTGTGTAAGAGCCTTGCACAAGTGTGTTAGGGCTGCAGCACTAATACAGCATCCAAGCTGAGAGGTGCTCATTTTTTCTCACAATTGTCACTAGCGTACATTATGATGGTTCATGAGGGAAAGAATGGAGGTGAGACTCCACGGCCATTCAGTCTTTGCCCTCTCACCTGGCAACGCATGCTAATATTTTCACATATATTGCAAAAACATACACACAACTCATCCTCACAATCAACATGTGAAAGCTTTCCTTTGTAAAAACATGTTGGCTTTGCCAGTGCTTGTTTTCTGCTCAACTAGCACAGGGGCTGCTCTTGTAAAAACAGCAGCTATAAATGAAATAGAAAGTTCTTGGAAGCTGAGCAGAAATATCCAATCTTTGAGGGAGCACTGGATAGAGTCATGTTCTGTACGTATCTCTAATGGCTGTGGAAATTCCGTATGATGTCATAGAAGTGAAGGGCAATGTCATGGCCGCACTACATTGTCGTCACAGTGGTGACAGCAAGGTTTACATTGCAATGTTCTGTCAATTGCCTATAACGGAAGTCATGGCTAAAACAGCTTGACTTAAGCAGTACTCCCTATACTGGAAAGGTTCCTTGAGGCGGTATAACTTGGGGCGGCAGGACGACGCTGCCAGTAACAGTCCGCCACCCAAGTTAAGAGCCTGAGCGAAAGGAGGGTCCCTTAACAGGGCGACAGTGCCGTTACTGGCACGGTCGGCATAACACTGCAGGTTATAGCACCACTAGCACCTGCGAACAAGAACAGGCCGGTGCTAAAGCCTGAAATAAATCATAAAAAAGAAAACGGACTTACCATCAGTTCTGCCTCGCTGGTTCTGAGCAAGAGAGAGCATTTTCAGTGTTGATTATGATGGCTTTATCAACACATGAAGCAGACTCAGGGCCCGATTCTCATCTTGGCGTAGTGAGCGTGCTATATAGCATGACTCACTGCGCCATTTCTTGACGCCCAGGCACCACTGCTATTCTCATGTGGGCCTGGGCGTCTTCGAAAAGCAGGACAGTGCTTTCACTGTAATCCGCCTGTTTCTAATGGAAACAGGCGGATTGCAGAATCTCGGCAGCATTTTCGTTAAATAACGAAGGAATCGTTATTTAACGAAAATGCTGCCGAGATGAAAACAAAAATGCACGCGGTTTTTGGGTGTGCAGATACTGACAGGTGGGTCCTGCACTGCATTTGTTTATCTTTATTTGCAGAAGAGTGCATACTGCCATCCATATGGATGGCAGTATGCACTCTTCTGGAAACAAAGATAAAAAAATGCAATGCTGGACCCACCTGTCACCATCTGCACACCCAAATAGCCGTGTGCTTCTTGTGGCACTCCCTCTTTACATGTGCTTCTTGTGGCACTCCTCCTGTTTGACACCAATTTGGTACCATATTTCAGCGCCAATTTCAAGCGCTTACAAAATTGGAGGAGTGCCACAAGTTTAATAATGCAAAGACAAATTTAACGAGAGTGCCGGTTGCTAGGTCGGTTTCCAACCCTTCCTAGCAACCGGCCCCCATATTCCTAAAGTGGCGCAATCATTCCGACTTCGGAAGATTGCGCCATCTTCAGAATAGGGTGTAATTACCGAAAATGTCGTTGGCGCTTTTTACGACATTTTCGGCAATTACCATCAACTTGAGAATCGGGCCCCCAGTGTCACAGATGCGGCGCACCACCGGAATTAGCGTAAGCAAGTTTTTCATGTTTTTAATTTGTTTTTGCCTTGGGCACCAGGCAGATGCTTCTTCAGGAAAGGGGGGGGAGGAACACAGTGCATCGTGCGCAGAACACAGTGCAAAGTGTGCAGAGCACTTGGGAAGTTTGGAATTTGGGTTTGTACCAGTGAATACAGGCCACGTTCCAAGCTCCCATATTGGCAAGCCTCCCCACCAGGGAACGAATGGGTGGTAATGCCCTAGGGGTGGAGCTAAAGGGCCTGAGCAAAGCGAGGCCTTTCAACAAGGTCCTAACTGCTTTTCCCACCCAGGCAATCCTGACAGGCAGGGGATTACTGCTGTTAATACCCTGATATACTGTCAGTTGTACTAATAGAAGTGTGTGTTTTACATGAGTTACGGTGCACCCACAATGCACCAGCCGTTTCTCAAATGAAAGAAAAATAGAACAAATATGGTCACCATGACAATGGCAAACGGTGTCTTTCTCCATTTCCTTGTTGGACAGTAAGGAGATGAGTTGTGAGTTGAATGGGTGTGGAGGGCATTTGGTGAGGTAAGTGGAACTAATAGGGGGGGATAAGATGGGGACGTTTTCAGGATGAGCCACAGAATGCAGGGACAGTGAGGTCAGGGGCTAATGGTTCGGAATGTGGCCCTTTAAGAGTGATTAAGGACGTCCTGCCGAGCACGGTGGATGGCTGAGGAGCGCCACACAGGGACTAAATAATGATTCAATTCATTAGCGGGACAAAGCAGTCCATCTCCAGATATATGCCTCGTTTCTTCTAATGTTTCCCTTTCCTCCTCACTACAGACCAAAGCCAGTCATATTTCCTCCTCCTCTGAGCCTTCACAAACACAAGCAGAGGCATATTAAAAGGCGATTCGGTTTGCTTCCAGTGTGAGACTGGATATTGTGCCTGGCACCAGAACTAGACAATGAACAGACCCATAGGCGCTGCCAGGGAGGAAATATGCCACCCGCATGGCTAACACAGCAACAAGGGATGGATACGAAGAGACGGCATTTCCTGGTCGATAACAAGAGACATTAAAGGCGAGTTTCGAGGAGGCAAGGACTGAAGTAGTTCCCTCACTTAGGTTCTTCATTTCTTTATTTTGACATTTGTAGAAGCGCACAAACCCCTTGGGCGTCTAGGCGTTGGTTACAGTAATGACAGTTTGGACAAAGGGTAAACAGGTTGATGTTAGTTGAACAAGTAGGTCTTGAGCTTTATTTATTTTTACATTTGTAGAAGCGTGCAAAGCCCGTGAGCTTTGCACATCCAGTTACCGGAGTGATCCACATCGGAATCCTTACCACACATGTGATAGTCATCATGCACGTGAATAAGCATACATTTTTATCTTAATATGTCATAATATAAAGGAACAAGTCATTGCGCTAATTCCTTCTAGCACAGGGATCTGCAACCTTTGGCTCTCCTGATGTTTTGGACCTCAACTCCCTTGATCACTTGGTAACATTGTCAATGGCAAAGGATCATGGGTGTTATAGTCAAACACAGAGATACGCAGGTTGCAGACCCCTGTTCTAGCAACTACTTGAAGGCAAAAGCAGATGAGGAAGCTGCAATTTAATAGAAGAGCAGAGGACCATCCAATGGCTCCCTGAGAGTTACCCTGTCTTGGGATCTCAATGGATCCCCCCACTGCTTTTCTTTGCCCGTCCACTCTATGGCCCATGAACACTGATTCCAGCATCCTCTGAGACACTTTCAGTCATGAGCCCTACCCTCAAGTTGGGATCAGAGTAAATGGAGACTAAATGCCTTGTACTGGTGCCAGGAGCATGGCGGAAACCATTGTGGAACCTCAGACTGCGACCATGCCCAAACCTTAGTGACTTAGCTTGCAGAATAGTGGGATGTCGTCCTTCCTCAACCCCACTTGACTTAATCATTTTCACCCCTTAAGCCAGCTAGAAATCTCTTTGTCCTCACCCCACTGTTGTACAAAATATGAATTGCATGCAGTGGACCACCAACATTAGCACTTAAGTGTTGTGCTCCCCCCTGCTTGAACTTTTAAATCATCATCAGGCAGAGGGGGAAGGAAAGAGTATAAGAGAAGCAAACTTACTTTAACTCTTTTCATTTTCCCTCTGCCTCATGAAATGTCAATTTCTCCTGCAAATATGCTTTGCAGGCAGAGGCAACTAATTGATTGCTACGGAATCTGCCTGGTTTTTTGTCAGGTGCAAAACTGAGGTGGATTCCATAGAAAATCTCTTGATGGTGTGAAATGACATGCTCACAGAAGATGGAGGAGTTGAGCATGGCAAAAATCTTATCTTCACTCTGTGCCCTACCTGGGCAGAGCGGGAAATGGAGGTGTACGTGAATTATTGAGGAAATGAATGGAGCCGTAAGCAGACGGGAGCGAACGCAGGGTCCACGATGATTCCCACAAGGGATTGATATATTCAGACATAGACGGGACTAACTGGATCAAGGGTGACTTGAGCCAGAAGATGAATTGCATGCAGTTGCAAACATCTCATTTCAAAACAGGACCCCAGAATGAGTGAAATCTCACTCGAGTTCAAAGAACCACGGAAGTCTGTTCATTCAGGAACAGCAAGCAACACAACCCTCAATTTCTGAATCGATAAAAACGTATCTGTATTATATCCAAATATGCTGTAGAAATTGTATTCTATGAATCTAATTTGACACACTAAACAATGTATTAAATGTCTTGATAAAGCCCAAGAAAAGCTGAAACAATAGCATGTGCCGCCTAGCGGAAAAATGTTGGCAAAAGTTTATTTTGAATGACACAATTTCACCAGAAATGTCACTATGGGCACAAGTTCAACAATGAATGATACCAAGTGTAAACATTATTTTTCTTTTTTTATGATGAATGTGAAAAATCAAATTAAAAACATAACAAGGTGTAATCACTAACAAGTAACTTTCAAATCTGGTCTGCCAGTCATATCAGCAACCCCAAGAGATCATTCAGCTGAGTTGACTTTCTTGGCATATCCGTCAACTTTTTAAAAAACGTTTATTTATTTTTTGGCAGCATAAACAGAGTACAGGGGAGTGCAGTTAGAAAGTGACATACAGGGGTTCACAAGCTTAACATCACTATATAGGACATAATTACATAGGTATGCGGTGGAAACACACTCAGGATAAGCACTTATTTTCCTAGAATCAACTTTGAAATCCATAACCATTGCACCATCCTCATCTGTGCTCTCAACATTCAAAGTATTAGAATGTGTTATTCTTCTAGTTATGCATTGAAACCTTGCCAAGTCTACTTCTCTGTCTGTCTCATTAACGGGCCCGTTGTAGCATCCTCCCCATTCCCATTAAGCCCTTTGGGGGCTCGAATGGGAATGGGGATTACCGGAATGGGGAAATACCGGGCCCCCCCAGGTCGGAATGGCCCGGTATTTCCCCATTCCAGGAACCCGGACCCGGTACCCGGTATGGGGGTAGCCATGCCGCTAAAAGCGGCATGGCTACCTCCATACTTGTAATGAGGCCCTAAGTCCCTCTGAATGCGCTTTCTCAGAATGTTGGTGATTCTACTTAGAAAGAGGGCAAGGGAATTAATCTATCGCTGATTGACACATTGCTTGAAATAATTAAACCTTCATTATAGTGAGCAGTTACAATTGGGAAGTGTTGTGAAATGCCTTTTTTCTAGACAATTGAGTGCTTGGCAGTATTACTCCTGGGAGCTTGGCCTACTTAGGAGTGGGGACGGAGTAAATACCAATTAGGGCCTTTAGATTGAGTCCAATCATTAAATGACTCAGAGGGCCTCATTAAAAGTATTGCGGAATGGGTTAACGAGTGCTGATAATGGAGGCAGAACCGTTAACACCATTCTGCAATATTACGAGGTCCCCTCGCGGAACCCGATGTGGACGTCTGATCTTACCAGACGTCCATAGCGGGTCCCGTGTGGGGACCAGGGAGCTATCAACGGGCCGGTTGTAATTGGGCCGTTGTTAGCTCCCGCACCCATTCCCATTGAGCCCTGTGGGGGCTCAATGGGAATGGGGAAGGTCCGGCCCCGGGTTCCCAGTGGGAGGAATTACCGGGCCCTCCGAACTCGGAATGGCTCGGTAATTCCCCATTCAGGGAACCCAGACCCGGACCCGATTTTGGAGGCAGCCATGGCGCCAATAGCGCCATGGCTGCCTCCAAAGTTGTAATGAAGCCCATAGACTTCAACATGTCTCAGGTATGGCGTGCCAGACCGTCCAAACCCATTCTGTTTCTTGCAGTGTGGTATTGTCGTCCTGCATTTAAAGTGGAAAAGTAAAATAAGACCAACATGATCAGAAAGCCAAAGGTCTGAGCAAGCCATAACAACCAGCTTGGAAATGCTTAACGTGCCTCATTTCCTCATCCCTAAAAATGGCTGAAACATGATAATCAAGACAGAATACAGCAGTAGCTAAACTAAGTGTGTTTGCTGAAGCATTACTTGCCCCTTTTAACAATATTGATCGCATCTGAAATATATTGGGCCTCATTACGAGTGCGGCGGTAAGGGGTTAACGGCGCCGGTAAGGATGCTGGTGCCGTTAACCCCTTACTGCTGCATTACGAGGTCCCTTAGCGTGTCCAGCTAAGGACGGCTGGTCTTACCATCCGCCTTTAGCAGGAGCCACTAAGGGACCAGGGAGTTAATAACGGGCCCGTTATTAGCTCCATCCCCATTCCCATTGAGCCTATGAGGGCTCGAATGGGAATGGGGATGGGTATTTTGAATGGGGACTTACCGGGTCCTCCAAGGTTGGAATGACCCGGTAAATCCCCATTCAAGGAACCCAGACACGAGTTTGGAGGCAGCCATGGCGCTAATAGCTCCATGGCTACCTCAAAACTCGTAATGACCCCTATTGTCTCTAATTGCAACTGATCTACCATCTGAATCATAGGTACACAGACCCTGACATTAAATGCAGCTATGTTTTTATTAATTTGTAACACAACCATGTTCCTACAAGTCCTAGCATTTATTTTATTCATGTATTGTTCATTTATAATGCGGTTAATACTAGTGAGTGGTTTCTAAGCATGGGATCGGGTTTCAAACCTGTGTTGCGCTGCGTTGTTTTGCTTTTAAGGCAAACGCGTTGGCTCTGAGCTATCATTCCTCCCCTGTGAAGGTTGTGACAAATCATCTTCCGGGCCACCAGTGGTCTAGGGATGAATATCGGTTTCTAAACCATCAATCAGCCCTACACCTCTAGTACACCAGAAGGGATCCAAACAGATTGGAAACCAAAGTAAATTATCAAACTCCTTGTCCAATTTTGGTAATGTGGACGGAATGGCAGGCTTATTTCTGCAAGGTCGTGGATCGTTGATTAGTTGCAACACAGCACAAATACAATTATTATCCAAAGATAAAAGGGACTGTCCAGTCAAGGTTGTATAAAAATATCTACTTTATTATTATTCAACCGACAGTTCTAGCATGCTTCGATCGATCGAAAGCCAGTGTTGGACAAAGGTGACTCAACTGACATGAGGCCAAACAACCTTTGCTTCTGATCTTAACTGACAGTTTATTAAAATCAAATCAACTTTATTAAGCAACCCTGCATAAACCACGCACAAAAACAAACTCCGGCAGGTAATGCTTCCTAAACAACAAATTATGCAAATTACACTAAACTTATTTATTTATTCTAACAATAATTGCTCTAAAGATATCCTATTTCCTAAATCTGATTTTCCATCTATCATATATTTGGTCTCCATTGTTGTTGATTGTGCATGACTCGGTTGTCATTCAGTACTTTACAGTAATCCACAGTTTCTTCACTGTGTGCCCTGCCAGCCTACCCTGGATCACACTCTCTTTTTTATAATGCCATCTTGCAGCCTCATGCCCGGATCTCAGTCTCACATTTAAACCCTTTCCCCCTAGGCTTCACCTGGGGAGTAGGATCCTGTAGTGACTTTCTCTCTCTGCGTCTCGAATGTAGCCGATGCGCGAAGCGGTACGGACGATGCTGGCCCTTCGCCACCCTACCAGCCTATTGATATGTAGGCAAGGCAAAGGGCGCAGCTAGTGGATCGTGCCAGACAAAGGCGGAAAAAGCCAGGAGGCTTAAAAAGAACACTGCATAAACAGATGACACCTGGAATCCAAGTTCACTAAGACAAGCATGCAGAACTTCAGGAAGCCAGATATCGAGACGAGGGGTTCAGGAAGGGCAGGGAATGAAGTTGAGGAGTACCAGCCGAACAACAGAAGAAAGTGCAGAAAAACAGAAGCAGCAGATAAAGGAAAGGCAATGGAAACTTATGGAGTACTGCGAATACTGGAGGGAGACAACCAGCTGAGGGTTTGTGGCGCAGAGTGTAGCCTCAGATACAACATTACATAGGTCTGCATCCAGAAGGATCAGGCGGCATCTTGGAGGAACACTAGACCGCTGCGAGCCGTTGTGGGAATAACGTGATGGGACTGGCATGCCATCTCTTCCACTTCCAGTGTTGCTATAGGGACAGACTCCATTTCCATCTTCCAACCAAACCGCAATCAAATTTATTGATTACCTTACCTCGATGGAACACTGTCTCCATCTTCCAAACTGTAAAATAAGTCATAGCTTTTACCTTTTACCCCATCTCCCCCAAGATGTCTCCTTCTGTCCTTTATACCTTCCTCAGTGCAATCCTCACAGTAAATCATCCATGAAGTTACCACAGGCGACTCCCTTCATAACCTGGATCCTGCAGTACCAACAAACACACCCTCAGACATCACAGATCAACTACTGCAAACTATAATCTCCGATATCGGAAGGGATCCAGATCAAATGTAGCATCAGCCCCATCCCATCACTAGTTTGTGCAGCTATGAACACCACTCATCCTTCCTGTCTAATCTATGCAGCCTCAGCCTCCATCTCCAGTAGATCTATCCGTTTAAGTGATTTTAACGTCTGATTAAGGAGACGTTCAACACCTGTGCACAAGTGGTCATTAAGAAACTTAGCAGCCTGCACCACAGCCAGTTGGTGAAAAGCAGAAGCCACGATGCAGGCAGCAGCCTCAATCTGCTTTTCTCCTTGAGCAACAATATCAGGATCTCCGACTGTGAAAGAATGGTCTTGTATAGAGCCACTCTTTCCAAGTGAACTGCTCCAAGTTACATCTTGCTTGGAGGAGTGGGTCTGATCATTGGTTCAGCTTTCCTGCTTGATGCTCTTCATCAGGGCAAATGAGCTCCGCTCTCAACCATCCACTGCAGCTCCAGAGCCGGAGCCCTCCCTGAGTCAGAAACCTTAAAGGCATTGCATGGGGGGCCTTCATTCAGATCACCTCAAGTAACTTATAAGAAAATTAATGAGTCCTATGTTTATCTTACACTAGCAAAAGTACCTCGCATCATATAGATATCACATTAACTCGGTACAGCTCTAAGTCTGTGGTCCTGCCCATGTTTGATGCCCATGGGAATGTAAAATGTATCCAAACAATATAGATTGCTATAGACTATGCGGCCTGATGAGGGCATGAGGATGAAACACGTGCCACCTAACCAATAATGAAAACGTACTCAGAATTATGTTTCATAGTTTTATTTCGCAATATAAACAGAACATAGCCTATATATTATTATTGTTATTATGGTATTTATTGCGCGTCGACCTCGCTTCGAGAAGCAGCAGAGCGCTTTACAGGGGTATGCAGCAATACAGATACACAACAGAGGGCTCACAGAGGTATATAACAGTAGAGATGCATAACGGAGTGCTTTTCAGAGATAACAAAAGAACAGATACAGAGGGGTACAGAGGAGGGGTACAGCTGTTCAGGGTGGCAGGGAGGAGATGGGCTGACGGCATCTAGCGGGTCAGGTGGCGCGAGTGGCGACGTGATGGCCTAGGTATTAGTTTGTCAATTATAGACCTCACTATGCATGAGCACTTTACTTTTGGTGCTCCTTTGCGTTGCACTTTGCTGCATGGAGCACACCTGAGCCAATACTGTATGAGGACTATCAGCATGGGAGCATTTGCTACATTACTCTCTTATATTATTGAATAAAGGATGCTTATTTGCAACACCTACTATTGTCTATCACAGGGAAACCAGCAAACATGCTCCATTGAAGAACAGAACTGTGGACCACACCCCAGTATAAAGAGGGGCCGAACATGACCACAAAACAGTGCCACTCCGAAGATGACCTAATTTGAGCAAACCATTCTTTTAATACAGTGATCATCATAGTTACAGTATTAATAGTCTTCAAGTAAAGTCACAAGTAGAAGCTGTCTGTGGCAGAAACACGTGAGCTATTTTTGACGGGTATACATTGTCCCTTCACATGTTCTTCTAGACACAGGGCCTCATCATGACTTTGGCGGTAATGCGGCGGATTGTCCGCCGGATGTAACTAGCGCTAACACCAATGTCTCCGGCGGACAATCTGCCAAATCACGACTTATCGTGCACGCGCCTCCTGTCCATGGCGGTATCGCAAATAGCGAGAACCTTTAAATTCAGCGCACGTGCGATACCGCCATATCACGCTCATAGCACGAGCTCATAGCGCGCTCATAGCGTGTTGGAAACGCGTCACCGCCGGAAAGGGAAACAAAGCGGTGGCCATCTTGGGAATCACAATCCGTCGGATATCACAGTCCCAGGAAGCCATCCACGCCATCCAACCCCAAAACATGTCTCAGGAGCGCCCTAGGGGCAAGACTGCCCTGGACAGGGTGAGAAAGCCCAAATTCAGTGACCAGGAGCTAGCTTTATTGGTGGAGGAGGCGGAGACACACCATGAGGAGCTGCAGCAGCGCAAAGCAAGAAGCCAGCGCAGAGCACATATCTGGTGCAACATCAGCCAGAGGGTCACTGCTGTGGGGCACGTGCCCCGGGATGGGGAGGATTGCCGCAAGCGCCTGATCACAGCACAGGAGTGCAAGCAGGGCCACTGGAGGAGGGCCACCACCACCCCCACCCGTACTCACACCATGGGAGGAGAAAATGAGTGCCCTGATAGATGTTGGCACCATTGAGGGCATTGGTGGAGCGGAGGCAGGCACTTGAATCAATCCAACTGCAGGTGAGTCCCACACCCGAATGCATGCAGCTGAAAGAACCACACATGAAGAACCCAAGTGAATGAATGGGAGGAAATGTGTGTGAGGAACAGCATACACCCATAAGTGAGGCCTACATCCATTGAACCGTAGTGCTGCCAAGACGAACCTGCACGTGCAGTGCATGAATGACAGGGGCAGGGGATAGACATCCATAGCCATAGGACAGCTACATTGAGTTGAAGTGCGCATGAATACACCCCCAAAACCCTGAGCGCAGTGCACCCCAACCACGCATGCAATCTTGTCACTCTGACATTCCCATGCAGTCTACCTCTATACCCACTCACAACAAGCACCACATGGCGACAGAACGGAATGCAAGGATAATGCGTGAATGATACTGTCTTCAATCCCACTTGTTGGCATGAACTGCATCACACAAATATATGTAGCATTGAACTCAAACTACACCCTATGTACCCCACAGGAACACGTCGATCCCAAAAGGATGAAGATGATGAAGATGATGGGGAGAGTGCCACACCATCACAGCGGCCATGGCATCGCCCCTCCACCAGCACCACCACCCCACAAAGAGGCCGCACGGAAGGGAGACAAACCAGGCCAACCCCCACTACACCCCAACGCAGCCCTACCAGACAGCAGCAGCACCCACATGGCCACAGGGAAGCCACCAGTCACAGCCCCCATGCTGACGGACAGAGCAGTGGATCAGAGCCCGACGTGGGAGGAACATCTCCACATGGTCATCAGGCAGGAGGACAGGACAGCACTCTCCCAGAAGCAGTGACACTGAAGGGATGGTCACACCCCAGGGGAGCCCAAGGCCAGGCACACAGCTTGCACAAAGCCCACATCTGCCTGTGCGTCGTGTCCGCACACCACAGCCGGACGTGGATACGCCATCATATGGCAGCCCAGAGGACCGGCCCTTAGAGCCTGGCAGGCCAATCCAAGCCGGCCCAATGTCCCCATGCAGCTCCCCCAACAGACAGCGCAAAATGCGCAGGCCAGCTCATGAAACACCACGGGTGCCTTTCGTCACAGGGGCTGCAGTGATGGGCCGACTCGACATTATTGAGGCCAAACAGGCCAGGGTGTAATCAATTGCCAAGGTGTAGAGTCGTCACATCAAGGCCGTCAGTGCATCAATACGGCATGGATGCAAATACATAGCGCGGGACAATGCGCGCACACACAGAGTCGTTGAACAATGTACCGCTGCCCTGACAGACTTCGGGCAACGAGTGAGAGGGTTGACGGAGGCAGTCTCAGCACTTGCTGAGCAAACAAGGGAGGGAAACAACCTCATGCGACAGCACATGCTGGCAGCCGCTTCAGTGCCTTCAACATCGACCACACCCACAGAGGGTTCCCTCGAGACATCTCCTAGGCGCTGGTCCATGCGCCACCTAAGGGCACACACACCAGAGGGGCCCGGAAAAGGAAAGCGCCCACGACCATCCTAGTGGTGCATGGCATCATTGTTGGTGCCCTGATAAAACACATGTGCCTATCTGCACAGTTGGGGGTAGTTCATTGGGGGGAGGGGAGATTGTGTGCTGGGTGTTTACTGGGGGGAGGGGGGATTGTGTGTTGGGTGTTTACTGGGGGTAGGGGGGATTGTGTGCTGGGTGTTCACTGGGGGAGGGGGGTTTGTTGGACTGAAAATAAATCACGTTAGAAAAATCACAATGCATGGACAGTAGTGATTGTTACAAATGCAATTTAATGTTGAAGTGACATATTTCCAATTTACCCATTGCCCATTTCTAAAAGAATCCATCAATCAATCCCTGTCTGGCCAACCTCCCCTCCCTCAGCCTAATCCTTTGTGCATGTGCAACACCTTCTGGCACTTCATCGCCCTCACTACCATCCCCAGGTGGCTGCACATGAGCATCAGGGGGCAGTGGCACATTTCTGCGACAGCAGATGTCATGCAGCATGGCACATGTCAGTACAATTTTGCCAACTTTGTCTGGTGCATACATCATTGCCCCTCCCGTGCAGTCGAGGCACCGGAAGCGTGCTTTCAGCAGTCCAAATGCCCTCTCCACGCAGATCCGTGTACAGGCATGTGCAAGGTTGTATGCCCGCTCTGCCATCGTGTGTGGATGACGCACAGGGGTCATGAGCCACATGTACTGGGGATATCCAGAATCACCTGCAGGGGAGAGAAAGCCGGTATGGGGACAAGGTAAGTCCAGTGGGTGTACAGAGCTCTGTCATCAGTGTGATTTTGCCATATTTGTCATTTGGCCTATAACATTGTGGAGTGTGCTGTCCTACGGGCACGATTGAATCAATGGGGTACTCTCCACTTGGTACGCCTATGTTTCTGGATGTAACAGTACTCATTAACAGTACTCATTCACTTGTCGCTGGATAAGGGGGCCCTTCCATCTACTTCTGCATGACAGAAGTGGCTACCTCATGTGTCATTGCAAATCCATTTGGCTACAGTTGCATTTGCTGGTTGTCACTGTTCTGTACTGTTCTCCATGCATTTCTCTGGCCATTCTGGGGACAGTGTTCGTGGGATGTACATTGCCATTACTTAGCCTACTTATGTGTGGTGCATTTGTGGATGTGCCAACTTATGGTTTAGAATTTCATTACTGTCGGGTGGCCAGGGTGGGATTTCTGTACTGTGTCAGTGTTGGGAGCCATGGTGCTACTCACACAGGAGGTTTTATTGTGGTGGGCCATCCATATGTCACTGTGCCGCCACATGTCTCACATCCTGCATGGGTGTGTTCTGCTGTGTTGGACATGTCCAAGGTTTATCGTGCAGGGTGCTTGAATGTGAATGCTGCAGTAATGCTGCTGCCTATTGGGAATAATGGATTCTGTGACAGGCCCCATCAGTTGTGGATTGACAGGCTTTATGGTATACATTTGTACTCACCCAGTAGCCATGTGTTTTGGCCTCGGTGCCTTTCCATGTAGGCCGGCAGGGTACTGTTGCGCAGGACCATGGAGGCGTGGGTGGATCCTGGGTAGCGGGCACAGCAGTGGCTGAAGGTAAGGTCAGGACCACATATCATCTGCACGTTGAGGCAATGGTACTGTTTCCGGTTTCTGTAGGCAGCCTCATGTGCCTGGGGTGGTACGAGTGCCACATGTGTGCAGTCCAGGGCTGCTATTTCATTCGGGACTTGGGAAATGGTATAGAATTGACTCTTCAGCTGGTGCACCTGTGCCTCTGTGGCTGGCAATGCAATGTGTTTGTTCACATGATTCAACAGTGCATCAAGCACCTGTCCCAGCATGGCATTGAATGTGGACTGGTCCATTCCATGCATCATGGCAACGGTATGTTGGTAGCTGACAGTCCCAAGAAATTGAAGCACAGTCACGAGCTTCACTAGGGGAGGTACTGCCGTGCTGGTGGCTATGCGGCTGCCAATGTCACCCTGGATTGTATCCAGCAACTGGGTAATGGTTGCCCTGTCCAGCCGATATTCTGTCACCAACTGACCATCAGTCAGGGCCCAGGGTGTTGGCCTGACCCTGGGGATGGCTGGCTGCCTTGCTGGTGCTGCTCTCCTCCTCCTCCTCCTCCTCATCCCCACTGCCCCCTGCACTCCCAGGGCCCTGGCCTGCTTGGCTGGCCTCTGCAGCTCCAGGCGCAGCAGGTAGAAGTCAACATCAAGGCTCCCGGCTCCAAATGGCAGCATGGTGTTGGGGAGGGTGTGTTGTGCATGGGTGGCTCCTTTGTAGGCCTCTGATTTCCATTGGTTCCACTTGGGCTCTTATTGCTGTCTCCTCCCTGCTCCTGCTGGTGTAATGGTGTTGGGAGGGTGTGTTGTGCATGGGTAGCTCCTTTGTAGGCCTCTGATTTCCATTGGTTCCACCTGGGCCCTTATTGCTGTGGCCTGTGTTCCGTTACCTCCAGCTTTTTGCTGGAGATATTTTCGGTGGATTATCTGCTGCTTTTCTGGCGCTAATAGCGCCTACGACGGACTCGTGATTGCTGATGTTTTAGCGCGAATGGTTCCTGGCGTTGTTATGGCCGGCGCTTGTACAGCCGGCTGTACTTGCGCCGGCTGTAATGACGGTATTTGGACTCGTGATCCGGCGGACCCTTAAAATCGGCGCTAATAGCGTTACTGCCGATTTTAAGGGTTACCGCCAAAGTCCTGATGAGGCCCACAGAGTAAACTTACCGGCTGAAGGTCTTTGAAAATACATTGGCTGACCACTACACCCTTCAGTGGGCTTTGACTGATGGAAAGACGGTATTGTGCCACTAGGCCAATCTGCGGCTCAACTTTTAAGCACCTACTGTAACAACACTGAGAGCGCGTGCAGACATTTTACCTGTATCAGTTTAGTCATATGGCCTTGTTACATCACGAGAATGGCTAGATTGAAAAGGAATAGCAGAGCATCAGTGTTGAGACTCGAACACACCATTATGGCTGTGCGCTTTCCATGTGCATGACCTCCCCTTCACCTTAATGGCTGTGCTCACAGAACAGCTTTTACTGGTTCCATGTGTTAATATCCCCACAAAAATATTGCCATACAAAAATATTGCCATATTTTTGCGCCAATATTAAGGCATGGAACCTCCGGGGGACACCCCCACAATATATTTAATGCAGCGGGGGACACACCCACAACCCCCACTCCTAAAAAACCCAAAAATGATCCCCCCCTCCAAAAATATCACCTATGGCCGTTCCAGATGACGATGTATAAGGCGATATTTTTGGTGGGGATAATATGTAGTGATACCCTTTTGCTGTGATCTGGCTTTACAAGTTGCTGTTATAGTGGGGTACGGGGCAGAGCACGTGATCACAGACTATTGTTAACAGCAATATGACATATACAGGAGGTGCCATAAAATAAAGCCATATAACAATTTATCTGCCCAAATTAATAATGCTATTTTAAAGACAATATTCTCACATATGTCTGTTAAAAACATTGACTGACTGCTAGACCAAATAAAATTCAAGTTCATTGATTTACCAGTAGAAGCCCTTTGAAAAAGTAATTGAACAGCGAAAAAGGCATATGAAGATTATGAGGAGAAGTGGTGCATGCTGAAACCTGGAGGGAAAGGCCATATACCCTTTATGTAAGTGGATTGAATAATTGGTACATGCTGCAATGTGGAGAGAAAGGCCATAGAGCCTTTACGTAAATGGATCAAAGGAGAAGTGATGCATGCTGTAACCTGGAGGGAAAGGCCATAGAACCTTTAAGTAAGTGGATTAAAGGAGAAGTGGTGCATGCTGAAACTTGGAAAAGCCATAGAGCCTTTAAGTAAGTGGATTAAAGGAGAAGTGGTGCATGCTGAAACCTTGAGGGAAAGGCCATAGAACCTTTAAGTAAGTGGATTAAAGGAGAAGTGATGCATGCTGAAACTTGGAAAAGCCATAGAGCCTTTAAGTAAGTGGATTAAAGGAGAAGTGGTGCATGCTGAAACCAGGAGGGAAGGCCATAGAACCTTTAAGTAAATGGATTAAAGGAGAAGTGGTGCATGCTGAAACCTGGAGGGAAAGGCCATAGAACCTTTAAGTAAGTGGATTAAAGGAGAAGTGATGCATGCTGAAACTTGGAAAAGCCATAGCGCCTTTAAGTAAGTGGATTAAAGGAGAAGTGGTGCATGCTGAAACCTGGAGAGAAAGGCCATAGAGCCATTAAGTAAATGGATTAAAGGAGACGTGGTGCATGCTGAAACCTGGCGTGAAAGGCCATAGAGACTTTAACTAAGTGTTTTGAAGGAGAAGTGCCACGTGCTGAAACCTGGAATGAAAAACCATTTGGAAAAGTGATTGAATGGTGAGACTGCAAGCTGGAATTTGTAGCAAAGGTTCCTAGAGCTATTCGAAAAAGTGATTGAATGGAGAGAAGCTGTATGCTGGAACTTGGAGAAAAAGTTCATAGAGTATTTTAAGATAGTGATTGAAAGGAGAAACACTGAATAATGTTACTTTTATATTAAAGGTTCTTAGATCCATTTGAGAAAGTGACTGACTGGAGAAATGAAAGGTTCCTAGAGGCATTTAAGAAAGTGGTAGAATGGAGACATGCTACCTAGTGGCACTTGTTTCTAGAACCCTTTGACGATGTGATTGAATGGAGAATCGCTACATAATGGAACATGGATGAAAAGTTCCTCGAGGCTTTTAAGATAGTGACTGAATGGAGACAGAGTGCAGGCTAGGACTTGTAGAACACTTTTCTAGGGACATCTGAGATTAAGAAGCAACTCAGTGACATTGAACCCTGGAACCTAGAGCCAAGGTTCCTTGAGAAACTGAATGAACTGAGGAAACCCTGGGACATAGAGGCCAAGTTCCTTGTAACACAGCAAAATACCCTGCTGTTACTAATAGTACCCATGGGAACTTGGGAGAGCGAAGGACAGAGATTAGAGTTCATCATCGCCTGACAACCTTTAACATGATAAATGGCTTGTGAACAAGTACAGGAAAAAGATGAGACGAAACCGTGCTTTGGGTAGAATATTTCTAGTGGTAATTGTGCTCACTCTTTAAAATCGGTCAACATATTTCCGCATTTCTGGCTGTTTCAGAATGCATGCATATTGTATAAACAGAAGACAGCATGTGGTTGAGATGTCCTAAGTGGTGCGATTTGTCACTGGGCATGCATGCAGATCCATCCACTGACGTCAGGTACATTATTACTACATTTGAGGGTGGTAAGGGGTCGTGGTGCTGAGCAAACTAACCGGGATGTTGGTGATGTTTGTGGTGGCTTTGACATGGAAGAAACATGGCTTCGACATGAAAGAAACATGAAAGAGTGATGGCTGAAATGCTTTAAATAAATCATAACCAGTGCCAATACCCTGGGCTTCCCCAGACAGTCAGCTTTCAGCCTGCCACGCCATTGCAAAAGGGGAAACACCACATACAAGTCAGGCCTGGTCCTCCACCAAAAGGAGCAGGCCAGCCTGAGCTGTTGTGCTAAAACCCTTGCGCACAACACCACAAGGCATGTTTCTGCTTCCATGGGGATAATTAGTGATGTGTAGCTTAGGTCTCTTACCACAGCAAGAGCAGTACCCATGTTTGGGCATAATCATCACACTCAGGATGACTTTTTCAAATCTGACTTGGCAAGCCATGCCGTTGAAGAAGAGGAAAGAACATATGCAAATCAGGCTTGACCCCAGCACAAAAAGCACAGACCAGACCAAACTGCTAGGTCACACTTTTTCTGCATGAGAGTACAAGTAACTAAAGACACGCTTCAGCCTCAAACCCATGGGTATGCAAGGACATGGGTTCCAAGCTTGCTGTGAAATCAGGTCAGTACAGGTTTGTGATTGTTAATGGTGCATTTGTACGAGTGATTAACCCCTGGGCACAAAAGCTACTCCAGCCATAATTGTCACAAAGTGTCAAAGAGTGCTCAGCAGTCCCAGAAGGCAGAAGAGTTAATTATGGGGGTCATGACTTCACCCTGCCCTTTCAGGCTGAGCATGTGCGTTGCATTGCAGTTAATGTTGGGTATACTGTGCAGGCACAGTGAACCATCAGATGCACCTGTGACCCATCTCCTGTTGGCTCAAGGCCATAAGCCATATTCCAACCGCAACTATAAGCGGCCACAGCTAGGTCATGGGTGAGTCTTCATCTGGGAGTTCCCACTCTCTGGTAACATTGTGCTTCAGGTCCCAAGCAGTGCAGAGAGGGCTTATGGGTCCGGGCCGGAGAGATGGCCATGAAAAGGTTGTTCTTCTTGAGTACTTGACTGGCACAAACCCCTTTTTCAGCCACCTTAGCACCAACCTCACAGGTCTGAGGTGTGTGCTTAAGCTGGTAAAACTGAGACACGCCCAGACCTGACCTTTTTCTCGGCAAGTGGACTCAGCCAGGAGACTCCGGTGGATAGCAGCCAGTGAGTTTGCCAAGAGCACACTGCCAATGGTGGTTGTGGAAGCACCGCCTAGATGAGAGGGATTGGTAGCGTAACCCGTGGTCCAGGAAGCAGCTGATGAAACAGCAGATGCCCCCCCTCCTGTCATGTACACAGACCATGTGCACCTCGGGGAAGGAGGCAGGCAGCATGCTCCACACAGCGTATCCTCAGGCCGCTAGTCTTGCTGGTGACTATAGTCGAGCTTCAAGTACCTGGGTTGCGTTTACATGCATGTGTGTGTTGCTATGTAAGGAGTCATACGGCAGGTGGCCACAAATTATGTGAAACACCATCAAAAGCATTAGCCTAGAAGTTCCAGTAAGCAGGATGCTATCAGGTGAAATAGCCAGACCTGCAGAAGATGTCACTCATGACATGCCAGCACCCAACACCTACCATGTACTAGTTCTGGGACGCAAGTGGTAGTAGGAATGCCTGGCACTGAGTGACAACCAACCCTGAACTAGCAGAATTGCCAGGTGAGCACAACGCGGTCCCTTGACACTATCCAGTGTATTTCTATGCAGGCGCATAATAATCCTTGGAGGCAACCACACCAGTGAATGAAGAGGGCATGCCCAGTGTGAAACCGGGGGCCACCACTCTATCAATACACCCTATACTCCAGGTGTTGGCCGTGCGACAGCAGAAAAGACCTGAGCAAGGAAACACACCCATCTGTACCATATATAAACCTACACAGCGGGCATGGCAGCACCCCAGAAAACTAAAACCCAGAGTAGATCAGTTTCTTCTGCTTGAGTGCTAGATGTGCAGCAAAAACAGCTGATGTGCCCGCAGTGTGCACACTGGAGGGGGGAAGGCAATTGATGGTCAGTAATGTTACTGTCTATGATAGTCCGTGGGTGAATTGGTCAATGCCACTGCCAAGCTCAGCAGACCTTCTATGAACCTACAGATTGGTATAGTGCAAGCATAAGCAGGGGGTGTGAGTATCTGACAACACAAATTGTGGAATGTACTGACTGAATGAATGGTGTGGGGAAACCATGTATTGATAGAGACAGTTAAAGTGGCGTTACAGCTTTAGGAACAGTCATGGAAGTTGGAAGACAAAATAGGAACATGTGTTGGGAAGGTGTTGAGCACAGTATAACTGACTAAGGGTGGAGGAGACAGAAGAGTCATAGGGCCTCATTACAAGTATGGCAGTAAGGCAACAACGGCGCTGGTATGGCTACCGGCACCTCTGCTACCGTACCGCCATACTACGAGTTCTGCTCACGGGTGCCCTTGCAGCCACCAGGTCTGACCTGGTGGCCATATAGGCACACTTGAGCAGAACATGATGGTAGCACCGGTACCGTTATTAACGGTACCGGTGCTACCACCCTCCCCATTCCCATTCAAATGGGAATGGGGATATACCGGGCCTGGCACCCGCGAAAGGGCAATTACCGTGACCGTCTGGCCCGGAAAAGCCCGGTAATTGTCCATTCGCGGGTGCCGGACCTGGATGCGAGTTTGGAGGTAGCCTTGCCGGTTTTACCAGCAAGGCTACCTCCAACCTCGTAATGAGGCCCATAGTCTTGCTGGATTCACATAGAATGCATGAAGGCATGAATGCTAGTGCTCTCTCACCATCCTGTCTATGCACTGGGGAGTGATATCATTACTGTTTGAATCCTAACCTTGAGCAGCTCCATACCCTGCATTCTGTGACGTTGTATAACATGGTACCATAGCCTTTGACATGGCAGCAAGTCACAGGGGCAAGGACGTGTGCTTTGCCACTCTTGTGCAGGCATCTGCATCAAAACCTCAGGATACTAAAGGTTTTTTCCATTACAGACTGTGTGCACCAGTGAGGACTGATGTGCCTGTACTGTCCTGAGGCGCTATATATGGATGGCACATCCATTGTCTGTTATGTGTAGATGTTAGATGTTGTTCTTGATGTTGTAGTCTGTACTATGACATGCACACTCTCATCGGAGCCCGCCATCTCCATTGTCAAAGCTTACTGTGCACCGATGAGTGCTTCGATGCCCGGGTATATAGGAGTCAGGGCTGCTGCCAGATTTCTGTGACACACTTTTCCATTCAAGGAGGTTTTCCCCTTTCTTTTCCTGTATTTATGTGCTGGTGCTACTAGTAGAAAGAGCAAGGTGTCCTTCCTCTGTGATCTATGACATTAAAAACATTGGCTATGGCATATGTATTTTCTCTTAATGTGTCGCAGCCAACCTGGCTTGTTCACACGCTCTGAAATGCAGCATTATGGAATTGCTAAAGGAGCACACAAACACATTCCACCTTTCATGGTCGTCAATGTCAAATGAAACATCCCACAGGCTAGCAAAGGTAGGGAAAACATGTCTTGCACATGTGCTGGGAGTGATAGACTGTTATCTATGCCACACTCCTGCAGGGGGGGGCACAATCCTGATAGGAGATCACTTATGACCTGTCAGCCAAGGCACGCTTACCTCACACTGCCAAAAGCAGTGTTACCCTTTGTAAGAACTTCCCTCCCCCTTCTATGCCTAGATCAATGTTCTCCTTCCAATAGGCTCAGCCATCAGGTTATGGCATCAGGCTACGGCATGCAGGCATGAGATTGTGAGGGCGTTTTGAGAATTACAGCAGTCTCCATGCACAGCTTTTCTTCAAGTGCCTTATTTTCCACATTGAACGAAGCGTCCCTGCTTCTCTGAGTAAAGCACATTGGGCCTCATTACAAGTACAGTGGTGCAGGTACAAACTGCGGTAATGCAGTAGTAATTCTGCCGCATTTCTGCACTGCCTTACTACAAGTTTGATTGACAAAATCAGCTGAAATATTGCTGGTGGAATTACTGTCAGTGGTAAATCTGCCGAACTCTCCATGGAGTGCTATGGACTCCAAAAAAAAGGGATTAACACTGACACCACTGCTTGTAATCATGTGTTATATCCACTGGACCAAGTGGCATTAACGGTAATTGACAGTAATCCAGCAGATTTACCACCAAATTACCCCCAAACCGGTAATGAAGCTCATTGTGTCATATCCCTCTCTCTCATTTCACCACTTCTGCAGATCACCTTACTTGTCATTTGAACAGCTCTACCTCCCTGCGAGTAAACCAGCTAAATGCTACAAACACCCAATGAAGTCCTGTATTCAATTCTACTAATGCTGGACAGATGTGACCAACTAGCCTCAAGACCTTCTTCATTTTGGTATATCCCCCAATAGCCTGTGTCTTTCCTGGGCTGCAGAACAACAATACCCGGGTACCTGGACCATTTGCAGGTGCATCATCTTGCAAACATCGAACCTCACTGAAACTTTGCAGGCACCCGTGTGGATCTCCAGAGGAAGGAATTATTCCCCCAAAATTCCCTCACAGGCGTTCAGGACAGAGTGACTAAAGACAGTCCAACCAGCGATATTTGTTTGTTCTTGTTGCTAAGAAAAAGACGCCAAAACCACAAAGAGCTGCTGGAGTGAGCTAAATCCTTTGCTGCCGACTCCATCTCTGAAGTGCTGCCATAGAGGCCCACCAAAGAACCCCACTGTAGCACCACAACCAAGAGGCAGGAATCAGGGTCTTCATCAGTGCATCCAGAAGGTGACCATGTGCATTTTCAACTTCACTCTTCAGGTACTGTGGGGCTTGGGTTGTACTTACGTAAGTCATTTGTGTTGCTCTTTTGCTTTGGGAGTGCTGTTTTCTTCAATTGGGGTTGACCTTAACTCCACTGTGCAGGCCTTACAGCCTGTGTGCTGACGGGAAGGCTCCTCTTGAGCTCCTGTATTTTCTACAAGAACAACTGACTAGTTACTTAACTTTCCTCTGAAGAGTTTCATCAGAACTGGTGCTGTCCATTTGACTGTGGCTTTGCTTTTTTCCCATAGGTACATATTCTTGATACTACCGGCTTTGGCAATTCTAGTCCATCCTTAAACTGTAATTGTGAACACTTTTTTAGTTAGGAAACAGACTGCCTATATCCCTCTGGGAGAGTGTACTTGTTAGTTAACAGTTGCTAGCTGTCCAACCTTTATTTCCCTCTAAGTTCAATGGTGCAATGGTGATACATATGAGGGCTTTTACTGACCTTAACTGGCATCACTCTGTGTGCGGGATATATAAAGCATTTGAAAAGCTACTCATCTGCAATATTGTTCCTTCTATAATTTAATTCCATTTCTAATTCATTGTTATTGTTAGTTGCTGCATTTTAGATATGCATGTGTTCCTTGTGAATATATAAATAACTATATTTTAATATAACTAAGTTTTTTCTTGGGTCCCTGTATGAACTGATTTCTTTGTACAGCTTTACAGCTGACAATAATTACTCTCTCCTAAAATAAGCCTGGCTGCTCAGACACTCTACTGACTCTACGTACTCGTATAGTACAGGCCTGCATGAAGAGTTGGGGTCGTAATACCAAGAGATAAGACTTACCCCAGTTGGACTTTAGAAAAGCTTTCCTAAAATCAGTAGTGTGTGAGAAGACAATGAGGTGCCTTACAGGCCCTCCTCGTTCTTCTCTGCCTACTACACAAATCAAGCAGCTAAGAGCAGAGTCATCAAAACAATGATTTGTAGTTCAGATAATTTCCAAAGCTCTCTTTTAAATAAATTGTGACAGCCTAGGTAATCAGCTAGTTTGCCTGAAGGAAGTTGAGGACCTGCCCTCGCTTTCCCACCAGCCTTCTTCTGTCGATGTGCGACCCAATAAAAAAGAGGATGGTTGCCGTCTACATTCACTTAGCTGCCCCCTCCCCTCGGAGCACCAGCCATCTTGTGCTAACCTCACTCAGCTGCAGCATTGCCCTCTGCGTGCCAAACGCTTCAGGGCACACCGCCTTCATTTTCTTTGCTTTTTCTTCTTTTGAAAGCCTGGGTGTGCAGGCCTGGTAATGGCATGCCCCTGAGCGAGTGTTATGAGTGGGTCCTAACCTTTGGGTGGCCGTCCTTTGGCAGACCATCAAACCCATTCCCTAGGCCATTAATGGTTTGGCAGGTGAGCTCCAAATGACAATTGCACTAATGGTTAAAGCAGTCATTATTTGCAAATACCAGCTGCTTTATAGCCCACCACAATACAGTTTTGGAGGTATTTATGTCACTGCCAGCAGTATAACAAGAGAATACCATCTGAAGAAATAACTTCAATTTTCACTCCACCCAAAAGCTGGAGGTACAAAGTGTGGCTGGTTCCCTGAAGGTTTTAAAGTTATTTAAAGTTATTTTTCCTGCATTCGTTCCAGGCAGGTGAGCCGCTAAAGGGATTGAGAACGAGGGCACCTTGACGCCTGCATTGCAATGTAATGCAAAGAAGGGTCACACAGCGACCCTTGTCTGCATCAGAACAGTCACAGTAGCCATCATGTCCATTCTCATGACAGGTAGGGCAATAGAACATACATTGCAATGATTGATGTGGATATAATACCATACCAGCATGAGTAATTCTGTAAATCCACATCCTTTACCACTGCACAGGCGGTATTTTTTTAATTAGGCGATACAGCCCAAGTTATCCCTGGCGGTATTCACAAACAGTGGTAATCCGGTGAAAATAAACATCAGAGCTCTAATGCGGACAAAGGCAGGCAACGCTACCATTGGCTGCCTCGGGGGCTTCAGAACACATGGCAACCAGGCAGGAGGACACACTCTGTATTAAAAACATACAAATCAAAAAAGCCTGTATCCCAAACACGAAGAGTCCTCTGGTTCGTCTGTCTCTTCCTGCCTCAGCTAAATTGGTAGAGAGAACAGTCTGTAATAAAGGGAAGCCAAATGTTTCTTTTCCTGTTGGCTTGGAGGGACGTATCATTACACGGAGAGCAAAGGTCAATTGTCTGCAGCCTGATCTCATGTTTGTTCCTGTCATGAGAGAAGAGGGGAGCTGTGTGTGCAAGAACACACGGAAACCAGGCACACTGCAGTGCTCAAGCATTGGCGGGCACCGGGCTCTGCTGGCAACAGGCCTAATCTCCGGGGGCTTCATGAGTTAAGCAGCCAATAGCTGAGCAGCAGCAGTCAGGCCAGTCCGCCCTCCGGCTGGCGGGCGAGGGAATGCGCAGACTACACACACGCAGCCCGGCGGCGCGCGCGGGAGCCGCAGGTGCGAGAAGGGCCGACAACGCGCTGATGCGTGTCCGTCTGGGGTTGAAATTCAATTAATAAAGCTGCCGCAGGATAATTGTGTTTACAGTGAGGGGAGAGCCGCCTTGCCGCAAGGTGCTGCAGTAAAAGACGAGGAGCTGTTTAGGTTCCACGCAGACCTGTTTCCATCCCGCGGCCCTGTCAGAGGTGGAAAGCTTAAAAGGCACTCGAATTCAGTGAGCGCAGTGTCACCTCTAAGATAAACGTTTAGAGCAGTGGCATGTAAATTGTGGCGAGCTTTCCCGAAGTGGGTTTGACAGCAGTGCGCGCTTGCACGTGATAGGGAAGGATGATGAATCTAGACCCCTATCCACGCGATGGAAGGAAAAAGTTGCACAAACCCTCAAAGTGTAACAAATCCCTCCGCCTTTTACTGAGGCGCTGAGATATGTATTTTAAAAAAGCGCTTTATTATATAAACGGCTGACTCGATAAGTGTGTGGCTCAGACGTGGGGCCAGACTCTACTTTGTCACTCTGAATTGCAATCTTGCTAGTCGTACAACGAAAAGGCTGACTGGCTTAGACAGCAGCAAAGTCTGACTGGCTTAGACAGCAGCAAACATGTTAAAAATATGTTTTTTTATTAGTCGGACTACAAGTCCCATAACTCCCTAGTGTAAAGTCCATAGGCAAGGAGTGGTTATCCTGTCCTCTTCCTACTTTTACAGGTGTCCCTTTCGATCAGTCCCTCCTCTTTTCTTGGGAGTTGGGTGAGCATAGCTACCATCTCATCCAAGCAAGGACATGCAAGTGCAGGTCTGATACATCCGCATCGTCATCCACGGGACCCCAAAACCGAGGCTGAAGGAATACAATGAACAGAACCCGGGTGAATACAATGTAACCACTGTAATACAAAAGGTGGGATAATACTCGCCTCCATGCCCTTGGTCATTTCTCGACTTTTCGTTGTGCAGTTACAAAAATAAACCACGTTTAAAGCTGGGATATGATATGAAAGTGTTTCAAAGCACTTCAAGGCAACGGAGGGAACAAGGGAAAATACAATGACATTCTTACAGGCCATGAACAGTAAGGATGTGAAATGTGTTCTGCCTGACAACATTTCAGATAGTGCAAGAGTTAAGACATAGACAAGGAAGGGAGGGGGGAGTTGGAAGGAAATGTAAACAGACAGGCAACTACCATACTAGGCCTGACGACATTTCTGGTAGAGCCGGAGAGGGGTGCAGAAATGGAGGGGAGGAGCAAAACAAGAGACTATCGTACTAGGCCTGACACCATTTCAGATAGTGCTGGGGGGGGGGAGACAAACGAGGTTGCTATCATGTTAAGTCCAGGGACTCTTGGACACACACCACAGCCAATGCACTTCACTAAACTAGTACAGCCAACACTAACATGTAGTAAAAACAGACTCATCTAACCAATCTGCAGACTTCAGGACATCTCCCAAACGTGCTCTGGCCCGAAAGGCTTTGGATTCCATGCTCCTTTTAGTTGAAGGTGTACCAAATAACGAGGTAACCACTTCCACCTGGCACGTCACCCAGCAAACCCATCTTGCCAAAGTGGGGGAAGAAACAAGTTTGTGAGGTTGCAAAAGGATATTTAGAGCCATGAGGATGTTGGTCATGACTTTATATGTATGGAGGCTTCTAATAACACAGAAGCAGGGGAGTCTGAAGGAGAGAGAGTATTAAACATACCTTCAATTACACTTTGATCGCTGAGTAATAGCAAAATGAACACTTGAGGGTAGACAAGAATGCAACCTTTTGAAAATGAAAAGTTGAATGCTAATGTTTGATAGACTATGAAAAGAAACCGGCCAAAGAAGTAGCAGCAATTCGCTTGCATCGCCAATGCTTCCTTCACAGAGTATTCTCGAAAAAGTGCAAAAGGTCCGATTGACATATCAACAGACAGAATACTTGGGTTTAGGAGGTCATTTACACCAGATACCTTTCAACAATCTCCGCCCCAATGTTTGTTGCGACCTGGCCAATCTGTTGAAACTGTTGTGATGATGGCGAAGCTATAAACATTTGCCGTTCTGTAGGAAAGAATCAAAGCCAGTTCACCCCAAAAATACACTATGCTCACCTCAGAGGATGTAAAAGGATCCAGGTGTCTGGGCAGAAGGATCCAGGTGTCTGGGCAGACACCAGCGTACCCAACTTCTGAAAGCAGACATAAACTCTCTTCTACGGTTCGCTCAAGACCCAAGGAGGAAGGATAAGGCCATGTTTGAAATACCCAAACTTGTCAATGCTACTCTTTGAAGGGATCCCATTTTTTTTGTAATTGGTTATTTATAACATGCTTAATACCCAGAGGTTTCTAAGCGCAGACACGGGGATCAAACCTGTGTTGCTGCACGTTGTCTTGCTGCCAAGGCGTGCGCATAGCTCCTGTGCTATCCTCCCGGCATTAACATCACAGGATGGAAATGGCCAACTGCGTGGAGAGTAGACGAGGCAGAGTTGGACCTTAAATTGGCAAAGCGGAGGCCATCTCTGGAGTCATCGGGTACTAGACTTGGGGTGGCCAGATTGTGGCGATACCTGTTCTTTTAGCATGTCAGTGCCAGAACCCTTGAAAGAAGAGAAAAAGGCAGGACAGAGTACGGTATGGCAAGGTAAGGTATGATAAGGTATTTTATTTGACAGTGCACTAATTTGCCCTAAATGTGCATTATGACGCTACAAACACATTGTGTATAGGCGCATTATAAAACCCCAATAACTATAAATATAAGGAGGATGTATGGAATTTGAATTATAAATTAAACAGTGGAGTCCAATATGTCTGTAAAACTAATGGCAGAGAAACAGAAAGTCATCAGTAAAGTCTGCAGGAGGTGTTTGATATGAGGAACAAAATTGAGAGTCCCAGGGTCCCGAGTGATGAACCGGAGGTCACACGAGCCCCCTTCGAAGAACCATTGATTGGGTATAGCAGAGACAATCTGCTGGAGGGAGGGGCCCCTCAGTGTCAGCCCCCGGAGTCACGCAATGATCGACTGTCAGGCGGACACGATGGAATCTAGTCATTATGCCCCTCAGGTTCCTATCTCAATTTGTTGGAGTCTCAGAAGTATGTCCACCAGAGGTGGGGACACGAGGAGGGGAAGAGAGCCCTTATGGGCTCTTCCTATGCGCCCCCGTCCTGGCTATGGCAGTAAGAGTGTGCCCCCTTCTGCACACATGACATCTTCAAAGGTGCTTTCGAGCACTAACACCCGCCATAAAAACCCACTCCACCAGTCCTAAAGTGACCAACAACACAGAGGTTCTCCGGTATTTCCCAGCCCACCTCCATGGCCCCAGCATCCGGTGCTTGGCAAACAGCATCGTCAAACTGGGATCCACTGCCGTCCTCTGTGCTCGGCTTCTTCCTCCAGTATTGCACTGCCATGCTGCAACACTGCCGCGGGCAATCCCTAATAGAGCACAGAGAACTCATGCGACTTTGTCAGCAGTTAGTTTACATCACTCTGGCTCATTCCAAAACTAGACTCTAGAAAGCCCTCTGCCAGTGGATCTGCTGTTTGGCACCCTCCCTGGTAGCAGCCGCTGCCATGACTGCTTTCTCAACCTTACCTTAGTCTCACCCAACTCCTCCTCCAATGGCAGGCTGGCACCCAAGATCTGAAAAAATACATCCATTGCTATAGCCTGGTCTCCTACTGACCAATTGAAGAAATTTGGTAGCCGAGTATCCACTCGGGATGCAAACAGATCCCATCTCACGGTACTCCAGTGAGAGGAGGGAGCCTGAAAGATTGACCAGAAACGATTCCAATGACCAAGTTCCACAGTTTTCTGAGAACCCAGTGTGCCGCATTGTTTATGAGCCTGTTAGTGATATGATACAGCAGAGAGCATCCCAAAAACCTTTTGCCATGTCTTCAAGTGGTTTCAATGAATTGTCCCCTGATTTGTTGATGTAATGGACCGCCGACATGTTGCCTGTTTGAAGAATTATGGAATAATGGAGTTTGCATTTTGTGAAGCATTTTATCGTAAAGGCGCCAGGAAGCAGTTCTAAGCAATGTTTGTTAGTTTTCAACTCTCAATAAGATTACAGACACTTTTCTGAGATTCTTCGATATCTGACTCCCCTTCCCACCCGGCTCGCCTTTGATTCTACTAGTTGATCAGAGAAGAAACCAAAGACTGCTCTTCCGTTTCATGTTTCCTTATCAGTGAACCAACACAGGGCTCAAGTTGTGGCTACAAGCGAGTGAACAGAGTTCCCCCACTTTTTTCAGAGGGTACCTTGATATGCTAATTTCTGGTGACACCACATTCAATTGATACGTTAGTGAGTGCCCCCACTTTTCTTTCCAGCACTTGACCCCTGACCCACCATCTAATTTCTGCTTTTGTCTCTGTTGTCAGAGGAACTCAATCTTCATATTTCATACCCTGCTGCAGCTGGTCTATTTTCAACCTCTGCTATACACTGTAATAAAGTGTTCCTGGGAAGATTTATTGCACTGGTGTTGATTGGGCCCCTTTCATCCTTGGAGGGAACTAGCTAGTCATTTCAGAACTTTGATTAGTTGTTTCTTGATTGATTTGATCATGCATCACTAAAGAATCTGAAAAACACTAACTGTTGGGAAAGAAACATTTCTGATATGTCTAATACGTGATGTCCCCCAGTGCCCGAGTTCCCATGGGAAACAGAGAGTATTCTTTAGATGTTTCATCACTAATTCCTTTGAGGATGCATGACGGAATGGCATCTGGGAGGGTGAAGAGCCTTAGTATTTGATTTTTTTGTAATAAAATGATGCAGGTAATTCTGTATTTGAAAGCAAGCTCTGCTAATCAGACTTGCTTTCATAAATGTTCCATGCCAAAAAGCATAGGGTACCATGAAGGCTGTGGCTGGCTACAGGCATTCCCCAGCCGCTGCCCTGCAGTGGCAACAGAGCAGTTTCAGATATCACATGTTCATTCCTGAACTCAGCTGCTGGAACCAAAGGTTACAACAGGTAAAGGTGACTTATTAACTGTAATCACTTCTGATTCACAATGCGGTAATTATGTGCTCCTAGCAGGCCTGGTGGCAGTGAATTAATTATCTGATTTTATATGGTGGCTATTGGGATCAGACAATTATAAAGCCACAAGCACAGTGATGTCATGTTATTGTCATATTGGTCAGGTGACTCATTCATGACAGGGCTGAGTGTCTACTCGTCCTCTGGCCTGGTTGAAACCACTTAATATAGAAGGATAAAACCCCTACTTAACCTGGAATTGGGAGAATAACCATGAACGCAGAAAGAATTGTACCTGTCGGTTTCTTGTATCGGCTATTACTAACATATGCTCAAAAAAACCTTTAATTTGTTATAAATGGCAATCTACATAGAGAATTATATCTATTGTTACAACGTTGATGTCACAATAAACAGAACTGTAAGTTTATTCAAAAAGCCAGAAGATTTCATTAACAAAAAGGAACAAGTAACAAACAAAACGTGCATAAACATATCAAAGAATATCTTGAAACAATTTTTAAACAGCGACTAATAACGTCAAAAAGTGAATGAAAATAATTTATATTACAAGTTCATATTTGTATCTGGATAGCAATTGATTAATAATTCCAAATGTACATGGATGACTTAGTCTCCAAACAACTATGGGTTTCGTCAGGGTCGACGTGCAATATGTTTCAGTGCTTTATCAGTTATCTGCCTTCCTCAGGACCATAAATAATTAAGATGGACCCTGTGTGCATTATATCAAATAGATCTATGCCAGTGATAGTGTTTGAATGAGTGGAATGAAAACTATAATTAATGATTGCCACAGCAAGAGACAGAGGAGAGGCTCACCAAATACTCCAGACATAGTACTGAGATTTCTAGTGATGACTTTCCATTAGTGTTGGTTGTAGGCTCCCATAGATGTTCATTGTTAATTTTGTGTGTTTATTCAGGGATCTCTTAAGGAACAAAAAAAGAACATAACTGATGTTTATTCTTACATCTGGAGTTTTTTCCTGTATATTCTAGAATAATAATTGCCATATTAATCCTAGACCTGGCACCAAATCCAGCTGCCCCAAAGCAAAACACCATCTCGGATCCCCCTGCAAATGCTAAAAGAAATTTGAATTAGGACTTAGATTCCCTGTGTGATTTTACATAATCATTACCAGCTCTAAACCAAGAGATATTTCCCACCTTAATTAAAAGGGATTCTCTCCTCTGCAAAAATCGTGCCTGGCAGGTGCATCGTTCTCCATGCCTGGTTAGTACATTTGAGTGTTTCAGTGGCGGCTGGTGTTTTTTTAATTAGAGGGTCATACATATTTGACACAAAGGAGCACAAGCATACAAGCTTAGCAGATGAGGGAGCCACAACCAATCATCGGGATGTTATGGGGCATTCTGCCCCTGAGAAAATTTGGGAAATATTGTGTTAAAATGGTGCATTTTACAGCACAAGTGGAAGCTACCGAATGGGTCTCACCCACTGTGGTAGTGTGCAAGCCCTCCAGATAGGTTTGACTGTGTGTCAACTTCAGGGCAGTGACTAAGTATGTAGTGTAAGACAGAATTACACTTCCAAATACTGGAGAAGGGTTGAGTCTAATGGGCAACACCAAAGTTTTCAGTACTTTAGACTTGGCCTTTGTGTACCACCAAGCAACTCTATCCGGCTTCATAAACATTCACTACTCTCATTTTGCCAGAAGGAACATACCAGTACCCAGTACACAGTGACTGCAATGCTCCAAAGTATCCTGCAGTCCTAATTTAGACAAGTGAAAGGGGTGTCATGCTTCCAAGATGGCATTTTCATATCAGGGGAACTGAGAAAGAACATGATGTGAGAAAGGAAATAGTGCTGAGGACCTGTTAAGAATTTCAAAGGCACGGTACAGTCCAGACCAGGATTCTTTCTACTGGCTCGGTATGCAGTGCACAATTAAAACAGTTTTATTTTATTTCTTACGAATTCAGTTTGAGAAGGCACCCAACCCGTCTCACACACCCATTTACAAAAACCCATGGTCGCAATGGACCATGAACCAGGCCAGTGTGTAAGAATATAATATTTATTTATTTTGAAATTCCAATGAAAATCACACAAATTTAATATAGGGCAGCAATCACCGGTATGGTGATGATTACACTGTAAATTGATAGAATACACTCAGTTTGACCTTGTTACATAAGATATACATTGCACAATTGAATAAAGGCAAGATTACTTTTCGGGTGGTATTTTCTGATAGCACCACAGTTAATATTTCCCCCTGCAACACTCCCTCGAACCCCTGTTAAATGGATTTTGTGTAGGTAGAAAGGAGTAGCAAGGAGTCAGGTATACTAGGCAATAAACAGAATGAAAATCTGACCTTTCCCCTCTGAATGGGAGGCAAAATTGTATTGAAAACCCTTGAATTTGAGCAAAATAGCACTCTGAATTACTAAATCTCTGTTTTACATGTGCGGTTCAATGAGTAAGGCAAAAACTGAGTATGGCAGTGTCAAAGAAGTCAGAAAACTAGCAAACTACAAGGCAATGTACTGACAACGGGCATTTAGTTCATAGAATGACCTTTGGAAGGAAAAACACAGTGCAGCAAAATCACACGTGGAGAAATGGCATTTGCTTAGTTTCACAGGTTAAAATTGACAAAATAGCTTGGAATTTAGGCTAAACAGGCAAAATCGGAATGTGGTTTTCATGCTAAGGTACCAACGCACATCACAGGTATAATATGAAAATGAAAGGGTCCCTCTGGAGGGATGACAGTATGAGATTCTTAAAGGGAAAGGAAACTCTGTTTTTAAACGAGAAGCAGTTCACTGGGAAAATAGAATTCAAAAGGAAAATGACCAGTTCTACTAAAATGATATTTTTGTGACTAGATTATCAACAAGAGAAACGCTGTCAGTGCAAATGATTAATCTGCAGTTTTAACCCCCTCACGCTGTGTGTCTCTTTATGTGGGAATTAATTAATTTATTCCAAATAGTGCTAAGGTTATATACATCAGACTGAAATGATTGGGAAGGAACAGCGTTAACACATGGAAATTAAAGTACATGATAAACAGAGGATTCTGACAATTTTAAGGATTTTACTAGGATACTTATAGGATCTCTATGGGATTGGACCTAATACAAGGTACCAAAGCAAGGGATGCAGTTTGTGGTTACAGGGGAAGGAAAATCCTCACAACAAGCACTTGAATGGGATGGTTTGGACAGCAAACCGGGTTTCTGGACAGCGAGGCAAGATCTGGTCACTGTGCAGCGACAGGCTCTCCTAGAAGGGACAGCTGTCACTGGAGACAGCAAGGTACATCAGCTGGGCAAGCATGTAGCGGTGCAAAAAGCCGGTCTGGTCACAGGATACTCCCAAAAAGGGTACCACAGCTTTTCCACCTTTCTCCCTGAATTACTCGGATTATTTTGTAGGGTTTAATTCTGGATGGTGGTTCAGAAGTTTCAGGAGGTACTGCAAGGATCAAGATTAGCTACCTTTGGCCTGCCAGTGGAATATGGAATGTTTGGATCTCTGGATGCGCTGGAGCTGGAAAAGTCAGAAGAGAGTCCAGAGCTCCCCATGCCTCCCCTTTATATAAGTAGCATGACATAACAGGAATTTACTATGGGGCAGACTCAAGCTGAACACACCTCTTAAAATCGGATAGGTCAGCTGTAGATGTCACCTCCTCCATGTCAGCCAGTTGGACTCAGGAACATGACATCAGTTTTATGGTGTGTGCTTTATGATGTACAGGGCTATCCCACAGGTACTTTTGCCAAAATCAGTAATGATAAATCAACTAGGCAGATTACATATTTTACACGGGAGATAACATTCAAACTCCCAAGTTTGCACGATGATGTTTAGTCCTTCTAATAATCTTTTGCAGTTTTTGGTGGGAACCGTTTCACCTAAAATTCTACAATTTTGTATATGTATACACATTATTACAGGGCATGTTTTCATTAATTTTCAAAGCTGTACCATGTATGCTTTTCCCAGAAATGGCAATTCCCTGGTGTTTGCGTCCCCAAAATGCTAGGAACACCTACAACGTCTCATTTTAATGGGGCAAACATGACACTTAAAGAGTCATCATTTCAAATTAATATATATGTCTTTTGTTTGAACTGAAATAAATGACATAATCTGAACAGTCTCTGCAATCAAAAGGGCTGGCTTTGTTTTCCAAATATGGGCATTCCTTCCAACCCCCAGCCAAATGTCAGGCTCTGGTCATTTTAGCCCTGTGTTGCAATGGATTCCACTTTGAAGTCCTTCCGTTTGAGTGGAGGGGAGATGTCAACAGGAATCCACACCTGTACCAGGGTAGTCCATTGTCTCATGCTGGAGCACTGCCGCTTCATCTGACGAGGGTGCCACATTCTCCCCCTTGGCCCATTCAAAGTTTCCAGGGGCTGATCCATTTGGGGAAGGCGATTCTGTTCCCAGGGGAGGCAAGGCCCTTTGAAGGCAGGGCCTGCCAAACCTGTTCTGCTGGCCTCACAGTACTTTTATTTATTTATTTATTTATTTATTTATTTTTCTTTCCTTAACCAGAAAGCAAGTCTTTTAGAAATAAATTTCCTGTTTATGTTTAAAGCAAGCCCCCATCACATTTCTATGCAAGCAAAAAGCCTTTGTTTAACATTTCACTTGTTGTTTGTCAAAAGCACCCTTTTACACGTGGGTTAATTCTTCTTGGAGGTCACTTTTACAACATGTGGTTCTTTCTAGCATCTATATTCGGAACATTACTTATAGCCCTAGGATTCGCCAACTCTGCAAGAGGGATAAGGAATCTTATGGTCAGAGGATTGTGATTGCGAGTTTGAGGAGATCAAAAGAACCATAGTTGGAGCTCCCGCCTTGGCCCACTTTGATACAAGGTGTTAGTGTGTGGTCCTGGAGCAGAATTAAAGTTCTCAGCAACTGAAAAGGAAGCCCTTAGAGTGGTGTGGGCCATGAATACATTTCGATCGTTCTTGTGTGGTTGGACATTTACTATCCAGAGAGATTGCAAACTCTTATTAGGTATATTCGTCACCAAAGGCCTTGAGGGAACTTCATGTAGGATTATGAGATGTGTAACCCACCTACAGGGATATGAGATCAAGGTAGAACATATTCCAGGGAAGGCAAACATAATTGGTGGCTTCCTATCTAGGCAAAACATGATTGATCTAAAGGGGGGAAAGAAAGGTAAAAATGGACTACAGGATGGTGCAGGACAAGTGTTTCAGGTTGAAGTCGGAGCTGTCAGGAGTGGGGTAGAGCTCTAGTGGAAGATGAGGTAAAGCATGAAGTCATGACTCTGGTAGAAAGAGGGTGTAGAAGATCTCCCATGAGTGAGCTAATTAGGCCGTTCTATAGAATATGAGATGAGCTGTGTGTAGATGTAGGGTTCCTTTGCTAAGGGAGCAATGTAATTTCACTAAAAACATTCTCAGACTGCACACTGTTGTGTGGGGAGGAGAGAACTTTGAAAGTCAAAAGCAACTCATAAAGTGCCACTGGACAGACAGATTGTTTCACAAATGCAGTACTCAGTCATCATCCCTTCACACGGTGTTGAGTAGATAGGCATCAAGCATCGGTGTGCTGATTGTCTTCTGTATTTTCCTGTTATTACCCACCCATATTCAAGATGCTCCAGTCACTGGGAAGGGTGTCCCAGAGATTCACAGCCTTGTAGACTGTGCCCTCACTGCTCACCAAGCTTTCAACAGGTGCCAGTTATGTACTGCCAGTTCAGCCCGGTTACAACAAAGAGAAGTATGACCCCAAACTTTTAGGAACTGGGGTTCTAATCACAAGAGAAGAAAGAAAGTTTTCGGAATAGAATCTTCCATTCACCTATGAAATAAACTCCGCATTTCACATACACTCTTAGTGTTAAATATAGTAGACACGTGATCAAAGACAAAAGATTTATGCAAAAATATAATCCAAATAAATTAATTCTAATAGATGTATCAAGGAGGTTGATCATTAAATTTATTCATAAATTACCAGGAAACCATTCATGTCATGGGGGTGCTTAACAGGCATACTCACACAAAGGAACAGAATGGCAATCATGAACAGCGTGAATCAGAGGTGTGGCTGGGGGGGGGGACTCAGGTGGCTATAGCCCCGGAGCTTTTGGTTGTAGCCCCGGATAGAAGCTCCGGGGCTACAACCAAAAGGCTACTTAGTCGCGAGTCCAGACAGTTACAACATTAGCATAGCCCCAGATCTTTTCCAGACCTAGCAACACCCGAAAGTTTCTGTTGCTAAATCTTCAGAGCACTCTACACCCGTCTACGACCCCTCTTCCATGATCTCACACTGACTTAAAAACCCCATTTAAATCAGGACAACAGAGGTCCACGGTTTTCAAAGTAAATATCACACCAAGGAAACCCAAGGTGGGGATTTTCCAAGCAATGACTCCCGACAGAACATCATCCTTCACCAAGAGAAGGGCAGTCTCTGCGCCAAAGCAAGACTTGCGAGGGCGGGGAAGGTGTATGGCTAGTTTCTCTCTCAATTAGGCTATTCAGGCAATGGGTTACTCCTTTGTTTGTTCCAATATGTATTTACAATCTATGATGTTGTTACACCATGCTATGAAAAAGCCACAGTGTGTAGAATTGTACTTGAAGGTAGAAGGTCCACCGAAACCTTAAGGACCTCTTTCTCAAGAGTCACTCCATCCTTTGCCATTTGTGAATCGCCGCTGGGGCTCAGGACACTAGATCAGTGGTGTTTCTTTAGGAAGAAATTCAGTGGGATGACTGCTGGCTGAACCAGGAGGGAGAATCGTGTTCTTCTGATCTAGTGAGGGACGAGCAGGAGAACCTGTACAAAAGTGTCACTGATCGTCCCCATGACACTCGGGTGTAGGGGGGTCAAGGGAAAGGCAAACACATGTCCAACAAAGCACATCAGTGCTGCAGGACCCAGGGGTTGGCAATCTCATCCTGTAGCGGTGAAGGAGCAGTTCCCCATGTTAGTGACCATGTCTATCAGAGAAATATCGAAGGTACTTGTGAGAAATTAAAACATTAGTGGAGCATGGGAAACAATAGTGGAAGGCGGGTAATGTTCTAGCAGGATGTTAAGTAATGCCCGACGGAGTCTGCCAGGGTGAATGCCTTTTCACCCTTAGTCCCAGTGTCAAGGCAGTTTGTTTTAAGGGTCTTGATCTTGAGCCCACACATTGGTTTATGTAAGAGACTGCGGTGGTGTTGTCCATCCTGATCAGGGCTGGATATCACTGTGGTGTAAATTTGGGATCTGAAATGGCGCCCAGCTCTTTTCATTTCAAGGACTTTCAGCCCTGCTGGTCTGCCCAAAGACCTTGATTTACACTGGTCTTAGGACTGCTACCCACCCCAGAGTGCTCGCATTCATGGCGATGTTTGTTAAGTCTGGTGGGTTTACAATGAACCCCATCAGCTGTTTTTCATGTTTCAGATACCACTGGAGAAAGGTTCCCATAACTGAGGATACCTAATACTAGTCTCAAATTCCATGGAATTCACAGGCCAGCACCTGTAAACACCGGAGACCAGATCAGCTGCCATAGGCTGTCTCTGGCCCAAGGGCTGACAAACAGGGTTGCTGCCCTTAAACAGTGGACTTGTAACCCAAGGCAGCGGGTGCTCCTGCGGTTACATAGGTGGGTGAACTCCTTTGTGAGTAGATGACTTCTGCCCAGTGGGACATGAACTTGTCTAATTCCTGCCAAAAGTAGACTCCAATGAGTTGGAGATACAGATAAACAGTGATTCTCTCTCCATTTGGGAGACCCACAAGATAGGAAAAGAGTCTTAGAGAAAGTTATTGGTATAGAATTGTGGCTGCAGGGTGGAACATTCACGTGGTAGTGGTGGGCGTTTATGGTGAAATGTAAGAGCCTCCAGTCTTGGGTTTTCAATGGGGTGTGTAGGCATGCATCTAGAAGGCTTAGTGATGCTAGAGAAGCAATACAAGCCTGGATTCTCTCACCCCTCTGTCTACTTGGTAGTATTGGGCAGCAGAAAGGCGATGATAAAACCAGCAAGGCACACAGGCCATGCATTGGTTGTAGGACCGCCTCAGTCTTCCCCACCAGCTGGTCTCCTTGGGATGATTAAGCCCACTCAGGATCAATGCTTCTTCACCGGTAATCTGGGTCTGGACAAGAAGGAGGTTGTGTTTCCACTTGTACTGATACCATCCTCTATTAGGGTAAAGGGGTTTTCTGGATTGAAAAAATGAGGGTCTTGCATTTGCTTGTCTCTGGACTGCATTTCTTTTGCTCCAAGGGTACCTCTGTGTTTGTCTTCTTTAAATACTTTATATACTTTCTTCCCAGCTGTTTCTCCAAAAGTCTGGACCCATGGAAGAGGAATGTGAGTATGAGGACACCTTTCATCTGTGAGGTCTCGCTGTCCAGGGAGGTTCCCATGGTGAGGGCTAAGTCACAAAGAGCATCAAAGGTTACATTTGAAAGGTGTTATGCCTGCTGACGAAGAGTGGAGCATTCTACTTCTTCTTCCATCTTGGTTTATAGGTCCTGGAAATCGTTGAGAAGGCCATAAAGGAGAGATAGGTGCACATTCTCAGAGCTAGACGTGCACCTGCATAGTTCCTTTTGAGGGCTTCATCTATCTTCTTATCTTTCAGATCTCTGATTTCCGCTTATCCGGGTGTGAAATCTCTGGATGTTAATCCTCTCAGGTTCTATACATTTGCAAAGAATCTTTGAGAGAGCATTGGATATGAGAGGGAATTCCTTCTTGGTGGTCTCTTTGACCTGTCTGATGTTGCCCCGAAGAGGACCCAAACAAATCTTATTTTGCAAACCACATCCTTTGCAAGATGTGGTGGAAGACTAGTTGCTCTCTGTACAAATGCTTTCCTCTTGGTTCCCCCAATGAGCCCTCATCTAGAATGGGACCTGCAGAGGCGGTATCGTGCTTTACTTTACTTTACTTTATTATATTTGTACCACGCACAATAGACCCGTAGGCATGATGGCGCAACACAACATTCAATACATAAAGTCAAAACAACAAATAAACCAAAAAAAGGCACTATTACTATCCAGAAAGATACAGGCCAGAGTAAGTAAGGAGCAACAAAGACAAATGGCAACATTTGAGAAATCAATTCAGTACAGTGTTCATCTTTGAGATCAGTGATAGGTGGTTACATTTAGAAAGTCTGTGTAAAAACATAGGTAAGCTGCTCAGTCCGCATCCCACCACAATACAGTCAGTATTATCCACACTACACCGATCATCCATATGAATTCTTTGAAGGACCCTGAAATCTGAGGGTCTGACACAGTTAGGGGCCACTTTTATGTTAAGCCAAGCTAGTATTTTATTATTTATGGCCTCCCTCGTTTCAAAATGAGGTGGCTTCTCTACGTTGGTTATTATAAAGTTTCTTGTGTCCAGTACAAAGCTACTTAAAGTGGGGTCAGTGATTTTTGTCATTATTGTTTTTTTGAGACCTGTATCCCTGTGGGATGTATTGACCAATGGTGCCACCGGCCTGGTGAATGATGAAGCAACCTTTAATGGGGCTTCAGGTCCAGGGCTGATGGTGGAAGCTACTTCTTGCTGCTGTGCGGGTGGTACCAGGTAAGTAAAAACAAAGAGATCTGTTTGGGTTCCTTGGTGAAGTTCTGTATGGCCGGGAAGCTTTCCTGTCCTCAGGGCCTCGTCGGTTAATGGTTTCTGCAGGTTAGGCAACAAATACTCAGATAAATTCCTCTCAACTACCTTCACCCAGTAGAGAAGGTCCTCAAGGTTATGGCATGCCCCAAGATCTTGCAACAACTGGTCCTTATAACCGACCTGTTAGCGGGAGCCATCAGGGTATCTGTCCCACAACTGGAGCTTTCTTGGTTTCCCCCTCTCTTTGGTTAAATTACTGATTCTGCAACTGAGGTGTTATTAAATATACATTGTACCTGTGGAAGTTTAAATAAAGTAAAAAAAAAATACTGATCCTGGTTCTTCCTGCATTGCTGCCCTAATAAGCGTTCTCATTCCATCAAAGAAGGGATCTGCAACCTGCAGCTCTCCAGGTGTTTTGGACTAAAACTGGCATGATCTTTCAATTGGTTTATGATGGTTAGGGCTGATGGGAGTTGTAGTCAAAAACATCTGGAGAGCCAAAGTTTGCAACCCCTGTATGAGAGAATGGTGAGCTATCCTTGCTTTGCATAGACACCCTGGGTAGTGAATGAGATCAAGAGGAGCCCTCAGGCGAGGAATCATTTTCCCTTTGTTTCCTTTTAAGGACGCACGTGTACAATGCCATGATGCTTGCTCTCACAGGGAACTAATACTGGCAGTATTAAAAATAATCTTCAAGTGAAATTATTTGTGCTGGTAGCACCAGTCACGCCTGTTCAGTGGCAGTGGCAATGCCATGTGCCCTGGGCCTCATACTTCCTCATACCTGTTTGAATTAATGGTATTTGTTGATTGCCAGTGCGTCCTTTCTCACTGCACTTGAACCTCTCTTTTCCTGCAGAGCTCTTTAGATCTCACTTCAGCAGGCTTCTTGGGGTGCTCCATTATACCAAAAGAAGGCCCCCATTTCCAGGATATGGCATGAGTACTGGTGACCAATGCTTACCTGGAACTTTTGATGTCCCAACCTCTGCACAAGCTCAGCAGTAGCATCAGGAGAGCCGGGGAGTTCCACCATACGTTGGCGATGTGAATGTAAAATATATAATAACACTTTGAACCAGCCCAGCAATTCCCCAGATTCCAGTACGGAAGTACGGAAAAAATAAACAGGAGGGTAATGGATGCTACCCCGACCTAGAGGGGGAATAGAGAATGACCACAACAACAAAAAACGTAGAGGAAGGATTCCTGTATGTTTGGTGGCTCATCTCAATGTACTAAAACAGGAACGGGATGTGGTGATAATAGGTAGGTTAGTTTGCACAGGGATATATGCTTTATTTGAGTCACATCCAGCAGATGTCATGGCCATCAGAACATATTTCAGCAGTACCTCTGTGACAAACCCCATCTCAGCCGGTACCTTTGAATATATTTCACACACTCCATATCATTAATTAGCACCCTGGGAGGCACGGTCAACCAATGAGAATGCTCAGAATGCGGTCTGTACTCCCTAAGGAAAGTCCACGTTCTGAGCATTCATTGGTGTCAGGCGCTTCCTTTCCCTTCCCCGCTCACCCTTCACCTTAGCACACGAGTAGCTCCCTACACGGGTGCTAATGGTGTCTTTTTTCTTTTAAATGAAACAAGAAATAAACGTACCTTTCTTGTGCCCCTCAGTGGCGCGCTGACCCTGTATGGTCTAGGGTAGGGCCAGGGGGCGGGCACCGCTCTGAAAACCCAGGCCCCCCCTCAGCCTCCCCTGCCTGGGCTACACTCTGACTCTGTACTGTTTGCAGTGCTGCCTGGCAACCACCTGCAAGGCACGCACGCACGCACGCACGCACGCACACACGGCCGTTATGCTGCAGCACAATAATGAAAACCAGTTCACTTCATCCTGCAGCCCTCCCATAAGAATGCAGTGCACGAAACCACTCATAGTTATGGGTCGTTAGTGACTTAATGGCTTCAGGCCTACATTCTGATAGGAGGGGAGGTGCAGTGGGGGTGTGGTAGTTGGTGTGCACAACCCCAGGAGTGCGTGTGACGTCACACATTGCCCTTTCATAGGCGCCCCCCCTACTTTTGTCTGTGGCCCCGTTACTTTTCTCTTTGGGCCCCTCTGTGCCCACCTTAAATTTGATTCCTGGCGACGCCACTGCCTGTAGGTAATGGCCCGCCTCCCACATATCGCCTCAGTAAGTGGCCCGTTTTCATTATGGCAAGCACGCATGCGTACGCTACTCTCCTTTGTATTGCGTCACACCTTTGGGACCTCTTGTTATTAGTTATTATGGCACTCCACTGTTCCCTTTTGTACAGAGTGACACATGAGAGATAATCGCTCTCATGGCAACCACTGGAGGAACACTAAGGGCCTGATTCATGGAAGTGTTTCATAATGGTGCAATGCCAGAGGAAAACGTTCCACGAATCAGGCCCTAAATGTGGTGGAGCTAGTGTTGTTTATCCTTTGTGAGAAGAAATACAAGCTGGGGAAAAAAGAAAAAGAAAAATGGAAAGGCAGAACATCAAGAAAAATAGAAATCGAGAGAAGTAAATAGAACAGAATAAATGGGTGGATGGAATTAAAGAAACAAAAGGGAGAGAAAAAAGAAAAGATATGGTTACATGAGAAGAGGAAAATGAAATAACTGGTAGATTTAATGAGAAAAAGATTGCCAGAAAGCGAACAAACAATAAACAAAGAAAGAACAAGGAAGGAAGGATGATGGAGAGAAGGTAATAAGGAATGACAAACGGAAAGAAGAAAGGAAAGAATGCAAGCTCGACAGAACGACTGAAAAAAAGGAGATGGAATGAATAAACGAAGGAAGATAGCATGGAAGGGAAGAAGCAACGCTAAAGAATGAAGGAACAAATGGTAGATGAAAAGAACAAAGGAAAGAAGGAATACACGGTGGAATGCAGGAAGGAATGATGGAAAGAAATAAGGAATGGAAGAAAGATACGAAGAGTGGAACGGGTGAGGTAAAGACAGATGTAAAGAAAGAGAATTAGAACGATCTAATCGAGGATGAAATACAAAAAAGACAGGGAGGAGAACAGAGAAATAAAAAGACGGAAAGAGTAACGAAGGAAGGTGATGGATTGAAAAGAAAAAAAAAGAAATTAAAGTCGTCATCAGGGTGGAAAGAAAGAAATTAAGAAAATAAAATAAGAAAAGAAGGCACATAACAATAAAAAAGATACAAGGAAGGAGAAATCGAAATATATAATAAGAAAAGAGAAGAACAATTAAGAGAAATAGAGAAATGCAAAGGTGGAAAGACGATAAATATATCATTGCCAAATATCATTTTATATGTACTTCTTGCAAATTAGTCAATTTCAGAATTGTAGAACTGCATTTCAGAATGAAATCATGTTTCCTACAATTAAGTCCGTTATGGATACGTTTTACTAGCAGCCATTTACTTTTATTGTGGAAGAAAGTGTCCCGCAGTGATCAGTCAAGTGTATTATTGTCATGTATTACTGACACTGTTTTAACATAAGCCATGGCACCCCCATCTGAGGGAGTGGAAAAGATGGCTACCAGTGGTTCGAGTCAACATCAAGATAAATGAAGACATTGGCTTCCAGTAGATTGAGTCAGCGGTCAAGAGGCAATGAGCCACTGCTTCTATAGAATCGAGCTAGTTGTCGAGCAAAGTGGGATGAGTATACGTCCAGGTGACGTGGGATGCAGGTAAGCAGCTTCAGGTGCTTTGGGTATAAGGGCAGCACCACAGGTCCTGGGGCTGCTTGAAGTATTTCAAGCACAGTCAGAGGTGCAGGGAGGCCCACTCCAGGGTCTCCAGCGTGATGGTGAGTTCTCGGTTCTAGTAGTTCTAGACGTACACTCCAGGAATAATGTACTTCCAGTGAGCAGGATCCTGTCTCCAGTGCGCAGGGAGAAGAGCAGATCGGTGTTGGTCCATAATGGCTTCACTCCAAATGTTCATGTGGGATGGTTGAGGGCAGGAGCTTGCCTTCTACTTGGAAGTCTCTGTTCTTGACCTCTCTGGCAGAGTTCTTTGGAATGGACTGGATACCCAACCAGGTTCGAGGCAGTGGTCGAAGTAGGCGGGAGCGGTGATCCTCTACTTCTTTTAATTACGTTTTACCGTTCCTGCACTTTGATTTTAAAAATAAACCGTTCCGGAAAGGTTTCATTTTAAAATAAAAGGGTAGGAAGAAGTTGAAACTTGCACTTCTAGTGCAGTGCACAGGACGTTTCCTTAAAGAGCAGGCACATGTGTTTCGGGTTTTTTATTATGCATGGGAAGGGGCGTGGCGATGGGGTCTGGCGATGGGCTCTGACGATGGTGTCTGTGGGGAGCGGTGCAGGCCAGTAGGGAACATAGTCCCACTACTTCTTTTCGTACACTTCGACCACTGGTTCGAGGGAATCTGTGTTCTTGCTTCAAGTGTCCAAAATCAATGCACCAAGGAACGGGTCTTTTCTTAAATAGGGATAATGCCGCAGCTGATCGGTTCCTTTCTAGCCTTCAGGGATGCTGTGACAAATGTACTTTGCTCTGTGATGTCATGTACAGAGTGTTCGGTCTGTAGGAAGTGGGGAGGGGGTAAGAAGTTTTCGGAGACCCAGCAAGATCCCTGATAGGATCTGGACTTCTCTCCTGGGCTACAATAACTATGCTCCCTTCTGCTGTCTGTCTACTAGAAAGACTTGCCTGTAATCAGGGGGAACCTTTGTATTATGGAGACTTCCTTCGAAACACTAGTCCCAGCCTACCCCCAGTGAAATGTACTGCTCTGGAGAGGAGGTGCCTATCATTCTCAGGAGCAGCAAAGGGAGGGCTTCTTCGACTACACCAAGATGGTGCCCAAGTAGAACTCAGCCCAGACAAACTGAATAATCCGCTCGTGGTCCGTAGAGTGCAGTGCTTGAAGCCCAGGACAAAAACGCTTGCAAACAAAAGCGCACCCCAGCTTTCCATTGCTGTGCTCTGCAGACTGCAGATGGAGCAAGGAATCCAAGGGCTCGGGCCGGAGTCCACGGCAGCTAAGTGGGGGAGGGGGTGGGAGCAGGTGGAGAGGGACAAAGGAGGCCGCATAGTGGGGGGGGGGGCTGACATGGAAGGGGAGAGGGCCACACACAAAAGGATGCAGCTTTCTGTTATGGAATGTGCTGTATGAGCTTGTGTGCACTGCTAACAGACATAGAACCAAATACTGACAGGTTCACCGTACACCAGGCTGACCATTAAATGACATCAACGCCTTCCTTGTTGCTGTATAACTTTATAATATCTAAAGCCACCATATCAAACCAGACATGGTTTATCTGCAGTTGTTTAACTGCCTTATGGTGCACAAGCCACAAAGGCATGACTTTGAGTCCAGTGAGCATGACATAATTATGTGTGAAATATGCAGCACCTTCAGCTCTGAGTGGCTAAAATAGGTGGAACATTTTGAATGTTTTCATTCTGGCCACGCCCCAAAAGCTTCTGTCATGTAAGGGCATTGGGAAGGTGTTAATATGGTGGATTTCTAATAGGGGAAAAACCGGCCCTGTGGGGAAATTAGGTCAGAGTCTGAAAACTGAAGAGGGACTTTGGTTCATCTTCACAGGTTGTGTTTCTATATGTTTGCTCCAATGGTTAACTTCTAAGGGCCTCAGGCCTTGATTAACATAATGATTACATCTTTCTGATGTCAATTAGCAAAGGACATTCTAGTGGTTTTGTGGCTACAGTTAAAGTGCATTGTGACAGACTTTGAGTTGTTCACTTTTAGGCCTCTTTCCAAGACAACAAATAACAGAAAAATGAATCAGGTTTTGTAGATCAGGCTGTGATTTAGCCGAAAGCATGGGCTTGTCAGCATATGGTAACATTTCGGTAGACGGCGATCTGATAGAACATCTGCAAGTTGGGCTGAATAAAGACACAAGCCCAGCAGCACTAGCAATATCAAATGGTGTTGACCAGAGTTTGGAACTATCAATGCAATAAAATGCTGATGACAGGTCATTCATTATATGCCTCGCGGAAACAAGTGTTATAGTCATGAACATCATTCGGGATCAGCAGGCTTAAATCAAGCACCCGCATTTCACTACTGAGGCCCACCCTAAAAGCATATTGGATATCAGTACGTATCCTGCGGTTCTTAATATAATTGTCAAGTCCATTGAAAGAAGTCGTTCTAGTAGCTCCACGGATGAATCCAACAAGGACAAGGGCTGGCATGACTTCATTAATTTCCAAATTGCCATGCAACATATGTTCTTCTCTCCATTTGATGATGAAACCCTTATAATTATCATCCTCCTAACCCCAATGAGCTACTTATAGAGTTTATGTCACCCTTATTGTGGCAACATAACAAAGGTGGGTGGGCCAACTCTATTGTAAAAAGTCAGCCACCCACGTTATTGGACAAGTATATCGAGGGCTCACATCTGTAGGGCCATTAACACCATTGGCGGTTATCTTCCTGGTATAATTGTTAGGAAAGGTTTCTCTTTTAGGCAACTTTCCCTTCATATTCTTTGAAGCCCCAAATCTTCAGCTTCACTTCACTGGCCTTTTGCCCATGTGTCATGGCGAAACTGACTAGTTCTTCAGACTATGTGTACTGGGAAACTATGTTTCTCTTTGGTCTTTTGACATTTTATCTGTTTGGATAACTTTTTCATATTGCACACAGCATCTTCCAATGCAGTGCACTGGGGATATGTTTGTATCACCCTAGTCTTACACCAAAGCACATTTGCATTTACCACGTTTGGCTAATAACCGTGTATAGTGTCCTAAAATGGCCATGCCATGAGATTTTTCATTTATTTTTTGGCCATTTTGTTCTTTGGCCTCCTTCCTGCCGTCTTAGGTCAGGAATTACCTTTTTTGGTCATGCATTTACACTGGTGTTCACAGGCTAGTTCATCCCAGTGTGTCTAGTGTGCATGACAGCCCACAGTGCTCCCTGTTTCCTTATTGGACCACTGCTGTTGTGTATGAGTGGTGCAGATCCTCTTATTGTATGGTTCAGTTTGATCACTCACCTGCATTTAGAATAAGAAGAGGCATTTGGCAGTCATTCCAGCAGATCAGAAGAGGTGCCATATATCCTGTGTTGCGGTGCAGATGATAGAAGACCTGAGGACGAGTCCTGAAGAGGCCTGGCGACCATTCTTGCTGTTTTCCTGGTGAATCCCTGCTGAACTATATGATCTCAGAGGACCCTTGCTAGTGCTTTGAACTGGTGATTCCATCCAGCCTCAACACCTTATCATGATCCTGCTGCCTGGAGCCTTCGGAGGTGTCCCTGGACCACCCAGTGGACTGACCAGCTCTGTTTTGGGCTACCATGCTGGCTGTATTGTGTTTGGCCCGGTCTCCAGTCGGTCCTACAAAATACTTCCCTGCAAAGGGTCAGCATCCCAGAATCGACAGCTCCTTTCCTGAACTGTTCTGAAAGGCTTCCTGTGTTCGCGACTAGTGAGACACCTGCTGTTGCCTGTGTTTGGTGACTGTTGCTGGAACCGACCATCCCCCATCTGGTAGAGTTTCCTGAAGAGTCCTGCATTAGCACCTGCTGCATTTCTTCACCGGAAAGGGTTGCACTCAGCTCCTGGACCTGACCAGAAACTTGCTTGAACCCGCAGCTCCTGGGTATCTTTTACTGGATCCAGCAGCGGGAACACCTACCTCCAGCCACCTCCATTTGACCGGCCGAGTCCTTTGGAAAAATCAGAGTATGGGCGGTGAGTAGTCGCAATACATACTGGTGCCCTTATCTCCTCCATTACAAAGTTTGTAAACAACTTTGATTTATATTCCATCCCATTGCTTTTTAAACGTTTGTTGAAAAAGCTGCTCTAGTAGCTAGGAGAAGTACTTTACTTAACTGTAAATCATGTTGAGGTCTTCTGGATCAATCTTCACACCCTCAGGAACATTGATCTGATCTTATAAAGGTACTTTGTGAACCTTTGGGCACAAGTTCATCTTAGGGTTCGACTCATAAAGTTAGGTCTTCTATTCCTGGAGACTGGTTATGCAATTGTCTAACTACTTACCTGTCACCTACAGGCATTTGGGTATTTGTATGCATTGTATTAACCAACTGTGACTGTAAATATGTTTTATATTTAGAATGTTGTGTGATAATATTACCTTCTTGACTCTTTGTGGACCCCTGAGCCCACTCGCCTTTCTCGAGACTTACACTTGATCACTCTCCACATGTGCCTTGATTGGTTTGGCTAAACTCCCCTGTTCACTATAACTAGGGTTGCCTCCTGAAATCTGTCCACTAGGCCAGATTTTAGAAACCCATCTTTAGATTGAAGTCTACATTAGAACCCACGATTAGCAGGCACATGTGCTACTGGCTCCTTTTTAAAAATACAAACGATTTTTCACCAAACCCCTTTTCACTTTACATGGCAGCTACTATCAGAAGGAAGTTGGAGACATGAGGGCAGAGACCAGGGGTGGCATGGATAAGCAGAGGTATTAGTTTCGGGGGTACAGGCTGGTGGGCACTGATGGGAGGAGAGCATGGAATTAATAGAGCAGGCACTACTGGTGTGCTCAGTTAAGCCGTGGAGAGTGAAGACTGGTTTGTCCGCAAGAATACAGCTGTTTACTCTCACACCTGTTTGCTTCACCAAACATTTAAGGGTGCTAATATTTTGTACACAATCCTATTCAATCCTCTTGGCTGGTCCCTGTCTAGTGGGTTCTAATGCTGCATTCGTTTATGTGCCAGCTCCACATTTACTGTCTTGCCTTCCCTATGCCTATGCCACTGACATTCAGAATCTGGCTTAATCAGAAATATTGATTTCCAGTTTCTTTCAATTTTATTTTGTATCCAAACATCTTGATGTGGCTATTTACTCAATTCTGGGCATGGTCCCCTTGACATTTCGTATGCAATATCATCCATGTATCTCCCAAGCCATGACCAATCTTTAGTTGCTTCAGGCACTGTATCTCGTTTATAGGTTTTGTTCTTCTGGACCTATGAGGAAAACAATCTTGCTTCAAGTTTTATTTACCATGCAGTATAATTTGTGTATCATGTATTGCAAAAAGGGTTGTGTTGAGGAATGCTAGGCAAGGCCTTTTGTCATCTGTTACACTGCATATAGATCCTATCACTATTGCCTTGATCATTATGTGCGTTGTCATGCAGGATGCACAAAGGTCTCAACTTCGGAATGACAATTCACAATATTTATTGATATGCAAATCAACAAGAATGCAGTGAAAGATTAAAGAAAAACCCACATCTCTCTCACTGGGTATGATATAGTCTCAACTCCCAGTGACTCCGGGGATTGCCCAGGGGTTCCTGAAACCTTTCTCCTGATCATGTACCTCTAATGGAACGAGTCTCTCAGCTAATTGGACTGTCTCTTGGACCACTGCAAGGTATGGCCACTGTTCCTCCATCCGAATGAGGAAGGTCCAGAGACCTCTGTTCCTGACTGTTTGTACCTCAGCTTTCATCGATTTGGGGGCCTCTTCCTTCTCTAGTCTCAAGACCCCCTCACTAGTACCCAGTCTACACCTCCAATAACCACCTTTTCTGGCACGTGTTCTTTCTCCCGTTTCCTCAGCTAGCCTCGGACCAACCCAGCCTGCTTAAACTGTCTTATCCTTTTTGGCTTTGGGGTTGTCCTCAAACTTCTCCCGAGCTGGTGGTCTTTGGTATGTTGTGGTAATGCTTATTTCTAAAGCTCCTATACACAAGGCAAGTGTTTCAAAGCACTCAAGGAGGGAGGGAAAAAAGGGGAAAAATAACAGTCGTTCAGAGCCCTTGAAATTCTGAAACAATAATAGTCTGCAGGGGCAGAGTAAGTGCATATAATGCAGTTAACAGTGGAGATAACAGCAAATAGGTCTGACGATGATTCTGCAGTTTTTACAAGTGCAATTAAGGAGTCACCATGCAGGGAGTGAAGACAAGGGGGAACAGACAGAACAATCTTCAGGCATGGTGCATTAGAATCGTGCAAGTGCAGAGACGGACTACAGAGCAGGGGATGTGTAAGGGGGAGGGGCACAAATCATGGGGGGGGTCCAAGTGCACCCAGCCGGTGGCGACTGGGGTACGTGCAGAGATATGCCACTCCCTTGGGTCATTGACCAAGTGCAGTGATGATGAGGCGAGTGCAGGGCCCCTGGGTGAGTGCGAGAGGACTGGCGGGTGTGCCAGGGACTTGTGAGACTCTGAGGTACACCAGGCGGCCAGTCAGCAGGCTGCGTGGAAAAGGAAGTAGAGAGGGATAGAGCAGAGATAAAGGTTGGCAGGGTCGAGGGATAGAGAAGGAGGAGGAGAAGAGGAAAGTCTCAAGGAGTTTCTGGAACTTGAGGAGTTCAGGTTAAAGACAGAGGGTGGCAGGGGAGATATTCCAGAGGGAGGCACCTGCTGAGGATAGAGATCTCCGTCCAAATCTCTGCTTGGAGAACTGGCTCACTCGCAGAAGGTTGGAGGTAGATGAGCAAAGGGATCGGGGGAGATAGTATTTGGGTAGGCATCATTGCAGGTAGGTAGGTTCCAGGCCCCAGAAAGCCTTTTGGACAATGCAGAGAGTCTTGAACTTGACCCTTGCAGCCACAGAAAGCCAGTGGAGGGATTTCAGTGCCAGAGAGATGCGGTCCGTGGGCTTGAGGCCAAGGATAAGTCTTGCGGTTCTGTTCTGCACTACGTCCAGCTGCTTCTTGCTTACTACTACCTTCTCTGCTGTTAGAACCATCTCTGAACCATCTCCTCTGATAGTGCTAACTCCTCCCTGGCAGCTAATACCACATCCTACTCTATTGTTACTACCACCTCACCGCTGTAGTGACTGCTGTTGTATTTTGTTACTTGAGTGGTGTATATTTCCCCCAAACACGCAGGTGTGCCCAAGATGAGCATTGAGCTGGATCCAACCAAGGTGAGTTTGAAGGGATTCTTCCCCCAAGAAATGTTTTAGAATAATGGTTTTACAATAATACAAATGGATTATTTAACAGCACCTTTTCTGTGAAAAAATCAAAAAGAAGCACATCACTGACTTCACAGGAGCATTTATCAATCAATTTTCACAATGGGGGTCATTTCGAGTTTGGAGGTAAGATACTGTCCTTAATGGCATGGAGTAAATACTGTGTCCGTCTAGGTCAAACCCCGCTAATAGAGGGCTATTACGACCTCGCGGGCATGAGCTTTGCGCCATGGCGGTAACAACATTACCCGCATGCCGCTAAAGTCCCGAAAATGGCCCTTAGCGGCATCACGGAAAGTGCTGATAGCACTACCGGCATCAATGGAAACGGCATTAGCGGGCGCCACTATTAGCGGAGCCTGCTAATAGCGGTGCCCGCTAATAAGCGGAACCAGAAGTAACGACATCGCGCCGGAACGGGAAAGTGCACGTCGGCTATCTTTAAAATCACAATCCATTGCATTCCCATGGCTACAGGCATTGAAATTCAAAACTGAGAGCCCAACCTGTCAGAAAATGACACAGTCCACCCTTAAAGGCACACCTTGTCTGCGCAAACAACGTTTCTGCGACGAGGAGCTAAACATGCTGGTTGACACCCTGGCCCAGCATGCAGATGTGGTGTTCAGCACAGACCTGTGCCGTGCAACACAAATGAAGACGAAATAGATCTGGGAAGAGGTGGCCCAGAAGGTGTCCACAGTGGGGACAACCACACGCAACACAAAAGAATGTCGGAAAAGGTGGGACGACCTGCGGCTGTGTGTCCGCAACATACTGACTACCATCCGTCATCAGGCCCAGGCAAGAGGAAGCAAACCATCCACGCCCATCAAGCTAGCACCGTGGGAGGAAACCTGCTGCTCCCTGTTACATGTGGAGCCCACAGAAGGGTTGAGGCCTGCTGAGACAGGAGTGACATCATCGGCTGACGAAGGTGATTGAGCGTTGGCACTACACTAAAGTGACCACACACAACCAACACAAATCCAATGGTTGAGTCCAAAGGGCAAGTTGTTGACAGCAAGTAGATTGCCCATCACCACCCACCTAATAAATGCCCAACAGAAATGCCACACCCCTGTCACCGACACATGAAACCAACCCCACCGACACAAACCACCAGCATCCAATTCCAAACACAAGTAACACCAGCATGCAGACACACACATGCAGCACTGCAGAGAAGCAGACGCCACCAGTGTCACATCCTACTGCATGGTGCAGACAGCTCCACCACCAAGTGTACACCAGAGCCCTGGAGACACATCACATGGAACGCACACCCTGAGGCATGTACATTTCACGCAATCCACGACACACCCGTAATCCAACAAGCAAACTGCATGCACAACAAGACGCACATACACTGCACCACACACCTAACACCTGTAAGCACCATGTCTGCCCCTCCAACATGCAGACAGCAATGCACAGGACCCTACATGTACTTAGATCAGTATATGTCAGATGTCCTTGCACCCATGACTCATGCCCTGCCTCTCCATCCCACACAGGCACAGTATCAGACAGCGATGACAGGCCCACCGCAGAAACAAAGCCAACAGCACCAGGCAGAAGCAGAGGGGAAGATAATGGCACCAGGCCATCCATGTCAAGGGCCGGGCAGATGAAAACAACCACCCCATGCCACAGCAGTCTGGTAAACAGGTGTCACAGGCCATCGGACCTGAGGAGCATTCACCCCCGATACATGGGAATGTGAACCAGCCTGGGAAATTGGGTGCCATCACTGCACACCTACCACAAGGCACACCGGCTCCCAAGCCCACAGACCAAATGACCCCTGCACCACTGTAGCCAGCACATGTGGACGTGGAGGGTACACCAACGTCCAACAATGGTGATGCTCCTCAGTCACCGGCCACTAGTGACCCAGATGAGGTGGCCCAATCCGCAACAAATATTGTAGATGATGATGTCCAACAGGACGAGGATGACAAGGCAGGGCAATGCATGTTGGAGGACACTGAGGGGACACCATCCATGGGGCACACACCACAGCACTCCCTGGGACATGGGTCGTGTGGCGGTAGCTCCGGGGAGGAGACGGCTGGAGCCGTATTCAGCCCTCAAATCAGTACAACTCCAGCTCCCATGCGACCACCAGCCATCAAGGACATGCGTGACCTAGAGGCCCACATCACCCGCATGGAGGAGCATCAGCAGCCTTTGGACGAGGTGTTGCGACAATTCATCGAAGTAGGGGAAGCCACACGCCAGGCCCACTGTGACAGCACACAGGCACTCACCGGTGCTGTGAACCGTGTTGCTAGGTGGGTGCGCCAGGGCATGGATTCAGTCACCCAGGCACTCACACATTTGACTGCCACCATGACACAATGCACTGCAGCACCTGCCGAGTCACGACCCCCGCCATCCACGAGCAGTACCCCTGTAAGCTCAGCTCAGACCAGCCCAGTGCGTAGGTCGCTACGCACCATGCGCCAGCCAGGAGAGCCACAGCCGCCATGCAAAAGGGGCCGACTGTAGCCAGACAGACATGCGGGATGGAGGCTGTTAGAACTCATGATGTGTTCCGGGATGTGGGTGTGTGGGGGAGTTGAGGGATGGGGGGTGTTTAGGGGTTATGGGGGGGTTAGAGGGATGAATGGTGGAGGGTGGTGGGAGGGGACGAGGGTGGGTGGGTAGACTCAATTGCATCGTGGATGGGCTGTTCATCTATGTAAATAGTTTTATTGATGATTACATCTCATTTTGATACAAATAACATGACTGGACATTGCTTATTGAGTGTGTCAGGATTCAATGCCAAACAGTGTACACTTCCCAGAGTCCCCCGAACCCAGTGCACAGCGAGTGTGAATTGATGCACCCTCTTCATCACAGTGCATGAAACGTAAATATCCATCACTGATTGGCGCACAGCACGGCCCTCATGGGCATGGGCACATGGCTGATGCACTACTCGTATCCTTCATCATCCCCATCTTCACCCGGTGGTTGCTGGTAAATGTCAGGTGGCAGGGGTATGTTCCACCGGATGCTCATGTCCATCAGTATAGCACAGACCATGGTGATCTTGTCCACCTTCTCAGGCCCGTAAAGGAGTGCTGCACCATACCTGCTGCGGCAGCAGAAACGTGCCTTCAACAGGCCAAAGGTCTGCTTGATCAGAACACGGGTACGGATATGGACCCGATTATACTCCTCTTCGTGCCTGGTCTGCGGGATCCAAACAGGGGTGAGGAGCCAGGGATTCAAGATATAGCCACCATCACCTGCATAGGGGCACAATGAGATATGTGTGACTCAATTTGTGGCATTACACCTGTAGTAATCACTGTCATGGCTGCAGCTATTTGGTGTTCACATGCAGAGGTCCCTGGATGTATGCATACAGGTACATTTGTCACAATGTGTGCTGGACAATGGTCCGCAGGTGTGGATTGCGTAGTCCAGATGTTTCAGGGTGTTCACTTGCATGCTCTTGCAGATGTCCTGTATTGTGCTTTGCTGCATTCATGTGTGTTAGGCATACTCACTGCATGTTACTGGATTGTGTTGCGGAGGGTATACTCCGTTGATGTGCAGTGCACGCGTTGAGGGATGTGGCCTGATTCTACGTATGGTGTATCGTCATTGGTGTGAACCATTGGTCTGATGTAAGGGATTGTTGGGTCTTGTTCAGTTTGGAAAATGTAGGGCCACAGTGTTATGCTGTATGTGCTGTCTCCACTCACCATCCCCAATCACACCCAGGTGGAGTATTCATCCCCCACCAACTGCACTGCCATGGGCCTGTCAGGCGACTTACCAAGCAGCCAGGCACGTCGTCCAGCATGTCGCTCCATGTAGCATGGTAGTGTGGAGTTAAGCAGGACCATAGAGTCATGGGTTGATCCGTGATATCGGGCACAACAAAGTGTGATGATCTTGCTGGCGTCACATACCATCTGAACATTGATGGAGTGGTATTGCTTGCGGTTGCGGTGCATTACCTCCATGGCATGCGGGACCACCAACTCCATGTGGGTACAGTCGAGGGCACCTATACAATTGGGCATGCCTGCCAGTGCATGGAAGCCAACTTGGTAGGGATATGTAGTCCCTTGTGCGCTTGAGGAGGGCATCCGGCACTTGGTTCAGAAAGCGAGAAAATAAGGGTTGTGATATGCCATGCATGTGCCCCACTGTGTGCTGGTAGGTGCCTGTGGCTAGGAAGTGGAGCACCAACACTACCTTCAGTAGATGGGGGATGGTGGTGCGTATTTCAACGAGGCTGACAATGTCATCGTGTATCATGTCCATGAGGGTGGTGATGGTGTCCCGGTCCAGACGGTACAGGGTGTAAATCTGCTCAGGGGTTAGGTTGAATGGACTGGCTCTGATTCGAGGGATTGGGGGCTGCCTGCGTGGTACCGCTGGCTGCACTCTGGGGCATGCTCTGCCTGTCTCACCCTCCTCCTCCTGTGTCTCCTCTGTGGTGCCTGCTGTTGCTGCTGTTGCTGGTGTAGCAGTACAAGCATGTCCTCCATCACCAGTATTGCTACTTCTATTGGAATCATCTTGGTTTGGGAAGGGGGTGTGGTGTGTGTGTGTGCTCCTTTTGTGCTGGCCTTGACTTCATTGCCTCCACCTGTGCTGATTGTGTACACCTGTGGCAGGTGGGAACACTGCACATGGCTTTTTACGGTTGGTTCACGATGCCGGTATTACCGGCATGCCGGTATCCCCTATTAGTGCCTTCATGATGGCGGTATTTGCTTGTCCGCCTGACTTGTGATTTCCTCCCATTAGCCCATGCCTCTATTAGAGGCACCGTTATTAATGGTGCCGCTAATAGCGGGGTCTTAGGTCGGAATAGCCTGGAGCGGTAAGCGATGCCAGTAATCCTTTACTGGCATCGTTTTTCCCTTACCTCCAACCTCAGAATGACCCCCAATGCCTTTGCCCAAAATATATGTAAGTATATAAACATTTTCCTACTGACTGTGCCTATTCATGTCCATGCTGGTTCTGGCTGCACCAATATATGTCAATATTTGTAAACGCATACACATTTGTTTTGTCCATAATGCCAGTAAGGGTACCATAAGGAAACATGTCGATGCTGACTCTGCCAATATCTGTCCACACTTTATGAAACAATGTAGGCCAATATGGCCATGTAGCAACACTCATCCTGCTGATGTTACCCTTGAAACCCAGTATACATTGCCATACCACAATAAGAACACATGTCCAGATCGGCTGCACCATTGTAGGCCAGTATGGACATGTAAGAACACACATAATGCTGGAATTACTCTTGATGCCCACAAAAAGTGCCATTCCACAATAATATACAAGTCTTGGCTGCCACTGCAAATATGGACCACTGCCGTCAATCAAAGGCCTGCTCCTTGGTACACACACACTCGAAGAGCTATTATACACTTTCACTCTCTCCTTCACTCCCACACCCACACAATATATACTCTCATTCACACAAGCACCTACAGACACAAACACTCACATGCACGCATACACTCATACACACATACATAAAGACATATCACTTTTTTTTACCTGAAGCCCCACTCGATTTTCCAGATGCTGCCAATAAAAGGCCCTCCAGCTTCCATGCAACACACAGCAGGAACCAGAAATTAGGGAGAGCTTCCCCATTTCTGTGCATGCAAAGTGAATCCAGAGCACATCCATCACACCGTCCAAGGATACCTAAATATGTGTGTAGACACAGGGACTGCATTTACGCACTTGTAGGCCTGCGGCTCCTGACTTTGTATGGCATGGGGTACTACTGGACTGTCAAAGGGAAGCCCGGTTTCCGTTTGACTGGCAAATCCCACCAGCTGCTTGCTGCAACTGAGGGAGTGTTTAATGTTTTCACTGGGCTGGCTTGGATTGTCCATAATGGGTGGTGGGAAGGATGCCGTCACTCGTTATGGATGAGAAGCTGCTGCTCCACTGTCTCCTCCACCCCTCATTTCCAAGGCCACATTATTGCATGTCATATCACTCACCCACTACCAGCCACTACCTTCTCCAATAACCCACACTGACCAACTGGGATTTCGTGCTTTTATACTATTTACTCATCTCCCTTGGGTGGGACTTTTAGTGAGGGTCGAAACTGTGACTTATGATTAAGTGAGAACTTCATCTGGTTGATCCTGAGAGACCTGGTTCTGCTTTGGGTTTAGTGAGCTTGACTGAGCCCATAATAGACCTGTGCGCCATTTTGAAAGTTAGTTTTCCCCTTCCTGGGCTGAGGTCTCCTGTCTTCTGTGATTCCAGTGTGTGAATTAGATGCTGGGAACACAGTAAGTTCTTTAAACACTGTGGGGGTCATTTTGGAATGGGTTGGAGCGTAAAAGGAAATCATAAAATGTTTTTACGCTTTCCTTTTACGTTCCAGGCCATTCTTTCGGCGGTCTTGAGGGGCGTAGGAGGGCCTCAGATAAGAGACAGCAGCTCTATTTGGCTTTCCTTCTCTGTCTCAGCCAGGAGAGCGCTGTGCTGTAAGCCTGCATGAGATTTCCATGCAGGCGTAAAACTTATATAATGCAATGAAATATGTCTAACATCAGCCCCTCCTAACGTTTGATTTCCTTCGAAATGAATTTGTATTTATTGATTTATAAAGCGCCTTACACCAAAGCGTTGTGGAGAGTAAAATTAAAGAGTGAAGACCATTTATCCCTGTTTTGCTCATTACTTTTTGGCAAAAGGACCCCCGTGTTTCTGTTTTCATGTGGTTACATTGAAACACTTTATCTTGAATGCGAGCATTTCTTGACAGGGAAGAACACTTCTGTAACTTTGCTACCTGCAAAGTGCTCCTCGTGTTCAGAAAGCTGCCGACTGCATCGCTGTATCCGCGGATCTTCGGGGTTCATCGCAGGTCCGGCCAGCTCTGTGGAATTACTTTATTTAGTGTAATATCTGAAGCTGACAATGTATGTAAACACACGTTGCCATCCTTGAGTGAAGAGAAATGCCCCCCCCCCCCTTATAGGGAGACATATCTTCTCTTACGCTGGATCTCAGCTCAGAGAAACCTTCCTGCTCTTGGGGGATGGGATGTGTTTAGGTTGTTTTATGACTGTCCCTGCCATGTAATAGAGGCCAAGAGCAGGTGACCCAGGGATTGTCCACATATCCCTCCCGGCCTGTCACCCACTGTCTCGAGCAGGCACCTGGCCCCCTGAGTCACCATCCTTGGAGTCTCTAGGGGCACGTAGGGGTGCCAACACTGTGCCTTTAACATAATGAATCTGTCATCCCTGTCCTTCCAAATTCTAGATCTGTGACGAGATTCAATGATGTCTGAGGACAGGAGTAAGCATTTCCTATGAAATGTCTTGCACTGGACACTAGCGTTACAATTCAATTATTGATAACATTCCTAGGCCCTCATTACGACCCTGGCGTTAAGGGGTTAACGCCGCCGTAAAAGGTGTCGGCACCGTTAAACCCTTAACGCCTGATTATGAGGTCCCTTTGCAGCTCCCGACCTTAATGGCTGGTCCGGACCAGCTGTTAAAGTAGGGACCCGCAAAGGGACTTTCGAGGTAATTACGGTACCGCAATTTGCAGTACCGTAATTACCGCCTTCCCCAGTCCCATTGAGCCCTATGGGGCAAAAATGGGAATGGGGAAGGGCCAATGGTAAATGGGGAATTACCGCCCGACAACCTTGGAATGTTGTGGTAATTCCCCATTTACCATTTGCGGAAACGGTAAGTTACCGGCGTTAACCATGGTGCTATTAGCTATTAGCGCCATTGGTTAATGCCAGAGTCGTAATGAGGGCCCTAGTGTGTAATTTTTATACCACAGCATAGTTTTGACATGTATATTCAAATTGTGTTCTTCATTAATAAGTGCCATTAAATATGTCATAGCAACACAATTGCTCATGCTTGGTGCTTCTCCAATCTGGCTTTTTCAAGTCTTGGAATCTTGTAAAGGCTTGGTCACCAAATTAATTTATTTTTATCCAGTCTCACATATGTGATTGAGAGTGCTCCAAGTTAATTTGGATTAGGTTTTCACATGGTGTATTACTCTGTACTATTTTTCTTGATCTACTGGTTTTTCTCTCTTTCTTAGCTGATCCTTACTTTCTTTGTGAAGGTGGTCCCTTACCTCTTAATGTAGATATATGGTATTGCTACGCTGGCTCACCCACATTAACCTCTCACTCACGTAGGCTACAAAGGATAAAAAAAGAATTAATTTGGTGACCAAACCTATTAACAGGGCAAGGCCACTGCAGTCCAGATTGAGAAGGGTAGCCAAGGCTGGATGCTAATAAGCGCATGATGAGGCAGCATAATAGCGTTATAGAATACACTTAATGTTAACAAAAATCCATATTCTGGAATCCAGTATTGCTTTCCAATTAGTTCTCCGGTTTCTATTTTCAGCAAAGAAGAATAGGACCCAAAATGCTCTTCTGATGTTGGGGCTTAAAACCTTCTAGATTAAATCAAGGGGCATTTGCCTCAGGGGTGAATGCAACAGGGGTTGTTTTACTCTTCAGTTAAGCTCTTCTGCTATTCTCACTTTTCCAGACCAATGGCAAACTGAAAGGGGTTATTTTAGACCAGGATCTATGTGTCCGCATCTGTGTGTGTATGTGTTTGGGTCTGTGCGTGAGGTGGGCCTTGGAGTGTATGTGCACCGACATGTTATGCAACATAGTTGTGTAAATATATGTTTTACAGCATATTCAGTTTTTTTTATTTATACCTTCTTTCTGATTTCCACACTCCATTTCTTTTCATCCTTGTGTTTTGTTGTAATTCCTCTTTTGAAATTTCTGTTATTCTACTGAAGGAGATTTGCTCATTCTTCCTTTGATTCATTTGTACATTTTATGTCCGACGACTGCCCTTCCATTTTTTGACATAACATCCTATACTATCTTATGTTTTGCTATATCATTTCACAGCAATGTTCTGTCGCTTTGTGCTAGGCCGACACGGGTTGGTAAGCACTGGGAGGTGACATGTAGCACTTCACAAACATCACAATAAAATGATACATGTTAGCAGCACTCAGCTCAGGAAAAGGGACACAAAACACCCATTATTCACCAGCAAATAGAAGCTGATAAGCAGGCTTTGTAACTCTTCTGTACCTAATATTCATTTCTGTCCTCTTTTACTATTATTATGATGGTATTTATTGAGCACAGACCTATCCTCGAGAAGCAACGGATCACTTTACAGAGTTATAAAACAATACAGATACACAACGGAGCTCTTTACAGAGGTATACAACAGTACAGATGCATAGCAGAGCGTTTTTCAGTGGTAACAACAGAACAGATATTCAGCTAGGCTAGGATACAGAGGGGCACAGAGAAGGGGTACAGCTGTATAGGATGATAGGTAGGAGGGAGGCAGACAGCATCTAATGAGTCATGTGGCCTGGGGGAGTGACGCGATGTTCTAGGTGTTGAGGACGAGAGAATCCTTGAAGAGGTGGGTCTTGAGTTCTTTTTTGAATTGTAGGAGCATGGGGGCGAGCCTGATGCTGACGGGAAGGAGGTTTCATAGTCTTGGGGCATAGGCAGAGAAGCTTGTTTTCTGGTCCTTTCCCTTTTGCAGTAGCAGGTTTCAAGTCTGGCCTGGCTTCTGGTGTTGTGCTGTCTGCCAGAGATGATGAGTTTTTCTGCGAGGTAGCTCTGTGACTTAAGGACGATTGCCTTACCGATGATGCAGCAAGACTTGAAGGTGATGCGTGCATGCAGTGGGAGCCACTGAAGGTTGATGAGGGCTGGAGTGATGTGGTTGCATCTCCATAGACCCTTGAGAAGGTGAGCACCTGCGTATAGGACACTTCTCACGGGCTCAAGGGAAGATAATGTGAGGCCTTCAAGGAGGGCATGCCCCCATATAGGTGGCATAGGACCAGTGCTTGAACAGTGGATCTAAAGTTGTCTGGAGGGAGGAATGGTGTCACTTTCTGCTGGAGGGAGAGCTGTTAACAAGCTGTCTGAGTTGTTTTGGTTATGTGTGTTTTGTAGGAGATGTGCTGGTCGATGTGCAACCTGAGGAACTTGGTGCAGGAGGTGAGCTCGGGTGTGATGCCCTGAGGGTTCATGGTTGATAGCCAGGGCTTTATATATGGGTTCTTGGTGTTGTTGGTGAGGAGTAGGAATTATGTCTTGGAAGGGTTGAGCTTCAAGCATGCGCTGGACATCCAAGACTAGATCAGCGAGAGGCAGGCTATGAGCCTGTGGGTGTCCTTGCTGGAGTCGATCTTGAGTTATAGTTGTGTATCAATGGTTTATAGATGAATGTGGATGTTGTGTCTGGCGCGGAGGGCTCCCAGGACAATGTAAATGCTGCCCAAGTTGAGAAGGTTAGAACATGATGAATCATGCAGATTTACTCCCAGAACAGCCCTGCCACAGTCCCAGAGCAATGCAACTACCCATACTACCATTGCCCTCCCCATATAATTCCTAGCAGGCCCCAGTTACTTTCATGCAACCTTGCTACCCAAGGAGCCACAAACCAAACGCCACCCTAATTTAAAGGTGCCTCTAGTTCCTCCCAGCATCCTTGCCTATGAAATATGGCTGCTGATGGCCCAAGGAATAAGTATTTATGAGTTAAAAAACTTCCCCGAAGATTGTATTTCGAAAATAAATGTTCTTTCAAAATTCAATAAGCCAAAATTATTCGTACATCAAATTGAAAAACGTTAATTGTGAGGGCAAAACAGACAAGACACCAACAATGCAAATCCAATTAATACAACCGACCCATACCAACTATCATACAACTCATTCAATAATTTCTAGATTCCATCTCAAAAAGACATTCATATAACAAATGTAAAATTATATACAAACATATAATACTTACATATACATATAAACATATAAAAATATAAATATAAAAAAATATAAAAAAATATATAAACATATAAAAATTACTTTCACAAAACTAAACAACAAAACAATATAGCAATTCAGATGGCCAAAGGGAGATGGCTTTGAAGTTTAATATTTCCATCTGACGGCCACTGCAAAAATACCAACCGGTTTTGACATTATGTATGATTAGAACGCCTTCATCATCGAATACAAAATCACACACAAATGAAGAAATCCAACATTGTATTACTCTGGTATATCTAGTATCTGTTGCCTAACATCAAAGAAAAGTATTTAATAATGAAACCCAAAATCATTAAGGCTGCAAACCTCAATCCAAGAGGCACACCCATGAGCAAAGTGGTCTCTGAACACCGAACACTGCCCACTAAACAGCAGAAAGACAACCCCAAACCCTGGTTACGAAGTCCCTCTATCTAAAAACCAACACTGAGATCAATAAATAAAAACAATGTTAAAAACACAACATGAATTGTGGAAAGCCCATTGGTACACCAATAGTGAAAACACCTCATACCGGTAATACTTACCAGACAGTTTTGTCGGGCCAAAAAGATTTCAGCGAATGGTGCGATCATCACCATCAAAGTTTCTTTGCCCTTCATGCGGCTGCCTTGAATCTTTCCCAATGTTGCTAATCTAGACAGTAATATTTATATTACATGAAGTCATGTAAAATGCACTAATCTTGAAAAGGCATACTATCCAAGCTGCCTCCACAATGAATATGGACCTCTTACAAGATCACTTATGGAAGTATGAGCAAATCACAGCCATAATGGGGACTCATGCAGTCAGAGGTTATACAGTATAACCCAGGACTGACCTCATGTCTCCATCTAAATGATAAATAGTTACGAATTACATGATGTAAAGCTTTCCTGAGAATGAGTGCACAAGCCATACAGTCCTACCTGCAAAGTTAGTTGAGTGGTACTTGAAAAACAGCTTCTCGATATGTCGAACAAAACCTTCTGGCAATCTGGGCATTCCAAATAAGCCACCGGTGCTCGCAACACTGACATGGCGCACCATGGCTGCAATCAACTGAATTAAAGGCTGTTACCCGGTCAGATGATGAATCAATCAAAGTAAAGGATCACGTGACTGAGCCAAGAACACTTAAGCCCTACATGCAGAGCGGTGGACATTGTGTAGTGGAGCAATTTGAATGAGTGCTCCAAATTAATTGTAAGTGTACTGTTTTTAATTCTCTGTACAGCGACTTGGCTTAAAGCGCTATATAAAATACAAATACAAAAATAATAAGCGCTCAAATAGCAGACTGCCATTCCTCCACAACATTGAGTCCATGCTCAATTGTCTTTAAATTAACTATCCAAAGATGTTCCTTGTATCCCAACTTTCAAGCCACCAGTTTGTGATTTGTCCCGCTGAATCTTTCCATGCAAAACCTGGTTAATTCATCAACTATGTGACCATTCTCTACAAAACGTGATTTAATGGGGCAGACAGTGTTCTAGTACGGATCTTTGAACAACGATACTTAGATGAACTGCTCGAGAGGTTTCCCCAATATAGACCCTATTGCAGGGACATACAATGAAATAAAACACATTATTATTTTTTCATGTTGTGGAAGATTTAAAATGGCAAGTTTTTCCTGCACTCTCAAAAGATTGTACTGTTTTAGAAAATGTACAAGCAACACAAGAATTTCAGGGATCATGCCCCACTACTAGGTTATTGATGACATCCAATATATTTGATTTCACAATTGGATTTCTATTTGCTCTCAACAATGTTTGCTTTAGAGACTTGCCTTTTTTGAATGGGAATAAAGGCTTGACAAAAGCATGTAAAACGCACTCATTTTTTAAAAATGGATCTGCGTATGGCCTGACTATGTTGGCAAAAAGTCAGGATGCAAAGAATTCGATCAGTTTGTTGCTGCTTGTGTTCCTTGGATAGTAGAGCTTTCCTTTTGGCATACCTTGCCCTTTTACGGCAGTGATGTACCAACTTTTTAGGGTATCCGCGTGCCAGTAATCTCTGTTGTAAAATATTAGCATGTCCTTGAACTCTTATAATTGTAGTACAATTGTGCCATAGGTGCAAAAACATTCTGTACGTTAAATAATTCAGAAAGCTCTTACGATGTTGACTTGAGAAATGTAGGGTGGTATTCTGTTCAGTTGCCTTCCATAAAAATTCAGTTTCTAAGTGTCCCTTGCAATGCAAAAACTGTATGCCTACAAACAATATAGACAAGGAATCAAACTCACGAGTAACATGTAAGTCAGAGTCCTATTGATTCATACACTCTGCAAATTCCAACAGCTTGCTGACAGGTTTTGAGCCTGTGGATGTCCTTGATGGAGTCGATCTTGAGGTATAGCTGTGTGTCGTCGACGTATTGGTGGATGTGGATGCTGTTTGTGGCTAGGGGGGTTGAGAAGGGTAAAACATGCTGGATTATGCAGATTACCTCCCAGGAGAGCCCAGCCTCCCACACCACCATTGCACTCCCCATACAATTCCTAGCAGGCCCCAAGTACTTTCATGCAGCCTTGCTACCCATCGGGCCACACACCAAAAGCCACCCTAATTTAAAAGTGCCTCTGGTTCCTCCCAGCATCCTTGCCTATGAAATATGGTTGCTGATGGCCTAGGGAATAAATAGAGCAGTGTGTGCTCTCCTGTTATGCTTGGCATAGACTCAGTACATGATGGCCTCACAGCCTGCACCTAAGCTGCCATTCAGCCTCACAATTGACGGTTGCTCTCCTAGAGTGTTGTCCTTAACATGCATGTCTCCTTTGACCTAGCATGCCTGCCATGCATTATTATTCAACTTTACCTCAAATATTAAATGCCCTCATACTGCATCCTAGTGGAATGTTTGACAATTCTCTGCACACAGGGGTGCCACTTGTTATCTCTTCTCCGTCTGAGTCCAGTCTGCTATTTCTTGAGGTTGGAGGATCATTCATCAAACTCTACTCCATTGTCCCACAGCATGCAACCTTGGCTCTATCACCTCTGTCAGCGGGATCAGCATTACCAGAAACCAGTCCACCTATCAGCAAGAGGGAATCCAATTATCTGGTGAGTTGTCCCCACAACTCATAGGCACTCGTGGGCACATCTCACACAACTTGACTTAACATTATATCACCACTGACCTAATAATTGCCCACAGGAAATCTGTGCTGTCCATCAAGGGATGCTCCAATCCCTTCATTTGATTCACTAATAACTGTATATTCATCCCCATAGTTACTATCACTCACGCTTGTGTTTTGTGAGTTACGTCTGCATGTTTTTTCTCCCTGTTTGCTCTATTCCCCTTTCCTGCCCCAGGTTTCCTTTTTACAGCATACACCTTCATTTGGTTTCCACCCAGCGCGGGGACACAATTCACCTCCACAAGAACAAGATTCAGCACTTTAAAACCACTATGGTGATATGATATGATATTTTATTTATATCGTGCCCATACACAAGTGTTTCAGGGTGCGACGAAGCAAGGAAGGGGTACAAGGGAAGAACAAATCAACGATCCTACTAAGTCCAGTGACATTGAGAATGTGTAAGTGCAGTGGGATCAAGGGGGGAAAGTGCAAGGGGCAGGGGAAGGGTGGAAAAGTGCTCAACATGTGATCAACAACAACAGGTCATGCGGAAAGCAAGTGGCAAGTGCAAGAAAAAGGTGCAGACAACGGGTGTCTAATAAGTGCAGGAAACGGACTGCAGGGTTGCAGATACAGACCTAAGTACCCTAAGTACCACGGTTGTCGGGAGGCAGTGCGGGTGTGCACCTGGGTGGGCAGGGATCTGGGCCTGAAATCAGAGGGAGGCCTGGTACCCGGTGCCGAAACAGACAGATCAGCAGGGGAGAGGGAGAGAGAAGGCAGAAGCAAAGAGGAAGGTCTTGAGGTATTTCTGGAACCGAAGATGTTTCTCCTCAAGTTTCAGAGAGGCAGGGAGGCTGTTCCAGAGGGAGGCCCCAGCTGAAGAAAGAGATCTACCCCCAACTCGTTGCTTGGAGAAGTGACTGACCCTGAGGGAGTTGGAGTTCAAGGAGCAATGAGCTTGAGTAAGAATGTATTTACAGAGGGAGAGTTGAAGGTATTGTGGACCCAGGCCCCAGAAGGCTTTGTGGACAATGCAAATGGTCTTGAACTTAATCCTTGCAGCCACAGGGAGCCAGTGAAGAGATTTCAGGGCTGTAGAGGTGCGATCCCTGGGTGTGAGGCCAAGGAAAAGTCTTGCAGTCCTTTTTCTGGATGAGTTGCAGAGGGCAGAGAGTAGTAGCAGGCAGATTTAGGAAGAGGCACTGTTGCATTAGTCCAGCCTAGAAAGAACCAGAGCTCTAGAGACAGTGAGCTTCTGGGGGAAGGAGAGGAAAGGAAGAATACATCTGAGGAGGTGCATGTGGTAGTTTGACTTCTTGGAGACATCAGAGATGTGTGGAGAAAAGGAAAGCGCGAAGTTGAAAATGACCCTGAGGTTCTTAGCTTCACAGGTGGGCACAGTGAGAGGGCCAAGGGATGCCGGCCAGAGAGTGACAGGAATGGAAGGTGTAGGAGTGCCGATGAGGAGGATCAATGTCTTACTGGCATTAAGGCAGAGGTCTTTGGTGGCTCACCACTCCTGGATTGCGGACTGACAGAGATAAGAGGGGATCCTGAAAACGAGCTGTCATCCGCATAGCATTGAAAAATTGGAGCACCACAATGGTGGTGATGTGTGCACTATAACGTAACATAACATAACATAACATCATGAGGGGAGGAATCACAGCATAGTTTCCTTGAAGTGCTCCAGACTTCACATTCATGGTATCATTAATCGCCCTCGTCTGCATCACTCTTCTGCTACCATTGCTTCTTCGCTGTAGTGATGTATTCCGTCAATTTGTTTTTTCCGCAGTGCATGGTCCAGTTCACAATATTGATTTTGGATCAACTTGCATGTTTTCATTGGAAGAACAGGTTCAGAAATCCAGCAGCTGTAATTAGACATTCAGTTCTCTTAGAAGATCCACCTCCCCCGAAAATACATTTCTGTGGCCCGATTTGGAAGTGGACCCTGTTGCACCTTCAGACGTATTCAATCTAAATACTAACAGTGCAGTGGCGCGTTACACAGAGCCTCATTCTCCGAATGATCATTTGCGGTTTTAATACGCGTCTGAGTTCTCTTCCAGAATTGCACGTCTTACTTGCATGATGCCACAAACATTTTAAAGTTGCATAAATAGTACGGATATTCAATTCCCAATGTTTTGCAAGTGGATGGAGCTCTCCTTGCATTGCTTACTTGAGTTGCATCATGTTGTGTTATTTTAGGGATCATCCGTGGTGGTGGCCTTAGTCAGCATCTGCACTCTGTTAAAGGAATACAAAAGTTAAGAACAGGGATTTCAAATTGTGAAACATTTTGTGAAGATGTATACATTGAAAAAGCTCTGATCATCTCTTGTAGCAAGTCATTTGGTCCTATGTGGCACCATTCTGCCATTTCTTTTGGCCATGCTGCTCATGACTGTGAGAAAAGAGGCGTGGGAGTCACGAGTGGGAGAGTGGGAGAGTGGGAGAGGCAGATGTGAAACCTGTGGTGGTGATGGGTGAAGGTAGGAAGTACTCAGGTCATGTGTGTTGCTATGCCTTCTATGGGCTTAGCAGAAACACGTGTTGTCTGCAGGGGGGAAACAAAGATCTGATAGTTTCGAATTCGTGATGCAAGCGGCCAACACACTGTGTTTGTTTGATTTTGTGACGTCAACCATGTTGGCATATGAGCATCATAAGATATGAGCAAGTATGTGTGCTTTATCATTTCTTGTTTCAACTCTGTGCTGGGATAGATTGGTTTGGTCTGGTCTGGTTCATCAACATTCAGGCCTTCACATTAAGCAGCTGGTGCAGTTTCTAGATCAGGAATTAAGGGAGACCAGGCAGGACTGTTATATTTAATGTGGGATAGGAACCGTTGACATCATGTCATTTTATTTTATGGTATCTTCAAATTCTTTTATACTGTACCAAATCACCACTGTAGTGCCCAGGCTTGTCTGCTGAGTGGCAGACTGTTGCCCGGGCCAGAGGTATCCAGCCCTTAGTCTGTTGCAGGAAAGCAACATTGAGAAAGTGCAAAATAAGATGTGAACACAGATGCTACAAACACAGGGATGGAGGGATGCAGTAGGGGAAGAATAGTATGCAATAGCGAGTGAGTGTGCCCGTCCTGTACATGGACCATAGTCCCGCAAAAGAGAGAAAGGCGTGTCCTTCATCAAAGGTGAAACTCTGGAATGTTTATTCTGGGTCTGCCAAGCTTGATCGTAGTGTGGTCTAGTCAAGAATAAACTATGGGGCTCATTAGGAGGTTCCCTGGTCTGGAAAGAATGCCAGTAAAAATGCTTGTAATTCCAGTACCGGCATTTTCTCTGGACCAGGGAAAAACAAGTTTGCTGGTGGGGCAAGAGATCTAACGGCAGGCCTGACCTGCCATTAAATCTGGCCCCTACTGCCAAATAAATGCTTGAATCACTAGAACCGGTACTACCGGTAATTCGAGCAATCCCATCCGGTGGAGTCCAATTTGACTCCATGGAATGGGAACTTACTGGTGTCTCCGCTGCCCGTAATATCCTAGGATATCAGGTCGTGTTGACGGTAGGGCTACTTTACCGGAATCCTGCCGGAACTACCAGCAGGATAGCGGGAAACTTGTAATGAGCCCCTATATAAAAAAACGGAATGTTGTTGGCAACACAAGGTAAGAGAATGGGGATTCCGGAATGTTGGCCAAGGTGGAAGCAGCTTGAACCTGCAGCTCCTGGTCCCTCCCTGAAGCTATTTCATACTAATATGAATACTAAGAAGAAAATTCAGGAACCTGAAAACCCTTCATCTAAAAAACAAAAGCAGCTTTCAGATATGGATGAGGAGAATCCCAGCATTCAGGATTTGTTCAAATTGATGAGACAAGTTGCTCTGGACATGGCTGAAGTGAAGACAACCATGGCTGAGATGAACCAGGCAGTTGTGCATCTGGATACAAGAGTCTCTGAATTGGAGAAAAAATCTTCTACTATGGGATCTGAGATGGCAGGGAGTTACAGAGCCTATAAAAACCTGAAAACGGATTTACAGAGTGAGAAAAGCAAACGCCTGGAAATGGATTTGAAATTGAGGGAGAGAAATGTCAGACTGGTCGGAGTTATGGAACATGCTGATCCCAAGGCTGAGGAATTGATACCACTGGTTATGCAGATTGCTAAAGAAAGTTATGGAGTGGACAACATCAGTGAAAATGACATTGATCATGCATACCGAGTCGGTAAGGCCCCTGGCTCCAGACCTAGGCACATATTGGTATCCTTCACTCACTCCAGGAAAAGGGAATCCTTTTTGACTGCATCTAGGAATAGAGGAACAGCTTCCTTCAAAAGTAAATCAATATATGCCTATCCTGACTATCCTAAGGAACTTGTGGAGGCTAGGAGAGCCTTTAAAGGTGTGAAAGACTTGGCAAGGGAGCTTCAGGTGAAGATCTACTTGAATAAATTTAATTTATTGACATTGATGCTGCCAGAGGGTGATAAAACTACATCTGACCCAAAGGAGGCGTTTTCCTGGCTGGAGGATTTTCGGAAGACAAGTAATATTGCTGTTTAACTGTGTTATTTGGTAAATACACTCCGTTTTCAGTGTTATTGGAGTTGTATTTTTTAACATTAAAATGGCGCCTGTTCTGTGCTGCAGTTAAACGTTTTTTTTCTTTCGTGGAATCTTGGCTCGGCAGTGCTGGGGAAAGCTTGTTTACTTGAGGAGAGGACCTGCGTTCGTGTGACCAGCTGATCAGTCACGTGCCCGGATGTTTGTCTCAAGATACGTATGCTCGCCGGAAAATGGAACCTTATTTGCGGAGCTACTGGGGAATGTAGGCAGAACATGGATGGACACGGTATGATGGATGGTCGTTTCCCCTCCCCTCTCCTTTCTTACGTGGCCTGCTTCCTGACAGAAACAATGTGTAGCAACAGAAATGAATCGACTGCTTACGAGGAAGGGGGCCGTTCATGGGAGCACGGTGGTTGCCTGATCCAATATGCAGGGCCTGCGGGGGAGGGAGAGCTACGCTCGAACGCCTGCACATTCCAGCTGACTGACCTTAACTCCCAAGGCGTGTTGCAGGGCATTGTTATTTTGGGAAGTGCCGTTTCCATTTCAGACGTGGGACTTACTTAGCGTTGATCGGACACATGCATGGTGATTAATTTTAGTTTGTGGATGCCTGTCTTTCAAGCTGTGTTGGGGGTTTTTTTTCTTTTTTTTTAGAAAGATCCACGTCACTCGGACATGAAAGAGCCCTGTCCTAAAACTTTCCATGATTCAGTCGATTTTAAAGTTCAGAATTAACAAAGCCGGGAAGGAAGACATGCAGGCAATGGAGTGTGCTCCTTTAATAAGATGGCATAACATTGCGAGTGAGCTTGATACAGGCAAACACGCACAGGGGGAAAATAATAATCCATGCATCACCTGTTAGCACACCCTGCATGATGCGGCCAAATCCTTTTCATTCAAATATGTTGAGAGTCCTGACTAAACGGAAGCCTGGCTATGCGTGCTGGGGAGATGCAGCCGCCGGGTTCTTGTGGATTGGGGTTGTGTACACGGCTCATTCACCTTGCAACTGACCACTTTTTGAACACAATCGATAGATAACTTCCCCTCCTTCGTTTTTGTGAACATGTTTTGCACTGTTCTCTCAGGCCCATTTTAGGCTGCTGGGGGGATGGGGGGTGGGGGACTGCAGGGACTGTAGGTGCCCGATTAAACTAGGAAAGAGGCCCTTGCCAGGTCAAACGCATTTTATGTGATACAGGCCTTGTTAGGGTGGTTTTTGGTGGATATGTTTCACCTCCTTACGGCGCCCTTGCGGTGTGCCCCCGCTTCAATGGCTGCCTGTGTTTGTATTACTTTGAGGGGGTAGCGGGTTATGGTTTGCTATGGTTTTACTTTCAAAAAGTGATATTGCTTATTATATATATACAATAATCTATCCTTTTGGATACTGCACAATGCCAAATGCTATATACTGTTTCCATCATTGGGCGTCAGTAATGAAGGGAACATTAATAAGTATGTTATTTAGTGGGTTAGTTCCCTGATATACTGCATGTAGTACTTGATTGTGACTGTCATTCGACCTGTATAGTGTTTCATTGCTACATGGGGGGTTCCGATTGATAATTACTTGTTCTTGAGTTGTATGCTCCGTGTTTTCCTGGCATGTAGTGTGGTGAATGTTATATTGGCGGTTGGTCCATGCTAAAGATATGGGGATTTTGCAGCTCTTCATTGTATAATACTACACTCCTTATGTTGATTGTATGCTATGTATGGGGAGAATTTATTGGCACTATTTGGGTACTGTGACTTTGCTGCCGTAATCTGGTTGAGCCTTTTGTAGTGAGCTACAGGTATCGGCTTGTTTTGATTGCTGGGCTGAGTGGACATGTATTGTTCATTTATTTATTTACAGATGGCTTAGATAATTGCTATGTGGTTGTTTTTTTTTTTTTTTCTCGCTGAAGTATATATAAGGATGTAGGGATTGCAATTTGGTTCTTGGTTCTCAGCAGTGATGCTTGTGTTCGTGTATGGACATTTGTAATTTTATTCGGGAGGGTGCCAGGGGTATTGGGTTTTTTTTTCTTTTCTGAGCGCTTGTAACGTTGGCGTCATATTTCTGTTTTAGGGGGTTAGGTGTTTTTTTTTTCTCTTGGGTTATTTTGTTTTTTGAACTAGTGCTTGCTTTTTGGTTTCATTTTGGTCCTTTCACTATGTCAGCTAACAGAGAATCGTGTCTTTCGATCACCTCATGGAATATTAATGGTATGAATAATCCGGTGAAACGGCAGAAGATTCTTAATTGTATTGAGGATATGAAATGTGATGTTTGTTTTTTGCAGGAAACTCACCTATTGAAAGAAGATGTAAGTGTATTACAGAAGAGGTGGGTTGGGAGTGCCTTCACCTCATGTTATTCCAGTAGAAGCAGGGGTGTGGCAATTCTTGTTCGAAAAGGTTCGCCGATTAAGATTTTGAAAACTTGCAGTGATAAAGCAGGCAGGATGATTGCTCTTTTGATGGATATTCAGGGGACTAAGAATGTGTTTTGCAGTATTTATGCTCCATCCATGGATGATGGCTCCTTCTATAGGGATATGTCGCAGTTTTTGCTTGATCTGGATTGTTCCAATATTTTGATTGGAGGCGATTTTAATTTGGTTTATGATCCTTCTATTGATCGTTCAGCTCAGAGGATGATTCAGAGGAAAGATATTCATTATCGTTCATTTAGGAATCTTATTGAGGATTTTGATTTGAAAGATTGCTGGAGGCTGCAACACCCTAATGTCAGGGAGTTTACCTTTTATTCTGGCTCGCATTCTAGTTATTCGAGAATTGATATGCTACTCACGGCGGGTGGGATGACCGCGAATTTGTTAGACAGCAGTATTGGCTCTATTGCTGTTACGGATCATGCTCCTGTCTTTATGAAGGTAGCTCTGAACTTTGAATGTTGTAGATCGTTTCAATGGAAAATGAATACATCAATTTTATATGATGATGCCCTATTGGAAAAGCTTCGGACTGAAGCTGAGTTTTTTGTGCTGGAAAATTCTTCGGAAGAACTTAGTAAAAGAACTATCTGGGAGGACTTTAAATGTACAATGCGAGGTCTTGCTCTAAGTTTGTCTAGCAGCAAAAGGAAGAAAATGGATAGGTTGACTTCGGATATTGATGCTCGTATTATTGAGGTGACGAGGGAATTGGTATGTACTCCGAATGATGATGGTAAGAGGAATGAGTTAAGGAAACTGAAGAAGGAACTGGATGACATTTTGAGTATGAAAGCTAATAGCGATTTGTATAGAATCAAGTGTACTTATTTCGAACGAGGCGAAAAGTGTGATAAGTGGCTAGCTTACAGATTGAGACAACAACGCTCTGAGGGTGCCATTACTTCAGTTCAGGATGGGAATGGTGTGACCACTTTTGATCCGCGTGAGATTAATGCAGTCTTTAAGACCTTTTATGCTGATTTATATAGAAATGAATCTGATGTTACGGGTCAAGGTGAACATTTTATGCACAGGTTGGATGTTCCAAAGGTTAATTGTGACGAGAAGGAAGAGTTGAACAGACAGGTCACAATTGATGAGATCAGGTTTGCCATTGGTAAATTGAATTCTGGGAAGACTCCGGGACCTGATGGATTACCGGTTGAATTCTATAAAATTCTGCCAGAGAGGGTGTTGGGTCTTTTGAAGGATATGTATACTGAATCCAAGGAAGCAGGACTTCTCCCGTCGTCTACTAACCATGCTACTATTTCAGTCTTTTTAAAGAAGGGCAAGGATGGTAACTTGCCGTCAAATTATCGACCAATCAGTTTGATAAACACTGACAATAAGATTTTGGCTAAATTACTTGCTTTACGGATTGAACAACTCATGCCGAAGCTTATTCACACTGACCAATCTGGGTTTGTTAAAGGCCGTAGGACTTCCAGTAATATCAGGAATTTGTTACTGACCATGTCACATGCACAGGATTTAGATGAAGACGTGGCGATTTTCTCCCTAGATGCTGAGAAGGCATTTGATCGAATTAACTGGCAATATTTGTTTATGGTTTTACGAAACATGAACATGGGAGAAGAATACATTGCGTGGGTGGCCCTTTTATATGCTCGCCCCACAGCCAATGTTAAAACTAATGGCTTATTGTCGGAATCTTTTGATTTACATAGGGGCACCAGGCAAGGTTGTCCATTGTCCCCTTTGCTGTTTGTCCTAGCCATTGAACCGCTGGCTATTGCATTGAGAGATGATTTGAATTTGCAAGGTGTTTCCTTTCACGGTGTTGAACAGAAGATTTGGTTCTACGCAGATGATCTTTTATTGGTTTTGAGGAGCTTGGCTTTGTCTTTGCATTCGTTGATGAACACACTTAATTGGTTTCATGAAGTGGCTGGATATAAGATTAACTGGTCTAAATCGGAGGTAATGCCGGTGACTGCATTTTGTGATAAGTCTTTGGTGGTGGGGTTTGGTTTTCAATGGTGTGAGAAAAGGCTGAAATACTTGGGGATTTGGCTGACTCCGGAGGTTGGTGATATGGTTGAAGAGAACATGGGTATGGTTTGTAAGGAACTGAAATTGAACGTCCAAAGGTGGTCGGTACTGCATCTATCTCTGTGGGGTAAAGTAAATGCGCTAAAGATGAATTCTGCACCAAAAATTAATTATATTCTGAGTATGCTTCCCCTGAAAATTGGTCAGTCCTTTTGGAAGTCGATTGATACGACTCTCCAGTCCTTTCTTTGGGATGAGAAACCGCCAAGACTGAAGCTTTGGAAACTCCAGCTCCCGGTTGAGAAGGGGGGACTAGGGGTCCCAAATTTTAAGGCATATCATATGGCTTTCTCGTGCCAATTTTTTCTTCCTTTTTTGAAGGATTCTCCTAGTGAGTGGGCGATGGCAGAGGCAAGTGTGATGGGCCCACTCGCCCCAAGAGCGATATTCACGACTGTTAGCAAACGTGGTAATAGATGTCCCTTGACGGAGTTTTTAAGAGACGTTTGGAAGAATGTATATGATATGTGTGGCTCGGTTGCTCTGAAATCGCCTGATGCTTCTCTGTGGCTGAATAAAGCTATAACGGACAATGGCAAGTTGTTGTTTTGGCCGGAGTGTTTTCTAGGCGGAATTCAATGGATTAATGATGTTTTTAAAGACGGAAAATGGATTGACTTTGCTGAGTTAAGTGCTACTTTTACTGTTGAAAATTTTACTTTCTCGGACTTCAGGAAATTGAAGAGATGTATTGGTGAAGTGCATTGTGACGGGGATATGAATGTTGAACTTTTTACTTCTGGCTCTCAGTCGCTTGCAAGTAGGGTGTATCATCGAATTGTATCAAATTATAAGGAGAATACAGAATTACTTATTGAATGGAGCAGAAGACTGGGATGTGAAATCAATTCTGACCTGTGGCTTGTGATGTGTGCGAATGTGAAGCTTTGTTCGATAAGTTTGACTGAACGTTCGAGACAAATCAAAATTCTCAATAGAGTTTTTTGGAGCCCGGAAAGGCTTAAAAATAGAGGTTTGTCTGATTCTGATGTTTGTTGGTGTTGTTGGAGTGAGAAAGGCAGTATGGAACATTTGCTATGGGACTGTGTGAGGGTTCGTGGCTTTTGGCATGAGGTTTGTAATATTTGTCTCGGGGTTCTGAACCAAAATATTGACTTGGATTTTAAGACTATGGTGCTGGGCTGTGATGAATTACTGGACGACCTTTCACTATCGGAAAAGAAATTTTTGTTCAGAGGTGCTTCTGTTTGCAAAAAAATGATTTTGAGGAGCTGGAAATCGTGTATCTCACCAATATTGGAGAATTGGATTACAGAAATGAACTGCTTAGCGAATATGGAGAAATTTATATACAGAAAAATGGGGAAATTGAGTTTACATACAAAGATCTGGGGAGCTTTTTTGAGTAGGTACTAGTTCATCGCTTAATTCTTTCTTTTTCTGTTCCTACAGGTATATATATTTTATGCTGTGTTATGATATTTTGAGATTTATTGTTCAGTTCTGTTCTAAGTACTAAAATTAAAATAAAGAATTAAAAAAAAAAAAAAAAAAAAAAGGTAAGAGAATGGAAAGGTAAAAACGAATACGGTAAAATTGAAAAAGCTTGGCACCTTCATCTAAAAGATGTGTCATAATTAAGCGTTTGTCCTGTGTCATGTCATGCTAGACTTTATTCTGGGGCATGCTGAGAGAGTGTTGACACTTAAGTGGGAGAAGGCTACCAAAGTCTATTGATATAGACCCATTTACAGTGATAAAATCGACCCTGGGCTCCCTGTGCAGGCTGTGTTCATTAGACTGTGTGAAAGGCAGATGTGAGTGTGCGACACACCGGATAGGTTAGGAGAGAAAGAGCAGATGTCAATCCTTCTGAGTGCCCTGACAGTCTGCACCTTTTTATGTGATATGATGTTGTGAGAATGTCTTTGGCTCAATGGCAGTGGTCAGAATGTTCAGCGTTCTACCATGCTAGGGTGCCATTGTGAGCCTGGGTGTGTTAAAACAATGCACAAGAGGGGAGGAGTAGAGCAAATCAGCTTCCACTTGCTCCCTATTGCACGTATGGCTACAAATGTCCATGGTCTGCAGGCAGGAAAACAGGGAGGATGTGTGGTCACGCTTAAAGGAAGCTGAGTTTTGAATTCATGACTCCACTCGGAGAAAAATCCTGCCTTGTGATTCCTTTGAGTTCTTGGGGCCTGCTAGGATATTCAAGAAGATGGTTCTACTTCAGTGTGCAGCAGGGCTGAGGCTGGGCTCTTCTGGGAGGTAATCTTCATAACCCAGTCTTTACGACTCATCTCTACATGGACTGTAGTTGCCTTTATGTGGAAAGGATAGCAGTGGTAAAAGTTTTTGATGCTGGCCCTAGCTGTCCAATACTTTTTAAACCTTTATATTTGATGTGTGTCTTATCTCATATACAACTGCAAAAGAAATAAACCGATGTAATGCAATGTTACAAGAAGTGCATGTGCAAAGGTCATTTTGAAAGACTATACACCAGATACGAAAACAACTGGCCGAGCGTGACGGTGCTCACGTGGGCTAAGTGAACAGGAAGAGGCGTCAGAGTACAAGTACTGGTGTGCAGTCACAAAACATGCCTGCTTCTTTTGCAACGAACCTGAAACAAGGAGACATTCATCACACACAGTTTGCACTAAAGATGCAGGTCAGAAGATGCGTGATGCTGTTCACTTGATTGAAAATAGCCAATGGAAATTGTATTTGAGGGGGGTGCATTGATCCAAAAGATCAAAAGATGCTCATGTATATGATGTAGTATATTAATGGGTAGTGTAGGTGAGTGGCAATGCGCTGGTTCGAATCCCGGGTCTGCACTTAGAACCCTCTTCCATATTCAGTGTGTTATAGTAAAACAAATATGATGTAATATGAAGAAAGCTACATGAAAAATGTACACAATGTCTTGTGAAGTGTGAAAAATTCTCCTGAAGCGCCACAGACAGTGTCAGAAAGTCAGGCCACGTTCAATGTCTGGTCATTAGGGATCCTTTTTGAAGGTATGGTTGTCACAATGGCCATTACTGAGCACACTTTACGAGAATCTGTTACACAAAACGTGTCCAACGGGGAGATATGAGAATACCCCTAAAAGCTTTCCTAAAAATGCATTTTTTAACATGGACATGGTAGTCCGCAATCTAGTCTCCAAGAAGCAATCTCAGCGTATGTCTTTGCCATTGGATAGAAATGATGTGCTTTCACATGCAGAAGCAAGTTCCAACATGAATTCAGATATGAATCCTCTGCATTAGGCTGCTAGGTCACTTCGGAAACGCATCCTTGCAGAGGAGCAATGGACATTCACTGGTGATCTCGTGCAGCGCAAAGTTACAAAAACACTATCGAAAGAAGTGCTTTCCTTTCCCGAATGGTGCATAGATGGGACATCAGGTTTTGATAGATTGCAATGCTGAAAATGCTCATTTGAATCCTACGCCTGCAGCTTTGTCACAGACTCATACGCGTGCGTGTCTTACAGAAAGGCAGGCCTCATACGAAGCATTCCCTTCTGTAAAGTTAAGACACACATGTGCACTTGCACTTCAGGATGCTGTTGCATCTTGCAGAACATTCTTGATACAGCTTATTCATGGCTTGGGTTTCACAATCAAATACAAACATGTTCTCTGGCTTGAGACAGCTTCGGCTAATGAAGTTCTACCACACACGGAGATGTATATGCACCACTGGAAATTGTGAAAGGGGGATGTGTGAACCGTGCTGCAGATGATGTGGACCTTCTTCAGGACACACGTGATGGGGAGAGCCTTCTATGCAACTGTGGTGACCTCTTTTTGAGAATGTCATGAGAAAGATGAATCATGGCCCATGCCATTGTACCATACAGGCAAGCTGAACCGATCCCTACAGAAAGTATCCTGCTACAGGACACATTTCATCTCCTACAATGGTCCAAAGCTCATTAAGCAAAAGAGTACCATTTTTAAGGTATCTGGAATTAACAGAAGAGCTAAGGATTTGCATTCCCTTCGACAAGTAGACGGGATTCTATGCAAAACTGGAAGTATAGCGAATCCTACTACTTTGAATGTTAAGATCAAGGAATCTGCATGCAGGGTCGATGGCCATGCAATGTTTAGAGCCCCAGAAGGATCCCTGGAAAACAAGTTTTTATCCTGAGTGTGTTTGAACTATTTTGAATACAACATTGCAAGAAGTTCCAAAACAGATAACTTGCATACGTGTTCTGCCAATCACACCAGTTAAGTTAACCCAACAGATAGTTCAATTCCGTTGCCTTTCTTGACATCTGGAACATTTCACAAAACAAATTTGTGGAACAGATTCAAAATGTGTTTTGACGTTAGATTTGGTGTCTACCATCCTGTACCGCAACTAATAATGTCTGAACATTGTTTTCGTGATCGATTAGTCTTATGGCCATGGAACTGTATTGTAATGTGATGTAAATTGGACTTATATAGTTATCTCCTGCCAATAATGTGTGCCATGCTGCACATGGCTCTGTAAGACATAGCTGGAGGTTGTTAGTAAGATAGTGGAAGGTAGATGTGGAAACATGTGATGCTGATGGATTGATGTCAGAAGTGCTTGTTACCTACGTCCTGTATGAGAATCTATATGCTGTTTGTAGTTGGAAAGGACCGGGCGGTTTAGCCGTATGGGCAGCCCCTAGGTTGTGGAGTGCAGGAGCTGATACAATGGTAAATGATAGAAGACGCATAGGGTCTCAGTCTGTTAAGTACATTAGACCTGGTCTGAAAGGGTGTGATCAATGTAAAGATGCACGATTTTACTACTGAGGAGTGAGTTGACGGGTGGGAGGGAGGATGGACAGGGGAAGGGAGTTAGGGTGTTGTCACTTCCGCTATCATCTTTTGGGTTCTCGTGCTCTGATCTATCCTGGTTTTGTTCTTATTTTTCCAACCATACTTATTCAGTTTCTTGGGCTGGAAAATCTTCTAGCACTGTTCCTCTTCTACTTGGTGTTCCTCAAGGCTCTGTTCCGGGACCTTTTCTTTTTTCTCTTTATACCTCTCCTCTTGCTTCCATTATTTCTTCATCAGCATGTCTCATAATTTGTATACTGATGACACTCAGCTTTTTCTTTCTTTCTCTTCTTTCACTCATCCCATCCAGGACACTTTGGCATCTTGTCTTCTTGCTATCAAATCTTGGATGGCTGATCACTTTCTCGTCTTGAATCCTGCTGAGACGAAAGTTCTCCTTTTTCCTGCTATTACAACCCCTCCTCCTTCTCCACCTGCCTCTACTTATTTTCCTACTCCTCTGCTTCCTATTTTTTCTCTTTCATCTCTTTAATCTTCATAAGGCAAGGTCTTTTGCCACATTCGGAGCAGCAAAGTTCTTAATTTCATCTCTTATTTTGTCCCATTTGTTTTATTGTTCTTGCATTCTTTTTAGATCTCCTGTTTCATGCCTGACTCCTCTTAAGTCTACTGTTCATGTATTATGTTCTCTTTCACCTCACGATTGTGTTTCTTCATCACTTTTCTTGCTTGGAAGGTTGTCTTTTCAGTCTGGTCTTGAGTTTAATGTTCTCTATATGGGTTTTAAATCTCTTCATGGTCTTGCTCCTTCTTATCTTTCATCTCTGGTATCTTTTCATCTCTTTGATCTCAATTTTCTTTTTTCAAATTTGTTTTTATTGGTTTTCAACATAACATATAAACCCAGCATCGTTATGCATGTAAACAGAAGAGTGTCATGAACCATAACAGAAAATGGGGTAAACATCTACATTCGTAGTTCAAGGTCTTAACATATCAACATTGCTTTCCATTTCCCTCCCCCTCCTCTCCCTGTACCCTCCCTCTACAGTGTTCTCTAGGATATGTGTTAATTTTTGATCTGCATCTGCAAAAGAAAAGGTACCACTTTTATAAGCGGATGTGTGCCCATCAAATGAGTTAAGGGGCAGTGGTCCCAGGATATTTAAAGCGTGTGACAAGATGTGTGACAAAGAGGTTCTACTGGTTCAGCCCGCAGTGTCGAGGCCTTATTCTGCAATACCATAACTTTTTCAACATCTGTGCTCTGGTGCTTTATTTCGTCGACCCATGCGACTTTTTGTGATCTAGTGGGTGGGGATGTGTTTTTCAACAAAGTCCTGCCACAGGTGTCACATTGCATGGATCTTGCATGTAGACTTCTGGTAATTTTCTCCATAACATAGATACTAGTTGCAACATTCACCCATTCTTTCTTACTTGGGGTTACTTCAGCTTTCCACTTAATGACAAGACATGCTCGGGCTGCCAGTAGTAGGGGAGCAATCAGACCTGTTGCTCTCATATATTAATCGTCATTCAGTTCTAGCCCAAATAATATCAGAAGGGGTGTGCATTCACGCTGTATTCCATCAATGTCCTTAATCCACCCAAGGACTTTGTCCCAAAACACCTTCACTTTGAGGTATATCCACCACATGTGCCAATAGGTTGCGATTTGGCCGCATTGGCGCGAGCACCGGGGGTTCACCATCTGGTACATTTTGGACAGTCTGTGGGGGTTCTATTGCCATCTGTGCAGGAGTTTGATTGCATGTATATAATGAGAGGATATGGATACTGGGGTTCCTGTACATATCCTTGACCACAGTTCGGGAGAAATCTCCATTTTCATGTCGGTTTCCCACTTTGCCATGAGATTATTTGTGGAACCGCCCCCAGCTTCAATTAGAGTTTTGTAATTAGCTGAAATCAGACCCTTGGCGTTCGAAAGAGTGTCAAGAAGCTTTTTGAAGGGGGTAAGGGCTCTTTGTATCTTTTCTTTCCATGGTCCCCTCAACATTATACCCTTCAGCTGCAGATAATGGAAGATTGAGATTCTCCCAATATTCAGGGCACTTTCTAGGTCAGCGATTGAAATAAATGTCCTTCCTCTCCAGAGTTGACCCACCCTCTCTAAGCCCGCTTTGAACCATGTTTGGAATCGTGCGTGGTCTAGGAATTGTTCTCTTATTCCCGGTGCCCAGATATGGCTCAATGGGGACGGCCATATCGTAATGTGTCGCATGCCCGGAGTGTCCTTCCAGATTTCCCAAATAGTGCCTATTATTGGGTATTCTCATATTCTGCGAGTTAGTTTTCTCTTTGGAACCCAAAGCCATTTGGAAAGAGTGATGGGAGCAAAATGGTAGTTATCGAGTGCCAGCCATTGTAGATGTGTATGGTTTCTCAAATGTGGTATTAGTATTCTAAGTTGTGTGGCTTTATAGTATTTTTCAATGTCAGGTAGTCCCACTCCTCCCTTCTCTTTGGGCAGCGTGATTACTTCATATGCAATTCTCGATTTTTTTCCCCTGCCAGAGGAATTGTAACATAGTCCTCTTGGACTCACTAAAGTATGATTCGGGGATTGTAATGGGGAGCATTTGGAAGGGGTATAGAAATTGTGGGAGGCACACTATCTTAATTGCATTCACCCTCCCCATCCATGATACCGTAAGGTTTTGCCATTTTTCCAAATCGACCCGAAGGTTTTCTAGCAGTTGTGGAAAGTTAGCTTTGTAGAGGGCGTCCAGTGTAATTCCAATATATTTCAGTGTGGGCCCGCCAATGGTTAGTCCCAAAGTCGAATAATGTGCTTAATCGCTAGGAGTGGGTTCGGGAAGTGGAAATAGGATGGACTTACTCTTGTTAATTGTGAAGCCGGAGAGGAGGCTGTAGTGTTCGATCAGTTGTATCGCTCTGGGTATGGATTCTAGGGGGTCTGTGATGTGCAATAAAAGGTCATTGACATATAGTGATAGTTTATATTCCTGTCCATTGACCGAGATCCCTTTGACCAGTCTGTCTGGTCTAATTTTTTGTGCTAGTGGTTCGAGTGACAGGGCGAACAGAATGGCCGACAGCGGGCAGCCTTCTCTTGTTCCTCTGCTCAGGGGGAACCATCTCGAATAATCAGAGTTGACAGACACCGAGGCCTTACGAGACATGTAGATTGCTTTCACCCCTCTTCTAAATCTTTCCCCAAGACATACCTTGCTTAGGACCGCATCCAGGAATCCCCACTCAACCCTATCGAATACTTTCTCTGAGTCGATAGAGAGGAGAACTGATTTCTCCTCTCTCTTCTGTGACTCATTTATCAGATGGAGAGTCTTTTGCATAGTGTCAGATCCTTGCCGGCCTATGATAAACCCCACCTGGTCTGAATGTATGAGGCGAGGCATGTATATTCCTGGACATGCTGCCAGTATTCTCGCATATATCTTTGCATTTATGTTGAGCAATGAGATCAGTCGGTACGAACCGCAATGTTTGAGATCTCTGCCTGATTTGGGTGTCACAGAGATTAGGGCTTCAGAGAACGAGCCTGGGCTACACAGGAATCGAGGATGTTGTTAAAAAGCTTCAGTAGGAGGGAGTGCAGGGGGGACAGGAATGTCTTGTAGAAACCGGCTGTATAACAGTCATTTCCAGGGGCCTTCCCTAGTGGCAATCTCTTTACTGCTGCCTCAATTTCCTCTCCTGTGATTGGGGCGTCCATTGCGTCCACCTCGCCATCCGTCACCATGGGCATCATAATCTCGGACAGGTAGTTGTTTATGTCGGAGTTATTCTGGTCCGCTTCTGACCTGCATAGATGTTGGTAGAATTGTGCAAATGCCTCTGTAATGTCCGTTTCCTGTATGCTTTGTGGGCCATCTGGGCTGCTTTGTATAGACTTAACCCATCTTTCCTCCCTTTGCCCATGAAGCCTGCTTGCCAATAGGGCATCAGTCTTGTCAGTCTTGTCTCCTTTCTCATAATGTTTTTGCTTGAGGAGTTGTAGCTTTCTAACAACTTTGGCTTCTTCAAGGAGGCGGAGTTCCTCTCTTTTCTGTCTAGATAGGAGGATCTGCTCCTCTCTTCCCTCTGTTGCTGTTCGGGCTGCCCAGTCTAAGTCCGCTATCTCTCCTCTAAATTTCTTTTCTATCAGGGACCTCTCTCTTTTCTTAATCGCACCTTCACTTATTAGTACCCCTCGGCAGTTCGCTTTCCCTGCATCCCAGAAAGTTTTTATCGGTACTTCAGTTTTTATCGGTACTTCTCCATCGACATTTACCTTAATGTATTGCTCTATTTTGGTTGTCATTTCTGCATGAACCACGGGATCTTTCTATAACAACTCGTTGCAGCGCCATTTCGTTCCTCTGTGTGGGAGACCCCCAGATCTAACTCTAAGGAGACCATGTCATGATCTGACCAGGCTATTGGCTCAATTCACGAGTGTGCCGTGACTGCCATAAGTCCTTCCGAGATATATATATATATAATCAATTCTTGTGTACGTACCATATGGTGCAGAGTAGAAAGTATAGCCCTTAGTGTCTGGGTTAAGAGCGCGCCACACGTCTCGTAGTCTGTAAGTCTGCAACATTTGTATTACCTCCGTCCTAGCGGCATTCCGCCGGTTCCGCGGGGTAAGGAGCTGCTGATTGCTTGTCTCTCTTAGTGTCGGGCCATAAGTTGAAGTCTCCTCCAACAATTACTTGGCCTTCAGCTTCAAGCATTATTTTAGATTTTGTGAATCTGGGCTGACCTACATTTGACGCATAAAGCATTGCTATTGTGACCTTCAGGCCTCTCATGGTTCCTACGAGCATTATGGTTCTCCCGTATACGTCTGTCCAGGTCTTTGAAACTTTAAATTCAGTGCTCTTTTTCACCAATATTCCCACTCCTGCCTTCATCAGTGTCCCAGAGCCCCAATATTCAGAACCCAATCTGGGCGGTATTACTTTACTCGCTTCGCCTCTGGCATACTTTGTCTCCTGCAGAAGAAGTACGTCTACCCCAGACCTCCTGAATTCTCTTAATACCATGGACCTTTTTGTGGGGGAATTAAGTCCCTTGGCAATGAGCGAGCAGATTCTAGTGTGGACCCCCTTTGTATTATTGGTAGCCACTGCCATCACCTATCTACCAATTGTTGCACCAATATTTGGACTTTGTCAAATCCATTCCAGTTTCATGGCTGCAGAGATCAATTCTCACGTTGATCCACTGTGCTGTATGTTCCCTCCCCCTTCCCTCTCCCCATCCGCAATTCCCCCCCCCTCCTTTTCCCCTGTAAAGTGTCCAATCCAGCTGGGTTAGCTTCACCCAGTCAGCCTCGGACCACCTTTCCTCGTTGGTCTGCTAATTTAACACTTGTAATGAATTATGAGCCACCGCTAGCCCCACTCCCCCCCTTTCCCCGATTCGTAACTTACGTTATCTCCAAATATTCTTACTGTACAGGATTATTATCAGCTTCGGGCATCGTTCGTTTGTTTCAGACTTCACGTGGCAGCTCTGTGTTTTCAGGTTGATCACTAAGTGCCCGCGTGGTTCGGGGCTATATCGACCAGTTTTGTATCGCGTGGAGTGTTCAATGTTCCATGTCCGACGAAGCATTCATCCGCCTGAATTTTCGGGATCCTGGAATTTTTTGTCGCCTCGGGCCCTTGATCTTCCACTCTCTGTCTGTATTCCGAGCACCCCCGGGAGCTGATGAACCCTCCTGTTCACCAAGCAGGTCCGTGATGCAGCCGTTGATGTCCCTCTCCGATTTCAGTTTGATTGTGGTTCCTTCCCATTCTACGGTTAGGGAGAATGGGTAACCTCAATGGTATCTTATCCCTTTATCTTTCAAGAACTTAGTCAGTGGGAGGCATTTCCTTCTCATAGCAAGTGTGAGGGAGGAGAGGTCCTGATAAATGGAGATACTGGCCGTGTCCATGGAGATCTGGTTGGTATTTCTCGCCTTTTCCAAGATTCGGGCCTTATCTGCGTAATTGTGGAATCGGGCTAATATCATCCTGGGCCCTCCCACCGCTCCTCCCACACGATGGATGCAATCAAGTTTGGGCTCATCTAGAGAGTCGTCAACAAACAGAAGTTTCAAGATTGTATGAAGGGTTCTCTTCAGCTCTGTTTCTGTTTCTCCTTCTTTCTCCGCGGTGCCAAAGACACAAATGTTATTGTGTTGTTCGCAATGTTCAAGGTCATCAACCTTCAGCCTGAATTCTTCCTCCCACATCAAAATGTCAGCGAGTCTGGCATCCATCTGTGCCTCAAGTGTAGATAAAGAGGTCTGGTTGTGTTCCACCTCCTCGAGCCTCTCTTCCATTTTGTCGATCCTGTGTGTTATTTTATCGATCTTCCCACTTATGTCCGCTCGCATACTCTTCATTTTGGAAAGCAAGTCAGCCACATCGGATTTAGTTGCGGCCGCCTCGGATCCCGAGGTCGCCATTCCAGTGATGAGAAGAGGGGGATTAGGAGGAAGTTGTGGTGAGAACTTATAGTGCAGAAGTTTTTCTTTGGTAGTCATAGACTCTAAATGCAGGGTGCTTGCGACTGTGGTGTTCGGAATGGTGTGCAAGGGCGTCACACCGCCTGTTATTCTGTTGTGCTCTGCTTATGTGGGGTTTGTTGGTTCTCTCAGTACCTCCTCCGAGGGATGTGTGCAGGTGTCTTCAGGCTGATTGCAGGAGTAAAAGTCACTGACTGCAGGCTGTTCAGTTAAGTGTGATGCTCAAATGGCTGAAGAGTGGGTGCGTTGATTTGCCAAGATCCCAGTTTATTGTAAATTCTGGGTGGACAGTGGTGGATTTTGGCGAATTTGGGTTGCCTTCCTTGCACCTGTATGCTGAGGTTCTTCCTAGGGGAGATCACCATATAGCTCTGGGGGATCTCTGATTGCACAGTTCTGGTTTGCGGCGTTATGCACTATAGGGGAGGCGTGAGCTTGAAGTACTTAATCATATGGGGCAGCGTCCCACTTGTTTCCGTGCCCCTATGGATGTATAGGTGATTGTTCCTCAGCCAGCACCGCTTGTGAAACTGCCGTGGTTCCGTGCGAATACTGGGTTGGTGTTCCGGCCCTTCATACAGTTCACATGGGTGGGCTGCTTCCACTCACCAAGTGCGTGTTATTCGCTGCGTCTGGGCTGCCGTCTGGGTTCATAGCAAGGCATCCGCATGTCACCACGAGACAGTTGATTTCGTGGGCAGCTCATGTTGCGCTCTCGGCGTATTCGTGCTGGGGGGTCCACTTTGCAACAGTGGGGTCAGTGGATCCTCTGTGCCTGCATGCGAAGCGCGGGGGGGTCAGACACCCGGAGACTTCCCCGTCTGTGTCAGCAAAGAATCTCGGAGTCGCCAAGGTAACGCCTGTCCCCAAAGCTTTGCTGTCTTTCTCGTTTGTAGGAAAGCCGTTCCGCTTCGCTTGGCGGTGGTGGTGGGCACTCGCTGGTGGCGGCTCTCCTGCCTTATTCAGTGAAGTGTTCTGTGCTGGATTCGGCCCGCGAAGGTGCACTGCAACACGCGGCCACCTCGAATCTGGGCTCCGTGTACGTTTACACCTTGGGGGGGTCCGAGAGCGGGGGCTCATGCCACTTTTTGGACCTTAGGGCTGGAGCTCACACGGAGGAGAAGATCATCCGTGCGCCCCCTGGTGGCCAGTATCTCTTTTTCTTTTAAGTGTTCCTCAACCTCCTTGTGCTCAGTCTCGTTTTCGCTCTTTCTCTTTACTTGTTCCTCTACATTGAACACCCTTCGTTCTTTGTCATCTTACTCAGTGTTTTGTTCTGCTCTCAAAAACCATCTTCTTCACTCTTGATTCTATGAAAATGTACTGATTTTAATTGTACTGTGAAGTGATAATTGTACATCGCTTTGGTGTAAAGTGCACAATAAATGCAAAATAAAATACAAAATAAAAATGACAATATAGATTTCACTGGAATTCAGGTGCAGACGAGAATCATGCAGCAGAGAATCCATAAATCAAATTGATTTCTCACAGATGATAGTGGAAAGAGTTTTGCAATTGCTTGTTATAAAGTCTGAGGGTGCAGAGTTTTTAGTTGGTTGCTATTGTCATTCATTTCTGCAATAGAGGAGCATGCGTAGTAGTATTATATGCCACCCCACATGCCAGCTATCTTCCTACTGGCTAGTTTATGATTTGCATTATTATTTTGAACCCATAGGAATTACCTTCATGAAGTTGGATAAAGATTTTCCACAAACTACTGATTGACTGGACTCTAAAGGTTATCTTGATGTCCTTAAATCATTTTAATAATATTTGCTTTTTCAGCTGGTATACTTACCATCCCCTAACATGTACTACACAGGCGTACGTGAGCGCATGTGCCCTTCACCATTTTGGACCCAAATCCTGAGACTTAATTACTTCTCTCCATTTCATTGAGAACACATGGCATGTTGCATTTATTGGTCATAAATTAGTAACAAGCAGTATTTATATATATATATATATATATATATATATATTTATATATATATATATATATATATATATATATATATATATATATATATATATATATATATATATATATATATATATATACTCCTATACTCCTACATAGTCACAATGGATGTTTTCTATTGTCATGCATACAATTTGTTGGACTGAAAAGTTACCACTACATTGGAAGGGTTCTCAAATGTATTACCTCATGATTTACTGATAAGTTAAATTAAATCAATATTTCACCTATTTTGCAATTTAATTGTACTATAATGCTGAGCTACAAATTATATTATTTATAGATCTAATTTTCTGCAGAGTAATGAAATTCATGCTCCTGAAGACAGAAAAATTCCCAAAAGCTCTACTTTGATTGCCCCCATTGGATTTCAATTATTTTGTGTTATTAAATGTTATTCTTTGAATCTCTCGAATTTCAAAATTGTATTATTGTCACTGCTTTAATATATATACTCAAACTTCTGACATTTGAGTTGAACATTTGGCTATTTTCAGTACATATGAGTGCAGGGAATGGGAGTATCTTTCAAACTAGGATACCACATTTTTTCTCATTTTATGATTTTGGCATAGAACTCAGTAGAAAATGAAATGGCCACATTCTCTCTGGAGTGACCAATACCATGTACTATGCAGCCTCCCTCTAGTTCCTCACCATTTCTCCACAGGTCACAGAGTTTAATGGTTGACCACTCCCCACTTAAATATGAAAACAGTGTCAGTCATGGAGCTCTGAGCTCAGAAGACCATTTTGCAGGCAGCCAGCCACACTCCCCCTGGGCAAGTCATCTAACCTCTGGTCAAACAATGTTAAGGTTATGACATGCTCCTAAGCACTTATATGCTGTAGACCATGGCCCTGAACATGTGCCCTGAAGTAGAGCAAACATGCGCAGGCACTAGGGACCTCACGATTATTCAAACCCTGCAACCTGTTACCTGTGTTCACTGAAGCGCAGCTGCAGGTGATGTGGTTTCTGAAATTGCTTTTGTGTGGGAGGGAGAGCACATAATAAATGTACATGCCCCACACGAGCCGCTGGTCAATGCAGTCAGCGTAGGGTTGGGGAAGAATAGGCAAACCTGGAGTTTTAAGTATGCATTCAAAACACACATCGCCAGGAAGACTCAAACAGCATGACAATCAAGCCCTTTATCTCTGCCTCGAGTTTCACAACATTGGTCCAAGCACTGCTCATCTCCCACGTGGGTGGTAGCAATGCCCGCAATGCCCTACTCATAGGAGTCCCAAATGGTACCTTTGCTACTGTGAAAGCTGTCCAGCACGCTGCAGCATGTCTCGTCACAGGATATAGAACATTTGACCCACGTCACCCATATCCTCAAGAAAGCTGCATTGGCTACCTCTTCAAGCATGCATCCTATTCAAGACTGCCTGCAACATTTACAAGGCTGTCACAATCAATACAGCACTCTAACCAGCTGAAAACCTCAACATCTCCGGGGGCAAGTACATCACCAGAAGCTACAATAAGCCACTAAATTGGAAGGCCAGAGACAAAGAACTTGCTTAGAGAATGATACAGGAAACCATCCTTTTCTAAATATGCGCTTCATCTCCCGAACACATTACCAACAAAGATTAGACTAGTCCCCTCCATCCTGCACCTCAGGTAGTCCAGAAGAATCTACTCTTCAATTAACATCTTGCCAATCACTCCACTCATCACTATTTCACCCCCCTGCCCCCAGAGATGTACTTCTCCACTGCTAGTCTACCCACCCCAGCCTCTTTGCTACCCCTGCATACTACTTGTAACCCCCTTGGTGTATCCCCTTTATGCATCGCTCTGTTGCTTCCCATCTAAGTTTGAACTTTATAAATCAGATACATAAATGCTGGACTGTGCTCGCCCTGGATATTAAGCAGCAGAGCTTGGCCAGAAAACATAGTTAATAGCACATGGCATTATGAATGATGCAAAAACAAGGGGGGTCTTGGGAGTCCCTCTGCCGGCCAATAAGTCCCGGTTTCGAGATTCTTCCCCAGATTCTTTAGCTCACTACCTCTTTCACAGAGGAGACATATCAATAAGATATCAGTCTTTGTCCTTCCCCGGGGCAGTCCGGCACCGAAATGCCAGGCAATTCTCCTCTGAAGAAGAGTACCGACAGCAACCCCAGACACATGTTTCGGCCTTGTTGGGCCTCATCAGTAGGGTGGAGCTGTGCCTCTCTAAGAGCAGTGAGCAAGGGGTCCACGTCTAGATTATCCTAGTAATTTAGGGTGAGACCCAAAGTTACTTTAATTATGCAAAAACAAGGGGGTTCCTGGTATTCCCACTGCCGGCCAATAAATCCCGGTTTGAGAGTCTTACCCATATTCTTTAGCTCACTTTCTCTTTCATAGAGGATAAATATCCATAACATATCAGTCTTTGTCCTGCCTAGGACAGCACCGAAATGCCAGGCAATTCTCCTCGGAACAAGAGTGATGCCAGCAACCCCATACATGTGTTTCGGCTTCATAGGGCCTAATCAGTAGGGTGGAGCTGTGCCTCTCTAAGAGCACTGAGAAAGGGGTCCACGTCTGGAATACCCTAGTAACTTAGGCTGAGATTCAAAGTTACTTTAATTATGCAAAAAAAAGGGGGGTCCTGGGAGTCCCTCTGCTGGTCAATAGCTAGCGGTTTCGAGAGTCTTACCCAGATTCTTCAGCTCAATATCTCTTTCACAGAGGAGAAATATCCATAACATATCAGTCTTTGTCCTTCCCCGGGGCAGTCCAGCACCAAAATGCCAGGCAATTCTCCTCTGAACAAGAGTACCGACAGCAACCCCAGACACATGTTTCGTCCATATAATAAAATAAAGGCGTCATCACACTGTTTTCTATTTGTTAAGTAAATGGGTTTGTATTAAAGTACTTGCCACATAAATGTACATGATAAAGCATTCCAGCAGTGTGTTTGAGAAGTGTTGTTATTGTACAATATGTGAACTCTGTTCACCAGGGGCAAACGGTGTAGTAGATTTTTACACCAAAATTACAAATACAGTAAAGGAACATATGTTGACCAGAGTGAGCTGAACTGGACAGACTCTTTGGATGCAGGCTTTTGATGACCACGTGCTCCAAGTCTACTTCAGGTTTTAAGCATCTTCAGTCATACTACATTTTGTCTGCAACAGTATGTTAATGTATTTAGCTGGACCCCCATTATGTCCCATTAAATGGCCAGCAGACTAAAAGAATCAGAAACGCTAGAGAAGCCGCCTAGGTGGGGAAAGGTAGCTACTGCACATGGGCTCTGCTGACCAGTAGTACTCCCTTATATTCTAAGAGACTGCAACCTACAGACAGCAGTTTATTAGGTAGTGGGTATCGCTATTAAATGGACAGGCTAAAACAAAACGTTAAAGGGAAAAATCGGTGTTGAGGCTCAAACCCAACAATTTTGGCTGCTCCCCCAGCACGGTCGGACTGGGACAAGAAATGGGCCCAGTCACCCAAAAAAAAAGTGGCCCACCCTTCGCCTCAAAAAAGTGGCCCACCCCTTGCCTCACGACCTTTGACCTCTGATGACGGGAAGTGATGTCATTTGACCCCACACCAAAGTGACATCCCGGGAAGTGATGAAACGCAACCTTTCACCCATTGACAAAACAGGAAGTAGCATCAAATAGCATTGTTCCTAAGTACACCAAATTGCTGTGAATCCAAGCAGACGTCCAAGGCCAAATGATATGTTATTGTATAGAACTTATGCTTAAGATCTTTTTTATAGAACAGATATGGATACAATATCACCCAGCCTGTGTTGGTACTCATTTATAGGCCTAAGAAGGATGAAAAGCTTTTTGAAAAGTAAAAAAGAAAATTAGAATGTTTTAATTTATATTTTTCAATTTTTTTTTCCAAACTGGCCCAGGCATGGCCAGAAACCAGCCCCCACCCCCCAGGGACGGGACGATTTCCCCCAGGCAGGTGTTTTCCCCTCTAGTTCACTAAATCTATGGCTGGAGTGCACACTTATGACCTAAGGATGGGGCACCCATGTGTGTATTGGGCGGAACATGCATGTACAGTTATGACGGCCTGGGGGAATGACATGGGAATACCCACATGTGTAATGATATCTCTTGTGCATCTATATCATCTGCTGTGTCTCTGGTGATTTTGGAAGTAAAATTGCGGTACTATGTGTCGATGATACACCCAATTCCAGCAAGAGAAAAGTACTATATTTGCTGACAGTGCACAGTAGGTGACTGGTGGATCTGGCAACAACCATCATTGATTGTAAGTTAATATGTGGGATATGCAATGTACTGTTAATGTTAATGTTAATTGGTCTTGTACTGCGCACTGTCGCCACTTATGTGGTCTCTTGGTACTCTGGCGGATCTGCAATAGAAGAAGGGTTGCAGGTTTTGTTAGTGGGGTTGAGAGGGAGACAAGCAAGAAAGCTGTGATGTGCTGTTGACAGCTTCAGTTTGGAGAAACCGATCACGAGTTGATGCATTTTCGGTTTGTAGTCGTCATGTGATGTTGAGGTGTGATTGTTTGTGGTTTTTTTTCATGTCAGATGTGAAACTCATGTGGCTTGTGGTGCAGTAGAGGTATGGTTGTGTTTAGTTCAGAGTTTGGGGTAGGTATGCATAAAGTTGTTAGTGGCAATGAATCCAATGTTCCATCTGAAAGTGATACATTTCCCATCCTCAGCCATTCATTCTAATGCAATAGGCCCCCCCCGCGCAAATCATTCAGATGAGACACATTCCCTGTCCCCAACCTTCCATCCAATTGGGCCACGGTGTCTGCCTCCAACCAATCCCTCTAAGTGCAACACACTTCTCACCCCCGACAGTCCATCTAACTATGATACATCTCTCGTCCCTGACCGTTACTCAAAGGAAGACAAACTTCCCACCCTCAACACTTCGTTCCAAGCCTGTACCCCTTCTCGTCTACAACAGTCCCTCTGCGTGTGACGCATCTCCCATTCCCTGCAATCCATCCCGGTGCGACACACCCTTAAACAGTCCATCTGGGTGTGATGCTTTACCTGCCTCCAACATTCTGTGGAAGTGTGATGAATTTCCCACCCCACACATTCCATTCCAGTCAACCCAGCATGATACAGAAGTTACATAGTGCCTGTCTCATAGCGCAGCAGGGAGCATAAAAGATGTATTTGTCAAATGAGCTGAGATTTTAGACAGTACCTTACAGTGATACCTGCTTTCACCCCATCATCCGTCTCTCCGGCTGCCAGAGTCCCACCTCCCTTAGTGCTAAGTTGACACTGCTTGAAGGTTTCCCATGCCACCAGATACGTAACTGCAGCTAATGTGGAGTTTCCTTGTTTCAGGAAACATGTTACATGCCCTTTCACCACTATCCAGGTGCACCCAAGCATTGGAAGAGCAGCGAAAAAGCAAGTAGAGAGGATGTGGGGAGGTTAGAGATTGCCATTGTCAGTAAGAATGAGAGGGAAAGGAAGGCTTGGGGAAATAAAAGGTCAAAGATTAAGACAAGGAATGATGGACAGGAGGATATGTGAAATCTGGACTCAATTTATTTTTTATTGTTCTTTTATAAAGAGCTTAATAACAGCAAGTGGTTTCTAAGCACGGGGTGTGAACATGTGTTGCACCACATTGCCGTCCATTATTTGGAGGCCTTCTTCACAGGTGGTCACTCTCCTCTGCCTGCCCTCCCACTCGAATAGCAAGCCAAAGGGGAATGTCCATTTGTATCTTATTTCTTTCTTCACCAGTTCCCTCACTAGCGGGCCCATTTCCCTTCTTTTTAGGAGTGTTGCCGATGCCAAGTACTGATACAGTTGGATTTCGACTCCATTCATCCTTATGTGATCTAGCAGCCGTGCTTTCCTGAGTATCTGTTCCTTTTGTGGGTAGGATGTGATTGCTGCTACAACGTCCCTTGGTCTCTCTCCTGGGGCACCGGATCTTTTCGGCCCCACCCTGTGGATTCTGTCAATCCCTATGTCCGCTGAATCTTGAGCCTCAATTATGTCTCTGAATACCTCTTGCATCGAAACCTTAAGGTCTTTATCCGACACCGTTTCCGGCACAAACTTGATGCGGATGTTGGATCTGCGAGAACGGTTCTCCAGATCCTCACACTGAATTTCTAGGTTATGGGTGAGTCTAACCAGATGTTCTTGTGTTTCACTGCTTTGTTTCGCCTCCTTTTCTATGTTTTGCACCATTCTCTCCACGGTGTCTGTCCTTTCCTCCAATTTGGCCACATCTGTTTTCAACTCCTGCACCACCTGCTTCATCTCATTTCTCATCGTGGCAAATTGGTCCTGGACTGTGGACATGAACCTGTCCTGTAGCTCTGCAAACCAGGATCGCATATCGTCCTTTGAGGGCGGTAGAGCGTTTTGGTTTGGGGCGTTTGTGTCCGTAGTGGGCTCTTCGCTTGTCCTATCTTTTGAGTTTGCCCCTGTATCCAAGGACCACATCTGGAGTAGACTCGTATCCTGTTTGTAGGATTACGGGGTGGGCTGTGAGGTGCCCCCCCTTCCCCCTTGCCCGTGACATATTCTTTACTTATGGAGGTCTGGGGTCCCCCCCTTCTTGTGACCTCCCCAGTTGTGGAGATTGTCCAAAGTTATGAGTTTAATGACAACGGAGAAGTCCCACTGGGATCTGTGTGGGAGGCCTTTAAGGCAGTAACCAGGGGACATATAATAGCACTAAAGGCCACCAAAGACAAGCAACATCAGGAATGGGAAAGAACGCTCGAGAAGAAGCTGGCTGAAATCCAAGGGGAGCTCATAACACATCCCACAAAGAGTCTCAAGAAAGCAATGAAACATGTACAGGGACAATTAGAGATCCTACGCAACAATAAAGCTGAGAAATCACTCCTCTACTTAAAACAACGGTACTACATCATGGCTAATAAGGCAGACAAACTGCTAGCAAGACAACTCAGGGAAAAGCAGAAAACAATGACGATACTGAACATAAAAGATGCAAAGGAATGCCACATACGAACACAAAGGATATAGGGGATGCGTTCAAAGCTTACTATCAAGAGTTGTATGCAAAAGAGCACCCTGACGAGTTGCTTCAAGACAGGTTCCTACAATCCATCCCCATACCGACTATAGCAGAAGAGGACAAGCAGGCCCTGGAGTCTAAGATCACAGAAGAGGAGGTCAGTAAAGCGATAAAGAGCTTCCCAACATCAAAGACACCTGGCCCGGACAGTTTCATGGCCCAGTTTTACAAAAAATATGCTGATACATTAGTCCTTGTCCTGACAAGTCTTCTCAATACATTCAAAGACAGGGGCAACGTAACTCCTTCCATGAACGAAGCGAAAGTCCTCGTGTTCCACAAAACGGGTAAAGACCCGACCCTCCCGGGCTCATATCGCCCGATAGCCCTAATAAATCTGGACGCAAAAATATACACAAAGGTGCTGGCGGCCAGACTATCGCCCCTCCTCACAACCCTAATAAACACAGATCAATCAGGCTTCATCCCCGGTAGGCAAACTCATGACAACTTAAGAAGAGTAACCCATCTGATAGAAAAAATAGGCATTACCCAAACACCGGCAATACTACTCTCCTTGGACGCCGAAAAGGCTTTTGACCGCGTTGAGTGGTCTATCCTCTTCAAAACACTAAAGCATATGGGGTTCGAGGATCAGTTTATAAATATGATAAGAGCTAATTACAACTCCCCAGAGGTAAGAATAGCCATAAATGGAGAGGTCACTGACAGGGTACGGATCTCAAGAGGTACGAAGCAGGGCTTCCCCCTCTCACCCCTGCTATGCGCCATATTCCTGGAACCCCTTCTAATCAAGATAAGGGAACTCAAGGAGGTAAGGGGGATAGAGATGGCGGGCAGGCAACATAAAGTCATAGCATATGCAGACAACATGCTGCTTGCCCTAGAGGACCCCGGGAACTCACTACCAAGAACCATAGAAATACTAGAGGAATTTGGGGGTTCTCAGGCATGAAGATTAATAGGAAAAAATCAGAGATCATGCTCTTAGCCGGGAACAAGGAATCTCTTGAAGCAGTGGCGGGACAGCTCAGTCTAAAAACAGCAGAGGAGGGCATCAAATATCTGGGGGTGACACTCACGCACAGGGTTGACATGATTTATAAGAGTAACTACACCCCCCTATTGGCTAGAGTCAAGAAGGACCTAGAAAGATGGTGTCCACTTAAGATCTCTTGGTGGGGAAGAATCCAATCTGTCAAAATGAACATACTCCCCAGGGTACTCTACTATTTCCACGCTCTCCCAGTCACAGTCCCTGACCCCATTTTCAAAGCTCTCTCCAAAACCATATCTCAATTTGTGTGGAACAAGAAACCCCCGAGGGTTGCCAGAGCTGTTCTTACGGCACCGATAAAGGCCGGTGGAATGTCCCTTCCCCATTTTAAGAAATACTATCAAGCTGCCCAACTATGGGTTCTGAAGGAATGGCTGGGGGAGAACCAACAAGACAATCTGGGTAACGCAAGATAGGGCGGTCGCAAGGACCCCACTAGAGGACCTACTGTGGAAGAATAAACAAAACAGACACCAGAACCTTCGAGTAAGCAAAGTCATGAGAACTACACTAAACGCCTGGGATGCCCAAACCAGAAAGGGAATCATGACCACCCCACTGGCTCCCTTCACACCTATTTGAGCCCAGCGCCTTCGAGAAGTGGGAAGGAGCAGGATGCAGGAAAATCGGGGAACTGTTCCAGGACAAATAAATACAATCTTTTGTGGCCTGTAAAAATATGTGGAAGCTAGTAGAAGCAGACAGATACAAATACGAACAGTTAAAGCACTGGCTGTGTACACCAGAGGTTTTCCAGGCGGCCACAAGGGACCTCACACCCTTTGAGACGTGTTTAATAACCAACCCAGAAGACAAAAAGCTGGTGTCGCTGTAAAAACGCTGTACAGCTCCATCTGCACACCAGAAGAGGAAATCAAATGGACATACATGAGAAGATGGGAAACCACACTAGGGGAGGAAATTACCAGGCAGCAATGGGAGGAACTGTGGTCAGGCATCCCCAAACTCAACAGGGCTGTCCAAACTAGAGAAATGTGGCTGAAAATACTTATCCAATGGCACTATACCCCAGAGAGACTTGGGACAATGTACTGGGAAGCGTCGAACCGTTGTTGGAGGGGGTGCCAGGTCGTAGGAACCTGGAGACACATCTGTTGGGAGTGTCAGGGAGTGAAGAGCTTCTGGAAGGAAGTTCAAACGGAAATGACAAAAATATACCCGGAGGCGGGCCAAATGGGGGAGAGGGTGTGGTTGTGCGAATTCAAAGACCCCTATACCAAGAAACTTTGCAAAGCACATTGGAGGAGCTTTATGGGCCTGGTCATTGCAGCATGGGTAGCAATAGCCCAAAGCTGGAAGAAACGAGACCTACCACTGGCTTACACCTGGCTGTGAAAGGTGTGGTCCCAAATGACCATGGAAAAAATTACGAACCATCTCCAGGCCCAGAACGACTCCTTCATGAGGAAATGGGGTTCAGTGTTGGATTACCTGAAATCAGACTATATGGAACAATGGTGTCCACACAACATTAAAATATCGGACATTTATAGCACGTAAGAGTTCCCGAATAAGAATACACAGAGGACCAGACTCTTCCGCGGGGCGGGGAGGGAGGCGGGAGGATTGTTGGGGAGAACACTTGTGATGATGTTTATTGTTTGTTGAAAAATAATAAAAAACATGTTTAAAAAAAATAACTCAAAGGCTTAAGATGGCCTGAAACATCTGCATACAAGAAACAGCTGTTACCTAAATGGGAGAGACTGACCTCCGGTGTAAGATAACAGAAACACTATTCAGAGACGTTACCCACCCTCCTCTTCCTGACCTACAAATAATAGGAATACATAACAGAAGATAAAGTCTATTACCCAGTCAGTGGTAGAAGCCATGGATGAGCTCATGGAAAGCCCAAGCTTTCCAAAAGGAGAGGGCACTGTGTAGGCCTGTTTGCTTCTGCTTTTGGGAGAGGTAAAGGAGAATGCAGCAACTAGAAGCTGGAAAGGAAGGCCGTCAGAGAAGGGGACATAGCTTTATTCCTAAAAGAGCAAAAACAGTGAACATCTCAGTGGGATACGAGAGTTTACGTAACGAAGCCAGGTTGGGACACGCTATCAAAGAGCATAAAGGCAGACCGAACGTGGTGACAGATAATAAGTAATATATGGGCACTAATGGGAAAAATATCCCAATAGCAGAAAAATCAGCAAGTGAAGACAAAGGGATGATAGATTCGATGTCCAAAGAATTATCGTCACTTAAATTGTCAAAATACAAGGGTAAAAAATGGAGGTCAACGCATTAATTTGAAAAAAGTGTCACTATTACATATTAGCATCCTGGGGGAAGGGTGTCGGGTGGCCTCCAAGCCAATCAGGGAGCTTGAAATGCGGGTTTACCTCAGGGTACAACCTATGTTGTGAGTCCCCTGGGCATCGGGAGTTCGCCCCTTTTCCCCATCAGAAAGCAGGTAAGTCCTCCCCGCCCCATCTCCTTCTCCACTCCAACCTCAATTTCCACCAACCCCTGCCCCCTCCATGCCCCACCACTGAAGCTTCCTGGTCCCTCATCAGCACCGGGAACACTGTGTGTGACCGGCACTTCCCACTGTAGCAATGGCTGCCATGGAGAGAGAGAATGGATGAGTGTACTTCCCTTCTTCTTTGGCCATGGCAGCCAACTTGGTTTGTATTTATTTGAGAACTTAAAAAAAACAGCATCCTTGAAAAACATGTTGGGATGCTAATAGCAATAAACCCCTTTAGGCGGGACTTTACCAGGTCTGATAATGCTCCGTCTAACATTAAAACTGGCCCCGGCATTACCTGACCTGCCCTTCTGGGTGTATTGTTTAATTCAAGCCAAGGGTGGGAACTAATGCTCCTGAGACCCCTTACTATCTTTTTTAAATGTATGGAGTGGGTAGGTGTGCCCATTTCAGCACAACCAGTGTAAACTTTTCACACAATCATTACTTGAAATTTGCCACTCAAACTCACCCCATTGTAAGAAGCTCACTGCTTCCCATCAAATTTGATTTCTTATCTACTGTACATCTTTTGTGATCAAAAGAGTTTTGTTCCTCCCTGTATATATGAACTAAGAAATTATTTTTTCAACAATATCCTGTACAGTTTACATATGATTTTTGACTTGTTTGCATAGGAACTAAACCTACCTCAAATGTATTTAAAAGTTTTAAATCAAAAATAAATAATGTAATATTTTTCACTTATCGGAAATAAAACAATCTGTCAACTGCATTAAATGTTTAATTCATAGAATTAAAATCTCCCCTCTCTCTATCCTGCCCGCTTTTTTTAAATAATATATCTGTGTCTGAAAGCTTTTTTCCTATATGAACTACCAATGTTGAATCCCCGCTCCCCTTTCACTTCGAAATACATTAACCACGTAGGCATCCAATCTGAGCGGGCAAGTATCTTTATCCACTACCACTTCTGCTAATTATTACAAAAAACTGCCTCTCCGAAAGAGAAAACACGTGCGTACCTACGTCATTTAATAGGGGTGGACTACGTCATATATAGATATTCTTTATTCAGTTTTACCATCTTTATTTTACAGTTAGTAACATCTCAATACACATCCGAAGAGATATGAAGGCTGTGACAGCCATACATGGTGGAAAGGAAAGGTACATAGGTGAAGGGCAGGGTAGGGAGGGCACAGCGAGGGTGGGGAGCAGGAAGAGCGGGAATGGGAAAGGCAAAGAGCGGGCTCATGCTAAGTGCACACGCTGACATGTTGCTTCTCCTTGATCGAACAGCTCAAGCATGATACAAGTCCATACAATGTGACCGAATACGATGGTGTCATGCTATGTGCATACATTCCTTAAACAGTGCCCTACTGTGGACTGTTAATGCACGCAATGATTTGTGAGTCCATTGTCTTTGGCCAAGATCAGGGATCAGGCTGTAAACCAACCAATAGCTTATTGACCTAGAGTGAGGTGGTCTCGATGCAGAGCTAATTTAAACTGTGCATCAAATTCAAGTTAACATAATTGTGCTTTTTCCTTACTTAATGGCTTTGGGATGGCTCGTTGCCAGTGGTCCAGTCTTTCGTATTTTGGTGACCACCTCTTGAAGAAAGCATTTTCAACGTCAAGCTCGGGTTAAAAGTAAGCTTGATATTGGAATCAGTAAAATGACATTGACTGTACCTTTCCAGCAGGACAGTCAACTGATGTCTGGTGCCAGCTAATGTGCAGGCAGATAACTCCCAGTTGCTCATAGTCAGCAGCTTTTGGCCATGACCAATCAAACGCTTGGCTCTTCGGGGCCAGGGACTGTCGTGGTCTCGTTTGCTAGATCCATGTGGGTTCAGGAAAAGGTCCTGGAAGGTGTCGGATCAATTTAGGGGCCTGTGGTGATGTTCGAGATTTTTGCCCTGGTTTTGCCTCAGAGACACTGCACTTTGGCTCTGTTAGCTATGGAGCCTATGGGCTCACAAATGTCCTGTCTCCCGTCAGCCAGGTAATTTCCTTGACGAAGGGTTGAAAGCAAGTTGGCAGCAATGGAGGTCCCATTAAGACAGGTGAGATGAGGGTTAGTCCTGGTCTCAGCCTGAAATACATGAAGTCCAGTTTCCAAAGATCCCAGCCACGCTCTGTCATCAGGTGCTTGTGGTGGGTCCTTCCAGACCCTTAGTCTGTTTTCAGATGTGGACTATCTGTCCATATCTGAACAAGTAACTGGAACAAGCCCTCAATATTTATGGGGAATAGCTGTGAAGCTGAGTCCAAAACCCCAATTATATATTTTTATCCTCTAAAACATTTTTCCAGCCAAACAATCAGTGCTTATCCCGACATTGAATATTGACTGGTCAATATCTCAGAATGTGGATATACTCATGTTTCCAGAAACCAGGCCATACTTGTCAAAGCTGGTCTTTGGTGAATCACATTCATACACAGACACATTTGTATCGCACACACATGTTTACTCGAATGAAAAATGCCCAGTTGTAGATCCTCCCTTCTTCATTTATCAATGGGTACCCTGTTGGCACACTTTTGGGATTCAGCCATGCTCCATCCCTGAACTACCAACCATTGTGGGCGCCTAACAACCAGCCAGGTGACGTGACAATCTTTGGGCACGTGGTGCACATGTGGAAAGTCCTACCCATGTGAACTTAAAGTATCTGAGGTGTAGATCAGGGATTGTGTCCTTTGCAAGCTCTATGGATTGGAGATCTTCATTAAAAAAAAATCAAAAACAAAAGAAACCAGAGAGTGAGAATTGAGGAAGTGCAGTGACGTGGCCACAGATATGCAATTTTGACAATTCGATGTAACAGGACAACTGATGTTCAGAACCTCAGCGTCAATAGCCCAAACAAACGAGGCACAGTTATCACTCACATTGGGAAGCCCATCCAAAGGATGCATAGTTATCAATCGCATTGGAAAGCCAAACCAAACGAGGCACGGTTATCAATCACATTGGGAAGCCCATCCAAAGGATGCATGGTTATCACTCACATTGGGAAGTCCAACCAAAGAATGCATGGTTATCAATCACATTGGGAAGCCCAACTAAATGAGGCACGGTTATCATTCACATTGGGAAGTCCAACCAAAGGATGCACTATTATCAACCACATTGGGAAGCCAAGGCCTTACATAGTGTTTGGACAGGCACCTTATCTGTGTTTCAGAAAAAATGGTATCTTCGGAATAACAAAATATTATTCTGACATCATCAGTTGCCTATCTAGACATATGGGGAAGAGGGCATAGCAATAAAAGGGCTCTATTCAGCAACAATCGTCACCAGTGAAAGTGAAATGTCCTTGCAGAAGTAACTGCAGTAAACACTCAATTTATTCTAGGAAATGTTTTATCACCAAACTAACATTGTTCCTTTTGGTTTCATTGAGGTGCCCATAGAAAACATACTAACTCTAAAACAAAGGAAAATTAGAATTGTAGGTGACTTTAATCTAGTGCTAGGCCCAAATATATATAGTACACATTTACACTGAATGGGTGACAATGGTGCATATCAGAGTCTTCTTGCTCTAATGGAAATGACCAACTTAAATGTGTGACAGGAATGAATCCTAAAAAGAAGGGCTAAACACTCTATGCCTCTGTTCATCACTCCTAGACCTGTATTGATTCTATTCTTGGCCCAAATGAAATACTAGAATGGACTATTGATTCCCATATTGTGGATATATCAATATTGATTCATGGTGAAGTTATCTTGCAGAAAGAGAGCTATGATGCGTAAAGAGGACTATGATGGCCAAAAGTAACTCCCTTTGCCACATGAAAAGTGTGCAGAGTGTTCAGTAAAATCAAGTTGTTTTATGGTAGAAAACAGAGTCTCTGTCCCTGATTTATTTATGTTGTTGGACATACTTAGTCTAGGATGTAGCGCTTAATTAGAATGCTTTTTCTTTATTTCCTAGGATTTCGATTGAGCTGGCACCCAACCCGTCTCACACCCCCTTTTACAAATACCCAGGGTCATAGTGGACCATGAACAATGCACCAGGCCGGTTTGTGAAAATGCAATATTTATTTATTTTAATTCAAAGAAAATCACACAGTTTTAATATTGGGCAGCAATCACCAATGGGGTGATAATTACAATGTAAACTGATGAAATACACTTGGTTGACCTTCTACTAGAACATATCCAAAGCACAGAGGAATAGGAGCAATTGTACTGTTTGGGTAGATAGCACCCGAGTTAAGTTTCCCCCTGCAATGGTCCCTCAAACCCCAGTTAATCGGATTTTGAGTGGATAGAGAGGAGCAGTAAGGAGTCAGGGATACGAGGCAGCAAATGGAATTAAAATCCGACCTTCCCTCACGAATGGGAGGCAAAACCTTTGCAATTGCATAAATGACACTCGGATTTGGTAAATAATTCATTTAAATGTGCGATTGAATATATGAGGTAAATACGATTTATCACAGTATCAGGGAGGCGATAACACTAGCAACTACAAGGCAAGGTATCAACAAATGGCATACAGTTCAAATATCCACTTTGAAGTGACAACACAGTGCAGCCAGAATCACACGCACAGAATTCGCTTTTTCTAAATTACACGGGTTTAAATGTGAAAAATGGTTTGAAAAACAGGTGAAATAGACAGAATCGGAATGCAGTTTTTAGGCTGGGGGATAGATGCACATCACAGGGACAATATGAATGTGAAAGAGTGACTGGATGAGATTTTCAAGGGGAAAGTAAATTCGGTTTTGGGAAAATAAAGCAGTTAAAAGAGACAATCGGTTCAAAAAGCAAAGGACACATTTCACTTAAACTACTTTTAATGACTAGATTGTTAAAGAAAGACACAGTCCACTCCAAGATTGATTTGCAAGGTTAACCTTTTCACCACGCGTTCAGCTCTACATAGGAATTCATTTAAATTATTCAAAATATGACTAAGGACTTATGCAAGACAGAAATGAATGGAAGAATTGCGCTAACACTTGAACATTAAGGAAGAGAATACACAGAGGATTCAGACGATCTGAAACAGGGTATTGGTGGGATTACCAAGAGAGTGGAACAAATACAAAGGGCCTCATTACACGAAAGGCGGTAAGGGTTAACGGTCACCGGTAATGCTACCAGTGACCGTTAACCCTTACCGCCTTACTACGAGTTCCCTTTGTGGAAACCGACTTTAACGACTGGTTTTATCAGCCGTTAAAGTAGGGTGCCGCAAAGGGACCTTGGTGCTAATTACCGTACCGCAATTTGCGGTACCGTAATTAGCGCCTTCCCCATTCCCATTATGCCCTATGGTGGCAAAAATGGGAATGGGGAATGGCCTTGGTGAATGGGGAATTACCGCCCCTGCTCACCTTGGAGTAGGGCGGTAATTCTGCCATCCACCAAGGCGGGCACAGTAAAATACCGGCGGCAACCATGTCACTAATAGCACCATGGTTACCATCTACCGTGTAATGAGGCCCAAAGTATCAACATAGGGTATACTATGAGTTGCTATGGGATGGGTAAATACTCACAATCAGCGCTTACGTTTTGGATTTGTGACAGCCAACCGGGTTTCTGGACTCAAAGGATCTGGTAACCATGGTGGACTCTCCTGGCAAAAGACAGCTGGGCAAAGGTCTGGTCACGGCACAGCAGCACCTCAGCCGGATGGAGCGGGTAGCAGAGCAAGCAGGCAGCACTGGAGCATCCCAAAATAGGCTCAGCCACCTTTTACCTTTCTGTCTGAATTTAGTGGGATTTTGTTATGGGGTTTCATTCTGAAGGGTGGTCTTGCCTGGATAGGAGGGCCTGAACCAACTATCCCTTTCCTGGCAGTGGAGTCTGGAATCTGCAGGGTGGGTCTGGAATCAGCAGGATGAATATGAAAAGTCTGGATTCGCAGCAGCTAGAAAATTCAGAAGAGTGTGTCCTTTGTCTCTGTGAGCTTCCCCCTTTTATAAGGCAGGTGACATCACAGGATTTATTGTTGGGCAGAACTAAGCTAGACCTACCCCAAAGAATCGGATAGGTCAGCCTACGTTATGTCACCTCCTCCTTAAGGGCAGATTGAACTGAAGGAGGGGACTGAGTTTTATGGGTTTGTTTTATGAGGTACAGATCCATCCCACATTCACTTTTGCCAAAATCAGTTTAGGACCTAAATCAGACATTTATACAGTAGTGGCGCTTCCACAAATCATATAGGCACATTGCATATTCCACACAGAGCATACTACTCCCACTCCCAAGTTTGTAGGACTTTGTTTTGTCCTTCCAATAATTTTTTGTCATTTTCAGTGAGAAATATTTTTCCCAAAATTCTATAACTTTATACATGTATACCTATTATCATAAGGCATGTTAGTATAGAATTTCAAAGTGGCACCATATACACTTTCCTCAGAATATACAATTTCCTGTCATTTCAGTCCCCAACATGATAGTGAAGGCTACCACGTCTTAATTTAAAGCCACCAACATTGCATTTAAACTGTAAAACTTTTACATTACGGCATGGGCCGGTTGCAGAGATAAAAAGTCTTAAAGTTTATTAATAAAATATTCTTTTGAGCCAGATGGCCAGCATTGTCTCCCAAATAAGGGCATAACTTCCAAGGCTGCTCTGGAGTTGGCTTTGAACCCCCCCAGTTGAAGTTGAGGGGAGGTGTTATTAGCAATTTCACACCTGAGTGTCCTGGAACTCTAATGTAAAAGGCGTAAGCCCAGACAAAAAGTCTGACGAGCGTGTGATATGCTACCTCTTAGTCCATTCAAAGTTTCCAAGGGGCAGCTCCTTTTGGGGGAAGGCCGCTCCTCTTGCCAGCCTGCAAATGTCCTTTAAACCCAAGCACGAAAACCTGTTTTGCTAGTTGCCCAGTACAGCAAATGCATTTATTGATTTATTTATGTATTTATTTGAATATTTTCCTGAGCCAAAAGCAAGGCTGTTGGAATAAAACATTACATTAGATTTCAAACAGAATCCCCCTTACATTTCTAGACAAGGACAGGGCCTTATTCAAGATTACACTTTTAAAACCGGCCTTTTTTCGTGGTGGCAAAAGCAACCATTTTTACACATGGTTAATTCTGCTGGGATGTCACTTACAAATGTGGCCTTCTTAAATTTATTTTCTGAATCTTTCCAAAGCCCCAGTCATGTTTCTAATACACAGGCTTCTGTCCAAATAAAGATCCCTTGAAACTGACATATGCGCAGAAATATAGGTTTTCTTTTGAAAAGTTTATCTGGGACATTTTGTAGCAAAAAGTCAAGCGTTTTTCTGTACGGCTGGGAATAAAGTTGTTTGTAATTTCACAGATTTCTGTCTGACACAGCCTGTCATTCAGTGAAAAATGCTTTCTTTTGCTGTAGCACAATCTGGATATGGCTAGGCATAGCTGGGTCTCACTGGATCAGGACTGTGTATTGTTGAACAGATGAACAAGGGTATCAGGCTCCATCATTTGATTGCAACATATTTCCTTTCTTCATGGGAAATTTTGGAGCTTGCAGCCAGGTAGCACCGCTTTTCAACTCTCTTCTTTGATGCATATCAGGAAACACACTGGCAGCCTTTCTTGGTGTGTTCCCGGTTCCATCTTGTCCCATATGTTCTTGGCAAAGACAGCACAGCCATTATTTTGGTGACTGCAAAACACAGTTTTTAAGGCAAGGCGATAGTGCTCAACAGCGCCAGTGCAGCCATTTTGCTGGTAAATGCTGGAGTGCAGATTGGTGATGGAGGGGAATTCTGCTGGGCGGGTAAATGTACCCCACATGATGCAAGTGGCCAGAGGTGGATTTGCTTCTCTGGTTGATATTAGGACACAAACACAGTATTTGATACAGAACAGCATTTTTGGAAACAAGGTGAGGAGAGGTCTTGCAAACTGCTAGCTGAATAAATGAAGAAAATAGAGAGCCGCCAGGTGTTCAACTTGCTCACTATTGGAGCAGGAGACACGAGTGCACTTATTATGAGAACTTGTGCGAGTAAAGAATCCTCCTTTGAGGAATGTGCTAGAATGCTCTTTCTGGATTTGCCCCTCCCTAGATAGATCTTGCCCAGCAAAGTGTGATTCACTCAGTGATTTGAAATAGTAAAATCATATGTGACATCTCCTCAGTGAAGGTGATCATGCCTCCTGGTTTAGGTGACATCAAGACTGAATCTGTTAAGCAATTCACAGAAAGCCTGTGTCCACTGCTATGTGATGTCCATTATGCAAATACTACACACATTTCCCTTCCTTAAAACGGTATATCGAGCATGGTTAGGGTATGCTATTGAGTGGTTACAATGTTTGAAAGAACGATAGCATAACTTGATAACATATAAAAGAGTTTAAACATAACTTGTTAATATGTAAAAGAACTAAAGCGTACATATTGGCATGATTATACAACATATAGACCATTGTGGAGTTCATGCTGCTATTGTTGACTCGTTATTGTACATATTCACATAGATGTACCATGTTCCGTGTTTAACCTTTATTCTGCTGGGTCTCCCTTTGGTTCTACTTACTTCAATGTTTTTTCCTTTGTTTTTCCATAAAAACGTGAACCTTTTTTTGCCTCCTTGCCTTTCATATTTAGTTCAGTTTTGCAATCCCAATGCCCTTGTTTCATCTACATAACCTGTTGCTATGCCACACTCTCCCTTCTGCCGTCTGCACCAAGGAGAACTTCAATGATTTTGCGTGGAGCAGACCACTTCCTGTTCTGACCTTTCCAGTTCCACAGTAAATTAGTATGCACCCAATCACATGCTCTGTACTGCTGACTAATGGGCAGCTTGTGCATATCAGATATTTTCTTATTATATTCTTGTTTATCTCTAATATTTTCTCTTGCTTCTTAGAGATTTATGTTTATTTTCATAGCTCTTTCTAACCAACCCGGACATAGCTTGGAATTAGGTTTCCTGCCACTGAGTAATTGAAATGGTGATACACCATGGTTGAATATGGGTTACACCTATGTGCCACGACTGTATTGTGTGCTTCTTGTTTCCAATCTTCGTCTATCATTATGGCACCCTTTATACTTTCCTTTATTACTCTATTGAACAGCTCTACCACCCCATTTGTTTTTGAGTGATACACTAAGCTTGTGAAACTTGTGGGACACTATTATGTGTCATGTTGATGATTGAATGTTCTGAACTGTTCTCACTTCTACTTATCTGAGAGTATCTATTAAGACTATGCAAACTGGTCTTCCAAAATCCAAGCCCACTCTCTCCATGGTGAGTTTGGAATGTGCATTAGTGGCATGAGATTGGTGCGTGTACAACATACTTTCTCACTCTGTGTTCACCTGTGGGACAATCTCTAATGATTCTCCCTTTCTGCATGTCATATGCAGGCACCAATTATCTTCCCTGATTCTTTGTTTAGTCTTTGTCATACCTTGATGCCTTTCATGTGCTAAATCTATCATATTATGTCTCACACCTGCAGGTGGTCTCCTTTCTTTATTAAGCCATTCTTAGTGCGCAATTCATCGTTAACTTTCCACATTGGTACTTGATTGAGTTATTGTAGTGCTTGCTTGCTATTTCTTTATTTCAGTATGGAATCTTTCACTTTGTGTAACTGTTATTCTTCATGCATGGCTTTGTCCCATTCTACTTTCGATACTGTGCTCTGCTCGATTGATAATAGTTGATCTTCAATCTCTATGTCTGCATCATTCTCTTCCTCATCAATAGGTAACCTGGATAGGCAGCTTGCTGCTCTGCTCTTCTGGTATTCTGGTATATATTTAAATTCACATGTGCGTTCCTATAAGTTTGCAACCCACTTCCTGATGTGGAACGGAATGTCATGTGACTTCTCCTTTAACGATTTGTTGTCAGTCTGTATTTGAAACACTGTGGGCCTCATTACGACCCAGGCGGTAAGTTACCGCCTGGGCCGTGACTTTACCACCATGGCGTAAACTACATTTACGCCATGGTGGTTGGCGGACTTACCGCCCCATTCCGACCTTGGCGGGGCGGTAAGTCCCCAATCCCCATTTACCCTTCCCCATTCCCATTTTTGCCCCATAGGGCATAATGGGAGTGGGGAAGGCGTTAATTACGCCACCGTAAATTACGGTGGCGTAATTAACTCCATGGTCCCTTAGCGCCATGGATTTTAACACCTGGTGTTAAAAGCTCCATGGCGCTAAGGGACCTCGTACTCAGGCGGTAAGGGTCGGCGCTGTTTACGCTGCCGTAAACCCCTTACCGCCTGGGTCGTAATGAGGCCCTGTGCCTCATAGAAATGGTCTACGTTATTCCACTGCCCACTTGATGACCAACCCTTTTTTTTCTATATTGGACTAATGTTTTTCTGCATCTTTGAGTTCTCTTGATGGAAATGTGATGGTAGGGTTGTTCCCTTCCTCTTTTTGTGTTAACACTGCACGCAACCCAGTATTGCTAGCATCTGTATCTATGACGCATTTCTGGTTGGGTTATCATTTTGGAGGGATGGAGCTTGATTAGAGCCATTTTTGTTTTCCTAAATTCTTCCTCATGCATATCATTGCACATTAAATGTCTTCCATTCTTTATCAGTTGTCTCATGTTGGTAGGAGCATTTACAAAATGTATATATTTAGCATAGCATTCCCTCATCCCTATCACTTTCTATCACTTTTATTTTTTGTGTTTCTCACTTGTTTTCATCTTTACCTTTACATGAGAAGACTGTGTTGGGATCTCATTTTATCCCCACCCTTTTCAGGTGCGACCAACTGAAGAATGGCGTCTTGCCTTTATGTGATACATACACTTTTCCTTCGGGTTTGTACTCCTTGATTTTCCGTTTGGCACAGATCCACTCGACTAAATCCTCCATATGCAAAGGGATTATTATCTATTTTGTTAAGCGGTGTGCTATGTTTAAATATAGAAGAACACATCCTTTTCGATAGTGAAGAGTACTTGGCACCAGAATCTATTAGCATGTTGATAATTGTATGTGCCAAACTAATGGTTGCAATTGGTTTTTTAGTGTCAGTGTCTTCATCTTCTGTATGTGATATTTGATTTGATTTTCTTTTCAGCCAGCATATGACAATTCCTTATTGTCGTCTATTCCGAATATAGATGTATCCAGTTCCTCACATAACTCTTCTATACAATTTATAGAAGATGATAATGTGCAGCAACATTTAGACCTCTTTTATTGCTTTTTTTTTACATATTACTTTGGTGCTGGAACACGTTGCTATTAGACAAATATATTGTCACATTTATGACATCTTTTGCCTTTTGTCCTTATTTGTTTTTCTTCTTGGCAGTGAGCTTTCTTTGTGAGCTGTTTTGACATAATCTGTGCTGGGGCCTGATTATGGGCTATGTGTTGTTATGATGGTCTGGTTATGTCACTGACATTCTATGTGGAGTGTTGGTGGAGGTTTGGAGTGTTGGGTTCTACTGGTGTCAGTTGGACCTAATGTGCTGGGCTGAATGGATGTCCCAGTACTTTTTGCTACTTAATAAATGGAGAAATAACCTACATGTAAACTTACCTCTGGTACTTGTCCTGTGAAGAAGGTGGCATAGGTTATATCATGTTTCTTCCCTTACAGTGTTGTACTTTACATTGCATGAACTTCAGAGTTCATGGATAATTCCTGTGTCTTCCTTTCAATTCTGGTCTTCTGTCTAGTTCCCTTACACACATTGCAGTGTGTTCCACCTCCTTGGCCACTCTCAGCACTTCTTCATGCAAAGGATTTGCTTTTGCCCACAAATCATTTCTTACTTTGCTTTCTCAACATTCTTACCAGGACTGGTCTCTTAACCGTTCTTCTAGAGTGTTCCCAAATTCACACGATGCTGCTAATCCTTTTAATGGAGTAATTTATTATTCCACTGATTACCCTTCTTTTTGAAGATGCTTACCAAAATGTTTCAGCTACAAAATGATGCTCACTTTCTTTGCATAATGTTGATCTGACATTTTAATACAGATTTCATAGTCATTTATCCCAGGCAAATCTCCTTGGCTTACTGAGGGTAGATTTTAAAATTGTTCTTGACCTTGATTGTCTAGACAGTGCATTAAAAGAGATGTCTTTCTTTCTGTGGCACAATTTATTCCATGAGCTACTTGGACCTAATGTTGAAAGGTCTTTTTCCACCTTTTCTATGTCAGGGTGGCTCGCCTTGCGATATAAGGATAACATTGGGAGGAGGACTTTCCTGCATCTTTATTACTATAGAGTGTCTGCATTCTGGTTGTTGCAATGTTATGTACACTTTTATGTATACATGTTCCTTTTTATTTTGCTTTGTGTTGTACGTTTTGTTTATGTGTTTATCTTTTGATAGTCAAATTGCGTTAAGTGCCCTGTGCCACTGTTGGCTCTGTCATTGTGGTAACCAGGCAACTACACACTGTGACCTTGTGCATTAAGGTCCTTTTCTTTTATTCACCACATGCAATCTCATGCGCAAAGGTCCCTTTCTGTAATGAGATGCACATGACGGTGGCTTGTGAGGTTTGTAATGAAGTGGTTTAATCATTGCTCTTTTCTTAATTATGTCCTTTTTTTTGCCGATCCTCATCTCATATGCTGTACGGTCTTCTGCTGTCGTGATAGCGTCTTTAGCTCATTCTCACTTCTCATTTTATTTTATTTCGCCCAAACATCCACCCGCTTCTCCAATCCTCTTGTCTAACCGTCTCCTTTTTCTGGAATCCCAAGCCTTCTGATTCTAGCATTAGGCAAATGCTACAGTGTGTCTCATGGAGAGTAAAGGTATACAATGCTGACAAATGCAGATAACCTGCTGTTTTTAGAATCAGACCCCAAAACACGTACAGACCTTCTCATCTCACTGATCAAATGCTATGGATTTATCAGACCATGAAATAAATTGGTCCAAGACTAAGACCGTCGTCCTCTCCAGAATTTGCTTCAAGGAATATTTCTAGGATTCTGACGTCTAATGTGTCCGAGTCGGCATTAAATATTTGGGTAAACATATACAACAAGCCAAAATATTATTGACAAATAAAATCACATAGGAGAAGCAAGCTGTCAAAGGAGACATCAAATATAGCCATGTTTCTATGTAACGAGTTGGGGAAAGATCAGCACCATTAAGATGCCTGTCTTCCCGAAACTGTCCTACCCCTTATGTCGTGTGATTTAAAGCCAATCCAGAAGACTAGACCCAACATATCAGAACAATGCCAAGATCAATGTGGGCAACATTTATCCAAAGCTTCTTAATTTGAAATAGAAGCATCCGATAGTTAGTAGAGTGAATCCATCATAATACTCGCATCGTTGCCATTTGTTTATATCATTGTGGGAACATACATAAAAATAAATAAAGTTGTTTTTTTAAAATGTACTTAATGTCAGATTCTAGCCTCTAAGTACAGGACTGGTATCCAATATTGTCTTGTTTCCAAGATGAGTGCCTTGCCCCTGAGCTATCCTCAAAGCCACTATGATATCATATAAATGATTGCATACTTTCAATACATTTTTCTTTGCATCTCAGGCAAGTCCAGACTATTGGACTGTTCTCCAAATAGTGTATATTATGGGATAATATGTTTTTATAAACTGGGTTTCAGTTCATAGATACCTTTTCAAACTATTAAAATACATTATAAATATGATTACACATACAACATTTCCACATACAATAATTGCACTGCACTTTTAACAGGTATTAATTTCTCACAAATTCACCTGTTCTACTTTCTATGACATTACTTGAATCACCTAGAACCCATTTATTTACTTCATTATTTCATTCCACAGTGATATTAATGCAATTGTCAATGATTGCTGTCTCCCCATCAAAGACCATCCCCAGGACATATTGGTTTCGAAATACTAGTAGTTCTACATACACAACGTTCTAAAAATGAATGACTCTTATTTAATACATCACACTGGGTTTATACGTGTCTGATGGTCTCACAGGTTCTTTTTACCCTGCATGATCTAGTGTAGAGTTATTCTTGAGGTATTTTTACGTAGCAAGGTATGGTAGTGAATTACAACGCAAGACCATAAATGGCCTTCCTATCCATACGCTTGGAAATATCAGCATCTAAGGGTTCATCTTTCCTAGTATGAAGGTACTCTTTAGTAATTCTTGTGTTGTCATTTACACTTTCAGTATTGTATTGTTTTGGCAATGGTCCAACATTTTGGCCTTGGCCATTAATTGTTTGCTCAGGACTATGTTGTCTAAGGGCCTCATTACACGGACGGCGGTAAGGGTTTACCGGTACCGGTATTTTACTGGTACCGGTAAAACCTTCCCGCCTTACTACGAGGTCCCTTTACGGGTTGTAGAATTTAAGGCCTGCTTTTTGCAGGCGTTAAAAACCAAACCGCAAAGGGACCAGGGAGCTAATTACGGTACCGCAATTTGCGGTGCCGTAATTAGCACCTTCCCCATTCCCATTATGCCCTATGGGGCAAAAATGGGAATGTGGAAGGGCAATGGGGGAAGGGGGAATTACCGCCCCACCAACCTTGGAATAGGGCGGTAATTCCCCTTTCCGCCAAGGCGGTGCCAGTATTTTACCGGCATGGACCAAGGTGCTAATAGCACCTTAGTCCACCGCCGTCCGTGTAAAGAGGCCCTAAGTCTCAGTTAATGCCCCATCCAATTAATTCAATAAATGATCAAATCTATTGCTGAAACAATTTAGTACATCGTTTCCCTGTTTGTCTAATTTATCTCCCGTTAGTTCAAATATTGGTATGTCTCGTTGCTTGTTAATTTTCAAATATGATGCAAAGCTTCTTATATTCCACATTGTTTACACCAATATCAGGCCAGGCTCCAGTTGAAAGGATAGCAAATTATGTGCTTAAGATTTTCAATTGTTTTATTGGCAAATAAAAGTACCCCAAATAATTATTTGAAATTGTTGGTTTGTTTGTAACATAATTTTGGTTGAAGCAGAATTGAGAACATATAGAATACATTTCATGTAGTTTAAAGTGGCAAATGCAAGAGGTTGGATCAGGGCAGGTTTCCTGGCAAAACTATGATGTCCAATGCTTTCCAGGCCCTGAGGCAGGGCCTCCTCAATATCTGGCCAGCTGTCAATGCCAACCCAAAAGTGGCCTCCAAGATCCCTATTAAGCAGAAAATTGATCAGGAGTTAACACTTCAAGGTTTTTCACTACGTTTTTCTCTTCTAAATACCCGCTCCCTTATACAGCATGGGGTTGAAATGGAGGACCTAGCTACCAACTGGACTCTGGATTTTCTCGCTGTGACTGAGTCTTGGTTTAATGAAACCACTCCTTCCGAGGCAACGTTAGCCATTCTGCCCAACTACCAAATTTTTCGGGCTGATCGCTGCATTCAAAGAGGTGGGGGTGGCTTTACTGTTTAATGATCATCTGCACTGCCAACTCTTACCTCATGAATCTCCAGATGACTGTGAGAGCCTAGTGGCCAAACTTAAAGTCAATGAAAATATCTATCTCATTGTTGTCATATAATTACCTCCAAGAGCTCTGCTCCTTTTCGAACAATTCTTGAATCTCTTGAAAAAGATCACTAAAACGAATTCCCCATCATTGTGCTTGGGGATTTTAACCTTTGAGCCAATGCACCCTCAGATAAATCTGTCTCTTCCTTACTTTCTGATCTGGATTCTATATGGTTCTCCCAATGGGTGGAAGGGTGCACCCATGCCGGGGGTATACTCTCGATTGGGTGTTATCCCATCAGCTTCCCATTACCAACATGTCTGTAACCCCCTGTACATGTTCCGATCATCAATTGCTGACCTTTTTAACCATACCTCCAGCACCCCCCTCAGACTGCATGCCATCCCAAGACCTACCAAAAAGACTAGAACCTGGAAAAACTCTGCACCCGCAACCCCCACAAGCTGTCTACTGCCCTTAGTACTAGACTTGGTCTTCTGGATGACTACAATAGTGCCACTGCTCTGAACCCACATCTCACAGATACCCTGAATGAGGCCATCCACACCTTAGCCACCCCTCGAAAGTAAACGCATGAAACCTGAAACCTATAACAACAGCTGCTTCAACGAGGCCATCCTCCATCTCAGACATCTATCCATGATACATTTGTCTCCAAAGTGGCCTATCATCAGCAAACTATTTTTGATCAATGGGAGTCTCACAACTCAGCAGGGGATACTACAGATGGGGTTCTGCGCCCCATTCCCCCCCTTGCTAAGGACAGAGCAGTTTTCCACTTCTCACAAAGTACCGAGCGTGTACTCATACAGATCATAGCCATATGAAACCCACCTCATGTCGGGATGACATCTGCCCTTCAAGGCTCCCTATAGGTGGTCTGGATGTCTTAGGCCCTTTGGTGATGAAACTCGTGAATCTTTCCTTTTCCAAAGGGCATGTACCGCTTCTCCTTAAAGAGGCTTTGATCACGCCTTTGTTGAAGAAGGATAACATTGACCCAGTGTGTGCACAAAACTACTACCCAATAACCAATGTGCCCTTCCTCCTTAAGATCATGGACTGGGTGGCCTACCTTCAGTTTCAAAAATCCATTGAAGGCTATAAGATCCTAGGTTCTCGGTAATCCAGCTTTAGAGTCAAACACAGCACTGAGACCGCTATGCTGGATTTGGAATCTAGTCTCTCTAGCATTGTGGATCAAGGCCAACCAGCCCTCCTGATGTTACTCGACCTGTCCGCCGCCTTTGACTTGGTTGACCACTCATTGTTGGTGGCCAGGGATGTTTTGGGCTGGCAGCACAGTTGGTTGTCTCTTTCCTGGGCTCACATACTACCAGAGTAGCCATTGAGCTCCTCACCAGTGACTATCACATGCAGGGTCCCACAAGGCTCTTGTATCTCACGCACCCTCTTTAATATCTATATACTGCGGCTCCTGATGCTCCTTGATGAATTGGGTGTATTTTATGCCAACTATGCAGATACCCAGGTAATCATGAAACTTTTGGCATCCATTCACAGGACACTGTGGTCATTAACACTATCTATGCCACCATCTAGGCTTGGATGGCAGCCAACACGCTGGCCCTCAACACCGGCAAGACAGAGCTCCTGATTGTTGCCTCCGGGCCAAAGCTTAAAAAAACATGACCCTGACTATAAAAGCTTTGCCATCGCAGAAAGTAGCATCCTTGTGGTGAAGAATGTGAAGACCCTGGGTGTCATTCAGGATGCCGAGCTGACAATGAGACAGCATTTTTCTCAGATTTGGACCTCTTGTGATTTCATCAACACATTAGTCAAGCACATACACCCTTTATCTCTCACAGGAACATCTGCCTCTTAGCCTCAGCCCTGGTGAATTCTCAGCTGGACTATTGCAACAGTCTGCTGATTGGTACCTCCCAAGCTAACATCTCAGCATTGTAGGTCACTCAAAACAGGGTGGTATGAGCTATCACCAGACACAACCACATCTCCAACGCCATGAGGGCGCTGCGCTGACTGCCCGTGAAACACTGCATTACCCACAAAATGCTGACTCTGACACACAAGTGCCTGATTCGTGAGGCCCCAACCTATCTCACTGACCCCTTGAGGGCTCTCCAGCCGACCCGCACTCTTGGGTCCCAGAATCAAGCCACACTTTTCCAGCCCAGATTTAGGCTTGCCAGATTTGGGGGAGCTGGCTTCTATGTTCTTGTCCCTGCCACTTGGAATACTCTTCCACTCTATTTAAGAGAAACTAAAACCACAAACGATTTTAAAAAAGGCTCAAGATATTCCTTTTTAACATCCCACTTGGCTGAGTAGCCCCTTCTTCTGCACTGACATTTGCCTGATTAGACCCTGTTCTCTTTTTCTGTGTGTCTGTCCTCTGTAGTATTTTGTGTGCACCATGAGGCCTCCGGGCATGTGGTACGTAATAAAAATTATAATAAATAAATACATTTCAAACAATAGTGTTGGCACAATTCTATTTTCCCCTACTTCCAATCCTTTATAATTGGGCCCATTTCTGATTAGTGCATATCAAACTCTCTATATGTTAAGTAATGGCAAATTGCATTTCCGTGCCATTATGTATGATAATTTTTTAGACAATCAATAGTTTTTAATTGGTGCATTGCAACAAAGCATCATTTCTTTCTACTATGACTTGAACTATCTTCACCTTGTCTTTCTCCCTAAGGCACTCTCTTCTTCTGACATCCACACTGACCCATCTCCCTCTGGTCAATTCATTGTTCACTTTAATACCTCCACCTTCCAGACCTCCTCTTCCCACTTCAATGACTAAGGAATTTAAGGAAGGCCTCTCTTGCCGCTTACCTTTATAATGTGAGGACCTCTCACGTATCCCTCTCACCTACTCATGCCTCTTCAATTGACCATACTTTTTCTGACTTTCACTATGCACCCATGAGTCCATTTGACCAACACTATCCATCTCAGAAATTCAGGACTACCTGAAACCTATAACAACAGCTGCTTCAACGAGGCCATCCTCCATCTCAGACATCTATCCATGATACATTTGTCTCCAAAGTGGCCTATCATCAGCAAACTATTATTGATCAATGGGAGTCTCACAACTCAGCAGGGGATACTACAGATGGGGTTCTGCGCCCCATTCCCCCCCTTGCTAAGGACAGAGCAGTTTTCCACTTCTCACAAAGTACCGAGCGTGTACTCATACAGATCATAGCCATATGAAACCCACGTCATGTCGGGATGACATCTGCCCTTCAAGGCTCCCTATAGGTGGTCTGGATGTCTTAGGCCCTTTGGTGATGAAACTCGTGAATCTTTCCTTTTCCGAAGGGCATGTACCGCTTCTCCTTAAAGAGGCTTTGATCACGCCTTTGTTGAAGAAGGATAACATTGACCCAGTGTGTGCACAAAACTACTACCCAATAACCAATGTGCCCTTCCTCCTTAAGATCATGGACTGGGTGGCCTACCTTCAGTTTCAAAAATCCATTGAAGGCTATAAGATCCTAGGTTCTCGGTAATCCAGCTTTAGAGTCAAACACAGCACTGAGACCGGTATGCTGGATTTGGAATCTAGTCTCTCTAGCATTGTGGATCAAGGCCAACCAGCCCTCCTGATGTTACTCGACCTGTCCGCCGCCTTTGACTTGGTTGACCACTCATTGTTGGTGGCCAGGGATGTTTTGGGCTGGCAGCACAGTTGGTTGTCTCTTTCCTGGGCTCACATACTACCAGAGTAGCCATTGAGCTCCTCACCAGTGACTATCACATGCAGGGTCCCACAAGGCTCTTGTATCTCACGCACCCTCTTTAATATCTATATACTGCGGCTCCTGATGCTCCTTGATGAATTGGGTGTATTTTATGCCAACTATGCAGATACCCAGGTAATCATGAAACTTTTGGCATCCATTCACAGGACACTGTGGTCATTAACACTATCTATGCCACCATCTAGGCTTGGATGGCAGCCAACACGCTGGCCCTCAACACCGGCAAGACAGAGCTCCTGATTGTTGCCTCCGGGCCAAAGCTTAAAAAAACATGACCCTGACTATAAAAGCTTTGCCATCGCAGAAAGTAGCATCCTTGTGGTGAAGAATGTGAAGACCCTGGGTGTCATTCAGGATGCCGAGCTGACAATGAGACAGCATTTTTCTCAGATTTGGACCTCTTGTGATTTCATCAACACATTAGTCAAGCACATACACCCTTTATCTCTCACAGGAACATCTGCCTCTTAGCCTCAGCCCTGGTGAATTCTCAGCTGGACTATTGCAACAGTCTGCTGATTGGTACCTCCCAAGCTAACATCTCAGCATTGTAGGTCACTCAAAACAGGGTGGTATGAGCTATCACCAGACACAACCACATCTCCAACGCCATGAGGGCGCTGCGCTGACTGCCCGTGAAACACTGCATTACCCACAAAATGCTGACTCTGACACACAAGTGCCTGATTCGTGAGGCCCCAACCTATCTCACTGACCCCTTGAGGGCTCTCCAGCCGACCCGCACTCTTGGGTCCCAGAATCAAGCCACACTTTTCCAGCCCAGATTTAGGCTTGCCAGATTTGGGGGAGCTGGCTTCTATGTTCTTGTCCCTGCCACTTGGAATACTCTTCCACTCTATTTAAGAGAAACTAAAACCACAAACGATTTTAAAAAAGGCTCAAGATATTCCTTTTTAACATCCCACTTGGCTGAGTAGCCCCTTCTTCTGCACTGACATTTGCCTGATTAGACCCTGTTCTCTTTTTCTGTGTGTCTGTCCTCTGTAGTATTTTGTGTGCACCATGAGGCCTCCGGGCATGTGGTACGTAATAAAAATTATAATAAATAAATACATTTCAAACAATAGTGTTGGCACAATTCTATTTTCCCCTACTTCCAATCCTTTATAATTGGGCCCATTTCTGATTAGTGCATATCAAACTCTCTATATGTTAAGTAATGGCAAATTGCATTTCCGTGCCATTATGTATGATAATTTTTTAGACAATCAATAGTTTTTAATTGGTGCATTGCAACAAAGCATCATTTCTTTCTACTATGACTTGAACTATCTTCACCTTGTCTTTCTCCCTAAGGCACTCTCTTCTTCTGACATCCACACTGACCCATCTCCCTCTGGTCAATTCATTGTTCACTTTAATACCTCCACCTTCCAGACCTCCTCTTCCCACTTCAATGACTAAGGAATTTAAGGAAGGCCTCTCTTGCCGCTTACCTTTATAATGTGAGGACCTCTCACGTATCCCTCTCACCTACTCATGCCTCTTCAATTGACCATACTTTTTCTGACTTTCACTATGCACCTATGAGTCCATTTGACCAACACTATCCATCTCAGAAATTCAGGACTTCCTGTACTGTCAGCCTTGGAGCACCTCTGAAATGCTGTCCCTATAAACAGAGATGCACAATGACCTACGATATCACCACCTACTTCACAAACCAAATCTTCTCTCTTTGCTGTCACCCATGCAAACTTGTATCTACCCTCAAAGCTCCGCTCACACCTCTCAAGCCGATATCTCTTGCCTCCTCCCTTTTAGCTAATGACTTTGTTCACTACTTTTCCTCTAGAATCTCAAAACTTTCTGACACTCTGACAGCCCTCCTCTCTCTCCTTCCCCAAACATGCTCCTTTTCACTGCCTCTCCCTCCTACCTCTTCTGCTCTCTACAAGTTTGTCCCGACCTCTCATATTGAATTAGCACCCATCGTTCCCAGTACCAACCTATCATGCACTCCTATCAACCCTGTTGGCTCCCCAAATGTCAAAGACAGTCTCAATCACTTGCACTTATCTCTATGAACTCTTTCATATATCTCTCTCTCTGCTGGACTGTTTGCTGCCTTCTACAAATCTGCAACTGTCTGACCCTATTGGAGAAATGCTCTGTTGACCCAAACGTCTCTGAAAACTATTACCCAGTTTCTCTCCTTCCGAATTATTCAAAGATTCTTGAGCAGGAGATCTTCAACCAGATCACTAAGTACCTTGGAGGACCACTTTAATCTGGCTTCCGTAGTAAGCACTACACAGTGACTGCACTCATTCATGTCTCGAGCTTACTCTCTGATAGCCACCACTCTAAAATCTCTTCTGTACTTATCCTTTTGCATCTTTCTGCTACTTTCAACACTGTTGACCTCTAATCTCTCCTCCTCACTCTCCAGGACTTTGGATTTCACCATTTCTGTCTTGCCTGGATCACCTCCTACCTAAAACCTATTGGAACTCGCAAACCACTGATCCCTCCCCTCTCTCTGTCAGCATCACCCAAGGCTAAGTTCTTGGACCACTGCGTTTCAACCACTATGCCTCTGCCCTAAGTAGTCTTATCTCATCCTTTTACTTTCACTAGTACCTTTTTGCTGATGACACTCAAATATTTGTCTTCTTTCACTCCTTCACCTTATCCGTCTCAGAGTGGAGTATGAACTGTCTCACTGCAATTCGTCACTGGATAGCTCTTGGCTGCCTCATGCAGAGCTCTTCAAAAATATAAGCCATCTTTCTCCCAGCTTCCAATGCGATCCCTACGAACCTCAAACTGCAACAACTTATCCCTACCACTGCCCCTGCTTCTCATATTAACCTCCTCAATATTCAGAAAATATGTCCTTTTCTTACCAACCACTCAACAAAAACTCTAATCTCCATCCTCATGCTCAGACAACTAAGTTACAGCTTAAGCATATTCCCCGGTCTTCCTCCATTCAGAAAAAGTCCTCAACTTTTCTACCTGCACTCATTATGATTCCACTACCCAGACCATTCCCCACTTCTTCCTACTGACTCCCTGCTGGTTGACTCTCCATGCACAACTGCTCCTCTTTCAAGTCCTTTCTTTACAAATGTAAAGGTCTTGCTCCACAGTACCTATCTGCTTGCACCTCACTGTCCCATACCCTCTCTGTGCCCTCTTCTGCTTTTTCTCCATACTCGGCCCACTCCCCTGGAACCCACTGCCCACTACAATTAAACCCAGCCCAACTGTGGACCTCTTCAAAGCTCAGTTTACACTTCACCTTCTTGCTAAAGAGGGAACTCCTCCTGCCTCTCGTCCCCATCCTTCCCTATGCTCCCGTCCTGACCCCACCACTCCCTCTACTAATGCTTAATAATGTAGTGCAGGAGGGGAGGCAGTCGAGCTTCAACCAACAGAGGCACAAAAGAGAGAAGATATGCTATCAGCTCAGTATCAAAGATAAAAATCCACAAGATGAGGAATAAGAGATGCTTGAAAATTGCCCACCTCTGATTTCTGTGGAGACAGATGATAATGAAGATACATAGATTTCATTAATACTTTCGGCTGATTTAGCCTTTCATAACAGAAGGTGCCAGAAATGCAAAAAGAAACTGTGTACCAATAAAAACACACACAATACAAATCTGTTAATATCATTAATTACAATTCTTCTAAAAGGCAATGGTTAAAATACATCAGAGAGACAAGGTTGACATAACACTACTTGAACCGCTTGAAAGGCCTTTCCCATAGCCACCCACATGTAATGCTAGGCACTACCTTGGGTGAGCAGGAGGAAGTGAATGAAATAGAATACATAAATATCTCCCTTGCTCACAGTCCCAGATCACTGCCATGTCAAAGCAGCCAAAGCTTAAAGGCTGTCCATCATGATTGTTCTCTGTCGCCAAGCCCCATACAGAAAACATGCAATTGCTTTAATGACTTCACTGTTGTGGGGGAAAAGTCTAGAAATTCAAATTGTATGTACTCCCCTAGTGTACTGCTGCATTATATCAAATAGGTACTGTGAATGCCATCTTTAAACCACTGTTTCTTGCTTGTGCAAGGCAAGGTTGCATGCTTTAATGTCTTTGCAATTAAGGCACTTCGGCTAGTGTGTAGCTATTCTAGCCTCCAGATCCCTCCGTTCTGATGTGTTTCCCTTTTGGCATATGCAAGCATGTTTTAGGCTCCAGTTTTCCTAGGAAATGCAGCTTTAGTAGACGGAGGTCATCATAGTGTAAGTGTGCTCGGCTGTCTCAGACCGTGTGTGAACCTTTGACGAGTATATTCAGCTTTGCTAGATGTATCAGATTATGCTGTCCTTCCTGATAACACCATTGTACATGTAAGAACACATCTAACATCAAAGACTGGGATAAATGGGCTTTTTTCCCTGTTTGTTACATTGTTTCAGTATGATTCCTTGTCCTCTCTGGATCGCCCATTCCATTGAAATGCATTTGTTCCTTTTGGTATAAGGGAATGGTATTTGGAGGAAGGGGGGTTCTGATTTGCGTCAAAGTCTCATACTGTTGTTGGTTTGTTTTGTCCTGCTATCTGCTTTTGAACTAATACATTGTTCACCAATTCATCAGAATAGTAAGTGGTCGTTTTTCCACAACACTGTATAAGTCACCAAAAAGGAAAAACAACACAGCACTTGGATTATCCAGAAAGCCTTCACTTCTTAAGAGAGGATTGACACTTCGCACCCTTAAGGACTCGTAGGCTGGACATGCAACAATGATGTGAGTGAAGTTTCCCTCCGCTGACCCACACATTACACACATAGGGTTTGATAATACACTCCATCCCTTCATATTGGAGCCTATGAATAGACTATCAAAGAGCCAGAGCAAAGAGACGTCTGATTTGGGGATTGGCTGGGTTGGACAGGTATGATTGATGTTCTCTGCCTGCTGAAAATATGCCTGCCCAACCTTAGCGAGCGAAGCGTGCCAAGTCACCTGCCTCAGCCCTCTTTCCTTTTGACCATTCGGCTTCTATTAGCCTCGTCAGCAAGGGCCTAAAGGGAAACCATGAGATGGTGAAGAGGGTCCATAATATGTCCTATGCCCAGCTCAATGAGCTCATTCAAAATATACTTTCTGTAGAGGGAGATGGACAACCCGGTAAAATGTTCTTGCCAGGCAAAGTCCACCAATTCTCAGGACAGGACTCTTTTAATGGCATACCTGGCCAGCACATCCATTACTCTTCTCTGTTGTTTGAAAAAGCCATCATATGCGTATAGAAGGGCCGGTGGAAACCTCTTAGGCGCATAAAGTAGTTTTTGCTCAAATTGGCATTTGCATATGCCAACTTGTGCCACTAAACCCCATATTTCTGTGCTGTAGGCAACAGAGCCTCCAAACCTCCCTCCAAAAACCGTCTCTATTTACGAGCCTAAGTTGTCCTTGTCTTTCCACACAAAGTTAATTGTTGACCACCTGCTATTGCCGCTTTTCTGGTTTCAAGCTCCACATGTGCTTTCCAAGAAAGATTTGATGCAGTAACAACACCCAGATATGTGAATTGTTCAACCACCTTGAAGAATTCACTGTAGAAGAAGGCTTTGGTTTCCGGCTATGGTGATCTTTCAAGAACTATTACATTTGACTTGGATTTTTTCAAAATCAGTTGGTTTTGCGTACAATAATTTGGGGAGATTGTGATCTGAGGGCATTTGGCGCCCTGGCTAGGAAGCCTGAGTCTTCTGCATAGAGTAGCATCAGCACCGGCTTTCCAATCATGGCGGTGGCATCTTTTGCAGCATTTTCCACAAATGTAGGCCTATCATTTATATACAGGCAGGAGCGGACCGCTGCTAATAAACAACCATGCTTAACCACTGTTCCTGTGGATATTTTCTGTGAGAGTTGGCCACAAAGACCAAAACTGACTTGTACTGAAGTCTTAAAATAAAGAGTCCTGATGATGTTGAGCAGTGATCTATTTATACCCATGTGTGCCAGCTTCCTCCATATCCTTTCGCGGACCACCAAATCAAAAGCTGAGGAGAAGTCAAGGAAAGCGGCATATACGGTTATCTTCTTAACTACTGCATATTTGTTGGACAAGTGCCTGAGGGCAAATACCTGACTGATGGTGGATAGCCTTGACCTAAATCCACCCTGCAACCAATATAGAATGACATGTTCTTTTGTCCACCTATTCAGTTCTTGTAAAATGAAATGAGAGAATATCTTAATATCTAATGTCAATTAGACTGTTTCGTCTGTAAGAGGATACCTCGTTTGTGGGTCATTTCTTATAAAGGAGTATGCTAGAGCAGTTTGTCCAGGAAGTTGGAAACACCCCACTTTTACTAATAGGGGTAAAACAAATTTAAAAATGTGGACACACCAGTCACATGAAAACTTAATTTCATCCGGGATCATATTTGGACCTCTGCCTTTGCCATTTGCTATGTGATTGATGAATTTGCGTATCATATCCTCTGTGAAGAGTGGAGTTGTAAAGGGGACATCTGGTCCACCTGAGGGGGGTCCTGCTTCAGTGTGTATAACAGAAGTTACATCTCTATGGATGTTTGATGTTCTTACTGATGGGTTATCATGGTGTACTTGACAATAAAAAACATGACAAAGTTTATGCTCCATCCACTGATTCAAAATCAAGACTCGGCCACATCTTCTTTCACAATATCACAGATAGTGGCAGAGACTAGACAGAATAAGAGGGTGCAGCATTGACGAATCCGTGCAATTGTCAAGAGGAAGCATCAAACATTCCCCGTGTATTTTCCATAAAATGATCCGGAAAAACATATGCTAGAGGTAGTCCAGCTTTGCACTCATTCACATCAACAGCACTAGCCCCTCAGTCAGCAGCACCCCCAGACTATCCACTAAAGGTACACTGAGCAGACCCCAGGAGGGAGGAGAGGGAAGGGTCCATCTCAGCCATCCCCGAAAAATCAGGACTGTGGAGTTATTGTATTTCAGAAAAGCAACAAGCTCAGCTTGCCACCAGTTATATATGCAAAAAAAGTGTCTTGAGAAAGAAGCTGGGTACTCATTTTGGAACCCCTTTCATGCAGGCCCTCTTGAGATAGCATCATCCACATGCTTGGCAAAAGAAAGGGGACAGCCTCCCACCACCCGTTAACTGCAGGCAATGGACATATTTGGACCATCACCCTGTACCTATACAACAGAAAATCTTGATGATTTACAGATTTTCACTAGCCCTGTCAGAGCACCATCTTTGCCTGTTGATCCAACAGCAAACAGTCAACGTATTTCCCCCTCAACAGGGGGGCCTAACGTTGCCAAGGCTTTTGAGTGTGTCACAGAATCTGTCAAAAGACGCATAAAGCTGCATTTATTCAATGACAACTTTGCTGACATGTTAGCACTAGATGTACTGCCCTATCCGAGGTCTCCTTGACCTTGTGAATCCCAGCTGGGAAGCAGTGGTAATGTCACTGGACCACTGTGAGTGCAAGAAAGTCCACCTAAAAATGGAAAAGTGGAGCAGTGCTCCAGAGACATTTCATGACCATCACTGGGCGATCATCAACTGCATATCAGGTTTCAGACTTCAGGCTCGTCCTGCAGCGAGATTGGCAATTGCGATCGAAGCGGGCAGCGCTTTGTTTGTTTTATTTGTATTTTCTTCTGGATTTCTTCCTGGACAATTGATCTCTTTGTAGGACCCAGCCTGTTTTAAAAACATCCTTGTGTCGGGGGTGTCCCGTGGATTTGATTGGGTCTGTGCCCTCGTGCCGTTTGGGTTAGTGGTTACCTTGGATTTCCTAGACTGTCTCTATGTTGGCAACTGGCATCAGTCAGTTTTCTGATCTCTGGACTTTTCAACTTTTGGTAAGAGGTGTCTCTACGGTCTAGGTTTCCAATGACAATCTCACTCATTAAGCAAAGAGCCCCTCTAGTGAGAACAAACATGGGTCAAATACCCTGTTCTATGAAATTTCTTCCACTCAGGAGGGTCTACAACCACGTTTTAGCTCACTGCACCCTTCACAGAGGAGAAATATCCATGTGCCTATCACTCTGGCCCCACCCACAAGGGCAGTCCAGCCCCGAAATAATAGGCAATTCCATCACGTGTTTCGACCATCTCGCTCACTACAGGTAGGATTGATTGTTTTGGGAGGGAGCGAAGATCTGAGCTATCTACTGGATTGGGACCTGCAGATACCAACTAATTGTGTTTTCTTTTTTGCAGTCTGTTTGTATAACCTCTTGCCTTTTCGCTTAAACCCCTGGCCTGCCTGGTGGTTTTAATTTAATTTCACCGGCCTCGCTTGCGAGAGAGAAGTCTCCCTATTGTAGGAGACCCATTAATCCTATCACGTGGGTGTTGGGTTCACAACAATGCATTCACCAGCAGGTTGCCTTGTGTATGGAAGGGTCTGACAGCAGGCCCCACATAGGAGTTGGTCTCTGGGAGATAATAAAGAGCATTGTGGCACATTGGCTCAACCGTTTGGTTTACAAGTGTACTTTGTGGGAGCTGAAAATTGACCTATTGTTGCAGCTCCCTTGAGGGCAGGAAAATCCATGCACATGCCCTGCTTTGCCCATGTCCTGCATCCTATGGTGACCCACTTCATAGGTCAGCACCCGGAACCAGGTGAGATGGTAAGTGTGCCCCAGAAGATCTGTGCCCACGTTAGCCACCTCAACAGTTCCAGGAAAATGATAGGAAAGCTGCGGTCATGCCACCACCACCCTTACAAACGGCTGAAGACAGCAATGATGACTCATTAGAAATCAACCCAGGGTATGCAGGAACATTTGTGAGAACTGTGAAATGAAGTGGCTGTCTTCTGCAATAGCCGGCAACTGCAAGGTGACTTATTAACAGTGACGCAGTGGCACATTTTGGATAGTGTTGCTTTTTACTGCAGCCATTTCAATCGTCCCCCCACTGTGTTATGGTATATATTACATCACTGAGCGAGGTGATGCGCTGGTGAATTTGTAGGAATTAGAACTATGCAAAATACTACATGAACATGAAATGTCTGGTGATACAGAAGCAATGCATTCGACTCCGCTTATGCTCACAACCTTGGGATAGCAAATACACATTGGCCCTCATTAGGACCCTGGCGGATTTTTTCCGCCATCGACGGACTTTTCCGCCATGGCGTAAAGTCCGTTTACGCCATGGCGGATGGTGGACTTACCGCCCCATTCCGAGGTCGGCGGGGCGGTAAGTCCCCATTGACCCATTTACCCTTCCCCATTCCCATTTCGGCCCCATAGGGTATAATGGGAGTGGGGAAGGAGTTAATTACGCCACCGTAAATTACGGTGGCGTAATTAACACCAAGGTCCCATAGCGCCATGGATTTTTACGCCCGCAAAAAGCAGGCGGAAAAATGACCATGGCGCTCTGGGAACTCGGAATTGGCGGTAAGGGGTCGGCGCAGCTAACGCTAGCGTAAACCCCTTACCGCCAGGGTCCTAATGAGGGCCATTGTTAGTATGGAGCGTAGTATGGAGTACCTCCTGGCATCTTTTCCTGACATATGGTTTAAAGTCAAGGTGGCAACTTTAAATTATCAAGTGCATGATGATGGGGAAAATGACAACGGTTGTCATTCACACGGGGGCACGTTAGCCATGTGAATGGGTCAACTAAAGAGATATTTAAAAGCCCAAATGAAACAAGAGAAGAGAGCCAAAAGTTGGAAATCCACAACCCAGTGTGGGATTCTAGCACTGCAAAGATTTTCATCTGTCTGAGGACAGTCATTTTTCACAACTCCTGACAATGGTCCAGGCCACACCAAAGTGAGCTTTCAGAGAACTAAAAACTGCAAGAGGCTGTGGTATAGACTTATCACCCTGCATGGCTTGCTATGTGCATTGGTGTGTCTTCTGGAATTCAGGGTGTGCACTGCAGACTAGATGGTTGATGCCTATATTCTTGTCACATGCCAACTGAGTAGTGATAACGGTCCGCTGCGGTTAGTGTCACCATCTGTACTTGATCAATTAGCTGTGGATAGCGCAAACTCCCAAAGAGCTGGCGTGTTGCGTGACACTTTTTAGTGCTGCTGGGTTTATCGACTTACACCACTAGAGGTGGCTCAATTGCACATGAGAGAGCTTACTTTTACTTTCAAAATAATGAGCAAGCATCTTATTACTGAATGCTTCTGTGGGAGATATAGACTAGTCCCATAGCTTAGAAGACCACACAAAAGTTTCCTTAGATGATGGATATTTTGTGCTAGCCAGATACAGTACCACAGATACAGCAGCATGAGGAAAGGTTGCGGAGACGTAGGGCCTTGTTCATAGAAACTTTTCAGTGCGCAAAACTCCTTTTCCGAATTCATGGATCGGAATTTGTGTGTTTTTTAGAGACTTTGCGTGACACTCCACACAAAATGTTAGATGGGCCCACGCAAAGAAATAAACAGGGGGTGGACCATGCATTTCCCCATTCTCCTGGCAAAACCAGGAAGAAGTGTGCGTGTTGAGTGACGGCCACGCAAAAAAGTTGCACAGCCAATCAAGCGCATACCAAACAAAATTCATGAAATCCAATGCGCAAATTCACATCGGGAAAAGTTACACGCAATCCTTGTGGACTCACCACCACATGATAGGAGGCGCAGAGCACAGTGCACATAAGATCCAATGCGCAAAGGTAAGGTTTACATAGTAATGTAGGGGTGTCTGCACGTGGATGAGGTGCTGCTTGGAGTTAGGGGTGATTGTGTACAGATTAGCTGGCTCAGCCTTCCATTATGGGGGTTCACATGCAAGTTTCCCAGCACCCACTGCATTGAGTTGCGCGAATTGGTATGTAGATTATCGGGGTGCAGTTTTGGGTTACGGGGGTTTGTACACAGTGTCAACGGGGTGCTGCCTTGGTTGCGGGGGGACGGCCCGCAGTATTGCTGGAGTGATTGATGATGGGAATAAGGTAGGCACCAAGGTTGTTATATGTACCTGGTTTTGGTTTGGGTGGGTGCGTGTCGTGGGATTTCTGGCCGCTACTTGCACCTCGGTTTACTTTGCAGTTATAATTCCATGAATACGCGGAGCACACAAAGAAACTTTTGCGTGCAAGTAGGCGCAAAGTTGTTTTACGTGCACAATTCTTTCCGCGGTCTTTGTGCTTTTTTATTTTTTTATGAATCGTGCCCTAAGACTCCGACAGTGATGGTTCAGCACATTGTAAAGTAAATCTTTAGTTTTCCCATTATCCTGAATATAGTTATCTCAACCAGAAGAGCCATTCTGCAAGTCGGAGTACCACACTCACAAACTGGAGGTTCTGCCTCAATTTATTCGGCTCTAGTGACCAGCAGAGCCTCCCAGTACACATTGTCCTCCCTTTTACTATCGTCTTTCCCCATAATCTAGAAGTGGATAAGGTGGTGCAGGAGCGTGCACTTCTCCATGACATCCACGACTGTGCCATCATCCAGCTCACACTGACTGACAGACATCAGGCAATGCACGCAGTATGTGCGGTATTCCTACCTGCACTCACTACAATTCCACTACCCAGACCATTCCCCACTTCTTCCTACTGACTCCCTGCTGGTTGACTCTCCATGCACAACTGCTCCTCTTTCAAGTCCTTTCTTTACAAATGTAAAGGTCTTGCTCCACAGTACCTATCTGCTTGCACCTCACTGTCCCATACCCTCTCTGTGCCCTCTTCTGCTTTTTCTCCATACTCAGCCCACTCCCCTGGAACCCACTGCCCACTACAATTAAACCCAGCCCAACTGTGGACCTCTTCAAAGCTCAGTTTACACTTCACCTTCTTGCTAAAGAGGGAACTCCTCCTGCCTCTCGCCCCCATCCTTCCCTATGCTCCCGTCCTGACCCCACCACTCCCTCTACTAATGCTTAATAATGTAGTGCAGGAGGGGAGGCAGTCGAGCTTCAACCAACAGAGGCACAAAAGAGAGAAGATATGCTATCAGCTCAGTATCAAAGATAAAAATCCACAAGATGAGGAAAAAGAGATGCTTGAAAATTGCCCACCTCTGATTTCTGTGGAGACAGATGATAATGAAGATACATAGATTTCATTAATACTTTCGGCTGATTTAGCCTTTCATAACAGAAGGTGCCAGAAATGCAAAAAGAAACTGTGTACCAATAAAAACACACAAAATACAAATCTATTAATATCATTAATTACAATTCTTCTAAAAGGCAATGGTTAAAATACATCAGAGAGACAAGGTTGACATAACACTACTTGAACCGCTTGAAAGGCCTTTCCCATAGCCACCCACATGTAATGCTAGGCACTACCTTGGGTGAGCAGGAGGAAGTGAATGAAATAGAATACATAAATATCTCCCTTGCTCACAGTCCCAGATCACTGCCATGTCAAAGCAGCCAAAGCTTAAAGGCTGTCCATCATGATTGTTCTCTGCCGCCAAGCCCCATACAGAAAACATGCAATTGCTTTAATGACTTCACTGTTGTGGGGGAAAAGTCTAGAAATTCAAATTGTATGTACTCCCCTAGTGTACTGCTGCATTATATCAAATAGGTACTGTGAATGCCATCTTTAAACCACTGTTTCTTGCTTGTGCAAGGCAAGGTTTCATGCTTTAATGTCTTTGCAATGAAGGCACTTCGGCTAGTGTGTAGCTATTCTAGCCTCCAGATCCCTCAGTTCTGATGTGTTTCCCTTTTGGCATATGCAAGCATGTTTTAGGCTCCAGTTTTCCTAGGAAATGCAGCTTTAGTAGACGGAGGTCATCATAGTGTAAGTGTGCTCGGCTGTCTCAGACCGTGTGTGAACCTTTGACGAGTATATTCAGCTTTGCTTGATGTATCAGATTATGCTGTCCTTCCTGATAACACCATTGTACATGTAAGAACACATATAACATCAAAGACTGGGATAAATGGGCTTTTTTCCCTGTTTGTTACATTGTTTCAGTATGATTCCTTGTCCTCTCTGGATCGCCCATTCCATTGAAATGCATGTGTTCCTTTTGGTATAAGGGAATGGTATTTGGAGGAAGGGGGGATCTGACTTGCGTCAAAGTCTCATACTGTTGTTGGTTTGTTTTGTCCTGCTATCTGCTTTTGAACTAATACATTGTTCACCAATTCATCAGAATAGTAAGTGGTCGTTTTTCCACAACACTGTATAAGTCACCAAAAAGGAAAAACAACACAGCACTTGGATTATCCAGAAAGCCTTCACTTCTTAAGAGAGGATTGACACTTTGCACCCTTAAGGACTCATAGGCTGGACATGCAACAATGATGTGAGTGAAGTTTCCCTCCTCTGACCCACACATTAAACACATAGGGTTTGATAATACACTCCATCCCTTCATATTGGAGCCTATGAATAGACTATCAAAGAGCCAGAGCAAAGAGACGTCTGATTTGGGGATTGGTTAGGTTGGACAGGTATGATTGATGTTCTCTGCCTGCTGAAAATATGTCTGCCCAACCTTAGCGAGCGAAGCGTGCCAAGTCACCTGCCTCAGCCCTCTTTCCTTTTGACCATTCGGCTTCTATTAACCTTGTCAGCCAGGGCCTAAAGGGAAACCATGAGATGGTGAAGAGGGTCCATAATATGTCCTATGCCCAGCTCAATGAGCTCATTCAAAATATGCTTTCTGTAGAGGGAGATGGACAACCCGGTAAAATGTTCTTGCCAGGCAAAGTCCACCAATTCTCAGGACAGGACTCTTTTAATGGCATACCTGGCCAGCACATCCATTACTCTTCTCTGTTGTTTGAAAAAGCCATCATATGCGTATAGAAGGGCCGGTGGAAACCTCTTAGGCGCATAAAGTAGTTTTTGCTCAAATTGGCATTTGCATATGCCAACTTGGGCCACTAAACCCCATATCTCTGTGCTGTAAGCAACAGAGCCTCCAAACCTCCCTCCAAAAACCGTCTCTATTTCCGAGCCTAAGTTGTCCTTGTCTTTCCACACAAAGTTAATTGTTGACCACCTGCTATTGCCGCTTTTATGGTTTCAAGCTCCACATGTGCTTTCCAAGAAAGATTTGATGCAGTAACAACACCCAGATATGTGAATTGTTCAACCACCTTGAAGAATTCACTGTAGAAGAAGGCTTTGGTTTCCGGCTATGGTGATCTTTCAAGAACTATTACATTTGACTTGGATTTTTTCAAAATCAGTTGGTTTTGCGTACAATAATTTGGGGAGAGTGTGATCTGAGGGCATTTGGCGCCCTGGCTAGGAAGCCTGAGTCTTCTGCATAGAGTAGCATCAGCACCGGCTTTCCAATCATGGCGGTGGCATCTTTTGCAGCATTTTCCACAAACGTAGGCCTATCATTTATATACAGGCAGGAGCGGACCGCTGCTAATAAACAAGCATGCTTAACCACTGTTCCTGTGGATATTTTCTGTGAGAGGTGGCCACAAAGACCAAAACTGACTTGTACTGAAGTCTTAAAATAAAGAGTCCTGATGATGTTGAGCAGTGATCTATTTATACCCATGTGTGCCAGCTTCCTCCATATCCTTTCGCGGACCACCAAATCAAAAGCTGATGAGAAGTCAAGGAAAGCGGCATATACGGTTATCTTCTTAACTACTGCATATTTGTTGGACAAGTGCCTGAGGGCAAATACCTGACTGATGGTGGATAGCCTTGACCTAAATCCACCCTGCAACCAATATAGAATGACATGTTCTTTTGTCCACCTATTCAGTTCTTGTAAAATGAAATGAGAGAATATCTTAATATCTAATGTCAATTAGACTGTTTCGTCTGTAAGAGGATACCTCGTTTGTGGGTCATTTCTTATAAAGGAGTATGCTAGAGCAGTTTGTCCAGGAAGTTGGAAACACCCCACTTTTACTAATAGGGGTAAAACAAATTTAAAAATGTGGACACACCAGTCACATGAAAACTTAATTTCATCCGGGATCATATTTGGACCTCTGCCTTTGCCATTTGCTATGTGATTGATGAATTTGCGTATCATATCCTCTGTGAAGAGTGGAGTTGTAAAGGGGACATCTGGTCCACCTGAGGGGGGTCCTGCTTCAGTGTGTATAACAGAAGTTACATCTCTATGGATGTTTGATGTTCTTACTGATGGGTTATCATGGTGTACTTGACAATAAAAAACATGACAAAGTTTATGCTCCATCCACTGATTCAAAATCAAGACTCGGCCACATCTTCTTTCACAATATCACAGATAGTGGCAGAGACTAGACAGAATAAGAGGGTGCAGCATTGACGAATCCGTGCAATTGTCAAGAGGAAGCATCAAACATTCCCCGTGTATTTTCCATAAAATGATCCGGAAAAACATATGCTAGAGGTAGTCCAGCTTTGCACTCATTCACATCAACAGCACTAGCCCCTCAGTCAGCAGCACCCCCAGAGAATCCACTAAAGGTACACTGAGCAGACCCCAGGAGGGAGGAGAGTGAAGGGTCCATCTCAGCCATCCCCGAAAAATCAGGACTGTGGAGTTATTGTATTTCAGAAAAGCAACAAGCTCAGCTTGCCACCAGTTATATATGCAAAAAAAGTGTCTTGAGAAAGAAGCTGGGTACTCATTTTGGAACCCCTTTCATGCAGGCCCTCTTGAGATAGCATCATCCACATGCTTGGCAAAAGAAAGGGGACAGCCTCCCACCACCCGTTAACTGCAGGCAATGGACATATTTGGACCATCACCCTGTACCTATACAACAGAAAATCTTGATGATTTACAGATTGTCACTAGCCCTGTCAGAGCACCATCTTTGCCTGTTGATCCAACAGCAAACAGTCAACGTATTTCCCCCTCAACAGGGGGGCCTAACGTTGCCAAGGCTTTTGAGTGTGTCACAGAATCTCTCAAAAGACGCATAAAGCTGTATTTATTCAATGACAACTTTGCTGACATGTTAGCACTAGATGTACTGCCCTATCCGAGGCCTCCTTGACCTTGTGAATCCCAGCTGGGAAGCAGTGGTAATGTCACTGGACCACTGTGAGTGCAAGAAAGCCCACCTAAAAATGGAAAAGTGGAGCAGTGCTCCAGAGACATTTCATGACCATCACTGGGCGATCATCAACTGCATATCAGGTTTCAGACTTATCATTGTCGGTGGCTCGTCCTGCAGCGAGATTGGCAATTGCCATCGAAGCCGGCAGCGCTTTGTTTGTTTTATTTGTATTTTCTTCTGGATTTCTTCCTGGACAATTGATCTCTTTGTAGGACCCAGCCTGTTTTAAAAACATCCTTGTGCCATTCGGGGGTGTCCCGTGGATTTGATTGGGTCTGTGCCCTCGTGCCGTTTGGGTTAGTGGTTACCTTGGACTTCCTAGACTGTCTCTACGTTGGCAACTGGCATCAGTCAGTTTTCTGATCTCTGGACTTTTCAACTTTTGGTAAGAGGTGTCTCTACGGTCTAGGTTTCCAATGACAATCTCACTCATTAAGCAAAGAGCCCCTCTAGTGAGAACAAACATGGGTCAAATACCCTGTTATATGAAATTTCTTCCACTCAGGAGGGTCTACAACCACGTTTTAGCTCACTGCACCCTTCACAGAGGAGAAATATCCATGTGCCTATCACTCTGGCCCCACCCACAAGGGCAGTCCAGCCCCGAAATAATAGGCAATTCCATCACGTGTTTCGACCATCTCGCTCACTACAGGTAGGATTGATTGTTTTGGGAGGGAGCGAAGATCTGGGCTATCTACTGGATTGGGACCTGCAGATACCAACTAATTGTGTTTTCTTTTTTGCAGTCTGTTTGTATAACGTCTTGCCTTTTCGCTTAAACCCCTGGCCTGGTGGTTTTAATTTAATTTCACCAGCCTCGCTTGCGAGAGAGAAGTCTCCCTATTGTAGGAGACCCATTAATCCTATCACGTGGGTGTTGGGTTCACAACAATGCATTCACCAGCAGGTTTCCTTGTGTATGGAAGGGTCTGACAGCAGGCCCCACATAGGAGTTGGTCTCTGGGAGATAATAAAGAGCATTGTGGCACATTGGCTCAACCGTTTGGTTTACAAGTGTACTTTGTGGGAGCTGAAAATTGACCTATTGTTGCAGCTCCCTTGAGGGCAGGAAAGTCCATGCACATGCCCTGCTTTGCCCATGTCCTGCATCCTATGGTGACCCACTTCATAAGTCAGCACCCGGAACCAGGTGAGATGGTAAGTGTGCCCCAGAAGATCTGTGCCCACGTTAGCCACTTCAACAGTGCCAGGAAAATGATAGGAAAGCTGCGGTCATGCCACCACCACCCTTACAAACAGCTGAAGACAGCTATGATGACTCAGTAGAAATGAACCCAGGGTATGCAGGAACATTTGTGAGAACTGTGAAATGAAGTGGCTGTCTTCTGCAATAGCCGGCAACTGCAAGGTGACTTATTAACAGTGACGCAGTGGCACATTTTGGATAGTGTTGCTTTTTACTGCAGCCATTTCAATCGTCCCCCCACTGTGTTATGGTATATGTTACATCACTGAGCGAGGTGATGCCACTGGTGAATTTGTAGGAATTAGAACTATGCAAAATACTACATGAACATGAAATGTCTGGTGATACAGAAGCAAGGCATTCGACTCCGCTTATGCTCACAACCTTGGTATAGCAAATACACATTGTTAGTATGGAGCGTAGTATGGAGTACCTCCTGGCATCTTTTCCTGACATATAGTTTAAAGTCAAGGTGGCAACTTTAAATTATCAAGTGCATGATGATGGGGAAAATGACAACGGTTGTCATTCACACGGGGGCATGTTAGCCATGTGAATGGATGAACTAAAGAGATATTTAAAAGCCCAAATGAAACAAGAGAAGAGAGCCAAAAGTTGGAAATCCACAACCCAGTGTGGGATTCTAGCACTGCAAAGATTTTCATCTGTCTGAGGACAGTCATTTTTCACAACTCCTGACAATGGTCCAGGCCACACCAAAGTGAGCTTTCAGAGATCTTAAAACTGCAAGAGGCTGTGGTATAGACTTATCACCCTGCATGGCTTGCTATGTGCATTGGTGTGTCTTCTGGAATTCAGGGTGTGCACTGCAAACTAGATGGTTGATGCCTATATTCTTGTCACATGCCAACTGAGTAGTGATAACGGTCCGCTGTGGTTAGTGTCACCATCTGTACTTGATCAATTAGCTGTGGATAGCGGAAACTCCCAAAGAGCTGGCGTGTTGCGTGACATTTTTTAGTGCTGCTGGGTTTATCGACTTACACCACTAGAGATGGCTCAATTGCACATGAGAGAGCTTACTTTTACTTTCAAAATAATGAGCAAGCATCTTATTACTGAATTCTTCTGTGGGAGATATAGACTAGTCCCATAGCTTAGAAGACCACACAAAAGCTTCCTTAGATGATGGATATTTTGTGCTAGCCAGATACAGTACCACAGATACAGCAGCATGAGGAAAGGTTGCGGAGACGTAGGGCCTGGTTCATAGAAACTTTTCAGTGCGCAAAACTCCTTTTCCGAATTCATGGATCGGAATTTGTGTGCTTTTTAGAGACTTTGCGTGACACTCCACACAAAATGTTAGATGGGCCCACGCAAAGAAATAAACAGGGGGTGGACCATGCATTTTCCCATTCTCCTGGCAAAACCAGGAAGAAGTGTGCGTGTTGAGTGACGGCCACGCAAAAAAGTTGCACAGCCAATCAAGCGCATACCAAAGAAAATTCATGAAATCCAATGCGCAAATTCACATCAGGAAAAGTTACATGCAATCCTTGTGGACTCACCACCACATGATAGGAGGCGCAGAGCACTGTGCACATAGGATCCAATGCGCAAAGGTAAGGTTTACATAGTAATGTAGGGGTGTCTGCACGTGGATGAGGTGCTGCTTGGAGTTAGGGGTGATTGTGTACAGATTAGCTGGGTCAGCCTTCCATTATGGGGGTTCACATGCAAGTTTCCCAGCGCCCACTGCATTGAGTTGCGCGAATTGGTATGTAGATTATCGGGGTGCAGTTTTGGGTTACGGGGGTTTGTACACAGTGTCAACGGGGTGCTGCCTTGGTTGCGGGGGGACGACCCGCAGTATTGCTGGAGTGCTTGATGGTGGGAATAAGGTAGGCACAAAGGTTGTTATATGTACCTGGTTTTGGTTTGGGTGGGTGCGTGTCGTGGGATTTCTGGGCGCTACTTGCACCTCGGTTTACTTTGCAGTTATAATTCCATGAATACGCGGAGCACACAAAGAAACTTTTGCGTGCAAGTAGGCGCAAAGTTGTTTTACGTGCACAATTCTTTCCGCGGTCTTTGTGCTTTTTTATTTTTTTATGAATCGTGCCCTAAGACTCCGACAGTGATGGTTCAGCACATTGTAAAGTAAATCTTTAGTTTTCCCATTATCCTGAATATAGTTATCTCAACCAGAAGAGCCATTCTGCAAGTCGGAGTACCACACTCACAAACTGGAGGTTCTGCCTCAATTTATTCGGCTCTAGTGACCAGCAGAGCCACACATTTTTTTCTGTACTCTCCCAGTACACATTGTCCTCCCTTTTACTATCCTCTTTCCCCATAATCTAGAAGTGGATAAGGTGGTGCAGGAGCGTGCACTTCTCCATGACATCCACGACTATGCCGTCATCCAGCTCACACTGACTGACAGACATCAGGCAGTGCACGCAGTATGTGCGGTATTCCACAGCACTCTGCCTCACCTGTTCTGCCCAAATGGCACCCAACCCTAAATTTTACCACCACCAACAGGAGGCTTCACTGCTGGTGGTGGTAAAGCAGCCCTACTAAATGTTGATGCCACTGGGCCCAAATCATTGTACCACAGTTACAAGTGCTTACACATCGAAGAGGTACCCAAGGCACTCTTAGCTTGCCCCAATGCACTTCTTCTGGCAGAGGTTGCATATTACACTGCCTCCCTTCTAACAGTTACACTGGGAAGTGACGTCATGGACGGGACTGTCTTCTGATCCGACTTCACCCTCTTGTGGAAAGACTAAGCCTACTTTGCCCCTTCTTCACAGTCAGGCAATGCTGCAGTGGTTCCAGTGTCCTCCTTCTGAGCCATCTGCTGTGGGACCATCTCTGGCACCTACGCACCACCACCTTCTACTCCTCTCCCCTCTGCACTTCACCCCCCTGCATCTATATGGCTGCCACTCCCTACTACTCCTCCTCACCAACTTCAAAATGAAGATATTTGCTGACCTTTTTGACCCTGGAGACACCACAACCAGCTCTTAACTGGTAGCCATAACATCCTCAAGCATTGTCTATCTCACTCTATTCAAACACAGTATCCCCTCAAACACAACCTCTGACTCCTTAACCACCTCTCACTCCTTAACCATCATTTCCCCAGTTCTTAACCACTACCTCCCCCTCCTCAACAACTGTCTTCTTCTTGTAAACCACTGTCTTCCACTTCTCAACCTCGGCCTTTGCCTCCCACACTCCATCTGATACGCCGTCCATCCTTCTCCTTGGGCTCTCGACCTACCTCTGACACAAAGGTTGAAAAGTAGTGTGGCTCCTCATATTCTCTCCATGACAATCCCTCCAAATAAAAGGACATATTGGCTAAGGTCCCAATGTCCAAAACACATATGTGCCTAATGTGCCAAAGGTGTCTGTCAATTTGCAAAACATAAAACAGGTGACGGCTACGAACAAAGGGATTCTCGCTAGACTCACGTGGTGAGAAAGGGTTCCCAAAACATAAACAAACAGTAGGGAAGGTGATTCAGCACATCACTGGAACACGCCTCGGTGTTCACACACAAATGTTTCTCTACAAACACAGACAACTTGTGAGGAAACCTTTTTTGTTTCTTTAAAATTCTTGGTATGACACACTGCGAACAGGGAAAAGAACAAGAGGAACTTTTAAAAAAATGTATTAAAAAGGGAGAAAGGGAAGAAATGGACGATTAGAGAAGGATCCTAAAGAACACCTACAGGCAAAAAGGGGATAAAACGGGAATAAAGAAAGCCAAAAATACCACAAATGCCTCAAAAATTATCTTAAGGTCACCAAAAGCACTCCAATTCACCTCCAAAGCCCACAATTTGTGAGCCTATCCTGTGCACTCCTAACTTGACAGCCAGGTAAAACAAGCAAATGGAGCAGGAAGCAGGCTGTTCCTTCTAAAGGTCCTCAAACACATTTTAGAATGACTCGGGGCCTCCGATTGGCTACTCAAGCTCCACTCTTGAGTCTAAGGTCTTGCATTTGGACTGTAGGCCTCGCTCGAATCGTCCTGTGAGACTTGCGAGGGGGTTCGACCCTCAGCAAATCCCTTGCGAGTACCATGGGGCAGATAAAACCCACCCAGAAAATCTTGACCCTACCACGAGGCACCTTTTGGGAAGTTCAATCGCCCCTAATATCAACAGCCAGTTCTGGCCAAACCTCCCCACAAAAACGTGACTTCCGCATGGGGCACATTTTGGGGCGTTCGAACACCCCTCGTATTGGCAGGCAGTTCTGGTGTATCATCCAGCGGCAGTCTACCTGATGAGAGTGCAAGATCTATTTGTGCAAAAGGCAAAATACAATTTTCCGTGCAAGTGTGCTTGCCTCCAAGGACAAAACGGACTGATAGTGAACATCGTGAGATGGGCCAATCGGCAGTTGCAGCTGCAAAGGTGTGGTGCTGAACTAATACACAAAGTACACATGGTGAAAACTGGTTCAGCCATTTCATGGAACTGCAACACATTCAGATTTTGGACGACATCTTTATCTACGTTACACACATGGGCAGGGAAATCCAAAAATGGAAAGACAAAGAGGGCTGAAATTTTCAGCCAACCAAATACATTTTTTTTTTAAAAAAAAGACAAAGAGGGATCTTCTTTCACTCCCAGCTGAAATTCAATTTCCTCTGTCTAGTATTCAAATCTTTCCATGGTCTTGCTCCTGATTGCCTCGCCTCTCTTCTGTCATTTTACTCTCCTTCTCGTTCTCTCCGCTCTGCCGGACTCTTTTTACTTACTGTCCCACGTGCCCTCTGGGCACATTCTCGTTTTCAATCTTTTCAACTGCGGGCCCCTCTCCACTGGAATCTCCTTCCACTATCCCTCCGATCTATAACTTCTTACTGTTTCGCTCCTCCCTAAAATCTCACTTACGTCAGTCTCCTGTCTGATTGCTACTGGTTGATCCCGAACACACCTGATTATGCTGATCTTAATGTACCGATGATTGTCTCTATGTGAAGCGCTTTGGCTAAAAGCGCTATATATATCCCAATAAAATACAAAATAGGTCAACTGAGCCCAGATCATATCATCCAGTTCTGACCTTTAAGCCAATAATATTTTGGAATCTCTGATGTAAGGTTTGATTTTTCTATGCTTCTACGCTCAGGGGGATATAGAGGAACTACAAGGCCCAAGATGAAAAGTGCTCTTGGCTAACAAGTATTTTATTAAACCTCGATGCCGTGATTTTAGTAACTCTTATTCAAGGTCCATTTGTATTTCTTAGCTTTGTTGCAATTCAAAACAGTCTACATATGTGTGCACACGTAGTCTGCTGCAACAAGATCGAGTTCAGCTGCAAGTTAGTGGCGCGTGCTGCCGCATTTTTTAACATGCTGTATCGGCTGGTTTGTTGCAAATTGTCACTTTCAGGTAAAGTAGTTTAAAGAAGAATTGGTATAGATTGGCCCTTGGGCCGAGCCTGTGTCTTTGGGCCGTGCTCTGTTCCATTAGAAGCATAGAGATTGTCCTATAGACCAGGGGTATGAAGCCTTTGGCTTAGATTACAACTCCCACGAGCCCGAACCAGCGCAGTCGATGGTGAGAAATCATGGGAGTTGCAGTCCAAAACATCTGGAGATCCAGAGGTTTCAAACCCCTCTCCTGTGCACTGAAGGGCTTCTGGCTGCAGCATAAGAAGAAAGAAAACACCTTAAGTTTCAGCAGATGCAGGCATTTCATAGTTTGCACTTAGTTATTTATTTATTGTGTAAATAAATATGGTATGGTTGGACTATCTGGCCATTTAAGGTTCTGCCCAGTTTCCTGCCCTCAATTATCCACCTTCCTCGGAAACAAAGCAATTATGTGGCGGGCTAATATGTATTGACCTCTTTCGGTTATCTTTGTATTACGTCATATCATTTCAGCAGTGCGTTTGAGGGCGCGTGGTCGCAAAACCTCAAGGCTTCTCGTAGTGCGCATGCTACTGCTTATCGAATGAATGCATGCGATTAGTTAAAAGACAAGGTGAACTGAAATGAACTAAAGTAAGTCATGAAAAGCGCGCTTTGGCCAAGTGCAGGGAAACGCTCAGAGAGGGCAGCCAGTCCTGTTCCCTTCAGCGCCAGCAAACCACCAGAGCCTGATAAGCAGAACATGCATTGGCCGCCCGAGAACAATGGGGCGCAAACGGGCTGCCCTCCCCGAGGGCTTGGCTTTACTTAAAAAACAATATGTCGGCCCAGGCCTTCAGGAAGGCTGAGCGCCTCGAGCAAAGTGCTACAATGAGCATGTTTCTCCCCGTTTTCCTGGCAGGCGCAGTGCCTGGAACCCTGCTTCCCATTAAAAGCACATGTGGCTCCAGTTTAGCACCATCATGAAAATTAAATTACCACTTTAGAAAAGTGAAGTTAGTTTGGAAGTGAAAACGGCAGGTCAGGGCCCACCAAAATGTCTGGAAGCTGCCTGAGAAACACTGGTGCCCGAGACCCCGAGTGCTTCCTCGGGACTCATGTTTGATGCTGGGTTTCTTCCACAGGTTTCGACATTCGCCACATCAGTGAAGGCAACCAAAGCCCCATTGTTGCAGCTTTTATCTGCGGCACCTGGTGTTAAGTAGCACCGCATCTAACTGCTGCACCTACTGCGGTGACTGCCTCGATTAGCTGGTTAAAAGCTTCAAGAGTAATGTTCTTTCCTGACAACTGTAATCCCGCACAGCTACTGCTGACTTGTCCTAAAACCCGGGGAGGACTGGTGGGTTGCTTTTATTACCGCCTGCTACCAGTGAAGCTAAGAAAATATGGCCAGTCGACTTATTTCAGCTAGGGCTATTATTTTAGCAATGAAAAGGTGTCATCAATAATTGAGGAATGGGATGCAGATCACCTAAAATATTTCTCAGCTCATTGTATGGCCTTGTCTTTTCAGGATCCTTGGGGAGTGCAACCTCATTTTTGTTTTCGAACAGATAGATGGACGAGAACGTCCTGGCAGGATAGCTCAGCGGCAACGTGCTCGCCTTGGAAACAAGACGACACGAAGCAACACAGGTTCGATCCCCGGGTCTGCGCTTAGAAACCACTGGGTATTAAGCACGTTATAAATATGCAACTAAGGCATAGTCCTGTAACAGCGCCTCGATGCCCCCGGGCTGTGTGAGCGCTTTAAAAAGGCAAATAAATAAAAAACTATCTCTGAAAAGCCTTAATGCCCATCCTTGGTACCCCGCCACTCCCCACCAGACAAATATTTGAAATCATTCCAATGCAATTTCCAGAAGTCAGACCCACAGAAAAATGTTGGGTGATAGACACAGAACAAACAAATGTGTATCTTTGTATATACAAAAAACATTCTCAGGAAATCAAGCACACGTTTTCAAATACAGAAAACATATGTTAGATTTCACTTTATTTTCATGAAGTATGTGAACAGCAAGGGTGTTGCTAGGTCTGGAAAAGATCTGGGGCTATGCTAATTTTGGGACGGTCGGGACTGGGAGCTAGCTAGCCTTTTTGGCTATAACACCTGAGCTTCTATCTGGGGCTACAACCAAAAGACCCGGGGCTATAGCACCCTCAGTCCCCCTAGCAACGCCTCTGGTGAATAGGATGTTGAACATAAGCAGGCTGTTTAGCAGAGAAGGAGACTGGCATGAAACACCAGTTGTGTATTGATCACACATGTCTAAGAGGAGTTTCTAAAAAGGACAATTAAAGGTGCTGTCGAGCATCTAGCATCTCACCACTAAATCCACCTGTTGTGTCAATGCATGAATTATTGGTCAAAGGATTTGTCTTTCAGGGATGCTTCACTCTACTACATGTGTAGATCAATTTATTCCCAAAGGCGACCTGCGCGTTTTGGGAGGATTGGATGGGTAGCATACCCGTATGCAGCCCATGAACAGGCAACTGTCAGGCATGCAAGAAGATCTTCGTCTGCACATGGTACTGCACGAGACAACTCGCTTTGCTTTAACTCTTCCCCTCACCTTACCATACAGCCTCTACGTTATCACCCTTACCCTCACAACCAAGTATCGCTTTCTTTCACCAACCAACACCTCACCTTGCACACTCCTTCAGCAACTCTCCTCCACACTCTCCTCCACATCCCTCCACCACCTGGCTCTTGGTTCTCGTGCTTGCCCTTCCTCAAACTCACCCAAATAACCCAGGCTCGCCTGCTTTCTGTCCTCCCATTTTATCCTCCCTTTCCCCTCCTTTGGCTATATCTCTCACCTGGTTCCCCAGGCCAACCGTTGGCTTCCTTTCCCCACTGGGCAGATTTACACGTGAGAAAACCTATGAATAGGTGCTTAATCACCATCCCTTTCTGGTGCGCAGGTCTTCTGGGTTTCAGCGATACGGTCCGTTATGGCAACAAACAATATTTGCATCCCAGTTTGTGTGAGAGCTACCAAGGATACGCGTGGTAGTCTAGTACTTGTGGGTGTCAGTGTTGCTCTGCGGTACAGAGAGCTCTACATTTTGCTCTTCGCTGCAGTCACCAGTGGTACTCTGATCGTACGTTTAGATGGCCGGTCTTATTGCTGAGGCTCTCTGCAGCCTGAAGGTATTTTGTAATTTCTTGACTGGTCAGGCCGGTTGCTCTGTCTTTTCTGTTTTCTGGGATTTGGAGTTTCCTAGGTGAAACAGAGACAGACTGGCGAGCATCGTGCAATACAGGGATTGGGCAAGATAATGTACTTGTATCATATATGCAGGCACAAGAAGGGATAGTGACTGGGGCCCTCCCATCTCCCACACCCTGTCTCTGGGGCAGGACTGGCTCTAGGAATCCCTGTGGTAGGCCTCCCACCGCAGGCTGAGAAGGGTCCCCAGCCTCTCTTGACAGGGTCAGATGGCTGACCTAACACACTATTGAAAACATAACCCAGTGATTAAGAGTTAGTGCCAAGAGTGTTGGAAGTACTATTCTGTAAATCCTGTAATCTGTTATTGTTGGGGGGCTTTTGGAAGGAGGTGCAGTGAGAAGCAGACTTAGAGGGTCCATTTCAGGAAATGAAGAGACATTCAGTACTATCAATTTCGTCTTCTTCCTAAGTGGGTGATATTTTGTCCAGCTCCGATATCAAGGTAATTCAAGGTGTGTATTGTATGGCCCATCCCTGGGGTTTGCCTTGGTGGAAATAATTTCCTCTCAGAATGTTAGACACATAGCAGGCCTTATTTTCTTGAAAAGCTAGGGTTGTTGTAAAGGGTGGCGATTTCCACTTGGGGATATGGGCATACTTGTTATCAACTAATAATTCCACATTATTTCTGAATGACTATTTTGGATCATGCCCACTCACATTTAACAACAGGACAATGGATTGCAAAGATGCAGGATTCAGAAATATTTATGAAAATATTTATTAATTCCGCTTGGGCTGAACAAGTGGTTTCATCCCCGATATGCAGTCCCACCTCACCATTCTGGGTAAGAAAAACCTATAGTGTGTTCACTTCAAAGGTGGTCTCCGGCTTTATAACAAAGACATCGCTACACTGGTATAGGTACAAAAATTCTTGGTCGGTACCACAAGATTTGACCAGCCTACATGACTCCTTCTAATACAAGTCACAAGCATTAATTTTCATAATCAATTTCATGTGCATTCTATACTCTAAAAGATACTGGGCATTTTCAATATGCTCTCATTGCTTCTATCTAATCAACACAGTTTTCTTCAATGATAGCATTGCCGCTTTTCGGCAAGCATATGCATATTAATATAGAACTATTTCAAAACTCTTCAAACACACTTAATTGTCTCTAGTATCAAAACAAGTATGGTATTGGGGAAAAAATACTTGAACCAATAACATTTATAAACATATATTATTTCTACTTAATTCCCCTATTTGAAGGTGGGGTTGTGAATGTATTGGCTATGTACATGTCATTTAAATGTAAGCAAGAGCTAACTGCATCGAACTCATACTGGTTTGGATTAGGAAAATAAAACTCTCAGGAATTGTGCACTGTTCTCTGAAAATATGTGTGCAGTATTCTGAGAATATGTATGTGCAGCTTTCTCTGAATACGTATTTGCAATTTTCTATGAATATGTGTTTTTGCAGCTTTCAATATACATTTGGGTGTGTTGTTTTAAATCTATTCTTATTTACTTGCCTTTAGCTCTTCAACGTTTTGGGCTGGAGGTGTAATATTCTCCAGTCACAATTTCACAGTCCCATTACACCTGGGTCTGCCAAATGCAATGGCAGGATAACGACTTCAGAGGTTTAACACTTTGCATGATTTTATGTTGAATATAATAAATTCTTTTAGCTTATTTCAGTTATGTAATCATATAGTTTATGATGAGAGTCACACTGGCCGGAAATATGCCTCTTATCACATTAGACAATAGTGTGTGATGAATACATTATGGTCCAAATTATTCTATGCTGGCATGGGCCAATGATTCTATTTGAATTTAGCATGATTCTACAAAAGCAATATGCATTCAAGCACACAAAATACTGTCAGTTTTAAGATGTGCATCGCAATACAAAAACACCTTGGGTTTACACTTGATTCCCAGCCCTCTTTACCCCATGGACAGTCTATAGACGATTTGGAGTTAAATTGGGGGGTTTTACTTACATTTTAAATGTGGATTCTAATTTTGAGAACACAGCTTAGGCCCTGAATGTGGGGCTGCTGCATCAGGAAGATCCCTTTTCATCTGGCATTCTGTAACCCAGATCCAATTCGGGCTGACCACATCTCTCTGGAGGGGCTTCTGTCTCCAGCATGCTTAAGACAATCATCCAACAGGTTTCAGCTCTGCTCCCCCAGCCACCACCCTCTATTTGCATCCATAGATATTCTTCAATGTTTATTTGCCAATATTCATAAAAAGAGTTAATCTGCATTCTGTGTGCAAACTATTTTATCATCCTCAGCTCCCTGACACATGTCGTGACTTTGGAAGTAGATGCTCTTCCCGCTTGAGTCCCATGACACCAAAGGTGGGAGGGAATTTGACTACTCATGTTATGGAGAATCAGTTCATTTAATTAAAATAACTTTTGATAACATGTTCTAGTTTAATGAAATTTGGATCAATGAAATCATATCATCAGGAGGATGAATTCAAAATGTGGAAAGTCACTATGCATTAAATATTTCCATTGAATTATTTTTCCCTTTTATCTTCATTTTTTTCCATTACCTCCAAGGCAAATTTTATATAGGTTACAAGATATGATTTTTATCGACAAAATGCAATTTGTTTTAAGTTGATATGACCTTCTTTTCTAAAGATATGATATTTCAAATTATCACATTTTTGGGTTAATATGTACACATGTAAGCAAATAAATGTTTGCAAGTAAAGACATGTTGACTTTGGCCACAACAGGTGACTGTTTATTCACCCCACATTAGTTGCTTTCCATAATGTAGCTTTAGGACTCTCAAAACTTGCGATTTTCAATGCAATGCACTTGTGTTTCTTTTCTTCTATACTGGGGATCCAGGAGTATAGCACTTACGAAGAAATCCTGAAATTGTTCCTTGATGTTTTAAAACGCTGAATGTATGTGTTTAGGCCTGCTAAATTCTCTTGGATTTGATAAACAAACTAATTTTACACGTGTTGCAGTTGTTTCTGGATACTGATCAGGCAATAGTATAAAAGATACATACATTGTATTTTTACATGAGTTCACCATTGAAAGAAAAGGAACACATTTTAAAATTACAGATGTATTTTTTCTATACATGGCTTCAGAACTATAGGAGAAATTGAGCTCTTTTTAAGTTTCAGGGCTGCAAGTGTTTTAGGACCCAGGCGAAATTCTGTTCATGATTATCACACTTCAGATTCTTGGGCCTTAGTATTTTTGTACATGTGGCAACAGTTCCAACTTCCATATGCATTGTTCTGTATGTCATTAACATTGACAATGAACTGCATTGAAAGGGGCATTAGAAATGGTTGCAGTCTTTCAATGTTTTTTTTATTTTGTTGAAAAATATTCTTGGGGTGTGCACATTTATTTGCATTTCACAAGGGCACCCTATTTATTATCGCAGTGAGCAAGAGGCAAAATCCAACAAACAACTCTTTTCAACAATGTCTCTGTCACTCTTTCAGATAGAATCCATGTTCTCAGTTTACTTTAGGCATGTTCGATTCTTCCTGCCACAGATGTATCAATGCATTAAGAGGTGTTGTGAAAAATGTCCTATATTCCAGAAAACCTCTAGGAGGATGTGAGGAAAACAGAAAACCTCTAGGAGTGATGTGGGGGAAAGCTACACTACAGTCCCCTCTGATCAGTGACATTCCATTTTCATGCCTAGACATGGATATTATTTGACTTTTCAGTCCATTCAATGCAGGGGACTTTTGTATCCTATGCCACTCCATCTGTAGGCAGGTTTGCTGAAAAACAATACGACCCATCGCATTTTAAAAAATCTGGTCCCCTATTTTATCCAGGTGGGAGATATACACTGACCAAGAGACCACTTTTATGTCAAGTTTAGTGCCCAAATTCAAATACCTTTTACAAATAGAGACACATTTTTTCCTTATTTGCAAAAACGTCTTACGGAGTGTTATGAGTATTATAACGGCTTATATAGTGCAATTTAACCAAATCCTGAAAAACGTCATGTGTTGAAGATGCCAAGAATTGCGTTAAGCTGCTGACATGCAACTTGTATGTTCTTCAACAGCACCTGGATGTCCTTGGTCTATATTTTGTGCTCTACAACTACAGTACATTACATTAGATAGTGAGAAAAACTTTTCAATGCATCCACTTGATTTTCTCTTTCCACTGGTTTATGACAGACAACCATGCAAAATCTTAAAAATTCTCAGCGAGGGCCGTGGGAACCAAGGCGAGGGAGAGCAGAATATGGCCCAGTTTGTGCAGGGTACACAGGAAAGTATCTGCTTAATTAGAAACCGTGTCCATCCGCATCTGCAAACCAACCAAGAGAAACAAAATAGTTGAATGACAGCCAAGCATGCCCAAATAAGATTTAACATAAACAGCAAGGTTCTAGTATTACGGTCAACCTCAGAAAACAAGGTGATGGCACAATATCATGAACCCTACTGTAGGGAAGGAGCCAAGTGCCCCCACCTCAATCACCTCGCCCATATTGCCTTTATGTTGGGAGCCAGAGTATGAGACACGTACAGAGCCATTGAAACTACAGATACCAAGGAGGATCCTGGGAGCAAGGATCCCATTGAGAAAGCCAAACCTACATATGAGACAATATGAGGGCCGTTCGGGTGAAATTCCGGAAGAAACAGGACAAATGACTGAACGAGAAGAATGATGATATCATACAGAACAGAGCTGACGCACATAGAAGAGACACAGAGACTACAGTATGCAGGCAATTCTGTAAGGCATCAAGAAAGTATCGAAAGATAAGTGACATTTTGGGATCAAGATGAGAAAGCTTATGCTAACAAGATAGATGAAGATAACAAGCTGTTTTACACATGTACATTTGCAAAGGAATGCACGCAGATGAAGTATTCCTGAGGCTAGCTTTATAGTGAATAGATTGCAGCATGCACCAACATGTATATATGAATATATTGGAGTCAGTAAAGAATGGATGTTTCCTCTACGTACAATAGCAGAGCTGAGCAAAAGAAGAAAGGCCACCTTTCCAGTGTGTAGCAGTTAGAAAAATAAGTGAATTACTGGCGAATCAGAAAGGCAAGGCTCAATGAACCAAGAAGCCAAAGCCATATCAGGATGGGGTGAGCTGATATTGGATACAAATCATGTGAAAGTATGAAGCTCCTGTTCAGGAGGCCAGGACAAAAACAAGAAAGACGTCAGGGGTCTATTAGAAAATTGTATTTTAATATACTAGAAGCTCAATTTCGTAGTCTTCAGTCACATGGGGAGAAGAAGTTGGACGAAAATGATGGTCATACCTACACACGAGGGCAGAGCGTGCCTTCACTCCCCTGAATTCTACGGAGCAAAGAATATTCCCAAGGACAGGTTCAAAGTCTTAATTGACAGCAGACCTCTGAGGTGATGATGGATGGTACTGCTAATTGATGGGAAGCATGGTTAAGACAAGCTCACCAGCACCTGGACGCTCAGCCTGTGTGCTGCTATACATAGGTGGAAAGGTACTGACAGAGGTTAGAAGCCAACCAATGATAAAGGACTGCATGATTAAGGGTCCTATAGTTATTTAGCCAATAGAAAGTTATATATTGAGTGACATTCATAGCGACCTGTTTGAGGAGAGGGCTTAGTTGCCCCACCTGATGTTAAGAAGCCTATTACTTTATTCCACTGCCCTAGATGATTATGGATCATATACTTAGATGTTTCCTTAGACCCTATCACACTTGTCACTAGGTTTTTGTATTTTGCCACGTAGGATGGCGTTAATAATATGTGGGTAAACGTCACCTATGACAATTGTCTGTTATATAAGCAAGCTTATTTTCAAAATGCATTGAGATTCTGATGTCCATTGTACTCCCTGTTTTAGATAATTGATATTGAAACAGTTATCCTTTTGCCAACTACCTGAGTCGTTTTGATTGTTGATGTTTGAATAATTTCTGCATCCCCATCCATCTCAAGGGTATTGCTACCTCATCTTAAAGGGCTGGGAGCTCCAGTTCACGTGGTAGCTGAGAGCATGGTTAGATATCCATCAAGATAAGTACATTTTTGAGTCCAGAAATATTGCACAACCTCTGCCATTCGGCTGAAAGGACGTGAAGCACCCTGTAGATAACGGTTTAGTGTAACGCAAAGTCTTGCAAGCCAGGTTAGACGGGAACGCTTGTTTTCATGCAGAGACCCCTCCCGGCGTCTACAGAAAGCTGAACGAATGGAAAGTTGGAGAGGTTACTAAGGAGGCGTATGATCCCGAAGGTCGGAAGTTGAAAAATTCAGATGGTGAGTAAAAAAACTGAGTGAGGTGGCAAAGGTGTGAAGGGCAGTAGGTGAATAAAGTGATAAGGGGAAAATGAGTAACGGAAGGAGGTGGGGATAACATAACTTAAGAACAATGAACATTAAATATTGAGTAAAATTGACTTGAGGAGAGGCCAAGCAATAAGAGGTAGCATGAGGAGAGTCCACGATAAAAGATTATGCATAAATACCCGCGTCTTAAAGAACGTAACAGAAGAAACAGCACCTAGAGTCCCGTAGTAGATGACGTAGGAGAGGGACCAGGTTAAATACAGGTTTTAAGAGGGCTGTTCAAACTCTGTAGGAGTATTTTTAGAGGTAGGATAAAGTCTTGAGGAATAAATGTTGAGATACATGTGGCCGGCCGAGTGTGTTTGTTTGTCTGTTTGTTTTATGTGATTGTGTAATGATGACGAAAAAATAGAGGAGATTGATAAACAAAAAGACGAGAAATGCGAGAGTTAAAGAACTAAGCGTGTATTTAATGAACTTGAATTGCTGGTATTTTTAGCAGATTAAAGTAAAAAACGTAATAATAGAGGGTTTGGAGCCTGCAACGAGGGGTGCACGCACATATTGTTTTATTTTCTTGAAAAAGTATTATTGAAATTTGCAAAGAGTAAACGTTGAGTATTGACGGTCAAAGAGTGACATGTCAAAATGGAGGATATTACTCCGCTGATACATCTTTGCAAGCAACTGCCAAAACACACACCTAAGCTTAGACAGTACAGTGCAGAATGGGTTAAAGTAACCACATATAAAATGTTCATGCCATGGTCAGAAGGGGGATCGTTATCAAAGGCAGTTCTGCAGCATATGACAACATATTTGCATGCTGCATATACAGGGAAAAGGCTAGACAAGCGACTACCGAGCCTAGAGCTGTGGAAAATGTACCAGGAGGATCAAGAGGACTCGCCTCCTGTAGATTGGATACTTAATGTATGCACAGAGGGGGGTGAGGAGCCTTCTGCTCCACCCACCGCGCCTGAAGCAGATGGCAATAGTAAGAAAGATAACAGGCTGTACCCATTGAGGGAGCTTAAGGCAGCAACACGGCATAGCACCACGGCATATGAGTCGCCTGCGCAAAGCAGCAATGGGGGCCCAGAGAAAAATACTGAGAGAGATGTAATCTATAAGGTCCTGAGGGACAAAGAGAGACCCGATAAGGAGAAAAGTGAACGACCAAGTACATCTCTAGATATAGGATGAGAAATAAAGAGATGGAAAGGAGAAAAGGATAAGACCGATGAGTTTGCACTCATACAGAACGAATGAATGGGTGGTCAGATTTTGATGGTAAAGGCATCGAGGACGTAAGGCAAAGGGAAGATCGAGTTGAACAAGATAAGAAAGATCAAGAAAGGGAAGAAAGATTGAAAGATGATGGGGCAAAAAGAAAAGATAGTCAAAGACGTGAACAGTTGTATAAAGAGGAGCAACTGAGAAAACAGGAAAGAGCACAGGAGCAGAGAAAATATGACAACTGACAGAGGGCGTTCGAAGAGCAAGAAAGACTAGAAAGAAAAAGGATAGAAGAGGAACAGAAATTGCAGGATAAACAAATGCAAAGACGCAGAGACAAAGAAATATGAAGGGCAAATGAGAGAAGGCACATGAAAAGAAAATAAGAAGACAAAGTAAGGGAGGCAGCAAGGAAACAAAGAGAGTTTGATGATGAATTAGAATGAAAGAGAAGACAGAGAGCACGCAATCTTGATTGCATGGAAAAGGAGGTAATTGATCCCAATCCAGTAGTGCCATGGGAAGATTTAGAAGAGTTCTTCCCAACACATGAGCCAATAGCAGGTATGTCCAGAGTAAATCTGGAGGATGAGTTTGACTCTAGAAGCATTGGGGATGCAATGGATAAAGTCTATCATGATATGAAGACTAAGAAAGTACTGTAGGGGAAGGGTAAAAAGATCGAATTGAGAGTACGCAGTTGTAGGTCAAAGAGGGAGCCTCATGTAGTTTTGAGCCCAAGGAGTTGTCTTTAGATAGACTGACTCTGAATAGAGATGATGAAAAGAGAAGTCACACGAGTTGGGGACAGGATATGTCAGACGAAGATAGAGAACCTATTCATGAGGAGGAAGGTAATACATGTGGACCTTAAGGGTGTTTGTCAATGGACAAGGAAGTAAAATGGTCAGATTTAGACCTCCCTATATCTCGGGCGCCAGACTCAGTGGCTCAGTGACTTAGTGAGGTGGCTCAATCTGTCTAGAGAGCGGTCCCATGGTCAGAGGGGGGACTTGCCACCATATGTGAACAGATTAAGGTCACTGCCAGGTAGTAGGCGGTGCAGAACCATTGTCCCTGCTATTTGGAGTTTCACAGTTTCCGTTGTTAGTGAAGGGAGTGGCCAGACTACAGTATATACCTTGGCCACAAATGGATCAAGATCATTTAAGGTGCAACCTCCCGAGTTTAATTTCTGGTGCTGGGAAGTGGATACATGAGCTAGAGAAAATGACAGGAGGAACACGTTTGCTATAGGGGACATTAATGGTCTCCTGATTACTATTCTTGGGATAAGAACTGATGACGTTTGGTCAAGAGTGGGATATTCTGGTGTTACCACGGTAAACACTGCTCATGATGGAGCACTGTTCAATAATTGCAGAGCAGCAGTTTGGAAAGTGCTTAGAGTGCTGTATACGGACACATCAGATATGTGAGCTATAATGACAAAAAAGATGCAGGAAGGGGATGATCCGCTTGTTTACATTCAGAATTTTGAAGAGCAGTGGGCTTTGGAGACACGCGAGGCTTGGGGAAAATCTATACCTGAGTTTTATCATATACTATGCCAAGGGCTGCCAGACCCGGAACAGAAGCAGCTCAAGAAGTTAGTGGGCTTGGAAGCAAAACCATGGTTGGATATTCAGCTGAACATCGCACACTATTGCAGGCTCTTACAAGAAAAGAATCACAAAAAAGACGATATCAGAAAAGGCAACGAGGCAAAGTTAGTGCAGAAAAAACTCCCCAAGTACGCCATTGAAGGAACAATGTTGACTAGTGGAGACAGATCAAGTACACAGCAATCAGCAAACATGCCACAGATGAATAATCAAAGGCACTTTGACCAGGGTAATAATGGATTTATACCACAGGGAAGGGGAGGTTTTCAAGGGAGAGGCTTCCAGAACAATCAGAGTGGGTTTCGGAACATGCAGAATGATAATCAAGGTACGCAGGGAGGACAGATGGGGAGACCTCCGCCTATACGTTGGACATGTGGTATGACAGGTCATTTTGCTCGCATCAGTAGAAGTCAAGGATTTGTGCAGAATAATACATTTTCGATAGGGGGGACTTCAAAACCGCCTGCATATTTGCAGCAGAATGGAGATGGGTTTGCTCAGAAGCAGATAGTACAGCAGACAAAAGTGCCGAGAGTGCAGCAAGACTTTCAAACACAGCAGTCACCTATGCAGATAAAGCAAAACACCAGCATAGGACAGTTAATGACTCCTAGAATAGGGGGTGTCACTGTCACTGTTGATGGAGGGAATCCTTTCATAGGTACGGGTTGAGAATGTACCCACAATAGGACAGCTCACTGGTAGACTTGATGTGTTCAATACTATCAGTAACGCCTAATCCTCAAGAGGAACCAAGGGTTGACATTAATAAAGGAGGCAAATCTTTTTTCTTTTTTAGTAGACACAGTTGCAACGCGCTCATATAGAAGAGAGGGGACATTTTCAATGTCTGGAAATGGCATGAATACTCAAGGATTCAAAGGAGCTACACGTAGAGTTCCTTTTACTGACGCACTACCGGTCTCTATAGGAGAGTGTGACATGTCTGCACCGTTACTATATTCAAGACCTGTCAATATATTAGTTAGAGATTTAATGACCAAATTGACCATGATAATTCCGTTTACTGATGAAGGCATAGTGTGCTCAACACCAGGAATGTATTATTTAAATGTGAATGAGTTTGTTATGGAATTTGCAGGACAGGTAGCCATACGAGGAGTGCCGTTAGAACCAGAAGTTTTTTCATTATGGAGTATGCATTCTGTTGACATGGCTGCCAGGCTTAGTGGATAAGACTGTGAGAATACCTGATGAATTTTTATTCAGGCCAAAGGTACCTATGTTTGAAGATGAAGGACAAGTCTTTCCTTCAGAGTTACAAGCTGCTATAGTACGAGGAGAATTAGCTATGCTTGATGGAGGTGATTATGATGGCAGATGATGGTGCGCCGTGATTGCCATTGGGGAGGGTTACAGATTGACTGACGTCACGGATGAATACTTGTTTAGAGATCATCCATCAGATGACAAAGTCATCTTTGAAACAAGTATTACTTATTGGGTGAGAGCAATTAAATATGAAGTTCCTCAGAAGATGATGTTAGCACAGAAACACCCTAAGTATTACGATGTAGGCATGGTGAAGATACTAGTTTCTTTATGGACAAAAGACCCCTATGACGTAGGCCTATTGAAGGGGCCTGGGGAATTGAAACCAGGAGCAATTTTACCTTGAGCACGACAGTATCCCATGTCTCGAGAGGCAGATTAAGGTATTTTTAAGACGATATTTGCTATGATGGAGCAGGGCATTTTAGTGACATCAGAATCACAGTGTAATACTGCGATCTATCCGATTAGAAAAAAGGGAAAGGAGGGCTGTGGCGTTTAATTCAAGATTTGAGACCGATTAACCAGATTGTAGAAGCCTAGTTCCCACTAGTTCCTGATCCATCGCCAATTTTATGTAATATACCTATTAAGGCACAACATTTCACTGTGATTGATTTGAAAAATATGTTTTTCTCAATCCCATTACACAAAGACTTGCAAGAGCTGGCGTCATTTACATTCAGACAACCTCGCCTGAAAAGCACTAGTTTACCACAAGGGTACTGTGAGTCCCCATCGATTTTCAATAGGGTCCTACAGATGAACTTAAGCAATATTGATTTAGAAAGTGTTGTGTTGCAGTATGTGGATGACATATTGGTCTGTAGTACCACAGAGAAAGAGTGCAGACGCGATTCAGTTCAACTGATGATTATTCTTGCAGACAAAGTATATAAAGTAGACAAGGAAAAGTTACAGTACTCTCAAGAGGAAGTGCTGTACATAGGCCAGTTAATCTTGCATGAAGGAAAGAAGGTTACTCCTGAAAGAGCTGATGCTATATTAAAAACAGTAAAGCCAGTCATGATAAAGCACATGCAGAGATTTTTGGGACTTTGTAACTATGTGAGGGCGTGGGTATTTGACTACATTTCATACATAAGGCCCCTGTTGCAAGCTCTGAAAAAAGCACAACTCAATCAGGAAAACATTGTTTGGGATGAGGCGATGGAAGAATGGTTTGATGGATTTAAAAAGGTGATTTATACCACTCCAGTTTTAGGGATTCCTAATTATGCTGAGGAATTCTTCCTGTTTTCACACACGAATGGCACTGTTATGACAGCAGTCCTCACACAGATAACCACATTGGGGTACAAGCCCCTTGTATATTACAGTGGGATTTTAGACCCAGTAATGAGGGGGTACTTCCCTTGTGAACAAGCCCGTATAGTAATGGGATGTTCTATGATGCTATTTGTCGAGCATGCATTGTTTGCCATTCTGGAAAAACCTAAAGGCACGTTGACATCTCAAAGGGCTCCTGCCTATGAGTTGGTCCTATCGAATCCAGCGATTAAGATAGTCTGATGCAGAATAGTGAACCCTGCCATGTTTGTAGCAGAACCACTTGCAGAGGGTGAGCACGTACATGATTGTTTGAACTATGAAGAGTTCTAGGGTGAGCTCCCAAGGGTGAAGGAAAATGCATTTGCAGCTGGGTAGATTCTCTTTATTGACGGTTCTTCTAGAATTGATCAAAATGATGGACAAAGATATACAGTTGCTGCTGTGGTGAAGCACATGGCTAATGGAGATTTTGAACTACTGATAAGTGCACGACTACCATCTCATTTTTCGGCACAGGCTGCAGAATTGGTGGCGCTGATTGTCACGCTTGAGAATCAAGCAGACCAAGAATTAACGGTGTAGAGTGACTCCACCAATGTGACATCAACAGTGCACTCAGGGCCAGCACGTTGGAAAAGGAGGGGCTACCTCTGAGCGGGCGGCTCTCCGGTGCAGCACACAGCCTTATTGGACAGACTCATTATAGCACTGCAACTCCCAGTAGCCATCACAGTCATAAAGTGCGCAGCTCACACTAAAAGGGCAGATTTTATTTCACTTGGAAATCAAAAAGCAGATGAGGAACAAAACGTATTACATGTACAGAAGTAATTATGGCATTTGATATGCCTGATGTAAATGAAAGCATGGTGGTGATGATGAGTGTGCCAAATTGTTACAATAACTTGTCTAGAACCTATTTGGGAGAGATTCAAGGGGAAGCGCCCCAAGACGAAAAAGAATTGTGGACGCGGAAAGAGTGCTCTTTAAACCCCTCTGAGGCATTGTGACGACAAGACAGCACTGGTAAACCAGTGATGCCTGTAGCCTTATTAAGTGTAGCGGTGGAACAGCTGCACTACCCTGCGCAGGTTACTAGAGAGAGCCTCACTGAAACAATAGCAGAGGATTGATTCATTCCAAATATAGTAGAATATGTTGCATTTTATGTAGTAAATTGTATTGTATATCCAAAGTTTACTGCTGGGCATACATTGCGCACAGTTAGAGGAGTTATCCCGAGGCCTAATGGTCCCTTTGAGCATTTACACATCGACTATATCAACATGCTGCAAGCCTGTAATGGATACAGATATATGATTGTAGTAGTATGTCCCTTTTCAAGGTGGATTGAAAGTGGACCATGTACACACCCAGATGCCACTTGTGCAGCCAAATTATTTGTAAACAAAGAGTTTCCTCGATGGGAACATGTGAAGTATTGAGATCAGATAATGGCCCTAATTTTGCCAATGAAGTCTTTGAACAAATAAGCTTGTTGCTTAGCATAAAGCACATGTTTTCATCAGTGTATCACCCGCAAGCAAACGGAATCTGTGAGAGACTCAATGGCATGCTTAAAGAGAGAATAGCCAAACTGAAATTGACTCTGAAGAAAGGATGGTTGTATTGTCTACCACTGGCATTGTATGCGTTGAGAAACCAGCCATCTTAACCCTCACAAGATAGTGACAGGGAGGTGAATGAGGACACCTCTCACACCTCCGTCTAGAATTAGAAGTGATGCCCAGCCAACAGCAAAATTGTTAGGAAAGGAGCTATGTGATTACCTTACGTGTATGCCTTCAAGTATCTCTGTAATTCCAGATCAGCTCAAGCGAAAGGGGTGTACGGCAACACAGAACACAGAAGGAGATGCCACAACAACCAGAGTTGACCAGCTTTGTCTTCCTAAACTTTTAGCCAGAGTTGCAGTTCTGATCCGCAACTTAACTAGAAATTGGCACAAACCTCTTTGTAACGGCCCCTTCATAGTAGAAGACATCACACCGTCTGCAGTCAAGGTGCAAGGCATACACGCTTGGATGTTCCTCAGCAACGCAAAGATCTATATTTGAGAATCCACATCACCCTCACCCCCAGGGAAGCCAACAGGGTCAACAGACAGTTGTCAGGCACAGATTCACTTTGTAATTCATACATAGGATCTAATAGGTATACAGTCCTTTCTACACAATATATAGAGTCTAATGATTAAATGCCTTATTGATATGTGATGGGTTGGTTTTCACCTAGCACAATTGCGATGCTACTCACTTGACTAAAATGTCTCCAGCAAGGTGTTACTATATGTAATTAAGGCACTGCGTACCGCTCAAATATAATGTTCAGAGTGACACTCCCACCAACGGCCGTACCACAGACTGTTGACTGCAACTTCACTTGGCACTTCACTTTGCGTGTGCTTTGTGCGTTCCTGGATGTTTTAAGGACTTACCAGCAGGTAGGCAGGGCGAGACACAGCCACGTGCAAAACTGATTCAGAAATACCAAGCACCAAATTAGAGTAAACCAAGGGAACTGCCATCTGCAACTTTACTTGGCAGCTCATTTTGCGCCTTGTTTTTTTTAATGTAACACACGTATACAATTATGTAGCATAACTAAATGATTCTTGTTTCATATTACCAAACTTTGATTATATATCATCACAATGCACATGGGCACATAGTTTCTTCTGTATGTGAAAATGTTCTATAAAAGTTGTCATTTAGAAAATAATGTGTTCATGCAATGTTATTACAGTGAGGAGAAATTTAAATGTGAACATTGACTATTTTCATAACACTTTGTTTACATGTTTCTACTTCAATCCTTATTTTTTTTTACTACCACACATACTTATTATATTATGTTTGAAATACCTGAAACAGATTTACCAGAATCAGGTACTTTCCCAGCAATGTATTGTAATGGTTTACTAATACATGATATTCAAACCATTTATATAACATTAAATATTTCGATTTTAAAGTTTATAAGTTGATAAGTATTATAAATGAATGCACCACACTTAATCATATCAAACCTCTGTACCAGTATATTGTTCCATGTCATGTTGTTATTATTGTTAAGTGTGATAACATTCTAAAAGTATCAAAAGAGGTCAACAGAAATATTCTAGCATATTTAATCAGTAAGGTCACATTGGATCAAATTATTGATCTCATTGCTGATGTCATTCATGATGTAATTAGTGATGTCATCAGTGATGTCATTGGTGATGTCTTCATTGTGGTCATACGCTGGAAACAGGGGGTGCATATTTGAAGTGGACTTGCTTGAAATGCGATTGCTGAATATATATATACATGTTTGCCCAAGATAAAAAGAAAGCAAACATTTGACATGGTTTTTCCAAGGTGAGCAAAGAGCTATAAGAATTGGTTAAATAGTGCTGCAATATTTATCAATGCATAGTTATACACATTTATACTTAGGAATGATTAGCATTGTCACTGAACACCTCAGAGTTGCGAGTCTTACCAGTAGGGACTTAAACAATAAAATTTCCTTGCCTGGCCCTTTCACTCTTGAGTCTTATTTGACATTGATCTGGTGTCTCTTGCTGGCATTTTGCAGCATGCCCGGCTGCATCAAACTGTTGTCTGGTTTTCCTTTTTTGTGGGGTCTCCTGCTGTATTTGTGCTATTTGTATGGCTTCATCAGCCTGTGGTTTGGTTTGCCTTTTTCTGGATTCTGCTGCTGACTTTGTGCTGCCTGACTGGCTGCATCAGCCTGCTGTCTGACTTGTCTGCGTTCTGGTGTCTCCAAAAGTAGTTTGTCTCTTGGGTGGCATGATGATTAGATTACAGGCAGGGTCTGAATGGGACATAAAACTGGCACTGGAATCAATAAAAATGTGTCCCACTGTTGCAAATGCCAATTCATTCCTTTTGTGACAGACTATTTGATTAGCACCCAAGGGACATTTTTGTGTTTCAATTTGTGCATTTGAAAGAATCTTTGTTCAGTAAAGCGGGTCAAAACTTCTAGCTGCATTGTAAAGTAACTCATCAAACTGCCCATTTTGGCCCAAAAACAGACTCACTTTTGCATTTTGAGCCTGATCTTTGAACACTACCCTATTGCCTTGTAGTCCAGTCTGTGCCTCGTTACAGGTTTTTTGTCACTGGGGATGTGTACTTCTTTAGTCTTAAGAAGAGTCATTGGGCCTCATTACTACCCGGGCGGTATGGGATTACCGGTGCCGGTAAGGGCACTGGTGCCGGTAATCACTTACCACCCAATTACGAGGTCCCTTTGTGGGTCCCTACCATAACGGCTGGTTTTACCAGCCGATAAGGAAGGGACCCACAAAGGGACCTTGGAGGTAATTATGGTACCGCAATTTGCAGTGCCATAATTACCGCCTTCCCCATTCCCATTGAGCCCTATGGGGCAAGAATGGGAATGGGGAAGGGCCAATGGTAAATGGGGAATTACCGCCCGCCAACCTTGGAATGGGGCGATAATTCCGCCATTCACCATGGCGGAATCCGTCGTCAACCATGGCACTAATAGCGCCATGGTTAACGCCTGGGTCGTAATGAGGCCCATTGCCTAGATTCCCTGGTCTGAATTTTCCTGGATTTGTTGTACTAATCTTTGGCACATTTTCAGCTTTTATCATGGCCATTTGTTGAGCAAATTGTTAGCTTTTGTTATGGTCGTATGTAAAGCGAAATATCTATGTCCATTTGTTAAGCAAAATAAGCAGCAGATTTAAGTTAATTATTTTGAGTTTATCCACCATGAGTGCCACTTCTGCAACTTTCAACCACAGCATTAGATTCCTCATTAAATGTTTCACTTTTTGGACCCCTTTGCAGCCCTATAGGTACTCCCTCAGTTTCTATAGTGGACAAACAGACCAACATACTTCCAAAAACATATATTAGATATGCTAATGATGATGATGATTTAGACATTTAGGACAGTTTAAGATCTCAGGTTTTCCAATGTTAGTTGTAAATTATGAAAATATTCTTGCTTGCTTCAAGTCTCATAACAAAAAAGGAATGTTTAAAAAATGTTTGCTCGTGTGAATTTTATTTTTATTTATTTTATTGGTCATTTATTATGTGCCTATTCACATGTGTCTCAAGGCACAACAAGGCAAGGGGGAGAGGTAAGATCCTACTAGGCCTTGTACATTTGGATCGTACAAGTGCAGGATATTTATAATGCGCTTAATCCCGAGATCGGTTTCAAACGCGGATCCAGGATTCGAACCTGTGTTGCTCAGCGTGCTCTTGCTTCCAAGACCTGCGCCTTGCCCCAGAGCTATCCTCCCATCACGTGTTGTGAATGTGTTTGTTTGTGTACATATGTTTATGCATGTATCTAGGGTAAAGGAGCAGATTGTGGATACTGAGATTCACATGATGCTAAATAGTGTACAGCATGGGCTTATACTGAGACAGACTGCAGTATGTGATTTGGGCAGCATGAACGATGGGCAGCACAGACATATATTGTTGAAATAGGCCCTTTTTGGTACTCGCAGAATGACATGTTTTACCAAGGCATAAAATAAGCAGTGTTGCATAGCAATTGCCATTGCAATTCTGCAGGTTTGCTAATTAAATTGACACTTGTATAGCACAGCTTGCTATTTAAATGACTCTGTTCAATGGAAGCATATCTCTCCCTGCATTCCTCTCTTGCCCCTGGGGCTCTCTCCAACCTCTTTTCTCTGTTTGGTGCAGGTTCAAAGGACCAATGGAGAGAGAGTGCAGCAGTAATCATCTTCTCCACTCTTAAATATTCCAAAGGCCTGTACTGGAGTACTAGGCAAGAAAGTTACCTCTCTTTCAAATAATTGCATACCAGAAGTTATCAGGATGATACTTTTATTAAGCTAACTATATAATTTTTGGCAAAGACCAGTATGTCTAAACTTTTTTTTAAATACAGTTCTCGAATTCCATTCCAAAAAATGTAAGTTGTTAAATGAAGCATCATTTTAGTATTGCTACTGTAAAACATTGCATTGTCTCCATGTTATTCCGTAAAGTTTAGATTTGTGTATCTAAATCTCATAGTGTCAACTATATTACATTTTATGGGGAAAGTTGCATTACATTGACAAGTGGCCACTTTTCAAAATGTCCATTGGCAAATGGCCAAATGCCTTTGATGGCAAATGTATTTCTGTGACCTGCTGGTTGCATTCATCTGTGCAACTGGTGCTCAATCCATGAGCTGATCCCAAACTCATTGACATTACATCTTACCACCCTCTTGCTTTATACCAGCTACCATAAACGTGAGAGAGCTACAAACTACAGTTTTCACCACTTTTGCCCAGTTCTATGACTACTATGCCAGCCACTCTTCTTAATCTCTTGCCTTCTTTCTTCTTACATAAGGAATACGCAAAGCTAACTAGATGTTTATGCAAGGTAATTATCACTAGTTTCATCTACAGATCTACTGCAATACCATACACTGTAGTTAGCCACCCAAGCTCGCTTTTCTCTATGATTACGATTGCATCATATATTAGCACCGGCAGGGGAGAGCTGGTCAATCTACAAGCTAGGAACTCAAGCATAACCTGCAAGTTGCCATTAGCATTTCATGTTGGGCACCTACGCCTCTGCCCAGCCTTCACCCTGCCCTTGTAGGCAGTTATCCAGGCTGAGTCTCTACTGGAGTGCCACACCAGCTTTCCCTTTATCATGCCCACTCACCAGCAAACCTCCTGGCTCACCTGCAGGTCCTGGAAATAGTTACTTTCAAACACGGACATATGTGTAATTTTTATTTAAGGGAAGCATGAATTACACTAAGCATGGTTTCCTTACAAACAATCAAAAAAATATCAGCACCCCAGATGTAGGCTCAGAGTGCTTATTGTAATAAATACCGCTTTCATGGGTGGTTACTGCTAAATACAAACCAATACAATCTTAAATTTACCAAGAATGAAAGTACAACATCCATAACTTTTCTGGGTCTGGAACTTTATGTAAAAAACGATCAAATTTACACAACACCATTCATCAAACCAACAGCTGGGAATACAATATTGCATGCAGCTAGTAATCATCCTAAAAATGTAATCCAGAATATACCCTATGCCGAAATGCTAAGCCTCAAAAGAAACTGTACGGAACTGTACGGAACTGTACGGAAGAACAAGAATATCAAAAACATGTCAAGGGGTATGACTATAGACATCTATAGAGAACCTATGAGAAAACTACCAAAGGGACAAGAGCAGAACTATTGGTAAATAAGGGTGCTCAAACAAAAACAGAACATTTCAACAAAATTCAATTCATTACTAACTATACTTCCAACATGAAAGAAATAAGACAAATATTGAAGAATAATGGGCATATCCTAAAATTGGAAACAGACATCTCAGGATACCTGGATGAGGAATCAAACATCACATTTGGAAAAGCGAAAAGTCTTCAGGATATCCTGAGCCATTCTCACTTTACTAGTAAAACACACAAGCTAGGGTCATCACAACTGTGGAACCCCAAGCCTCTCAGGGGCAACTATAAATGTGAAAACTGTAAAAGCTGTACCCATTCAGTTAATGGAAAGCAGATAATAAACCTTCCAAATGGCACAACACAGAAAATGTATGACTTTATTAACTGCAACATAAAACTGGTAGTCTATGGAATCGAATGCCTATGCTCAAAACTGTATGTAGGCAGCACCATTACAGCACTCAAAACAAGAATACAGGAACATATCAGAGCTATCATAAGATATAAGATACCCACTGGGGTACCATAATGCAATGGACCACAAGTGAGAACCAAAGAACAACATCAAATTCTATGGTATAGAAAAAAATCAATATACCCCCAAGAGGAGGTAATGTGGAAAAAATATTAAGATCTAGGGAAGCCTACTGGATATGCACTTTGGACACATGTCACAGTTGTCAAAAGAGAAATTATATCGTGCCTCCTATTGCAATTAATATATGTATATTGGCCTACGCCAAGCTGCTCGAAAGTCGCTTGCAAAAGAATCTGTGTTGCAAGGTCCTGACCTTAAAATCAATATAAGCCGCCATTTTAGGTCAATCCGCCATTTTAGGATTCGCTTTGTAAAAGTCACCCTGTGAGTTAAAATGGTGGACGATGTCATTCCAAAATACAACATGGTCGTCTTGACCTCTGTACATAGCTAATATGTAACTTGCCTGCAGGCCACTTGTTGAGGTTGTAAACTAAGACCTTGTCCTTCGTTGACCTGTGTGTAAGGGATTACTCGTGTAAAGAAACTAATCCACGAGTATACTATAAAGACAATGTATTCAAATACTGAACATAGAACACTTGTTTAACCACATTGTATTCATGTTTAAGAAGACTAACATGAAAAATCCCAGAATACACAGTTGCTGTATAGGCTTGTTGATACATGTATTAAAAGCAAACCAGTTATATGCGGTTGTTCGAGACTTGGAATGAACCCTAGATCGATGATGTATTAATGGAATATTAACCCGAAGAGGAGCTGGACATCGTGCTCACAAAATGTATAAAAAGCCAATGCATTCTAATGTTCAGCAACTCTCAAGGAACACACTGAACCACGCTGGAGTTTGTTGTGTTATACTGAGGGCCGATAGCTATCTGATTTTGCTCTGTTTTTGTAACTGGATTCAGTATAAAATAAAGTGCTTTCTATTTTCCTTTGTAACCTGTGTTCGGTGTATTTCCTTTTGGGGTACTCAGCCTCGATATTTTGATTTTGTTTTCACAGTTGGCGCCCGAATAGGGACCCTCAAGATTGATGCCGGATTGTTGAAGGTTGACACACGCTATTGGACCGGGATCGGACGGTGTGACAAAAAGGGGCCCCACTGAACGAGATGCGACACCTCAACAGCGCTGCACGACCCGATCCCTGGACGATTAGCTTGTGGTCTAAGACGGCATCTTGAAGAGGGTCCACTTTTCGAGGCGGGCAGATTTGCCGAAATCACCAGACACGAGGTAAGACTAGTTAGGTGAGATTCTTTGAAATCCGATCGGACCGCCTTAGGTTTGTTCAGGTGAGTCGTGACCCGACTCTTAATTCAACCCTGATAATTTGAATTTGGCGCATTGTATCTGCAGACACAATTAATGACCAGGTAACACCAATAATTTGATGTGCCTGGGAAATTGTCAACCTGCTTCAGGGCGTTGTTCCGCAGTGATAGACAATCTTTGGAATTTAGCCGTCCCGCGCCACAGGAGGGGTTGCCGGCATGTACTATGTACTGTAAGCATGGCATTGGAAGTGTAGTATTTAATGACATTTGGCACAGACAAACCAGACATGCCTCCGAAAAAGGCTAGACCTGCAGCATTTGATGTTTTGCAGAATTGAAAAAAAGAAGCGTTGCAATAACTTAAAAGTAGAGAAAAGCATGCGCGCTGTCATAAAACGAACACCGAAAAAGCATTATTGTATGACCAAGATAAACATTCTGACTCGACTAGGAATATGGATAGGGCTTTGTCACTTGGAATTCAAAAAATATATCCTTCCAAAGACCTCCATGCTTCCGATGAATTTATAGATAAAATGTTAAATGAACGAAGGCCTGGTGCCTCTGCGCCACCTCCGTATGTTCCTCTTCCTGCTGCTTTGCCTCTCCCTCCTTTTATTCCTGCTCTACCTGCTATTGTTCCCGTTGTTCCCGCTCCTCCTAATGTTCCCCTTCCTCCAGCTCCTCCACCTCTTCTTATCGCACCAGTTACAGTACCACCGTTGAATTTGCCTGCTCCCTCTCTTCCAAGTGGTCCTGAGTCGCTTCTAATCGATCGAAGTGCAGGTCTCAATGGTTGTCACTCGCAATACTGTACTACCGGAGAAGAAACGTGAGTTAATTGCGTGGACCAAGTATTGTATGGAGAAGGATGATCAAGCTAATGTTTTTGCCACACTTTGTAATATGGATAATTTTCCTGAGAAAAATGTTTTTATTGAAGGTTTAGGGATTCAGTTATGTGGAATGTGGGGAAAGTTAAATAATACAGATCTCCCGCAAGGGTTAAGGGATCTAAATATTTTAACGTTTTCTAGAGACACTGTGGAGAAAGTAAATGAGCATGTTGAGAGGTTATTTGGGTATAGAAAGGAGTTAGAAAAGTTGCAGAATGAGGATAACGAGGAGTAAAGTATGTATGTACAGAAATGGTTCCTTCCTTGTCGTAAATCAATATCTGAGGAAGCACAAATTTGTACGAAGGACGCGCTTAGATGGATTTCGGATATGTTGATAACTCCAGTTGAAGTATCTGACACATATAGTCAGTATACACCAGAAATGCAGAGGAAAGTGATACAGGTAATGATAGAGTGCCTACAGGATGATTGTGTAAAAAGAAAGATTAGTTGCCCCACAGAGTTATTGAGTATTTACAAGAGAGCTTTTTCATTTGAAACTTCTTCGACTGCTTTAGGCTCGATTTAGCTCTGTTGCTTAATAAGCGTTCGGAGTCACCTACCTCTCAGTTGCCTATGAGAGAGGTTCCTCGACCTTTGTCCCGAAGGTTGAGATTGCGGCTGATGTTGCACGAAATATAGTCGCTATGGACATTCCTGCACATTATGTATCGCAGTTCGTTCACGTCCCATTCTCAAGACAGAAAGTGAACACTATTAGGCAATCTATTCCTGATATTAGGAAAAATCTGACAGGATTCGATAAAGAAATGGAGTCCGTCTTGCAATCCTCAGTATTCACCTTAGGCAATATCGATTTGTTATTCCCTGTACTCCTGCCCGTAGATTTGTGGAAGCAAGTTAGAACAATAGACGACGTGCCAGGGTTGGGAGATACATGGGTAAATATAACTAGACTCGATGGAGAAAGGCCAGCTGGTGAAAGACCGCCACAGGTGGTATTAACTTTGCCTGATAGAATCATTGCTAAATTGAAAACCATAATTCCAGAGAAAAGAATTATATGGGACAAACTTACGGTCTGTGTCCAAGGAAAGTCTGAGGGTGCTACCGAGTTCTTTAATCGGTTCGAACAGGTATTCTCGGATTTCAGTGGACAAGACCTAGGCACAGAGTCTGGGAAAAGGTTATTTGTGGACAAGTTATGCGTGGATTGCTCCCTGACGTCCAGTCACAAATTATGTCTTCTGAGAGCGCTTGGCAGGCGAAATCGCAATCAGAAGTACTGCACATGGCCCAATACTACGAGAACCGTATCAATAATGAAAAAGATAGAGTTGAAAAACGAAAAGGTGATTTGAAAACTAAAGTGCTATTGCAGCAAATTGTTAGAGGCCCCAGAGGGGGTAGTTCTCAGATTAGAGGTCAGTATGTGCCGCAAGGGAATGTGCCCTTGGGTCCTGTGAACATTAACCAGTGCGCCTATTGTCGTCAAGAGGGTCATTGGCGTGCACAATGCCCCGTCCTTCGACAAAGGTCGAATAACACATTCGGGAATATGGGTAGCCAATCCAGAGGTCGTCCGGGTGTAGGGGGCCCTGATAGAGGTCAGTTTACACAGGATCCTCAGCAACCTTTCTCGCAGAATAATCAGATTTCGAGTGTGGACACCAGGAACATATTTGATCATCCTTCCGCTGCCTATTTATCTGAAGAGCTTCCCTTTGATGACATTCTGTTTCGTTAGGATTGCCCGAAGCAGGGTTTGGAACCTACACCTATTCCCGTCAATCAGAAAGGTTCCTAAATTGAAATGGTGGTGGGAAATAGGAAACATCAGTTTTTGATAGACACTGGAGCACAGAAGTGTTCCATTGATCATTCACGGGTTCCAAAAATTCCACTGTCAGGGCAAACCAATGTTTCTGTAGGGTTTTCTGGCACACCAGTTGTTTGTCCAGTTTCTTCGCCGGTACCTATTTCTTTGGGTCCCTTTACAGACACTGTCCATTTCTGTTGACTTTGAATTGTGGAGAGAACTTGCTGGGGTTGAATCTGTTAAAAGAATTAAATGCAATGATTGATTGTTCTTCTGATGAAGTGCGTTTGACGATTTCACCACAGCAATTTTCTGTCTCGCAATTCTTGACTAGACCTTTGCCGCCAGAATTCATTAATGTACCAGAGAGCTTGTGGGCTGTTGATGACAATGATGTCAATGTTTTACAGATTGAACCTGTTAAGATAGTTTTGAAACATGGAATTGAGCTGCCACACATTCCCCAGTATAAGATTTCAGTTGAGGGCGAGCGAGCTTTGAAATGCATTGCTTCCGATATTGTGCATCGCGGGGTGATTGAAGAAATTTCAGGAAGTTTGTGTAATAGTCCGATTATACCTGTGTACAAGAAAGGCGATAATGCAATTCCATTCTGTTTCATAATTGATTTACGTGCCATTAATAAAGTCGTGGCTCCACAATTTCCAATTGTGCCTGATGTAACGACAATCCTAACCATGATTCCAGCTACAGCTACTTACTTTAGTGTGGTGGATCTAAAGAATGCTTTCTTTAGTATTTATATACACAAGGATAGTAGATACTTGTTCACGTTCACCTTAAGGGGACGCTCGTTCACATTTACTCATGCACCTCAAGGGTACACAGAAAGTCCTGGCATTTATAGTAGGGCTTTGAAAGAACAACTTCATACCCCTGAATTGCCCTCTACCTTTACATTGCTTCAGTACGTTGATGACTTGCTTTTAGCTGCTGACTCTGAGAGCGCCTGTAAGGTGGGCACTGGGTTATTGTTTATCCATCTAGCTAAGCATGGTCACAAAGCTTCGCTTAAAAAATTTCAATATTGTTGCCAGGAGGTCGCCTATTTAGGCTATCTCCTGTCAAAGGAGGGAAGAAGATTGACACCTGAAAGAATAAAACACATTTCTGGCATGTCTGTCCCAAATACACAGAAGGAAGTTAGAGCCTTGATAGGTATGGCTTCTTACTGTAGGTTGTGGATCCCAAATGTTTCACTAGTGATCAAACCGATGTTGGCTTTGACAAAGAAGGGCATTTCTTTGCCATTGCCATGGAACGCGGAACACCAGCAATCGTTTGACTTGCTTTAGACTGCATTATGCTCTGCACCAGTTTTGGGCACACCAAACTATCAAAAGGCCTTTGTGTTTTTTGTGCATGAATGTGATGGATGTGCTTTGGCTGTATTAACACAGGAACATGGAGGGAAGAATAGGCCGTGCGGTTACTTTTCTTCCACCCTTGATCCTCTAGCATGCGCTTTGCCAAGATGTTTGCGAGCTGTCGCTGCTGCTGCTGAGTCTGTAAAACAGAGTGAGGGAATGGTCCTAGGCCATGATCTAACCCTGATGGTGCCTCACTCTGTAGATGTTCTACTGAACCGAACTCAAATGCAACACCTCACTTCTGCACGGTTGACAAGATATGAATTGATCTTGTTTGCTCCTCACATTCAAATTAAGAGGTATTGTGTTCTTAATCCAGCTGAACTCCTACCTTTCCCACAAGATACTACTTGCAGCGATAAAGAGTCACATGATTTTTTGTATACTACCGAACAAGAGACAAAGGGTAGAATTGATTTGAAAGACACCCCTTTAGATAATCCGCAAGGAGAACTGTTTTGTGATGGCTCCGGCTTCAAACCTCCAGATGGTACATCCACAGCTGCTTATGCAATCACCACATTAAGCACGGTTGTGGAAACTAAGAGAATCACGCATAATTCTGCGCAGGCCGCAGAGATTATAGCATTGACCCGAGCTTGTGAACTTTCCGAAGGGCTTGCAGTAAATATATATTCTGACAGTCAGTATGCCTTTGGGGTGGTTCACAACTTTGGGAGACTTTAGTCAGAAAGAGGGTTCCTAACTTCACATGGCACCAAAATCCAACATGGCTCCCCAATAGTACAACTACTCTCAGTGCTTGCGCTCCCTACTCAGTTAGCAGTTATGAAATGTGCAGCACATTGGAAGTTTACAGATGACATAGGGAAAGGGAATGCTTCCGCTGATCAGACAGCTAGACAAACTATTACCGATCTCCTTACGGAGATGTATGTTTCAAGGGAGACTGTAAATGCTTATACAATGGATGAGGGTGTTGGGTTCATACGGGATATCCAAGCTGATGCCACGTTCAAAGAATCCAAAAGGTGGGCTGAAGGCTTGGGGAATCTTGATGATGACGGGTGTTGAGTGGATATGGCGGAAGAGAAATGGCTACTCCCTGACGCATGATGATGGTCATCATGGCCCATGGTCCTACGCATGTATGTGCACAGAAGGTGACAAAAATGTTAGAGAAAGTTTGGGTAAATGACAAAATTTCAAAAATTGTCCAGCGCTACGTCCAGGATTGCATGATTTGCCTACAACACAATGTGGGAAAGGGGACAGTAACTCCAAGGGGAAGTTTTGGGCCACCCTCTGGGCCCTTCAAAGTTATCCACTTTGACTTTATTGAAATGGAACGATGTGATAATAAAAAATATGTGCTGGTGGTTATCTGCGCTTTTAGTAAATGGGTTGAGGCTTTCCCTGTTAAAGATGCTACAGCCATGACTATTGCAAAAACCATGTTAAGGGAGTACTTCCCGCGGTTCGGGCTACCAAGAGTTATCCGGTCGGACAATAGTCCACATTTTGTCGCTGCTGTAATTCTGCAGATATGCGCGGCATTACAAATTGACAAACGGTTCCATTCGGCCAGACATGCTCAGAGTGCCAGACTAGTAGAAAGACACAACGGTATCATTAAGAACAAGCTTGCTAAGACGTGTGCCGGCACCAAACTAAAATGGCTGGACGCCTTACCGATCGTGTTATTATCTATGCGTACAACCCCTCAAGCTAACACTGGGCTCTCTCCATTTGAGGTGGTAATGGGGAGACCTGCCAATATTTGGAACCTTCCTAAATGCAATTCATTGAGAAATGTTGAAAATGTATTACTTTCAGATTATTGCAGCCAGTTGACTAAAAACCTGTATTTGATTCATCACCAGGTACGAGAAGCTTTACCTGTGCGATACGATTGCCCGGGCCACAGCATACGGCCTGGAAGCTTGGTGCTGGTCAAAGCATTCGAGCATTCTTCCTGCCTTGCGCCTCGCTGGCATGGGCCGTTCCAAGTCCTGTTGGTCACCCAAACAGCGGTGTGGGTCTCTTGGAGAAAGAACTGGATCCACGCGTCCCACGTCAAGAAACTTCCTCACCCTGTGCCACACGTTACAGAAGAAACAGAACCCCTCGCTAATGCTGTAACCAATGATCCCAAAGCAGTAAGTAGCACTGTGAGTGTGTCGGAGAATCTCTCTGAGCCCGTGAGGCTTGGGGAAGCTGCCATTTTGTCTCCACACTCTCCAAAAGTTTTGCATCCGGAAACTGCTATTTCAAATTCGGCATCTTCCCCTATCTCTGACATGTTGCTTCCACCAGGAAGTGACGACATATTGTTTCCGGATCAATCAGTACCGGGAAAAGTAAGGTACAATCTGCGTCCAAGAAAATAGATTTACGGCACGGTTTTGCTGTGCATCTGATAGACCTACGGCATGGTTCGGCTGTGCATTTGAAGAAGAAAAGGATCATTGATGGCTTGTTTTTGCCCAAATTTGAGAAAGGGGATTCTGTTGGCTAGGGTTGTGGAAGGACTAAGAAGTTGCTCGACTGGGAGGTCGCCAGCAATGAACATTGGGGTATCCGTTTGAAGGCTACAATGCCTGCTACCGCTACCGCTCGTATGGGATTTATAAATAAGGGGGGACCAACCAGGACAATGGACAAAATGCCTGGGCCCCGAAAATGTATTGCTGTATTTTTATAAAGATATTTGGATTTTTAATAGTCGCTGCCTTAGGATTGTGGTACCTTGAGGAAACTCATTCTTTAGAACTTTTGTTACCTACTGAAAGTACACCTATTGTTCCTACTCCCTTTGTACATTTGCATACTCTATCCCCTAGGGACTCTCAGTATAGACAAAGGTACCACAATAACACTCTACTACTTAACATGAATGCTACGCATGCCATTTTTAATACGTCTAACTGTTGGGTCTGCTCACATTTACCGCAACACAGGGATAAGCGGCTAGGTTGGTACATTCATCCTTTACCTTTGACAACTGCTTGCTATGCTTCTCTTAGAGTGCTGTTCTTTGGCCGATGGAATGACAGCATCTCGGGGAATTTTGATGGCACCAATTTGAATAGTTTTGAGAAACATGGTTTGACTCCCCTGGGATGCTCGCTTTTCGCAAACAGGTGTAAACATAATGTTGCTTCTATTAGGCCTCCTGATAAACTGTCTCGTCCTTTCCAATCTTTGATTTCCTTTAAGATGGCTCCAATAGGCAATAAGGATGCCATGCCTCCTTCTTATACTGTTAATCATAGCCCCAATTAAGTTTCTTTTTGCATACAGAGGAATGGGAGATTTTCTAGGTTGTGCCAACGTTGCAAATTTGACTGAGGAAAACAGACCTTTGTATGTAGGCGAACCTGTCTACTTTGTCTGCGGTAATGTAGCATTCCCATGGTTGCCCAGGGATTGGCAGGGAACCTGTTATTTAGGGATCCTGTTACCTGGGGTGTTTATAGCTAGTTCAAAAGAAGTTTCAAAGGCTGGTCCACGGCGGGACGAGAATGGTGACACCCCAGCGCAAATCTTGGGAGATATAGAAAAATCAGTTGTGCCATTTTGGGGGCAGATAGCGAATTCAGAAGATATCAGAAAACTAGCGAGAGTACTGGAGAGAACCATCAACCGGACCACGGACATACTCTATAATATGACGTTAGAACAGAAGGCGATAAGACTAGTAGCACTTCAAAACCGAATGGCATTAGATGTCATTCTGGCTGAACGTGGTGGAGTGTGTAAATTAGTGGGGTCCGCTTGCTGTGTTTTTGTACCAGATTCCTCCCCAACCTTCTTCAAGGCAATACAGAATCTGCATGTCCTTAGTTAAGAAGTGCATGTTCCCGAAGGAAACCGGGATTTTAGCGCTTGGTTCTGGCGCTTCTTGCGATCTTGGGGTTGGAAGCTACTTTCGGTCTTGCTGATTATTTTGGGAATCCTGTTGTTTCTTTGTTGCTGTAATCAGTGTCTACCTGGTATGTGTTCGATGCTAGGGGGATGTTGCGCACAAGCGATAGGTTCGATAGGACATAAAGTGTATGCCCCAGATAAAACTTTCAAAGAATAGGTGTTGAAAGAAATTTTAGCAAATGACCTAATGGCAATAGATATTTCTGACAGTGATTCAGGGTGCATGGACGATGATGCATGGAGTTATTTGCAAGGAGATCCAAAGTAGTTTTAGCACTTGGCATAGGCCAAAAGGAGGGTTTGTCAAAAGAGAAATTATATCGTGCCTCCTATTGCAATAAATATATGTATATTGGCCTACACCAAGCAGCTCGAAAGTCGCTTGTGAAAGAATCTATGTTGCAAGGTCCTGACCTTAAAATCAATGTAAGCCTCCATTTTAGGTCAATCCGCCATTTTAGGATTCGCTTTGTAAAAGTCACCCTGTGAGTTAAAATGGTGGACGATGTCATTCCAAAATACAACATGGCAGTCTTGACCTCTGTACATAGCTAATATGTAACCTGTCTGCAGGCCTGTTGTTGAGGTCGTGAACTAAGACATTGTCCTTCGTTGACCTGTGTGTAAGGGATTACTCGTGTATAGAAACTAATCCACGAGTATACTATAAAGACAATGTATTGAAATACTGAACATAGAACACTTGTTTAACCACATTGTATTCATGTTTAAGAAGACTAACATGGAAAATCCCAGAATACACAGTTGCTGTATAGGCTTGTTGATACATGTATTAAAAGCAAACCAGTTATATGCGGTTGTTCGAGACTTGGCATGAAGCCTAGATCGATGATGTATTAATGGAATATTAACCCGAAGTGGGGCTGGACATTGTGCTCACAAAATGTATAAAAAGCCAATGCATTCTAATGTACAGCGTCTCTCACTGAACACACTGAACCACGCTGGATTTCGTTGTGTTGTACTGAGGGGCGATAGCTATCTGATTTTGCTCTGTTTTTGTAATTGGATTCAGTATAAAATAAAGTACTTTGTATGTTCCTTTGTAACCCGTGTTCGGTGTATTTCCTTTTGGGGTACTCAGCCTCAATATTTTGATTTTGTTTTCACACAGTGGTCTCAATGCAGACGCTGAGATGTATCATCTTATTTGAAAATGCCTTTAATAGATTAATGAGACTGTTCAGCCTAAGCAGATTAGTGTGTTATATGTGCTGTTTTCAAAATGTACATGGCATAATTGCTTTTTCATTAAAAAAAATAATTTTTGCTTCTGATTTGAAAAACTTGTGTTAAAATTGCAACAATTCCTGTATCTGAAAAGTCATATAAGTAAGAATACTGAACTGTAAGACATAAAAGGAACCATTAATATAGTTATATTTAGCATACCCCTTGAACAACCAATGCATACATTCCAACAGAGCAAACTAGCGATCACGTGACACCAACTGCTTTTCAAGAAACAAGGGAGACCTTTGTTTGGTAACGGGAACTCTTATTCAAACCATTCCTGATCCAATATAGCGGAACCGCGATCACATGACGACTGGTCACGTGTGATCGCGATTCCACCAAAGTTACACAAACAGAGCAGCAAACGGCGATCGCAGGTTATAATGCTGCAACACTGTCTACTATCCACAGTAGATACCAGCACAAGAAAAATAAAGGTAAGCCATAGCGGGAACTATGCACATAGAGCCCCCTATACTAAAGTGAGCCTAATAATATGTTATTTAATGTTTGGAAAAGTATAACTAGCAGTAAAGATCGCCTGTGCTATTTTTCATCAGGACAACATAAAGCAGAGTAACATTCGAAGGATTTGAATCGAGCGAATACCAGCACAATTTGAATGCCATCACTAAACATAAGGGCTTCCTAATGTCATTTAAAGAAAAGTGAGTGAATCTTTATCAGTTTCCTGTTTATGCAAGTAAACTATTCGTTAAGCAGTACTTTGTTAATAATGATACCAATCATGAAAATATCTATATAGATTTAAATATTTTTCAAAACCAAGTGTAAAACACTGAGCAATCTGTAATTTTGTGTTTCTTTTAATTTTGTAATTTTTGGAAAATTCATGCCGAACTCAGGGCTTACTCCTCCTGAAGAACCGTCACTAAAAATTGACAGGGAAACACGTGTTGAGATTTATACATTTTGCACAACAACTTTTACACAAGATAAACATCCAAATAACTAGCAAAAGCCAACCTGTTAACTGTCAAAACTTTACAACAAACAATTGATTTGAAGCAGGTCACCCAAGAGTCAATAAAACACTGTTTGGCGCAAGACAAAGGATCTCCATTCTTTATTCCTGCTTGTTTATGCATCTTTCTGATCAGCCTCAGAAAAGGAAATCCTGCTGCAGCCTCACAGCTCACATACAAACTAGTGATTCGCCAGTAGCTGCAGAAGGCTGAAACATTTCAATTAACCTAGTGGTTACAGCTGGAATGATGCGCTTGGACCTACTTGACTTGGGCTTGAGGACCGTTACCGGACCTGCCCTCCTCCGAAAGAGGTATTTAACGCTATATTGAAAACAGTGATATCAATGACAGGCAAGGGACAACTGAAGTTGACAATGACCCTGCCTGCTGCAACACCATACTACATCCTTAGCCTCAGGCTATGACGTTCCTTTAACACTGTGAACTTTCTGCTTGATGAAACTTCTGAACTTCTCCTTACAAAGCAAATGATGGGTCATGCAAAACAATATACGAGACACTGTCCTGTGGAACTTCAACTGCACCCAGCTGCTCAGAGCCTTGCATTGAAAACTGTTTAGAGAGCCTATTTATTTGTGCTCATTCATGCACCCTAACCTTTGCATTTTACAGACACTTGTCTCATTAATGTCTTACTTAAGTTGCACACATATATGCTCTAATGTTGCCCATTTAATATCCTGTGTACACATATCTTCTGGTGACATTATACATATTATTACAAAATTGCTTATCAAAGTTGTTTGTTTGCTAATCAAGACAATTTTGATTAGCAACCTCTGCTTATCAATTATTCAAAAACGAATGTATGCCTTGTTTTACTGGGATCATGTGGGCAGGTATTGTTAAGACAAGCATCATTACTTTCGAATGGTGCAAAAACATGAAACGGGGACAGACCTCATGATCTGAGTTGGACAGAACCTGCTTGAAATTGGAGCATTTCTGGCATATATTGTTGAGAGATGCATAGTGGTTTTTGTTTGGTGACTGGCGGCATCAACACCTGTTAAAAAATTCTGCATTGGAGTGTTACATGTTCCCACTCCCCCCACCCTTTGACTCCTGCCAAGCTGGATGCTCCCCGGAGAGGAATAGGTCTTTCTGCTGGTTGTGTATCAGTGTCAGTGTCACTTTATGCAGAAACTGGCCACAGGGCTGACTTCATTTTGTTTCATTACACTTTGAGGGTCATTCATAGATTCCTGCGCAGAAGTAGCACACGTGGCTGGCGCACAGCGGGAGCGTGCGCCAGTGTGCGCTAAATCCCATTTCCACGCACCGCCAATTCATGGATTTCAACATCCATATCCAGCCGTGGCGCAGCGACCATGCAGCAGTGCCAGTTATGCCACCAACCCCGCCCCTGGAGCCAAAAACAGCCGCACAAATCCCCTATATGGTGCAAAGGACAGTGGACCAGCATACAGGCCCCCAAATATGAAATTGCGCTAAAAATGCTCACTCACCCCTCACGCGCCAGCCCAATCACGTGTAAAACTCCTTGCGCACCCCAGAATATGCGTACACCGCTTGCGCCATCTAAATCACGTGTAAAATCCCTTGCGCACCCCCGGAATACGCGTACACCGCTCGCGCCATCTAAATCGCGTGTAAAACTCCTTGCGCCCCCCCTCAGAATATGCGTACCCTGCTCGTGCCATCCAAATTGCGTGTAAAACTCCTTGTGCACCCCACGGAACATGCGTACCCCGCTCGCGGCATCCAAATCGTGTGTAAAACTCCTTGCGCACCTCTCGGAATATCCGTACCCCGCTCGCGCCATCCAAATCACGTGTAAAACTCCTTGCGCACCCCCGGAATACGCGTACACCGCTCGCGCCATCTAAATCACATGTAAAACTCCTTGCGCACCCCCGGAATACGCATACACCGCTCACGCCATCTAAATCAGGTGTAAAACTCCTTGCACCCCCCCTCAGAATATGCGTACCCCACTCGTGCCCTCCAAATTGTGTGTAAAACTCCTCAGGCACCCCACGGAACATGCGTACCCCGCTTACGGCATCCAAATCGTGTGTAAAACTCCTAGCGCACCCATCGGAATATGCGTGTCCGCTCACGCCCAACCACCCGTGCACATGCCAGCAGGCAGCCCACACCACAACAGACACCCCAACACCCGTGAGACATGGCAGCAGGCAGCACACACCACAACGGACACCCCCAACACCCATGACCATGGCAGCAGGCAGACCACACCACAACGGACCCCCCAACCACCCGTGCACATGCCAGCAGGCAGTCCACACCACAATGGACACTCCCAACATCCGTGACCATGGCAGCAGGCAGCCCACACCACAACGGACCCCCCAAAACCCGTGACCATGGCAGCAGGCAGCCCACACCACAACGGACCCCCCAACCACCTGTGCACATGCCTGCAGGCAGCCCACACCACAACAGACTCCCCAACCACCTGTGCACATGCCAGGAGGCAGCCCACACCACAACGGACACCCCCAACACCTGTGACCATGGCAGCAAGCATGCCTCAAATCATGGCCCCCGTGATGGCAACCTGCCAGCAGGCCCCGACACATGTGGCCCCCACCCCACCCCCAGTGACGGCAACCTGCCAGCAGGCCTCGACTCATGTGGCCCCCACCCCACCCCCAGTGATGGCAACCTGCCAGCAGGCCCCGACTTATGTGGCCCCCCCACCCCACCCCCACTCACGGCAACCTGCCAGCAGGCTCTGACTCATGTGGCCCCCACTCCACCCCCCATGATGACAACCTGCCAGCAGGCCCTGACTCATGTACGCTACCAAACCCATGGTCATTACATAAAACCATGTATCAAAATCCCCCAAAATGGTTCCACCCACTACCCCCCCCATGCTACTCCATACCCATCCATTGCACCCACCTCACAGTACTGGCCTCATGGCATGCCATACCCAGAAGCACACATGCATATAAATGTCCAACATAGCCACACAGCACAGACAGAAGCCTGAGCCAGTGGCGAATGACACATGCAACAAACAAATGTGAGCACACAACACTGTGATTGGACCAAATGAAAATGTATTTGTGGAATCAGAAACTACACCTTACAAAAATCAAAAATGCAAATAATAATGCAATGAACGGGGGCGTGGTTTGGCGGCCATGCGAGAGTGAGAGAGTCACTGAGAGCTCCTGGCTGATCCGCTACATGATCCTTATAAACTCTGAAAAAACGGTAGGAGACCCTGAACAAATCGTAGGGACAGTGCTCAGAGGATCTAGGGCATGCACAGGGTGAAAGCCCGAACAAAATCGGAGGTCGGAAAGACCCTAAACGAGGCAAGGCAGAGGCACGAGACCACCACACACAAAATGGCGGCTGCGGCCCACTGAGGATCCGCCCATGCTCCGAGGGGCAGCGGAAGCTGAGTACGTGATAGAGCCAAGTGCAGGGGTGCGGACGGTTGCACAGCAGATACCCACACACCACCCACGGAAGATCGAGAGAGGTGCCGAACCTGACCGTCCTTCCTAACAGGGACGAGGAAAGAGGCGCGCTCCATCATATCACGAGAACATGGGCGGAGGAGGAGCAGGCTACCGAGGATAGTGGCAGAGGAGAGTGGAGGGCCGAGACACACGAAGAAGATGGCACCTGCAGCCGAGGCACCGACAGGGTGCCCCCCAACACACAAAAGTTCTGCCGGAGCACGCCCACGCAACGGCAGCCCGGAGGGGGAGGCTCTGCCCCGGCCCCCAACAGTGAGAGGCAAGCGGGCAGCCACAGGCCCGGAGCCGTGGCGGCACAGCAACCAGCCGCAACCAGCAGCGATGCAACCGGAGCACCCGGTAAAGACGAGACAGCGAGGGCAAGAGATCATAGCGGCTCCCCCGGTGAGGCTGCAGCTGGGTAGAGCGACCACAAAGAGACTTTAGCCAATACGCGCCGGTGGGCCTGCACCTTCAGGGGCGGTATAGACCCTGCGGAGCGGGGCCCAGGGAGGTGCCGGGGAGCGGCAGGGCCGACAAGGGCATGAGAAGGACAGGGTCATGTCTGGGATAGCCCGCAAGGAAGGGAGAAGTTGAGGCCACCCAGGGGCACACCGCCCCTATCCAAGCACAGTTTCACAAGGCCACAAACATCAGCATGCCCGACAAAGAGAAAGGTAGCAGATGGAGGCAAACAAGCATGGAGACGTTTGCCTGCAAGAGCGAGGACACACAACCTGGGACGGTGGCGGCGGACACAGCTACATCATACGCCACGCAAACAAGTGGAGGGCAGTATCCTAGAGGCCATAGAGGTGCTGAAGGCATCAATAGAGGGCAAGCTAGACGTGGTGATCGTAGATGTGGGGCTCCTCAGGCAGGACATGAGGAACCCCTGGCAGAGAGAATGACGACGGTGGAACAACAGGTGCAGAGCAACACAGCAAACGCGACCACCTCTCAGTCACAAATGTTGGATGCACTGGAATGGATCAGAACACTAGAACGCAGGGCCGAAGATGCGGAAGGCCGAGCCAGATGCAAAAATGTGTGCATTGTAGGGCTGCCGGAGGGGATGGAAGGCAGAGACCCCACAGATTAAATAGAGAACCTATTGCTCCAGAAAAAAGGCGCAGGGACCCTGTCCCAGGGCTTTGTGGCAGAAAGGGCGCACAGGGCACTGACAAGGAAACCCCGCCCGGGCACGCCACCGAGGCCCATGATTGCGAAGATATTGAACTTTAAAGACAGGGAGAAAATCCTGACATTCTCGAGAGAAGGTGGGGAGATAACACACAACGGAGCCAGTATAACCATCTACCCGGACTATACGGCTCTTGTGCAGAGACAGCGAGCCCAGCTCTGGCAGACCAAAGAGCGCCTTCTGGCAGCGGGGGTGAAATTCATGTTACTCTACTCGCCCAAGCTTAAAATTCTGCACAACGGGAGGAGGCAGATCTTTGAGACCACGGCAGAGGCCCAGGAGTGGATGGACCAGCAGGGGATCCCACAACTAAGAGAGGGTGTCGAGAGGAACCGTGAAGCATCCCGGCGAGGCAGGGAATGAGGGCGAGGACAAAACATTAAGGACATCCTGCCGAATCAAGATACAGCAGGACAATCAGCAGAAGGAGAACCGAAAGCTTAAATCAATGGTTAACCCAGGGGCTCGAGGCCTCCAGCACTGGACTGCCAAGACCCACAGAGGGGACCCCAAGCAGCGATAAGTTAGGAGTGTCAATTTCAAGGCACTACTCTGCGACAAGTGCACCCGCGGAACGAGGGCAGCACCTGGAATGCGGCGGGGCCCGAGCAGGGGGAGGGAGGCTGGGCGTTGGTTTATAGTTGTTGTAGTAGTGTGGTTAAGAGAAGGCACGAGAGGAAGTAAGCATAATGAGTGAAGAGGTCACGGACACGGCAAAGGCAACGAAAGAGTGCAAGTGAGGCTGCACTCGGACACGGGAACCCGGCGAGGAACACCAAAGAGAAGAGGCGGTGAGAAACCGACACTGGTGGCGTGGCGGTCCGCCAGGATAGGGGGAGACAAGAGGAAAGGTGGACCCGCGGGCTGCCGGGGGAATAGCGAGGAGAAGACGATGGACGGACCTCCCAGGCCAGCAGGCCAGAAAGGGAAAACTAAACAGGTCGATGGGAACGAGCGGGCCGCTGGAATCTGTAAAACACAGGAACCGAGATTAACTAAAAATGGTGACTTGGAATGTCAGGGGGGTAAATGCCTATGTGAAGAGACTGAGGGTCTACGCATGGCTAAACAAAGGGAAAGCCCACATCACAATGCTGCAAGAGACCCACCTTACAGCTGAAAAGCAAGCCAAGATGGCCAAGAAATGGGACGGGCAGATATACAGCTCCACATACTCTAATTATGCGAGTGGGGTGGCGACCTGGATTGCCCCGGGCATCCCATTCCAACTCATCAAACAGGAGAGAGATGCCGAAGGCAGGGTCCTGATCGTTCACGGAATGCTGGAGAACCGGGAAGTGTGTCTAGTGAATACCTACGCCCCAAATCACGACGCAACCGATTTCTTTAAATCACTCACACCCCGGTTGGCCCCATACAGGAATGCCACGACTATCTGGGCCGGAGATCTTAATTGCACATTGGACCCCAGGCTGGACCGGTCGGACGATAAACACAAAAGGGGCGCACCACCAGCGCGGGTGCTGCAGAAGGCACAGGACCAGCTCGAGCTACAAGACTTCTGGAGGAAGGTACATGAGGGTGAAAGGGGATACACGCACTATAGCGGCCCACACGGGACATTCACCCGAATTGACTATTTATTCACGGGCAAAGAGACACTAGGCAAATTCACTGGGGCGCACATTCACGCACGATCCCTATCTGATCACGCCCCACTGGGAGTAACATGGGCACATACATACAGGAAAGCCCCCATGCTCACGTGGAGACTTAGGGCGGAAGCACTCCTAGAAGGGGATTTTGAAGCCCGTATCCAAACCACAATAGACAACTACTTCGAGCACAATATGGGTAGAGTGGACAGCACGGGAACGACCTGGGAGGCCTTTAAGGTGGTGATCAGGGGGGCGGCAATTGGGAAGACAGGAGGCCTTAGGAGAGAAACCCTGGCTGAATTGGACGAGACAGAAAGGAAGATAGAGAGGGCGGAAGCACAGGCGGAGAGGGAAGGGGGGGAAACGGGCAACCTCACCACTCTGAGACAGCAGTGTACAGCGGCCTGGGAGAGACTAGGGTGACTAGACTATGGGAAATACATACAAAGGCTGCACGCAGAAGGGGATAAGCCTAGTAGATTTCTCATCTGGCTAACCAAACAGGAGTCCAAGTGAGAACCGATAAACATAATCCCAAACAGTCAGGGGGAGATCGAAAGGTCCCAGGAAGGTATAAATACGGTGTTTTCGCAATTTTATGAGGAATTATATACCAAAGTACAGGAAGCAGAAGAGGGAGACCTTGAAGACACATTTGCAGAAATCAAACTCCCATGACTGTCAGAAGAGCAGGCTCAGATGTTGGACGCCCCCCTTACTGTGGAGGAACTGACAGAGGTCATCATCCAGTTACCGACAGGGAAGTCCCCGGGGCCTGACGGGTTACCAGGGGAATTCTATAAAAAATACAAAGATAGCTTGGCTCTGAGATTGTTAGAGACGCTGGAGGAGGCGTACGAGAGCGGACGACTCCCGAGCAGTATGTCAGAATCTGTAATAGTCCCAATACTTAAGGTAGGGAAGCTGCCCCTCGAGTGTGGGTCTTACAGGCCGATCTCTCTGATAAATCAAGATTCCAAGATATTGACAGCGGCATTGGCCAACCGGCTAAAAAGTGTGGTACCCACACTGGTACACACAGACCAGACGGGGTATGTGCCGGAACGAAACACGGCATGGAATCTCCGGAGACTCCATCACGTGATTGACAGGATGAACCAAGAGGAAGGAGAATACGCATGGCGTCATTAGATGCAGTCAAAGTGTTAGATTCAGTGAACTGGGACTGGCTTCTGGGGGTGCTCGCCCACTTTGGGATAGGCAGGTGGTTCCTACGTTGAATAAAGCTGCTGTACAATGACTCAAGGGCCAGAGTTAAGACGGGCAGGCATGTCTCAGGGGAGTGGAGCACAGGGCGAGGCACGAAACAGGGGTGCCCGCTGTCCCTGATGCTATATATATTGGCCCTGGAACCGTTTGCGGCCTTCCTACGGGCCGAGTACGGGGACACCTGCATAGTGATGGATGGGGAAACACATCACATTTCAATATACGCAGTTGGCATACTGCTTTACGTCCAGGACCCACAAACCCACCTGCCGGACCTACTAGAGGCACTGGGAGCATTCGGCAGGTTGTCGGGTATCACCATCAATAAGGGAAAATCCTTGCTGTTCCCCCGGGCAGGCCTGAGGGTGACGACGTCAGACCAGCTGCCACACCTGGGTTTGACATGGACTCCAATCACCTTCAGATACCTAGGGGTGGACATATATCACGACACCACGGAAACACACATGGCCAACATGCAGGCAGCCCTGGACAAGATAGAGAACGGCATGCAGTTCTGGAAAACACTACCGCTGGGGATGATAGGCCGGGCGGCCCTAATGAAGATGATAGTTTTACCCCGACTCCTATATTATTTCACCAACATCCCCCACAACATCCCCGGGTCCTTCTTTAGACGATTACACTCCATGACAAGGGCCTTAATATGGGGGGGAGGGAGGAACAGGGTAGCACTAAGGATATTACAAAGGGGCTACGAATGGGGAGGGATTAAGCTCCTGGACTTTGTGCGCTACTACTTGGCCGCACAACTCAAAATCGTGGTCCGGTGGCTGGGGGAGGACACCTCCATAGATGCAATACTGTTTCGACCATCACTCCAGCGATACTATTTGAAAGAACTCATGTGGATAAACGAGACCAAAGCAAAAACCCTTCCCAGAATAGTCCAACTAGGCCGAGTACTGTGGAAGAGAGCATGGAAAGTGCAGGACATGAGAGACCCCTGCTCCAGGCACATCCCCCTGGTGGGACTGGAGACACCCATATAGCAAGCCTGGCAACGTTCAGAACACAGTGGGAAGACAAAGGAGTGGCCCAAATAGGCAAGAAGGACATTGGGTAGATTTTCAGACCCTGGTAGAGGAGCAGGACATCCATAGTGGCCAATTCATATTGTATAATAGCATGGTCCAAGGAATAAGAAAGAGGTGGGAGACCCTACCGGAAGAGGAAGACATGGGGGGGCCGCTGGACGCCTGGTACGATGTATCAGAGGGGGGGACACACTGTGTCCAGACATTACGATCAACTGCTGGGTTCCATCAACTCTAGGACATTGAACAGTCAAACAAAATGGGAGGAGGAACTTCAGCGACTCCTCAAGGATGAAGAATGGAACAGAGCCCTTCAATACGCGAAGAAAGTCTCCAGAAACGCAAGGTTTAGACAGCTGCAGCTCTACATAGTGTACAGGGCATATTTAACGGGTAAAAGAATGTCGAACATAGAGGACAGACAAATACAGAGTTGCCCACGCTGCCAGGAGGAACAGGCAGATATGGTGCACATGTTTTGGACATGCCCGGGAGTGCCAGCCTTCTGGAATACTATACAGGAAAGAGCGTTGAAGGCAGGAATCCACATGCGAGCCTGGTTGCCAGCATCCTACATACTGGGCCTGTTCCCGAGGGGAGGCAAACAGAGGACCCATGTAGCCAAGATGAAAGACTTGATGACAATACTGGCGAAACGCTGCATCGCAAATGCATGGAAAGCAAGCACAGGACCCTCGATAGAAGGCTGGTGAGCGGACCTACAAAAATGGCCAGTAGCACAAACAACGGTTTGGACCAGAGCCTCGCAAAGGGGAGAAAATAACAGTGGGGCCAGAATACTAGCGTGGAATACCTTGGTATAAGACTTATTTGGGAATGACAAGGAGAATGGCACAACTGATTCGAGCGAGCCGGGAGGAGAGGAGAACTGCCCAGTCCACACCCGTGCGCAGCACGCAGATCGGAACGAGGACACCATGATGGAGGAGGAGGGTGCCCAGCCGTGACCTGAGCGGATGAAGCACATTGCGAACTCAAACTTGAAAGTGCCAGAGCAAATGTTGTGAGTTGTTGTTTATTTGTGTTGTGTTTGCTTGTTGTTAAATCACAATAAAAATTGTTTTTAAAAAAAATGCAATGAACTGAAACAAAATGAAATGCCAAATCCAAATGAAGTAGAAAATCAAAAATATCCAAGTAAATGAAGAAAATGCACTTCCACAAAATAAATCCAGTCAGTTCCAAATCGTAATAAAAAAAGGAAACCCATAACTCCATGGGAAAGAAAAAATCAAAAAAACAATCCACACAAGTCCAACTATGTACAAACAATTTCAAAGGGTCCATGATCCCAAACTGCAGACCTGTCCAAAAAACTACCTACAAAAAAGAACTATATACAAAAGAGTGGAGCAATGTCAATGTCCTCCCAAAAAAAAAAAACATAGAAAGGTAACTTAACACTAACAAACTATTTACAGTGGGGGTGGGCTAGTCCTACGGCTCACTTCTTGATGTTAATGTCTTTGGCCAGGGCATCAACGAACTCCATGTTTTTGTCCCAGAGGCGGTCCTGAGCTGTGTCCTCGAGGGCTCGCAGGGACTTCGCCATGGTCTCCACCAACTCCCTGCGAGTCTCCTCAAGGAACGCTGCCCGCCTCAACGCCTGGTGCATGAAGTTCTCAGCCCTGACCATTGTGAGCTGTGCCCTCTTCGCCCGCTGCTGCTCTGCATCAATACGCTGGCCCAACCGCTGCCACACGGAAGACACACTCAGCCCTGGGTCCTCCTGCCCACCGGCCTATGCCTGCCCCCCGGATGTTGTTGCCCCAGAGCGATGACGCCTCACACGTCGAGCCTGCTGCTGCCACAATGCCATTTGCCTGAGCCACCACAATGGCCTCCGGGACGATGGAATCCCCCGGTACCGCCGTGCACGACCCCTGCTCGGTGGTGCCTGCACATCCTCAATTGGCAAGGTCCAGTTGTTGGGGTGACCACCTCTGCTGGTCCTCCAACTCCCATACAATTATCAGTGGATAAGTGCAACCCTTCCATTCATTCAAAAACTGCTTCACGCATAAGAGCGCTGACAAACATCCTTTCCATATGGATAGCCCTACTCAAAGGGCATATACTGTAGACAAATCATGGTGTGTATGTTTAAAGTTCATTTATTACATTTATTATTTAAATTTCATTATAAAACATTCATTTATAAGAAAAAACACATATAACACATTGACATTTCATATATTAAAAGCCTATTTTTTAAAGATACACATCTCACATCTAGAAAAAACACATATCATATCAAAACCAGTGATAACATCTCACCCATTCTTGCTCACATCCACTTTCATCCACATTCATACCATCCACCATTCGTACTGTGCAAAAAACCGCAATGCTAATAACTCTGTTCTAAAAGTAGAACACCCATTTATTAGGGCTAGAGTTTTGTTGTATATTTACAAAAGCATGTTGAACACTAAGTTTTTCTTTCACAGAATTAAACAAGGCAAATGTTCAAGAGAACTTGCTTGTGAACATGTATCAATTGCCATATTCTTGAAAACTCAAAACGGCCCAACTAAACACAGTGGGCTCTATGTTATTGTCTACTCGAGTTTCGGGCACCACAATAGTCATATACTATTTCTATCTGGTGCACCTCATCAGGACATACATTTCTTAGATACCAAAAACCAGTTCATATTAGCATAGTTCAGCTTGATATGCAGTGCATGTCATCCAGGTGTTCAATATACAACTTCTTTCCATTTGAAAGAGATTCATACTTCTATAGATCAAGCTGTGTCTGTGGAGACCACCCAAATGGAGGGATGGCTGCGAAGAACCTAAGGACACTAGGGTCCAAGGCGTTTATATTGCTAACTTCAGTTGAATATGCTTCATGCAACAATTCTTTTATGACTGCCAGTGCTTGTCGGGGCTTCTTTCTTGGAAAATTATTTTTCTATTTTAGGATTATGGCCCATTACTTTCGAATGTGTGTCACCTTGCTACAGTTCTTCATTAGGGACGGTTGACAGCTCCACAAGATGCTGATCCCGTTCCCCATATATCTGCAATTGGGTCTCACTCTCCCATCTGTGGGTCCTTATTGCATGTGTCCACGGATTCTGGTGCTGTCACAGGCATCAGTGGCAGCCTTCCAGAGGAACAGGTGTGCTGCACGGCACGCACTCCACCAGCGAAGCAAAGGGGCACTTCTCCGACTCCCAACTGTGGCAGGGATGTGATCCACACCAGCCTGGCCGTCGTGGATGGGGCAGGTCCACAGGGTGCCCAGGTGACACATGGGTGGGAAGACGGCATGGAGGATGACTGGCGCATAAGATGTGCAGATGAGGAGGGGGTCGCAAGAGCGCCCAGCACACGGAGGAACCCTGTGCCAATGACCCCTCCTAGCAAGTCGACGTGGGCACACAGGTGTTCGAAATGATGTGCGTTGTCCTGCCTGGAACAATGCACATCATCCCGAATCCCCTGTGTGTGCAACGCGACACCGTGTAGGACAGGCTCAACCCTGTCACGGATTGCCACGTCTGCAGGTAGAAGAAGGTCAGTTGATGTAGACGCATCCCGTACCTCTGAACAACCCTGGCCAGAGGCATCCCTGCTGGTGCAGGATGATGCAGTTACAGGATCAGGGACAGGATTACACAAAGGCTCCTCCACGGTGACCTGTGCTGCCTCCTGCCCCTGGACTGCACCACTTGCACCAGTGGAACCAACTCCTCCAGGCCTCATGCGTGGGTCTGATATGGCCTCCCCCTCAACCACACCCCCCCACCAACCTGGATGACTCAATGCCGTCTTCCGTAGTATGCCCCTGTCGGGGCTCACCTGCACCTTCTTCTGCCGAGGAGTCCTCATCCAACCTTGGCCTCCCCTCGGTAGCTGCGGCCATGGACACAGCACCAGTCCCCTCACTCCCGGAAGATATTATTACCTGAGAGGGGGGCAGGGCCTTGCATCTCCGGCTGGTGTTGGCATCCCTGCTGATGGACTCCAGAGCGCCGTCTTCGCCCTCTTCATCAGTCGATGCTGCAGACAGAGAGAGACAGAAAACAGGCATCAGGACACCATACAATGGTCTGCTAGACATATAACTATTGCACATGAGTAGCAGTGTCAGACATCAAAGACGGCATCACACTCCCCATCACTCAGATCAATTGAACCCAAACACATGCACAAACAAGAAGGGACGTGCAACAGGCATCCTCATCCATTCACATGGAACTGCATGAACATCCTAAGGATGGCAAGACGTCACAAGTATCATGGAGCATGCCATTCACATGCACACACGCCACCAGACAGACATGCATCAGGCCATTTCTACCTCCTGTCACAGTGCACTCATCGTCAACCATGTCACATCTGCCAGTCAGGTACCTAGATGTCCATGTCACATGCATCCAAGGTGTCTCACAGTCACACACATACCAAACAGACACACATACATGTACACCGTGCATGTACATGAAGGTGGGATGAGCATCCATGTGTCACACCCCAAACATGGCTGAGTACATACACAGGCATACAAACGTGTGCATCTTCACATGCAGTTGTGCATCATGCTTCAGAACACATACATCATTGAGGTGCATCACACATGACTGGACTTACATGCAGTACGGTCATGTCCCTGCACATGCACATTTATACATGGGCCATGTCAGACATATGTCCAAGCTGCACACTCCTGGCACATCTCAACATGCACTGTGTCCAATGAGAACGCATGGACACTTACCGCTCGACTCCAGATGGGTCTGCCTCTCGAGGACCTGGAGGTGAAGCGCTGGGTGAATGCATCCCAGGACCCTCATCTGGTCGGTGGTAGGCAGGTGCCGGGCCTTCCTGAGGATCCTGGACCTGAATTCATCCCAGTGCTTATGGACGTGTTTCAAGTTGCGGGTTGCCACCCCCCCATGTTGATGGCACCCACGATGTCCAACTAGATCCTTTCCCGTCCTTCCTTGTCGGTGTGTGCTCGTCCGGAGAGGGCATCATAATGCCCCAGGACCTGATCCACCAGGATGCCAACTTCTTTTGCAGTGAAGCTGGCAGCCCTCTGCCTCCCTGTCGGGGGGTTGCCAATGGTCCCAGATGGAGTTTGGCCTGAGGCAGGTGTGGGTGGGCATCCGGGTCCTGGGTCCTGGGGCTGGGGGGTGGAGTGATGGAACACCATTCGGGGTCTTCTGTTCCAGCAGGGGTGGTCACAGCAACTGGACCCCTGGCGATGGCTGATGTGCAGGCACCAAATAGCAGGGCACGTTGGCAGAAGGCAGGGAGGCAGCAGCAGATGGCTTGTAGGAGGCTCCCTGGGGCTCTGGGGGGCAGGTAAATGGCCTTCTGGGCAGGAGCATGGTCTTCCATGTGTTGTCGCATGGCCAGCTTGATGCAGAGTGAATCCACACGTGCATAAACAGCACGTCAGCGTCAGATTGCGTGAAATCCGAGGAAAGGCCCTTAGCGCATAAGCACGCGAGTGACGTTACGCACACGGATGTTTCCCTCAGCACGGGTTAAAGGTGAGGGCGGGCAACAGTTTGCTGTACGTGCTTTTCGTGGAGACCAACCGCGTGTGTTTCTTCTTCTTGTGGGTTCACACGCAATTAATTCACAGCGCTTAAAGTTCATACTTCTTGTTTTGGTGGGGGAGTTGCCTACATGCACACAGGTGTGTGTTGTTCTTTTCCACGCAAGGCAGATGGTGAGTCGCGCACGCTTATTTTTCCCACTGTGGTTGCCCCTGTGTGTCGTGCACCCATTTTCGACGCGTATGTGTTTTTTGTGTCCCTGGGTGCCACAGCGTACTGCGGGAGGTTTACTCCATGCACATGGGCTACCGGGGATTACGTGCACGTTTATTATCTTTTTTTAGTGTGCCTGAGCTTTGCGTTACCCGTCTTTTATCACCAGGGGTCACAGACAGCCTTGCATGAGCACAGAGTTTTGTCTAACATCACATACCCTGCCCCCTTCTCCCCAATTGCCCAGGACAATTGTTGTGTGCACCTCCCATTGGCTACATACCATCTGTGCCATGGTTGGGAGGACACCAAAAGGGAAGGGTGGCAAAGCTGGGCGACCTCCCAAGATGGGCATGGTGGGACACGTGGCTGGGGTGGCCAAGAAGTCCAGGGTATCCAGGGAGGCCAAGGTGGACGCAGAAGGGGACATGGCCAGGGTGTACCAAAGGAGCAGGATGTCAAGCACCTTGCTGGGACAGCCACGCCACCACTCCCAGCACCTCAGAGAGATGCTGCTGACCCCACAGGCAATGTCATCTGCTGGCACAGGCAACCAGGTGGTGGAACCTGCAGGTGCAGCTGTGGCGACCACCACCCAGGCTCGGGGTCAGCTAGCGCAAGCTGCCTTGCCACAGGACTGCAAGTCAGATTTTCAGGGCAGGAAGGCCAAGCCACGTGTGTCCAAGGTAACTGTGACCAAGGCACATGTTCCTGGGGCAGTTTTGACATCTGCTGCCCCAAGCAGCCAGGTGGTGGGAGCTGCATGGGCAGATGCAGCCAACACCACCCCGTGAGTGAGTCTGCCAGCCAGGACTGTGTCGGGTCCTGGTAACAGCACCCAGCAGCCAATCACACTATCCAGGCCTTCGGTCCTCATGCCAATTCCAACTCCCATTGGACAGTCCACCATCACCACTGCCCCAACTGACCAGAGCAGCATTTGCCCCTCAGGGTCCGCACAACCGGCCAAGAGGAGAAAGTGTGCTTCTGCGCATGAGGCTGGGACCCCAGAAATGGCATCGGCAAGGAAGTAGCCCTTCAATAAAGAGGAGCTGGACTTCCTTGTGGACTACATGTCGGCACACAACCACGATATGCTGGTGGGTGCAGGTTGCCATTCTACGCCTGCCCAGCGTCAGGTCCACTGGCTGTTCATTGCGGATGGTGTGAATGCAAAGGGATGTGAGAGGCGCATAGCTCAGGAATGTTAAAAGCGTTGGACTGACCTCCGACGCTGTGCAAAACAAAAGCAGGTCTCTAATAACTCCCTGACTCTGGCGACTGGCAGTGGGCCTCCACCAGAGGAGGATGAACTCAATCCGCATGAGGAAGTCGCTGCATAGTTCATCAATCAGGAACTTATCCAGGGAGTGGGAGAGATGCAGGATTATGATGCAACATCCGGTGAGTCTTGATTCGTGTGTGTCCAGCCCATGTGTTTTTTGCTTGTGTGATGTGTTGTGATTGAGTGCCAGTTCAGGCTTTGTATTAATGAGTGACATGTGTGACACATGCAATGCTTTACTGATGCATGCTTGTCATCATGCAGTCTGCATGCAGGATATGTGCTGCACACGGGGCAGTCCTCATCAGCACACGTGCACCCTAGTTAAATGCAAGTCACGCTGCAGCCTCTCCTGTCCATGTACAGGCTCACTGACATGTTTGCATATAGCCTGTGGTGCAGTTCCACCCAATACTCAGCCTATGTCATCACACGACTGACGGCTATGTGAGGTCACCCTGCAAGCTGCTCCTCCTCACGGGCATGCATCCTTGCCTCTCCACCACCCTGCAGTTCCCTGTCACCGTGGTACTGGTGATTTCCGTGTTGGACTACTGCTAAGGGCTGTTCCCCTTTTCTGTGGACAGGCACACTTCTCTGTGCAACCCTGCCATACCTGAGCTGTGGGGTACATCCTTTGTCCTTGATGCAGGGTGTCTCACTTGGACCATGTAGATGGCACAGGCTCGGAGTGCACATGAGTGATAATTCATGGACCATTGCATTGCTGCAAGCCCCTATGGGTCCGTGGCAGGCTACCCATTGTACAACATCTGCAGTATTTTATCCGGCTCATGGTATTTGCTCATCCATGTCATGCTCACTCAGGGTCACTTCATCATCATGCACATGTTTATGGTGCCCTTGCCTGAGTCGGGCACAGGCCTCCCTCTGTTACAGCCAACCAGCTTCCAGGCGACTGGTGTTGTGTCTTCTGCCTGCTTAGATGTACTTACGATGGTTCCTCATGTGTCCTGTTTTCTGTCCCCCTCTCATCTGCTGTAGTCTCAGTTGTCTCAGATGATGCAATTGGCACCTGCTTACACTGTCTGCTACTTCACAGTACTGTGGTCAGCCATTCAGAGCCATGCACTGGCTCACTGCCATTCCCCGGGAGGTGTGGGGGGTGCAGTGCATCTCTACAACCCAGTGCAAACACTTTGCACATGATGACTGCACTTGCTCTTGCAGTGCCGTCATATCACAAGATTGACATCACTACATTTCGAGTTCTGTTGATGGTTGAGTACTTAAACATGTGCTGCACTGCACCCACACACCTCTGAGCCATGTTTCACCCTTCAACATGCCTATTCACTGATGTGTTGTCAAAGCGACATGCCATGTATGTATCAATTTGCCTCCCTTCACTGTATTTCAAGGTACTTGCGTTGTTGCTTCCAGTGACACATGTGCTTTTATTGATATTAATTTTCTTGTAGTGCATGTTGACATGCATTTTGCATTTGTCATGGACACTCCTATTTGACATAGTGCTGTGGCTATTTGGAAATTGTGCATTGGCTATGCTACCTGCCATCTCTTAGTTCACATCTGTACATTTTGGCAGAGATTCATTCCTGCCAGAAGGTTGTGTGTGATGCAGTTGATATGCAACATGCAGTACATGTGTGGGTTTTGCTTTTGACACACATCCATGTCTGCTTTCAGGGTCCCCTTCCATTTCATTGCCACTGCATGCATGCCAGAGTTTGAGTTGTGTGTGACATGGCTGCCTCATGTGTTGGCCCTCAATATTGTGTTGTGTATGTGTGTGGTATGTGCTGCTGACATGTGTACTAATGTTTATTTTAATTTCTTTGCAGGTGATGATGCTCAAGAAGCAGTGGAGGAGGAGATTGCAGGCAGGATGGAGTGTTCAGGTCACCATCCCAGCACCAGTGGTGGTTGTGGGGTGGTAGGCCAAGAACATCCCTCGGTGCTCCAGGCCATCCTGTCTGTGCCTGACTCTGGGTATGGCTCTGAGGATCTCTCTGACTCTGTTGAGTCGGATGCTCATAAATCCATGCCATCGACGGTGGGTGATACTGCTATGGATTCTGTTCTGTCTGCCACACCTGCAGTGGGGGTAGACTCCTCAAGGGGCCAGCCAGTGTTGGTATGTCGGCCTGTGGTGGTTACGGGTGCAGAGTCACACTCCACACCATTTGCTCCTGTTCCTGGGGCAGCAGATTGACAGAGGAATGCTGTCCTGCAGCCACAGGCCCTGCCAGCACAGCAAGGTCCACATCTCCTTGGGCCCCACAAGCGTGGTGCCCCGCAACGCGGTGGCCTTGCGCCACCGGAGAACACTGGGTGGGACCCATCCAAGTTTTCCATTGCACAGCAGCAGGGGTGAGTAATTGAGGTGTTGGCTCAAGGCATGGAATGTGTGGCTGATTCCATTCTCCCCCCTGATAGGCAGGTGGAGCTCCAGCAGCAGGCAATGTAGTCCAGGTGCCGCTCACTCAGGTTGGGCATGACAGAGTCCAACAGGGCCCACTGGGCTGAACTGGAGGCTCTGCACTCAGCTATTTCTGCTGAGGGACAGCCCAGCAGGGAAGCCCTGAGGGAAGATTACTACTCCCTCAGAAGTACTCTGGGTGCTCTCATCATGGCCCAGGATGAACGGGCAGACCAGAGGATGGTGCAGCTTGAACGCACACTCTCGGCTGAACTCTGTGCAAGCTGGGAGGAGGTCCGTCTGGCATGTGAGCCTCCCTGGCAGAACTCTGTGTTATACGTGAGGTGGTGCATGGGGACCGCCGTGCCATATTCATTTAGAACCAGGCTCACCAGGCCTGCATGCTTGCTGCCATGGAGGGGCTTCCTGGGGCTATACGTGGTCAGGCACCTGTGCCACGCATACCTCCTGATATACAACCAGTGGGTGACAACGACAACGACCTATCTCTCACTCAGGTCATGCCGTGAAGACCATGAGGAGGATTTGTTTTTTGTCTCAACATTGACACATGTGGTTGTTGAGGTGCATCCTGCACCTCCCCCTTCTGGGTGGCCCCCCATCCCCCACCCGGGTCGACTATGGCCATTTATCTTTTGTCTATTGTGCATTTATGTTGCAGTGTGGTGCTATGTGGCATCCAATGGCATCCACTGTGTGTTCCGGCTGGGCTCATACAGGCTTGTCTTGTGTTTGTGTTTGTGGCTTGGGGTCCAAACACATATGCCACTCCTGCTTACCCTTTCCATGGGCTCGCAAGGATGGGACCGTGTGACAGTAACTTACACAGAGGCATTGGACTTCCGTAATATCTTTGGCCAGTCTGAAGTCCAACCTGTGTATTCACCCCTACTGGGGATTCATGATTGTTTCTCCAGTGCATGGTTGGACCGCATTTTGGTGAGTATATTGTTGAATGTGCATGATTTCATTCTTCTAATTCATCTATTGCCTTGTCTGTATACGTGGTTGATGCACTTCATGCTGTATGTGGTCCCATGCCCACTTTAGCTGTCGAGGCCACTCTCATGATGGTAGGGGGACGTGTGGTGGCAATGTCACATTGAAGGACTTGTGCTATGGTGTTTACTCACTGTCTGACATTGTGACTGTTGGGTCCTGTGTTCATGATGTGTTGTGCTTGTAAATGGATAGTCCTGTGTTGCCTTTGCTTATGATGTGTCACAGGATCAGCAATATGTTTCCATTGCAGATGGGTCCACAACAGAGTGGTTAACATGGAAAATGTATGCTACACTGTGTGTTCATGCATATCCCATGTTAACATGCATTTAATTGCCCTGCAAACACCCCCCACAAAAACACACTACACACCCCGACCCCAACATCCACCCACCCACTCACTACTTTCCTTCTGAGACATGCTGTGTCCCCGCTCTACATGTTCACATTGACTTTCGTGATTGTGGTTTGGCGCCGCTGGCTAATTTTTTTCCTTTGTTTTTTATGCAGCTGCAGGTGTTTCCAGGCCACTGAGACCACTCACTGTACTGTGTGGTGTAGTGAGCGGGATGTTTCGGGGGACAACCCCGCAGCACCCGCATTTTCTTTTATTTTTTGGGATTCCCTGAAATGCATGCCACCAAAGGTTCGAGGTTTTGGTGTTCAGTCCTTTGGTGGCATGCATTTATGTACTTTTAGTATAGGTTGGATGTTTTTGCTCACTCTTTTCTTCAGAGTTTGTGTCTGAGGGGATTGTCTGTGCCCTGTTTCCATTTGGAACAGTGCGCTTTGTGACAGCTGTGTCATGTGTGTTGATATTTTTATTGAGGATTTCACATTGCATGCCATGCCATGGTGTGTGGGTGAGTGACCTGGGGTTGAGTGATTTTTAGGTGACATACAAGCATTTGGATGTGCTATTTTGCATGGGGGGTTTGCAATCTGTGGCTTGCATGTGTGTCTTTTGGTCACACAGGATTGTGTTTGTTTAAGTGGCTAGGGGTGCACACAATGCTGCAATTCTAAGGACACATTCTCAGGGTGTTTAGGTTATGACAGTTGGCTGTCCCTTTGTCATCAACGATTGTCACCTGGAATGTGCCAGGCCTGTGGGCACTCCACGGAGTTGGGGGGGGGCAGTTTAGGTGAAAAATGTAGCCACAAGCCTGGTACGGGCTGCCTCACAATGTGCCCTTTCCCCTCCCATGCGCAGTGGCCATGCATGTGGATGGGGGTGTGGGGACACCACCATGTCCACCGGTACGCCCCGCCGGGTTGCAATGTTGTGCAGGACACATGCTGTCACAATGATCCTGCACACTACTGGGGGTGCATATAGTAGCTACCCATCAAAGCGGTCAATGGAGTGGAAACGTGACTTGAGCACTCTGAATGTGCACTCCACTATGCCCCGGGTTGCAACATGGGCTGCGTTGTATCTTACCTGGGGTGGTGTGGTGGGGCTCCGTATTGGCGTCATTATGTGGGTGCTCAGAGGGTAGGCACAGCTCTCTGAGGAGGTGATAATGGTTGTCATTAGTTGGGTTTGTTTATTGGTCTGTGTGTGACATACATGCATGTGCACAGGCATTTGTACTCACCAATGAGCCATGTGTTGCCATGCATCCCAGCTTCCAGGTCCCGGTGTAGGGCTGACATTCTGTATATGAAACTGTCATGGGTGGACCGGGATAGTTTGCATAGACGGAGGTGATGATTCCCTTGGCATCGCATACAACCTGCACGTTGATGGAATGCCAATGCTTGCGGTTGTGATAGATGTGCTCAGTGGCCCTAGGTGGACGTAGGGCCACATTGGTGCAATCAATGGCACCGAGCACTCTGGGGAAGTGTGCCACCCCGTAAAAGTCCTGGACCACGGCCTGCCTTTATGCAGGTGTTCTGGGCATGTATATGTGCCTGCAGACTGTGGGGCGTGTGGTCATGATTGCCAACACCTGGTGTAGGCAGCGTGACTGCGTGGGCTGTGAGACACCCCCGACTATGGCAGTTGGGTGCTTAAATGACCCAGTGGCCAAAAAATGTAGGACATTGAGCACCTTTTCCAAGGGGCTCAGTGCTGGGGAGCACAAGGTGGGTGATGTGAGGTCATCTTCGCACTCAGTGACCAGGTCTAGGATGATATCAGGTGGAAACCTATACCTGCCATAGACTTGGTCATCAGACATCCCAAAAAGGCTGGTCCTGGGCAAAAGAATGCAGGGCTTAGCTATTCTTCTCCTCCTGCAGTGTCCCATGATTACTCCTGCGAGAAATGGGACATTCAACGTAGCTCTATATGCTTGTTTGTTGTTTGCATGCACTTTTATATAGCGCAGGGCCGCTTCTGCCTGCTTTTGTGTGGCAGACGTATTTACGCGTGTGCGTGTCTTTTGGCTTGCGTGGGATTTCCTTATTTGATTCCATGAATACGTGTTGTTCGTGAGCATGTGGGCGTTGCGTGTATTTTCCAGTTGCACTTCCCCCGTTATGCCCACATTTTCATGCGTTGTTCCGCATTCTGCGTGTTTCGCCTTCTTTTTAGGTGTGTGCGCTAGAAGTTGTGTGCTTTCGCTGTGCGTGTCGCGCACAGCATTTGGAAAGTCGCAATGACATGTGAGGTAAGCGTGGATTTGGCACAGCTCCCAGAAAAGCCACGTGTAGGGCCTTCCATGAACCACTTGCATGCGAATCGCACAAGTGCGCTGGCTTTTTCACATTTGTGGCACACATTTCGGCGCACAATCATTCCATGAATTACCCCGTCTATGTCGACAGTGAACGTGCCATAAAAGCAACACAATAATAACAATTCAAAAATTAAACATTCCTGAAACACAGATATTGTCCATAACATTCTTAAAATTCTGCAAAAAAGCCTGCACTACGATGTGCAAGTTATAAACTTTATAGCATAGCTAATAATAATCAATAGCTACCATTCAGTAGCAACAGACCAATAGCTACAGTTCTACCAATGCCCATTTAAAATATATTGCACTAAAAACACTACTAATACTGCTACAAAGGCACCATACACATTGAGCAATTCCCAAGCCTAAAATGCTACAAACTGCATAGGCTTGTGCAAAATGAACCATGTCCATTTAGGAACATGAAAAGCTCTTTAAACTAAGTGCAAATAACATTACTATTGTGCAATAAAGCAATTCCTTGCATAAAATAAACCCAAAACATTTGAGAGTGTATAAGCACTATTTAAACCGACTTTCTGATTTTCTGGGAGAACCAAAAACCCATCTGGTGTAATCTGCATTCTGACCCTTGGCCACCATTCATGCCCAAATAGCTGGCTTGTCCACCATCAAATTTCTCCAGCACTACAGCGACTTCCCAAATTCATCGTTTGTTTTGTATTTCTTCAGCATCATGATAGCATGAGCACGATTTTTAATATTTAACTGTTTATAAATGTATGTTACCGAATCGGGCAGAAGACACACTCTGAGTAAACCTCTATCATTGTGTCATTTTGAAAGCAGTAATTACTGTCGTGTTTCGTAGACAATGCAAAAAAAGATCTATGTTTCAGCCTATGCTAAAAAAAGCTATTCTAATCTCAGGGACTTGTTACAAAGAAAACCAAAGTCCCCCTAAAGCGTCCTTCAATAGACAGCGCCGTTTTGTGTGGCCTGAATCCTGATTGAAGTGTCATGGGCGGATCACTGCTCGATGCACTCTGTTTGATGGTAGATTTGCGCATTCCACTGAGTTTACTTTAAAGCCCTTTGGAAAAAGGCCAGTGATCGCCAGCAAGCCAGCAAGCCCTTGGCAGATCATGAGCTCGCTTTTCTTGATGCGTGTACCTGTCAAGCTGTTGTTTTGTGAAAACATACAGAAAGCCCAGGTAGATACCTAGTGATGTGGTATCTGCAACAGAGTCTCAACAAATTGTAAACTGCGTGTTTTGGTAGAATTGTGAAATTCGTGGAAGCAAATATTTCTGATTCTCTTAATGTTACATTTAGACACATCTCACCATGCATTGAACCATGGTTTCAGAATTATACAAAGGCACACTACACGCTGTACAATTGCCATCACTAATATCTGGTACACTTCCGTCAGCAAGAATTGGCAAAGCCAATAGTTTAGGCCTTTATGTAGGCATTAGGAAAGACATTTTCCTGGCACTGCCATGATGGTACTAGGGGTGAGTCAAATAGCTGAATTGCGACCCATGGGAAAAATGGCGAATTTCAGGCCTGTCGTTGCATATATGCCTTAATTTACAGAAGACTGCTTAGAAATAACACAGGCTTCCCCTTAACAGCACAGAGCTAGCTCAAAGAGATCCCGGGGGTGAGAAGGGTGTTATAGATGGAGAGTGTCAGGAAGTGATTCAGAAAGGCCATAGGGACTCGCATGGCCAAGAGTGGTCCATGGATGGCCCAGAACATGTGTGTCCTCCTAAACAACCCATATCACTCCTAGCTTCACTTCAAATGGAAATAGTTCTGGCTCATCAGCAGTGATTCAAGCATCACTGAACTCCCGACCTTTGATATGGGAGCTCTCAGGTTTCATGTGGCCATGCTTGACAAAGTCACACAATCCTGTTTTATCTCCTTTGAATCCTGGGAAATGAAGACATTCCCATTTGAAATTTAGGAAAATTACACGTCCCAGAACTCCAAGCAAAACAGGACCGGACAGGCTTCTCACATCTGCCACTTGACAATGGGAGAATTGAGAGCTTTATGAATCCAGCTTCCCTGCCACTTTAATAGAGTCAAACATTTGAGCTTGGATTGAAATGTACTACAAGAAAACAGTTTGATTTGCCTCTAACTGCATACCAATGGTTATCGTGGTATATCGTGATTTGCCACCAGCCATTTTCCCCACCATCCCCTCGATTCCAGTCTCTGAAACAGGACAAACTAAACATAAAAAGGGTCACTCTAAAAATGTCAGGAAAGGTTAAGGGAAATGCAAGGATATGACACACATCAACTCAAAAAAGAAGCACAGAGAAATGTGTGCATAGGCTTAGACAAACTAGAAATGGAGCACAGAAAACACATTTGCATCAAACTATTAAATCATCAAGGACTTGGATATTTACCTTTTCAAAGCTGTTATTGTTAAATGTACCAGTCAGCATAGTAACAACAATGGTTACCAATGAATAATTCTCTTTCGAAAATCAATACAGTGAATTTTCTTCCCAATTCTCCACAAAACGATTGAACCAATAATTGAACCAATAATTGCTAAACATATTCAGGTAACGAAGGACAGGTGTGAATAAGACATTTTGATATTTCATTGAATAAAGCTTATTTATTGGGCAACAAAGAGATGGTCACTAAATAAATGACATGATGTGATGAAGGCAGTCACTGAAATGTAATGATGGTGTGCAATGGGCACAGGCGATTGGAAGCTGCTCACAAATCAGAATATGTTCTTCTACTCAGAAAACATGTCTGGATCAGCACAGTTTAAAGTCAGAATCTGCATTATATAGTAGTCAAATGAAATCACATTACGTTACAGCTCTCAAACTGCTCCACGTCAGGAGTGAGTAGTCAGCTAAAAATGTTGGCTTTATCAGTGCTTGTTTTTGACAGGACGTCATAAAAGAAACACATGTAAATCGACATTTGTCTGACAACAACAGCACGTTTTGCTATTGCAATTAAGCCATTAAACCCACAGCAGGCAGATAAGAAACAATACTGACAGGCCAAAGCTTATTGCTCTGGCTTGATAAAGATAGCACAAAGGGATCTCGGGCGGAGGGGGGGGGGTGCTTTGGGCAGTTAGGGGCAGCTACTGAGCAGAAATTACCATAGGAGTTAGTGTGGCCATGGAGAGTCAATGGGTGGAAACATATCCAAACAACACCTACAAGCTGTGTGTCCCTTCTCACATGCCACTTCCCTCCTAGCTGTCCTTCAATGCAATATTTTTGGCTTATCACCTTATAGCCAAAACGAAAGAGGTGTTTCAAGAAAACACTAGTGAAAGGCCCTCATTACGACCCTGGCATTGGACCATGGTGCTAATAGCACCATGGTCCATGCCGGTAACTTACCGACTACGCCATGGCGGAATGGGGAATTACCGCCCCATTCCGAGGTTGGTGGGGCGGTAATTCCCCATGCCGCCATGGCCCTTCCCCATTCCCATTTTTTGCCCCATAGGGCTCAATGGGAATGGGGAAGGCGCTAAGTACGGTGCCGCAAATTGCGGCACCGTACTTAGCACCAAGGTCCCTTTGCGGGTTGGTTTTTAACGCCTGCAAAAAGCAGGCGTTAAATTCTCCAAACCGCAAAGGGACCTCATAATCAGGCATTAAGGGTTTAACGGCGCCGCCACCTTTTACGGCGCCGTTAACCCCTTAACGCCTGGGTTGTAATGAGGGCCAAACTAATGCTTCAGTGGCTCAGTGTGATCAGAATAAAGGTTGCTCATTGATTGAAGGTCTGGAGTTTAAACTGTCTGCGTGAATGTGAGTGTGTGCTGTGTGTTTGCTGGGTGTTTGAGTTTTTACTGGGTGTTGGTGTTCAGCAGGCCATGCCCAGTTGCCAGAGTTCAGGTGGCAAAGGCTGTATCATCATGTTGTCATGGCCAGAAGGTGCTCGGGATACTGGAGCACGCTGGAGTGTGGGTTAGTATCGCAGCACCAGATGGTGCAAGTTGGTGGTAGGTGAAAAGAAAAGTAATTGTTGAGTGAGTGTTAGATTGGTGTCATGCATGCTATCTGCATGCTATCTGCATGCTATCTGAAACTAAGTTGTTTGTTGATTCATGTGCTTCATGTGCCTGAGGGTATGTGAGGGTGCGTGACTGAGGGTTAGTTGGTAAGCACAAGTACAATGGGTATCCAGTAAAAATGTAGCCAACAAAAACGTAGTCAGCGAAAAAGTTGTGGTGAAAATATCTATGGAGTGAATAACTTGCCAAGCGAAAAGTAGTCAAAGATGCAGCTGAACAGGAGCTAAACAAGTGCTGCAAGGGTAATTGTTAGGGTTACAGATTTAGTCGGCTTGTGATTGCCTGGTTTAGGGTTAGGGTATGGATAGGGGTTAGCGCTAGAGTAAATATGTTGGGGTGTGGCTAGTGGCTTGGGTAGATTAAGTGTCAGGGTAAGTGTTAGGGTGTGTGTTTGGGTAAGTGTTAAAGAAAGTGATACAGAGGTTGCAAAGGGCTTGTTATGTTGACGCAGGATAGTGGTAATGGTGAAGAAAGCATTAGGGTAAGTGTTAGAGTTGCAGTTAGGGTATAGTTAATATGTTTGGTTTAGGACAGGGGCGATATAATTTGTAGTGAGCTGGTGATGGGGTTGGAGTTAGGTTCACTGTTCCTTTTGAATTTATTTTGCATTCAGTAATATGCACATAAAATGCATTAGCCTGATGAAGGGTTATTGTTCTGTGAGAGTTCAGGGTAGGATAAGGGTTGTTATTAGAGTTAGGGAAAGGTTTAGGAGTGCGGTTAGTGTGATTGCAGAGGTTTCGTTATAGGTTTGGATCATAGTTAGGGTTGCAGCTTTGTACTTTTGGGGATTTAAAAATAGCTTTTTTGGCGACCTTACTACTGGAAATATTTTCACACTGCATTGGTTGTACTGAATGATTACATTGTTGAAAACAACTTTTTGATTACTACATTTTTACATGACTACATTTGTCTGTGGACATGTTCATAGAGAACCATAAAATCAGCATATCTTTCATAGCACAACATGGGTAGCTGACATCACTAGCATCGCACCAAATAGCAGTTTTAAAGAAGCGGCCCTGTCCAGACAACACAGCAATGGATATCTCAGCATAGCATTACAAAGCAGATACCAGTGACACAGGACATACTGAAAGGTAAGCAACCTTTCCCTGTAACCCTCGTGTGCAATACTGAATCTGGTTAGACTATAGCACTAAAATATGAGCACAGGTTGCTGCAGTTTTAAAGATTGTATAGTTCTAGCATAGTACAATCAAATATTGTGCCCCACCGGCTCCGGCAGATCTGGAATCTGTGATCCAGGCAGTTTGTGTGCTAAAACATAGAGATCCCTGTTCTTAACCAATTACCATACCTTTTTTCTGCTTGGTCTTTACCCTCACTAAAGGCCTTACATGTGTTGATTTATTCAATGTTGGTTAGTGTACATTTCTTTTGTTGCCACCTTAAGGTGCAGTGTGGTTCCACTTTGACAAAACAGGTTTTCATGATTTTATTTGCAGAATTCACTGCATTGTCAGAGTAAACAAAGCACTGGGTGCCCCTACATGCGGCAAACCTTTATACAAATATGCTCTTAACCACCTGGTGTAGCTGAGAAACGACACCGCTGGCAGGTAAGTTACACTGACACGATCCACATCGGCCAGATGTGGGGTGGCTGCATTGCCCACTAGTAGCCATGATTACAGCATAGCAGTGGAGTTCCACCCAATGCTGTCATTTTGCCCCAGGAAGAGAACAGCACGAATTATACAAGTGTGTTCATGGATCATCATCACAAGATATGCAGAGCTTGAACTCAAAAGCTTATTCTTACGGGATCATTTGAAGGTTTGGGGTAGTTTCAGTGAGGACTGGTCTTGTGTCAATAAAGACAACATTTCCGTTGTGTTTCTCTACGGTGCCTGGCCTGTAGCATTGATGATGTCATCAACATGGCCACCAATGAAGTTCATGCAATCTTCAATAACTGTTATTTATGGATAGATTCTATTACCTAAGGCATCAGTCTGCAACATTTGACCACTAAAAACAAGCACCAACAGTTAACAGCATAGTCAACGATGAGTGCTCCTTAAAATTGGAGTCCAAAACATCTGGAGTGGCATTGGCTGTAGGCTCATGGTCTGAGATCTCATTTAAAAGATATTTTTTGGATTTGAAAAAGTGGCCCTAACAACATTTGATCTAATGTCAATGGTATCTAAACATGTCTACATTCATATTATGACATCTCATTTATAGTTTGTTTTAATTGGATGTTTAATGGGAAATAAAACCTATCAATATGAAATGTGGGCAATTGCTACTTTATTCTAACTTGTGAATATGATTGCATTCTAGGACGGGACTGTTGAAATTATTAACCATATCTTAACATACATGTATAGCTTTCTTTAGAAGGTAACTAAATCATCAACATCATCTGCTAACATCATCGTTACTGTCAGTGCATGATAAGTTCAGTACAGTGTGAGAGTCAATATCACACAGTCCATTGTTTCCTCCGCATTCACACATGTCTGCACATGGCAGGATGTTTCTATGCATTTACACAGTGAACTGCATCTGTTCTTCATGCACAAAACATCTCACCGACTGCTGAATGGCATCTGGTGCACATGGCATTTCACAGAGAATGAAGCTATCTCTTCGTCCTGCAGGTTTCATGCATGCCCAATGGGAGAGGCATGTGTTGGACGCAAGGGGTCATCTCGATTCCAGCTCTTGACCTGATAGTTGTCTCTCTACATTATGGGAACAAGAAGCATTTCCCAGCTCGACCATTCCTTAAAAAAATCACTCTAGCACACGTTTAGGTATGCTGGTTCTGGGGTGCTAGACTTGGCAAATTACTGTTTCCAGTTTATCCAGCATCTGTACCTATGCAGGATACTTTTTTGTGTGTTTCAAGTGCCAAAAAGGTGCCTTCAGTTGCCCTAGTGAATGTTTTCCAGTATGAAATTGTACCTTTCCCAGCCAAAGTGCCCGCGCAATCAATTCCAGACGAGGCGTGAAGTGCAGCGAATGCAGAAGACTTCAAGGCGCCTAGTGTAAGGAACGCAGATTAAGTTTGTGCTTCCTGATAGCATTGCATACATTCACGGCACTAGTTTCAGAGCTGAGTCTCTTGTTTTGAATTCATCATACAATCTGATACCAGGAACATGGAGCTGACCAACATCTTTTGTAACACTCCGATTAAAAATTTCGTTGGTTGCAAAGTTGACAAATTCAGGTCCATCGTATGAAATGGATTTCCATTCTAAGTTCAATAAGCAGATAGTTTATTTAAACATCCTCCCTGGTTACTGCTTCTTTTTATGTTTGTGTGATGCGGCTTGCTTTGGCATCCCTACCATGTTCAATGTCTCTTCTGATTCATCGTCAAGTTCTGGTGCTGTTACAAATACTGTGCAAGTACCCGATGGTAAACCTCAAGGCTATGTGTTGATGTTCAAACGCTTCATCGGCTCCAAGAAAGCAGAATAGAATATTTGTTTTCTTCACAACTTAGTTTCCTTTCTCAAACTTTTGCCATGTTACAAAATCGGATTCTTTGAAAACACTAATTATATAAAATAGAATCTCATAATCCCAGAGTAGCATTTGACAGGCGTTATTTCTTGAAAATATGATTACAAAATTGCTATATAATGCCGGATATCGCATTGTTTTGCCGACAGTTATTTACTTTGTGGTAATTTACCACAAAATAATTACTTCTAATTGTCATCACATTTTTTATGGAATTGTGGGGTAAAGGATAAAAAGGGGGTGGGGAGGGGTTTGGGGTAAGGCAGTAACGAAGGGGGAAGGGCATGGGGAACCCCCAAATTGAAAAAATAAATATGAGGAACAAATTCGAAGTAGTTAATTCTTGGTAAAGTAGCACAAAATAATGACTGTCGTAATTACTGTCGGCAAGGGGACATGCAACCATAATGCTGCTTCAAATGAAATGTTGGGTTAGACTGGCTTTGAACATTGTCAAACTCCTTTATTATTTGAACTATATTACACTTTAACATGCTTGTTAGCAGGCCTTGAATATTGCAGCTCTTTTATTTGCAATCGTTTTGATCTTACTTCTGCACATGGATGCCTTGTGAAGAACACTAACACTTGCAGGTTGCAGGTATGCAGTGCAACAAGGGTGCATTTGTGTGCTTCTTTAGCAGGCCAAACAAATGTTCCCGTCATTATTTGTTGCACTGCACTCTACATGTACAAGAGACCCCCCCCTCCTCATTTCAGGAATACTAGATCCATCAATAACAGAGACAACAGCACAAAGACGTGTCCCATATATGTGCATTTCAGTGTGCTGTAACACACTTTGGTGATGTGGACACTACTGAGACAATGGTAGATGATGCACAGGTTGGAAGAGACCCAAATCTGATGTCACAATCATTTTTGAATTTGTTCTATAAATATGTTCGGTCAAATTATCTAGATATGTTGAGTATGTCAACCAAATTGAGCAATCCTTTGGGATATCTGGTATGATTGTCAGGAAATGTATGCGATTTATTTTGTTTGCTCTTTTAGCCCCATTTCATTGAAGACAGTCCAAGTTGCAATCCCCTTGATAAGTACTCGTTTCCCTAGGTTCGTGTTGGGGGTCTATAACCATTGCATTGTCAGCCGTTCTGCTTGACTATTCTGTGCTGTCAACATACTCGAGTTTGACATATTTCCAGTTTTGCGTAGAAGGCATGCTATGTCTACCAGTCGAAAGGATTTCAAATCCTTAGCACTCCCTTAACATCAGTTTTCCTAAAAACTCTGCACTTTGGTTTAGGAGCGTTTGGCCATTGTAGGAGATGAAGTCTGTCCAGTAGCAGAGTAGTTTCTGCAGTGAGCAATTCAGCATGCTTGCATCCCACAATGGTAAAGACTGTGTCCCATCTTTCACCTGAAATTCCTTATAACTCATCATCTTTGCTGCATCAGGTGGGTCCTCCAGATGTCCAAATTATCTGACGCATCAGGTTCACTTGTATATATACTCCTTCATTAAACTCCATGGGCAGTAGAAGTGCATTAGCCAAAGCTTTCTCAAGCATGATCACTTTATAAGAGTCTATTGAGGAACCCAAGCCTTGCATGAGCTGCACCAAGAATTTGCTGCAATTTCCAACAGCTACCTGAAGTGACCATTCACATGTGTCTTAACTCAATGTGAAGTTAAAATCACATTAGAAAGCCTGCCTTTCTTGTCGTCACTCATGCAGAAGAGTTTGTGTAAAAGCAGTAGCTTGCTCGTTCTAAGTAACTTGCTCGTTCAAATTAGTATTTTCAATCTCTTAACTATCAAACATTGTTCCCCCACTTACACATACTTTGTAAAAGGACAACACTTTTTGTGGGATTGATTTGGTAATTTGTGAATTTCCACTTCTCTGCCGGGATTGTATTTGTGCAGCCAGGTCAGGGCCTATATAATTGAATTTATGTTGGAACTCGCTTCTACATGTGAAAGCACAGCACAGCTGGTTTTAAATAAAACTGTGTGATTTGTTCTTGGACACAGAAATATGGCTTACACCCCTGATATGGGGACGGACATAGCCTTTAACAGCTGGCCAGCCTGAGCCAAGGTAGGCCCGAGCGAATCCTTTGAGTTCATGGCAACTTTCTATGTCTGTTCTCTTTCTTAGTGCTTTCGAGCAAACATGTCTTCAACTCATTGGTCTGAATAGGATATTCCACATGCTATACTTGACATTTATTTCTGAATTATCTTAGGGATTTTCAAAGGTTGTGAGCTCTTGTGTAGCTTCCATGAATTATCTGTAAAGGAACACAGAGGCTTTGAGTGCCAAGGCACAATGTAGGGCACAGGTAGCAAAGATTGTGGAAAATAGCAGCAGCTTTTTCCAGAAGACATGTTCCATAGTGCTGTAGACCTTTATTGCAGGGTTGACACCAGAGATTTTTGAACAATATAGTGCAACCACATTTTACCTTTTGAACCGTATTTATTTCATGCTCCGTAGAAGTAAGCGGCTCATTCTAATGCAGGTGTGATCTTGTCGCAGATTATTCTCACTCCATGAAGCCCAATTAGATTTCAATGGTACAGAAAAAGCACAAGCTCTCACGCTGATGCATGGGCCAAGGTAGTTATATGAGTACCCGGGTTATTTGGCAAATGGAAAATGCTAGTAATTCCAACTCTAAGACAGGCGACAAAAATGTACAGAATGTTAAAAAGTGTGGGTGATCCTCTACTGAGAATGGACTTGGTTAAAATAAACTTTCCCACTCAGGAGGGTTTACAACCATGTTTTAGCTCACCGTACACTGCATTCACAGAAAAGAAATAGACATTTGATGATCAGTCTGGTCCCATCCACAAGTGCAGTCCAGCAATTAAATTCTAGACAAGTCTCTTTTGAACAAGTCCACCATCAGCGGCACCAGACACCTGTTTCAGCCTTGTTAGACCTCATCAGTGCAGTGAAGATGAGTCTTGCATCATCTTCTGGATTGACCTCGGTGACCTAGCGTAAAACCATGACTTGACAGCACTGTGAAATTTAAAAGCAACTATATTTTGTTTGAACTCACGCAAATATGAATTTAGAGGGCAACAATTATGACAATCATTAAGAAACAATTTAAGAAATATCTGTCAGGATGTGTGCCATTTTTCAATATAGTTCACAATAATAATGATTTAGTTCCCATTACAAGCCTGGTGATATTGTTCCAATGTATTCATTGCGTAATCTCCATCTTATTAAAATGCAACACACTCCAGAACAGGGCTCTTTCTACTGGCCAGGGATGCAGCGCATAATTAAAAAGCGTGTATGTTTATGAATTTGGATTCAACTTTGAGAAGGCAGCCAACCCATCTCACACGCCCTTAACATACACCCTGTGTAGCAATGGACCATGAACCAGGCCGGTGTGTAATAATGAAATATTTATTTATTTTCATTTTGAATAAAAATCAAACACAGACAATATAGGGCAGCAACCACCAGGGTGGTGATAATTACACAGTAAAATGATATAATACACTTAGTCTAACCTTCTAGTATAATATATACAATGCACAATTAAAAATGTTACTTTTTGAGTAGTGCTTTTAAATGGCACCACAGTTAAGCATTCCCCCTGTAAAACCCCCTCAAACCCCTGTTAACCAAATTTATGTGGGTGGAGAGGAGTAGCAAGGAGTTCAAAATCCGACCTACCATCCCTGAATGGGAGGCAAAAATTGGATTGAGCTCCCTTGAAAAATGGCACTCGGAATTACTGAATGGTGATTTTACATATGCGGTTGAATGGATAAGGCAAGAATATGGGTGGCTGTATCAAAGAATCAAGAAAACTTGCAAGCTACAAGGCAAGGTACTAAACAACGGGCATACAATTTAGAAAATCGATTATGATATGATATGATTGGTTATGGCATTTATAACGCGCCTATACACACGTGTTTCAAGGCATGACGAGGCCAGGGAGGGGGAACAGAGGGAAGACAAACAAAACTTCTACTAGGCCAAGTGTCATTCACATTGCGCAAGTGCATGGGAAGGGGAAGGAGGAAAAGCGCGGGGGTAAAGGGGAGAGGATAGTGCAGTGCATGGGATATAAATAAATAAATAACAGTAAAGATAAGGCCAGCAGGCATCAAGTGCAAGGGTAAAGCCAGACAACAGGTGTCAAGTGCTGGTAGTGGGACTGTAGGGATACAGAAACAGTCCCCAAGTGCGGGGGTGGCCAGGAAGGCAGTGCAGGAGTGTGACTGGTGGGGGAGGGGACCTGAGTCCGAGATCAGAGGGTGGCCAGGTAACCAGTGCAGTTTCAGTGTCAGCCAGGAGGTCAGCAAGGGAGAGAGGGAGCGAAAGCAGAAGCAACGAGAGGTTTTGAGATGCTTCCGGAACCCGAAGATGTTTCTCCTCAAGTTTTAGGGAGGCAGGGAGGCTGTTCCAGAGGGAGGCCCCAGCCAAGGAAAGAGATCTACCACCAACTCGTTGCTTGGAGAAGTGACTGACCCTGCAGGAGTTTGAGGTAGATCAGCAAAGAGCTCGAGAAGGAATGTATTTAGGAAGAGAGAGTTGAAGGTATTGAGGCCCTCGGCCCCAGAAGGCCTCGTGGACGATGCAGAGGGTTTTGAACTTAATCCTTGCAATCACTGGGAGCCAGTACAGAGATTTCAGTCCTGGAGAGATATGATCCCTGGGCTTGAGGCCAAGGACAAGTCTTGCAGTCCTGTTCTGGATAAGTTGCAGTGGGCAGAGAGTAGAAGCAGGCAGATTAAGAAAGAGGTTGTTGCAATAGTCCAGCCTAGAGAGACCCAGAGCTCTGGAGACAGTGAGCTTCTGGGGGAAGGAGACAAATGGAAGAATACCCCTGAGGAGGTGCAGCTGTTAGTGTGACTTCTTAGAGACGTCAGAGATGTGGGGAGGGAAGAGAGTGTAGAGTCGAAGATGACCCCGAGATTTTTAGTCTTGCAGGTGGGATCCGGAAGAAGGCCAAGAGAGGCCGGCCAGAGAGCTACAGGAAAGGAGGGAATGGGTGTGCCGAAGAGGAGAAACTCAGTCTTACTGGCATTAAGGCAGAGGACATTGGCGGCACACCACTGCTGGATAGCAGACAGTCAGAGATGAGGGAAGTAGAGGAGGAGGCAGAGGGAAACCTGAAAACGAGCTGGGTGTCATCCGCATAGCACTGGAAGTGGGGGGTCAGGAGTGCCAGGTATTGGTTGAAAAGCCAGGGAGAGAGGTAAGACCCGTGGGGGAGACCACAGGTAGAGAAAAAGATATCAGAGAGGAAGGACCCAAGTTGGAGCTGGGACGGTCGGTCAGAGAGGAAAGAAGTCAGCCAACGCCAGAGCCTGACCAGTGATACCCAGGTTATCACAGAGACGGTTTAGCAGGATGGCATGGTTGACAGTATCAAAGGCAGAAGAGAGATCAAGCAGGATGAGGACGCAAGGGGGGTTAGAGTCAAGGTTTGAGCGCAGGTCTTCACGGATGTTCAGGAGAGCAGTATGGAAGGAAACATGGTGCAGCAAGAATCACATGTATAGCAATCACAAGAATAGCAAAACGGCTTGGAAAATGAGCTAAACAGACAAGATCTGAATGCGGTTTTAAAGCTAAGGTACAGAGGCACATAGCAGGTATGATATGAAAGTGAAATGGTAACGCTGGATGGATGACAGTATTGAATTCTTAAAGGGAAAGGAAAAATCGGCTTTTTAACATGAAAGTAGTTGCAAGGGAAAAACCGGTTTGAAAAGGAAAATGACAAGTTTTTCTGAGACTATATTTTAGTTGCTAGAAAAGAGGAATGCTGCCCACGAAAAAGGTTAACTTGCAATTTTAACCCCTTCACGTGTGTGTCTCTTTATATGGAAATCAATCAATTTATTCCAGGTAGTACTAAGGACTGAAATGATAGGGAAAGAATGGCACTAACACATGGAGATTACTATGGATTTTCCTAAGGACAGAATACACAGAGGATTCTGACAATTTAAGAATTTACTAGGGTATTTATAGGATTTCTATGGGATTGGACATAATACCAGGTAACAAAGCAAGGGATGTAGCTTTTTGGTTACTGGGAAAGGGAAATACTTACAACAAGCACTTGAATGGAATAGTTTGGACAGCCAGCCGGGTCTTGGATAGCGGGACTGGGGTCTGGTCGATGTGCAGCAGCCGCTCTCCTCTAAGAACTCAGCAAGGCAACCTGAGTCTGGTCTCGGTGGACAGCGGGATGCATTAACTGGACAAAACAGGTCTGGTCACTGGATAATCCCAAAAGGGTTCAGCCTTTTCCCCCTTTTTCCCTGAATTATTGGGATTTTTGTAGGGTTTAATTCTGGATAAGAGGTTCAGCCTGGGTAAGAGGTTCTGCCTGTATCTTCTATCAGCTACCCCTTGCCTGATACTGGAATCTGGAATCTTGCAGGATTAATGTGGAATGTCTGGATCTCTGGATGTTGATTTATGAATGCTGGATTTTCTTGAATTCCTCTCTGTTTATGTGTCTCCACCTTATATAGACTGGATGACATCAGAGGATTTTTACTATGTTGGCAGAACTAAGCTAGACATACCTCTAAATCGGATAGGTCAGCCAGTAACTGTTGCTGCCTCCCTGTAAGCAGATTGGAATGAAGGAAGTGACTCAGTTTTAGCGTGTGTGTTTTTATGAGGTGCATTGTTAGGCCATAGTTACTTGTACCAAAATCAGTTATGACACACAACCCCTATATTTACAATTGTTATCCTCCTGAAAATTAGACTCCATATTTCACAAGGAATATGCTGTTCCAAATCCCAAGTCAGTGCTATGCTGTTTAGTCATTCCGGCAATCTTTCGCCATTTTCATGAAAAACATTTAACCTAAAAATCTACAATTGTCTACATATATACATATTATCACCGTGCATATTTTCATAAAGTTTCGAAACTGTACCATGTACGATTTCCCCAGAAATAACATGTCCACCACATGTCAGAAAAATCTACAATGTCTTATTTTAATAGCGCAAACATGAAATTTAGGGGCAGATTCATGGAACAAATGTGCGTCGAAAATCCCATCGCAAGCAGGCGCAAGGTGGCACAAGGTGGCGCAAGCATGAGAAAGCAAGCGCACGTGCACACATGCGATTCAAGGAAGGCGCTGCGCGTGTTTACCACTGGTTGTGCGCCAAATCCGTGCGTGGTGCAGGCGGGCGCACATGTCATCAAATGGCATGCGCTACGCGTACAGCGAAAGCGCACATAGCGCGGCGCACACACAACAAAAGTGGGCGGAACAGTGGGTGTAACCCGCGGAATGGGGAATAACGCATGAAAAAGAAGGCGTAACTGGGGAAGTACTGCAGGGAACTACACGGAACGCCCACACGCACGCGAACAACCCGTATTCATGGATCCGCATACGGGAAACCTGCGCATGGCAAAAGACGCGCATAGCCGTCTACGCGTCGGCCACAGGAAGGCAGGCGGAAGCGTCCCTGCGCACAGTATAAAAGTGCGCGCAAACAACAAACACATATATACCGCTACAATGAATGCCCCATTTGTCGCAGCACTGATCGTGGGGCACCGCAGGAGGAGGAGAATATCCAGGGCATGCATTTTTTCACCCCTGACAAGCCTTTTTGGGATGCCTGACGACCAGGTCTACGGCAGGTATAGGTTTCCACCTCGTATCGTCCTAGACCTGGTCAGGGAGTGGGAAGATGACCTTACATCCCCCACGCTCTGCTCCCATACATTGAGCCCCTTGGAGAAGGTGCTCAATGTCCTGCATGTTTTGGCCACTGGGTCATTTCAGCGGACTACTGCCATAGTGGGGGGGTCTCACAGGCCACGCAGTCACGCTGCCTATACCAGGTGTTGGCAATCATGACAGCGCGCCCCTCAGTCCGCAGGCACATATACATGCCCAGAACACCCGCAGAAAGGCACTTTTACAGGGTGGCACACTTCCCCAAAGTGCTTGGTGCCATAGATTGCACCCATGTGGCCCTACGTCAACCTAGGGCCACTGAGCACATCTACCGAAACCGCAAGCACTGGCATTCCATCAACGTGCAGGTGGTATGCTATGCAAAGGTACCACCTCTGTCTATGCAAACTACCCTGGCTCCACCCATGACAGTTTCATATACAGAATGTCTGCCCTGAGCCGGGCCCTGGAAGCTGGCCAGCATGGCGACACATGGCTCCTAGGTGAGTACAAATGCCTGTGCACATACATGCATGTCACACACACACACACAAATACACAAACCCCAATAATCACAACCATCATCACCTCTCCAGGGGACAGTGCCTAGCCTCTGAGCAACCACATGATGACGCCAATCCGGAACCCCACCACACCACCCCAGGCAAGATACAACGCTGCCCATATTGCAACCAGGGTCATAGTGAAGCGCACATTCAAAGTGCTCAAGTCACGCTTCCGCTCCCTTGACCGCTGTGGCGGACAGCTACTCTATGCACCCCCAGTAGTGTGCAGGATCATTGTGGCAAGGGCGTACCGGTGGACATAGTGGTGCCCCCACATCCCCAACCACAGGCACAGGCGCTGCCCATGGGAGGGGACAGGGCACGTGGCGAGGCAGCCCGGACCCAGCTTGTGGCCACATTTTCACCTAAACTCCCACCCCTGCGGAGTGGCACATACCAGGTGACAATCGATGATGACAAAGAGACAGTCAACTGTCACAACCTTACCACCCTGAGAATGTTGCCATGCAAGTGCCACATTGTGTGCATCCCTAGCTACTTAAACATAAGCAATCCTGTGTGACCAAAAGGCACACATGCAAGGTGTGAATCACACAGACCTGCAAAACAGGCCATGACTATCACTGCTATGTCACCCAAACCCTCCAAATCCACAACATGACATGGCAAGCAATAGCTATACACCAACACAGTACCAATAAGGTACACATTGACATGTGAAAAATGTAAAGTGGCATCACACAATGATGCCTGTCATGGAATCAGATAAAATGACTGACCAACAACCTCCCACCCAAAAGAAGTCATACCCAAATGCATTCCAACAGTTGTAGTTGTAACATAACAATGAATGCCTGTCTACATGCACATTGTGCATTGCAAAATCAACACTGCTGCTCCTGTGTGCCGTGTCCACCTCATGCAACACACTGCTCAGCGCACATCATAGTGAACAGCCATTGTGTGTGACGCACACCCTGAGCATCACATCCAAGTGACAAACTACATCAAAAAGCAGATTACGCATGTACAGGATCCACAATTGGTCATAGATCATGTGCTGCAGGGACACAGTGGGCACCAGAAGGCAGACAGAGTGTACATGTGGACATGGAAGGTTGGTTGTACATTTAGTGGATCATAGAGCGAGTGTGTGGGTCAGTAGGGACATGCACTCAATATATGCATGTGCAATCAAGTGACCATCAGTTTCCTCTACACATCACATTTGAACATTCACCATGTGTACACCCCAGCATGTCAAGCCACAACTATTCCCTCACACCTGAAAGGTAAACACAGCACATGAACATGCATTGATCAGCAGAATACATCATGTACATAGGATACTGCCATTACAATGTCAGGGTGTGCATCACACTGTAGGGCAAGGCAACTGTCAACAACAAAACACCCCACCTCCCTCACAAATCACCACGACCCACTGAACAACTGCACCTGGGTCATCTAGCCTTCATCCTTGAAGTTCACCTGGCCACAGGATCACCCTTCCCCTTTGTCACCATCTCCCACCTTGTGTGCAAAAAGTGTCCAGCACCCTCAGAGGCCACCTTGACTTGCAAAACACCACATCAAAGAGAACTCAAAGCAGGTCAACACAGAAGCCAAGCAAAAAGCCTGCAGGCAGCAAAACAGTACTACCACAATGATGTAACAACCAAGGTAGCACCGTAAAACAATGTCACAACAGGATGTGTACCATGTGTGGTACATAACACAGAATAATGCACCACAAACTGATGTGTACTGTCACTGCTCCCGTGTACAGGTGCAGGAGTGGCACAAACCAACCAACCCCACCGTGGCTGGGTGCCTGCAAGGTCAAATTCACACAGGCCTCTGAGACCCTGGTGGGGAAGGAGGGTCAGGGATATGCAGTCGGGACAGGCATTGCTATACTGGACAACTTGAATGAGGGGCAGGAGAGGGGAGTAGGATTCACATGGGAAAGTAGGAAATGCACAAAACTGTACTACTCACATTAACACATACACAAGTACACCAAACCTGATAATCATGCACATAGTAACAAATTACTCAAATGGAAGACAAACAGAAACTTATCTCTGTTGTGAGTGCTGGCCTCCTGCCTGCGCACTCTCAGGTCCGGTAACAGGAGCAGTTTAATGCTGCAAAGAGAGCCACAGCTAATCTGTGCGTGCCCATAATACACAAACACACCACCATATATGCCCCATAGTAACAAAATACTCCACAAACAAACAATCTGGTGTGGATGCTTCATACCCATACGTAACATTACCCCTGTGATGGTTCATACGCAGTCAATGCAGTAAGTCATGCGCTGCTGGGTGCGTTGCAAATGGAAGACCAATGTGTCATGAATCACACAACATGCAATGTTCCCTGGGTAAGCAGCCAGACGCATATAGCAAGGAATGACTTCTGAACAAGCCGTGTTCCACCATGACCCAAATATAGTAGGTAGTGCATGTGTCAAATTCTACATGGTAATGAAATGCACTGCACACGAGTCTGTCCCTTGCTGTCTGTCCCTGTGAGCTGCTTCTTTCCATGTCTCGGAATGCTACATGGCTAACACAAGTGCCTCAATGGACCATGGTGGACCAGAGGGTATGTGCCACTGTCCCTGCAGGTGCCCCAGACAACTTTCCCATCAACTAGCCATTAGTCCACCAACGCATCTCAGCTGTATTGTGCGCTTCAACACCAATATTTGTCCAAGCTCACCGTCAGTGCTGCTACTAAGCATGCATGTGCAACTGGCCAAGTAGAAGGTCTGCTGCGTTGTGGCCCCCCTGTGCTGCTCACCTTGCCTGGAGTCCCTTGAAATATGTCAGCTGTTTTCGGATGTATGAGCGCAATCCCTGTGCCTCTGCTTGCGCACACATGCGCATGTCGGTACCACCAAACGTGTCCAGCTTCCAGACGTCCAATGGCCCATGTCTGCTGGCAAAGGTGGTCTGGAGGCTCATCCCCCTGCAGAAAGGGCATGAAACACATGATTGATGCTTTAAAATCATCTGTGTGTGTCTCTTCAGGCATTACATGACTGGACCATGTCAGAGACATACAACACAAATCACACCATCAGTCCGTCTTTCACAGGCAATTTGTTGAACACACCATCTACGCCATGAATTGCAACAAGCACATGTACAGTATAGATAATAAACATACTACACAATGAATAGCAATGAATGTACACATCAATCATGAAACCCCCATCTAGCGAATGAAGAACAGTGGTCAAGAACACCCCTATCATCCCCACTAGGGTTGTTAACAAAAGTTTCACAGCAGCAGACATGCCACCTATATGACAGTACAGAGCCCTTGTGTAATAGGCTGTTACACCGAACCATCTTTGAAGGCCCATGGAAAAGGAAAGCAGGAGTGGCATATGTGTGTCAAGGACCCCAAGCTGCAAACACATACACAAGACAAGCTTGAAGGGCCCAGCTGGAACAGACAGTGGATGCTCTCAAAAGCCACAAAGCACCACACCGTCACATGAAAGCACAATAGACAAACAATTTTAAACTATATTAACTAATTACACTAACTATGAAAAATCTACATTACCTATTTAAACTAACTATCAAAATGAAACTAAACTAACTAAACCAGGGATCCCCAACGTGTAGCTCGGGAGCAACATAGTGCTCACCGCACCCTAAATTGTTGCTCGCCAGTTGCCCTGGGCAATGGTGTGAAGGCCTAGAAGGAGGTGTGAATGGATGAGACCTCAGTAGCACTGTAGTCAGGACAGAGTCCTGGACTGTGCAAGAATGTTGGCAAATGAGCCGCTGTTTCCAGCTGGATTATTTTTATACATGCAAGATTTGTTTGGTGCCACCATGCACATAATTCTTCAGTAAATGTCCTTGCATGTTATGGTAGTGTCATTGCTAAAACCCTGTCATCTCCAGTTACTTTGCCCAGCTGACAAATGTATTAATGAGTACAATATTTTAACCATGATTGTGTCATGGAGAAAATTGGCATATTCTGTTCTTTGGTACAACTAGTATGAGCATAATGGACAAGGAGGTGGTATGCATACCCAACTTTCCTTTATTAAATAATGTGCATGCACACTTTCTGTACAAGTGAGGTTTGTGTTTGATCCCACCTTGTATATTTATCGACAATATTCATTTTGGCAGTGTTAGGGAGTCTGTTTAGGCTGAATTTCCCTACCTAGTGAGTCCCCCAGCAGCTTTGCTGGATTTCTGGGGTTTCTTTTTTTCCTCCTGCCAAGAGTGAGACTCTTTTACCCTCACTCTTGGACATGTTGAAGTGTGTTTTCTTGGTTAAACCTTGTGTTGAATGGGCTATGGGGTCTTTTACTCCATAAGGCCTCATGTATTTTTGTGATGTGGGTTACACAGCACCCTCTGTGCAGTGACCCAGGGGTGTCCTAGGGACTCCCCAACATAGACTCCATACCCTGGGACTGACTACTGTCTCCCAGGGCATGTAAAGTCACCAAAGACTTTGCTAGTCTTGAATCCTGAACAGAACCAGTACAAACCATCATATTGTGGACGTACTGGCTGGGGCAATTCGATTGCCCCAGGGTCTGTTAGTCGAGGGGGCACGTCTCCGTCCCCCCTGGTCGAGTTTTGGCTGGTGGCAGTGGAAACTACGTTTTATATTCGACCGCGAATATTTTCCTATGGGATTTCCCATTGTTTTAGGCTAACACATTTAATTATTTATTTAACGGTAGCCTTAAACATACCGCCGGTTTATATATTTATTATTATAACTCCGGTTGGGATTTTTTGCCAAAACTTGATTCCAAAATGGCGTTGGCGTTCGCCTCTGTAACTCTGACCCAAAGTGGAGCCCTTTGTTCCACTTTTGGCGGGCTTCTCCACAGAAGCCCTCCAAAGTGGTGCCACTCTGTCTGGGGTACTTAGGAGGGGTGGAGGGGGATTTAGGCACCCTGGACTGAGTTACCTTGGTAACTCAAGTCGCACTCCGTCCTGATTGGCCCAAGTGGTGAGCCGGCCGGCTCACCACTTAGCATGTTTGAGTGACAGCTAGGCTGAGTGAATGGGGGTTTGCTGCATAAAAGCAGGGCTTTGGGGACTGGAACTTTAGAAGTCGCCACAGGACCAAGAATCCGACGAGGGAAGAGCTGAGCCGACCTGCTTCGACGACACCACCCGGTGGAGCCCTGCTGAACCGTCTCACCACTTTTTCCGACGACCGAGGAGAACTCTTAACGGAGTGGCTCCTTCCCTTGACTGGTGGGGACAACCAGTTTTCGCCTTCTTTTCGCTTCTCGAGGTATCTCGTGGCCGCCTTGCCAGTGCCAAGCACCCCGGCAACCGGAACCCCACCACTTTTACCCCAACCACGAAAGTCGGTACAACCCTTTAACCGGAGGACTCCGCGGCTGGTTTCTTCCCGGGCAGTGCAACGACCTTCCTCTTCTGCTCTTCAGCGAGAACTTCTTCTCCCCTGACCGACGTCGAGCCTTGCTGCCACTGCCTGGAACAACTGCCACCGCTGGAGGACCCTTTCCGCTTAAGGTACCGTGTTCCGCCTGGCTTCCCTTGCCACCGACTGTACGGGGTAGATTTAGCCCCCGGCTTTCGAACCTGGGAGTGCCTGGGACACCCTGGCTAAACTTTCTAAGCCACTCTAAACTCTTTCTAACTCTTTGCAAGACGTTGAATCCCTAATAACAGTGTGATCTTGGGCACATTTTCGCTCCGGCCACTCTAAGAGTGGGCCCTGCCTAGTGACTTTTGCTCACCTGTGACTTTGTGCTTCTTTGAGCCTATTGCAAGTGTTCTGGACCTTAGAGTGGTGTGTTTAACCCATGGCTGTTTCTTTTTATCCCTTTCTTGAACCTACTAGAGTGTCATCTAACGTTAAGCGCTCACCTCTGTTTTAATTATGTGGTGTTAACTTAGAGTTGTCTAGATAGGAGTAAGGGTTGAAACTGCTTTCATTATAACTGTGTTTGAAGTGGTTTTTACTATATTTTGCTAGAGTGTTTTCAACTTATGTGTTCTTGAAAATAAATAACTATATACTTTTGAAACCAAGCTCTGGTCAGTGTTTGCTTGTACTATTGTGTCTGAGTACATATTGTGTATACTTTGCATACTGCCTAACTCTTCTTGAGGGAAGTCTGACTGCTCAGCCACAGCTACCAGGTAAATCTGGGTGGTGCAGACTGCTACCAAGTGGGTTTACTGCTATACCTGTAGTCTTAAATCTTTTGCAGTGTTCCCCAAGGGAACTGCACAGGTTTCTGCCTAACAGGCGTCTCCTGTATTTATTATTACATAGTGTCCTAGCGGACAAATGGTCATTGTTTGATAACCTGCCCATCTAGCACATGGTTAATGGGCAGATACGGTAAATGCATGCCACATTTTTCATAATGAATTTGCCCTGTATTCCAATCCAATTAATTTATTGTTAATAGGTTTAAACTAACAAGTCAATTAATTGATTCAAATACTCAGTTAACCCCACCACACCCATGTATGAAGTGGTAATCAAATGCTCAAAGGTTTGACCAATGTTTGCCACTAAATCTTGTGTAAAATCCTTTTTGGGCAGAGTAAATAGGCTCCAAATAATTGAGAAAGGTATTATTTTTATTACTAACCACTTTTTCACCAATGCAACAGCTTTCTGGAGCTTTAATACACACCATTTTCCATAACATTCCCAAATAATTCTCAGGAGGTAACCTCCAAAGGACCAATGAAGTGATCTTTAAAGGCTACCATGTAATGACCTGAAGTACTAATTCACATTTAATCGTATTTCTCCATTAAGTCAGCAACATTTAAAAACATGTTTCATATTTTTCATACAATTCACACAGAACAAGCCCAAAATAAAAAAGCAACTTTAACATAATCAAACTTGCTATATATATACAAGTCTGAACATTACAATTAATTATATATAACATAGCTCCCATGCATGCCACGCTTATGCAAAACAGAGAAACAACAGCAAATGAACAGAAAATGAACCAAATCTTTGACTCCTATTTTGCAAGCGCACTTTGTGCTTCCTCCTGCACACTTTCTTAATTTATTGGGGAGTGGGTACATTTAAACGTACCATTACCACCAGCCTCCTGCATTCTGGGGATCTTATTTGACAGATTTCTCCTTACCATTTTATATGTGTACGTACGTCTGTATATAAGGCTAAAGTGGGCAGCCTATGTCTATTTTGGACATCTGACTCTTTTTCCATCGGACACGCTCTAGCTTTTGGAACTATTTTGAGGTGGCTTAATGAACCAAATGTAGTTATATTGCATCCCTATCCAAATGGACAGTGCCTTACAACCGCCCATAACCACAAGTATTTCTTTTCACCAGGGGAGGCTACAATCGCACTTGCACTGAAATTCACTTTATGATTAGCAGAAAATCCTAGATGTGCTTTTAAAAAATAAGGAACATTCTTAACTGGCCTGACACTATCAAATTGAACACCCCCAATTCGGCACACAAGGGGCTAGCAGGTGTATCTGCAGAGAGACCTGCTATATGGCACAAGAGTTTATTTTGCAACCCCTCCAGGAAATGACAATTCTAACCACCCTAGATTTTGCGGCCTTAAAATCATGGAGCAGACCTTTGTCTTATATACCTCCAACTTCTCCAATCAGAATGCAGCAAACCTGAAATAACAACATAAAAAGCCATTAAATCATTAATGATGCCTTTTCAGCTATCTTCTTAAAATGACTGACGCAAGCACTGCTCTTTCAGAAGAGTAGGCTCAGATAAATATGAGACTGCCCCCTCATCTCTACATTCATTTAAAAACGATCTACAAGGTTTCACCCTTTGCCTGAACACCATCATTTTTGTTTTTATTATATTTAATTTCAAACTGTAATTCCCAAAATAGTAACTTGTGTTTAGCAGGCCCTGTTGGAGACCTGCTGGGGGCAAGTCCAAAATAGCTGTGTCTTCTGCATAAGGAAGCATGCTATAAAATGAACCCTTCAGGTGGAGGGTGGATTAACCTTCCTAAGAGAAGTATTAGAATCAACATCCAAAAGGAATACATTGGGACCAACTGACATCCCTGCTTGTCACCTTTATTGGTGTTGGAAAACAATGTATAATTCCACAATCTTGTATATTGGACAGATGTTGAGATGTCTGTGTATCACGTTGGATAAGTCTTAAAATACCATTAGCGACCTGTAAGAATGTAGAAGTAGGACTCGGACACAGTGGGCTCATGTTGATTGACATATACTTTTATTGAAAGTAAAAGGGTGGGGGGCTGGGGAAACTCCTGCCTTTCCCTAAAGCTAAGAGGGGTTTCCCTTCCTCAACCAAAACTAAGGAAAGTGCCAGTATGTCTTGTCTAAAGTAAATAGTCCACTGTCACAAGTCCGAAGCCTATTTCCATCCCTCACACTATTTACTAACCTATAAAAAACAAAATGTCTTCTTAATTCAGAGGAATAGGTTGTAGATCCAATCAAAGAGTTCCAAATAAGACAGGTTGTAAACCCAAAGTTCTTAAATGTAAAACAAAGTTCCATAAAGTTCTTAGATATTTCTCTGTTGCACAAACCTTGTAGCAACCAGGGGCAACCACTCCCTTGTCCTGGTTCCTTCTCTTGGCAACTCTCTATTTATTGGACCACAGCCAGGGGGAATGACTCCTTTGCCCTGGTTCCTTCTCTTGTAGGTCCTAGATCTCTGCCTTTTTCTCTTTCTGCTTGGGCCAACTTGGTTCACTTCCTTGCCAAGTATGGTACTTAGTAAATTACTCTGTGGTTTCCCTTCTTCTCATGGGATTGTGCCCCAGACCCCTCTTTATGTTTGGGAACTGGGAGCCCTGTTCTCCCAAGTACCACTACGAGGAAGAGGACTTGTGTGTTTCTCCTGTAGTGGGTCCCAAACCCCTCTTCTTTGCGTGAGGGTACTTGGAGCTCTCTTCTCCCATGTACCACCACAAGGAAGATGACCTGTGTGGTTCTCATGTAGTGGGTCCCAGACACCTTCTTTGTGTGTAGGTACTTGGAGCCCTTTCCTCCCAAGTACCGCCACAAGGAAGTGGACTCATGTTGCTTTCGTTTAGAGGGACCCAGACCCTTAAGTTTCTCTTGTTGGGGGACAGACATGGTTCACATGCCTGCCAGGTACTGTGACTATTAAGATGCTGACTGCACCGTCTTAGTTTCCCACCAGCCAGCCTGAGTGCTCCCCTTTGTAGTGGGCTCTGGTCTGCCCAGGAACACTGCAGTGTCAATCTTTCCCAGGACAGCGTGGTCTTCCTTTCACGCGCTTCCCTGTCTGCAGGAACACCGGGAGCTTCTCTCTGCCAGCTCGCCATTCGGTCCTTCCACTGTGGACTGGCCCTTGTCCTTTCAGCTCCTCTCTTGGCATCCTGGTGTGCTTCCTTGCACTTTCCTGCACTGTGCTGGCTCCTGCAGCTCCTTCATGGAGGACTAGACAACTTCTTCCTGAGTCCCTCATCCTTTTCTACTATGCATTGACCAATGAGCAGCCAGCAACAACTAGACTGCTCATTGTGGTTCTTAGGAGAACTCTTCATGCCTCCGCTCCTCCTCTTCATCCCAGTACTTATTCCAAGTTGTCTAGAATGCTCATGTTGGTTATGCAGAACACTCTACATTCCTCCATGCATCTTATTTGTCTCAGTGGTTGTCAATAACATATCTTTCAACTCTTCCCCATTCTTCCTCATCTCAGTATTTCTAACCTTGATCTCCCTTGGGTCAGTTGTGCTCTTCATAGTCCCAGTACTTCTCTAGGGAAGGGGTTGTTCTTTGGGTCATAGGAATGGGGGGGGGTCCTATGGTCTGGTGATTGGCGAGTATATTGCGTTCTCAGGGTAGGGTTGTTCCTAGTCCCAGGAGGGGTTTCCTCTCCCATGTGATTCTCTTCCTGTGCACCACCTTCAGGGGAACTATTGTACTGAGGACGTACCGTGCTGGCCGCATGGGAATGGTCTCCCCATGGGAGAAGGGACAGCATCCACAGATTTGTCACAGACTCCAATAAAATGTAAATTCCGCCACATTATGTTTCTATCAATCAAATACCAACGAAATCCACCCTGGAGTGCTATGGACTCCATAATTGGGGACTAACACCGCCAAACCACCACTTGGAATCTTGCAGTGATACCGCTGGACTAAGTGGCAGTAACGGTACCGTTGAGATACCACCAAACTCGTAATAAGCCCCAATGTCTAGTAAGGGAATTGGCCTATAACCTTGAGGGGCTGGTGGTCCAAGAAATACTTGTCTAAGGGGATGGCATAATGCCTGTCTTGACAAAAGCAATAAACATAAAACGATTTGGTGTCCTTCAAAAAGCTCCCATTTTTTTCTCAAACTTTTTTTGTCTTAACGTGATTTTTTATGCCATTTTGAAACTATAAATCTGACCAGCAGTGTACACACCGCTCATTAAATCATGGTTCAGTTTGTTTTTCGAGATTCTACATTCTGCATCGAACCATGGTGCATCCCTTTCTATAACCTGGAACTCCTCAACATGGGGGCACTGTTTGCCAATAGCTCTCTCCTGGATTGTTTCTCCTATGGACTCAGACAAACTGACGCTTTCCTTTGTGGCCTCTGAACTGTTCAACAGTTTTAAGAGAATATGTTAATTTCTTGTGAATTAGTAATTCTTTCCAATGCCTCCTTTTCGAGCGTAGGCATCGCCAACCAGCTTCTCTGGCTGTCAGATATCTTCTTCGTGGTGCCTACCCTGGCCATTGGAAAATGAACTCAAGAGGATTGTGTTTACTCTTTGATCAATAAGAAATGTAACATTTCATAACATACCTGAAGAAATAAAACATTCACAATACAGTCATCAATGACTGTGGAACAGTATTGCCGATCTTGCATGCTTAGGAATGCACGAGTTGCCATTAAAGATCCCAAAAAATCCTAGGCAGAATCTCAGGCTCCGTTTGTGGCCATTTTTACTGTCCATACATTTGCACTAATATTTTGCTTGGGAACCTGAAACCCCTGGTAATGTTTATTTACTCCTACTCTATTTTTGAACAGCTGGACTGGTTCTATATGTCTATAAATGTGCTACTGACCACTCAATTTACTCAACATTCCTTGTAAACAATCACTTAACGTTAAATGAAGTTAAAGGCCTTGCACATTTCCTTGACTAGAATAACACGTGGTCTATATAACTATTAAGTACTGCAAATTAAATGTTCAATATGCAGTTTTAATTTTGTTACATTTCTAATTTGTGTTGCAAACAATTTGTCAGCCAACTGTGCGCCGATATATTCTGTCGAAAAATGGATGTTGCTCACCATTTACTTTGATATGCCAAATTTTCTCATTGCGCACAAAAGGTTGGGGACCCCTGAACTAAACTAAAAGAAAAATCAAAAATGGCCACATACGACCCAGGGGGTGGGCAACCAGGAGGGGGGAGGTACAGGGTGCTGCTGAACACTCACATGCGATGATGTTGAGGAAAAATAAAACCCATGGGCTCAACGCCTGCACAGCTTGACCTATGTGGGAGATAGATTGTCGTCCAAGTCTGGCTCTTCCTGGAAAGGAGGACGTGGCGCAGGAGCCTGACCACGCCTAGCCGCAGCTTGCCCCTCGTCGGCAGCAAGTCTGCCAGATGGGTGAACCTGGTTCTGCATGGAGAACCTCCCGTGATACACGTGCTTCCTCTTGCAAGGTAGCACATGTAACACGGAGTTCCTCCTGCAAGGCCTGGCTGTACAAGTGATGCACCTCCCGGCAAGCATGTAGCTCAGCCGAGGTGGTACGCTCAAGCTGCGCAAAGCTCTCCTCTGCCCGCACCCTCTGGGACATCAGAAGGACACCCAGAGTGGATCTAAGGGAAGCATACTCTTGCCTCAGGGCCTCCATGTGTGTCTCTGTGTGAGCAGCAATTGCTTTACGCAGAGACGACATTTCAGCCTGGCGTGCCTTGTCTGAGGCCGCCATGCCCAGCCTGAGCGAGTGGGCCGTGGACTGTGCCGCCTGCTGCTGGAGAAGTACCTGCCTAGCAGGGGGGAGCACGGATTGGGCCACACGCGCCATGCTCTCAGTGATGTTCTCCATTGCTGCCCCCTGCCGTTCAGAATTGGCAGTCATGTCTTGTTCCCACTCAGTATACTGCGGTTGTGCGGGGCAACTGCGTTGCTGGGCTTGACCCCTGCGGAACCCAAGGACTGGGTGTCCTCGTTGTGTTGGCACCACCCGCGGCTGCACGTCTACATGCCCCTGTACACGTGATGGCCCAGGCACATCAGTGACTGGTGTGGAGGGTGACCCTGCGTCCCAATCCGCCACAGGCGGAGGTTCCAAGACTGTCTGACCCCTCAGTGCAGGTGTCGCGGACAGGGGAGTGTCCACATCAGAATCACTCACCCTTGACATATGGACCTGATGCTCATCCAACTCAGCATGGACGTCAGAGTGGTCATCAGGGCTGGACTCATTGCCGCCAGAGACAAGATGGACTGTAGCACATGTGGGTTTTCGTGGCCTACCACCCTACGACCCCCACTTGTGCCTGGTTGCTGTAGTGATGACAACCCTGTGCCTGGCATAACAACACCATCCTCTGGCTCCATTGCGTCATCATCTGAAATGTAGAGAGAAAAAAGGTCACTACACATGTTACAAGCACACAACACACACACAGACACCAAACACATCAAGCAGACATGTCACACACAAAATAGAACCTGCCATGCATGCTGGGTCAACTTGAAATTGCTTCTGTGATTAGGCATGTCGAAAGGTGTCAGTTTGCACTGAAGTGGGTCGATGCAGTTCAGCAAATATGTACGTTACTCACTATCTACATGTACAAGAACTTCATGATGTGTGTCAGAAAATTTGAAGGCAATGCAAGGTCAACTTCAGGCATCACGTGCAATGTGCATTCAATGGGTAGCATGTCTACACGCAAACCACCCCTCACCCCAAGTGCAAATGCAGGGATGCCTAGCATGGTATCAAAAGGCTGAACATAGACCTTTGTATTGAAAGACAGTGTTGACTAGCATCAACTGCATCATGTGAGTCAAGTGACAACACAGCAAATGATGATAGGACAGTAAGCAGGACACATGATGAAACCTGCGGAGTACACCCACATGTGAAGAAGACACTACACCAGCTGGACATAGTCTTTGGCCATTAAACAAGCTGAGGCCTGTGACCCACACAGACTGTCACACCCTAAACATGTGTGTGACGCAGGACTGAGCCACAGTGGAAATGGGAAGGCTGATGAAATGCCATGCAATGTAGGTCCCCCTGGACTCCTACTACAATGATCATCCAGTCAAGGACACATAGGGGCATGAGTGGAATACACATGGAGCATGAATGGGCACTCATGTCCCTGCGGGGCATCTGACCTCTGCACAGTCCAAGTGAGACACCCTTCATCAAGTACAAAGGATGTACCTCACAGCATATGTCTGGCAGATTGGCTGCTGCAAGTTAGCATGTACACAGGACGCATGAACAGGGAAGTACTCAACGGCAAAATTGAAGCATACCAGTGTTAAGGTGGAATTGGGGTGCAGAGTGGGGGTGGAGGGGCAAGGGAGCATGCCTACATGGAGTACCCGCATGCAGGCAGAGGACACACGCACGTCAGTCATGCTATGACATAGTCCCTGGGCTGAGAGGAAGGTCACACCACGCTACATGCAGAAGGGCCAGTGAGCTGGAACATGGACTTGAGGGGCATCCTGGTGACCAGCATGTGAGTAGGGTGCAATAGGGGACAGTCGCCATACGCACTGTATGTCCACAATCCAGCAGAGCAGACATGCATCAGGAAAGCATTGCATTACTTGAACATCAGAACCATGTATATGTGACATGTAGTGGCAGTCATGCACAACATATCACACAAGTAAAACACACATGTCCACAACAAACACGCAGCAACACTTACTGGATTGGGCATCAAAGTCCGGCATCTCTCCCACTCCTTTGACCGATTCAGATGGTATGAACTCCGCAATGAGTGACTCATGCGGAGTGAGGTCTTCCTCCTCAGGTGCAGGCCCACTGCCAGTCACCAGAGTCAAGTTGTAATTTGAGGCACGCTTAGCCTTAGCGCTGCGTTTGAGGTCATTCCAACGCTTTTTGCACTCTTACGCCGTGCGCACCTCATGGCCGAATGCACTCACATGTTCCGCAACTTGCTCCCAGTGGGTATAATAATAATAATTTGGCATTTATATAGCGCTACGAACCCTCAGGTATCTGAGCGCTGCTTATGATTACCCACGGTCTGTGGTGCTCATTTATCTACCTCGGAAGGATGAAAGGCTGAGTTTGGCCCCGCCGGGATTCGAACCTGCGTTAGCAGACTCTGCACCGATGTCAAAGGGAGTGCTCTACTCGCTGTGCCACTTGACCGGTGGGCAGCCGTAGTCTGACAATTAGGACCCACTAGCATGTCACGGCTGTGGTCCAGCACGTAGTCCATGAGGTAGTCCAGTTCCTGATTGTAGAAAGGCTTCTTCCTCGACATGCTGGAGGTCGTGGCTGTGTGTGGGGTCCCAGCCTGTGCTGCAGGTGCAACCTTCCTTCTCTTGGATTGTGGCGCAGACTCTTGCTGGCAAATGCCCCCCTGATCACTATGGCCAGTAGCACGGGTGGATTGAGCCAAGGGAGTGGCAGGTGGAGGGTCGACCAAAAGCCTGACTTGCGTCAGTGGCAGCTGGGTGCCCTCTAACGGACCCTGTGCAGCAACATCCGCTGTGGCAGGGTCATTGACCGCGACTGTCCTGGTTGGCAGACTCACAACCGGGGTGTTGTTGGCTGCATCTGCCCCTGCACTGGCCAACACCCGGCTGGTCGGGGCAGCAGATGAAATTACTGCCCCAGGGACACGTGTCTTGGTCAGGGCAGCCCTGCGTGCACCTACGGTTTCCCTCCTGGCCTGTTGGAAATCTTCCAAGGGCTCTTCAAGTGCCAACGCAGCCGGCGCTGGCAGACACTGAGCCTGGGTGGTGGTGTCCACAGCAGCACCTGCAGCTACCACTACCCTTGAGCCCATAGCAGTCGATGAAACAGACTGCCGGGTCACACAGGCACCAGTGCCAGATGCAGAAGCTGCATCTCCCGGAACCACAGGGGGTGGTGGCAAGACTGCATCGACACATGGCACAACATCGTGCTCAAGTGGTGCACCCCTGCATCTTCCCCCTCTGCGGCCACCCTGGATACCCTGGAGTCCCCCAACTCCCTGGTCACCCCGGCCACGTCCCTGACCACGCCCACCACGAGGAGGACGCCCAGCTGAGGCGCCCCTCACCTTTGGTGGCCTCCCAACCATGGCACAGATGGAGTAGTGCCGGCACAGATGGAGGAGTGCCAATGGGAGGTGTACACCACAATTGTCCTGGGCAATTGGGGTGAATGGGGTGGGATGCAAGATGTTAACAGCCCCCATGCACCTGCAAGGCTGTATGTGACCCCGGTGATGTAGTGACAGGCCACGCAACGCTCAGGCACCCTAAAACTGCAGTAAAACCATGCATGCAACCCTGCAGCCTACGTGCGTGGAATCAACCTCCCGCAGTATGCAGTGGCACCCAGTAACACGAAAAATGCATACGCGTGGGACACGCAGGCTACTATGAACTCGAAAACGGGTGTGATACACAGGGGCCTCCCCAGTGGGAAAAATAGCGTGCGCGACTCACCGTCTGACTAGCGTGATAATGAAAAACACGCGTAGCCAATACCCCCGCCAAAAGAAGAGATACGTCCTCGATCCACTGTGAAGTTGTGATGGCGCGCGAAACAACACGAAGCAGCAACACACGTCGGTCTCCACGAAAGGCACGTACAGCGAACTGCTGGCCCCGCTCATCTTTAACCCATGCTGAGGGAAACGCCAGCGCGCACCACGTCACTTACGCGTACGCCCTTTCCTCGGATTACATGCATTCACACGCGGACGTGCAGTTTTTTCACACGCGCTGAACCACTACGCCCACGTCACGAGGGAAACGCCCGCGTGCGTAATGTCACAGACGCACTTACGCGCTAAGGGCCTTTCCTTGAATTACACGCAGACGTGCAATTTTTTCACGTGCCAAATCACTCCGTATCAAGCTGGCCATGCAACAACACACGGAAGACCATGCTCCTGCCCAGAAGGCTGAATTACTGCCCCCCAGAGCCCCGAGCATGCTCCCACCTGCCATCTGCTGCTGCCTGCCTGCCTGCTTCCGACGTGCCCTGCTATTTGCTGCCTGCACATCAGCCATCTGTAGGGCTGCAGTTGTTGTGACCACCCCTGCTGGAACTGAAGACTCCCGAATGGGATACCATCACTCCACAGCCCAGCCCCAGGACCCAGTTGCCCACCCACACCTGCTTCTGGGGTTGCCATGTCGGGCACACCACCATCTGGCACCACTGGCAACCCCCAGCCGGAGAGGCAGAGGGCCACCAGCTTCAGTGCCAGGGAAGTTGGTGTCCTGGTGGAGCAAGTCCTGCGGCAGTATGATGCCCTCTTTGGAAGTTCTCGCGCCGACTATGAAGGACGGACCAGGATCTGGATGGACATCGTGACTGCCATCAACGAGGAGGGTGTGGCAGTCCACGACATCAAACATGTCAAGAAGCGCTGGGAGGACTTCAGGTCCAGGATCCTCGACAAGGCAGCGGATGCCAAGGGGCGCCAGGGCCACCTGTCCAACCAACAAATGAGGGTCCTGGAACGCATATGACCAGCGCTCCATGTCCAGGTCCTTGAGAGGCAGTCCCATCTGGAGTCGAGCGGTAAGTGTACATGCATACTGATTGGACGTTGTGTGTGTCGTGGTGTGCCAGTAGTGTGCAGGTTGCACATGTGTTTTTGTAGGGCCATGTGTGAATGTGTATGTGTATGTACAGGGGCGTGAGGCTGACACATGCGAGTCCACTCATGTGTGAGACACATGGATGGTGTATGTGTGGGTAAGCATGCAGGCCAATTTCAGATGTGGGAGCACACATGTTTGAATTACTGTGTATGTACGTTGGCATGGTTGTGGTGTCACACATGGATGTTGGTTCCAGCTGCATGTATCTGCACTGTGTACATGTGCATGTGTGTGTATTTGACAAGTGTGCAACTGTGATGCAACATGGATGCATGTGACACTGATATGTACAAGGGTGAATGCCAGATGTGACATGGATGGCGATCTCATCACTGCGACAGTTGGTGGAGATGTACACATGCATGTAAGTGTGGTGGCGTGTGTGCATGTCTTGTTCACGCCCCATGTTTCATGTGATGTCAGACTCACCTTCGGCTGCTCATGCTGTTGTATGTGTATGGATGGTGCTGCCTGGTGCAATATTGCTGTGGAATTGTTCATGTGTGTGAGTTGAAATGACATGTGTGTTGGGGATTGTGATGTCATGTCTGAAGTTTGGCACTGCCACTCATGTGCAACTGTCATGTGTGTATCAGTCCATTGTACAGTGCCCTGATGCCTGTGTCCTATCTCTCCCTGTCTGCAGCGTCAACTGATGAAGAGGGCGGAGAGGCTGCTGTGGAGCAAGGCGGCAGGGATTGCACCGCCAGCCAAAGGCGTAAGGCCCGGCTCTCCTCCCAGGTTGTCATCTCGTCAGGGAGTGAGGAGTCCGGTGCCGGGTCCCAGGCCGCAGCTGCCGAGGGTAGGTCCAAGAGGCAGAGGTCGGAGTTGGACTCCTCGGCAGAAGAAGGGGCAGCTGAGATCCCACAAGGTCCGACGGAGGAAGATGGCACGGAGTCATCCAGGTTGGTGGGGGGTTTGGTGGAGGAGGAGGCTGTGGAAGGGACAGACATGGGGTCTGGAGGAGGGGATTCCACTGGTGCTAGTGGTGCCTGTTTGTAATCCTGTCCTCGATCCTGTGACTGCATCATCCCGCACCAGCAGGATGCCTACGTCCAGACCCGTTTTCAGGGAGGGGATCCGCTTACAACAACTGGCCTTCCTCTCCCTGCGGACGTGGCTATCCTGGACCGGGTTGAGCCTGTCCTGAGTGGGATGGTGTTGCGTCAACGGGGCATGCGACGTGACCTGCAGTGTTTTCATGAGGACACTACACGTCATCTCGAATGCCTCTTTGACCGCGTTGACCTACTGGGATGGGTCACCAGGGCCGGATTCCTCCGTTTGCTGGACCTTGTTCCGACCCCCTCCTCACCTGAACCCCCTATGCACCCGTCGTCCTCCATGCCATCTTCCCACCCATGTATCACCTGGGTACCCTGTGGAGCTGCCTCTGACCCTGCGGCCAGGCTGGTGTCGGACACATCCCTGCCACAGTCGTGAGTCGGACGTCCAGCAGGGATGGCCACCTCAACAACTGCACCCCAGCCGGAGGAGGACATGCAGGCAGCAAGAGCCAGGGCACAGGCACAGGCACAGCAGCAGCAGCAGCAACAAGGTGGGAGCCATGATGGCTCAGGGCCTTCAACATCGGAGGGGCAGGCATCGGCCAGAGGGCAGGAGGACTCAGGATTGGAAGTGTCTTCCGTGTGGCAGCGGTTTGGCCAAGCCATAGATGCGGAGCGGCAGCGGGCGGAAGAGGCAAGGCTCACAATGGTCAGGGCGGAGAACTCCATGTGGAGGGCTCTGAGGCGGGCCAAGTGCCTCGAGGCAATTCGCAGGGAGTTGGAGGTCCACATGTCATCGTCCCTGCGAACCCTCGGGGCCATGGAAGAGGACCGCCTCCGGAACATCGAGCAGGAGTTTGATGATGCCTTCCCAGGAAATCGGCAAGTGAGCCGTCGGACTAGCCCGCTGCCATTGTAAATAGTTTTTCCTTTGATTTGTGGTGAATGGACTATGCCACACACATGTGCATATAGTTTTTTTATTAGGTAGTTTCTTAGGTAGGTTTCCTTTCTTTCGTTGGGCTCATGGACCCTTGACAATGGATTGTACATAGTTGGACAATGGATTTATTTGAACTTTTTATTTGATTTTGAACATGGATTAATGGATTCTTCTTTTCGACAATGGATTGTACGTAGTTGGACAATGGATTATTTTGAGCTTTTTCTTTTGATTTCACCATGGATCAATGGATTTTTCTTTTTACGTTTCCTTTGGATTTGCGTTGGTGGAGGCAGATTTTGGACTATTTTTCTTTCAGATTTCTTTGGATTGGTTATACTTTTAATTTATTCATCTTTTGCACATGCTTTTCATTTCATGTTTGCTATTTTGTTATGCTTTCATTTCATTGCTTTATTTTTGTTCATAATACATTTTGATATTTTAGTTCAATGTGTGCGATTCGCTCATTGGGCTAATGCATGTGAAAATGTGGGTATACACAATCAATGCCAACCAGTGTGTGTGTGTGAGACGGACATGTGTTGATGTACATAGTTGACTTTTGGTTTGTGTCTTGAGATAGGCATGTCAGTGTGGGGTGGATTGGGAAATCATTGCGTCTGAAGAATGCGGTGGCGTGCTGTGGTATTTTGGTGTAGAAGTGGGCCATGATTGTGCATCTTTATTTCATGCAGGGGGGAAATGAGTGGGGGCCTGCTGGCAGGTGCCCCTCACTGCTGGGGGGTGGGGGTGCAGGGGGACATGAGTGGGACATGAGTGGGGGCCTGCTGGCAGGTGCCCCTCATGGCTGGGGGTGGGGGTGCTGGGGGACATGAGTGGGACATGGGTGGGGGCCTGCTGGCAGGTGCCCCTCACTGCTGGGGCATGGGGGTGCTGGGGGACATGAGTGGGGGCCTGCTGGCAGGTGCCCCTCACTGCTGGGGGGTGGGGATGCTGGGGGACATGAGTGGGGGCCTGCTGGCAGGTTCCCCACACTGCTGGGGGGTGGGGGTGCAGGGGGACATGAGTGGGACATGAGTGGGGGCCTGCTGGCAGGTGCCCCTCATGGCTGGGGGTGGGGGTGCTGGGGGACATGAGTGGGACATGGGTGGGGGCCTGCTGGCAGGTGCCCCTCACTGCTGGGGCATGGGGGTGCTGGGGGACATGAGTGGGGGCCTGCTGGCAGGTGCCCCTCACTGCTGGGGGGTGGGGGTGCAGGGGGACATGAGTGGGACATGAGTGGGGGCCTGCTGGCAGGTGCCCCTCACTGCTGGGGGGTGGGGTGCAGGGGGACATGAGTGGGACATGAGTGGGGGCCTGCTGGCAGGTGCCCCTCACTGCTGGGGGGTGGGGGTGATGGGAGACCTGCGTGGGGGCCTGCTGGCGGGTGCCCCTCACTGCTGGGGGGTGGGGATGCTGGGGGACATGAGTGGGGGCCTGCTGGCAGGTGCCCCTCACTGCTGGGGGGTGGGGGTGATGGGGGACCTGAGTGGGGGCCTGCTGGCAGGTGCCCCTCACTGCTGGGAGGTGGGGTGCTGGGGGACATGAGTGGGAGCCTGCTGGCAGGTGGCCCTCATTGCTGGGGGTGGGGGTGCAGGGGGACATGAGTGGGGGCCTGCTGGCAGATTCCCCTCACTGCTGGGGGGTGGGGGTGCTGGGGGACATGAGTGGGGACCTGCTGGCAGGTGCCCCTCACTGCTGGGGGGTGGGGATGCTGGGGGACACGAGTGGGGGCCTGCTGGCAGGTGCCCCTCACTGCTGGGGGGTGGGGGTGCTGGGGGACATGAGTGGGGGCCTGCTGGCAGGTGCCCCTCACTGCTGGGGGGTGGGGGAGCTGGGGGACATGAGTGGGGGCCTGCTGGCAGGTGCCCCTCACTGCTGGGGGGTGGGGGTCCTGGGGGACATGAGTGGGGACCGGCTGGCAGGTGCCCCTCACTGCTGGGGGGTGGGGGTGCAGGGGGACATGAGTGGGACATGAGTGGGGGCCTGCTGGCAGGTGCCCCTCACTGCTGAGGGGTGGGGGTGCTGGGGACATGAGTGGGGGCCTGCTGGCAGGTGCCCCTCACTGCTGGGGGTGGGGGTGCAGGGGGACATGAGTGGGACCAGAGTGGGGGCCTGCTGGCAGGTGCCCCTCACTGCTGGGGGGTGGGGGTGATGGGGGACATGAATGAGGGCCTGCTGGCAGGAGCCCCTCACTGCTGGGGGGTGGGGGTGCTGGGGGACATGAGTGGGGGCCTGCTGGCAGGTGCCCCTCATTGCTGGGGAGTGGGGGTGCAGGGGGACATGAGTGGGGGCCTGCTGGCAGATGCCCCTCACTGCTGGGGGGTGGGGGTGCTGGGGGACATCAGTGGGGGGCTGCTGGCAGGTGCCCCTCACTGCTGGGGCGTGGGGGTGTAGGGGGACATGTGTGGGGGCCTGCTGGCAGGTGCCCCTCACTGCTGGGGGGTGGGGTTGCTGGGGGACATGAGTGGGGACCTGCTGACAGGTGCCCCTCACTGCTGGGGAGTGGGGGTGCATGGGGACATGAGTGGGACATGAGTGGGGGCCTGCTGGCAGGTGCCCCTCACTGCTGGGGGGTGGGGGTGCTGGGGGACATGAGTGGGACATGAGTTGGGGCCTGCTGGCAGGTGCCCCTCAATGCTGGGAGGTGGGGGTGCTGGGGGACATGTGTGAGGCCTTCTGGCAGGTGCCCCTCACTGCTGTGGGGTGGAGGTACTGGGGGACATGAGTGGGACATGAGTGGGGGCCTGCTGGCAGGTGCCCCTCATTGCTGCGGTGTGGGGTGCTGGGGGACATTAGTGGGGGCCTGCTGGCAGGTGCCCCTCACTGCTGGGGGGTGGGGGTGCTCGGGGACATGAGTGGGTTCCTGCTGGCAAGTGCCCCTCACTGCTGGGGGTGCGGGTGCAGGGGGACATGAGTGGGACATGAGTGGGGGCCTGCTGGCAGGTGCCCCTCACTGCTGGGGGGTGGGGGTGCTGGGGGACATGAATGGGACATGAGTGGGAGCCTGCTGGCAGGTGCCCCTCACTGCTGGGGGGTGGGGGTGCAGGGGGACATGAGTGGGGGCCTGCTGGCAGGTGCCCCTGACTGCTGGGGGGTGGGGGTGCTGGGGGACATGAGTGGGGGCCTGCTGGCAGGTGCCCCTCACTGCTGAGGGGTGGGGGTGCTGGGGACATGAGTGGGGGCCTACTGGCAGGTGCCCCTCACTTCTGGGGGTGGGGGTGCAGGGGGACATGAGTGGGACCTGAGTGGGGGCCTGCTGGCAGGTGCCCCTCACTGCTGGGTGGTGGGGGCGATGGGGGACATGAATGAGGGCCTGCTGGCAGGAGCCCCTCACTGCTGGGGGGGTGGGGGTGCTGGGGGACATTAGTGGAGGCCTGCTGGCAGGTGCCCCTCACTGCTGGGGGGTGGTGGTGCTGGGGGACATGAGTTGGTGATCATATTGCAACGTGACATGTGGCTTGGCTGGATGGGCTGCCTGCAGGACATGACCAGGGCTGCAGGGTAATCCCCTGTGGTGTGGGCTGCCTGCACGAGCCGTGGCGGGGGTAGAGGGGACACCTGGGAGGACCCACACTGCCAATTCACTTGTGGGACTCCCCGTGCACCCCCAAAATACACGTACCTCGCTCTGACCGCAAAATCGTGTGTGAAACTTCACGGGCACCCCGGTAATACACGTACCCCACTCTGACAGCAAAATCGCGTGTGAAATTCCCAGCGAACCCCAGTAATACACGTACCCCGCTCACACAGGGCCAATTGCGTGTGACACTTCCCGCGAACCCCAGTAATACACGTAACCTGCTCGCACAGGGCCAATTGCGTGTGGAACTTCCTGCAAACCCCAGTAATACACGTACCCCGCTCGCACAGGGCTAATTGCGTGTGAAACTTCCTACGAACCCCAGTAATACATGTACCCCACTCGCACAGGGCCAATCGTGTGTGAAACTTCCCGCGAACCCCAGTAATACACGTACCCCGCTCGCAGAGGGCCAATCGAGTGTGAAACTCCCCGCGCCGGGGTATACATGTATTCGGAGGGGTGCGCGGGGAGTTTTACAGGCGTTTTCATGGTTGGGGGCCTGTGCACCATGTACGGGATTTGTGAGCTGTGCATGGCGCACGGGGAGGGGTTGGGGCGTAACTGGCGCTGCTGCAGGGTCGCTGCGCCACTCTGCGTCACGGCTGGTTTTGGATGTTAAAATCCATGAATACGCTGTGCGCGGAAATGGATTTTAGCGCACGCGGCTGGTGCAGACTGTCGCACGCACACACTGTGCACCAGCCCCCTTAAAATTGTCATAATTTCACATTACTGTCTCTTTAGATGACTGAAATAAATGTCATGATATGAGTAGTCTTTGAAATCAAATGGGCTGGCTTTGTGTCCAGATTTGGGCAGTCTTTTTCAACCCCCAGCCACATGTAATGCTCTGGTCAGCTTTGCCCAGGGTTGCCATGGATTCGCCTTTGATCCTAGGCAACTGAGGAGAGGTGTCAGAGGAATTCACACTTCAGTGGCAGAGTTGTCCATTGTCCCATGCTAGGGGAAATGCCATTCTGTCTGACAAGGTTGCAAATTCTCACACCTTGGTCCTTTCATTGGGAAAGGGGCTTCCTTTGAAGTGTTCTCATTTTTCCAAACTGGTTCTGCTGGTCTCAAACAGCTTTCAAACATGTTTTCCCAATTCTTTCACAAAAGCCAATCTTTTGTAAATAAATATATTATACATTTAAACCAAACCCCATCCCCACCTAAAATTCTATTTCTGTGCGAGTATTTGGGATCATTTCACATTTTAACTTTCAAAGTGTTATTTCACTGCTATTGCAAAACAGATTTACATGTGTTTATTTCACATGGGGATTTCACCAGATGCAGTTTCTTTAACACACATTTTCATAACAGCCTGGACAGATCAGATCAGTTTCATGGCAGGGAAAGGTTCTAGAAATTGTTTTCTTTTGTAATTGATGCATAACCATGGAGAAAAGCTTTATTTTTGCAAAAGTAAACGTGGGTCATACGGCCTGAAACAAATTTCTCTGCTGTTCATAGATTTTGCTTGACACACAATGCCTTTCAGGGAGGAATGGACTCCAATGCTGGTGTACAACCTGAAGATAGATGAGCATGAATCGGTCTTATCAGCAACCAATCTGTGTACTGTTGAAGGATGAAAAATGGCACCAGTGCAAAGCCATTTTAAACACAGAAAACTTTATCTTTCAATTAGAAGTCTTGAGTTTACAGCATAGCAGTGCTGCACAATGCTGCTTTTAAATTCTTTGTTTTGGTGCACATGAAGAAAATAACTGCAGCCATTCTCGTGGTGTTCTATGTTTCATCTCGCCCCATATGTGCTTCACAGAGCCAGCGCAGCCATTATTTTTAGTAACTGCTAAAAACGCAGTTTTGATGCAAGGGAATAAGTGCTCAGCAGAGCCAGCGCAGCCATTCTTCTTGTAATTGCTGAAAATGCAGTTTAGTGGTGCAGTGGAGTTCTGCTGGGCTGGTAAATGTACCCCATAATCTGTATGTGTATCAGTCATAAATCCAAGATGCACTTTCACAACCTGCAATTTAATGTCTACAAGTTCACAATTTTAGATTTTTTATTCTCAATCATACTGACATGATGGAGGGTGTTTTGCACCTCACCACCCAAAGTCAGCCTTTAGATTGGCCTAGGCATTTCCAAGCCACTCCCAGATCCCTGTTTGTGTGTTTTAAATTCATCAATGTTAATACATTTCATTTTCAGGAGCATGTACCCAGAAAACACAATTTCGTAACATTAATTCAGGATACAGACAGCATCCCATGTATAGCAACTTGAGAACATGCCACATGCAGCTCTTTTTCTTACTTTTGGTACATATATGTTGCATGCAAATGGTCGTTAAATGTGGACTTACATGAGGTATGTATCACATGCCACCTATACAATGTCAAATTGATTGCCTGAGCTCAGAATGTGATGTGCCTCCTCATGTCTTGTCTACTTACTGTTATACCCATCACTTAAGCTACTGGTCTTTGGTATTTACTGCCTGTGTGACCAAGTCCTTTGTCAAGGCTACAACATCGAGATCCATTTGCGCTCTACATTGCAGCACAAAGACTTCAGGAGTGCAGTACGAAGGATGGTATAACCCGGACGTATCTGTGTGTTATTGGACAACCTGTTCACATCTACCAAAGGCATCCATTATGTTGTGCAGACAGCTTCAGAAAGCAACAGAGCACTTTACAATCATATGGCAAAGAACATGGTGAGAGAAGCAGAGAAAAAAGAGAGTGAGTAGCTAACAGGGGAGGGGGAGGGTGGCAATTTGGTAGCAAGGTATCTTTACAAGCAATAAGGGGAGGAAACAGAGGAGTGAAGGGTATGTGGATTTAGGTGTTAGCGAGGATCCATTCATTAAAGAGGTGGGGCTTGGGGTCCTTCTAGAACTGTAGGAGCATGGTGGCAAGTCTGATATTGGTGTGGAGGTGATTCCAAAGTTTTGATGCATAGATAAAAAAGGCCTGTCTTCTGGTTCTTTCCTTCCTGCACCCGGGGAGTTCAAGTCTGTATATGTCCTTACCTCTGGTGGATTGTAGGCCTCCGGAGATACTGAGTTTCTCAATGAGATAGTTTGGGTATTTCACTGTGACAGCCTTGTAGATGAGGCATCAGGATTTAAAGATGAGTCAGGCTTTCACCGGAAGCCAATGCAGTTCGAAAAGGACTGGGGTGATGTGATCAAATTTGCAAATTCCTTTGATGAGAAGTGCTGAAGTACGTAGGGCACATCTCAGGGGTGGCAGGGTAGTCGCTAGAAGGACTTCAAAAAGGGCATTGCCACTATCCAGGTTGGAGAGTACCAAGGCTTGGACATCAGATCTGAAGTTGTTTCAGAAGGGCTTGATTTTCTGCAAGAGAGAAAGTTGATGCCAAGCCATTGTAAGTGGTTTCAACCCAGCACTCCACCTAAGTCAATGCTTAGCATGAGATGCCCAGCTGGAACCCTTATTTATATATTTTTATGTAAAGTTCTTTTATTGCTGGACGATGTACCCTTATATAACGCCCCTCTCTTTGAATCCCCCCGGTCTCACTGAACCAAGAAGTAGGTTTGTTTTGCAAGTTAAAAGATTTATTTGAAGAATTGCACAATATATATATCACACTTTTATGAGTGTGAACAATGATCAGCAATGGGTGATATCACAACAATCAACAATCTCTTTAATCAATAGGAGTATGGGTGAGAAGAATAAGGTAGCAGCGAATAACTTTATGTGAGTTCAATGAATGCAATGAAATGACATTAATGCAGCACAGAAAGAAAACTTGATATGAATTCAATCAAAGACAATGTAATCACTCTTTCCCCCTGTTACTCAATCCCCCCTAATATGCAGTATGAAGAGATGGAATGAGGGCACACAGGTTTCAGGAATAACAATCAACAATTGCAGTTTCAATCCCGATTCCCCCCAGCAAGCTTAGAGAGAACAGGAATGATTTTAAACAGGTCAAATGCTTTTGAATGTAATATGAAGTGATGGGAAAAATGCTAAAATGACTTTAATTCACTAAATTGATTCAGAACTAGTGTGAGTTGCTTTGGATTGGTCCAGGTAGACACTAGCAATGATTGTTGAATGATTATCAGATTGAAAACGAAATTCAGAAGTTGAAAGCAAGAAATAGCTATTTTTATATGGAGTGAAATTAAGCCAAATGTAAACTTTTCAGCGTGTCAGAAATGTGAATACAGGAAAACTATAAGGAAGTAGAGTGTGGTTCTTAGTTCGTTTGAGAGCTGAGGTTGTTTGCTTCAAAATGACAGTTAAATTACATTCCTAGCACGTACGGTCCAGAAGGTACAGAGGTTTTAGTAAAGGTAGATTTTTCTCAAAAGAGTCAAGATTTTACAAATGGGAGATTACGCTTTTGAAGATTTGGAATAAAGTTTGGCTTGCACTAAGAGTCTATGAAGATGCAAGATAGCCGAACGGTCAGCCATCAGAACAGGGCGCCTCCGCTCTGACTTTTGCCCGCCGAGACACTTGTCTCTCTTCAAAAATATATTAGCGCAAAGACGATTTATCACTACAATTATCACAGAATTATATGGATGAGAGAAGGATTCAGGATGGACAAAAGAGATTCTATAATGCAGTCTGGATTTGTTGGAATGGGTTGGATTGGATTACTTAATACTAAGAGATTTGCTATGGACAGTTCTATGCTAAATACTCACAACTATGGGTTGGAATGGGCCCGTCAAAGATCTGGTCAAAGGTTTGGCTGGAATTCGCTCGCCACCGGACAGGTCTCAGGTGCTTGGTTCTGCTCTCAGCAAGGCACTCTGGTCTGCACGGCCTCTTGGACTGGATCTGACGGGTTGGTTCTGGGTACAGCTCTGCTCTACTGATCTGGATTGCGGGGTTCTAGCAAGGGTTCTTAGCCAGAAGCTGTCAAAACAGCACAGCCAGGCTGTTGAATTGGTTAGGCCCCATGGAAGTTTGGGGTTAAATCAAGTTGCAAGATTTCAAAGGCCAGCTGAGAAGGGTTCAGCTTTTTGGGTTGGGCCTCTGCTTCAGGGTTCTGGAGGCTGGATAGTTCTGGAGTCTGGATAGTTCTGGATTCTTCCTGCAGGGTGCTTTGCCAGTGGATCAGTTGATGAGTGAATGCGTGTGTGTCTGCCTCAGCAGTCCCTATTTATGTATTTTTCAAGGGGGTGGGTAGGCTGATTATACTATGCCCAACCCTCTAAGAATCTGATAGGTCAGAGAATTCCCTATCCCCTGATTTGACAAGGGAACAGTGTGTCATGATGTGTCATGATGTGTCAGAGTGACACTGTGTTTATGGTGCAGAGAAAACCCCTCCCAGAAAATCTATTTTTCATAAAAAACTAAGGTACGTTTCTGTCAAAGTCTCATCTTCCTACACGTTTTGGTTCACAAATGACAGTTTTTCGTGCATTTGGTTGGTTATCCATTGTCGGATTTGTCCCATTTTTTTTTACATAAATGCACCTCTGGGCATATTCTTGTAAATTCTCATATTCCTAGCATAATCACAATAGCTAGAATTAGAACATTTTCGTTGTTCAGTCTCTGAATATCACACAGATTCCAGATTAGTTTTAAACAGTGAGCGATCTTTTCATTTTAATAACCTCTAAATTCCATATTTTTACCAGTTCAGCACAATTTGTTATAAGTCTTTTTCTCAAACATACAGTTACTTCAGTTTCAAATCCACATTTTCAGTCTGGCCCGCCTTCAAGGTTTGGCTGAGCCAGAGAGTAACATGAGCTTGTTCCTGCCTGGGCTGGTTTCTGTCACACCCGAATTAGCATTTTCTTTCAGTTTAAGAAGCTCATTGTCTCTTTACCAGAGCAGCAGAACAAGTCTCCTCCTCTTCTCATTAGCATCCAAATGAGAGATCATCTCCTTTTGGTGGGAAGAAAAAGGGTGGTGTGTTCTCAGTGGGAGAAAACCTCTTTGAAGTTTAGCTGAATCAGGGTACCTTACAGTAAATTGTGACAATTTTCTTTGTGAAATTTAAAGTTACAAATTAAAATAAGCAAACATATCTTCAATTCCAGCCTTTTTCAAAATGAAAATTAAGTAGTGGCAACCTATATTGCCTTTGATAGGAAGTCTCTTCTTTCCCCACACTTAGATTTTGAGACACAAGTTTAACATGACAGGTTTAGAGATCACTAGCTTCTGGCACAGGCGAGTAGCGGTATTGCACCCTTTTCAACATATTTTCCAAGCAAGCATCTTTAAATGTGGATTTTCTTCTGATAAATGTACTTCTGCTGACATTGTATTTATGTGGATTCTTGAAATAGAATGATGTTTAACACCCAACAAAGTGGTTGGATCTTTTGTGTGGTTTGCGAACCATGATTTTTGCAAATTTGACCGCCAAGAAAAACGGATTTTCAAACAGCTCTGTGTTTCTCTTTTGCAATGCAAGATCACTTTTTCCAGTAGTTTCCTTTGACTTTGTGGGTAGCCAAATGATAGGTCTTGGCAGTGGTCTCCTGTGTTACCACTGACATAGGCAAAAGTGGATTGGCAGCCTATTCTTCAGGTTTTCCTGCGCACTTCTGGGTGATTTTTAGCACACATCATGCTTTCTGGCGGCCATTCTGATGTTCTTGATGCAAACAGCACACCTGAATGTTGCAGGGCATGGACTAGTGGGTTAAAACATCCCACGCCATAAGGTAGATAAGACAGCTAAAGGATGATTAGCTAAAGAGTTTCACCTGTTGGCTGGTTCACTGAATTTTCCCTGCTTGCCCTTTGACAAAATGACTGATAACATAATGTTATGTTGCTCTGGACTAAACTGCTCCATCAATAACCCCAGTCCATCACAATAAGGCCTATAATTTAATTAGTTTGTCGCTTCCGGCCTATCGTTTAATTTATTGTTTTCAGCCTATTAGTTGTTGTTTTGCACAAACGTATTCAATTTGCTGGTCACTACTGGACTATAGATCCATTGTTACTTGTGCCAGTTCCATTATTTAATATGATGTTTGTTTCATTCCTATTATTACTTGGTTGGTCGGTACTGGCACATTGTTTGATTTTGATTGCTAACAACCTACTATACAACCAACAACTGGGATCTTCAAAAACTGAAAAAAACTTGCAAAGTACCATCCTATTTTAAAAAGGATGTCTGCTGATTTCAAAAACACTGTCAACTTCCTGCCTATTTCTCTCCTTTACTCCAAAATCTTGGAATGGGTCATGTTAAACTGAATCACTAACTAAATTAGTGTTATTTAACTGTTTCCAGTCTAGATTTAGCAGCAAACATTTCATTGGGACATTACCAAGATACGTCTCAAACTTTCATGATCACCTCCTACTCTTTCACTCAAAGATTAACCCTCCACTCTGGACCCTGTCGACCACTCCTCTCTCCTTCTCACCCTCTTCAACATAGGAATCCAAGTCTCAGCAGTTGAGTGTTTTGTCTCCTATCTCTCAAACTGATCCTTCTCCATCTCGTGAAAGGTTCCAGCCTCACTGCCACGCAGCTGCTTCTGGCAAGGATAGGTTCTTGCTCTTTCTATTATACATGTCCACGCTTGAAAAACGTAGCTCATTTCTTTGTTGTCCTAAACAATCTCCTTGCTGTTTGTACCCAACTCTTCTTTTACATTCCCTCCTTCATCCATGACTTAACATCTTTTATATCCAGCTGATTCTCTGCCATCCTCTGTTACTATGGCGCTTCCGCTAAAACAAAGGTTATCTACAGCACTGCATCAACTGCCCGACTCGCATCTTGTTCCCCATATTATTGCCACTTGATCTTCTTAAAACATCCATTAAAACACAAAGGGCCTCATCACGAGTTGGGCGGTATCCCGACTGGGATATAGCCCAACTTTATTTGCGTTAGCCCCCACCTTGTGAAAACAGAAAAATAATATGAGGCTGGGAAGCCCAAAAAGAAACACACCAACACAGATTACAAAGAAACATACAAGTGCTTTATTTCAAGCTACAACAGTTACCAAGTCAATTGACAAACGGATAGCTATTCGGCTCTCAGTATAACATAACGAACTTCAACGAGGGTTTGATGTGTTAGTGAGAGACTGCATATTGGAATACCCGGGCCTTTTATACAATTTGTCCAGCCCTTGGCCAACCCTCTTGCGGGTTAACCATTCTGCGAAATATTTAATTCTGGTTTTAGGGTTCCTTGCCAGGTCAATCCTTTAATATATGCATTTAGATTAGTTTCGCTGATATAAGTAGTACATTTACATATAGGTCAACGGTAGGACAAGGTCTCTGTTCGCGACCCCGACAAGTGGCCTGCAGGCATATTAATTATTCAGTTGTACGGAGGTCACAACGGCCAGAATCTTACTCAGAATGTCATTTGGCCTCCATTTTGATGTTCAGGGTGACTTCTACATAACAAGAGAACCTAAAATGGCGGCTCAATCCAAGATGGCGACTTACATTGGTGTCAAGACCTTGCCGTGGAGTTTGTTCGCACAAGATGTTTAGACAACTTGGTGTAGGCCAATACACATACAATTGTTACAATAGGAGGCATAATATTGTTTCTATTCCGACAAACCCTCCTTTTGGCCTATGCCAAGTGCTAATACCATTTCTAATGTCTTCGTAAATAACTCCATGCATTGTCGTCCATACATCCTGAATCATTATCTGTAATATCTATAGCCATTAGGTCGTTCACCAGAACCTCTTGCAACACAAACTCTTTAGATGCTGTATCTGGGGCATACATTTTGTGCCCTATCGTGCTCACTGCCTGAGCGCAACATCCCCCTAGCATTGCACATATACGGGGTAGACATTGGATACAGCAACAAAGGAATAGCAGGATTCCCAAAATAACCAGTATGACAGAAAGCACCTTCCAACCCCAGGATCATAGAGAATCCCAGAACCAAGCACTAATACTCCAATCTCCCACAGGAACATGCACTTCTGAATTAAGGACGTGCAAGTGCTGTATTGCTTTGAAAATTGTCGGTGAGGAATCTGGTACGAAAACACAACAAGCGGACCCCACTAATTTACATACTCCACCACGTTCTGCCAGAATGACATTTAATGCCATCCGGTTTTGGAGCGCTACCAATCTTATTGCTTTCTGTTCCAGTGTCATATTGTAGAGTATATCCGTGGTCCGGTTGATGGTTCGCTCCAGTACTCTTGCTAGCCCCCTAATATTTTCAGAATTTGCTATCTGTCCCCAAAATGGCACAACTGATTTTGTTATATCTCCCAATTTTTGCCCAGGGGTATCTCCATTCTCGTCCCGCCGTAGGCGAGCCTTAGAAACTTCCAATGTACTAGCTATGAATACCCCAGGTAACAGGATTCCTAAATAACAGGTTCCCTGCCAATCCTTGGGCAACCAGGGAAATGCTGTAATACCGCAAACAAAATAGACAGGCCCCCCTACATACAGAGGCCTGTTCTCTCTGGTCAAATTTACAATGTTCACACAACCTTCAAAATCTCCCATTGACCGAGTGCCATTTCTTTGTACACAGAAGGGGACTGAATCGGGGCTATGGTTAATGGAGTAGGAAGGAGCCACAGTGTCCTTATTGCCTATCTGAGCCGTTTTAAAGGAAATTAGAGTTTGGAAAGGAAGAGACAGTTTATCAGATGGCCTAATAGAAGCAACATTAGGCTTACTTCTATTTGCAAAAAGCGAGCATCCCAGGGGAGTCAATTCACGTTTCTCAAAATTATTTAAATTAGTTCCGTCAAAGTTCCCTGAGATACTATCATTCCAACGGCCAAAGAATAGTGCTCTAAGAGAGGCATAGCAAGCAGTCGTTAAAGGTAAAGGGTGAATATACCATCCTAGCCCCTTGTTCCCATGTTGCGGTAAATGGGTGCAGATCCAACAATTACTCTTATTAAAAATGGCATGCGTTGAATTCATTATTATCATTAAAGTGTTATTATGGTACTTTCGTCTATGCTGGGAGTCTCTAGGGGACAGAGTATGAAGGTGTACAGAGGGAGTCAAAGCAGTAGGTACAATTTCAATTGGCAGAAGAGGGTCTAGAGGATACATTTCTTCAAAGTACCAGAGTCCCACGGCAGTAACTATACAAATTTCCATTACTATTATCACAACACAGCAATACGTTTTTGGGGCCCAGGCACATTGTTCATTGTCCGAGTTGGTCACCCCCTTATTTACAAGTCCAATGCGAACAGCAGCGGTGGAGGTGGCAGGCATCGAAGTTTCTCAATCGACGACCCCAATGTTCGTTTGCTGGCGACACAACGGTCGCGCGATTTCTTAGTCCTTCCCCAACCCTAGCCAGCAGAATCCCTTTCTTTTTCAAAACTTTCTTTTGCAAGAACAAAACTCTCAATGACTCTTTTCTTTTCCAGATGCACAGGCAAAACCCATGCCGCAGTTCTATTTTTTTCGTCGAAGGTCGTACCTGGTGATTCCCGGTACTGTTTGATCCGGAAATAAGGTAACGTCACTTCCTGAGGGAAGCAACGTATCACAGGCAACGGAAGTCGCAGAACTTGAAACAACGTTTTCCGGAAGTGACCTTCCCAAAGAGTGGGGAGACAAAATTGACTGTTCCCCAAGCTCCACGGGCTCAGAGAGATTCTCCGACACACTCACAGCGCTATTTGCTACTCCAGGATCTGAGATTGTAGCATCAGCGAGGGGTTCTGCTTCTTCTGTAACGTGTGGCGTCGGGTGAGGAAGTTTCTTGACATGCGTCGCGTGGATCCAATGCTTCTTTCCAGCCACCCGCACTGCTGTCTGGGTGACCAACAACACCTGGTAGGGTCCCCGCCAGCGAGGCGTGAGGCAGGAAGACCTTTCGTAGGCCTTCACCAGGACCCAACTTCCAGGCTGAATATTGTGTCCTGGGCCCGGAAACCGTACAGGTAAAGCTGATTGAACCTGATGATAAATGAGATACAGATTTTTTGTCAACTGGTTACAGTAGTCTACAAGCAATATATTTTCAACCTCCTTCAATGCTTTAGGCTTCGGAAGACCCCAAATATTAGCAGGTCTCCTCATCACTACCTCAAATGGAGAGAGCCGAATCTTAGTTTGAGGTGTGGCACGCATGGCTAACAATACAATAGGTAAGGCGTCCGGCCATTTCAGTTTGGTGTCGGCGCATGTTTTAGCAAGCTTATTCTTTAGGATACCGTTATGTATCCCTACCAACCCAGCACTTTGAGGATGTCTAGCCGGGTGAAATCGCTTTTCAATGTTTAACGCTGTGCATATCTGCAAAATTACTGCTGCAACAAAATGGGGACCGTTGTCCGACCAAATTACTCTTGGCAGCCGGAATTGTGGAAAGAATTCCTTTACCATAGTCTTTGCAGTGGTCATGGCAGTAGCATCCTTAACGGGGAAAGCCTCAACCCATTTACTAAAAGCAGAAATAATCACAAGGACATATTTTAGATTGTTAAACCATTCCATCTCAATAAAATCAAAGTGGATGACCTCGAAGGGAACAGAAGGAGGCCCAAAACTACCCCTTGGAGTTACTGTCCCCTTCCCCACATTGTGCTGTAAGCATAACATACAATTTTCGACATAGCGCTGCGCGATCTTTAAAATTTTATCATTTACCCAGACTTGTTCTAACATTTTCGTGATCTGCTGACCACAAACATGCGTAGGACCGTGTGCCATCGTAACCATCGCCAGCATATATGAATCAGGGAGCAACTATTTCCCTTCAGATGTATCCACCCAACACCCATCTTCATCTAGTTTCCCCATCCCTTCGGCCCACTTTTTAGACTCTTCTATCGTGGCATCAGCTTGGATATCTCGTATAGACCCAATACCCTCATCCATTACATAAGCATCTTTTGTTTCTCTTAGAGCATACATGTCTGCGCTAAGGTCTGTGGCCGTTTGCCTGGCTATCTGGTCAGCAAAAGCGTTCCCTTTTCCCACATCATCTATGACCTTACGATGCGCTGCACATTTCATGATCGCTAACTGACTAGGGAGCGCGAGTGCCGAGAGCAATTGCACTATCAGGGGGCCATGCTGAATCTTGGTCCCATGTGAGGTTAGGAACCCTCTTTCCGACCAGAGCCTCCCAAAGTTGTGAGCCACCCCAAAGGCGTACTGGCTATCATTATATATGTTTACTGCATGCCCTTCGGAGAGTTCACAAGCTCGGGTCAACGCTATAATCTCTGCGGCCTGCGCGGAGTTATGCTTAATTCTCTTAGTTTCAACAACTGTACTCAATGTAGTAACGGCAAAGGCAGCTGTAGATGTACCATCCGGGAGTTTGAAGCAGGAGCCATCACAGAACAGCTCCCCTTCCGCATTGCCCAAAGGAGTATCTATAAGGTGTATCCTGTCCTTAGATTCCTGTTCAGTAGTATACAGGCAGTCATGTGATTCTTCGTCACCGCAAACAGTGTTATGCGGAAAAAGTTGAAGTTCGTGAGGATTAAGAACACAACACCTCTTAATTTGAATGTGAGGGGCAAACAAAGTTAATTCATACCTCGCCAGCCGTGCAGAGGTGAGGTGCTGTGTTTGGGTTTTATTCAATAGGACATCTACAGAGTGAGGTACCATCAGGGTTAAATCATGGCCTAGGACCATTCCCTCACTCTATTTTACAGACGCGGCAGCAGCAGCGACAGCTCGCAAACATCTTGGCAAAGCGCATGCGACAGGATCAAGGGCAGAAGAGTAGTAGCCGCACGGTCTATTCTTCCCTCCATGTTCCTGTGTTAACACAGCCAAAGCACATCCATCACATTCATGCACAAACAACACAAAGGCCTTATTGCAATTTGGAGTACCCAGAACAGGTGCAGAGCATAACGTGGCTTTGAGAAGCTCAAATGATCGTTGATGTATTCCCCACTAACAATTCAACATAGGGACCTTTTTGACTAACGGGAATAGGTGATGGTTCCAAACCCTGCTTCGGGAAATCCTAACGAAATAAAATGTCATCGGAAGGAAGCTCTTCAGAAAGGTAGGCAGCAGAAGGGTGATCAAATATGTTTCTCGTGTCCACACTCGAAGTCTGATTATCCCGTGAAAAAGGTTGCTGAGGATCTTGCGAGAACTGACCTCTATCAGGGCCCCCACTCCGGGGCGACCTCTAGGTCGTCTACCCATACTCCCAAATGTGTTGTTTGACCTCTGTCGAAGGACGGGGCACTGTGCACGCCAATGACCTTCCTGGCGGCAATAGGCACATTGATTAATATTCACAGGACCCAAGGGAACGTTCCCTTTCGGAACATACTGACCTCTGGTCTATGAATTACCTCCTCTGGGATTTCTAACAATTTGTTGTAACAGTACTTTAGTCTTCAAATCTCCTTTCCTCTTCTCTATTCTCTCTTTTTCATTATTAACACGGTTCTCATAATACTGAGCCATGTGCAAAACTTCAGATTGGGATTTTGCCTGCCAAGTGCTCTCAGAGGACATAATCTGCGACTGGATGTCGGGCAGCTATCCACGTACAAATTTGTCCACAAACAACCTTTTCCCAGACTCTGTGCCCAAGTCCTGTCCACTGAAGTCAGCGAATACCTGTTCGAATCGATTAAAGAATTCGGTGGCACCTTCAGATTTTCCTTGAACACAGGCCGTAAGCTTGTCCCAAATAATTCTTTTCTCTGGACTTATGGTTTTCAATTTTGCGACAATTCTATCAAGCAAAGTGAGTATTACCTGAGGTGGTTTCTCACCAGCTGGTCTTTCCCCATCAAACCTAGTTATGTTAGCCCACGTATCTCCCAACCCTGGCACATCGTCTATTGTTCGAACCTGCTTCCATAAATCTACGGGCAGGAGTACAGGGAATAGCAAGTCAATATCACTTAGGGTGAACACAGAGGACTGTAAAATGGACTCTATCTCTTTGTAGAATCCTGTGGGATTTTTCCTAATATCGGGAATTGATTGTCTAATAGTGTTCACTTCCTGTCGCGAAAACGGAACGTCAACAAATTGCGATACATAATGTGCAGGGATGTCCACAGCGGGTGCACCTGTCCCAACGTTAGCGGGAATCTCAACCTTTGGGACAAATGTCGGAGGAACCTCTCTCATTGGCAACTGAGATATAGGTAATTCCGATCGCTTACTAAGCAACAGAGCCAGGTCGAGCGCTAAGGCAGCCGAAGAAGTGTTGGGCGAAAAAGCCCTCTTACAAATACCCAATAACTCTATAGGACAACTAACCTTCTTCCTCACACATTCATCCTGCAGGTACTGTACCATTACCTGAATCACCTTCCTCTGCATTTCTACTGTATACTTACTATACGTGTCATATACTTCATCCGGCGGTATCTATGAATCCGAGATCCATCGAATCGCATCTTTGGTACAAATTCGTACTTCCTCAGATGCCGATTTACGACACGGAAGGAAACGTTTCTGTACATACATACTGTCGTCTTCACCATCCTCATCCCGTAATCTTTGTAAGTCCCTCCTATACTCAAATAACCTCTCAACATGACCTTGTACTTTCTCCTCAGTGTCCCTCGAAAGCGCTAAAGTATTTAGATTCCTCAACCCTTGTGGGAGATCCGTATTATGTAATCTACCCCACATTACACATAAATGAGTCCCAAAACCTTCAATAAAAACTTTTTTCTCAGGAAAATTGACCATATTTGATAATGTGGAGAAAACGTCAGCTTGATCACCTCTCTCCATACAATGCTTAGCCCATGCAAATAATTCCAGTTTCTTTTCTGCAGAGACAGTATTTCGAGTAACAATCTTTGACCCCGCACCCTGATCAACTTCAGTCAGTACAGAACCACTCGGGAGCGGAGGTGCGGGCAAATTCAATGGAGGTGCGACTATCGGCGCAAGGGGAAGGGGTGGTAGAGTAGGTGGAGGAACAACAACTAGAGGAATAGGAACAATAGGTTGTACGGGGGGAACAGGACTAACAGCAGGATAACAGTAGGAATGGGCAGAGCACCAGGGAGAGGATCATACGGAGGTGGCGCAGAGGCACAAGGCCTGCGTTCATTTAACAATTTATCAATAAATTCTTCGGAAACATGAAAATCTTTAGAGGGATAGATTTTCTGGATACCGAGTGAGAAAGCCCTATCCATATTCTTGACTGACTCTGAATGTTTTTCCTTATCATATAACAACGCCTTTTCGACATTCGTTTTGTGACGGCGTGCATGTTTATCCCTACTTCTAAGCTGCTGCAACGCTTCTTTTTTCCAATTCTGCAAAACATCAAATGCTGCAGTCTGGCCTTCTTCTTTAGCAAGACCGATTGTAGGTATTCAATACGGGGGATCTCGAAACTACCATTGCTTGGCCACTGAAATTCGGAGGCGTGTCTGGTTTGTCTGTGCCAAATATCATTAAATACTATACTTCCAATGCCATGCTTATAGTACATAGTACACGCCGGCGACCCCTCCTGTGGTGCCGGGCGGCTAAATTCCAAAGATTGTCGATCGCTGCGGAACAGAGCCCTAAAGCAGCTAGACAATTTCCCAGGCATTTCACAAAAAATTGGTGTTACCTGGTCAATAATTGTGTCTGCAGATACAATACGCCAAATTCAAATTGTGAGGGTTCAATTAAGAATCGGGTCTCGACTACACCTGACCAAACCTAAGGAGGACCGTACGGTTTACTAAAGAACTTACCTAATGAATTTTACCTTGTTTTTGGTGGTTTCGACAAATCTGCCCGCCTCAAAAATGGACCCTCGTCAAGATGCCGTGTCAGACCACACGACTATCGTCCAAGTATCGGATCGTGCAGCGCTGCCGAGGTATCGCGTCTCGTTCAGTCGGGCCCGCACTATCACACCGTCCGATCCTGGTTCGATAGTCTGCGTCAATCCTTCAATGATCCAGCATCAATCTTGAGGGTCCCTATTCGGGCGCCAACTGTGGAAACAGAAAAATAATATGAGGCTGGGAAGCCCAAAAAGAAACACACCAACACAGGTTACAAAGAAACATACAAGTGCTTTATTTCAAGCTACAACAGTTACCAAATCAATTGACAAACAGATAACTATTCGGCTCTCAGTATAACATAACGAACTTCAACGAGGGTTCGATGTGTTAGTGAGAGATCGCATATTGGAATACCCGGGCCTTTTATACAATTTGTCCAGCCCTTGGCCAACCCTCTTGCGGGTTAACCATTCTGCGAAATATTTAATTCTGGTTTTAGGGTTCCTTGCCAGGTCAATCCTTTAATATATGCATTTCGATTCGTTTCGCTGATATAAGTAGTACATTTACATATAGGTCAACGGTAGGACAAGGTCTCTGTTCGCGACCCCGACAAGTGGCCTGCAGGCATATTAATTATTCAGTTGTACGGAGGTCACAACGGCCAGAATCTTACTCGGAATGTCATTTGGCCTCCATTTTGATGTTCAGGGTGACTTCTACATAACAAGAGAACCTAAAATGGCGGCTCAATCCAAGATGGCGACTTACATTGGTTTCTCTAAGGTCAAGACCTTGCCGTGGAGTTTGTTCGCACATGATGTTTAGACAACTTGGCGTAGGCCAATACACATACAATTGTTACAATAGGAGGCATAATATTGTTTCTATTCCGACAACCTATCCAGCGTTGTTACCACCGGGTCACAGGTTGGGCGCTAACTTGGGAGCCGAAAATGGGCATTTGCTGGGCGTGTTTACCCCCAGCTGTGATCTTCTCTTCATTTCTTCTTGAAATTAGGTTGCCTTTTGTTTAAACTGTTTCTTAAAGCAATGGGGTGTTTAACTGTTATACCATTTTTTCCCATTTAATATTTTCTGATGGTTTCGTTAGATTTTGTTATCTTTTCCATTTATTTATATTTTAGTCTGGAAAAAAGGCAAGCATCTGTGCAATCAATTGTTTTGTGATTGATTACCTTCCAGTTGTAAAGAGTGGAGCAGTGATTCCCAATTTATGTTATTTATTTATTTCGGTACCGTTTTTTGAAATTTTCTATACAAACAGCTAATTGCGATAGTGGCTTTTCTATGTGAGAGAGCAGTTGCTTTGTGAAAGAGAGCCAGATCAAATTTTGAGGGTGTGGCTTTTCTGTGAGTTTGTGGGAGACAGACAAAACTATTTAACAATATTTGAGGGAGGCACGTTTCGGTGAGGGAGTGCTATATAAATCCATTTATAAAATGCCCGAACCGACAAAATCATCAGCTGCTGACAACAAGAAGGCAAACAATTTGCAGAAGTCAGAAGGGGTGCATTCGAAAGTTGCTACGATTTTGCCTGAATGTCAAGATGGTGTACAAACTCCTGTAGAAATGTGTGGAGAAAGTGCTTCCATGAAAATGCTAGAAGGTAATAAGAGAATGTCTGCAATAATGTAGGCATCTCGATATGATATAATACCTAATAGTGCAGCAAGACAATTTTCAACCAAAGAAGGAGTTCTCAGTACTGGTAAACCACAATTAAACATGTGGTAATGTCTGGGACCACAGTGGAAAGTGAAGGGGAATCTGAATCTGATCAATCTTAAAATGAGTAGCTGTAACTTGAAAGAGAAGCAACATGAGATCATAGGGACAGCATAAAGGGACCTGACTTATATCTGAGTCAGGTCCCTCTATGCTGTCCCTATGATCTATTCAGATGCTGAACACATGGAAACATGCCGATGGACAAGCAAGTGACAAGGATTGTAGGACAACCTTTCAATCTAGGAGATCTGCGAAGGCAATCACCATTGGCCAGTCAAAAACAGAGAGAAAATGCTATGTGATTGTCCTCAGGCAGAACAGACATCAATATACCTTATTTAAAAAAACTAAAACCACAGGGCACCTTGTTCCAGGCTCAATCACTTAACCGTCAACAACAGATGTTACTAGTGAACTGGCAAAATCCAGAAAATGAAGAATTCAGGATTGATGGAGTGACTCTGAGAATAGTTAAGGGGTTCAATCCCTGCGATACACAGATTGGATGCCTTAACTATGTCATGAGTAGCCGGATTCGACCCTTATGGACTTCATGGTCCATGATGCACCGAGGCATAAACACTGCAATTCATCCAAGATGGCCGACAAGTCAGAACCGTTGCAGTCTAGCCTTTGCGTAAAATCGCCAGCTTCCTAGAAAACCAGCATGCCCCCGCGGCTCTGCGCGTATAATCTCTACCCCTACAAGTTACCCTCTCCTTTCCAATGCTTACCTTCCTATACCTTCCTTCCTGGATTCATTGACATTTGCTCCTGGAATTCGAACGCTACCGGCTTGGCAGACGGCTTCCACGCTGGAACCCGAGGACTTGTGTTCCAGCCTCTACAAGTCACGGTCGGTGAAAAAGACAGAAGCCTCATCCCGGAAGAACACAAGCAAGGAGAAAAAGGTGAGAAAGAAAGAGGCTTTTGACAGATTGAGACGCCAAGAACTTGATATGGAAACAGATATGGAAGCGGCAGTCCAAGACCTTATGCGAGGTATGCAAGAATTAACTACCAAGCTTCAAAATCTCAAAGCCAAAAATGCAGCTTTAAAACAGCTGGTCTTATCCCGGTATTCCGCAGTCAAAGAAAGCATTTTGGTAGGAGACGTTGTGGACAAGTATGATGGATCCTCTAGGTCCCTGCGATCATTCCTAGATTCATGCTTAGTGCACTTCACTTTCTAACCCTACTATTTTTCTACACCACGAGTAAAGGTCGGATTCATGATTTCACACTTAACTGGCAATGCCTTCACCTGGGCAACTCCCTTAGTTAATTCGGGAGATCAGCTCTTGGATGACTACGAAGGATTTGTGGATGCCCTAAAGACTATGTTTGATCGACCAGAGCTTGTCTACAGTGCACAAGAAAGACTTCTTGAAATTAAACAAGGGAGTCAGGATATGCTCACTTATGTGACTCGCTTCAAGCAGCTAGCCAAGGAAGCAGATTGGTCACAAGAAGCCAGTTTCACTTTCTTCAGAAGGGGGTTAAATGATGAAGTAAAGGGTGAGCTAGCCAGAGTAGCACGTCCAGGAAACTTCCAGGCCCTTATGGATCTTTCCTTGCAGATAGAATTTAGGATCCAGGAGAGAAAGGCTGAAAAAAGAAAGGTGAAAACATTGCCAAAGACAACTACTGAATACCCAAGTACCAAAGAGAGCGCTGCTCCATGTACCCCGGATCCCGAACCCATGCAACTAGGCGCCTTCAGGGGTCCAATTTCTCCACAAGAAAGACTCCGTAGAATCGATACGGGACTCTGCATGTACTGTGCCTCTGACAAACATCTAGTCAGAGAATGCCCTATAGCACCACCCCGGCATTTGGGAATCACCGGTCCTGATCCTAAGTGGAGCACAGCTTCGGGAGAAAGATGTCTGCTCCGCATCCATTCCTTCCTTGAATACTCCGGGACAGAATACCTTAGTGATTCTACAAACTGTCCTGACATCCACCGAGAATTAATCTTTTCCCATCGTGGCTCTCGTGGACTGCAGTGCATTGGGGATTTTCATTGATCACGAATGGGCCACCACTCATAACATCCCTAGAGAGCTCAAAGAAGTGATACAACCCGTGGAAGGAATCGACGGTAGACCGTTGTCTTCAGGCCCCATTACTCATCAAACAAAAGAATTGCAACTATCTATAAACAACCACCAGGAAAGGATACGATTTGACATCATAAAGGCTGCCCACTATCCCATGGTTTTAGGCATGCCCTGGTTACAGAAGCACAACCCATACATCAATTGGACAGCAGGTTCCTTGTCCTTGGCTCAGAGTTTTGTATGTCTCACTGTCTATGTCAGAACACATCCTGGATTCTTCAAGTAAACTCCCAGAACCACAAACCATCCTCCTTGAGCGTGTCCAACATTAGCCATGTACCAGAATCATACCAGACATACTCCGACGTATTTTCAACAGATATTGTTCAACCTCTTCCACCCCACAGACCTGAGGACTGCGCCGTAGAAACTAAGTCTTCCACCGGGATTCCATTTGGGAGAATGTTCATATTATCCGAACCTGAAAAGAGGGCTCTACGTGATTACCTGGATACCAACTTGGCAAATGGAACTATCCGGCCTTCAAAGTCTCCCGCTGGTGCCTCCTTGTTTTTTGTTCCCAAGAAAAACACAAAAGAACTACGACCCTGTTTGGACTACCGTGGTCTTAACCAATGTACCCTCAAGGACCACTATCTGTTACCACTCATTTCTGATATTTTGGAAGCTGTGCGAGGAGCTGTTATTTTCACCAAGCTTGACCTCAGGGGTGCTTACCATCCCATTCGAATTAAGGAGGGTGATGAATGGAAGACTGCCTTTAGAACCCCTTTTGGCCACTTCGAATATTTGGTCATGCCCTTCAGTCTTGCCAATGCTCCCGCGGTATTTCAACGATTCATGGACAGGGTCTTCTCAGATATCCTGTTCCTTTTTGTTATCGTATACCTGGATGATATACTGATTTATTCTAAAGATCCCCATATCCATGAAGAGCATGTTAAGGCAGTTCTGCAACGATTACGTGAAAACAAACTCCTGGCCAAGCCTGAAAAGTGTCTATTTCATGCTCAGACTGTTCATTACCTTGGATTTGTGCTCAGCCCTAATGGAATAGGAATGGATCTGGTCAAGATAGATTCCATACTTTCTTGGCCTGCACCTACCACTGTGAAACACATGCAATCCTTCCTGAGACTTGCACATTTTTATAGAAAATTTATTCTGACATTTTCTGAAATTGTACATCCTATCTTGGCAATTCTAAAGAAGGATACACTGTTTATTTGGTCTACAGAACAAGAGAATGCTTTTCAACAACTGAAAATTCACTGAAGGTCCAATCCTGGCTCAACCCGATACAGATTGAACCTTCCTGGTGGAAACAGATGCTTCTGACTATGCCATCGGGGCAGTCTTAAAACAAGAATTTGAGGACAAGATGGAACATCCTATTGCCTACCTATCCCGCACCCTGACACCTAGTGAATGCCATTATTCAGTCCTGGAAAAGGAGCTACTGGCCATCCGATGAGCATTCACTGACTGGCGTCATTTACTACTGGGAGCTAAATATCCAGTGCAAGTACGTACAGATCATCGAAACTTGCAAGTACTACAATCCCTGGAATGCAGAAACAGTCGCCAGGCCCGTTTTTTGCTCAGTACTAGTTTCAAATTAACCACCTTCCTGGAATTAATAACATTGTCTCAAATGCCTTATCCAGACGTCCTGACTATGAATCTGTCGAGGTCAGGGCATTTCCTAAGATATTTCATAAAACCGTGTTTGTGGCACAAGCTCAATTTCTCCTGGAAGACATCCATGCTCATACCCCTTCCTCTGATCTCTGGGAAGATTAAACCCAGAACAATCCATGGAACTTGAACACTAAGGATGGTTATCTCTTCAAGGACAAATGACTAGTCATCCCTATACAAGAACTGAGAAACAAAATCATGACTCTCTGTCATGGCACCTTTCATTCAGGACATCGAGGCATTACCACTACCCTTCATCTCATACAGAGGCAATTCAGGTGGCATAGAATGATTACTGACATAAAAACCTACATAAAATCCTGTGCTTTGTGCAATCAAAACAAACATGACAATAGAAAACCTGCCGGTCTTCTGCATCAACCTACATTACCGACACGTCCTTGGGAGATCATCGCCATGGATTTTATTGTGGAATTACCCCCATCTCGGGGATATACGACTATTATGGTTACCATTGACTTGTTTACCCATACAGCACATTTCACACCGCTGTTTAAATTACCCTCCTCACTTGATCTTCCTGGGATATTTATCAAACACATATTTAGGCTCCATGGAGTACCTTCCAAGATCATCTCCGATAGTGGTCCTCAGTATGTTTCCCAGTTCTGGAAACAACTATGCTGAATACTAGGCATTCAGCGGGCATTATCTTCAGGTTACCATCCCCAAACCAACGGGATCACCGAAAGAGTCAACCAGACTCTTGAACAGTATCTCCGCTGTTTTGTGAGCAAGGTCCAGGATGATTGGTCATTATTGATTCCTGTGGCCGAATTCGCTTACAATTCAGACTATTCGGCCATCAAGACAAGTCCATTCTTCTGCAGTCAAGGATTCCATCCTTCAGTTTTACCATCAGTTTTACCACATCCAACCCCGGTACCTGCAGTTGATTCCTGGATTGAAACATTGATAAACGTTCACAGGGCTGCCAAGGAACATCTGGAAAAGGCCATGATAGCTGTTAAACGATATGCAGATGCCAAGCAGAGACCTAGCCCTTCTTATTCAATAGGGGATGAAGTCTGGCTATCCTCCAAACTCCTTCCTCGACATCTACAGCCCAATAAACTGGCTCCCAAGTACTACGGACCTTTCACCATCAAAGAAATCATTAACCCAGTGGCATATCGACTGCAGCTCCCAGAATCCTGGAAAATAATTCATCCGGTCTTTCACACCTCCTTATTGAAGCCATATATACAATCCAATCAGACTATTCCTAGACCTAATCCTGTGCTCATCAATGATCAGGTTGAATTTGAAGTCTCCAGGATATGTGATTCCAGATATAGACGAGGCCAACTACAATATTTGGTAGAGTGGAAGGGTTATCCCCCAGCTAGCGTACATGGGAACCAGCCTCTAACATGAATGCTCCTCGTCTACTGCAGAAATTTCATTGAATACACCCGAGCAAACCAGGTGGGTCCGGGCTCAGGAGGAGGCATACTGTCATGAGTAGCCGGATTCCACCCTTCTGGACATCATGGTCCATGATGCACCTCGGCATAAACACTGCAATTCATCCAAGATGGCCGACAAGTCAGAACTGTTGTGGTCTAGCCTTTGCATGCAGTCGCCAGCTTCCCAGAAAACCGGCACGCCCCCGCGGCTCAGCGCATCTCAACTCTACCCTTACGAGTTACTAGACGTTGTTCGAGTTCGCTCTCTGTGTTGCCGTGTATTTCTATCTTCCTTCTTTGTTCTTGGAACCCTCTCCTTTCCAATCCTTACCTTCCTATACCTTCCTTCCTGGATTCATTGACATTTGTTCCTGGAATTCAAACGCTACTGGCTTGGCAGCCGGCTTCCATGCTGGAACCCAAGGACTCGTGTTTCAGCCTGTACAAGTCACGGTCGGTGAAAAAGAAAGAAGCCTCATCCCGGAAGAACACAAGTAAGGAGAAAAAGGTGAGAAAGAAAGAGGCTTTTGACAAACTATTCTCTTTTCACCCAATACGGGTTCATAATTACAATTGTGAATTACTTAAATCTGCTCCCATCTTGAAGGGATAGGATTGTGCTCAACTACTGATTTTCATACCGGGACCAGGAGCAACCCCGCCACAGGTCTCAGAGTCACCCCACCAATCCTGAATTTTTCATTTTTTGGATTTTGCCAGTGCACTAGTATGAAGTTTTCACCATTAAAGGACAAGTTTGTCCTCTCAGAAATCTTCTCTTTGGATCGAGAGCTAGGCCTTGAAAACGACCAGTGGGTCGAAACTGGTGTCGGCTGTTCACGATTTGAAATAAATTACATGATTTTCTTAATTTAAGAATTCTAGTAATATTGTTATTCACAGTCATACCTTTTTACTCAATTTAACTTTGAGCGTGAATCACCTTTCCACACCCATAATCTTTTGCTTTACAATTTCCCAACTCTGGTGGATGAGTTGGGGGGATAAGTCGCTGCCAGTTCCTTTGTACACCAATTTCACATTTTTGAATCTTAGAGTGGCCACGAATGCACAGGTCTAACGTATCAAATCCACCCACTTCATTATTATGTTAGAGAAGAGAACAGTTTACTCTAAAAAACAGAGTAACTCTGGAAATCAAAGAGTTGATTGGAGAGTTTAACCAAAGCCATTAAGTCGTTCAGCATGCTTGAAAGTATCACTTTCCAATCTCTTAGGAATTAATTTGCAACAGGTCAAGCTTGAGGTTTTTTTCAATTCTTCAAGTACTGTAATAGTTTGAAACTTGTAAAATATTGTACATTCTGCCATGAGAGTAGGTGAAAGCCATACTGTCCATTTGACAACTGATATAACTGTTAAAATGGGCGACAACGATAATTATAACAACCATTATTACAGCACTTAGAGGTGGGAGGAATTCAGCATTCAGTGCTGTATAAATGCAGATGTTTTATTTTGCATTTTTTGATTTTGTATTCATGTGAGGGATTTATTAATTTTCTATTTTATTTGTATTTCACAGATAAAAACTGGGGAATGAGGAATTGGACAAACAATATTAATAGGAAAGCACTTCAGGTGAGCAACCCTAGCAGGCCCCTGTCTCTCTGTTGCCCCTGAAAGTACTGCATGAGAAATACAATTCCAAGACAGCCAGTTCTTTTGTGACAGGAGGCTTTCCTGCAAGCTGCTGGGGGATTCTCCTTTTGTGGGTGGGAGTGGTAGGAGACCACTTCTCAAGGCTAGGTCCATGCTCAATAAATGTCATAATAATAATAATAATAATACAAATAATAATAATAAGAGGCATAGCTGGCACAATGATGAGACAATGATATCATGTCTTCTTCCCAGGTGCCTGTGGTGGCAACATTAGGGCATTTGGCCTGGCTTACCATCTACGCACAAAGGTCACACACACCCTTTTAGGCCTTTTTCTTTTGGGGGTTCACTGGGGTGGCATTGAAATATTGCCATGCCCCTGAACCCCTTTTTTTGACCTGGCCCACCTGATGCTTGGGTTCTTTTAGGGTCTCCTGCTGCAGCCATGCAGCACACACATGGCTGGTGGGGTCTTTAGCTCCTGCTGCTTCACTGGAGGGGCCTGAGAGGGTGGCTGTTGACCCTGGCATGTGGTCCTTTCGGTTGGGGCAGAGGAGCAAATCACCTGCAGCTTAAAGCTGATCATTCCCCCTTCTCCTGCTGCTCTTCCAGCCCCTTCGCGTTTCTTCATTTTGCATACCTGCCAGCCCGCTGAACTAGTGAGTTCCACCTTTTACCACAGCTGCCTAACTGCTGCCCACACCACAGACCTCAGCCACACAATCCACTGCATCCGTGCTGCCAGTTAGTGCAGTAGCGGAGTAGCACACATGTCAAATCGGATGATTAAGATGTGTGCTGGCATGACAAGCACAACACCTAGCACTGTTGCCTTCTGGATAGTTGTTATTCCTGAAACCGGATAACTCGCAAAGCAGCAACACTAAGACTAAGACCGACTGACTGTTAAGAACATAAAGTTGGCAAAACACCACATCATAACTGAATTAAGGTTGAGACAATACATGTTGGGGCTCAGGAATATGTCCTGGGGTGCAGCACTGGCGGCCCCCCAAAAACAAATGAGGCACTTAATTCTATACTTAGATTGCGCTCCTCCACCTCATCTCGCTAACTTCATCTCCCACTCCTGTGATGCAGGACTTTCCTTCATGGCTCTCAGTTCCAAAGCGCAACTTAACCCATCAACTCGTGGTCCATCGTTCACTGTCTCCTGTTTATGCTCTTTTTCACCCCTGGCACTTATCCCTACTCTCATAAATCCCAAAACATGTACACAGCTTAGGGAGTCAAACTGGCTCTCAAAAACACAGCCCTCTGTAGAAATGGCCCCTCTTCTGTCAGGTTGTGTCATCGCTTTATCTATTTGATTCTCCTGCTTCCATACACATGATACAATATAAATATAAAAAATAAAAAGAAATGCATACTTTTAAAATGCAATACAAATTCAATAGAAATTTATGTTAAAAAATAAAAGATCCTATTGATAATCTCTGTCCTGTGACCCAGAGGTATCTGATAGCAGTTACAGGCGTAGGGTAAGTCAACTATTTTTAGGTTCATTTAGTTACTTTGAGGGTGAACAATGAACCAGATTGTAGCACAATCACTTTGAAACAGGGCACAGGGTATAGGGTTGGTTAAAGGTAACAAGAAATATTACAGAGGGAGTGGGGAACAGCTTGAGAATATATTCCTATATAGAGACAGCTGAAAACATACATCTTAAAACTATGGAGACACAGTTTAGAGGAAAAGAAAAAGGTGGCGAATAGTGGTCATAAAGAAACGAAAACAGTTAAAAGATAATACAGGATGAACAGGATGGCAAACAGTGGAAAAAACACAGCAGGCGAACCAAAGTCCCAGGAGCTTGTTCAGTAACGGTAGACATTGCATGGTGGGGATGGTTTGTTTGTTTGTTTGTTTTATTATTTATATTGCACACCAAACCCATGGTATCAAGGTGCAGCGCGTAAGATAATTTACAGCTTAGTTGCACAACAGGTAATACAGTACATAAGAATTATATCATGCAGAGAAAGAAGAGCATGCATAAACCTAAAGTAGAGGCATAGGCATGACATAGTCAGAGGTGGGGATATATACAAATGACAGTCAATCATATAACTAATAACGACTTAATTTACATAGTAGCATAGGAGGGTAGGTATCAGGAGTAGGCGTAGGTGTCTGAGTCTTTGAACCATCTTATTATGTTCTGGCGGAAATGTGGGGAAGATTGATCTGCTCTCAATGTGAGGGGTAAGGAGTTCCAGAATTGGGCAGCCTTGACCGGGAAGCTATTGCCCCCAACTCTTGATAGCTTGAATCTTGGGACTAGAAGGCAGTTAGTATTGGATAATTTGGTGGTTCTTGACAAGGCTTTCCTGGTAAGTCTTTCTGTCAGATAAAAAGGTGCTGTGTTGTTCAGGCATTTGTATGTAATTGAAGCGACTTTTAACTTGATTTTATCGTGTGTATTATTCTGGAGGAATTATCTTAATAGTTTGTTTATTAGCCCCTATGAACAACGCGTTACAGTAGTCTAATTTTGACAAAATGAGTGCCCGGGCCAAGGTAATACAGCTGTTGTTAGACAGGAAGGGTTTACCAGCTCTAATCAGTTTACAAGTATATGCCATGGCTGAGGCCATGGCATTAACCTGCTTGTTGAAGGAAAGGGTAGAGTGCAAGTAGAAACCCAGGGTTTTCACCTCCTTAGCGACAGTGATAATATTGTTGACAATATTGAAGTCAGAATATTTAGGACTCCATTTTTTGAGGGTTGGGTCATGCCCAGAATAATGATCTCAGTCTTATCATCATTCAGGCATAGGCCATGGGTAGCCATCCATGCCTGGATGATGAGATATAACAATTCACCAAGGCCAAATCCTTCTCGTAATCCCCAGTAAGTGGTAGGAGGATCTGTGTATCATCTGCATCGTTAGGGTAGGTGATACCAAGATAGTCAAGATCATCGAAACAGGGCTTCGTGAATATGTTATATAGGGTAGGTGAGACACAAGATCCCTGAGGCACTCTGCAAATGATGGGGATAGGGTCTGCAGCTGCAATACTCTCATGGTCCGATTACTTAGAAAGGATTGTATTCAGGTTATGGCTTCTGCTGAGAAGTGAGCGGCCGAGTCCAAAGGGCTACATAAGACCCTGTGGTCCACAAGGTCGAATGCAGCCGATAGTTCCAGGAGGAGAAGAAGGGCTAATTTCCCTTTATCCCTGAGTTCGTCAATCTGGGCCTTCAGATCTATTAGAGCTGTTTCTGTTCCATGTTGAGGCCGAAAGCCAGATTGACATGATCCTAGTAAAAGGTTGGATTCCAAATGTTTTTGTATATGTGAATATGCCATTTTGACTATGATTTTCAGAAGACAAGGCACTGTTGTGCCAGATGGGTCTAGGGTCTGTTTTCTCAGTAATGGGGGCACCCAAGATTCGATGTTTATCGATCCCCTGTTTTTTTTGTGGCACTTTTTTGCAGAAACAATTTTGCCCAAAAAAATATTCCAAAATATGGCGGGTGGGGGGCTTGTATGGGGTAGGATGGGGTGGTGTATAGGGATTAATAATAGGGGAGGGGGTTTTGGGGGGCCGCCAAATAAAAAAAAGAGATTAATTTTTCAGCCAACATTATTGGGCAAAAAGTGCCACAAAAGCAAAACGGGCGAAGAATGAACATCGAAGCATTCTTATGTGTTCACCCCTACCTGCCCTCACCTTGTTAGGTGGCCACCTGTTAAGTTGGCCACTAACCCTGCCCAGCATAGGAACTGCTTGCAAGTCTAATGGTCATCATTGTTATGCTCTCACCCAGAAAACAAATCCACGTCTGACTGCATTAATCGACAATCGACATGTCTTCCATCCCATATCCCCACCGGTTCTATGTTCAGTCTTCGGCCATTTTTTTTTCCGCTGCACTTTTCACCGAAAAATGTTTGCAGAAAAGAATCATTGCTATTTTTTTATTGCACCCCAAACCTCCTTTCCCCATTATGTATCCCTATGCACCACCCTACTCCTTATATGCCCCCCTCCATCCCCCATATTTAGCAGGTGGCTTCCTAACAAGCTGAGGGATGAACACATACAAGGTAGGGGTGAACACATACAAATGTGGAGGTTAGTTCTGACCAAAAGCTTGTGAGAGGATCAAGGATTTCCGTTTCCTGTGGAGTCACGATTCAGCTGCAAAGTTAAGGGAATGCACGCTCCGGTGTTGGAGGCCAACGTAGGTCTGTAATTGTATGTCTTTTAATTGTCGGAAGCAAGCAGGTGATGTTTCTGACAAGTGCATGCATTGCGATGCTTGTAGCAAGGTAGCTAGCGCCACAGATTGACGTTGCATGGGAAGTCATGTTTAGGTTTTTTCAGGACAGGTTTGAGGGAAAATTTAAATAGTATTTCCTTGTTAAAATAAAGTTGTGGGGCAGTTCTATTTTCCGAAGCATTTCGAGGCAATTAATAATTTTGTTGGCAATGTTGAGTCAGAAGTCAGAAATGTTACTTGTAGGACACTGGGTTGAGTTGTGAGATGTAAAACTGTCAGATTAGTTGCTTTTAGGGTGGAAATAAGTGGAATGCCACAGTTTGCAGGCCATCTTAAGTGAAGAGGTCAAGGTTCCAGAATCCAAAACCAAATTGTTTCTGTTTTGTCAGGGTTCAAGTGGAGATCATGTTCAATTGTCCAGTCCTGCGCCTATTAGAGGAATGCAGAGATGGGGTTCTTCTCTTAAGCTTTGGGGAGTATTTTCAGAAGGATCTGCGAGTCATGTACTTAAATTTGAAAAACCAGTATAAAGGGTCCAAAAAGGTCTTCCATCGGGATGACATGCGCACAGCAAGACGATGGAGTCCCGGGGTCTGTGTAGGAAAGCTGACTGATAAGGGAAGAGAAGCGTACAATTTTTATATGAAAGGTGCACTCCTGAAGGTAGCAGAAAACAATCTAAATGTGGCACCTTCCAACCCCATGCTGTTATGTAGTACGCGTATGGGCTATGAGTGACTGACTGCAGTAATAAACCCAAAGCAACTAGCATTCTCCCTCATATAGAATAGGCTTGCCTCAGGGCTTCTGTGTGGGCAGAAGCCAAAATGATTTGTGTGTAGAAGTTTGTGGGTTAAACTGTGCATTTTGAGCTGCATGGATGTGATCGTCTCCAGAATGTTATCCAGAAAGGGAATCCTGGAGATTGGGTGACAATTTTCCTGGAGTGGAGTAATCATGGCAACCTTGTGGGTGAAGGGTATTAAAGAAATGGAAGATGAAACATTGCAGGGTTGTTCAAAAGGATTATCCAGGAAGTGCGTAGAATCATTAGTCAAGGTCACAGGACATGGATGGCACTGACCCTCAGAAACCTTAATGTTCCTTGAAAAGCCAGACATATCCTCAGGTAATATGGGCAAGAAGAGAAAGGATGTTGTTTTATCTGGTCAGTGTGTGAAATGGAAGAAAGATTGCAGTTTGACATGGTTTTGAAGTTACTTCACCTTCTTCCGAAATGCTAGCGCCAAATTGTTAGCCAGCAAGACTGATGGTAGAGGACAGGATCCAGCCTGTTAAAGGATGCCGTATTCTCAGCAAACCTCTCCAATTTTGGAGGTAACAGGCCAATGGAAGGGCCTGGAAAATCTAAAATCAAACTCTGGATTATGTGGCTGGAAGATATGATGATATCAACTGGAATCATTAACCCACATAATATTTATTGTCCATACTTCATCGCAACCTAAAAGCTGGCTGAAGTCAACCTGCTTAGAATATAACGGCTCTCAAGATACAGCAATGCCCATGACTGTTGTCAGTAATGGTTATGTTTTATTTTTTATTTATTCAATGTGTATCAGTTCATTGAACTTTTCACATATTATCATCAGAAATGCAAACATGTAAAACAGCATGAAAATACAAATATGATTACTAAAACCATCTGAAACCATACACCATTAAAATACACACATTCATGCATATCATCTATACCAGAACCAACATATATCCAGCTTTCTCCTATATGATAACAGTTTTCCCTTTTACTTCAAACTATTATTATAATTATAGTTGGTTATTTATAACGTGCTTAATACCCAGAGGTTTTTAAGCGTGGACCTGGGCATCGAACCTGTGTTGGCCCACATCGTTTTGTTCCAAAGCGAATCACCAAGCCTGGTGCATGAGGTCAGGGCGTGTTTTTTTGTCTCGATCACATGTATGTAACCACAAATCCTACACATCCTGTTATTCACAGGGATGTTCATTTCAGGTAGGAAGCCTATCCCGGCGGAGCCACAGCAAAGAGCTTCTTAGATGCGGAGAAGCCACACTTCTTCCTTCGCTTACTTTCATACCTCCCTAAAATCCTATCTCTTTCATTCACCTCCTTAAAACCCTTTGCTTCCTCTCTTACTTCTATTAGTACTCTCTCCCACACCTCCTTTTCCTTTTCTTACTTCCCTTCCCCCTCTCTCTCTCCTTTCTCTCCACTCTCTCCTTCCTTATGTCCTGTACATTTCTAATCCTCTTCTCTTCCTTCCTTCTCCCTACTCCCTCTGCCTCCTCTCTTATTCTGCTCTCACCTTTCCTTGTACCCACTATCTCTTCTCTCTTCTTGACCCCTCCCTTCTCTTCTTCCCCTTCCATAATGTAAATTGTTTTTGTACTGCTTTCTGGTGTCATTCAATTGTTATATAATGCTTGCTGTATATTGTTGGTTCCTCTGTATAGAGTTTTGGATTAAAACGCTATATAAATTCAATAAAATACAAAAATACAAATACAATATCAAATAGCATTGCATTGCATTTGCAACAATCTGTGATTGAAATTGAAAAAGAAACAATTGATTTGAGCTTTGCCAGATGCTCATAATTCATTGCCAGTCGTGCAAAGGGATTTTGTTCTGAAAATCGAGTTTAAGCATTGGCAGTAATGCTCAGAGTCGTAGCCAGAATTGTCTAACAATGAGGTCTGAAGCTAATGTAGTTGGGCCCACCGCAGTGACATTAACATCTGTAAATGCTCACACAGTGCTGCTGACTGGGCATTCACAGATTTTGGGTGGACCTTGCCCGCTCAGGCTGTACCCTGTCTACGCCCCTGGTAATGCTTAAATACTAGCGGTCTAGTATCAGATGTTGGAATCACTGGTACAGAAAACTCCTTTTCTCTGCACCAACAAGTACATATAACGTATCGATCAGTCCACTTGATAAGAATTTGTCACAGAACGTGAACAACTGTTCATTCATACCAGATTTGCAGTGTATGGGAATGGCTTATCTCAATCTTGGGGTTAGTCATTACAATATAGTTTCTCTTGACTGTCCAAAATTTGGTTGGTAGACTGTCATATTACCGTTGGCAGAGAAATATGGGGGCAATGGTATTACATATGAAGTTCCTTGTAGGGTGTAATAGATTATTATATTGCATGATCAATGAAATGCAATGTCTGGATCATAGAGCCAACGCTGAAATTCAAAGGACAGAATGTTGTTATATAGCTATATTGACATATTGCATTATTACTAGAGATCATGTTCATAGGTCAAAGGGACATGCCATGTGATTCTAAAACCTGTGGTAAGTGGGGCGGGGGATCTTTGATATCTACCAGAAATACTGATTATCGGTCTCATATAGAACAAATGCAAATCCTAGTGAACCCAACAACTGGAAAGGGACATGTGTGCAAGGGTCAGGTGAGACGAGAGACAATACGCGAGCCACTTTCCTAGGGCAGTCCAAGTCCACCAGAGCTCCTTAAAGGTTGGTTGATACTGGAACAGCCATCCGACCCTATACAATAAAAAACCATAAGTGACCCTGTGCTCCAACAAAACAGTTGAAGTCTAGATCCTCAATAGGTCCACGAGGAATCACTGTGTGTAGGCTGTGTATCAAATTTCCGTTTGAGTAGATGTTTTTCATGGTCACCTACACTTGACAGCTGTCTGATCACCTCCAAAATGTGGAATTTATTCCATACTATCTCATGTTGTAATTGTATAAAGTGTTTTTAAGACAGTTGAACGTTGTTCTTTTGCATGACTTCAGGTTTGTGTTTTCGACATCTTTTGTTCACTGTTCTGGATCATTAGACAACAGCAGCATTTTTGGAGTATCTCATGCCGTCTGTGTCACGTGTATCGTAGTCTCTCAATTTCATAGCTTGACCAAGTATAGGATAAAGCACCGTGCCTTCAGAAATACAATTATTGCACTCATTGTAATGCAGATATGCAAAGGTACCTTTTTCTGTGGAGTCAAGTGTCGCTGGATGTTAATTGGTGGTATTCATTTTGTTTGAGTAATCATAGTACTGACATCCTTTTCCCACATATATAGAAATATAAGTAGCTCCTGAAATGAACAGGTCCTTTGGATGTATTTTATAGACCGCGGATAAGGTACATATTGTATTACTTTGTATGAATGGAAAGTAAGGTAACGACTATGTCATAATCAGAGGATCAACATTTGAAAATTGATGATCGCTGTCACTGTTTGTCAGTTTCACAAGTAAGTTTGTATCTATGTTCCTGTCCTCACCCACAAGCCCCCCATAAACAAAAAAAAAGACGACCTTGTGCTCTAACAGCATTTAAACTGTTTCACAAATAAACCTGTCATAATAAATGCCCCGCTCTACTGACAAGAACATTTATGCATCTGCACTAATTCCATTCCATTGATCTTGCCAAATGTGACACGCCCACATCTCATTTCCCACAAACCACATCATATTCTATTACTTTTGTCTAATGAATCAGTAGTTATTTATTTTCTTGCGTCCAAAGCATAAGTTCTACAAGGACCTCCAGACCACTCATCCTATACCTTTCACAATACCCCACCCACCATTGGGATGGTTCAGGACATGATAAATTCACTCCTGAACAACCCACCATGGGACACAGACAGCCTTTAATAGAAATAGGCGCCCCCCCCTCTGTGACACCTTCATAGTTATGGATGGTATCAGCCAACCACGTCCTGTGAATCTGCTCTGCATCGCAAATGAAGACAGGAGTCTGCACTTGATCAACAACCCTGCCAAATCCACCCTTTATACTACAAAATCCAGATTTCACCGCCATAGCTCAGCCTCTGAATATCCGGCCAACAATGCAAACATGTAGCCTAAGCCTCACACTACCCAACATCTTTCCCTCCTGGTACAAATGGCTCAGAGTTCGGCAATGCCTTAGCCAAACCTCGACCATAATAGGAATATATTCACGACTAAAGTTAACCTACAAACCCACCTGCCCCCTCATCAATACTGTTTCCTTACACATGCACATCTCTGTTTGATATGGTAGGTTTTTTTATAACGCGCTTAATACCCAGAGGTTTCTATGCGAGGACCCGGGGATCGAATCTGTGTTGCTCTGCGTCGTCTTGCTTCCAAGACGAGCACGTTGCCCCTGAGCTATCCTCCCGAGACTGTAGTTGTATTTTTTTTGTATTTGTGTTTAAAATAGCGCAAACCTAGCTGGAGAGCTGTACAAGAATTCAAGAACAGGAGGTAGTGTAAAATGGGTCTGGAGCGGTGGTAGAACCGGGGATAGAATTACCTAATCACACACTTCCCTGAAGAGGAGGGTGTTCAGTTCTTACCTGAACTGCAGGAGCATTGGAGTGGTCCTGAATGCCCCCGGTATGGTGTTCCAGGATGCTGGCACATTGCATGAGAAGGCATGTTTCTTTCACTTTTCCAGGCAGGCCAGTTTAGTTGACATTCTAGCCTATATCTGACATTTATGACATTGTTATGGAGGAAAACACTAATCTCCTCTTCATCGCCAAAACCAGTCTGGTGGACACCTATACCCCTGTTCTGCATGAGGCAGTGCCACCTTCCTTGAAGATTGTTTTCATCACCCAGACAGGAAAATAAGAGAGGCAGTTTTGTCAAACAACTCAGGCACCACATTCAAACATAGAAAAGACCTTTAGATACTGTACCCGACTGCACATGCGTCCGAGTGCAATGCAACCTCACTCACACATCACTGCTCCCTTCCCTGCTGATCTACCATCTACAATCCTACAAGCTAACATCCAAGGGCAAAATCACTGAGGAAGTGCCAAACCTTTCTGTGACTGGGATCATCTGACCTATTTGGGTGATTTCATATTATGGGTGGAAAGGAAATTCAAAACACGCAACCAGGATACTCTCAGGCAGACTAGGCTACCTAAGCCTTACACAACTACTAAGCTAACCAGCACTGGACGGAATATTCTACAGTAGACGTCTCAGTGCAGTGGAGTCCACCCTAACATTTATTTCAAGATCCTCACTCCACCTGTCGCACCACCCAAGCACATCAAGGCCCCACAAACGGTGAAAACAGCATGCTAAAGCATCAAGCTAGAACCTACACACAGATCTGGATGCCGCTAACACGGAGAGGGCAACATGCTAGAGAGCCATGAACCCAAACCAATAACGCTGCATGCTCCATGAATCGAGATAACAGCCCCAATCTGGCCACAAGAAAACCATTTAAGGAGTTAGAGGAGAACAACCTTGCAGAAAAATGGAACACTTACAGGTAACAAAATCAAAAAAGAGAACAGAAGGAGAATGGAGTAAAATGTTTTGCAACAATGATAAGCTTGTCTATTATTGACAACCCAAGATCTACATGCAGAAAAACCTAAGATGGCACACTATGGAAACTGAACTAAGCAAACTGTGACTAATCAACTTCTGGGGCACCAGTGGTCCAGGGATGAATATCGGTTTCTAAACCATTAATCAACCCCACACCTCTAGTACACCAGAAAGGATCAGAACAGATTGGAATTAAAGTAAATTATAAGACCTCTTTGACCAATTTTGGTAACGTGTATGGAACGGCAGGCATATCTCTGCAAGGTCATGGCTTGTTGGTTAGTTGCAACACAGCGAAAATGCAATTATTACCCAATGATAAAAGGGACTGTCCATTCAAGATTGTATAAAAATATCGACTTTATTATTACTACAACAGACAGTTCTAGCATGCTACAATTACTACCCACCGTGTAAAGGAACACAGAGGACAGACAGTTTCACAAAGGAAATGGATGCACTCTGGATACTGACAGGAGGGTAGTTGGTAAAGCAATCAGTCTTGCTGTTCAAGGTTATTTGGTTTCAACACCAAAGGGGTAAAGGGTTGTAACTGTCTCTAGGGGCCTTCAGAGAAGGACCAGGGGGGGTCAGAACCACAATGTTCCTGGTGCTGAAGAAGTTGTTGGTGCTCAAAAGTGTTGAGGCAGTTCCAGGGCGCTTCGCAGCCAGTGAGACAGAGTTAGTGGCGGGAGACAGCTGCGGGTACCAGTTGGCAGGCAGTTCGGCAAGCGAGACTTGAGGACATCTGTAGGCTGTCCGGCGCCATGGCTCAGAGCCAAGAATTATTGTCTCTGTGCTGGTTGGTGGATCTGGAATGCTGGCCGAGGCGTCTCTGATGGCTCTGGCGACTGCGGCGCGACAACAGTCAGTGGTACAGCCGGATCGCGGTTTGAGGACTCAACTGTCTCGAAATTGTCCTTAAAAAGATGGACAATTGATGATGCATGTGTGGCACTCCTCTTAGCTTCTTCACATGGCTTGTGTCCTTTCAAGGCGGATGGCCCAAAGCTCACGAGGGAGTTAGCAGGAAACAGCCTTGTTCTTTGTCCAGATACTCTCCGGCACTTCCCACCTAGGAAACTTGCTGTCAGATCCTAGCAGGGCACGCTGTGTTCTGACTGGGTACCAGTTCTGGAGCTGCTGATGGGTCCTCTGAGTCCAGTATCTCCCTCTGTTACCTAGTTGATGTTTAGGGGAGGGATCTTGCTTCCCTCTTGGAACTCCTGGCCTTCCCTCACTGGCAGAAGATGTATGGTAGACAGTACCTTCAGCTCGGGTCCAAATGAGTCCTTCTTCTTACTCCTTGCAAAGTCTTAAGATGATCTAATCAGTGAGGGGCTAAGCCCTCTTTTAAAGCCAAATGGGCCCCAGCAATTGGTGTAGGCTAAGCCCACCTTAATGAACCCTACCTGGGTCCCCACCAACAATATTCAGTGATGCTTCAGGTCAGAATCAGGGCACTTGGCAACAGACAGGGGAAGGATGACAACATATGCTTCTATGTCCCACCCATCTTCCCATCTGCTGTACATCAAAGTGTCTCCTAATTAACTGAGCCCTATGCAGCACTTGCTCACAAAATGGACCTGCTTTAAAGTAGGGGGTTGCAGGCCGACCTTCGTTTCCTACAATACACATACTTCCCTGCTCTGAAAGGAGTGGTTCCAGACAGGACATTCACTGCCCTTTCATACCAAGGAGGGATGTTAGTAACAAGTTGACACATTGCATTACAAAGAGGTCTGTGGCATTTGGTCTCCATTGTCACTCCCTGCACCCAGGCCGTCCCTGAGGCCTGTTAATTAACATTATTCAGTATTCGCCGCACCAGCAAGGTTTCACAATTGAAATTCATATCCATGGGTCCTTGAAATTCTAATCAGGCTGCCCATGGCCAAAGGCTTTTGATGTACCCACAGCTATCAGGTGTCAGCTACACACGACAGGGGAAGGAGGTGCTGGGAAGCTGTGTCCTCCCAGAGTACATGACTATTGTTCTGCTGTGCAGTGAGCATGCAAGGTGTGTTGTGAATTTCCCCATCATTCATTCCTTTTAAAACAAACAAAAAAGCCCTATCGAGTGCACTTTTCCCACGCGGATGGTCGATTTCCTCACACAAGCACAATCCCCACAAATGGAAATGGTGAACCTTACCAAGGAGATAGGAAACATCTATTAATCTGAAATGTCTGCAATGCATCTCATGCAACATAAGCAAGTAGATGGCACATATATGTGATCACCTGGACCACAATAGGACCATTACTCTCTGGACCTGCTCTTATTCTCCCAGATTGACATTGTTTCGTCCACTAACTTTGTTCTCAACACTAGTCCACGTCATCAATCAAGCTGTATCGCCACAGGATCTGTGCCCACCAAACATCTACAAAGCTTTCATGCAACAACCACAATTTGACAACCTCCCCTTGACAACTGCTCCATTGAAAAAAGGAATCATACCAAGAGGCGTAAAGGCAGCCTACCTCACAACTATTTCAATAAACCAACAGCTAACAACCTTGCTAGCTCCCTCTCTACCTGCAATGTTCCTTAGCTGGCTAAGCTTCTTAGAAGAAAATCTACCAGCAGCAACTGGACCATATGGAATCAAACATCCTCCAAAATCAAGTGCAGGTGGGACCCAGGTTAATGAGTAGAACCACACCTATCCTTTCCACTTTTTGAGTCAAGCCGATGAACAATGTAGGTGTATGCCAGGTCTATTAATAGATACCCAACGGAACTACATTCTAAGTTGATTATCAAAAATGTGTCACTTCGTAATGATGGCCGACATGACCTGGTGCCAGACATGGGCCACTGATTATCACTGTTTGTTAGGTAGAAGGCTCCATGGCAGTGACTGGCGGCTGTTTTAACTTCTTAATGGCAAATAGTGGCACAGTTGGCATGGGCTCGCATGTATAGCAGGGGTCATAAACAAATGCGTGAGATTAGCAGTTTTCACATGTGGGAGTGGGGAAGGTGTCGGATATGTGGAAATGAGAAGCTGTGGGAAAAGGTGGGAGGAATGAGGCTGGTGGGCGTCATTGCAGGATGTGTGCTCCAGTGGGGGACACCCAGATGAGGAAAGATTAGAGAGGAAGGTGGGGCTAATGGCAATATGTAAGGAAACCTGGCATGGAGGCGAGGAGTGCTTGGGGGAAGCCCCATGAGAGCCCCCATGACAGCCCAAAGTGCGTTTGGGGGGCCTCAATTATCTAGTAACAGCAAAGCCAAGCTGAAAGGGACCAGGATCTGGAAGGGAAAACAGGAATTTGCTTACAAAGACATTTCTTCATATTGTTGATTGTGTGTCAATCTATTGCATATTTTGACCAACAGGTGGTGAGCAGTATGCACATTGCCAAGTGTGCACTAACTGAACTGAGGATAATTTAATAGCAATCAATAACAAAGAGCTGGGAGGGAGCAAGACAGTGCAGAGCTTCACAGGTTTGAATCAAGTGGAGCGAGTTTGCCTCTGCGTATTTTACTACATGTGGCTCACTTTACGGTCACTCAAGACGAGGAAATTAGACCCTGGCAAGCACCCAGAAAGCGGTTCCTTCAGATCTGCATGAATCAACCCCCTCATCCTTGACTTCTCCCAGGTAGCCTCTTCTCCTTCTGCCACTCATTCTACACCCTTCCCTTGCAGAACTGGCCAGCAAGAGGTTTTCAAATGGGAGAGCACGCCCTATGCAGGACACTTGTAACATATTACACTGGCAATACTTAGCCTTTCACAATACTAAGCGACTGATTGTACTGATGATACTGATGAAGAATGGCGATACTGAGCCACTGATGATACTGAGCCCGTGGGGCTGAAACACTGATCATTCTAATCAATTGGTAACACTAAGCCACTCATATTTATTTATTTATTTGTAGGGTGCCGAAGCCCGCATGCATCAGGCATCATAATATTGCAAACTGAGCTACTGATAATATTGAGCAACCAATGAGACATTACGATTCTGGCGGACAGCCGTGCCTGTAATGCCGCTGGAGTCATTTTGTTTCAGCGCCCTGGAATTGGTAATTACCGGGGTATTACAACCCCGGCAGACCTGGTAATTGCCCTATGGGGCTCAAAGGGAATGGGGAAGCCGCATGCACCGGCACCATTTGTGAATGGTGCCGGTGCATGCAACATGCTGTGCTCGCGGGTGCCGCTCTGCCCACCAGGCCCAACTTGGCAGGCAGATAGGCACCCACGAGCACAACTTGTAGTTTGCCGGTCTGTAGTTCCCGGACCGGCAAACTCGTAATGAGGCCCATTGTTTAAACAAAGCCAATTCCAAGACGCTAATAATAGTGTGTTGATATCGACCCAGTGAAGATACTCAGCCACGGATGATACGGATGACTCTGAGCCACCGATATTATGGAGTCCAGTTGTGTTTCAGGGCCTGTGCTACTGTTTCTTTAGTTTGCCAAAGTTATTTAGCAGCTCATTTTAAACTTCCCACAAAGGTCGCAGTGTGTTGCCTCGAAAATCAAATCTGTTTCACTCAGTCTCAAAGTACATTTCAATTTTCCCTTCCGGATCCGTTTGTTGAAGCTTCTGTGCGCGAGAATGCAACATATTAATCACGGTCGTCTCCCCCGAAATCTGCCGTGCGTCATCAACACATTTAAAGTAAATCATTTAGTGGCAAGTCATCAAGGGGTGCATATTTATTTTGTCAACTTTCTCAGCAGAATATCTCAAGGTCTATAATAGCACCGTCAATCCCACGGCGAACATTCGGACCGGGGAGTCTGAGTGATGCCAATACTTTGCGTGAAACCTTTCTGTGCATGGGAGCAGAGCTGGTGATTTATTCTGTGCAATGCTGCTGCCCTGGCAGCCTGCTCTGAAAATGTCAACAAGCATGGCACTAAATCTGCCAAGGGCTCGAGAGCAGCCTGCCACTCTTTCCTGGATCCGGGGCTCCCTCCTATATCAGGGCCCTGGACCAACCTTTCTCATTTTACCCACTCGTCTGTCATTCCTAGCAAGGCATGTCCTGAGCTCCAGAACCGGTTACGAAATAGAACAAACATCCAAACGCCAATGGATTTGGCTGATGTATAGCATTTGTGAAGCGTTATCAATTGCTCAGGTACTCATACCATATGCCAGCTATTGCCAACGCATGCGCGGAAGCGCCATCATGCGTCATGTATCGCCTAGGTGGCCTCTGGTAGTCCCATCTGACGACACGTGTTAATATCATGATTTCAACCGACTGCAATGTTTTCCTTAAAGTTTTCAGGTGGCCAGGAACTCGTGTGTTTAGTTCAGAGCCTTCTCTTGGTTTACTCTTGGTTTACTCACCAACTTGTTTATACAGTGCGGTCCCTTGAGTCCATCTTCAGAATATGTCTTAGGAGTTCTGACTGCCAGTACCAGCATGCAATTGTCTGGGTGTCTGAAAACCTTGGCTCTCCAGATGTTTTGTACTACAACTACCATCAGCCCTAGCATGCAATGGAGTATCATGGGAGTCATAGTCCAAAGCAACCGGGGAGCCACATGCTGCAGACCCCTGCTCGAATAGTATGATGTAAAAAAAGTTGCAACCTCAAGTCCCAGGCATGGCAGGGGAGAAACCAAACACTCAAAACACATGAAAAAGGGATGTTCAACTGTTTTGCTCATGTGTTGTCTCGGGAGGCTAGCTCAGCGGCAACGTGCTCGCCTTGGAAGCAAGACGACATGGACCAACACAGGTTCGATCCCCACGCTTAGAAACCGCTGGGTATTAAGCGCGTTATAAACCTATCATACCATCATATCATAGTCTGGCAAGGAGTGGATAAAGGCCTATTGGGAAAGAAGGAGTATACAAGAACATGGGTAGCCTAATCGGCTCTATAACCATGAATGGGGAGTGGAAGGAACAAAATACTACTGTGGCATTATCTTTAGTAGTCCTCCCGGTCAGGGACCTGCACTGGACATGGTGTTAAGGAATATGGGTTGAACAAACTCCTACAGGGTTGGGACCTAAACCCAAGATGGATGAACTATGGCTAACAGTGTCAGGAAGGAGGATTAGCAAACTCAAGGGCAAGGCTTAATCCTAGGAGGACCTTGTGTCTGAGTTCAGAATCAGCTTCCGGCTCAAACTCACAGGTGTTAAGGGCTTCCTTCAGTTCACTCACAAGCTCAGTGTGTTTAAAGTGCAGGAATCATGTTTCTCTCTTGCCTGTAATGGTGGGTCCTACTAAAGAATTGATACGTATTTGATCTCTGGATGCCAACATGGACTTTGTAGATGTTCTTCGTGGCATAAATTTGTATCCACCCCTGCCTGGATGCTTTTCAGACTGAGGTTATTCTCATCCACCAGTCAAAGATCGGCCACCTATGTTTTGATTTACCTTCCAGTCCTCAAGCTCCTGCTGGAATTACACCACAACAGGTTAGGGGTACACCTTATCAAGCTGTACTTGTCACAAGGTCCCAACCAGGTATTTATTTTTTGTATTTGTATTTATTTGACATTTATAGAGCGCTTCACTCCAAAGCGATGTACAGGAAATACGTTACAGTACAAAATGCAGATTGATAAACTTTACAACATCTTTGAAGAAAAGCTTTAAGACTGAAGAAGATAGTTCTTCAAGGAAGTATGAAAAACGGATTAAGAGGTAATAGAACAAAGAGAGAAAGGGAGAGAAGTCCAGTGCAACGCAGCAAGAAGAGAGAGCAAACGGAATCATGATTGGGCACAGGGAGGGCGAGGGACGGATAATAAAAATTTAGATTGAGAATGAAGAGAATGAGTAGGAGAATAAAAGAATAGCAAAGAAGACACATAACTGGGAGCAAGATGATAGAGAGATTCAAACACAATACAAAGAAAAATGTATTTCAGACGAGAGTAGAAGGAAAACCAATCAAGCGCATATAAAGATTGAGAAATAGAATCAAGAGGGAATAGCTGATATGGGAGGCGAATGGAAGTGTTAAAAACAGACTTAAGTGGGACCAAGAGAGAGTGAGAGGAAGATCAAAGAGAATAGTAGAACAATAATAGAGGGGAGAAAAAATAAGAGAAGAAATAAGAAGTTTAGTAGTGGCAAACGTCAGAAAAGAGCAAGCTTTTCGAATATTCTAAAGATGAAAACAACAGGAACGAGAGTGTAGAAATATGAGAAAAGGATAGATCAGTGTCAAGATAAAGACCGACATTATGAGCCATGCTAGAAAGAGCTTACAAAGAAGGAGGGAAGAAGACAGAAAAAGGGGTGGCAGGGGAATAGTGGTGGGAGAAAAGAACAGGATTTAGACGAGGTCAGGACAAGAACATGATCAGACATCCAAGATTTGATTGCAAGCAGACAGTAAGTTCAATTATCGTGAATAGCAGATGAGAATGAAGAAAAGGAAATAAAACGTTGTGTATTATCAGCCTAAAAGTGATGCAAAATCCCAAAGCATGAGATAATCGCAGCAAGAGGAGTGGTGTAGGGAGAAAACAGAAAGGGGCCAAGGACAGAACCTTGGGGAACGTCATGAAGAAGAGGTACAGTGTCAGCGGAAGAACCAGCTCAGGAAACAGAGTAAGTGCGATTGGAGAGATAAGAAGGAAACCAGGCAAGAACAGTCTGCAAAACTAAATGAGAAAAGACAAGCTAAAAGTAGGGCATGATCAACAGTGTCGAATGCACCAGACAGACCCAAAAGTATAAGGAGAGAAGAATGCTTAGTGTAGCGGCAGAGAGCTGGGAGTCACTTAAGGATAAAAGAGCAGTTTCAGGCAGGGATGAAAGCCAGACTGAAAACAAGGTAGAATAGAGTCTTCTGTAACAAAAGTAGAAACGTGAGTCGTTCCAGTCATTTAGAGAGGCAAGGAAGAAGAGAGATTGGACAGAAAATAGAGGGAAGAGAAAGGTCAAGTGATGGTTTCTTCAGGATAGGATGAATGGGAACATGCTTAAAGCAAGAGGGAAAAGTCAAAGTAAGGAGAGAGATATTAAGAAGAGTAGTAAGGTAGGAGACAAGAGAAGGATACACTTTAGGTATTAAAGAAGAGGTAATAGGAACGGAAGGGGAACCATTAGGATGAGAGCAAGCTAGAAGAAAAGAGGTCTCTGAATTAGTAATGGGGAAAAGGAGGAGTCAACCGAGGTGGGAGATGAGAGTGTTGAAGAGAAGGAAGATGGAACAATAACAGCATGAAGAGAAGCACCTGTAGAAGAAAAATACGTTGCAAAATCAGGAGCAGTGAGAGTAGAGTGAAGTGAATGATCAGGGCTGGGAGATGTAACGAGAAAGAGATTGAAACAATCACCTGCAGTGTGCAGACTGAGTATGCAAAATATCAGAATAATAGGCACGTTTAGCTAAAAGAAGAACCCTGTCGTAAAGAGAATGGTAGGATGAGAAAGACTGAGAGTTAGACTCAGATAGGAATTTGCGCCGACAGCACTCAAGGCAATGAAGAACTGAGCATTGATCGGAGATAAGGGGAAAGCCAATGTTGAGGAGTTTTGCGAGAAGGAGAGCAAGAGGTACTGGGATATAACCCCATTGAGTAGTCAGACTCCTGGTTACTGCCAGGATCTGAGCCAAAGCCCCAAGCAAGCCTCTTGCACCAATCTATCCCTGCTGTCCAATCTCTCTTAGGTACTGAGATACCTGCCACAGGCACCTGTTCCTCTCTCCTCCTGTGACTCTCTCTGTTAACAGACCAAGAATCTGGAACACTGTTATATCTCCCTCCCTGGTGAACCCTTTTGGACACCTTTTATATATTGCTTCACTAAGCTTAAGTGACTCGTAATGTTCGCAATTGGTTTGTCCCTTTCCTATTAAGTCTGTGTCAATCATGGCAACCAGGGTCCAGCTGTCAGAAGGTGAAAAGCCTTCTTCTTCCTCCAGGCCCACTAAGTCATGCATTAAAGGGAAGGGACTAGTAGAATTGATAATGCCTACTAAAGCTTGTGTGAGGCTGTTCATGGTATTGCTTGTTTCCATACTGTTCATACATAGCTCAATCCACTCTTTAGATATGCTTCCCTTAACATGTGACTACCCTCCCGCTCAAGCCCGGCCTTACAATCAATGCTCCCATTGGTAATCTCACCATACACAAGCCTGTTCCATCTTCTTGGCTGATTGTGGGAGGAGACCTTGTGCGTGGCAGCTTGGTTGCTAGAAACGCCTGAGGCATTAATAACTTGATTATCGATGAACATCCAAATCTTACATGCTTACCGAGACCAAGCTGACGGACCTCTCCATCCCTGTAATCAAATTCTGGTTCCATATTAGTCACTCAATTCTATTAGCCAATCTACTTAAGTGCTGAGGAAAAGGAGTCACAGCTGTAGACAACATTTAGTATTCCCCTCCCTGGCTTGCCCTTTTTCCGTCCAAGGCAGCAACATTTGTCCTTGCATTCAATTGACTAATGTCCCAACAGTGTGATTCTCTGCTCCTTGGTCCTCACCCCTTCCTAAGAGCAACTCTCTCAACTCAAAGAAATTCCCCACCCTTTTACTCTTGCCCCTTGCAAGAGCTTACCTTACAGCGATTTAAAAAATGTTAACTTATTTTAAAAAGCCTTCCAGAAACTGTGTAACAGCTACAGTTTATCCTTCTCCAGACAGGGCATTAGGCGCTGGAAGGGTCACCCACTGGTCACAGATGCCCCCTACCTCTATCTCTTTTCCATCTTAAAATCAATATCACTTCACTTTAAGAAGTTGTGGTCCCTTCATCCATCATACATGCTCCCCTCCTAAAGGAGTCCTTCCTTAACTCTGTTATGTACTCTAACTATAGACCTATTGCGATCCTCCCATTTGTAGCCAAAATCTTGGAGTCTTTACTTTCATGAACATTCCGGAGGTCATTACTGCTAATTACATCCTGGATGTCTGCCAGTCACTGTTTAGATCAGGCCACTGTACTTTACATGCTCCCTCTTGTTTCAAGTCCCTCGTCCAATCCAATATTTCCTATCATTCTGAAATTAATGATACAAAGCTCTACATCCACATTTACATCTCCACCTTTATGAAGTTGATTGCTCTCTTAAGAACACCCAGGCATGGATGGCTCCAACTCAACCAGGAAGGAAAGCGTGATTGTGTTGATGGTCCTCCCTCTGGCTAGAATCACTAAGCTTTTGTCTCTTGGCTTTCCTTTTCTCTCTTTCTTCTACAATGATGATGGACTCATCCATAGCCCTCTCTTCCCAATCTGCTAATGTCAAGAAATGCCTCCTCCACCAGAAATTCCTGTTACCATGAAGGGACATCTGTGGTTGATGGAGGGCTTGTTAACGCATGCCTCAGTTATGGCAGTGCTCTCTATGTTGGTACCTTTGTCTTTCTTTGGGGATGCTTCAATTCACAAATAATGTTCTAAGCCTTGTTAAATTTGGTCATTTCTTAGCTCTCCACAAGGTGGTATATTCTTCAGAAGTGCTTTCGGGAGCCACCTCAACTATCAAGCACAAGAGATTCAAGATACATTCCCCAGAGATATCCCAGATCCTCGAAGCGTGTGCGTCTCTCTGTCCAACGCAGATGGGTGCGTCACTCAGGGAAGATGTTGCCTCGCTCTTTGGGGTCCCAAGCGTTGCAATAACCTTCCATCAACATTAGGCTAGAAGCATTGCTACTTCAAGGTCCATCTTTAACGTCATCTTTAGTTTAGTTTAGTTTATTCATTTGTATTGCGCACCAGACCTGAGGGAATGAGGGCGCAGGAGCAACAAGGTTATTCGCAGCTTGGTTACATGTTATAGTGCAGTACAGTAATTACAATGGTTTTATAGGTACAATACAGTAAATTCAATGGATAATAGATGGTTGAAGCAGTCATGCAAAAGGCAAAAGTTTACAGATTTACAAATATACATATTTACAAGGTAGATAGCGGTGAGGTGGGATGGATGGAGTTAGCGGTCATTGTTCTTTATCCAGTGTATGTAGTTGCGTCAAAAGTGTGTGCAGGTTTGGGGTGTCCTTAGAGACGGTGGTAGGGAGTTCCAGTGTTGGGCTGCTTTCACCTGGAAGCTGTTTCCACCCATTTTGGTGCGTTTGAATCTGGGAACTGTGAGAAGATTAGTGTTGGAGGTTCTGGTAGGTCTGTTGGGGGTGTGTTTACTTATTCTATCGACTAGGTAGCGGGGGCAGTGTTGTTGAAGCATTTGTGTGTTAGTGAGGCTACTTTGAGCAGGATTTTATCTGTTGTGTTGAGCCAGTTATGGGCTCTCCTAATGTTGGAGACATGTTCTCTCTTGGGGATGCTGAGCGCTGCTCTGAGAGCGTTATTTTGTAGCGTCTGTATTTTGTTAGTAACCTGTTTGCTAGCTCCTACGTAGAGGGCATCACAATAGTCCAGTTTTGATAATACAAGGGCTCTGGCTAGTATAATGCAGCTCTGGGAGGATAAGAAGGGTTTGGCTGCTCTTATAAGCTTACATGTGTAGGCCGTAGAGGATGCCATAGAGCAAACCTGTTTGTGGAAGGAGAGGGAGGAGTCGATGTATATTTCTAGGGTTTTCACTTCCTTAGCTACTTTGATCGGGTTCCCATCTATAATGAAGCTGGTGTAGTTATGATCCAATTTGGTTATGTTTGCGGTGGAACCAAGTATAATGAGTTCAGTCTTATCATCATTCAGGCATAGACTGTCAGATGCCATCCATGCCTGGATGATGAGGTACACCCTGTTCACCAAGGCCAGATCACGGTTGTAATCTCCCGTCAACGGGATGAGGATCTGGGTATCATCGGCATAATTAGTGTAGGTGATAACCAGACCATCTAGATCATAAAACAGGGGCTTCGTGAACACGTTGTACAGTGTGGGGGAGACAGATGTGCCCTGGGGGACTCCGCATGTGATGGGGATGGGGTCGGCAGCAGCTGTGGTGGAGAAGACACGCATGGATCTGTTGCTGAGGAATGACTCAATCCAACGGATGGCTTCTTGGGAAAAGTGGGCAGCTGAATCCAGGTGATTGCATAAGATTTTGTGATCAACTAGATCAAATGCCGCGGAGAGGTCAAGGAGAAGCAATAAAGCCGTTTTCCTGTTGTCTCTAAGAGTGTCAATTTTAGCCTTCAGGTCGATGAGGGCTGTTTCTGTCCCATGTTGGGGTCTAAAGCCGGAAACTAAGGAGATGGTTCAGTTCAAGGTATTTTTGAATTTGTTGGTAGGCTGTCTTGTCTAATATCTTGAGCAGGAAGGGGATGGTGGTAGTAGGTTTGTAGTTGGTGGGTGTGGAGGGGTCCAGAGAAGGCTTTTTGAGAAGGGGGAAGACCCAGGACTCTTTGAGGTTGTTGGGGATGGTACCTGAGGAGAAGGGGGTGTTGATGAGTCTTGTGATGAATGGCGAGAGGTCTCTTGTCGCATCTTTAATAATTTGTGGGGGGCAAATGTCGCCCTGACAGTTAGATGGTTTTAGGCTGAGAATGATTTTTTCCACTTCAAATGTGGAGACTTTGGAGAAGCTAAAGCGGGTGGGGTTGGGCAGAGGGTGTTGGGGCGTGGGGCGCGGGGTCGTGTTAGTGGGGTTGGTTGGTTTGGCTAAGGAGTCTTTCTTATTTTTGATTTTAGTTTGAAGACCTGCGACTTTGTTGTTTCACACAGGTGTCTGGGGTTAGCACAGGTGTTTCCAGTTCTTTAATGATCGTAAACAACTCTTTGGTGCTGGAGTTGGATTGTGCGATTCTCGGGTTGTACGACTCTTGTTTGGCAGCTATGATTTCTTTTTTGTAGTTGGACGTTATTTTATTGAGCAATTTTCTTTTTTATGGTCTGTGGGAGAGTGACTCCAAGCTTGTTCCATTTTGCATTTTTCTAATCTTTCCAGCATGTGACACCCCTCGCCTTTTACAGTGATGATCAGCACCAAAGAGTGTGTTGATTTGCAGAGCTGCGCTACATATGTCGCGCTCTGAAACACTTGTGTACGAGTGCGATATAAATAAATTATCATATCATATATCATATATGATCTCACTAACTCACTCACTCACTGGCACACCCCAGGTTCCAGCATGCAATGCGTTCCATTACAGTCACTTTTTCAAGATGTTTTAGGAGTTCTGACTGCAATGTCTTGCACGCAGGTGTTCCTTTATTCGGACTTTCTCAGGGAGCTTTGGGAGTTCTTTCTCCCCATCCCAGCACCCCTCATCTCTTTCTATTGTCTCTTCTTTAATGCACTCTAGGACCTCACAAATTCCAGCATGCATCATTTCTTTCTGTTGGCACATTCCTTTGGTTCTGTGGGAACTCGCACCCTAAGTTCCAGAATGCAGTGCTTCTTCTCAGTGTCACTTTCCCAATTCACTCTAGGCACTCACAAGGCAAGGTGCAGCATGGAGTGTTTCGTTCCCCATTCCCCTTTCTCCATGGGTTGCTCCTTCTGGGGTTAGCCCCTGTAAATCTTCCTCCCTCCCAGGGTCTTCGCCTCTTCTCTTTTTTCTTAATCCTGCCATCTGTCCATGGGCTTTCACTTTGATGCTGGTGCTGAGCAGGGCAGTCTCCTCGTCTTCCGATCTCCTCTCCTATGTCGGAGCACACTTCGTTCGGCTACAGCGACTTGTGTCTATTTGGGATATTTTTGGGGACCTAGTCCACTTCCAGACATATAACCTGCTAATGCACCTGGATTTTAGCCTTTAGCATCATTTACTGCTCTAGAACTGTGTTGTATTTTAGCTATGGGTTGTATCCTGGATGTATTGGAATCTGAGCCCACCCACCCGACCATTCAGAACACTGGCAGCACCTCAATGCACATACTCAGAACCCAACTGGCCATTCTGAACACTGGCAGCACCTCAATGCACATACTCAGAACCCAACTGGCCATTCTGAACACTGGCAGCACCTCAATGCACATACTCAGAACCAATCTGGCAAATCTGAACACTGGCAGCACCTCAATGCACATACTCAGAACCCACCCGGCCATTCTGAACACTGGCAGCCCCTCAATGCACATACTCAGAACCCATCCGGCCATTCTGAACACTGGCAGCCCCTCAATGCACATACTCAGAACCCACCCGGCTATTCTGAACACTGGCAGCACCTCAATGCACATACTCAGAACCCACCCGGCTATTCTGAACACTGGCAGCACCTCAATGCACATACTCAGAACCCATCCGGCAAATCTGAACACTGGCAGCACCTCAATGACCATACTCAGAACCCACCCGGCTATTCTGAACACTGGCAGCACCTCAATGCACATACTCAGAACCCACCCGGCAAATCTGAACACTGGCAGCACCTCAATGCACATACTCAGAACCCATCCGGCAAATCTGAACACTGGCAGCACCTCAATGCACATACTCAGAACCCACCCGGCCATTCTGAACACTGGCAGCCCCTCAATGCACATACTCAGAACCCACCCGGCCATTCTGAACACTGGCAGCCCCTCAATGCACATACTCAGAACCCACCCGGCCATTCTGAACACTGGCAGCCCCTCAATGCACATACTCAGAACCCACCCGGCCATTCTGAACACTGGCAGCCCCTCAATGCACATACTCAGAACCCACCCGACCATTCTGAACACTGGCAGCACCTCAATGCACATACTCAGAACCCATCCGGCAAATCTGAACACTGGCAGCACCTCAATGCACATACTCAGAACCCACCCGGCCATTCTGAACACTGGCAGCACCTCAATGCACATACTCAGAACCCATCCGGCAAATCTGAACACTGGCAGCACCTCAATGCATATACTCAGAACCCATCCGGCAAATCTGAACACTGGCAGCACCTCAATGCACATACTCAGAACCCACCCGGCTATTCTGAACACTGGCAGCACCTCAATGCACATACTCAGAACCCATCCAGCAAATCTGAACACTGGCAGCACCTCAATGCACATACTCAGAACCCATCTGGCAAATCTGAACACTGGCAGCACCTCAATGCACATACTCAGAACCCACCCTGCCATTCTGAACACTGGCAGCCCCTCAATGCACATACTCAGAACCCACCCGGCCATTCTGAACACTGGCAGCCCCTCAATGCACATACTCAGAACCCATCCGGCCATTCTGAACACTGGCAGCCCCTCAATGCACATACTCAGAACCCACCCGGCCATTCTGAACACTGGCAGCACCTCAATGCACATACTCAGAACCCATCCGGCAAATCTGAACACTGGCAGCACCTCAATGCACATACTCAGAACCCACCCGGCCATTCTGAACACTGGCAGCACCTCAATGCACATACTCAGAACCCATCCGGCAAATCTGAACACTGGCAGCACCTCAATGCACATACTCAGAACCCATCCGGCAAATCTGAACACTGGCAGCACCTCAATGCACATACTCAGAACCCACCCGGCTATTCTGAACACTGGCAGCACCTCAATGCACATACTCAGAACCCATCCGGCAAATCTGAACACTGGCAGCACCTCAATGCACATACTCAGAACCCACCCGGCCATTCTGAACACTGGCAGCACCCCAACCAGGCGAAAACCCCTACGAATAATACACACACAAAAATGCATGTAAATCAAATGTAAAATGCCCTGCCCTAGAATACTTTGTTGCTGTGCACACCCACATGTCCTCAACCCAAAATACATGAGTCCCAGTGCTTGCCCTGCACCCCCATGTCCAAAACTCCAACTAGAAAAAGAAAAAAAAATCCAAACAGAGATTCTGTGCGTCCCCGCAAGCACATGTCCAGAAAGTCCAAAAACAAATTTGAAATGTTTCCATACACCCATCAGTCCTCCTTAATACACGCATAAATGCTAATAGGGATACCCCCAAAGACCACACCACACCACAAACACATCATTAGAATGGACAGGCCTTAAACAAAACATTAACCCATAACCAGCCCCCTAAGGAAAAGATCTAACCCACTACTTAGATACCACAACACTAAGACAAAATACAGCAGAACTAAATACAGGCCTCACCACGACACAGACCGGCTACCCTTCATCATTAAAGTTAAGCCTCCTGCAGTCCACAAACCAGGACCAAAGATCAGGATCCAGTGGCTGCATGACGTAGGAAATCCACTCACACCATGCACAGATGACGGCCGCATACCAATTACCATCCAAACACACCCCGCACTCCCGGGATTCCTCCAGTACTTGCGTCCCAGGCTGTGCAGGGTGACTTGTAGATATCCACCTGTCAACCTCTTCCAGAGGATGATCAACGCAATTTCCCTTGCACTCCTTCTCCACAACCAGGGCTTCCCTTCCTAGGGAACCACCGCGGTGCCTTAACAGAACTCCCCCGTGCAAGTGATGAGGCTCTCCCACGCCATCCACAACGGAAACTCGTCCTCTTTGCCTCACATCACTATGGAGGCCAACGGCCCTCCTTTCACATGAACGTGAGATGCGCACCGACGTATGCCCACCTGACCCAGCAAACGTCCTCATTCCTCAAATGCCGCAGATCAGGACTAGTCCTGATGGCATCCATTCACCTTGGCCCCGACTCTCGCCAGCTACAGCCTCGCTGACGCTCACACCACCCGGGCTTTCAGCCCTCCTGGTCTGTGCTGCTCAGCCCCAGTCACCTGCCAGCCTCAGGGACCTCGTCTCTGACCTGTCTTACTGGGAGCACTGGCCCCACCCAGTCTGCCAGCCCTCAGGGACCTCGGCTTCAGCATGCCTTGTCCCTGCCTCCCACTGCTGGCAATTCTGTGGTGTGGATGAAGCTCCTGTAGGGCAGTGTCTGTCCCCTTCTGCACCTTCTGCCACAGCTCCAGCCCCTGGGACCCTTGGGACACTTTAAGACCACCTCATCGCCAAAATGTGGTAGCCTCCGCAGGTTAAAAAGATGCATGGACAGATCTTCATGCAGGGAGATTTATTGTCTGGGTCTCCATCAGATAAGTGCCATACAAGGTAAGTACTTAGACAGTAAACACTGGCACATCCACTCCAGCCAGTTCACAAATCTAACGGAGACTTTTAGAACCCAATACACACCTCTAAGAGTACAGTTCAATCCTGACTTGTAGTACCCTCCAATTGCTAAGACCCATATACAGCTCAGCCAATGCCCCTCCGTGCTGACACTTACTTACGCAGAACTGCTCTCTGATATTAGTGAACATCAAAAGTGATTGGCAGTATCCCTTGAGATTACCGGTCAGAGGTCTGCAGAGAGCTCTGCAAATGTAATTTATTGCGGATCTGATAGTCTCCTATGACCGTTTTCACCAGTGGGACAATCTACAGCTCTTCCATGACACCTATATGCTGACCTTTATATCCCCATGATATTCCAATACTGGCGCTCACATAGAACTCTTCATTGCGCTTCAAAGCTGACATTGCTCAGTCTCATCTTGTAAACACTCTCAACATCTGGAAGAGGTGCACCATAGCTGGAAACACAAGCATACCCAACAGCCTTGTTGGAGTGGGTTGCCCAGTGTCGCTTGGGCAAGACAACATTAGCTACTAAATGCTTGTACGATTTTCTGCCAGTATTGTCACGAGCAATTTTGTGACATTGGCCCTTTAAGAGAAGACGGAGGCTTGGCGACTGAAGGGCATGTGGGAGCGGGGAGGAAGAGGCCGCAGCAGGAAATGGGAAGTTAGTTTGATGTGAGAAGTTAATAAAGAACGTTGATCCGAGATCGCCTCTGTGTCGCATATACTATTAGGATCACCAAAGTGCCACCAAAACCACAGCAGATTACAGAAACTTTGCACCGGTACAAGTGCAAAGTTTGCACGGTTTTAGCACTAGGGCAAAGTTTGCCCTATTTTTAAAAACACTGGGACACATTAAAAAAAACATTGCACCTCGACAAGTGCAGTTTGGCATATTAAAAGCACCAGGACAAAAACGGCCCTAGTGCAAAAAAGATGCATTTTCACTACCTTTTTGCACCAGGGCAGTTTGCCCTAGTGCTAATATGACATGGAATGGTATTAGCACTAGGGCAAACTTTGCCATGATGCAAAAATACATTTTTTTTAACACTAGGGCCATTGTAGCCCTGGTGCTTTTAATATGCCACACAGCACTTGTCAAGGTGCAATGGTTTTTTTTAATGTGCCCCAGTGTTTTTAAAAATAGGGCAAAGTTTGCCCTAGTGCTAATACTGTGCAAACTTTGCACCTGCACCGGTGCAAAGTTTCTGTAATCTGACCAATGGTGAGGAGGGACGTCCTGCGTGTGCTTGCAGCAGATCGCCCAGGCAGCAGCCGGCGAGGTACCCAATGTGTGCGGTAAAAGCTCCCCACACCAAAGAGGGGCAGAGCAGCAGGGCTACGGTGAAGGAGGCATCTGGCAGACGGCATGCAAGGACACCGTCATCACCGGTGTGAAGGTCCCGGCGAGGGATCGCCGTGCGCACGGCTGCAAGGAGAGGCTGCACGCAGAAGAGACAAGAGGAGGTGAGAACTTCCTGGCTTGCAGCAAGTAACGCGTGCAGGCTTCTTCCGAAACAGGCTGCACCGCAAGCACAGGTCTGCCTAAAGTGAACAACAACAACGCTAACGGTGCAGATGGACGCATGGGTGCAAAGCGAAGGAAAATATTAATAAGAGAGACACATGCAATGCTCCAGTGCATGCACAATTACGAAGGGAAGTAAGCCTTCACTGCCAATAGGAAGGCAGCAAGACCTAGGCCACCAAGGACACTGTAAAGCCTGAGGAGGACGCCTGTCCATATAAGACAGAAAGACAAGACACATTAGGCAACAAGGTGGAGGCCAGGGGCCCAAAGAGACAGGACAACAGGAAACGCAAAGATAAGAGAACAGAAAGCTGGAACATGTGAGGAAACACACATATCTATGAGGAAGTGATAGCCACCAGGGAGCCTCAGGAGGGGGACATACACTACAGCAGAGGGAAGCACTACGAGGGACTGTCACCGGTGTGACATGAAGGGATCACGTGCGCAGCCAGAGAGTCATGCAGAAGGTGAAGGGACGCCTACAGAGGGAGGAAGATGGCTCAGGAAAGGCACAGAGGAGTGAATGCAGGAGACATGATTGGGTGAGACAGGAAAGGGGCCAATCCTACAGCCATGGAAATGTTCACAACGCCCAAGAGTCTGCTTACCCAGGAGTGCAGGCAGCCGCCATGACCAGCATTTCCTCCAGAGCTGCGTTTTTGAGGAGACTAGAGCCGTTCTCACTACAGCCACAGCACGACCTAGGACCAAGATGGGAAGAGTGGCTTGAGGAATTTAACGACTTTATAAGAGCAGTGGACGACCACGACTCACCCAACATGAGTGACACATTTACCAACCTTGCAGGAAAAGAAATAAAAAGCATCCTGAAGACGATACCACCGCAGGAGAGGAGCAGGCATGAGATGACTATTGCTGCTCTGAACAAGAAATGTATATTTCTGCCGAATAGGGAATATGAGAGATATTCCTTGAACCAGTGTGCACAACTGCCCCACGAAACGATAGGAGAATTTGTCATCAGGCTTAAGAAAACAAATCACATACTGTGACTTTGCAAACTTCTCAGACAATGAGGCCATCAGGCTTAGGATCATAGAAGGTTGTACATAGTCAATATTCTGAAAGCATCTCTTGAAGAAACCAATCACCCCCCCCCCCCCGAGGTAATTGACCTGGCCAGAGTATACGAGAGGGTGGGCGTCCAAGCCACGGCCATAAAAAATTCCAAGAAAAGCAACAACGATGCAGCGATGCAGGCCACACTGCACCCAGGCAAACTCATGGAGAACCCTACCAAAGACACCAGGGGAAAGACAGTGTTACAGATGCAGATTTGAGTTTCCCCACCGAGGTCAGTGCCCGGCACTGGGACAGATGTGCATGCAGTGTGGGCAGCAAAATCATGTTCAGTCAATGAGCAAAGAAAGGACACCAGCTCTTCAGGGATACAAGCCCACACTGACGCAAGAGGCAGCAAGACGCCAAGAATTGCCTCAAGGGAACAGCAACATATGAGGGACACTTTCAGAGGTCCCGGCCAGGCCGTTCCAATGCTCCTTTTATACCCCAAGCCAAGATGATCTGAGCGATGGAAGATCTCAGTCAGCAGATGCTGCATCCATACCCTGAGGATCCAGAATACCCTCGAGGGCCGGGGGAACCATACACATACCAACAGGACACCCCCGATCCCTGCTATGCTGTGGACCCATATGAGAAGCCATACATATAGCAAGGGGAGGACGACTATGCCCAGGTGATCCCTACAGCAGAGAATATGTGCGGCTGATCAGTGCAGAAGCTGACGACGGCACAGCTCCAAGAGTGATGCTTCAAATAGAGGGACGGAACACGGACCCATCAATTCATCGCTGACACGTGAGCCACTGTCAGCTTGATGAACGCAAGTGACTCACCTGATAAAGGAACACTATCTGCTTACTCCCTCCCATGCCTGGATATTCGAATGGGGAGGCAACCTCCCACTTCAGTCGACAGGACATTTCCAGTGCGTCCTGCACCAAAAGTTGCATCATTTCAGTGATTGTCCATGTGACCAAAGTCCCATGGCTGGAAGATGCCTACTGAGATACCGCACTGTCCGAGCCCTGTCCCTCATTGACATTCATTATGACAAATCAGGGATTGTGCAGGGCCGCCCAGTAGGCAAGAGTTACGTCCACATAGTGATTGACAAACCACTGGCACTCCAGCTGATAAAGGATCAGTTCCCAGTGCTCTTTGAAGGGGTTGGTGTGCTGAAGGACTCAGTGATAACACTCCACGTGGACCTGACAGTGACCCCTGTGCCACAACATCATGTGGAGAAGGCTTCCATCTGCAAGCACAGGTATCCAAGGAACTTCAACTACTCCTCGACAATGACATCATCGAGAGGGTGAAAGGGCCCACACCATGGGTATCGCAGCTTGTAGTGGTGCAGAAGGACAATGGACAGATATGCTTGTACATTGACATGTGCACCTAAACACCACAATACAGAGGGGGAGACATCCAGACCCAGACTCCAGACTCATCACGACATTTGCCAGCAACGGCGGGCTGTTCTGTTATAAGAGGCTAAACTTCGGGATATCATCAGCTGCAGAGATATTCTAGGAAACCATCCGAAGGCTGATCTCCCCAGTGGTGGCAGCATTTATTTGCAGTGATGATATCCTGGTATTCAGAACATCCCAAGCACAACATGACAAGGCGCTGCTCGAGGTATGCGAGATTCTGCAGATGGCGGGCCTCACCCTTAATGGGGCCAAGTGTAACATCAATAGGCCCAGCTTGAAATTCTTTGGGCATATTTTTTCTGACCAGGAATGATGGCAGATGCGGACAACAGCAGTGCAAATGTGAACCTGGCACCACAGAAGCTAGGTCTTTTTTAGGAATGGGAGGGTACTGTGCCAGATACCGCCCCATCTACGCCACCCTCACAGACCCTCTGCGGAAAATGGTGAAGAAGGATGCACCATTTCAGTGCGGCCATGACTGCAGAAGTGACTTCCAGACTATCAAAGACAAGCTTGTCACCACTCACAGAGTGGCCTACCTTGACCCCATGTGGTATACCAAGATAACAGTGGATGCCAGTACTGTCGGCCTGGGGGCCATTTTGGCCCAGAGCAAATAAGAGATACAACCAGTAAAGCACATCGTAGCCTATGTCAGCACTCTCTCCCCCACTGAGAGGGCATACTCACAGGCTGAGAGGGAGAGTTGGTGGCTCTGTGGGCCTGTGAGATGTTCCATCACTTTGGGATTGGGTGTCGAGTCGCCCTTGTGACCAACAACCAAGCTTTGCTGTCTCCGTTCGAGAATCCAAAAACCTGTATGCCCCCATGGAACGAGCGGTGGGACATCAGAGTACAGGAGTATGACTTCTATATTATTCACAAGCTGGTGGTGCAGTCCAATCCAGCGGACTACCTGCCCAGGCACCACAGGGAGGGGGGGGCGGGGGTCAGGTGAATGACACGCTTGAAAAGGAGTCTGAGTACTATATCCTCTGCCTATCAGAAAACACACTCCACCGGACACTCACCATGGCAATGTTAATCGACAAGAGCAGGGACGATGCCACCATCAGAGCAGCAGTTCACCTGATCAACAAAAAAGTGGAGGAATTATAGAAGTGAGCTGCAGGTGACCAGTGAGATTGACATGAAGGAAATTGAGAGGCTGGCCAAAATACAAGGGGAACTATCACCACCGATCAAGAAATCTTACTGAGAGGCAGTCGCCTGGGGTGCCCAAGACTGAGGAAGGTCATTGTAAATCTGGTGCACGAGGGCCATCGGGGACTCGGCCCAACACAACGAAAATACTATAAAACCTGGTGTGGTCCCCATATATGGATACAGTGGACGACATGCTCACACATTGTCAGGCCTGTTAGCATGTGGCAGCAGCCTCGTCCCCATGTCCCCTCAGGGTCATGCCGCTTGCCCAGGGCCCATGGGAAAGGGTTGCGATAGACTTCTATGGCACTCTCGGAGAGAGGGAGGATGTCTATTAGTGGCCATAGATGAATACTCCCGCTTCCCGGTTGTGAAGCATGTGACATCCACAGCGTTCCACAGTGTGGTGGGAATACTCAACAAATTGTTCAGCGAGTGGGGAGTGCCAAATGTGGTGAGAACATACAATGGACCCCCATTCCGGAGCCATGATTGTATGAAGTTTGCAGCCCACCTGGGCTTCCAATACCAAAAGGTCACACCACTGTGGCCACAAGAGAATGGAATGGGATGGTGGAGTGGTTCATGTCTATCATCAAGCAGACTCACCAGAAAGCACTCATTGACCAGGTGCCGTTCCCACAAGCCTTATGCCAGATGCTGAGGAGCTACGGAAGCACAACGCACAAGGACACAGGGAAGACCCCGATGGGAATCATGATCCGATACAAACCCTGGTCTCGTCTTCTACAATTTGAGGACTATACTGAGGAGCAAGATGAAGAGATCAGGAAGAAGGACACAGAGAGGAAGACAAAGGCGGAGATGTGGGCCATCCGCCACAGAGCGGCCCACAATATACTGCTGCCAATCAGGGATGACATCCTTGTTTGCCAAAAGCAGAAACAGAAAACAGACACATCGTACGACCCACACTCCTTCCAGATAGTAGCTTTCAAAGGATCCATGGTCACGGCCAAGCGTGAAGGACGGGACATCACCTGCAATGCGTCATTCTTCCGCAGACTCCACACCTCAAACCCGGAAACCGAGGGCCCCCTGAGAGGTGAAGAAGATCACGCCGGGGCAAGAGAGACAGACTTGGGGGATGAGCCCAGAGAACTGCCTGTGACCGAAAGGAGGGCCCCTGCAGAGACAGGAGCACGAGGGTCACCTGCAATGCAGACGGGCCATCAGGAACATGTATCACAGAAACATTGCATCAGTGCAAGTACAATATTGCACATTATTAGCACTAAGGTATGTTTGTAATGCATTTTGGCATTTTGGCACTAGTGCAATGTTTGCCCTAGCTACTGATATTCTAGAAGTAGGACTAGACATAGTTCTGTCAATGCACCTAACTTCTAACATGTAGCCCCTCTCATGGTATTTGAGTGCTGACATTCACATACAAATCTTTGAATGCATCTCAATTGTGACCATTGCTAGCACATATAATTTACAATGCATGCCTACATCACAATCCCGGTAGTGTTAGATACAGTTCATCATTTATGTATCATGACCTATAAACTCCTCTTCCTCTGCTCCCCTTCGAGCCCCTTTCCTTTCCTCCTCCCACTCTTGGATTAAAGGGGTCTGACCGTCTCCTGTAAATCTTGTCTGAATTCGGCCGTGACGACCAGAGTTGCTGTTACCTGTTGCATGCAGTTCGTCCAATGACCATGAGATGGCGATATGTATTTATTTTGTAGCACTCGCTGGATCTCTAATCGACAGGGAGTTGTTTCTGGTGCGCGGCTAGTGCAAAGTGCTTAAAACCGCACTGACAGCCTCAAAGTGCCGAGACATGTGTCTTATTTTCAAAGCTAGAACAGTTTAATTTTCTCAACATGACCGCAGTAGTTGTGAAGCGGCAGTGAGGGCACTTATCAGAAAGCATAGGGTGCCATGAGTCAGGAGAGACGTGCGCTTTCTTCAAAACGTTGATGACCAGCTGGCCCCACTGATAAGAAACGTGGCACACAAAAGCGACCTGCCACGCACTACCAGCAGGTACTCTGCAAGGCCTTAATTATAGGAAGCCGGAAGTTACCTCCGGAAAGAGGCACTCTTGAACCGACGTTATCAGAGCCGAGGTATTTCTCACGAGCAATCTTCTAGGCTCGCCATTTACAAGTATAAGGTACTGGAAATGAGGCATTTAAATGTTATTTGGGAATCAGAAGCACCTGCAAATAGGTTCATCGAGGGCAGAGGCATGGGGCTGTGTTGAGGCCTCCTTGCAACTTTTGCACTGCGCCAGCGGCACCACGAATTGGAGATGCAAAAACTTGCTGTTGTAAGAATATTCTCGACCCTACACTAAAGTTACTTCTTTGTTCCTTTATTCCAGTTACACTTTAGTCACAGGAGAGGAACCCACTGGCTCCCACCACCCAGGCTACATCTTCCAACATACGCTGTGCAACAAGGGGCACAAAGTTAAGGTGGACATGCTTCAAATGCAAGTGCTGAATTAAAACAATGTGTTGGTGTTAAATCTGATCACCTTTACTCTCTCAATCAAGGTTTTATCACTGAGTATGTATAATTTATGATTTTTTTTATTGCAAAGTTTTTGGATAACCAAAATCAATTAATAAAATAAAAAATAGAATATGTATATCTAGGGAAAAAACTTTGTTTAACACAGAGTTAATTTGATCAGATTTAAAGCAACAAAACCCTTGAAATTTGTAGAGTCAGCTTCCCCGTGAGCTGTCTCTCGGCATCCCACATAGCCCTGCAGGAGTTACTGGTCGGCGCGGGTGGAACGCGAGGCAGAGCAATGGTTGTGAGGAGTCAGCAGAGCTGGTGTTAGCAGGGCTCCCTTTATGTATGCATATATACTTTGATCGCAAATAAAATACAAAGTAATTATCCCCCTTTACTGAGTCTGTGTCAGTCCCATGTCTACAAATTGGCGATGAGAAACGCGGTTGCGGGAGCCCTGCAATGTCGTGGGAGACCTAGTTACCCAGGTGCATGCTGATCCTGCTGGGAGGAGGGTCTGCTTTATTTACCTTCCCCACTACGGCTGTATACCGTGCCACGCAGTGTTTTAAGCCAGAAGAAGCGACCTGTGTGCGCACACTTAACTGCCCCCCATTTAACTGCCTCAGCCCCAGCCTCCAGCATTAGAGGAAAGGACATAAGTCACTTCTGTTGCCTTGTTGGGTTCAGCAGGGCAGAGAAGTTTGAGGATTTTCCAGATCTCTCAGGAGAGGAAGGAGTGGATCTCAAAGAGTATGAGAAGTCTGTCTAAAAAATGGAAAAGCACTATGAAAAAAGCTGAACACTATATTGGAACGTTACAAGTTATGAAAACGTAGTCAAGAGGAAGAGGAGAGTGTGGGAAAATATATTACGTGACTAAGGAAACTTGCAAGAGCATGTAAGTTCAACCAGCAATTAGACGAAAGACTGAGAGACCAATTTATGTATGAGTGCATTAGTGGCGAAGTTAGAGAAAAGATATGGGCAGAGGATGATCCACCTCTTCATACTGTCCTACGGATTGCAAAGGAAGTAGAACACACTGAACATGCTGCAGACCGTATTGTAGGAGTCAGCCTTAAAATCTGAGCTGTGCAAAAAGGCAACTACTCCAGTGATTCTGACAGTTGCGATTACGGGCCTGAATGCTGGTAGTTCTGCAGAAAGGAAGAGATTCTCCAAGGACAGACCTTATAGAGGGAGAAGGAACTTTGAAGGAAGAGGAAGGTTTAACTATCAAGGAAGATGTGGTAACACAATGATGTGCTTCAGGTGTGATAGTGCATCTCACTGGGCGAAATTATCTGGAATGCCTGGCTTTAAGGATCATTTGCAAAATTTGCAAAGGTAAAGGACACTTAGCAAGGTGCTGTCATGTCAAGAGATCCACCAACTGGATTGGGAGCGATCACAGCGAAGAAGAAGTAGAAAAGTGTGCCCATTTGGTAGCAGATGAAGTTAAAGAGTTGGCTAGCCCAAGGGCACCTGTTTCTGTCAATGGAGTCTCCACAATGATGATGATTGACTCAGGGCTAAGTAGACACTGATGCCGTAGAATTCTTGGGAGAAATTGGGACTCGAATATTTTAATGAAGTCGACATATGCCCCACAGCCTATGGGGCAGTGGCCAGTGACCTATTGGGTTGATTCAATGCGACTCTGTGTTTCAAGTGCAGGAAAACCACTGGAAAAGTATATGTTTTAGAGAAAGGAGCTACACCCCTACTAAGCTGGACACACCAAAAGAAGCTCTTGGTCAAACTTGATCTTAATGCAGAAGATGCAGTCTTGTTGATGGGAGGAGCATCAGAAGGGACAAATGTGATGCATGAAATTTTCCAAGACAAGGTTGGATGTTTACAGGGATTTGGCAAAGAATGCGGAACATACCTTTCTCAATGAGAGATGCGGTAAAGATGGAGTGGAAGAAGTTGGTGGAACAGGACATCATTGAAAGCACTGATGCCTCAGAGTGGGTCTCTCCCTTGGTTGTGGTGAGGAAAAGCTCAGGGAAGATACAGCTTTGTGTGGCTATGAAGGAATTGAACAAATGCATTGTACACAAAAGACACCCAATGCCAAACATTTAAGAAATCATCTTGACCATGGAGCCTGCAGGTTTTTTCTCCACATTAGACTTCACTTGAGCCTATCACCAAGCGAAATTACATAAGAAGTCCAGACATTTGTCTGCCTTTAAAATGCCAGAAGGCCTATTTCAGAATAAGATAATGCCCTTTGGTCTCATCTCTGCAGCCTGACAGTTTTTCAGAATATCATGTTTGGAATATTTGATGGAGATCTGGGTGTCCTCTTCTTTTAGGATGACATACTGGGCTATGTGGACAACCGAGAAGAACACAACAAGAGACTTGAGTGTGCGTACAAGAAATTGCATGAATCAGGAATGGCACTCGGTAGAGAGAAGTGCAGAATTAACAGAAGTGAAATTAAATACCTAGGACATATTATTTCAAAGGAAGGCATTCGTCCTAAGAAGAATTTGTCAGAAGCTTGTGAAGAGATGCCTGCAATGACTGGCCGAGATCAGCTGCAGACATTCTTGGGAATGGCCGAACATTATTCAAAATGTGTTAATAATTTTGCTACACACGCTGCCAATATGAGAGAGTTACTTGTAATTGCCCCACAAAAGCTTTGACATCTGAAGAAAATGGCACTGGAACAAGACCAGAGGAAAACGGATGCCCGGATGTTTCACAGTCATCTTTAATACAGGTTCAGAAAGATAAACTGGAAGCACACATAGAGCTACTACAATCATCTTGCTTTTATAGGCATATGTCAATGCAAATTCAGGATGAACTTCCCAATTGGCTCTCTTAACTAGCATATAAATCCTACTAGTCTACAATTGGCTGGCTTGCTTGTCAATCATCAAACCACATTGGCTCATCTTGGCAAGCACTAGTTGACTGACACATAATCTGATAAGATTGCGTGAGACTCAACCAGACCTTATTATAAATCCTTTTATCGCTTGCCAAGATGCAGCCCCTTATCTAATTCTCAAGACCGCCAAATTCACCTGGCAGGATATACCGTGGAAACCCTCTATGAGAAAATCTTACTTGTTGCCAAGTAAGCAGCTGTTCCATCTAATTGGTAGATTTCCCATGCACTTATCTGACTTGCTATCAATCATTATCTGCTTTTCCTGCCACAAAAATATAAATATACCAATCCCAGCCATGCTTATTTACAGTGCACTGCTGCCAAGGAAATATTCATTATTCTGCATGAATGAAGGCCTTTTGACACCATTTTATTTCTGGCATCCATCTTTGACTCTATCCCAACCTGTTTAGCCTGGATACTCGGCCATACTACCAAACGGCAAACCAATCTACTTTTATACATAACTCATTTTCTATCCAGTTTACAGACTATATATTTACATATTCATGATGTGCGTGTAATACCTGAGACACCCTTTACTTCCTGGGTCATTCTGACCCCCCAAAATATATGTCGCCTTATATGCACTCTTTGTCGTCAAAAAGCACTATAATTCAGATTTTTGCAATACTGGAACCACTGATCAGCCTGGCATGTTACCTGTATTCAATTTGAGGGGGGAGGGATCTAGGACCTCCTCTACATATTCAAGAGCAAAGGAGAATTTTTGTGGAATGATGCCTGCAAGGCGAGTTTGCACTCATTAAAGTTGCCTTAGCAAAAGCTCCCATTTTGCAGAACTATAAAAGAGGAAGGGCCACAATTATCACAACCAATGCTAGCAATGTTGGTTTGGGGCTGTGATGACTCAGGTGAAAGAGGGTACAGAGTACTTGATGGCTTTTGTTTTGAGACTATTGAAAGGACCTTAGAAGAACTATGCCACCATTGCAAAGGAGGATTTGACTGTTAAGTGGGTGGCGGAAAAGTTCCAAAGTTTTGTGAGGGGCACAGAATTTGAGTTTCACAAAGATCATAAACCCTTGGTTTAAAGAATTACATCGAAAGGTTTGGTGAAAGTATCAGGAAGGATTAGAAGGTGGGTGTCTCGTCTGCAAGAGTATGACTGCACTGTAAAGTACACAGCAGGTGAATAGAACTCTGCTGCTGACTGTTTATCGAGGATGTCATCTGTTGATGAAAGGGGAAATGAGGACGAAGACAAAGAAGAGGTGTTGGAGATCAGTGACAGCTCGGTTTCCCATTAGGAATGGGAAAGAGCGATGCATGATGATGAGAAACTAAGTCAAGTAATGACTGCAGTGTTAAGAGGAAAGCGCAACAAATACCAGGCACAGTTCCTGGGCCTCAGGGGTTTATGGGAAGTGAAGGATGAGCTGTTGATTCGGAATGGCCTGCTGTTGAGAGGCAATGAAATAATTCCACGAAACACCTGGTAGAACTGAGAGCACTGTCAGGGATTGTATCATTTGCAAAATAAGTGATAAAGTGTGTGTGAAGTGTCCCATGGCAGTGACTGACATCCCTATGGAGCAGTGGGTCAATATCGGGATGGATGTAATAGGTCCCATCTGGTGCGATGAAGTGCAATCATTCTGTTTGGTGCTTTTGGATCTGCTCACGAGATGGGCAGATGTATTGGTCACAGACAGTGTGACCTCAGCAAGAGTGGTTGAACTCATTGAGGGGTTATGTGGTAGGGCAGGTTACTCCAGAGTCATAGGGACTGATAATGGTACCCATTTCAGATCAAAGGAATGGAGTGACTATTGCGGCATACATGTCATCACACAAAAAACTGTGCCATCTACCACCCACAGACCAAAGGGATGCTGGCGTGCTTTAAAAGGGTTTGGAAGGAAACGATCAGGTGGGCCTGGGTGAGTAGGCGGAATTGAAAGGTTGCTACATGGGAGACTGTGAGAGCTCAAAGGTTCACCACGCACAGTACCACTGGCATGTCGCCTTTCAGTCTCAGTAGGGAGAGGAATGCAAACACTAAGCTTTTTCCCCTGTGGATAGGTCAGCTTGCTCTGGCTGAAAAGAAATAGAAGGGTGTGAGAGGGAACATCTCAAGAAGTCAGCTGAGGAACAAGGAGTTGTAAGATCAGAGTGGAGTCAGAGAGAAGGTGTCTCCAAGTGCTGTGGATTTGGTGAGGATCAAGCTTCCCCCAGCCCTTCAGCTTGCAAGTGGTAAGATCAAATCAGGGTCATGGGGAAGGCGCTAATTACGGTGCCGCAAATTGTGGTACCGTAATTAGCACCCTGGTCCCTTTGCGGGTTGGTTTTTAACGCCTGCTAAACAGCAGGCGTTAAAGTACCTACCCGCAAAGGGACCTCGTAGTAAGGCGGTAAGGGTTAACGGTCACCGGTGCCATTACCGTGACCGTTAACCCTTACCGCCTTCCATGTAATGAGGCCCTATGTACAATGAGGTTATGCATCTATGGGAACGTTGTCGGACGGTCTCCGTGAAGAAATGAGTATGTGTAGAGTCAGCTTTCTCATAAGACATCTCTCGGCATCCTGTGCAGCCCTGCAGGAGTTGCTGGACTCGCTGGTGGAATGCGATGCAGGGAGCGACAGTTGCAGGGAGGCAGCAGAGCTGGTGTTAGTAAGGATCCCTTTAGGTATACATATATACTTTGATTTCAAATAAAATACAAAGTATTTATCCCACTTACCTGAGTCTGTGTTGGTCCCATCTCTACAAAATTCGGCAATGGCATTTGAAGCAAGTCCATCTTAACCTTGCACCCCCTGTTGCGCAGCATACCACCACAACGATAGCATCACAGACTTTCAAGAGTTTTGTTATACTATAGTTTCTTTGGGGCCTAGTAGCCCTGGCCTTTGGCCATGGCCATTGTGCATGTTGAACCAATAGGTTTCTTGTAGACCATTAGCCATGGTGTTCTGCTTGGTTGTATACGAATTGTTCGTTTTACAACTGTTCGAATTACAATTGACCTTTTCACAATTGAACGAATTTTGAAGGTCAATTGTAACATATATGTGGGGGGAAACCCTCCACAACCCCCACCCAACGCCAAACCCCCCAAAACCCCTATATATATATATATATGTATGGTCAATTGTGAAAAGGTCAATTGTGACCCTTTAAATTCGGTCAATTGTTCATTCGAACAATTGTAAACAAACAATTTGGGTAATACCTTCTGCTTTGTACATTGTGCATATTGCACCAATAAGTTTCTTTGGGGCCCACTAGCCATGGCACTCAGCCGTGGCCACTGTAAATGTTGCAATAATATGTTTCTTTGGGGCCCACTAACCATGGCTTTTGCCCATGGACAGTGAGCACAGTCTTTGGCCATGGCTTCATTACATGTTGCACCAGTAGGTTTCTTTGGGGCTGAATAGCCATGACCTACGACCATAGCCACTGTGCATGTTGCATTAATGGGTTTCTTTGGGCGCCATTAGCCATGGCTTTCATTAGTGATGTCATCAGTGATGTCATCTGTGATGCCATCATTGTCATACGCTGTGCAAAAGGGGCACAAAATTAAGGTACAGCCCATTGAACATGTTGCACCAATACATTTCTTTGGGGCCCACAAGCCTTGGCACTCAGCCAGCTCCACTGTACATGTTGCACCAATACTTTTCTTTGGGGCCCAATACACATGGCCTTCGACCATAGCCAGTGGCAACGGCCGAAATATGCTGCACATATAATATGTTTCTTTGGGGCCCACTAGATATGTCTTTTGGCCATGGACAGTTGGCAAAGCCTTTGTCTCTGGCCACTGTGCATGTTGCACCATTACGTTTCTTTGGGGCCCGCTAGCCGTTGCCTTCACCCATGGCCACTGTATATATTACACCAATAGTTTTCTTTGGGGCCCACTAGCTATGACCTACGGCCATAGCTACTGTACATGTTGCACCAGTATGTTTCTTTGGGACCCCCTAGCCATGGCCTTCATCAGTGATGTCATTGGCAATGTCATCTGTGATGGAATCATTGTAGTCATATGCTGCGCAACAAGGGGCGTAAAGTTAAGGTAGACCTGCTTCAAATACGAGTGCTGAATTTTATGGGTTTGTTGCATTAAATCTGATCACCTTAGCTCTCTCTTAACTAAAGTTTGTTCACAAAATTACAAGGGTTGTGCTATACTATAGTTTCTTTGTGACCCACTAGCCATGTAGTGGCCACAGCCTTTGGCCATGCCCACTGTACTTGCTTCACCAATACATCTCTTCGGGGCCCAATAGCCATGGACTTCAGCCCTGACCAGTGGCTACAGCCTTCTGCCGTGGCACGGTACATGTTGCATCAATACGTTTCTTTGGGGCCTACTAGACATGGCCTTTGACCGTGGCCACTGTACATGTTGCACCAATAAGCTTCTTTGGGGCCCACTAGCCCTGTCCTCTGGCCATGGCCACTGTACATGTTGCACCAATAGGTTTTCTTTGGGAACCACTAGCCATGGTCTTTGGACGCTGTACGTGTTGGACCAATACGTTTCTTTGGGGCTCACTAGCCATGGCACTCAGCCATGGCCACTGTACATGTCGCACCAATACGTTTCTTTGGAGCCTGCTAGACATGGCCTTTGGCCATGGCCAGTGGCCATGGCTGAAACATGTTGCACCAATACTTTTCTTTGGGGCCCATTAGCCCCCTATCACTGTTTGGTTTGTGTGACGCATTTTCTTTTCCGAGGTGGACTTAATTGAAATGAGAGTGCTGAATTTGTTGCGTTAAGTCTGATCACTGTAACTCTTTCTTAATAAATGGTTTTCACTGAATTTCAAAGGTTTTGCTCTACATTAGTTTCCTTATGACCCACTAGCAATGGTCTTCTGCTGTGGCCGCTGTACATATTGTACCAATAGCTTTCTTTGGGACCACTAGCCACGGCCAATGTGCATGTTGCACCCATAGATTTCGTTGGGACCTACTAGCCATGGCCACTGTACATGTTGCACCAATAGCTTTCTTTGAGGCCCACTAGCCATGGCCTTCAGCCGTGGCCACTAAACATCTTGAACCAATACATTTCTTTGGGGCTCACTAGCTATGTGGCCATGGCTAGTGCCAAAAAGACCCATTACCCACTGCCCAGTAGATGTGATCAGTGTAGTTGAAAAATCTCATTTTTGTTTCACTCTCCCGATTCCCATAGGATTCCCACAATAGTCTCCCAATAATATATATATACATATTCACTAAAAAAATCTGGTTAAAGGTATGTTATGGTTAAGTTGCACTAATAAAAAACCTATGAAATTCAATGACAAAACATTGCTAAAGCGACGTTATGGTTACAAGTAAATGCGAAAAACCTCAGAAATTTGCCAGTTATGGCAGTATAAAGAACCATAACTCATCCCACCACCGTGCACTGCTAAAACTAACACCTAGGACATCAAAGATGAAATCACAATTGTCATTGATGACATCACTGATGACATCACATATACAATTAATTTTGATGAAAAGTCCCTACAAGGGGTTGTGTTTGTAATGGTGGTAACAAGATGTTAGGGGTGATCGGGAGACATATCCTGAACTACTTAATGAATTAAACAATGAACCCATCGAAACAAAACATTATATTGGAGTCTTGTTGTTAATCATATACACACATCGGCAATGGCTGCAGCATGCACCATAGAGGTACAATATTTCTAATCTGGTAATTTTGGATAGTGAAATAATGAATGGTACCTTATCAGAGTTTTGAGTAATGTTAAACATGGAATAAATAGCTAATAATTTAAGATACAGTACATACTTGGGTTAGTACAAACAATACATATGAAGATCCGCAAAGCATACAAATCAGAAACACATATAGGGAAACTAAAATAAGGAAGAAAGAAACAACATCTCCAGAAAATGTCAATAACATTATAGTTCAGAATTGTGTGTTTGAGGCCTCCTTATTGCCCCATATATGTACACCATGAGCTGAGACCAAACCCTAAGGAAAGTACTTTAAGAAAATATTACAAGGTTAACATCTAGATATATAGCACCTTTTGAATTTCAATATTCTGACTGTGAGTGAACAAAACCACCTGGCCTAGATATGTCAGTGAAAAAAAGCAAGTGGCCCAGATTTGTGATGACATCAATGACATTTGTGATGTCATCTTTGATGTCCTGGGTGTTAGTCTTAGCAGTGCACAGTAGTGGCGCGAGTTATGGTTGCTTAGCTTACCATAACTGGTAAATTTCGTAGGTTTTTCGGTTTTACCTGTAACCATAACGACCCTTTAACAACGTTTTTTCAGTGAATTTCATGGGTTTTTACCACTGCATACTTACTCTAGTATGGCAATATTTTTGTCCAATATACAAAGTTTCACCTTAAAACTCTGCCTTTTCCCACCTTCTAGAATAATTTTGAACACTTCTATATACCTTTTGCAACTTTTTCCACTGTTTTTACATTCATCAGCGGCCACGGACATCTGACGTCATCGCAGACTTTCTGAACTGTGTCACGTGACCACGTGCTCTTGCGCGGCATGATGACGTGTATGCGAACACACCCACACTTTGCAAATGGGTCCGTGCTTCGCAGACAGTTCAGAATTGCATTTTCTGCTGATCTAGCAACTTTCAAGCTCAAAATTTACCCCTGCACAGCTCCTACATCTATTCTTACTCATTATCCATTCATAATCTAGCACAGAGCACATACTTGGAAGAATATTATCAAAAGTGCTATTTATCTTAAAAATGGCATCAGCTATTGCCATCCCTCCTCCCCAAGAGCCACCACCACCACCAGCTCGAGGACCTACACAACAAAAAAAGTGCAGTGCTTCCAAAGACAATGAAGGGGACCAAGAAGATGAGGTAGAGGATGTGCCTACCTCTAGTACTCAGAGAGAATCATGGGTGTGGCAGTTCTTTGCCACTGTTGGGAATGTGCCAAAGGCTAAAGCTACAACAATAAAATGCACTGAGTGTAACTTTGTACTCAGTCGTGGACTACCTGGACAGTACTCCTAGGGGACCACCTTCATGCCCCACCACACCAAATCCAACCACTGTAATGCTCTCAGCAAGGTTGTTCCTTTCTTAGCAAGCAGAAGGCTGTCTTCCTCCACCTCATCTTCCTTAACCAATACTGTAACCATATAGCCTACTTCTGTGGGACACAAAATCCCACCAGCTACCTTGTAAGTGATAAAAGAGGCTGTTGATCCATATCTTTTGAAGACAACTGTCCTCTGTATATACTGCAACACCACTCTGCAGGGGGGAGCAATATTGAAGTGCTTTTAAAGCTGTAATCAAGGAGCATGAGAAACACTGCACCCTACCTTAGAACCAATAGATGCGCAACATCTTCCCATGTCCACCTGCCCCTGCATATTAGTGCTTGGGGCCTCTTTCCTCATTACCCTCCTCATCTTACGTTCTAACCTCTCCTTCAAAAAAAAATTATCAAAAAACAACAGAAGAAAGGTTTCTTTAGGAACCACCTTTCACAGTTAAAGAATAAAAAAAAATCTCATAGACTCCATCCACTTTACATTTCTCAGTAAAGTACATAGACTCAATAAGATTTCCCAACATTTCCATTAGCATTTTGTGTTATGCTAATGGAAATAATGCGACGTTCATCTCCCGTTCCAGGGACTGAAACGGGGGATAAGGTCATGGCAGCCCAAGTTATCGACCCAAGTGAAGCAAAGGCAAATAACAAAGGCTCTGGACCGTTATTCCCCGTTCCAGCCCCTGGAATGGGGGATGAAGGCCATTAGCACCTGGGTTCCCAAAGCAGTAACCCGGGGTGCTGGTCAAAAGGGTTTTCTTCCTACACCGGGACGCGCATGGCATCCTGCTGTAGGAAGGAAAACACTTTTCCAAAATGGCCACCATGGAAAGGGAATGTGGGGCTCCGTACAGAGCCCCTCTTCCGTTTCCATGGCAGCCTGCAGAAGGCGGCAGAAGGCGAATAGAGAACCCTATGACCATATTACCATCAGCACAGATCCATGGCTACCGTAATACTAATTTCTGTGCAGTAATCACATTATTTAATGTATTTCACAGTACACAGTTTTACATGCCTTTATGATTCCATGCCCTCAACTGTACCTTTGTATAATTTAAATGTTAAAATCTTGTTAATATGTTCTGTTGAGTATGTAAAAAAATGTATGTGTACCCGTGGTTGCAAGCAAAAGTTCATACCCGCGGCTGCTACCACTCCAATTGGATGTTGTGCATTTTGGCGGGTTCACCTAGCCGTGGGTATGAACACCCCCTATTAGCCACAGCTATACGTGTATATATTTTGTGCAGTGATCATATAATTTTATGGATGTTACACCACTGAATTTTACATGTCTTCCTGATTCGATGCCATCACATACATAAGTGTGTGCATACCGCTGCTATAATTCGTTTGTTAATAGCTGGGGGTAGCATAGTATGTGAACAATGATTTATAAAAGAAAATGGTTTTAGATGTTATTTCATTGTATTTCTGTATGTAAGTGCTAAAACTAGTACTTCATTTTTGTCCTTTAGCAAGTTATGACTACGTACAAACGAGGATAGATCTTGATGGTTTTGTACAGAAGTTATGCCTAAAATAATTCTTCATGAATAATCCTTACAAAAACAAACCCACACCTAAGTTAACTGGCCGCACGGACATAACTATTGCGGAATTGGGTACCCTCACTACCCGCTTCAATTTGGAGCATGGCGAGTGCAGAGAACGGGATGAAGATCCTGTAGATTTGGCGCGCACGGGAATAAGCACAGAATGGCCATCATCGAGTAAGTTAAAGTCAAAATCAAAATGTAACCCTTTTGGCATCCTGAATAGTCATATTGAGGACTTTCATGATGTATTCTTGGACGATCTAAAAAGCATATGAAGAACTGAAAGGTTCCATTGGCGAAGCAATATGTCTAAAAAACACAAGAAATTGCGTGAAGAATTGAGTAAATTGCCGAATTGCATAATAAAATCAGCCAATAAAGGCAGCAATATTGTCATACAAAACAAACATAAGAGAGGCTCACAGGCAACTATATGATGTCAAATGTTATGAATGATTAGACATCAATCCCATTAAAGATCTGGAAATTAAAGTGTGGGCCTTTAATGGAATGGCAAAAAGTGATAATTCTTGACAAAGACATGATCAAGTTTTTAAATGTGAAACATTTAACAATACCCACTATTTATTTCCTTCCAAAAGTCCATAAAAATCTTAAGAAACCCCCCAGGGAGACCCATTGTGACACTTAGCGGATCACTTTTAGAGAATATGTCCAAATTTGTGGATGAAGTCCTGTTCACTTTCGTTCCATCTCTACCGTCATATCTCAGAGATTCTTCAGACTTTCTATCTAAAATTGACGACATTCCATGTAAACCCACATTTTTATTAGTGACGATGGATGTCGTGCCATTGTACACGTCAATACAACATTCTTTTGGAATGCAGGCATGTGAGTTTTTCTTGAACACTAGCTCTCTGACTTTCCTCCAGCATACTCAAATGATTATGGGCATGATAGACCTATGTCTTAAGAATAAAAAAAATGTGTTCAACAATGAGTTTTTTTGGCAAATACAGGGCACTGCCATGGGCAGTACATTTGCACCTTCGTATGCCAACTTACCTATTGTCTATTGGGAGAAATTCATTGTGTGGACAGAGGAAAATGAGATCTATACTGAAAAGATGTTCTTATGTCTGCATTACATAGACAATTTGTTTATCATGTGGAATTGAAGTACAAACAATTGGCTGGAATTTGTGAAACATCTTAATAACAACAAATGCAATCAAAAATTCACAGAACATCATAGTGCTCAGTCTATCGTCTTCCTATTTGTGAATGTCAAAATAATAGCGCAAAAAGTAGTATGTGAATTACACAGAAAGACTACGGGCGTGAATGTCCCAATACATGCCACAGAGGACATCCAAAAAACCTCATCTGGAGTATCCATTATGGGGAATTCATCAGGATACAAAGAATGTGTACCAGCATAATTGACTATGATTCAGCCAGCAAAATTACAGCAGTGGCATTTCTTCAACAACAATATCCAAAACAAATCATTGAGAGAACCTATTTAAAAGTGCAGATACTTGATAGACAAATGCTGCTTAATAAACCAGTGATAGCAGCCAATGTGGACATAGATGAAAGTGCCATCAGACTCATTTTGTCGTTTGGAAGCCATGATCCGACAATAAAACGGATTGTAAACAGATATTGGAAATTGTTGAAAAGAGATAAAGATCTGGGGAAGATTGTGAAGCTGCATGCAGATGTAACCTTCTGAAAAAGTACCTCCATCAAAGACACCTTAGTCAACAGTTTTATGACACCAGATATAACATGACTGACTAGCCAGTGGCTGACAAAAAGTGGTGAAGACTTCTTTCAGTGTAGGTGCTGCAAAATCTGCAAACATACACACAACTGTACTACCTATCCCCACCCTATTATTATTAATAATAATAATAAAAATAATAATAATAATAATAATATTAATAATAATAATTTGGCATTTATATAGAGCTAGAAACCCTAAGGTATCTGAGCGCTGATTATTATTACCCATGATGTGTGATGCTCATTTATCGACCTCAGAAGGATAAAAGGCTGAGTTTGGCCCAGCCTGGATTTGAACCTGAATCAGTAGGTTCTGCACAGATGTCAAAGCGAGCGCTCTACTCGCTATGCTATCGAACCGGCTAATTGTGGGTAATTCGATCAACATAAAAGGCGAATTGACTTGTGAATCTGAATATGTTGTGTACATGCTGGAATGCCCGTGTTTGAAGTGGTACATTGGAAGCACAAAGTGCAAATTGAAAATACGCATTTTACAACATGTGAGAGCTATACAAAATCAAGATAGCTCATATCCAATGGGCAAACATTTTGCAGAAGCACATGGGGGCAATCCTAAAGATCTTATCTTCTTTGGCATATACAAAGTAGAAGAAGGACCAATAGGTGGAGATATGGAGTGTCGACAGCGACAAGAAGAAACCAGGGTTATTGTAGACTATGAAAGAAAACAGCCTGGTGGTCATAACATCGATGAAGAATGTTATACATTCTTGGGGTTATAAACCAATAATAGTCAATCAGCAGTATGTTAATTTAAATGTTTTGTTCAATGATCATAGGTTACAATCTCTTGAAATGGTATTTCTTTACTCTCCCCATCTAGGGACAGGGGCTCTATATGTGTTCCTTTCTTTCTCTATTTTGTTCTTCTTTTTATTCTTTCTTTTCGCTAGCTCTTCTGCTCTGCTGTTTCCTTGATGTTGTGCCTCATTCCAAGTCTGGCAGTAACCGAGCCGGAAAAACCGGCAGATTGCTGCCAGACTTGGAATGAAGTACCACCTCTGTGATTGCTGGAATCACCAGGGCATTACAACCCCGGTGACCTGGTAATTCTGGAGGCAGAATTCCGTAAATCCCCATTCCTATGGAGTCGATAGGACTCCATGGGGATGGGGACAATGGAAACACTGATTCCGTCTATGACAGAGCCAGTGTTTCCATTTCCACCTGCATGCGGGTGGCATTACTCCCGCCTGCAGACCTTGTAATCTGCCGGTCCGGAAACAACGGTGGCGGTGGATTTGCCGGCACCATTGTTTCCAGACCGGCAGGGTCATAATGAGGCCCATTGTGTTGTTTTCTTGCCCATTATTGGGTAGAGGATGGTGAATAACTTTTATAGTATTGTGGGGTACATTTAAGGCCCATGTCAGAACTCCCCTTCAAACCAAAAACCGCATTGGAATAACGCCACACAAACGGCTGTGCTTTCTTTCCCTACCACATGTGTGGTGAGCATTGAACACTGCCACCCAAAGAATGGCTTTGTATTTGTTTTATTTTTAATGAAATCATCAGAAAATGGCCTATATTCAGAACAGCATCACATTTGCTGTTCTGTACTCTGAAGACTAAATCTGACATCTAAAACGGCTTTGCAAATTGTCCTTTGTTTCATGAAAACATCACATAGTTGTGGCCCTCATGGAAACACACCTTTGCACGCTTTATTTCTGCTGATTACCAAGAAGTGAGGCAATGCATTTCAGGATCAGCTGCTGTACTTATAAAGTACTTGAGGAGCAAAGAATTTTGTTTTCCACTTAACACGGCTTTTGTTTTCTTTAACTGTGAACCATCACGCTCAAAATTGCAGTAAATGAAAGAAATAACGTGGCATTTCTTTTTCTCATGTCAATATCAAAGAAAGCCTGGCAGCATCCTTTTGAGTCCATAAATCAACCACATATGCGAAAACCCCTAGAAGCTTAAGTGAAATGAAACTATGGTCTGCAGACACAGTATTTGTAAAACTCAAAATGAAAGGAAATGAACACACTTGTGAATTTGCTCTTCTGAAAACCAGGAAAATGCTGTTTAAAAGTGAAATGACAAATCACAGCTTGTGCTCGCACAGAAATGTGATTGTACATGTGGGTGGGGGGTTTTGCTATATAATGTAGAGTATATTTATCCACATAAGACTTGGTTTCCTTTGGAAAAAAAAACAACTCAGAAACCAGCAGAACTGGTTTTTGGCCCAAGCACTGACTTCAAGGATGCCCTGCCTCCCATGGAAAAAGTTCCATCCATAAGTAAACCATCCCACAAGGACACTTGACAAGGCCAAGAGTGTGAAAATTAACTGCCCCGCTAGACTGGCCAGCATCCCTGCAGAAGGGAACAAAGAACCCAGTAGGGCTGGTGCATGAAAGAGAGGTACGATTTCCTCCAGCACCCACCCTGAAGGGGGAACTGTAAGAACTTCAAAGAACATCATAAAAACCCTTTGCTGCAAGCCAGGCCTGGCACAGACAGTTGGCTGTGGGGGTTTGCAGGACCACCCACACAGTAACAAATTCACCCCATTGACTTTAAAGAACATTGGTACATTAAGACATTTTTTCCAGCACACTGAACAAGTAGTAACCTCATATTATGCCAGTATTTCATGTGATTTTTAGACAAACAGAAAGAGACCCCGTGCGTATTTCTAGCAACTGGTGAACTGAATTGGCCATGAAATACATTTTGAGGTGAATTATATATGGGATAAATCTGAAACTAAGTGGAAGGAGGCAAAATGTTATTGGGAATATGTGTAGCCATTGGCAGATTTTTAAATATTATGCTTTTCATGAAAATGGCAAAAGGGGGACATCACACAGAGTTGGTGATCGCACTGTCCAATTCCCTGTGACTTAGGGAATCTGTATATAGCTGCTTCTTATAATGGTGGCTAGTATAAATGTGAAGTTTGGCTCAATAACTCATTTTTGGTAAAAAAAAAAAGTAGCTTTGTGAGACAAACAAAGGTCATAAATGCACACACATAAATGATGTAATTTTCCCTGAACCAATCAGGGCAGGGTGAGGTGGGAGAACTGATTGGCTGGCCTATTCTAGGAAAGGATTAATTCCAGAATACTTCCCCCCAGATTGTAAAATTATATGATGTCACTTTGGCTATATAAGGGGGAGACAGGGAAACACAAAAGACAATCCACTGACAATCTACTGAAACTCACCTTCAAGATCCAGGAAAGCATATCGATCCATCCAGATCCAGGCACACCCAAGAATCCAGGGAGAAACCAGGGGAGGCAGTTGATCCCATTCAAGAGAGCTCAGTGACTAGATCCATTGCCTAGCTGTCCAGCATCCCATCCAGCTGTCCACAGTGACCAGACCTTGAATAGCTTTCCAGCATCCCATCCAGGAGAGTCCAGTTACCAGATTCCTTGGCCCAGCTGTCCCAGTGACCAGATTCCTTGGCCCAGCCGTCCAGAGTGACCAGATCCCTTGGCCTAGCTGTCCAGAGACCTCGCTGGCTGTCCAGAATCCCAAACTCAAGCTTACATTGTAAGTATCAAATAACTTCAGTCCCCAAAATCACATATCCCACTCTTGTGACCCTTGCACCCCATTGAAATCCCATTCAAAATCTCAAATTGCCAGAATTACCTGTTCACCTTTCCATAGATAAATCTGCATTAGCCCATGTCTGTTAGTGTATTCATTTAATAAGTACTTCCATAGTCTGTATACATCCTTAGCATTATTTGCAATTAAATCAATTAATTCCCCTATAAAGAGATTTACAGTGAGCTGGTTGCCATTCGAAATCAACCACCTCATGCCAAGTGCCTTTATTTAATAATTATAGCTATTAAAATATAGTCTCATCAGAACTAGTCCTTGTGCAATAAAAAACTAATTTGTCCATGTATTGTGCTTTCCTATACATGATCTTGATAGCCCCCATTGCTTTTCGCAAAGTCAGACAGCAATGGGGTCGCAGCAAAGAATCTTTGTGAACTGATATTTCATGTTTCTTACAAACGATTTTAAAACATAACCTTATCAAATGATATGTTTTTCCAAGCTCTCATTCCTTGCATAGCTTTTGAAGTTTCCCTTTCGCTCAAGGTCAAAAAACAATAGCCCCTTATGGATTGACTTGGATGCGTGGGCCTACTGAGCTCGCAACCAAAAAAGCAGTTGAACTGACCTTCACTCAGAAGGCAAATACATTCTCACTTTGCAACAACATATGACAATCCAATTATGAGAACCGCTACTCCCATACACCTCCAGAACCACTGTTTTCAACAAACACTCCAGGTGGCGGGCTCAGAATTCAAAATGTAGGACGCCAGTCCGACTTAAATATTAATCTGAAAACATTGTAACACAGACGCAGGCATTGGGCGCCGTACATTGAGCACCAACTTTCACTTTACCGTATGAATTTGCTGGCAAGAAAACACCACTTTTTGAGTTTGCGCTGCCACATTCCATCCCAAGCTAATTAAAACCCAACCTCAGGAAACAGTGTTTCATAAGTATAACAAGTCCATAGGTGCCTTGTTTTGTATGTGTTACTGGCGATGTCCGTGTACACCAAAACATGAACGGACGATGACGGGGGCAGCAAAGAAATGTGACGCACTTCACGCTGTTCCGAAGCCAATCAGTGAAAACACCACATGTTCGCGGACATGACGCTACAGATTAGCCAATCGATTTCTTGTCGGCGGAGCGAACAGGGAAGTGTGACCGCGGAGCGGACATAGATATCACTACATTTTTCTGACCCACTTTTTGATCGTTTTAGGAAACTACTGGATGGATTTTCACCAAATTTACAAAAGCACACTTTCAGGACCAAGCCGCTGCCCCTGCCGCAAATTTGGGGAAAATCCATCCAGCAAAAAGATTCAGAGTGGCCCATATCCCTTTTTTTGCAAAGTTTGGTGAGGATTCGTCCAGGGGGAGCAGTGTTATAAGGCGCCCAAAAGGTGCTCTTCCAATGGAAACAGCAACTTTATCATAACTACACAGCCACTACTGTGTAATATTTGTTTATATATATGTTCATTGAAAACACTTAGGGAAAGAGACGTTATGGTTAAGTTGCACTAATAAAAATATATCAAATTCAGTGAATAAAGTGTGTTAAAATGATATTATGCTTAAATTGAAAAAACCCAGAAATTTGCCAGTTATGGTAAGCTAAGTAACCATAACTAGTGCCACCACCATGCACTGCTAACACCCATGGCATCACAAATGTCACAGGTTTTTACCAGCATACCCTTAATCTGTATACATGTACCATACAACATACTGAGCCCCCTGGCCCAATCTAATAGCCACAAAGTCCGTAGTCTATGCAACTGTCCGCAGACTTTGGGCAGCATCCACACTGCCCAAAATCTTAGGGGTTGCCTTACATTATGGTAGCGTGCATAAAAGAAACTGAACATGTGTAAAGAGCAACACATAAGTGTATTATAAAGAAACATGAAGTAGGTCTACAAACTCTATACTATAGAAGCAGCAGTGCAATGACATAGGATGTGCAGCATAATGGAATGCACCAACCAGGAAAATAACCTGTGCATCCAACAGTATTACCTCAGTGCTGCTTTGCATATTCACTGAGAATCAACTGGCAATGGGAGAAGTGCAACATAGCAACAGCAGAACCATACTAGAAAGTGGTAAGTACACTATATTTATTCCTGTAACTGTGCAGTTTTTTTCTGCCTAGTGAAACGCATTTCTTTTACACAGAAATGGCAAGCACCCTGGAGTGGCTTGAGGAGAATTTCGCTCTTGATGAAATGAGTGAAGATAGTAACTGTAATGGTACACAGTGCAATTTAAAAAGTAGGAAAATTAATGCACATTGCTTCACATGTAACTGAAACATTTTCATTTTTCTACAGAGTAGAAACTAGGCATGAAGAGAATGGCCCAGATTCACTAGCTGCTGCACAAGCGGATGAGCACATACAAACCCAAACTGCCACTGTGGGAAATGAACCAGTGAGCCTGGTGGCAAAAATGGATCAATTAAACAACAGTTTTGCCGACTTGAAAGTGTATGTAGAGGGCCATATAATGAGAAATGTAAAGTACCACTGTCCTGTACCCCTTCCCCCTGCCCCAGCCAACCATCCCCACAAATGTCCTGCACTCAGAGATGCTATGACGAGATCTCCTTCACTTCCTCCCCTGATAATCAGGCTGTGGAAAACATCACTTCCCCTGTGTATGTTTCCCATTCCGCTACCCCTTCCCTTTCTTAATGGAATGTTTTTAATGTGGCTTAGTAAATTGTATGTGTTTACTGTTGCTTTGTGTGTGTTTTTCTTTTAAAAAAGCCCACTTAGGGTCCTCTTAGCGGGCAACTGTCTGGGCTGCCCGTAATAAAAATTGAAGGACATGCGCCTGTCCGGGCTGTCCGCAATCAAAATGGAGGTTTCCTATGGACAGCGCACTTGTCCGGACATGTCTGAAAAATCATGACGGACCTTTAAATGATTCGGGGGCCCAGGCCTTGTCCTGCGGACACCTGGGCACATGCGCATCCGATCCTCAGTGCCCTCCAAACACTGTGCCTTTCCGCAAAGTTCGTAAAGTTGCGTTGCAATTTTATTTAGTTCGAGGGTTTCATCCCTGTCGTACGGCCACCTGGGTGCATGCACAACTGATCCCCTGTGCCCTCCGAAAACTGAGCCTGTCTGTAAGGTCTGTAAAGTTGTTGTGTAATTTTAATTAGTTCGAGGATCCCGCCACTGTTCTACGGACACCTTGGTGCATGCGCTGTTGATCCCCTATGCCCTCTGTAACACTGCGCCTGTCCACAAGGTCCACAGCACGTATCACACTTTTAATAAGTTCAGGGATCCCGGCCCTGTCCTGCGGATACATAGGGCGCATGCGCACATTGCATCGCACGCAATAGGTGTCCTGAGGAAAGTCGTCCCATTTGCAAATGTTCGCAATGTCACCATGTGACCGCATCAATGCTGAGCGTCGGTCCTTATTCGCGAACACTGTCTGGGCCCCCGGACACCAAAAAAAAATAGTTTTTGAGAAATTCAAGTTGTTTTACTGTGAAACTTCAACCCCTGGTGATCTAGAGACTTTTTGCAACTTTTTGAGCCCAGCGCAACTGTTCGCGGAGCGCTCCTCAGCACCCATATAAAAGGCCACACCCCAGTGCTGCTCCTCATTCTGTTTTTGGATATCCAGGACAGAGCAATATGCCGGATTGCTGCTTGCACCAGATTGCTGCTTCCTGGTTTCCTGTTTGTTGAGCTCTAATTTCCTGAAGGATGACATTCATTGCTGCCTCTGCTGATGCTGCCTCCTCATCATCACCCCCACCACCATCCTCTGGAGGGCCTGGGGAGGGGAACAGGGGTGGTGATGTAGAGGGAGAACAAAAAGAGGAAGAGGATGAGTATGAGGTAGTGGAAGTCCCCACTACCAGCTGCCAACGTGAGTCTTGGGTGTGGAGGCTCTTTACCACCGTTGAGGGGGTACCCAAGGTGTGTGCAGCCAAGGTTTGCTGCAATAAGTGCCACATTGTGCTCAGTCTTGGCACACCTGGGCTGTACAGCTATGGGACCACCTCCATATGGCGACATCTGAGGTCGAGCCACAAGGCAGCAGTTCAGAGGGTCCTCCCCGTCAAACAGGGTAGTAGGCTGAGTTCCTCAGCAGCATCCTCGGTATCTGCTCCGGTCACCACAAGGGACACTCCTGTGGGGCAGTGTACCCCTGAGCCAGCCTTGCAGGCCATATGCACCAACGTTCTGTATTTTCCTCTCTACTTACAAGAAAACAATAACACTCTAGGAGTGAAAAGTGAGATTGATGATTCTTTGTTACAGTAAATGGTTTTTGCCACAAAGGACAAACACATTTGGCAACTGCTTATAGATGTCAGAAAGGTGAAAGAAGCTTTACAGTTGCTAATGAAGCACAATGATTTGTACAAAGACATTCTAACTGTTCCAGACTTGTCTATACTTGATGTTGAATCAACAAGCAAGAGCAGTGAAGGGCAGTTTCAACATCTAACTTTTGCAGAAGGGAATAGTTTTTATGAGCATTACACTATTCATCCTCTATGCTCATGTGAAGTAATGGGTGAGAGTCTAGAGTTATACCAGATAAAACCAGCAAAAGGTGCACCAATCAGCATTTGGCAAAAAACCTTAGAAGCTTGTTATTTCCCTATGCTTTTGGCCACTCGAAAAGGAGGCAGATTGGATAATTGGAAGGTTACGATTTCTTTTTCAGAATCCCGTTGTAAACTAATGTATTCTGAAGCGCTAAGATTCTGCACCAATATTGAATACATTTTTCACGTACTCTAAGAAAGTGAATTTTAAACACTATGTTATTCTGTTGCTCATACACTTCAGCCAGGAACTATTTCCAAATTTTTCTGCATGTGAGATGATGCAAAAGGTCAAACAAAAAATTACATTTTAGAAGGACAAATTACCAATAACCTTGCCACAATGAGAGGAACTAAGGAATATGGGTATAGCGGTTAGATGCATGATCAGAAACTTGGGCCCTCCAACTTGGTTTGTGACTTTAAGTTGCACTAATTATGGTTGGAATGATCTTGCAGAGTGGATTTGTGAAGGAAATCCAAATAAATAAGGTATACTACACATGACTAGTAAAAATGGTATAGGCCAGAACAGTGTTCAACACCGGAAACCCTCCTTTCCTACTGTCCGGGTACTACATCAATGTTATGTATAGCAAAGAAAAGGAATACCCTTCACTCAATAGTAAGAGTGCACTCAAAAGTTAAAATATGTGGAATACATTATTTTTTAGAACATCCTGCTTTATCAAAGATGTGATTATTCAGAAGTATTGCCACTTTGATGCCAGTAAAGCTGTGGTCATAGTTGAAATGACATGATATTGGATATCTTACATCAGTAGACACCATGTATACTTTGCAGATTAATGAAGTCTATTTAAGCTCAAGGGATTCATTCTAATTTTCACGCACATGTGTCCTAGATCACATTAATTTGAATTTGCAACCCCTTAGAAATGTCCAGCAGTCTTCTGGCCCATGAGGACAGAAACATGTAGGGCTAATTAGGATGTAGAGAGGTGTAGACATACATGATTGCATTCTTTGTGTATATGTTGAAAAAAGTGTTAACAAATTGTTTTCTGTATGTATCACTGTGTTTATGTTTGTTTTGTTTATATGTGGTCATGGATTAACTTGTGGGACTACAGACTTGCACACCACATATCCTGCATGCTGTTTAACCAGATGATTGAATAAAACGATTTATACTTTTGTATTAATTACCACGTTGGTTAGTCCATTCTTACAGGATGCAATGTTTGTTTGAATATAGAAAAGACACTCTTACTATTGAATGAAGGTTATTCCTTTCCTTTGCTATACATAACATAGCACATATGACACCAACAGAATTGTACGCCATGGACCCTGTAAGTGTATCGCGATTCTTCCATCACCACATTTTTAGCCATGTTACATTTTATATGTAATACAGAAAATGGACTACTGGGTACTGTGGAACAATTTGTTTGGAGAAAAGAGTACACGCGCGTGCAGCCCCACATATAGATATGTTGTGGATTAAAAATGCTCCTCAGTTTGGTTATGAAATGTGCGTTTCATGATACTGTTCGCTAAAACTTCTCTGTTAAAAGAAAGGCGCACTGAAATTGCTCACACTGTCTAAACAATTGATCTACATGTGTATATATTTGTGTACCTGTTTTGTTCACTTTGTTTGGGACTCACCATGTCCTTTTTCCTTTTTATAATTTACAAAATATATATGTGACAAAAATACAGATTTTTTTGACCTACACAAAAAACGAAATGTTGGGTCATATCTGCAGTTCAAACACTAGCTAAATAATAAAAAAGCTAAGTGCACTCAATATATTGTTTTCGCTCTTCGAATACTGTAAGATTGCAAAAACAAATGTTTTTCTACAGCCAAAAAAGCATGATAAATAGAAAGTCATTACTGAGAATAATTGTGTAAAGATACAAATGTCAGTGGCAGGACACAACCCTTTTTTTCCAAAGTTATTAGCTTTTAAAGTCCTCCCACTTAACCTAGCAGTCCCTTCAGTTACCTAGTTTGCTATGTTACAGCATAACAAAAGCTGAAAAGAGCAATGCAGCTGAAGTATGGGCAGACTTATCAGCTGACAAAAGTCTTATTCAAAAACCTCTAAGCTTTGGTCTGAAGATGCTCTCTCACAGAGAGTGTGGAAGCTACAAAGATGCAAATCGGCTAACTAATTTGCCTCTGTATGGATGTAGCATTAATGTAGTTTGGTGAAGGCTTGGCCCAGCTACCACAAGAAATCAGGTAATAAAGCCTTGAGTGAAATTCAACAACAGCTGAAAGAGTACCTTATAGTACAGACATCTTGAAAACTAACTTGATTGATACCCATTATCCAAATAGGCTTGCAGAGTTGGAAGATCTTTGTTTGTATGAAGTAGCAGAATGCTTCTCATATCAACATATTGAAGCAAACAATGATAGAAGATGGTTTGCAGTACAAATATGTACTGGTTGTCTAGTGAGATATGAAAAGTCAAGTCTCATCAACCACATGGACCTGTCTTGCCAAACTACAGAGAAAAAGGAATTATTTTATTTTTGACTTTTGCAGTTGTTCTTCCAATGCCGTGCAGGGAGTGATTCTCTTGGACGTTTTGAAACTTTTAAACAGTCATTTTTTACAAAAAATAAATGATTACATATCTAAAGTTTGACTGGTACTTAGACCTACTGGCTAAAGAACTTCAACAAGAAGAATGTCTGGCAGCTGAATTGGCAAAAGAGACTCCTGAGGGCAGTCAAGGTTCTGTAGAAGGAAGTCAAAATGTGTTAGGCGAGCCGATTATTCAAACAGATGTTGAGCTTGCAATGGAAGTAGTAGAAAGTGCAATTTAACAGACTAAAGTTCCACACCCAAATTATGACACATTAGTAAGTACACTAAATGTAGAGCAGAAAAAGGTTTATGGTAAGATAGTTTCTTATATGGTTTAAAACATGAAAAGCATGATTGTTCTTGTGTCCAATAAAGACCTTTATTGATGTATGTTAGTTGACAAGCTGAAACAGGAACATCTTTTTTAATTCATGCTTTGAGAGCAATGATACAACATGTCACTGATTTCTTTTTGTCATGTATTGTAACTGCTCCTACAGATTTAGCAGCATTTATCATAGGTGGTGTTACTTTACACTGATGGTTTATGCTATCAGTGGAGCATTATAATAAACTTGAATATTGAAATATTTAATCAAATGCAGCACAAGAAGTAGGGAGAGTTGTAAGAAAATGAAATGTGTTGATTGTAGATAAAGTGAACACGTAGTCTAACTTGATGCTATCTTTCCTTTCCTTGCAGATGCAAGAGGTCTTGAGGACTGATTATGATATTTTGTTTGAGGGAAACGTCATTGTTTTTGGAGATTTGTTATTGTTAACTCCAGTGAAAGGTCAACCAGTCTTCAAGATGCTGCAATCTAAAGATAGTAATAAAATATAGGTAGCATTGGTAATGTCGACCTTTGGTATTATTTTGAATTCAAGGAATTTACCATTAATATGAGGCAATCTGCAGATTTTTAGTATGCAGAAATGCTAAATAAGTCCCTGTCCCTGAGGAGAATTTGAAAATAGCCATGAAAGAGGGACTGTTTTCCTGCATGTTTCATGCAGGTTGCACTAGATCTGATGTCATGTTGACTCTTCAAGAAAAGAACATGTTTTGTGTTCCTTTGATATGTACTATCACAGAGGGCAGCAAGTTCAAATCTATAATGCTGCTGTCTGAGAAGAAAGGCATTATAGAGGTAAAATCATGTGATGTTTTAGATGGACAGTGTATGCCTCTAGAATTAGATAAAAAAGCAAAAGCATTAATGCACGAGATATGTTAAAGAGTTACTAGATTGTAGAAATGGGTTGAGTGAATTGAGCAATGGGAATGGTAGTGGCATTTCATAAGTTTCCTCGCAGTACAAGTAGTGAACATAATTTCATGAAGTTTGATAGTGTACAGGAACGTCAGTTGATTTCTCGTACTTATGCATGCTTCATGATTTTCAAGGATACCTTTGTGAAAAAGAGCAGTTTCCATTGTGCTCTGCATGTGCAATTATGGTACATAAATTACAATGGTTGACTTTAGCTGCCACACTGATTGACATTGGCCACACAGTGTTTAAAGAAGGAATGTCATATGTAGCACTGCCATGTGTTAAAATATTGAAGGTTTATTTTTTAACAAACTTTGATGAATCCAAAGTGACATCTGACATTTCCTGTATTGAAGAATATAAAAAATTATGTGTACTCTGTGATCATAACCTTTACATTATACCTCTCCCTGCAAAGCTTATCACAAGAAAAACTAAGCAAAAGGTGAAGCTGCATTCAAATTAAGTCATTCCACTCCTGAAACTTGTTTTTCTGAAAAAGTGTATAATTTATACTTTTTACATTGTCTTTTTCATTGAATCTACCCACATGCCACATATCATGTTTGTAGCATGTTGAGAAGTATGCTGACATTTCGATTAGACACACACACACACACATAACCAAGCATTGCAAACCGGTTAAAAACATGCTTACAAAAAATAAATTACAAAAAGTGCATATTTTATACGTTTTACATTACCTACACCATGGAACCTACACACATGCCAAATTTCAGGTTTGTAGCATGTTGGGAAGTACACTGAACATTTCGAAAAGACACACGCACATGTCCATGATAAACCACACAACATATATTCAGCAAGGTCACTCCGAAATGTAGTAGCTGTAGAGAGTGGAAGAGAACATTTCTCTCATAATACTCCGGAAGATAGTCAAGAGTTTGTAATGACTATTTTTGAGGTGCGAGTGCAGTGTAGGGAGGTTGTGTGCCAATGATTTAGACATATGACAATAGTGCAACATATGCTGTGTTCTCTGTGGTGTATTACATCAGTTGATAACATGAATCTCTAACATGGTTCACCAACAAAGGGGGGTGACCATAGCATTAGGGAATAAAATGGGGGTGATTGTGAACCAAACAGCTGATGTAGGGACTAGATTGGTGGCCCTCAGGCATTAACATTTGCAAAATTAAAGCATGTGCATGGACAAAAAGCTTTGCTTGCCAGGGTTATATGTAGACAACGAACGGTTTCAGTGTGGAGAGTAAGCTGGGGGATGGCCAGCTTTTTCAGCGGTTCACCCAGGAAAGGAGTGTTAGAGATCAGGCGATAGTAAGCCGGACAGGTAGGATCATCAAGAGGTTTTTTAAGGAGGGGGTGTACAAGGAAGTGCTTGAGGAGAGAGGGGAAAGCACCAGTGATGGAAGAGTGATTGCAGAAATTGGCCAAGGCTGGAGCAAGGGTGTCAATGTGGTCCTTGATGGTTCTGGAGGAGAAGGGGAGCTCCTGTTTGGATGGACTTGTCTAGAAACATTGTCAGGTGTTATCAGAGTGAAAGAGGATAAAGGAGGAGGAGAGAGAGAGGCAGCCAGAGGGGGCTGAGAGTGGTAGAAGGAGAGGAAGAGGAGAGTGAGGACAGGATTGCCTGAGTTTTAGTAGTGAAGTGAAAAGCCAGGGCCGTACAGAGGGCCTTGGAGGGAACAGGAGAGCTGGAGATTGCAGAAGGATTGGCCAGCTCCTTGCAGATTTTAAAGAGTTCAGCCACATTGTTTGAGGTGGCAGAGACTCAGGCTCAGATGTGGACTCTCTTCTTGGTCAGGACAGAGAGTCTGTATTGCTTTTGGAGCAGGTGGCAGGCCAGTTTGTCAGAGGATGACCTGTAGCTCTCCACTTCCTCTCAGCTGCCCTGAAATTGCATTTCAGGTGGCAGGGTCGGATTCATACCAAGAGTTGCACTTGTAGGTAGGCTTCAGATGGATTCCCATGGCTGGGGCAAGGATCTCCAGAGTGTTGGAAATGGCAAGATGCATTTAGGGAGGGCTGTGTTAGGGCGTGAGTCAGCTGCAGGAGTAGGAGGTGCAGAGAAGGTTGAGACCAAGGCATCCGCTGACACATGCTTCATGGACTGAATTACCAAGTAGGTAGGTGGCAGTGCTGGTGTGGGCATTGCCTGGCGACAGAGAGTGTCAGGTGAGAGGAAAGAAGAAAGTGGTAGGGTCTAACACCCAAAGTCAACTACATAATGGACCTTACCAGGCATTGGGAGCCCAGAGTAGATTTAACCCTGGTACAATGATATATGGCAATCAAACAGGGCTAAGATATGTAGATAGATTCATTGAAAATGGACATCAGCAAAGGGAGCAGTATCAATTGATTGAGAGACATACTATGACCTACAGTCCCTGCCCTTTTGCTCAGGCCTCCTCACAAGGATATTATGGACAGAGGGCAGCCATCCCACGCTCCCCACCTCCTCTGTCCTGGACTTCAGAGGAAACACTAACAGGAGTCAGTCTCCTGAAAGAAACCAAAATAGGGCTGACCAATATGAATCCAACCAATACCGGCCTAGAACACAGAGGGATGATTTTAGAGACCAAGATAGGTTCCACTGCTTAGAGGCACAAGTGAAAATGTTAGCTCAGCAGATAGGAAGGCTCTGTGCAGGGCAAAAACAATAGCTAATTGAGAATGCTGACATAAGACTGACATTGCACAGAGCATTAACAAATGACTAATCAGCCAGTCTTCCCACACTGAAAGCACGACTAGTCCACCATTGACCGAACAATCTGACCTGCTTAGTGATATCAAATTAAGAAAACAACCAATTTATGATAACATATGAAATAGAAACAAACTCAAGAAAGGAGTGTGGTTTAATCTAGAGTTAAACCAAACTATTGACTCCATTCCGGTGTGTGAAGATAAGGAAAATGAAATTAGAAATGCACCGAACACACCAAAACGGCAAAGGGTTAAAAGACAATTCAAAAAGAAAATTCTGCATGAAAACGATGATGAGCATACATTTGAACAATTTATAGCCAGTGAGCAAGTGGACCAGTGTAGGGTTAATGGAGCAATAAATGCATCAGAAATAAATGAAACAAAACTGAATGAAATGTGAGATGGAAACAAAAAAAGTACAACAATGATAGGATTTAATTACCTGATAATTGTAATCATGCTCATATCTCCACAGAGATGCAAGCTTCCCAAAAGAAACCTACAGATGAGTTCCCAGAAGAGTATTTTGAGCCGCAGATGTTCCAAATGGGAAAATTGACAGGTATGGTACAAGAGCCAAGTGAGTTCCAAACACAAAATGTTGACATACTGCCACATGATTCTAATGAGAACACAAAACAGTTGTGCACCAGAGTGGAGGTAAGTGAAGGAAATCAAAATGATGCAGAGAAAGCAAAAAGGGAATTGGGCAAGAACTCAGGAGACCCTGCTAATCGAGTGGCAATCAGCAGCAAAACTTCAAATGAATTCTCAGGACAGAAAAATTAATTAAAGAATGTGAAGAAGGATATTATGCCCCTATTACAATTGAAGAGCAATGCAATGTATTTGCAATGGTGGATACAGGCACACAGGTGACTGTAATGTCAAGGAAAATGCGGGATAGAATAAATGAAGTGAGACACCCACGAGACATGTTGAAATGTTGACAGATTGAAGGCCCCATGCAAAATTTCAATGGGGAGGAAATACTGATGTAAGGTGTCAGTGAAGTTGACATCAAGGTAGGGAAACATAGACTGAGGCAACAAGTAGTGGACACACCCATTGAGGAGACCCCATTCCTATTAGGAACACATTTTTCTCAAGACACTGTCACCTCTGATTAATAGGGTAAATGGGGTACTGTGGTGTTTTGCCAAATAGTCCCTGAAACCACAAAAAGTTGTGAGCCAGGTTAGCAATGTAAAAGAATGTAAAAGAATGTCACACTATCGTTAGGTCAGAGGGAGTGTTGCAAGTGTATCTTCAAAATGGCTTTGTACCTAGTGTCACTGTCATTCTTATGTGCCAGGGTGAAATGCAAAGAGAAAAATAAAATCAGTCATTAGAGATTCATTGGATCCCAAGAAGAACTGGCAAACACAGACAGATGAAAACACATAGCGGTTAAAGTTAAGTAATGAAGACTGAGAACAATGTGATGTTTCAGAGTCAGATCAGGGAAAGTATATTTCGACCATTGCAGAACTACACATGAAGGAAGGTCAGCATGGATACCTAGGCACATGAATGGGCATCTGGAAATGAGTGAGGCAGTGTTGGCCCTAAAACAGGAAAGGAGTTTCATTAATGAGAAAATGTTCCAAAAAATACTTAACAGGGAAGAAATACCAAGTTTTAAACATCAACAAATATTTGGATTAGATGGTCCTGATTTGGAACAAAGAATTGTGGGTAGATGAAATTTGAAAATAATAGTAGGGTCTGAAAGCATTCATCACAGCATATGAATGTAAGTAAGTAGAACCAAAGGCACAATCTATTTGGGAAATGACCACATGCACAGAATTAGTATGGTGTTAGATTTCTTGAATCAAAAGGTTTGGTCCAGACTGGGTGGGACAGGACCTACATTTGAAGATAGAAGGCAAGCATACCATTGTGCGCAAATAATGCCATATGCAGTTGATCTTCAAGCAAAGAAGAATGTTACTATTCCTGCATTCGCAAGTCAATTTACAATGGTGTTAAAGTACAGGAAGGGACAGAACATGAGGGAGCCCGATGCATTTGTGTGCCTCAATGAATCCACGAGACAGCAGTGGCTAGAATGTGATTCACACCTTTAGTGGAAGTTGGGGATGGTCCCATCCGAATCCTTGTAGATTACAAAGGGTATCAGGATATTCACTTGAAAGAAGGTACACCATTGGTGATGGTGATTCAAGAATCATACTACACTGCAGATTTAAACAACGGAGTCATTGGGAGTAGTCCTGAAAGCTTTGTCACTTCATAGGGTGAATTGCCCAAGTCTTTAGATTCTAAACTGAAAGTGATTTTAAGAATTTAGTCAGCGTATCCTTTTGAACCAAAGGATGTGATTTGGTGTCATCACAACAATTGCATCATATTTCAGGTGGATGAAAATTTGGCAGAGGAAAAACAGAAAATTGAGGTGGAGGCAGAAGTGCCAAAGTACGTGAGAGGGGACTCTCTCCAAATGAATAATGATATGCAGTTAGAAGAAAGCACAGAGATTCCACCTTTAGGGGTTTTTCCATAATGAATTTAATAAAATGGTAGATGAACAAATCCAGGCTGCAGATGCTTGCATCAATGAAGAAGAAAAAGTCCAATTATGAAAAATGTTCATAGAATCCAAGGAGATATTCGCTGAAGAGGTCTATGATTGTGGATATACTGACATGCATGTTACTACACTGCCAAAAGGCTATGGTAGGGAACCTGTATTTGGTTGACAATCTAGGCTACCCTTGGCCTGTCTTGAATCCTTAGCAGAAATAAGTAAGAACTTGAAGTCCAGAGGTATCATTCGATCCATTCACAGTACCTCAAACATACCTATATTAGATGTGTTGAAGCCCAATGGTCAATGTCGGTTATGTGCAGACTTAAGAGAACTGAAGAGGGTGCCTGTGCCAAGGTGGCCTCTCCCATTCATTGATCAAGGCCTTGCACAAATCCAAAGGTCAAGGGTTTTTACTATCTTAGATCTAACAGCAGGACATTTGTGCGTGCCTCTAGCAAAGGATATACAAAATCTATTTGCTTTACGTTCCAAAGAACCCAATATGCGTGGAAATGTATCACGTTTGGATTCATCAATAGTGGAAGAGAGTTTGGGATTTTTCTGAACAAAGCACTCACTAATGCAGCTGAGAGGGGAACTGTGGTTTATGTGGAAGATGTCCTGATCAAAAATGAAGATATAAAAAGCCATTTCAGTGAAATTAGACAGGTACTCAGCCAGTTGCAAAAGAATTGGGCAAAAGTATCATTGCAGAAGGCACAGTGGTGCAGAAAAAGGGGACATTTCTCGGGACATGAAGTTACAGACCAAGGGTTAAACCCACAAAAGAAAAAGGTAGAAGCCATCTAAAAGTTTAAAGACCACACAAATCTGAAGGGCTTAAAGAGTTTATTAGGGATAACAAGTTTCAATAGGAAATTCATTGAGTAATATGCAGAAATGACACAACCATTGACTAAATTACTGAAGCAGGGAATGCCCTTGAAATGGAGACAGGAACAATGTGAAGCAGTAGCCAAGTTGAAAGATTGCCTAATGAAGGCCCCATGTGTGCTTATCCAAGGAAGAAGCAAGATTTCTTTTTGGAGATAGGGATTTCAGATCGATTTATGTCAGCGGACTTGTATCAAAAGTATGACTCAAACCACAAAAACATTGCATATGCTAGTAAAGCATTGTCACAGTTGGAAACAAAATTTAATGAATGTGAAAACGCACTTTTGATGACTTTGTGGGGATTACAACATATCCGTCCCATTATTCAAGGGGAGTGGGTGGTTGTTGAAACTAATCAACAGCACTCCTTCCTGTCCTTTTAGATAGGCGGTGCACCACCTTCTTCCTAGGAATAGCAACACCTTATAGGGATAGGGTGTTCTTCTATCTAGGGAAGTTTGCAGCAAACACATTTGATGAGAATATGTAAATCAGCTTCCAAAAAGCATCAGAGTATACTCCTTTTGTAGCCAGCCTGCACCCTTCAGCACCGTTCAGCAGCAACATGGCCAAGAAAGGGCACAATAGGAACTGTTGTCCTACTCCTTTCGTAGTTAGCCTGCACCATTCAACAGCAACATGGCCAAGAAAGGGGCACAATGAGAGGTGCAGTCACTCTCCTTTTGTAGCCAGTCTGAGCCCTACCATGTTGCTGCCGGGGTGTGATGAGCAGTGTTAATGGCAGAGGGAGTGGACGTAAGCTTGAGGGCACTTGCAAGTCAACACTTACCTTTGAATGAGTCCAAGCTAAAGCGTGGATACATTCAGCGGTAGGTGTTAACAAATGCACTCCACTGGCAAGCAGATGGCAATAGGGCCCCCTGCAAGGTTCCTTTGAGGTCACTGCAAAAGTTCAGCCTGTGCAGTTTCCCCTCTGACCCTCTGTCATGATGGCCCTGGTTCCATCAAGCTTTCTTATTTCATAATGTGTCTTTACCAGGTTTTACAAGAAATAAGAAATGGCCTTTACCTGATTACCCAATATGTACACTTCTTAAGTATGCACAATGCTAACAGGCCTGGCTTTGTAATTGTCAAGGGTGAAAAGTATTCCTTTGTAAAGCACCTGAAGAAAGCAGAAATCATATTCTCTATGTGAAATAAGGTGGAACTACTGGCTTTTCCAATGCTTTTTTTCCGCTGTGTACGTAGTCGTGAGTCAAGGGCTTAAAAGCTGGAGGAGCAGGCATGAGGCGATACATACATCACCAGTAATAACAACACTATTATGCTCTGCATTAGTCATTTAGTAATAACCAGGGCGTTAAGTGGGCCAATCTGCCCAGAGCTGGCACTCTGCCTGGGCTCTGCAACCTGATTTTCCTGCACTGAAAATCAGTTAATAGATGATGATTGACAATACTGCTCGTTCCCAGTAGATGTCACTATCACTCATCTTTAGGATCACATCATCAATTTCAGAAATGCTGAGTTCCAGTAGTTGTTTTGGAATAGCTGTAGGGGAAATATAGTGAATGGATTGTTTGATTTTTTCAATATATTATTACAGTGGCATCCATATTTTAAATGATTATATTATATTGTATTTAACACAATTTTAAAGTACAGTTTACTCCTTTCAGACTAGATATGAAAACTCAAGCACGTCTGTTGGGCCACTCTTTAGTTCACGTTGCACACACAACTTTTTGGGGATGCTTAGCTACTTGTGATTTGAGGCCATGCTGGATACTCTTTGCTTCTGGCCCGAAATATTGTTTTGGCACTCCGTAGGGTGTCCCTCCATCTCTTATCCAATGCAAAGCGCTGACAGTAGCAGGAGCAATCCAGAAAATGATTAACCAGATGCATTCACTATTTGGGGAAATTGCAAATGTCACAGTAACTCTGCATGGATAGTCTGATCCTGAATATCAGGTAGGCAAGCCAAACCGAAACAGTTTTAAGAAGCTCTAATCCTCTCCCCCGGGGTGTCAGGAGTGGGGATCACAGGTGGTTCAAGCACTAGGAGAATCAAACTCCTTTTATCAGTTCAATGAAAAAGGGAAAAACAAAAACGAAACACATTCTCCTATCCTTTTAAAACTTATTTTGGAATTATGAAAACAGTACACCAAAAATACCGTACTGTCAATGTTCTGCAAATTAGGGAAGGCATACACATACCTACGCTCCTCATTCCCAGGATGCATTTCTGTTTGTAAAGTGAAAAGTACAAAGTCTTCTCACACTACTCTGCAGCAGGGCCGGTGCTACCACTAGGCAAGGTTAGGCTCTTGCCCACAATGTGAAAATGTTACAGTGGCAAATACAGCCGAAGGCAATAGCCACTTACACATGTTTTGTATACATGTATTTATTATTCTTTCTCTCTAGTCGTCTCGACTACTTCAAGGCAGCACTGTTTGCAGCAGCAGCCAGTGCAGCAGACACCATAAAAATCAGTTTCGGGTGTGGCCCTGTGCCGTGTGCAGGGCCTCAGGCCGCACCTGCGCATTAGCTCTGCACGTGCCCTTGTGAGGCTTGTGCAATTGCTCTTCTTCTGGAGAGTCCATGGACCATAATGTCACTACACTAGCTGAAGCCAGCCTCCATCGGCCGTTGGTAGTGGCCCTGCCTGAGAGAGACTCAGACACATGCAGACAGGCGAGGTGGCCTGTTGTTTTGTAATTGTTGTTCTGCCTCTCAGTCTTGTGGGTGGCAATAGCTGAACTGGGATAGAGTAGAGAAAGAGCAAATTGGTGCCAGTGGTAGTTTGTGGATTGCAGACTGACAGTGCAAATTTCCTGCTTATTCAGTGCTGCTTAGGCCTAGTTGGCATTAAGTCCAAAACCCCAGAACGCATTGGAGTTACTTACATTGGCCTCCGATCTATTATCTGGTGAATTAGTATGAAGGAGATGATTACCCATGTACATTCAACCTCCACCTGCTCCATCCCCCACATGCCTTCAATGACTGAGCACATTTTACCTCTGCTTTAGGCCCTCTGTAAATGAGACTTCTAGTTGTTAGGGCCCATCGCTGATCCAGCGTTTCCTAAAATTCTTAAGCTGCTGCACTATTAGAACCTGGGCAGAGAAAATCAGATGCTATACAAATGCTGGCATACATTTACTTAAGTGTCATGGCTTTCTTCAGGCAAAATAAGCATGACAGCCAAGGGGGTCAGCATGGAAATATATTATTGTTGTGACCGGCTGCCTGATCTTCTTTTGGCATAAGCAGAATGATAAAGGGGGTCGCCCTGGCATACATCGTTGTGACTGTACTCATAATATTCTTTGGACAAAAGTAGCTTTAGTTAATTATGCCATGATGGCATATGTTAATGTGACTGGCTGCATGGTATTCTTTGGGCACTGTGCTGAATTCAGCGCAATGATCTCAGGACCCCAGCATGAAGTCTACTCCCATGTGGCCAGGGGAAGGCAGCCGTTACCTGATCCTAACCTGGGGGTGGTATCATGAGGCAGGATCACATGGGAGGAGATAGCTGCCAGGGGGAAGTGATGACTCACTTGGGAGGGCCACAGTATTCAACCTCTTATGAGGATGAAAGCCAGATAATTCCCAAATACCTAATTGCATGGTGTAATTGTACATGTCCCGCCCATGAACCTGCCCAAAGAATATGCTATGAAAAGTAATCTAATCATAGTAAAGTGTGTACCTTAGGAGTTCAGGGATTGTTGCCTCTGACATGGTTCTGTTTTGGGTAAAGGTCCTCACACCAATGTTAAATCACAAACCTTTTCTATAACATTCTCTGACGACTCTAACAACTCTCTGCTCACCAAATACTCACAACTAAGTGTCAAAGGATTAATGCCACTTTGGACTTCAAGGCCCATAATGCATGCAGTACTGGGACAAGTAAGAGGGATTTAGAGTTAATGAGGATTGAAAGTGTAATTGAATCAAATATGCGTTCTAGTCATTAGCAAGCAAAGCACTTGAATCCCCCAAGTTGCATCTGGAGGGAGACATGGAAGTGGTAGTAGAGGCAATCCAAAGTCCCGAGATTGCCGGAGAAGCAGAAAGATGAACGCCAGCTGTAGTGGACACGGAAAGGCGAGGCGGGCGCCAGGGCAGAGTTGTGGCTGGTGGTGGAAGAAGAAGCCCAGCCGGTTAAGAGACATGCTCCCAAACTGACGTGAGCTGCTTCAGAGTGCGGGAGGAGGCGGAAGCCATATGGAGCTGGCAGAGCTCCAGAGCAGAACTGAATTTCAGCCTGCTGACGTTAGGCAGGAGATGTCACCGAAGGATGCAGAAGGCAGACATTCCACCAAATCGGCAGAAAGGGAATCGGAGATGCCAGAGAACACCGGTGAGTTGACCTCTGTCAGAGGTACTAAATAAAGGGGCTCCTGGCTTGGCCCTGATCTACCCAGGTAGGAACACAATTATATAATAGCACAATGATCAGGGTGACTGGAATCACATACATTCATAGTGGTAACCCTACATAAAGAAAAACCGTATTCCAATTCGCTGTCTGGGTCCAAAGAAAATATTTTTCCCCCCAAGCTCTTAATGCACATCAGTATATGATCTTTGGATTAGTTTCCCAAGACAAAACAGGACACTCTTTACTTATAAAATTATGTACAAAGTACACAGCAGTACAGTCCACTCAACATGACTGGAATTGCATAATAGTAAGCCTGTGTCATCCCTTACAACATCTGAGGAATTCAATTTACAGATAATACGTAAGCACAATACATCACAGTACACTATTAACAGTGTTGATAATGGACACTGGTGAACAAAAAATGGGTAGTCGACACTACTGTATTCTGCCCAAAATGATCAGCCGTTTGATAGAGCTGGCGTGTAGTTGGCCTTCATCATGACGGAAAGAACAGGTTGAGAGAGGAGGTGTCCTGTTGATCTCGTATAATAAGTATTGCTACGTTAGAAGCTGGTGAGCTGGTCCCCTGTTCAAAGTCCAGGAGATAGCCACAGAGTTCTGTGGTGTGGCAGGTATGCCCGAGTGCCAAGAATGGTGTTTCACTGCGCTCAAGATCTCGGTCTCCTATGGGATGGGCAGGTGAATCCACATCCTAGGAGAGAGTTTATTGCCGGGGTGTGTTTCCAAGAGCACGTTTCGGAGCAGCAAAGAGTCATGGCATTGCTTACAAGATGCGCAGCTCCTGACCTCCACGTCCGACTGAGAAGCAGTGGCTCTCAGATCCGAGCTTGTGCAGACTCTTTCTGCTCAGAACGTTGTTTTCATTTTGATAAACTGTTACATCACCAAAGGTAGTTGCTGTGTTATTCTGACGAAAGTATTCCATTGGAAGAATAAATGTGATGTGCTAAGACTTGAACCTTGAACAAAATAATTGCCTTGATTTATGAACTTCTGTTTTGTAAACAAGACATTTAGCCTTATCAGGAAGGATACTGTGACGGATAACAAGTGTTTGATTTTTTAACAGGAGTTTGTGAAAGAGACAGTTACATTATTAAGTGGAAGGACGCAGCAGAAGGAAAAGACATTTTGTATTGAACTGAACCTGATATTGTTGAATCAGAACTTTTTCAAGGATATTCCTGAATTGATCTAGTGGAAGGGAGTTCAACCCTGGACAAAAGGAGCACACATGTGTACATTTGAACTTTAATTCTATTTTGTGGAACTTAAGACCGCCAAACATTCCTTGTTTGTTTTTGTTGTATATATTAGTGTGAGGGTTAGAGACTTTTTTGGACAATAGGTCTTCTTTAGTGTAGCTTGACTGGCATGGACGTCCTCGTTAGGACAGGGAAAATAGGCATTTATCTCACCCCTTTTAATTTTAATAAATGGCAAACTTTGAGACAACTGTACCTTTGTGTCCGTCTCGCATTTCTGACCCCTCACAGAGCACACCAAAAAAGATAAGGGGGCAGCACTTGCATATATCATTCTGACGATATTCTTTGGGCACAAGCAACATAAGGGGGCAAACCCGGCCTATATTGTTCTGACTGTGATATGCTTTGGGCAAATGCAACATGATGGAGGAGAGTCAACATTGGCATATGTAGTTGTGACCACCCTCATAATATTCTTTGGGCACTACCAGGAGGAAAATGGGTTTTACAATGCCAATGACAGCAAATATTGTTGAGACAGTCCTGATATTTGTTGGGCACAAATTGTATGAAAACGTGTTATATGTTGCCAGTGCTGATATATACTGTAGCAAAGGCACATGGCTTTGTTTGGGCATGACTGAAGCAAAACAAAAGAGATGATGGCTGGAAGGTTTAGAATAAATCTTAACCTCCGGCATTGCTTTGGGGAAACCCTCCAGACTATTGTTCTTCGACTGCCAAGTGTTTGGGGAATGGCAGCATGACATTGTGTTGCTAAATGCTTCTGTGTATTGTGGGCAACCTAGATTCTATTGAAATATTTCATGTGACCACCCAAAGACCTGATGGTAAATTATATGGCTTTTAAAAAAAAAACTTTAATAAGTGCATAGGGATACAGTCAGTATCTTTTACACTAATTCACAATTATTCAATTGATTAAAACATACAGTGTACAAATGATTAATAAAATAGCCATGAAATATCTTTAAAAACATAGTAAAGGCATACAATCTGTACTCAACCATAAAAGATAAATCGAGGGCTTACCAATCCAGGGCCAGTTTCCTGGCCGCTCGTTGCCATACATAAAATGCTGCCGCAGTGGTTACCAGAGATTCTACATCAAATATTGTGCCCCAGAATTGATCTGAGGAGTAGGAGCAGACTTCACTGTAAGGCCTAGTATACTGTGTGTTGAGTGCCCCACACGGAGTCAAGATGTGGCATCCCATTTCCGCCAGCCTAGAGCATAATCTACTTAGGGCCTCATTCCGAGTATGGCGGTAAGGGATAGCGGCCACCGGTAACGAGACCGGTGGCGGTATTCCCTTACCGCCATACTCCGAGTTCCCTCTGCGCCCTCGCCCTTAATGCCTGCTTTGAGCAGGTGTTAAAGTCGAGGGCGCAAAGGGGCCTCCAAGCCAATAACGGTGACCGTAATGAACGGTCACCGTTATTTGCATCTTCCCCATTCCCATTGAGCCCTATGGGGGCTCATTTGGGAATGGGGAAGAGCCTTGGTGAATGGGGAATTACCGCCCCACCAACCTTGGAATGGGGCGGTGATTCCGCCATCCACCAAGGCGCTGCCGGTCCGGGTACGGCGTCAACCAAGGCGTTAATAGCGCCATTGGTTAGCGCCGTACTCGGAATGAGGCCCATAGTCTTTCGCCTCTAGGTAGGCCCTCACATGCCCCTGTTTCTAGAATGAGAATTGCTTGAAGGCGGACCACTAAAATGAATCTTACCAGCTTGGGGAGGTGCAGCTTTACCAGATAGGACTTTGGCAGATCGAGTGTGAAAGCCTGGTGAGCATTGGATGCACATTTTCGAAGGCCGACCAGTGTGATCTAAGGCCTGCATCATGGCAAATTAATTTCTCTTCAATTCTTACAAGGTTAAAATCCAGCCAAGACTCTGGAGTGCTACCCACTCCAATCTAAACTACCATATCTTATGACATACGCCCAGATGCCTTTGGGCCAGGCGCGCTATATAAACAAACAAAATACAAATACAAATACAAATCTCCAACAGATGGAGTTTCACCGACCTCTCCAGGTCCCTAAACCAGTCACTTTTTGAAAATCTTTTGGAGTGCCCCACCGCCCTGCCCAGAAAGTTATCCGTGCCTAGACAGATATAATGCGTCTTGGCCCAGAACTTACTGGCTGCCATTTTCCAGAGCGTCAATAAAGAAGGAAGGCCCAGCTCCAACTTAATTGCCTCCACTGGAACCCTCCCTGGAACTCTCAGTCGGGAACATAAGATTTTAGCTTCCAGCCTGGGAAGCCACTCCACTGCCCTTCATGGGAATACCTTGAGTGCATAAAGTATGCTTGTGACAATTGAGACTCTATAGGCGATAAATGTTACCTACATTGAACGACCATCCTGGGAATCAATGATTCTTTTAAGGGACAACCCTTTGTACCAGGCCCTGTTTGAGATCTCCACCGCCAAATATGTCATAGATAGACATGGCCTGATGGGAGTGCTTTGATGAAGTACAGGAGTGATGGATCTATACCCATGCTTCAAGCTTCCCCAGAGTTTCGATCTAATTACGCTGTTGAAAGCTGCAGAATAGTCAATGAAGCATAGGTATGGCACTGAACTGTTAAGCCCTTTTTAAATGAGGAAGCGCGTCATTTCATGGATGGGGATGCAGAATAACTCTTACACCAATAACAAGACCGACTTACAAAGTTGGCAAACGTAATCTGTTTTGATCTCAATTAACTAAAACAGGGAGTACAACGGACATCAACAGGCATCTCTGTTAGATCTGTTGTTGAACAGATGTGACTGGACACGTGCTACCAGTAAGTAGTTTACTTCAGTTACTTGTACATGCAACAAAGTTATATATTTAAGGGAAGTAAGCTTGTATATAAGAAACATCCACCAGCCCCTCTCTTAGGCCAGGTCTCATCAACTACCTCCAGTAGAACGCCCAGCGAGGACCATTCCACCTACACCAACATTCCAAACATGCAGCCTCACTCATACAAACCCTAGTTAGAATATAACATATCTTCCCCCTTTAAAACATTGGAAGACATAGGCGGAACATCTTCAAACACCTTCAATCAAAACAACCTAAAGTAACATACCTCCACTCCACATCACCTGCAAGAAGCTTCCCACCAGTATAACTATTAAAATGAAACCAGAAGGAACCTCCAAGCAACATATCACTTCCCATCTACGCTGCATCACCATTGAGCACAGTTACACACCATACCATCATCCATCCAGCATGCATGCCCTGCATCTGGATGCAAACCATGGAGGCCAGCCCCAAATCCACCTCTCACAACTAAACATATATCACCTCATCACTCTCTCACCACACTAACCATCCATAAATATCACATAACTCCTCTGATACTCATACCATTTGCCTGTACAACACTACTAGGCAGCAGCACATCACTACTCAACATCAAATAACCTCTAAGCAGGACCCACCCGGCCATCCTGAAATACGCTGCATCTCAAACACACTCAAGACCCACCTGGCCATTCTGAAACACAATGCACCTCAATAAACACACTGAAGATCCACCCGGGCATCCTGAAACACAATGCACCTCAATAAAAACACTCAGGACCCACCCAGCCATTCTGAAACACAATGCACCGCAATAAACACACTCAGGACCCACAAGGTCATCCTGAAATACGCTGCACCTCAAACACACTCAAGACCCACCCAGCCATCCTGAAACACAATGCACCTCAATAAACACACTCAGGAACCACCCGGCCACCCTGAAACACACTGCACCTCAACAATCACACTCACCATACTGCACCTCAATAATCACACTCAGGACCACCCGGCCATCCTGAAATACGCTGCATCTCAAACACACTCAAGACCCACCCAGCCACCCTGAAACACACTGCACCTCAATAATCACACTCACAATACTGCACCTCAATAATCACATTCAGGACCCACCCGGCCATCCTGAAATACGCTGCACCTCAAACACACTCAAGACCCACCCAGCCATCCTGAAACACAATGCACCTCAATAAACACACTGCGGACCCACCCGGCCACCATGAAACACACTGCACCTCAACAATCACACTCACCATACTGCACCTCAATAATCACACTCAGGACCCACCCGGCCATCCTGAAATATGCTGCACGTCATTGCAGAATAACCTGTGCAGCACCTCACATGGCAAAACTGATGAAAGTATATTCCCAAACTTTGTTAATCTAGAGTCCATAAATTGCACGACGAACCTGTAAGAAAATTCCTTGTTATCCTTCATCTCTATGCAACTTCCTAACTTTAACTATAAAAGAGGCTACCACATACAACCCACGCCTCACGCACAATACTCATATGCACAAGTTGCAATTACCTATATTAGGTACACATGCCACACGTCACATCCTACTTTAACTCAAAATTCCCTATTGTAGCATGTGAGTTCCTTGAAAAAACGAATGAAATCCGGGTATAACTCCTCCAGAATGGTAATGGAAGTATCCACGTCCTCATTGAACAAGACCCCACATGCACATCAATATCCCCATCTCTCAATCCAATGAGGATCCAATTAGTTGACAGCCGCCATACAACAATCACAGAGAGCAGCGCCCCTGTCTCTGTACTTCCAGTAATTATGAACATGCCTTGTTTGATTATCTTCTTTTGGTATGTTCACTTGCCTTCCTTGAATTTATAGCTCTGGCAAGCCCACTTCAATCACTGGCTCACTTTCCCTCACACGCTGAAGGTCTTGCAACGCTGCCTCTAACTCCATCGCAACGGTAACATCATTGCCAATTAATTTCACTCTCATTCTCTTCTCACCCTGCAACCCTGTTACCAGTACATCTTCCCTGTCAAGCTTGTCAGGTGCGCCTCCAATGGATTCCTTGCCCGACACTCCTCCATCTGCGCTAAACCTCTGTTTTCCCAACAGTCCAGCATTCCATTCACTAGAAGAAAGGACCACCACGACGTGCACCAAATGCGTTACTTTTCCAGCCTTTGAGCCCTGCATATACGTCATCAGAACTCTTCCGCCCTTGCAGTGAAAATTGCTCCCATGTTCACAATACTGTTGCCCCCTCCAAGTGCACTACCACTAGCTCTCCATAAGAAGTCAGCCAATGTATCGGTCTTGCATACTGCCACCCACTCCTTGCAGTGCCTATCACACAGAACAGCTCCCTCTAACCAATTGTCGCCCCGTCGATCACAGTCACTTTTCTCAGGCTTCCTCAACAGCTGCTACCGAAAGACAATAACAACGGCCCATTATGGCTGAAAATCAACACTGCCTCTGACCCAGCTGATCCAGCTCACTATACGCTACTTTATTCCTTGCCCAACGCAGACTCTCAGCGGGCATTTGCACACGCCATCCTGGCCGGAATTACGATCACCCCCTGACGATCCCTCGCAGCTCCCAAGGCACCCCTCTATTCCAAGGGTCCAATCTTACACGGACAGGGGCTCGCTCACCTTGGGGCCAGGCCGTCACCTTGGGGCCGGGGCCGGTCTCACCTTGGGGCCAGGCCGTCACCTTGGGCCTGGGGCGGTGGTTGCTTCATCTTCTATTCTTCTTATTTCACAGCACTGTCACAGCTATCTCTTTCACCTTCCCTGTTCCTGTTTCCTTTTTCTTTTTCCGGACCTTGTCGCACAGATCTTGCGAAAATCCTTGTCGCCAATGTTAGATCTGTTGTTGAACAGTTGAGACTGGACACGTGCTACCAGTAAGTAGTTTACTTCTGTCACTTGTACGTGGAACAAAGTTATATATTTAAGGGAAGCAATCTTGTATGTAAGAAAAATCCACCAGCCTCTCTCTTAGGCCAGGTCTCATCAACTGCCTCCACCAGAACGCCTAGTGAGGAGCATTCCACCTACACCAACATTCCAAACATGCAGCCTCACTCATACAAACCCTAGTTAGAATATAACAGTCTCACAGCATATTCTCAACACGTTTTTAGAAAATCACATTTATATAGTAGAAATTAGTTATACGTGACGTCATACTATGTGGCAAACTAAGAAAACCTTCTTGGGATTGTGATAGGTCTATGGGGAACATCTAAGTATACTTTCTGTAGGGGATTGGATTGTGATTGGGTCTCTATAGTTAGGTGGACAACTTATGCCCACCCCTTGTGCAAGTCATCCTCAACATTTGTTGGATACATGACACACCATTGGCTCTCAAACTATAGGGCTCTGCAATACATGGCCCTCTATAATTGGTTGGCATGCTTGTACCCTTCTGGAACATTTGACTCACTGGCAGCACACAAGCTGATACCCCAGGTGCCTGTGGGTGGACTTAACCATGCCTCCCCACCCAATTAGCCCATCATGCATCATCACTCATGCTGTCTGCCATTCAAACTGTCTTTGAACTTGGCCTTGCAAAGTATCACTGCTCCTGAGAATAGAAGGGAGTGCGAGCACGTTCTTCTCTTCAAGTCTCTCTGCTGCTTGCCCATGTTCTATTTCCTTCTAAACCATGTGACAGCAGACCGCCTTTGAGCTCCTTCTTTGCATTTAATGACATTAATTTAATAAAACTTGGCACTCATAGTTTTTCTGTAGCACCTTAACTGTAGCTTGCCTCGCTTCTCACGTTCGTTGTATCTCCTTGAATAGATAACCAGTTCTTGGCTGCCCCAACCCTTGACACTGGGTCAGATAGCCTTCTCGATCCTTCAAATATCCAGATTCTATATATGTATCTAAATATATTGGCAGCACTGCCTGCAGTCTATTCACTATGAATAGCCAGCCTTCATGAATACTTAGTCTACTTGCGTTGCAGCATCTGTACAGTTTAAAGCGACTTATATTTTCTCTCAGTGTTCTTTGCATGTGCAATCTTCGTTTCGCACATGAAAGGTTACTCCATTCTTTATTTTGTCATCAGATTCCATAAGGTCTATGCATTCTCTTCTCTTATCATCCTTCTCAGTGCGTGACTCTCATCTCTTGTGATGTCACCAGCCTCTTGTTCACTGCTTCACACTTCTTCGGGTCTCTCTTTAAAGAGACCATCATCTCTCCACGGTTACATTTTATAGGGCTTTCTCAATTGATACATTGTTTCAAAGATGTTTCGCAGTATAGGTAACATTATCGGTGTTGTGCATGTCGCAATTTCCAGCTTCCAACATATAGGCAGAATAGGGGCGGGACTTCTGGTAGAGGCATCTGGCTCCTCCTCTACAGCGCCACTCCCCAGTAGGATTGCGTGTCTGATATAAGGGTTAGCAGAGTCCATATTGTATGCGAAGTCCTGCAGCCTTTTCTAAAACCTGTCTGATGATAACTCAATAGGCCCTTCTCCCTGACTCAAGCCGACAGCAGCTCCAATAACAGGGTGGCAAAAAGCTTGTACCTGCATTACAGCATTGCGAGGAGCCTAAAGTTGGATGGATAATTCTGCAGCCTCTTCTTATGAACACAAATGAGTATAGATGTTTTCCATGAGAGAGATATGATCCCAGAGTCACATACCTGCTTGTATAGTATAAAAAGGAATGCTGCCTACCATTGCAGGTCACCCTGTAAAACCAGGTTACACAGACCACCAGGGCCCGTGTCCCTAGACGCCTTAGATCTCATTGTGCAGGTCACTAGGTCTGCCCACCTTACTATGCCTACTTACCAGGAAATCAGCTATGGTTTCCCCTATATCTCACGTGGCTGGTTCCACTCTCGTCCATAGAGCTTTTCTAAATGCTGGGCCAATTCCTCCTCCGAAATACCACCAGCTCCTTAGCCTCCATGCCTGCCGCATAGCTCAGAATGAGATGACAACTTTTTTTTGAGTTATGGGTTTTTATGAGGCAGTTTATACATTTCCAACCTTCATTATTTAACAAGAATCTGTACCCTTTTAGACAGTTCTTATAACTAGCCCTACCTGCTGAGATGGATTGAGCTGTCTTACACCCGATCATACAGCGGTATCAGGTAATATTATCCCCATATATATGGTCGCCGTAAATAATATCGCCGGGAAAAGGTTGCGGCGATATTATATGGGTGACCATATATATGGGGACAGGGGCAAATAAATAAATAAATAAATTTGGGGGTTGCGGGGGTGTCCCCCGCATGTTCCATGCAATAATGTCACCACAAAAAACGGCAATTTTTCGGCGATATTTTTGCATGGCGAGATATTTGTGGCAACATTATTACATGGAACCCATACAGCGGCTTCTCTTTATCCTTTGCACCACCACATTCAGAAAATGTTTCCTTTTATAAATGCCTGAATCGTTGGTTGTGTTTAAGGATATGTCTAGGAGCTTCAGGGCAGAAAAGGGACCGTGGCCCCCCTGATCTCCCTTGCATTTCACCAAAATGTCCCGTTCATCATAGCCAGATCGACCCAGGGCCGTATTTAACTTTTCAATACTGCCCACTGACCAGCACAGCCTATTCCCCTGGATGTTTACAGAGGGGTTAAACATTAGTCTGGCTACTGATGGACTAGGTAAGCCCTCACAGCTCAGAAGGAGCATGACATGGTCACTAGCCCATGTGAGCGTCAGCAACAATTTGGGGGCTCGAATGGCCAAGTTAGGGTTTGAGAAAAAGAAGTCAATGTGGCTACTATGGTGGCCTTTCGACCACATATACTTCATTCCACCCTCTTTGGACTTCAGGGGCGATAACACATAATCTGCCAGGGCGACCCTCCCTGACACTAGCCCTGAGTCAAATATCCCCTGGTCCCCCTCCTCGGGTGAATCCATCCTGAGATCTGTGTTGAAGTCCCCTGTCAGTAATATTGAATCCCTGGGTAATTGTGATCGCCAACAACAAAAAGCCTCAACTGGTTCAAAGCATTCAACAGCTCCCCGTCCGCAGGAACATGTAATGTGGCTACCAAAACCTCATGGCCCGGCCAGAAATTCTTCACATGGACAGCCAAACAGTTTCCATGTGATCTGCCGTGTAGGTATTCAGGAAAATTTAATTTTGCTTTTACCACTGTACATAAACCTCCCATCGAGCGGCCCCTTAGTGCTGGTGATGACAAACGGAAAAAAATGAAGTGAGTAGTCATCTAAATCAAATGGGGACCATAACCAGGTTTCTTGCAAACAGAAACACTAGACACTTCTTAAAACTACCAGGGAAGTAGAATTTATTTAAAAAATGAGTTATTCCCCCTAGAGTTTCAAGACAACAATTTAAAGTTACTTGCCCTCTCCAGGGTAGGCTTCAAGTGCCATTGGGAGCCCACCTGGAGCCATTGCCCCTGTTGCCTCATGGGGGCCAAGTAACTGTTCAGGTGAATTGCCCCCTCTGGGGTAGTTGGGCCCTGAGAGTTAAACCCATATTGGGGGTTTTGACTTGCTGGATGGAATACCCTAATTTCAAATCCCAGGTGATGCAGAGCTTCAACGTTGTTACAAATACGCTCTACCACCACCGGGGAGATGAAGGTTACCAAGGACCAATTGTTCACAGTCTCTACAGATGGTAATTCCAATTTGAGAATATCCCTGGATGAAATGGTCCCTGGGTCTGGGATCAAGTGTAGGAACTCAAAAAGCCATGTGCGGTTAAAAAACGGGCTGTTGGCTATTGGTTTTAACTTCACAAATATAATATGAACCAGGTCCTTGAACGCCTCCATGTTCAGCCCTTTAACCTTCTTGGTCAGGTTTTTGGGCCTCAAAGCTTCCTCTCTATCCAGCCACATGTCTTGCGTGGCTGTGTGATGAGTCGACAATAAGTGTGTTCTCTCCTTCAAAGTTCTTCAGGTTGGGTGAGCAGTGGGAGATAGATCTGGTTCCTTGGATCCTCCACTGAGACCCTCTTACAGACACACACAGCCGTTTGTTGATGTTGAAGATGATCAACCATGGTGGGATTATGAGTCAGCGTTGATGGAGGGAATAGCGACACAGGAGCCATATTTAACCGCCCCAATTGCAGCCGCTGCAGAAGAGGCAGTAGTTTTCTTTGGTATGTGGAGTGAAGAGGGATCACATTGCTGGCCTGGGCGACCCAATCGACACCAGCTTAGTTTCTAATTCCACCTCCCTCTTGTGCTGGGCAAGATATCCATCTATTGGGCCCCATAGGGTCACCCTTCTCACCTCCCTGTTGCCCATTTCCTGTCAAACAGTTGTTCCCCCTCCTGTCGTGCTTTTGCCTGTGAGGTCCCCTTATGGGACATCTTATTCTTGCAAGCATTAATTTGCAGCTTCTGCTGCAGCAAGGACCTTTTCTTGCACAGTTTAAATTTGCGCTTAGGAGACGGGGAGGCAATGGGGGAGTGATTAAGCATTGGAAGTTCTGCACAGAGCGCCTCCAACGCGCCACTACGTAAGCTGTGTCTTCCAGTGGGTTTCCCCCACAAGGCGAGGACATAGCCCTTAGGGCGGAGGAAGCCAAGGTCAGAGATCTTGGTACCAGATCAGATGACAAAGTTGGGGCAGAAGTCAATTTAGCGGGTTGTGACAGGGCGCTCTGGACTCTAGTCGTCCCCTTTTTGCCTACCCCAGGAATCCCCAGAGGGTCAAGTGTGGTTGTCAGCTGAGTCAGAGCCTCCATAACTTTCAACAGGCCCTCCTTTAAGTGCTGCTGTTCTTCTGCCATGTTTGCACATAGTTGGAATAGCGCCTCAACCTTGGCTTCCAAGACTACAGATGAAGCTTTTTGGTGTGTGTTTAAGTTATGTGGATCACCAGTACATGGGTCGTTTGAAATCACTGAGTCCTCCTCCTCGTCACTTTCCACTGAAGAGGACTCAGGGGTACTTGAAAGGTTTGAGGGCAAAACAATATCATACACAAAGTCATCCAGCGTCATTGAGTTCCTTTGGATAGATAGCCTAACATAGTTTCAACAGGGACTCATTATTATCGATTGAGATGTTACCATCAATAGCTTCATCATCTCTGTTGTTAGGTAACTTGGCAAGTGGAGCCTTGCTTGCGCGGGTCAGTAGGGGAGGAGGTACTGTTCCAAAGAAGGATTAATATTTTAGTTTGTGCTAGGTCCGTCTTCAGGGTCCAAATTTAGAGGCTTTCTTATTGCGTGGTAGGGCGCCTAGCAGAATGGTTCTGGTTTGAGGACTACGAGCTTGCTTGGAGCGTGCCCTGGTGTTGCTGCAGAGTGTGGCCCTTTGGACCTTGTTTTCCCTCATTTGAAAGCACTATCAGAACGTGGATCTTTATTACACACTGCTTAGGCCATACGTTTGCGAGATGGCGGTCACTGTGGGGGGGCTAAAGCAGCCGTTCAGATGTGCTTCCAGCACCAGAAAAAAAGGAACAGTAGAGGCGGAGGTGGGAAGGGAAGCAAGAGCGGGAAGGCAAGGAAGAAGAAACAGGACTATGGCACGGGAAAAGATGGAGGGTGGCTCTAATGGGCAGACTCAGTCCAGGCTGCCAGACACCACCTGGCAGACGTGTCACATTGTGGGAGTAGTGCTTTAACTGACCTCCAGATTTAATTACAAAAAATAACTGCTTCTCAGGCCACAAGCAATCATAGGGGTGGGTAGATGAATTGTTGGGTCCGCAATCAAGACGCTTAAGAGCTTACTGCTGAAAACCTTTAGAGGCTAGTCATCTTGTTCCCAGTACCTCGGTCCGACTGCACCACAGACCACAGATCGCTTCGCTCCACTTCCGTGCATGTTCTGTGCCAGAATTGAGCTTACAAGGAGGTGTCAGGTCCTTCAATGCTGCTCCGTTCTCGGCCGCAATGAAATTAAAGGGGCAGTGTTCCCAATGCAAATGCCAACAGCGCCATCAGTCAACTGCAAAAAGTACTCCAGCAAGTCGATGCCAGGTTCTGCCACAGATGCCACAGACCACTTCTGCCACTACATAGAGAATCACTCTCTATGTATCTGCATTATCTCTCCCGGGCAGTGTGCAAGGCTCATTCCAGCAAGACCTTTCTTAATCTTTAAGAAACACTAAAAACGTCTGCCTCTGTAACATTGACAGTTTCAGCTCATGGAAACTTCACAAGCCCAGTGAAAAACCTATGGCTTTTCACAGACGTAATCGGTGTCATACAATCCACCTTTTTAATGCATTATTTTTCTGCATTTCTTGGGGGCGAACCTCAAAACATCTGTTTTGGTTACGTTCAGAAAACACATTTTGTCCACTTTACAAATTCACTAGCCACCACTAGACGTACCTAACTGAGGGAAAGTTGCATAATGGTTGCACGGGAAAGTTGCATAGTGTTTGTATGCCCTGTGCCTGTTCTATTTGCTGGGGGCTTATTGAAGTGATGCTCATGCTAGTGTGTGTACTTGATGAGGGAAGTTGAAGTGATGCCGCTGTCCGCAGTGGGAGAGACTTGCAACATTGCGGCACATGCTATCCCATCCAAGTGAGAAGAAAACGTGCACTTCTGTGTCCCGTGTTGTTTTTGTTTTTTAAGGCCACATGTAACGCCACTCTGGTGTTGTACACATTGATTCCTGGGGGAAGCTTAACGCTGTTACCTATTCTGTGCCTTTTATGTGAGGGGGAAGCTTGCAGTACTCCTACACATGCTGTACTGTCTGGGCATGTGGGGTGGGGATGGTCATGCTTGACTGATGTTCTTTGTTTCTGAAGAGGGATGGGGAAGCTTATCACCCTCCCCCTCCTACCAAATTTCATGACACGGAAGAAGGCCAGAAAGCACTGCAATCACCCATTCTATTTTGGATGTATTCCCAATGGACACACAATTGACAAATATGTTGAGAGTTATGCCCTCAACTAGCCAAACCGGCAGAGGAACTTATAGACCTATCCATGTGTGAATGAAGAGCCACAGGTCGTGATTAAAGATACCTGTATGGACAGCTTGGACTAGACATCAAGAAACCATGTTGCTGAAGCTGTTTGAGACACCACGACATAGCAGCATTAGCCATGAAGCACACATGTCATCCGCACTTCGGGACACAAACAAGCACTCGAATACATGAAAAACATGAGCGTACAGTTCTATAGTTAGAGGACAGACACATATACACACTGTCATTGCTTTTATTATTTTGCTATTAGCTAAATGCAGCAACATAGAAACCGCAAGAGACAAGAGATCCTGAGCACAGCTTGCAGATGCTTACATGCAATTAACCCTATGGAACTGCAGGAGCACCTATGGGACCTGACAGGGCCAAGTGTGACTAACCTATGGAAACGTAGTATAGCATGGACACTGTAGAAACCGCATTATAAGGTATAGGAAAATTCCAGAAAGCTCCAGGCCTCAGAGCAAGAGACAAGCAGAGCAGAGTCAGGCTGCACAGAGAGCAGGACTTGTGAGACAAAACCCGCAGCCATTGCCAACAGATACAGACAACATTCCAATCCCCGGACTAATAAATCCTCATAATTCAGAACACGTAACGCAGCCGAAGTAGACGATGGGCAGAGTGCAGCAGTGGGAAAGGAGATCTGGTCCCAAGCCACTAGACATAGGCAGCGACAAGTATGCAACAATATGCAACAAGTGTTGTGCCGATCAGGAGAGAACTCTCATGAGCTAAGGTGGTACACACAAGTTACAATGCAGACACATAGTCACTCGTATTACCTTGAAGAGATAAACAGCGAGCTGAGAACCTTTGCGGGGATGTCAGCTCTAGACAATAACAATTTAGTACCCTAGGGGTGGGTAGCAACGGGCAGGAACCAATGGTAAATCCACCACACTGCAACAATGTTATGGTTAGTAACTTGGGGATGGACCAGGCCAGCCACCTGACATGAGAGGGCCAATAGAATAACATTCATTAGGTCCACTATAGGTGGTATAATACTCAATACTCAACCATCTGGTCCGATAGACTTTCTGAAGAAGGGCCCAGGTTGTGACATCCCTCTGACGTAGTTGGGTAGTGAAACTGTCCTGCGAGCAGAGGGACAGCGAGATGTGCATGGATTTTCTCTGTTCCTGTGCTGATCCCTGTTGGTTTTGCCTGTTTGAATGTGCCATTGACTGAGTCCTCTGTGTATCCTGTGGGGAGGGAGTTGGGCCCTCCAAGTCCGCTGACTTTTAGTGTCCCTCTGGCATACCTGGAGGTCCTCCTCAACAAATTGGTAGCAGAGTGGATGATTCGCTGCACGAGCCCGGCACCAGGTCGTCTCCTTCACCGCCGAACCTGAGCGTCTGCAGTACCCTCGCATAATTTGAGAATTTGGGAAAATGCATGCCCGTGTAAAGGCCGGAAAGAGCCCTTTGGAAATCATCCTGCCCGAAGTCAGCGACTAGTCCAGGCAGACCAGGATGAGAAGGTGAGCACCTTGAGGAGGAGTCGGCAGCTGAGCAACGCCAGAAGACCACGGAGTGTAAGTATTGACCCATTCTAACAGTTGCGAGGGAGGGTATTGAGTATTGTGAAGTATTGTTTAGTATCGTCGAGTATTGTCAAAGTATTGCCTAGCATTGTCAAAGTTAGTAGGGACAGGAGCGGAGGTATAAGTCCTTCTTCTATATTTAGTGCACATTCAGTTTTAGAAGTAAAAGGTTCTAATGAATAGGCAGACAATTGGCAGCTGGGGAGCTAGGTCACCTGGCCTAAGCCCCGCCCACCGGGTGCCTTCCTGGTTGCCGCTCTTTTTCACCACTTACCAAGCCCCGCCCCCTGGTGCCTTCCTGCTTGCTGCTTTTTTGCCTATTTAAGGAGCCCTCCAGCCTCTTTTCCTTTGCAGCTGGGGAGCAGGTGTAAGTGGATCTAGGTGACCTGGCCTAAGTAACACCCACCTGCTTAGCCCTGCCTCTTCCTTCCTGCTCTTAACTCTTAGATCAAGGGCGTCTCTCGCCCGGGCGTCCAAAGTGAAGGGCAGTCAAAGAAAAGGGCAATTCCTGTTTGGGCCTGTTTGGACCTGTTTGGACCAGGAGGACCCAGGGTCCGACCCCCTGCTAAGACAGCAGGTAAGCATGCACCAACATGTGTTTACACCCTCTGTCCTCATAGGCCATCCCCACGCTCTCTGGTCCCCCCGTGTTGTTCCCTTGTGCCCATCCCCCTTCCTGCACACAGGAGTCTGTCTTCACCATCACCGTCTTGTGGCAATGCTGGATTTTACTTTATGTACTTCATTGATTCACGGTGCGTTACCCTTTCTCAACTCTCATGCTGGACTTCCTTTGCATCTTGTTCTCATGTGGCCCTGAATCATGCTGTTAATAATGGGCAAAGATCAAGCCAGCAGATTTGGAAATAAGTTCACTCAAAAGAGACACAGTCCCATCGACAATGTAGGAGAAAGTCCTACATTGTCGATGGGACTGTGTCTCTTTTGAGTGAACTTATTTCCAAATCCACTGGCTTGATCTTTGCCCATTATTTCCAGTTGCTACCCCATTGCCAGCAAAGTAGGGGACACCCATCTATTGTATTGCCCCGAATCATGCTGTTCCCATCTTCATCTTATATCCTGGCTTGCAACATTATGTGGTACTACTGACTTCTGCAGTTTTATTCGCTCTCCCCTCTTGCTTCTCCGCTCTTTTTGATTGCCTACTCTCTGTTCTCTCCTCCTCTCCCTCTTTTCCTATCTCCTCCCCTCCTCCCCTTACTTTCTTCTACGCACTTACTCTATCAGAATTGTCCCTGTACCTAGTATGATATCAACCTCGTCTGTCGCTCCTCCATCCCCTTACTGTTCCCCCCCTCCCTCCAGCACTATCTGAAACTTTGTCAGGCCTAGTACAATAGTCAATTGTTTTGTTCCTCCCCTCCCTTTCTGCACCCCTCTCCCTCACCTTTTGTTTTTCTCCGGCTCTACCAGAAATGTTGTCAGACCTAGTACGGTAGTCGCCTGTCTGTTTCCATTTCCTTCCCACTCTCCCCCTCCCTTTCTTATCTATGTCTTAGCTCTGAAATGTTGTCAGGCCGAGAACGATAGTTAATTTCACATCCTTACTGTTCATGGCCTGTAAGAATGTCATTGTATTTTCCCTTGTTCCCTCCCTTGCCTTGAAATGCTTTGAAACACATTGTGTATAGGCGCTATATAAATAAACTATTATATCATATATCATAACCTAGACTATTGACTCGAGGGCACGAATGACAGAAGATATATAAATATTGGTATTCCTGTGGGTTGAGCGTTTTAGCTCGGGTCATAGATGTTTGTATCCCCTTAAGGTTTAGCAAAGGAGCTTGCCTAGATTGTGGAAGTTGTGTTAACTGGTTAAGTCTCCTGGAGTGAGCTGTTTCACCCGCTAGGCGACGCAGTGGGTGCTGTTCGATCACAAGAGAATATTGGTATACTTCCTGGAGTCAGAAAGACAGCTGTGGGGTTTTTATATGGTTTGGGAGTAACAGTCTACTACAGTGTGCATGTAGTATTTGTGTATTAACTTGTCAAGAACTGGTGATGTCACCCATAGATTTGCACATAGGACACAGAGAGCACAGGATGTTGAGGAGCTAGAATTGGAAAATTAGGATTGGCAGACTAGGTGAACCCAAGGCGGTGCGTGGAAGGTGCATGCACAAGATTGTGGGTGTGCCTGAGGAGGCAGCAAGTGTGAAGGAGGGGCAGTGTGTGGATCATGCCTGATAAGTTGTGGAGCAGGAGAAGCTTGTAGAAACTGAAAAGTATTGTCATTATAGTGTACATTTCTCCCTTAACAGCGTACTATCAAAACCCTCGGCTTGAGGTCAGGTAAGGGTACTGAATAATGTATCAGGGGAATACGGGTGGGGCATGCCCCTTCAGCACTTGTGTAAGACACTTCCACCTTATCGAGAAAAAATGTGCAAGTATAGCATATATTGGTCCAAAGGTACCGAGGAAAAGTTAACCCAACCATGGCCACCTTGCGGAAGTTTCTCCAAAGACGTGCAGCAATCACTACTGACACACATACAGAGTACTTATAAGGCTAAGAAACTAACAAAGCACATAGCTATATTCGAGTTGTGGCACATGCTTCAGGAGGGCAAGGTGGATGCTGCGAGGCGTCAGTGGATGCTAAGTCAGCAGAAGGTGAAGGAGCCAGGGACTCATCCCTCCGCACCTTCCATTTCCCCTCCAAGTGTAGCATCTGATGACACAGATGATGAACAGGAGATGTATCCAATGCGGGAGTCGAGGGCAGCAGAGGGGTACTCAAATCTGACATACAAGCCAACACGATACACTAAGGAGGAAAAGCCAGTAGGTGCAGTACAGCAGGCTAGCAAGCGAGAGGCAACCAGCGAGGCGCAGGAGGGCACGAAGGAGAGGCTTTGGGCATGGCCATGAATGAATGGGTAGGAGGACAGATACTCCTGAAGCTGCAATGGAAGACAGATGGACAGAGAGAAGGTGCAACCAAGGAAATAGAGGGTTTCAAGAGAAGCAGTGAAGCAACAGACTGGGCAGATATAATGAACATAGAGGACAAGAAAGAGAAGGAACGTGAGGAGAAGCATGAGAGGAGGACAGGGAAAGGAGGAGAGAAGAGAGATTGGAAGGAGAGGATAAAGAACGAAGAAAGGAGGAGGAGAGGGATCACATAGAAAGGGACTGAGAGGCGAGGATCGAAAGAGACCTAAAGGAGAGGAAGAGGGCAGAGCAGGAGCAGCAGGATAGAAGGACAAGGGAATTGGATGAGATAGAAAGGCGAAGAGCAGTAGCAGAGCGAGAAAACCGTAAGTTAGCAGAATGGGAACAGAGGAAGCTAGAGTTCGATAGGTTGGCAAGCGAGCGGGCATGCAGGGAGAGCGATGAGTGAGCAATAAGGGCGGTGAAGACACAAGGGACTCTAGACAGAGTAGGCAACAGACTTGAGGAGGACAGACGGTCAGACCCGAACAGCACCAGCTCACGAGGAAGGAGCACCATAGACAAGGATGGAGCAGGTCTAGCGGCTTGGGCAGGGGGAAGCAGGTATGACTTAAGAGACATCTCTCTCAGCACAAGACCTAACACAGTCTCAACATCGAGGAGTTTTGCGTATGATATTTTTAGTAACAGGGATACAGAATCAGATAATGTGGTCAAGTACAGTGGGGATCAGAGGGGGTAGCATTCCCGGCCACAGTCGACGGGGGCGGGGAAAAACAAGCAACTGGCATGGGAGTTTAGGACGCACTCAGAGGTAGTAGGAGGGGCAGCTCGAATGAGCAGGCACGACCAGTAGATGACTTTGACACCCAACAGGACACCACTACATATATCAATGGACTTAGAGATCTCCCAAGGCAAAGTAAAGGGGAGACAGCAATGGCTTGTCCGAGGGGACGGTTGACGAGAAGGTATGACGACAGCAGGAGAGTGCCCATACTAGAGCCCATAGATATATGCACAGGCATCGAGAGCGAGAGAGGGGACAGTCAAGTAAGATTGACTAGAAGAACGCATGAGGAGGAGACAGCATTCACACAGATGCCCTTACTAGAGAGAGGAGGGGTGCACCTCAGTATGTACCATGGAAGCACACTGATAAGGAGAATTTGAAGTGCCATCATTGAGTGCAGAGCTGGGAAATGGATCTATGAGATGGAGAAAATGACAGCGGGACACAGGTTAGCTGTGGGAGACGTGAAGGGGCTTTTAGTATCCATCCTAGGAGATGCTGCAGATGACGTATAGAAAAGGGCGGGGTTCCTGGGAGTGACAACACAGAACACAGCACATGACGGTTTGCCATTTGCAAACTGCAGAGCGGCAGTATGGCAAACACTGAGGACACAATACCCAGACACGTCAGACATTGGGGCGATTACATCACGCAAAATGAGGGAAAATGAAGACCCTGTACAGTACATTGAGGAGATTGAAGAGCTTTGGCCCATTGAAACTGGAGAGCCTTGGGACATTTTATCACATATTGGTACAGGGGCTACCAGAACCTGTTCAGAAGAGCTTAAGGAAATTGGTAGGTATGGAAGCAAGGGGATAGCCTGAAATACATCTTACGATAGTTCACCTTTGCAGTATATGGCAGAAGAAGATTAAGAAAAAGGAGGAAGATAGGAAGATGTACGAAGCCAAATTAGTGCAGAGAAAGCTATTGAAGTATGCGATGGAAAGGGGTGGTCATAACCAGCACCACATGCACAGCAGTGACAGCAGCAGCCACACCCACAGCACTGTCCACCGCCCATGGGAGAAAGGTTCATGGGGCAGGGTAGCACAGGGGTAAACATCGTGGCACCTTAGGATAGACAGTAAGCATTGGAAACCCAGCATATATGGTTTTAGTGTGGGCATGGGACAGATATGTATCCTGCACTACCATAATGTATAAATGCCCATAGGATGTGAAAAACGGTAAAATGGTGTGACTATGTGGAGATATGGTGGCAGTGCCTGATCCTTACAATAGCAATCAGGACTGTGAAAACATTTGTTTGCGTAACTAAAACACATGTCCAAAATAGAGACTCTGTATGCAGTCACTAGTGTAAATGCTTGTTAAAGTTGGGACAATTTTAAGGTCACAATATTTGCCTCTATCCGGACCCTCTGTATTATGGCTTGTGTTAGAGTACAGTTTGTCAGTCCTAACTATCTCTTAGGAATAGTTCCTTTTAGCACATGTAAGTAAAATGCATTCTCCAATCGCCAAACTTCGTTGCGATACATAATGGGTGAAATACCCCCCAACCTAAAAATTCAAAATAGACAAATCTATAGATTGGCCTAAACTGTAACTGAAACAAGTGCCCCCCCCCCCCCATAATATCTACTTTGACTTGCTTTATTACATTTTGATGATAAGCGCCTTGTGATCTTGTTACCAAAATGTAGCCCTAAACACAGTATGAGAAATTATCAATGATTTCAAGTTTCTTTTTATCAACAAAGAAGACACCAGTTGTACATGTTTTTGTAACCACCACAGGTTTTTGTCTTGACCCTATTTATGACGAAGTTGTTCAATTCACAATAAACTGACACATTATTCGGATTCGTAAGTCTCATCTGAGTATTATCAGTGAATACAATATTATCTACATAGAAAGGTTACCTGGTGTGCGTTGAATCTATTTTCCGGGCAAAACATCTGACTGTTTTGTGACTGTTTTGTGATGGTCTGGAAAACCAGCCAAGAATATATCAACCAAAAAGAGAGCTAGGATTCACTGCTTTAAACACGTTTCAGTCCATATAAGAATGTCTTTTCTGTAGCTCGACTAACCTGACTCTGCACCCAGGCATCAGACAGTAATGCTGTGATTTACTTCATAAGAAGATTGGCAATTCCCCAAACTGTCTGTTTTCAGCATACTTGTTTTCAGCTAATGCTATCGAGAGGGGCTTGAGAAATCTATGGGCCTCATTACGAGTTTGGCGGCAGCCATGGAGCTATTAGCTATTAGCTCCATGGCTGCCGCCAAACCGGGCTCCTTTACCGGGTTCCCTGAATGGGGAATTACTGGGCCATTCCGAGTTCAGAGGGCCTGGTAATTCCTCCCTCAGAGAACACAGGCCCGGACCTTCCCCATTCCCATTTGAGCCTCCATAGGGCTCAATGGGAATGGGAGAGGGAGCTAACAATGGGCCGATTACGACCGGCCCGTTGTTAGCTTTCTCTTCCTCTTGCGGGACCCGGTAAGGACGCCTGGTTTTACCAGGCGTCCTTACCGGGTCCCGCGAGGGGACCTCGTAATCAAGTGAAATGGTGTTAACGGGTCCGCACCCATTAGCGGAACCCGTTAACCCATTCTGCCTGGCTTGTAAGGAGGCCCAATGTCTCCTACATTAAGGGCCTCATCACGAGTTGGGCTGTATTCCCGGCTGTAAGACCGCCGACTGTAATAGCCCTAGCACTGACTGGTCCAGTGGTATTACCACCGGATCACGGGTTGGGTCTTAACGGTAAATCCCCATTCCTGATTGGGTCCATTGGGTCCATTGGATCCAATGGGGAATTTTCAGTGCTAATACTGCGGGCTAATACAGGTGGCTGCAATACCGCCGAAAACAGGGATTTTCACCTCCAGAAAAAAGCTGGAGGTAAAACAGTTGATTTAGTTCCCAACTCGTGATAGGGCAAGCCCGTAAATGCGGCGGTAATACATTTAGCACCGCATTTAAGGGCTACAGCCCAACTCGTGATGAGGCCCAAAGTATTTTCACTTAATCGCTTTTCTCTAAATACTTTATTGACTGAACGGAACAGTAGTCCACAATTATCTGTAGTGGACGAGCCTTCCTTTCATCCCATTTAAGATCACTTGATTAAGCTGTGGGAGCCCATTGCATTAATTTCACAAATGTTTTTGCACTTTGTTCAAGTATAGCTATCAATCAAAAACTGAGATCTATATAATTATCAATCAAAAACGGAGATCTATATAATTATGTTGCTTTTTAAGTGCATCCCGCGCAGCTCATATCCTTTTTTTTTTTTTTTTACAGACGATAACTCTTTATTCCACCTTCCTCCACTACATTCGCCACTTCCTGTTACCCACCGTTATGGAAAAAGGGATGAATGGCAAAGCTGTGCACCATTTGCATAAACAAAATCAGCATAAAGCCTGGGAGAGAAAATAGACAGGCTTACATTTAGCAGCTTTTTTGTGGAGTGAAATTAGCATATCTTCCGGTCAGCTCTCCAAGATCGACTGTATAGGAACCACAGACTGAAAGATCTGATGAAAAAGGGATGACGGGTCACTCAGTGATTTCACTGTAGCTTGTATTTTTCTTGGTTGTGGAATGACCTTAGGAAATTACAGCCAATGCTCTGGATTTCATTTACATCATCAGGTTTGAAAGTAGCAAGGAAAGGTTGGGTAGTATCTTAAGACCAGATGGAATCAGATATGGAAGGTTGTTCCGCATTCATACACCGCCAATTAAACCAGGCACCAAAAACTATGACTGTCTTTGTTACTGAGTACTTAATCCATTCTGGTCCAGGCCACAGCAGTCCTATGACACTCATTCAATTTAAGTCTATATCTGTTCTTCAGTTTCAAATTCCTTGATTTCGGCAACACACCAGTAAGTCTAATATTTGCCAAACAAAGTACAGAAATGATGATTGAAAACATGCTTTTCTTCCTCTGCCTCCTGCAAGACACAGCACACATACCTTTGCTGCATCCAATGGGTATTTTCAATGAAGAGTCACTTGTTGTGAAGAATTCGACCAACCGCAAGGGGAGTGTGCGCTCGCCTGGGCTTTTTTGATATTGAAAATGAATGATGGAAGATCAACCTCTGAAAATGTGTGAGACCACTTCGCACACATTTCCTTTGCTCGCTGCATGAAATGCATTGTTCGGGAGGACACAGCCTACAGGCGCTGTCTTCCTCTGTCATGTTCAGCTAGAATGTGACAGTCACGGGTACAGCAAAGCATCTCAAGATGGAGGAAGGCACACCTTCCTCTGGCCATGGGCAGCCAATTATAATATCAAAGGCTCTATGGATCTGCTTTCCTATTGTTTAATTTGGATGGTGGCAGTGCATACTAATGAGAGATAAATGAGGCAAGCCTGCAAGGGGCTTGGTTGCTGGACAGACAACAGGAAAGCGGGGCTTACACCCCTTTGGTATGCAATGTGTCAACTTGAAGCTAGTTCCCACCTCCGTGTAAGAAAGGCAGCAAATGGCATGTCTGGGTCCATTAGTTACCACAGGAGTCCCTGCAGAGCGGACCCCTTTCAGTGAGAACGAGGATGTGATTAGGGGGAGACAGGAAGTTTGTTCTCATCACATACTTCAAGAGAGACCTGCACTTTAATCAAGAGTCACAGAGGGCTCAGTTAACCAGAGAGACACTTGGATCTACAACAGACAGGAAGATGGGAGAGACTTAGGTATATGTTGTCACCCCTTACCTTTCCTGTTGCAGAGCACTTTGGTCCTGACCTCATGCATAACAGAAGATTGTTGGTGGGGACCCAAGGTTGGTTCATCAAGGTATGCTTAGCATGCACAATCACTGGGGCCCATTTGCTTTTAAAAGACGGCCGAACCCCTCACTTAGGAGATCATCTGATGACTTTGAAAAGAGTAAGAAGGACTCATTTGAACCCAGGCTGAAGGTACAGTCTACCACACATCTTCCGCCATTAAAGGAAGGCCAGGAGTTCCAAGAGGGAAGCAAGCTCCCTCCCCTAAACATCTCCCAGGGAAAAGAGGGAGATACCGGACTCAGAGGAGCCACACAGCAGCTCCAGAACTGATTCCCAGCCAGCACGCAGTGTACTCTGCTAGGTTCTGCCAGCACGCTTCCTAGTTGGGAGGTGCCAGAGTGTCTCTGGACAAACCACAAGGCTGTTGTCTGCAAGAACTCTCCTAAACTTTGGGCCATCCACCTTGAAAGGACAACACAAGCCATGTGAAAAAGCTAGGAGGAGTGCCACTACAAGCATCAACCAGCATCCATCTTTAAAGGACATTTTCAAGGCAGTCGAGTCCTCGAACCGCACCTGGCAGCACCATGGACTGTTGTAACGCTGCGGTCATCAGAGCTGCCCAAGACGCCTTGACCAGCACTCCATATCCGCCAATTAGCACAGAGAGAATGATTCTTGGCCCCGAGCCACTGTGTAGGCTAGCCAGCAGCCGTCCGTCCAGCCTCGCTTGCCCTGGGACCACCTTGATGCTGTCGAGCATCAATAACTTCTTAAACACCAGGTACATTGTGGTTCACCTCCCCCCCCGGTCCTTCTCCAAAGGCTACTAGAGACAGTTATGGCCCTTTGCCCCTTGGTGCAAAAATGCAATAACCTTGAACAGTAAGACTGATTACTTTACCAACTACCCTGCTGTCAGTACCCTGAGTGCATCCCTTTCCTTCGTGAAACTGTCTGTCATCTATGTTCCTTTACAGGGTGGGCTGTATTTTGTAGTGTGCTAGAACTGTCTGCTGCAATAATAAAGTAGATATTTGTATACAACCTTGACTGGACAGTTCCTTTTATCATTGGGTAATAATTGTATTTTTGCTGTGTTGCAAATAACCAACGATCCACGACCTTGTGGCGATAAGCCTGCCATTCTGTCCACGTTACCAAAATTGGACAAGGTTTATAATTGACTTGTGTTCCAATCTGTTCAAATCCCTTCTGGTGTACTAGAGGTGTGAGGTTGATTGATGGTTTAGAAACCGATATTCATCCCTGGACCACTGGTGCCCCGGAAGTTGATTCGTCACACGTGTTAAAACATCCGCAACTTTCTATATTGTGGGGAAACAATCTCTGAAGGTGCATCCATATTAGAGGGCACATTAAAGAAACAGAAATAATGTTCTCACATGTTAGTATTAAACATCTTTCCATATTTTGGCTGTGCCAGATGACCTTACTAACATTGATTTGCTTTAGAGCCTTACATGAGTGCCTTTAGCTTGGCCACAATATGCCATTTAAGTTAAGCAATTAAAATGGCGTCTACCCCCAGCATTGGTTCAACCACAAAGGGGATCAGGCATGAAGAAATGACCACAGCACCCGAGTGCTATCTATAAGCGTAGAGGTGAAACTAAAGTTGGTCTGGCAGGACATTCTTCATATAATCCTCCATTCCTATGGTGGTGGGACATTTGTTTTCAGAACATGTTCCATAATATTCCTATTTTCATGTGTGTGCCCGCCAGAGAACCATTGCAGATAATAATATTAATAATATTAATGTACCTTTTTAGCACGTCATGCGGGACTCCTCGGGCTTCAACGTGCAGAAATAACATGAAAAGTTGCTGAAATCTCTACATCAAGATCTGTGGCTGCGTAGTGAGCATTACAGGTGTCCCCCATCATTGCTGACATGTATAAATCTCTCTCTTTACAGTCAATTATCGTTTCTTCAGTTATTTTCAAACACTTTGCAAACTTCACAACTGATTCCTCACGATGGAGATAAACATTCACTAATACAATGTAAGAAGGGCTGTTGATTGAAGATTGTCTCATAGAAACCTTAGTAATGAAGGCTTATCTCTAAGCCCGGCTCTGTGGCTCAGTGGACTAATGTATTCACTACAGGGGCCTCAGGGCCACAGGTTTGAATCCCGGCAGGGCCACGCAGCCCTCCATTCTTCCGAGGTCGGTAAAATCAGTAGCATTAAGTTGGGGAACAATAAACGTCTGTTATTAGCGCTAAGATGCCCCTTCTGGGGTGAACATGCGCTTTACAAATACGCCTGTTATGTTATCTGTCCCATTGAATTCAACACAGATGATATCCGTGAATGTAATTTCTAATTTAGTGCCTCTGATCTAGGATTCAGCCGTGATGTGTAGATGGGTGCTTATGTTCTGTGCCCAGGTGCATTCTGGACAGAGCAGGGAAGTGCATGTTTTGTTGACAGTCAATGAAAAGGAGATTCCTGGATTCTGCGCTTGTGGAACAGCTGGCAACACTCTGCAAATGTTTTTCAAAGCAATGGAGTCCTTCCAAAAGGCCAACCACATAGAAATAAATGAAGCTACTAGATACAATGTAATGGTGTGAAGGCGGCAAGCAAAAACACACTAAATTAAGAACTTTCGCATAGGAGGAAAAGCTCTAGAGAAAGTACCAATGTTCATCTACCTGGGGACAACTATTACTTCACTCTAGTCAATAAAACAATACTCGAAGGAAACAATAAAAAAGCAAAAGCAGCTACAAGGCATTACAAGGGTTTGAATCATGGGACCATGGTAGCACCCCAACAGTACTCAGATACAAGATACATTCCTACATCTGTCCCAAGAATACCTAAATGCAATCCTGGATGTGGACTCTGATTGCATATCACATGACATGCCATGACGAGATCTGCCTTCACCATAAGCATAGGAAACCAGGTGTGGTTAGTTTTTTTGAGTGTGTGATCTAAAAGGTGACATTATTAAATTAAAATAATTAGTACAATTCAAAGTTATAACTTGGAAACCTGTAAAATGGAAATAAAAAGTATATTGCAAAATCAGTTGTGAAACTGATGACTGAAATGTGCACTTGATTAAGTAGTTTCAAAATAAGTGTGTCCATCCTGCATTTGAGCGTGTGGTAGTTGAGCTGTAAGCTGTGTATTTGCTGAATTGCATTACGTTTGTCCACAGTAACACCCACATCTGATATGATATGATATGGCATTCATAACGCACCTATACACAAGTGTTTCAAGGCGCGAAATCAGATACAAGATACATTATTACATCTGTCCCAAGTAAACCTAGATGCAATCCTGGATGTGGACTCTGGTTACATTCCTCACGATATGCCATGATGAAATCTGCCTCCACCATAAGCAGAGGAATCTGGTTGTGGTTAGGACTAAAAAGTAGAATGACTTTAGAGGAATGTAGGTGATGGCAAGAATTGGCTGGCACATATTTGTTGATCGGGAATTGGGCTCAAGCTTTGCGATACGCCCTGGGGCCAGTCAGGGTGTTTTGAAGTTTATTTCTGCCTTAATCACCAGCCAGTGGAGTGTCTTCAGATCAGGGGGAGATATATTCAAAGCTGCACTTCCTCATAAACTCTGTCTGTTCATGTCTCTTAGGCACGCTAATCAGACATCTCAGGTTCAACTTATTCAGTGTCTGATTCAGGCATTCACCAACCTCCGATTTAGGGGTTCAGGGATTTCCTTGCCTAGAGTTGCAAAATATCACCATAATTCTCAGCATCTGTCTTAGGTCTTCTCTGAGGAAGTATTTTCAGATTTCTCAGATAATTATTCTAAACTTTGTAATTCAGTGGTTTGCCACCCGGTGACTCAGGTTCTTTTATGGTTTTCCTTACCCTGAGTTTCAAAGGCTAATCATCTGTCACAGGTTACATCTCATCACATCTCCTAAATTATGATATATTGTCATGTCTCAGAGTTTCCGTTTCTTCACCAACTGATTCATTGTTTCTCAAGGTTTTCCTCACCCAGATTTTCAATGGCTCATCCTCTTTCTCACATTTGTTTAGAGAGCCTGGGAAGTCCCAATTTACATGGAGGTTCTGGAGCAAATTTATGCAGGACTCTAACGTAAATGGACAAAGTGCAGACACACCTGTGGGCTGTAGGGTTGTGGCTTTCGCGTATATTTCCTACTCAATTCCACACCGTTTCACCAATCTGCACCAAATTGTGCATAGTCACCTGATAGGACCCTCTGGACATTACTAGCTAGATTACATCTGGACACCCCTCCCTTTTCCCTGGATTTCAACAAATGTCTATGGATTTGTGGATTTTTGGCTTTGTGTATGTTCGCTAAACAATTCCACACCGTTTCATCAATCTGCACCAGATGTTGCACAGTGACCTGTTAGGACACTCCAGATATTACTGACTAAATGGCATTTGAAAACCCCACCCCTTACCCTGGATTTATTTCAGCAAAAGTACAAATTTGAGTGTGGGTGTGTGGCTTCGCGTATGTTCTCTATACAATTCCACACATTTTCACCATTCTGCACCACATTTGGCACAGTTACCTGTTAGGACCCTCCCGACATTACTGGCTACATAAGATCTCGACACCCCGCCCCTTTCCCCAGATTTCAGCAAAAGCAAAAATGTGGGTGTGGGTTTGTGGCTTTGCGTATGTTCCCTAAACAATTCCACACCGTTTCATCAATCTGCACCAGATTTTGCACAGTGACCTGTTAGGACCCTCCAGACATTACTGGCTACATGACATTTGGAAACCCCACCCATTTCCACAGATGGGAGCAAAAGTACATATTTGGCTGTGGGTTTGTGGCTTCGCCTATGTTCCCTATACAATTCCATACCGTTTCACCAATCTGCACCACATCTTTCACAGTTACCTGTTAGGTCCCTGCGGACATTACTGGCTACATAACAACTGGACACCTCACCCCTTTCCCTGGATTTCGACAAAAGTCTATGGATTTGTGGCTTCGCATATGTTTCCTATATAATTCTACACTGTTTCATCAATCTGCACCAGGTTTTGCACAGTCACCTGTTAGGACCCTTCAGACATTACTGGCTACATGACATTTGGAACCCACCGCCCCCCTTGCCCCAAATTTCATCAAAAGTGCAAATGTGGGTGGTGGTTTGTGGGTTTGTGTCTTTGTGTATGTTCCCTAAACAATTCCACACCATTTCACCAATCTTTGCCACATTTTACACAGTTACCTGTTAGGACCCTCCGGATATTACTGGCTACATAACAGCTGGACACCCCATCCCGTTCCCCACATTTCAGCAAAAGTGAAAATGTGGGTGTGGGGTTGTGGCTTTGCATGTGTCGCCTATACAATTCCACACTGTTTCACCAATCTGCACCAAATGTTGCATGGTCACCTGTTAGGACCCTCCAGATATTACTGGCTACATGACATTTGGACACCCCACCCCTTTCTCCAGAGTTCAGCAAATGTCTCTGGGTTTGTGGCTTTGCGTATGTTCCCTACAGAATTCTACACTGTTTCACAAAACTGCACAGTCACCTATTAAGACCCTGGTTACATAACATCTGGACACCCCACCCCTTGCCCCGGATTTCAGCAAAGTCAAAATACATGTGTGGCTTTATGGCTTGACGAACCGTTGTTCCTTATACTATTCCACACTGCTTCACCAATCTGCACCAGATTTTGTACAATTACCTGTACCTATGAGGGAGTGAACGCCTGGGTAATGCCGGGTATATCATCTAGTTGTTTATATATTCAATATTCATCATAACTGACATCATACTCTAATCTTAGTTACCAAAATCTACAGTGTGCGGGGATTGGTTAATAGTGGTGACTGCATATACATTCTATAGGGGCTACATTTCTGATTGGGTAACACTTGTCTGATGGCTCCCCCTGAAAGCAAAGCACTTTCGAAATTGACAAAGGTAAAAAGACATTATCTCTACAATGAGTTATTGGTTGGCATAATACGTAATGGGTGGCCTAACATCAGGGGTTTTGATTGGTTGGCTTTCTACTGGCCAACCTTGGAAAACAGACAAGTCATCGAGACATGAGCCAGACAGGAGTAGGGGGAGAGAGGTCCACGGACTACTTTCTTTTCAATTAAAAATGATACCATCCCTCATTTCTAGGCCATAAACCAGGGTGATCTCTTTGTATTTGGCCTTTTGTGCTGTCTCGTGCCTGGACATACATGTAAGAAGTAAGGCAGGTGTCCTATGTGCTTTCTTTGCTAATTAATAGTTAGTGTTCTTCAAGTATAGATCACGTGTGATGGGACCATGTTTGGAATAATTTCATCCAGCAAATATTAGGATTTTAGCTAATATTAAGGTGAGTGTTATGATTTTTTTTACCACTGGGGACATTCTCGAGTTATTCTTCATGGAGTCTTTTGGCTTATAGTTGTCCTGCACCTATCAAACAAAGGCTGGCAAAGAATCATTATCTTGTGCTTTTCTCTCTGCCATTCCTATCCTCCCTTATTCATGGTAACCTTGGCTTGGGTTGCTAGCTACTGTCCGAGCTCTGCACTGATCAGTATTTCTGTGGTTTCAGCATTTTGTGTTCTCTTGAGGCCTTTGCCTATTTAAAATCATGCTGCAGCTTCCATTTGGGAAAAGATGGCTACCCATAACTGTTGCATTTCTAGTTAGCGAGCTATATTTACGTGTCCTTCATGTTGCATTCATCTTATACATTGCTTATGTTAGTATTTTTCATGTCTTATGGATGCCATGTTAATATTCGTCACGTATAAATGCATATATTACTTAGTGTTTGTGTTCTTCATGTTGAGTGCACATTTGCTTTGTGTCTAAAGCATGCACATGTATTGGTGCAACGTTAGTTTTATTACTCTTGCCATTTTTAGCTCAGATTGTCCATATCCTGCTGTTCATGCATGGGGAAAAGGTGGTACGGTTGTCTTAGTGAGTAACATTTCTCACCTGTGCAGTATTGAACTGAGGAGGGGCAGAAGCTATGGATGACGTGTTCATCTGCCTCTTAATATTCCCCCTCTGGTTGAGTTGTCATTCACACTCTTTTTTTATTCTGCTCTCCCCCACATAGGGTTCTTTGGGTATCCATAATCTTACTCGCCTCCCTCAAGCATCCCGTATGTCTAACGTGTTCGTCCACACTTCAGGTCATATAGCAGCATTCCCCATTGGAATTACAATATAGCCAATGCTCTGTGTAATATTGAGGGTCCTGAGGAAAAATACATTTTGATCTTGGAGGGGTGATAGGGATTTCCATTGCTTGGGCACGGGGGAGGTAATCTGTTTGGGTATACTTGTGTATGTGAGTATCCAAGTTTATTACTATTGTTATTTTCATTTGGCAGACTTTTTGCATGTACTTATTGCAATTCTTACAACACAGATGGCAAATAGTACAAGTACTAAAATGTCCATCAGTATTTTGAATGCATTCGCCAACCAGGAGTGCATTCATGAGAACAGGTAATTAAATTAGTGTAATGCTTGTGTGAAAAATGCGTGCCAGAATAACATGCCGTTGATGCGCAGCCATTTTTGTGCACCCATCTTACATCACAGTAATAAAGTCTGCTTTTCCGCGGACCTTACAGGATGAGTAAGCAGCAGCGAAAACAGAGCAAGGTCACATACATATTATTTGAGTGGACTTACTGCGGAGAACAGTTATTGTCTTGTCCATTGATGGATGAGTACAGAAAGGGAATCGGAACACACTTCTGGTGCTTGATAAGGGGTCTGTGAATGAATGTGAAAGAGAAGGGCTCTGGGATTTTCTACTTCTAACTGGATTTTTCCACCCTCTGTCCCTTCGACTTAAGATCTGCTCTTCAGCTGAGAGCAGAATGCAATTGAGAAGGGTGGGGAAATGCCCCATAAAGGACAGAGCATTGTATGGAGAAAGTTAGTTGGAATCTGGACCCCCAGGTGATGCAGTCTCGCTGAAAGGGAGGACGCTGCGCTTCAGACCCCGTTGGACACAGTGATCTCTTTGCCTACCTGCTGAGGGACTATGCAGTGTTGTTGGTGGCCAAGATGACGTTTTCTTGTGGCTCATGTTTATATATTCAAATTCTTATATATCTAAGTGTATGTTTGTTTATTGGTATCAATACATATATTGTATAAATAAAGAGCCTATAATGAGCCAGTTGTTTTATAATCTTATATGAGGTATGTGTGTATTTCTTTTTCTGCTAGTCTGAGTCCAATTACTTGTTTTTGCTGAGGGGGCCGGGGAATCAGAAGTATTAGTGCCTTTCCCACAGAGCCAAATAGATGCAAACAACCAGTTATCATCAGCAATATCGTCAGCCTTCTCTACTGTTCGTGTATGTTTCTGTTGAGGTGCCTACGGCCTCTGTAAGGGTTCCATTCTCCTCATCATGGGTGGATGGGTACGTGCAGCAAGAAGGCCCAATTTGTGCATGCACATCTCCCTCCATGGCCATTATGCGATTGAGAATGTACCTGTTCTGGAGTGTCATGAGTCGTATTATCCTCAGCTCTTCTCTTATGGCTATAAGCCTTTCACAGCAGTATTTATAGTATGCAATAGTTCCCATTGGGTAATTTCCAGCCATTTTGCATTTGTGTTGGCTTGCCACCCGAGAGTAAAGAGAGATGCAAACAACATCTCTGTTCTACTGAACAATGTTTGCTCATCTGGAATTTTATCATACGTGTCTGCCATCTTTGCGAACTCATAATTACTTCTTCTTGTGCATTTAAGTGTAAGGGGCCTCTTATGACTTCTGTGTGTGTCGATTTTAGCAAAATCACCAATCTGCATCTAACACTGGGGTACTATTAATGCTGGTTTACTTATTATTACCAAGGCCTCCCCAATTTGGGGGAAGTTGCATGTGGGCTTTGGAACTACAAGCCCAATAGTGGTCCATTATTATGGCTGTCCCTACTTTCATGCCTGGTACTTTGAAACTACACCCACACTTTGGGTTTTCTCCCACATGCACTGTGCCATTATTTCTGAAGTACAGGGTGGCATTTTTCAAAGGTATTATGGGGACTGGTCCTCTTTCATCTTCTACCAAGGTAAGCAACTTGGTATATATGGGCCAATCATTGAGGCATACTTTATTAACATTTTGCACAACCTCTTCAGGCTGCTCTGGGAGTGCTAATGCTTTGCAACCTATTAATACTTTCCCCATACTTCTTCCATAATGATGTGTCCTTTTATTTGTAACTGTCCTCTGTTCCAACACCCAGGTATTTATTTTCCTCATGTATCATTACACTGCAGCATTTAATGATCTTCTATTTTAATCCCCACCCCATTCGTGTCCACTGGCAGGTATTTTACTACTTTGTGTTGTGTGTTAGATTTTATCATGGTATTCTTTTGTTTTATAAAAACTATCCTCCCGGGAGACGTTTCTTTTGTCAGCCACTGTTTGGAAGGTGTTTGACCCTAGAATTTCCCTCAGGTCATACATAGTGCAAGGTGTGTGATGCAATGTGCTGTGTTCACCGGTACTTCTGAGGCTATGAACATTCTGGAGGCACTCATGGAGTAGGGGATGATGGAACGAACACACAAAACAACTTTCATCAGACATCTCTTTCCTCGCTTTGCTCATGTGCTTGTACAAGATGTTGTTAGTAACATGGGCCGAATCATCAATATGTTTGACCAGCTGCATTGATTCATCTAGCACACTTCTTTTTTGTCTTTTCAGCTGTGTGTTTACAACAGGGAATTATTTTGTTGCCATTTCACTTGTCATTGTAACAGTATTTATACTCATGTTTACTAGTCTAGCTACACTATAAATGACCAATGCTCTTAATGCAATACGAATAACAAAATACAGGCTGCAAAATGTAAATGATTTTGCTATTAACATTATTGCTACTGTGTCTACCTTTTGCAAATAACCAGAAGATTTTTGAATAGTAGCATTCCTTTCACCAGGAGAAAGTTTTCTTTTAGTTTCTTTAAGGCGTAAGCATTCACAGAAAAAACTTGTTAAGATTGAGTTGAAGTTTCTTTCTGAAACAAGGTAGGCTTTTATATTAAACAACACTACCGCAAAACAAACCTTCCAGCATCCTAAAAAGGGATATGTGTTCATCAAAAAGGACAAAACAAGGAAAAAGAGTATCGCTATAGGGAACATCTGTTGTTTTCCTTTTGCTGTAGAAATATCAAACTTTATTATAGGCAAGTGTTGTCAAACAGATGTCAATTTAGCATGTCTGTGTATTTATTTATAAAGAAAATAATGTGTCTTTTTTATTTCTTGCTGCTGTTTGGTCCTCACCATCAACCTTGTTTGTAATTATCTCATGTTCTCTTCATCTTCGTGCTCAATGTTGGTAGACAAGGGGGTCATCCTTTGTAGGGTTTAATGTTGCAGAAATGCAACCAGGCACGCCTTCCTTGAACTTTCACTGCAGATTGTGTAACAGCCTCCACTATGAACAGTCCTTCAAAATGGGGCTTTTGCCACCATCGTGAAAAGTTCCTACACAGGTATTTATCCCCTAGAAACAGTACTAATGATTTTAGTAGAGCATCTGGATCAACTTGTTAATTTGCTTCATCAGTCTTCTTTGAACCCCTCTGCCAAATTCATACCGGTCGAGACATACATTTTAGAGATTCCGTTATAGCTGTCCAATAATCGTGCATTTCTTTCACTAACAAAGTGGCAACATTCTCTGCATCAATGTGACCGCGAGTGGGAGAAGCAAGGGGCATTTGCATTCGGTGTCCCATCTCCTCAGCTCATGAGGAGTCAGGTGATGGTCAGAGCTGGGCTGATTGCGTAATGTAAATAGGGCTAAAGGAAGGCAATGGAGCCAACCTTTTTCAGTCCCTCTTTTAGTTTGGCAATTCGCTCCTTTAGGAGGCCATTGAGGTGCTGCCAAATGCCATTTGTTTGTGGGTGATAAGCTGACGAGAATGTATGCTTTATACCCAACAGGATAGTGATGTGCTCAAATACCTCATTTACAAAATGCAGTCCATTGTCAGTCCGGAGCACTTTGCACACTTCTCATCTTGGAAATGCCTCTCATATGAGGAACTTTGCAGCACCTGTGGCATCTGGATGTGTGCATGAACCTACTTCGTTCTATCGGTAAAAGGGACATATGACTACTAGCATGTACCTTTAGCCATTACAAATTTGAAGCATACCTACATAGTCGATATGCAAATGGTGAAATGGTCAGTAGGACGGGGTATTGCTCAGTATGTTCAGCAGTGAAGTGAAAATTAGTGAAGTGTTCTGCAGAATTCAGGACAAACCAATCTTCCGAAATCAGTACTGCAAGACACTCTCTTGGTGTGTGTGCTGGGTAATGCAAATGATTTAGTGGTACAGTAAGCAGCCCTAGCGGCATGACTGGTTGTGCAGTGATGTCCTGTCACCACATTGCATTTGTGGAGGACAATGAGCACCCCATTCATTTCCATAACTTTTGCTCTTCTGGTGGTGCCTTCCCTGTAATTTGGTTATTTGTGCTATGGGTAGCGTATTAAAACCCTCATTCATCACCATGTTGCATGTACATGTACATGTGCACTTGTTCGTTGCAGTCATAATGTCAAATATTTTGGGGCAATAGGCTGCTCTTTTTGCTTCAAGTTCGGTGGTCTTGTTGCCACAAAAAATTGAATCCACACCTCTGGTGTGTGCTGCACACTTCACCACGACGATGGCTGATGGGAATTGGAGTGCGTCTCTGAGCCTGTCTAATAGCAGCACATGCTGCACTAGTGTACCGTCTGCAGGCAGGAAACCTCTCCTCTTCAAATGGGACAGTCCTGCATGTACTGTTGACGTAACACAGAGTCAGAGTAAACTGTTACTGCCTCTTTTTCATGTGCTTCGAGTGCCAAAATCAGTGCTATAATTTCTGCTGCTTCTGCTGAGAAATGTCCAAGCAATCTCACACTTGTCACTGTCTCAAAGCTGTCATTTTCTTTTTCCTCCACCACTGCTGTCCCACTATGCTGTTCACCAGTGCTCTGGTCTATTGAATATGACCTGTCAATGAAGAGAATTACCCCCCCTCCTAGGGCATTTTCCTTGACATAGGGTATTTCATCCTGGTATTCAGTGTACTTAGTGCAATGATGCACGTTAGCTACTTGTCATGATCTCTGCTTCCAAAAGGTCAGGGTTTTCCCAACTCCCTTGGAAGCAGATCCATAACCCAGGTTCCGAGTGCCAACCAGTCCCAATTGGGACCTTTTGGACCCAGTCCTGGCGCCAGTGGCACCAGGCTCATAAATATGCCCAGTCCCAGCGCTGGAAGCGCCGGGCTCATAATGCTTGGGTGGACTTACCTGCGGCAGACCATGCTGCTTACTTGCCTGCCAGTTGAGCCTCTGATCCTCTTCTGTTTGGAACTACTTTTCCTGTTGGGTGGGGCAGGAGCCACTCCCTAGATTCAGAACACTGGAACTCTTCTGGAAAGCAGGAACTCTTTTCTTACCTAGGCGTGGCTGTGGAAGGAGACACCTAAGCACTACAGGAGGCTATTTAAACCACACCCAATGGATGAATCTTGCTTTGCGTTATTCTGCATCCTCTGCAGCAGAACGCTCATCGTGTCTTCTGCATCTGATCCTGGGCCTAAGGAAAAAGGCTTACCATCCTGAATCCAGTCTTCAGCAACACCTATAAAGACAAGAAAGAACAGGTTAGCATTACGGTCTTCAGTGACAGCTCTTCACTTATCTGGTCCATCGGCTGTCACCAACGCCTCGCGCTGCATTCCGGCATCTGAAGGACAAAGGCTTACCTACTCTTCGTGCGCTCCGGAGGTCTTCACACTGCATTCCGGCATCTGAAAGACAAAAGCTTACCAACTCTTCGCACGCTCCGGAGGGCTTCGGCGCTGCATCCCGCATCTGAAAGACAAAACAAGGTGCGTTTAAAGACATTGGGGAACTTTAATACTCACGTGCCATTACTCCTTTCCACATCTAACCCAGTGGGTATTCCAGCACCCTGCAGCCGCTCCGAACTTGTACCTGCAAAATAAAAAGACAGTTAGAGCGCATCGTGAAGCAGGCAACAAGCGCTTACTTACGTGCTTCCAGGCGCTTCTATTCATCACACGGGCTCCATCTTCAACTCACTTCAGCCCGTCATCCGCCATCGCCGAAACCCTGCAAAACAAGAAACATCATTACTAAAGACTTTACAGACATTAGAATTACTCGAAACTTACCGTTCGTGCAGTAAACGACGGACAGCAGTCCTCTGAAGTCAAGAGGCCTGCTCCCCTTATCCAGTGAAGAAACTGGTTACAGCACCCTGCCCCGAGGCAGATGGAGAGCACGGCGTTCACTTACCTAAGGTGAGAGCGTTAACCTTTGGGGTTCTACAGGAGAAGAGAAAGGGAAGAAGAGAGAGACATTCAATAACCCAGTTCCTTAATCCCATATTTTCTATCTGCAGACATCTTACCCTTCAAGTCAGACATACAGTGCACAGAGGTCCAGCCCAAAGAGCCAGCCGTGTGTTACACATCACCTTTGCAGATACGGTATACGCCCAGTCAAGACCGGCGCCTCTACGGGAATCAGGTGAGCGTTACAGAACGCAAAGCCTACCACAAAACTCCCGTCCAGGCGCTATGGAAACCTCGGATACCGACCAGCTAGCCCAGTTACTTGGGGAACTAAGGGCAGAAGTGCATGCAGCCCGTCAGGAAACGAACGCTCTAAGAAGGGAACTGATTATTTCCACGGAGCGAACAGATGATCTCGCTAGACAATTGCTACAGTCACAAGCCGGACAGACCCCGTTACCCGCATCTGGGGGAAATCTTCCTTCTACATCCTCTATGAATCCAGTGCAGATCAACCTACCTGGGAATGTACCTCTGGCTCCGCCCGAACGATTTTCTGGTGACCCAAAGAGGTTTGCAGTATTTATCAATCAGTGCCGGTTGCATTTCTTATGCCGGCCAGCAGCCTTTCCAACTGATCAAGCTAAAGTAGCTTTCGTGCTTTCGTACCTTAGTGGCAATGCGGCAGACTGGTCGATCCCTCTAGTAAATCAAGATGATCCGGTCCTCCATGATTTTCAAGCTTTTCAGCTCAGTATGGAAAAACTGTTCGCAAGACATTCACAGGGGCAGGCCTTGGACAATGAGCTTCTATCGTTGCAACAAGGTAATCAAGACCTTTTGGCTTATATTGCGTCTTTCAACAGACTGATAGTGGAAACTCAATGGCCTGAGGACAAAAGGATTACGCTGTTTTATAGAAGTCTACGTGGAGAGCTCAAAGATGTGTTAGCCCAAGTAGTGAATCCCCCACAAGATTGTTCGGACTATATAGACTTAGTCGTTCAAATAGATCACAGACTGCAGAACAGGAAGGCCGATCGTTCCAAGTTTGATGCTCGAGTATTTTCCAAACCGCCAACTCCTTCCAAAGGAGTAGACTCCGGGGAACCCATGCAAATAGGGGGTCTGAAAGGTCCTCTAACACAAAAGGAGCGGGAAAGGAGAAAACAGTTGCAATTATGCCTCTATTGCGGAAACTCAGGGCACTTTCTTCGAGACTGTCCGGTGAAACCTGCCAAGAAGGCAGTAGGAGCTGCAGTTACCAAAGTTACAAACTCTGAGCAGGGAAACGACCTCGCCCAACAAGAATAGAGGTCCTCTTGCCGAGCGTGAAAACCAGTTCCGTGACCTCGCATTTCGTGATACCTATGGTCCTCATTAGCCCTGATAATCCGGATCGATTACATGCAATTGAAGCTTACGTCGACAGCGGTGCCATCGGCAATTATGTGGATCATGAAATGGTTTTGAGGATGAATCTAACTCTTTGTCCCAAGGCTGTAAAGGACGTCATTACTACGGTGGATGGTACGGAGATAGCCTCCGGGCCAGTAACGCATACCACTCAAGAGGTGACGCTAGTAAGTCAAGATGGACACCATGAGAAGATCGTGTTCGATGTGATCAAGGCCCCTCAGTTTCAGATTATTCTAGGAATACCTTGGTTAGAGAAACACAATCCTCTGATCGATTGGCGAGCAAGAACGGTCCAGTTTCCAGAATGTGTCTCTACTTGTCACCCTCCACCTGGTGTTGCACTGGCAGCAATTTCTTCAGAGACTCCCCAGTTACCTCCCGAATACCTAGAATACCAAGATGTTTTCCGGAAGGATCAGGCTAACTCTCTACCTCCTCATAGGTCTTATGACTGCCAGATAGACCTGATACCTGGATCTACTCCTCCTTGTAGTAGAATTTATGCCCTCACCGAGCCTGAGAACCTTCACCTTCGACAATACCTGGATCAATACCTGGCAAATGGGTTTATTCGTCCTTCCAAGTCCCCTGCTTCTTCAGCTTTGTTCTTCGTTCCAAAAAAGGAAGGAGACCTTAGAACTTGTATAGATTATCGCTCCCTGAACCAGATCACCGTTAAGAATAGATATCCGTTACCTTTGATCCCTGAACTCCTGGACCAAGTCAGAAAAGCATGCATATATACAAAGCTGGATCTTAGAGGAGCTTACCACTTGGTACGAGTAAAAGAGGGCGATGAATGGAAGACGGCCTTCCGCACCAAGTATGGACTATTTGAATATCAGGTCATGCCCTTCGGACTTTGCAATGCCCCGGCCGCCTTTCAATATTTTATGAACGATGTCCTCAGAGAGCTCATAGATGTGTGTGTTGTTGTTTACATTGACGACATCCTCGTTTATTCTTCATCGGAATCTGAACATCGGAAACACGTGAAAATGGTCCTCGAAAGATTGCGTCAACACAAACTTTTCGCTAAGTTGGAAAAATGTGTTTTCAACGTGACTGAAGTTGAATTCTTGGGATTCATATTATCACCTGGCGGAGTGCGTATGGATTCAAAGAAGGTCGATGCAGTTCTCAAATGGCCATCACCATCCTCCGTAAAAGGTGTGCAAAGCATGTTAGGCTTCGCTAACTTTTACCGCAGGTTTATCCCCGAATTCTCTCGAATAGTCCAGCCCATCACTGCCTTGTTAAAGAAAAACAAACGTTTTGAATGGTCTACCGAGGCGGAACAAGCTTTCCAGGATTTGAAGACTAAATTTATCTCTGCACCAATCTTAAAACACCCTCGCCCCGAACTCCCCTACATCGTGGAAACTGATGCTTCAAGCCTTGCCATGGGGGCAGTTCTATCACAAAAGGACCCGGTAACCAATCAGTTGCATCCCGTGGCATTTTGGTCCCGCAAATTCTCGCCTCCTGAAATCAATTACACGATTACTGACAAGGAACTTCTGGCTATCAAGTCTGCCTTTAAGGCTTGGCGGCATTATCTGCTGGGGGCCCGACACACCGTTACTGTGATTACGGATCACCGAAACCTGCAATATTTGAAAACCGCAAAAGCCCAATCCTCTAGACAACTCCGTTGGGCATTATTCTTCGCCGAGTTTGACTTCATAATTACCTATCGACCTGGTACAAAGAACGGTAAAGCTGATGCCCTTTCTCGGATGGGAGTGGAAGAACACTTGATCAACCCTAAACCTGTACCAATCATTCCCGAACAAAGAATTCTGGGTGTAATCGCCACAGAATCCATAGAGGAAGTTAAGGATAAGGCCAGGCAACTTGTAACTCCAGCAGACATACAGAATTGGCATCTGCAGGGAAAGGACTTTGCAGTAAAGGACAACTTATTGTATTTCCAAGAACGATTATACCTACCCAGCACAGATTTACAGAAAAAAGTAATCTCTTGTTATCACGATTCTTTAATGGAAGGACATCCCGGTATGGCCAAGACCTCAGAAAAGATCAAGCGCTACTTCTGGTGGCCGTCTTGGAAAAAAGATATCAGAGACTTTATAATGTCCTGTGGAGTATGCGCCCAAAACAAGAGTCAAAAGGAAAGACCAGCAGGCCTCTTACGCCCTATTGACATCCCACCTCGCCCTTGGCATACGCTTTCTATGGACTTCATCACCGATCTACCTCCATGCTCCGGATACAATACGATTCTAGTAATCGTGGACTTATTCTCCAAGATGGCGCATTTCATTCCGCTCAAAGGCTTGCCAACAGCAGCAACTCTGGCCCGAGAATTTCTCGAAAACATCGTCCGACTGCACGGTTTTCCTTTGGTTCTAATTTCGGATCGAGGTAGTCAATTTATTTCTCATTTTTGGCGAAGTTGCTGTCGGTCGGCTCAAATTGATGTGAGACTATCGACCAGTCACCACCCTCAGACCGACGGACGAACCGAGAGGACCAATCAAACTCTGGAACAGTATTTACGCTGCATGCTGCAACAAACTGAAAAAACTTGGAAAGACATCCTTTGGATAGCCGAATATGCCTACAATAACTCTGTCCATTCGGGAACTGGGAAAACCCCGTTTTTTCTTTTGTACGGCAGTCAACCTCGAACCTCGGAGTTGGATCCCCTCCAAGATCTTGAAACACCAGCAGTAGACTACCTGCATTCTACAATCACCCAAGCCTTTAAGGAAGCTGTTTCTCACCTTCAAAGGGCTAAAGAACAATACAAGAAAGGAGCAGATCAACATCGGAAGGAAGCCCCTCAATATCAAGTAGGGGATCAAGTCTGGTTATCCACCAAATATCTACCTCTAAAAGGGCCACGCACATTCAACCCAAGATACCTTGGTCCCTATTCCATCACTACCAAAGTAAACCCAGTAGCAGTCAAGTTGGACTTGCCCCCGCACATGAAGATACATCCGGTCTTCCACGTTTCCCTATTAAAACCCGTGCAACCTCAAACCCGACTAACTAAATCTCCAAAACCTATCCTAGTTGATGGAGAACTCGAGTTTGAAGTCAAAAGCATTCTGGACTCCAAGATCTCCAAATCTAAACTATTTTACCTAATTGACTGGAAAGGCTACGGCCCCCAAGAGAGATCCTGGGAACCTGCTGAATATGTCCACGCTCCTCGCCTAATCAAAAGATTTCACCGAACATTTCCTGACAAGCCAAAACCCCCGGAGAATCCCAGTTTGGGAGGGGCCTTGAGGGGGGGTACTGTCATGATCTCTGCTTCCAAAAGGTCAGGGTTTTCCCAACTCCCTTGGAAGCAGATCCATAACCCAGGTTCCGAGTGCCAACCAGTCCCAATTGGGACCTTTTGGACCCAGTCCTGGCGCCAGTGGCACCAGGCTCATAAATATGCCCAGTCCCAGCGCTGGAAGCGCCGGGCTCATAATGCTTGGGTGGACTTACCTGCGGCAGACCATGCTGCTTACTTGCCTGCCAGTTGAGCCTCTGATCCTCTTCTGTTTGGAACTACTTTTCCTGTTGGGTGGGGCAGGAGCCACTCCCTAGATTCAGAACACTGGAACTCTTCTGGAAAGCAGGAACTCTTTTCTTACCTAGGCGTGGCTGTGGAAGGAGACACCTAAGCACTACAGGAGGCTATTTAAACCACACCCAATGGATGAATCTTGCTTTGCGTTATTCTGCATCCTCTGCAGCAGAACGCTCATCGTGTCTTCTGCATCTGATCCTGGGCCTAAGGAAAAAGGCTTACCATCCTGAATCCAGTCTTCAGCAACACCTATAAAGACAAGAAAGAACAGGTTAGCATTACGGTCTTCAGTGACAGCTCTTCACTTATCTGGTCCATCGGCTGTCACCAACGCCTCGCGCTGCATTCCGGCATCTGAAGGACAAAGGCTTACCTACTCTTCGTGCGCTCCGGAGGTCTTCACACTGCATTCCGGCATCTGAAAGACAAAAGCTTACCAACTCTTCGCACGCTCCGGAGGCCTTCGGCGCTGCATCCCGCATCTGAAAGACAAAACAAGGTGCGTTTAAAGACATTGGGGAACTTTAATACTCACGTGCCATTACTCCTTTCCACATCTAACCCAGTGGGTATTCCGGCACCCTGCAGCCGCTCCGAACTTGTACCTGCAAAATAAAAAGACAGTTAGAGCGCATCGTGAAGCAGGCAACAAGCGCTTACTTACGTGCTTCCAGGCGCTTCTATTCATCACACGGGCTCCATCTTCAACTCACTTCAGCCCGTCATCCGCCATCGCCGGAACCCTGCAAAACAAGAAACATCATTACTAAAGACTTTAAAGACATTAGAATTACTCGAAACTTACCGTTCGTGCAGTAAACGACGGACAGCAGTCCTCTGAAGTCAAGAGGCCTGCTCCCCTTATCCAGTGAAGAAACTGGTTACAGCACCCTGCCCCGAGGCAGATGGAGAGCACGGCGTTCACTTACCTAAGGTGAGAGCGTTAACCTTTGGGGTTCTACAGGAGAAGAGAAAGGGAAGAAGAGAGAGACATTCAATAACCCAGTTCCTTAATCCCATATTTTCTATCTGCAGACATCTTACCCTTCAAGTCAGACATACAGTGCACAGAGGTCCAGCCCAAAGAGCCAGCCGTGTGTTACACATCACCTTTGCAGATACGGTATACGCCCAGTCAAGACCGGCGCCTCTACGGGAATCAGGTGAGCGTTACACTACTTCCTTTACTGGTTTTGCTATAAATCTGGCTGGATTTACCACTTGGGACATGACAATTTTAATTGATAGGTTTGATATAATTACTTCATAACTAGAGACATTCTGTGGTCAATGTGCTTTTGGGCTTATCAAGTATGGCAAATAGGGCATGCTCAAAATATAATGTAACTGTACATCCCGTGCTAATGCTGGCAGAGTTTTCAATCACAAAAGCTTGCAGGGATAATGACCTCTCATGACTGGATCTAAAATCTCACTGTAGAATGCTAATGGTGTGTGCCCCTGGTAGCTTTATGTGCAAGGACAGCAGTAATTACTACCACATTTGAATGGGAGAATAAAAATAATTCTTCATTATAATCAGGGATTCCTAATCCAGGTGCTGTGCTATTTGCTAGCTTCAATTCGTTGAAGGCATCTATCATCTCGCCTGTACAGGCTATGTCACTATTTTCTTTCTGTGCTTCCTTAAGTCCTTTTAAAAGTGGCCTGACGTATGTGCTGTATTCAAAAACCTACACCCTGCAATACTTCCAGAGGCCTAGAAATTGCTGTAATTCTTTCACTGTCTCTGCATGTTCTCTTTGACAACTTTGTACCCTTTCTCTGCCAACACTGTCATCAACTGAGTCTCACCTGCACTCTTCATCGTGTTGCTGAATACTAAGATGTTATGTTATCTTAATTAATTTTCTAAAGCGCATGCACGCCAAAGCATCTTGCCGCTAAGTTGAATCAGAGAGCTGTAAAAACTAGCTGACAAGAAGAGAGTATTAGAACAGATACGTTTTTAGCAACCGACAAAAAGAGAGGAGATTCTTTGTAGCCCTAAATGAGGCAGGCAGGGAATTCCACAATTTGGCGGCAGCCACAGAGAAAGAGCGGCCCCCCACCCACTCAAATTGGTAGTGAGGAATCACAAGAAGACAGGAGCCGTTAGATCGCAGTGCACGAGAGGGCACACAGGGACAGAACCTTTCCTGGAGGTATTCAGCACCAGAACCTTAAAACGCCTGATGCACTATCACCAATGATTTAAATTGTACCCTCTGGAGAACCAGGAGCCAATGCAATGACCGAAGGATGGGGGAAATATGGGCACCATATGGGGTACCAGTACAAATATGGGCCGCACAGTTTTGAAGGAGCTGCAGCTGATGGAGGAGATACAGAGGTTGGGCCAGAAAAAGAGAGTTGCAATAGTCAAGCCAACTTAAAACTAAAGAGGCTGTGACTATGGGCGAACATGAAGAAACAGCATAACCTTTAAGAACTCAAAGTTGAAAAAATCCAGTTCAACAGATGGCTCCAACTTAACCATCCCTCGACAGGGAAGCAGACATAATTACTCCCAAGTTCCTTACCTCCAATACCGGGGAAGGACAAGGGCCAAGTTCCGTCAGCCATAAGGCAAGGAGACAACTGCATGAGGGCTGTGTGGGGGGTAAACACCAGGACCTCTATCTTGCCCCCATTCAACTTCAGCCAATTGTTGCCCATCCACTTACTCACGGCCAACAGGCAACTCCTAAGCTGAGATGCGAGGCCCAGCTGGGTGGAATACAACCGTACGATGATTTGCGTATCATCAGCATAGGAGTAACACCTGAAGCCGCAAGAGCGGCTGAACAAGAGGCTGAATATAGATATTAAAAAGGGCTGGGGACAAGGCAGATCCCTGGGGGACCTCACACAGCAGGACTAAAGCGGCTGAAAGAAAAGAAGCAAGCGTCAATTGTTGGCTACGGACGGCCAACAAAGAGGTGAACCACGCCAGGCCCTGACAAGAAAGATCAGCCACTGTCAGACGATCCAGCAGTACCTGATGGTCCACTGTATCAAACACAGTTGTCAAGTCTAGCAAAATAAGAGCTCCTGTTCCACCTCCGTCAGCCTGCAGCACAAGTCATCATGCACTGAGACCAAGACACTTTCCGTCCCTCATCCCGGGTGAAAACCAGACTGAAATGAGTCCAGAAAGGAAGAGTGCTCCAGGAAAGAAGTGAGCAAAGGTGAAACGAGAGGTTCCAACACCTTCATAAAGAAGGGGAACAGGGAAATGGATAAAAATTCACCGGCAAAGAGGGATTAAAATATGTCATCTACATATTGTATTACTGTGCTGTCATGTTGTACATTTCCCAGTTCCATCTGCAGCACACAGTTAAAGACCGAGGGGGATTCACAATAATCCTCAGATAATCACATATGTTTTAGTTTAATCCCACGTAGGTGAATGAGGTCAAATACTGGGACTCTTCATGCAGTAGGATTGAAAAGAAAGGCTTTTTAAAATCAATCACTGAACAATATGTAGCTTTGGATGGGATGTTACATCACTTTTTTCACTGGGTACACAGTGGTGTTACATGGGGATTCTGTAGCCACTAATATGCCTTGATGCACTAAGATGGCAATAGTCTCATAGATACCATTGTCCACTTCTTTGATCATGGGATATTGTTCTACTCATGGCAAAATAGCTCCTTGATTCAATTTAATTTTGACTGCCCCCCCTCCTTTCAATAGGCCAACATCATATGGGCTCCTGGTCCACAATGTACTTGGTACGTATGCCAAATCTTCCCGGAGAAAGGACAATACCTTTTTTACTAGGGACATTCTCTGAGGTATCTGCCTATTTTCAATGTTTAACTGGTATATTAGTTATATCAAACATCACTTCATCATCTGAGTCGTAATCTGTAAATTAGCTTTTATCTGATAAGTCAGTCAATCTGTGTCCTTCATCAAGAGCTATCACTATTATCCTGTTTGCCCCTTCCTCCTCAATTCCATGTAAAATTACTTTATCTTCCCTTCCTATTGCTGCTTCTAACTCAACTGTATGTATATGCCCTTCCTCCTCGTCCGTGTGTAGTTCTGGTCGAACCAAAAATTCTGTGGGTAACGGCAATTGTCTGTTCGGTATTCTTGGAAGCCATGCTAACAATATCTGTACATTGTAAAGGAATACTTCTTGGTTTACTGGCACTTTTCTTTGTGCTTCCTGACCATAGAATTCTGTTATGAATTTGTGTGCATTCACATAATGAATCCCTGGGGTAGAACATATTATCCCCTGGTCAGTAAATGATATTGGCCCTCATTACGACCCTGGCGGAGAGGGGTTTACGCCAGCGTAATGCATGGCGTACCTCTCCGCCAGAGTACGACTTTCCGTAGCGCCATGGTGATTTTTACGCCCGGATTTTCCGGGCGGAAAAATCCATGGCGCTACGGGACCTCTTGTTAATTACGCCACCGTAATCTACGGTGGCGTAATTAACGCCTTCCCCACTCCCATTATACCCTATGGGGCAAAAATGGGAATGGGGAAGGGTAAATGGGGATTGGGGACTAACCGCCCCGCCAAGGTCGGAATGGGGCGGTGAGTCCGCCAACCCCCATGGCGGAGTTGGCAGCTCTGCGCCATGGACCATGGTGCAAATTGCACCATGGTCCTCCGCCAGGGTCGTAATGAGGCCCATTGTCATGTTTCATTTGCTCATCAGGTCTCTCTCCAATATGTGGTGTCTTGCGGGAATATATTAATGACATGGCAATGTCGTGTTCTCCTATGGTAATGGGTAAAGAATCTGAAAAAGGAACCGTAGTTGTCACCACAGAAACTCCATCTGCATTCATGGCAATGCCTGACATTGGGAACCTTCCCCTCTTTAACACAAGATCAAGTCGCCAGATACCTACTATAAAGGAACATGTGTTGTCACCTATCGTCACCCCGACCCTCGGTTCCTCTTGTGGGTCTCTGGTGTAATCGATAGGATGGAACACATCAAGTCTTTCTGTGGGTAGCCCTATTGCCAGTACATGTCCAGTCCTGTGCCAGTGAAAGGGTTCCCTCACACTACTGTCACACCCCCTATTCTAGGTGTAGGTCTCTGTGGCAATATGCTTGCATTCCATAATGTCCTTGCGTTCTGTTGTGCTGGTGCCTGCACTTGCATTGGGGATTTTTGAGTCTACATTGGGGCTTTCTGTGTATGCATTGGTGCTTGATGTGTTTGGTGTAGCATCTATTGTTGTGTCTATTGTATTTGTGGAGCTTGTGCCTCATACTGCATGTGATATTGAGCATAATATTCACGGGAATCTGCACTATATGGTGGGGGTATGCTATCCCCGCTCTTGGATCTGGTGCTTGCCAGTTCTGTTGCATCCCTTCCCTGCTTCTGCATACATGTGAAATGTGACCCATATTCCTGCATGTCCAACACTGCTATAGCTGTCCTCCAAATCTAGGTTGCCCCCCATTAAACCCTCTCCCTTATGGATTTTGAAATCCAAGCCCACTGGCTCTGGGTGCAAACCTGGTTGTACCTATTGTTTCTCTTGTATATTAAAACTTTCTTCCCCACTTGTTAATACCGCCCCTTGCACTGACAACTTTGACAGTTTTTCAGCACAAATTTTGCTTCCTCAATTTTCCTGTCCTTTCTTTCTGTCTTTCTCTTGTGTTAACCTACAATGGTAAACATGCATCGACTGAATCTCTGCCCATGGCTTTGCTTCCATTGCAACCATTTTTCTCAATTGTCTTTGCATATCCTCAAGAGGTCGCTGCCATAGAATGTGATAAAAATAGTTATGTGTTTATCCCACGGATCTCTGGTCTCTACCAGCCATTTCTCATAAATATCCTGAAAATAAGCCATCAGATCTTCGTCTGCTCTCATTTAATGAATCATAAGTGTGCTCATGTCTAACGAATCTGGGTACTGTACCCTAGGTGCGCCCATATGTCAGCTTGACAATTATTTAAAGGTGCTCAGTCATGGTTAGTATTCTGTGCCATAACCCCAGGATATCCCCCACATTTCCAGATGTCTATTTGTTCCCTAATATGGCAGCAGGTAGATTTTTATGTCACCTACTGCTAAGGTCATCCCAGCTGTCATTCTCTCTAATTCATAAATCCATTTTCCCACCCTTAATGTTAATGATGCAATTGACTGTTTATTGGATCATAGGAGACTATGATTGGAGACTAAGCGCACCCTAATCTGTTACTCCCCTTTTCTGCATTCTGTTAACTAATGTTGTAACGTTGGGTGCAGCTGTGTCGGGAAGCTAATTAGCACGCATAATGGCTGATTATCTAAAAAATAGGGAGGAAGAAAGGGCTGCCTTATTTGCACCACGTGGTAGTAAATTAAACCCATTCAAACGTACATTCAATAGAACTGAAACCCTAAACCAAAAATGTATTAAACTTGAAAAATTATCTAAAAAAGAGATAAATACATTTTGGGAACAAGCCTCTCTTACCAACAATCTGGACAGTAAGAAAATCCCAAGAGGCTTGTGAATACAAGTTTTTCCCTATCTTGATAAAGAGGAGGACTAAGATTTGGCTAGTGAGTGGGAAAAGAATCTCGATCAGAGCTCCAATAATATGATCAAGCTACTTATAGAGCATGTCAAAAGAGAACATGCAAGAGTAGAAGAGGCCATAGACACGCTTAAAGAAGAAATTAAAACCATGCCAAATGCACAGACCACTAAAGACAAAAATTATGACAAGATGTATGGGATCTTAATTGCCTATCAAGATGAGGTCAAATTACGTACATTTCGAAAAAGCTTTCAAGATGACAGAGATTACAGGGATGACCGCGTATATACTTTACAGACCAAATTTGATGATTGTATAAAAAAGTCCAGGGATAACACACCTAATACTTTGGCGGGCAGCTCTGACATTGATTCGGATGGTGATGGCACAAGTACTTTAGGTCAATCAAGAGAGAAACCCCCCATAGTTATTTCAGGGAAGGGTTTTTTAGAGCAAATCAAAGGTTACAGAAAGGGTACCTAACACGGGACAAAACAAGTCAGGTTCCAGCTATTATCCATCCTAAGTACACCAATTTGGAACACCGATTTAGAGGCAGGAGGGGGAGGGGGAGCAAGGGGAAATCCCGAAGCAAACAGACCTCTAACAGGAATTTTGATGCGATCAGGATCGAGGAAGCAACTGGGGATCTGACCTCCACAAGTCTGGTAATTAACCTTTCTGACAGATTACTCACTAAATCAGAGGAACTGGTACTCAATAAAGGTCTGTCATTCCCATCCACTGTTGGCACTAACTTTATTGATTTTCAGATCAATTTGTTTAAATTCACACGCAAATTGAAATTGAAGAAATATTTTGATACACAAATCAAGCAGTATGTTCCTAGATCTATACCAGACTCTCCAAGTACCTTTTCTATTAGAGACATTGAAAGCATGTATCTGCTTTTGTCCCTTGAGTCTAACCAAGAGAAGACCCTAAGTGAAACATATCAAGAATTGGGTGTTCAAACACAATTTTTTCCTACACATGAACTCAAATGCAAATCTAAATTCACGCCACAATTCGCAAGTGAGAACTTTATTGATACCTTCCAACAAGCAGTCATTCGAGATGTGCACAAACATATGGATACATTGAACAAGTGCCACATGCCCAGATACAAGGATAATTTGACTAAGAACGAAAGACTTGCACTCACTAACATAGCCAATGATAAGGGCCTGGTCATTAGAGAAGCTGACAAAGGTGGAAATGTTGTTCTGCTGAACCTCAAAGATTATTTAGTATTTAGAAATGGGTAGAATACACTTAGGAACCCAGGGATGTTATAATGTATTACCTGGCAACCCAATCAAAACAATTACGCAGGAACTATACTTACTTGTTGATGGGTGGCACACTAGAGGAGCCATCACTGATGATGAGAAACTGTTTCTTAAAATCAAGCACTCCACAATGCCTGTCATGTATTTTCTCGCCAAGATTCACAAAAGATTTGATGAGTTACCTGATGTTCGCCCTATAATGAGCGTCAAAGGGTGGGTGACTGAAGGAGTATCCCAATATATTGATAATGTATTATAAAAATATGTTGTGGCAAGGCCTACATATATTTGAGATAGTAGTCATGTTCTGCAGATTTTATCAACCTTAAATTGGCACAATGACTATTTGCTAGTAACTATGGATGTGGCGGCATAAGATACGTCAATATGTCACGACCTGGCTATTGACACAATTGACTACGTCTTTCAGGATCATTCTGCTTCTTTTTCTACATATGTACAAATGGTCAAAGAATTTTTACAATTCACTTTACAAAACAATGTGTCCTTGTTTGATGATACCTATCACTCTCAGGTAAAGGGAGTGGCAATGGGGCTGAGGTTTGCGCCCCCACTTGTGCACCTGTTTATGTCCAAATTTGAGCAAATATGCACAGTGTAACGAAGAGTTCAAAATTAATGTGGTTCTGTGGAAACGCTACACCAACAAGGTTTTGCTGATTTTGAAGGGCCCCAGTGAACAGTTTTGCAGTTATGAGAATGATCTCAATAAGAATTATTTTAGCATTAGACTAATAGGTGACTCAAACAGCAACTCTGTTGATTTCCTCGACCTTACCATATACATCTCATAAGGCAAGATTGAAACTAAAACCGTCCGCAAGGCAACGGAGGTCAATTCGATGTTGCATGCAGACAGTTGCCACCGGAAATCCACTATCAAAAATATTCTGCAGGGGAATTCTTATGAGCACGTCGCAATTGAAGCTATGATCAGACGTACTAACAAGGATGCTGTTAGTTAGAAGATTTAGAGAGAGAGAGAGTATCACGCCTCTACTATTTCCAATGGCTGTCGTAAAGTAGAGAACAAATCAAGAGCGGAAATGCTCAAAACAAGCAACAAAGGCAAGTTAAAAACTCTAACTTGAAAGAATATAGATTTGATTACTAAATACACAAGAGATGCCAATGTATTTTACAAAATTGTGAACAAACAATGGGAAATTGTACGCCTGGACAGGGATATATCACCTTTTCTACATGAGAGACGCTCTTTCATATATACCAGAGCACCAACATTGAAGATCAAACACTTTTGGCTGACAATAGACCGAAAGGCACGGATTGGCTAAAACACGCAAAAGGATTGCACATCCTGATACTGAGGAATTTACCAATCAACACAGTATAAAGGTATTGATTAATGAGTTTAGCAATTGCCAGACCAAATTTGTTGTCTACGCAATAGTTTATGTTTGTCTTAGGTTTTATGTAGGCAGCCCCATAAAACAACTACGCATTAGGATTAGAGAGCACATTTCGAGTCTGAACAAACAGGATCATAGGTTGCCTTTGTCCGTACATTGGCAAGACACACTAGAAACATCAATTTTATTGGTCTGAAAAAAGCCCAATTGGGCAAGAGAGGAGGAGACCTACAACTCAAACTCAGGCAACTTGAAGCAAAATACATTTGTAATCTGGGTTGTGTCCAAGAAGGCCTAAACACGGAACAAGAGATGAACGTGTTTCTATGATGGACTACTTCAACTGTCATTTTTAGGGATGGCCAGGAATGCTATGAGAATCTCGAGACATTGCTCATGAGTACCACAAGATATTTCAGTGTTTCGCTTGTGGTATCTCATCTAGTAAGTATAACCATATGGTTGGAATACACTACCTTAGGCATTGGAGGCCCTGGCAAATCCCCAACATATCAGCAATCCTCTAACATGTGCATACCCTCCCACCAACACTTACATGTACAGTTTATGCCATTGACACTAAGGCTCTCTGTAAGTTCACTTTACTTTCACCCAATCTTTCATCTCGATATTTAGTTAGTGATCACACACAATTTTAGGGTACTTTAAAGATAGGTATCCCTGCAATATTGTCTGACTGTATCATGCATTTAATTTTGATTTATGTACGCTTTGTTTACATTATATCAGGCAAAACAAAATGGCGCTGGATGCGCGCCACTAGGAGACACACAGATTAATTCCAGTAGATGGGCATTTTGGGTGAGTCTACCTTTCTGCACCATATTGACTACCTCCATTGAATATTGAATTGGCAGAGTATTACGCCTATAAAGAATTACTCCTGACAGTTTGCTATATAATTTCTAGGTATTAATACTATTTATTGAGCCAGAGTGGATCCAGCCACTATAAGCAGCACCCTAATTATTCACAGCACTACAACTCACCACACCTATTAATGATCAGCATATCAGTGACCATATGGATGCAACTACATGCCACTGAATATTTCAAATGTGGGTAAGACTCATTTCAGTTCACCTGAAGTTTCATTTCACTACCGTTATCCCCCAGCCCAAAGGCTAACGCAATCTTTATGAACTTATTTGGTTTACAGCATATGTTATTCTAAGGAATATTAAAGAAAATCCTTTTCAAGAGTGTTGTAATAGTTTTGGATACTCCACAGGTAAGGGAATTATTCACTAAGTGCCATATTGCTTTAGGACCAATTTAGGAACTTTAACCTGACAATACTCTTTGTATTTCCATTCAAATAGAGAGTTCACCTATTGACCAGAATGGTGAGACGTTTTTTGTTTCCCACATTAGAATACTTAATATTCACAATAGAGTACATGATAATGTCACCTATTAATATTGGCTCTCAATTACATTTTCACCGAAAATCTACGTTAGTCTCTCCCCATAAAGTATGTGGTGTAATAACACATGGGATTGCTCAAGACATATTAATATGGATTTAGTCCTAACTGTCTAGCATGATACTGGCATCTGATTCCTGTGAGCCCCCTCCTTTGTTGATCACAGTCTGTATCTATTTACCTCGACACACAGTATTGCACGGTCCCAACTAAGGGTATTGGTAGGATCTTGATTCTCTAGCATTTAATGTGTTTATAGGTTTGGTATATATGTGTATCTCATGTTATTTTGTTAAATATTTCATACCTTCCTCTAAACCTGCCATCCATCCTTGATTTTGACTTACAACTTGGTATGTAACTATTACTTTGGACACTTTTGTATTTTCGTCTGTATAACTTTGATCTTGTATTATTATAACTCTACATTTGCTTTTTGGAAATCATGTTTTCTTTGGATGTAACAGCCTTGAGGACAACCTTGTGGTCGAAACACGTGTCGGCTGTTTGATGGTTTCAATCTCTCCAATAAATCAAGACATGTTTATTGGACGTTTGTGATTTAACACAAACTATGGATTTTCCGTTCTTTTCTTGAGAGAATTACTAATATAGTTTAGGTCACTGCGATGATCTACAGCATACCTTGCATATTTCACTGTACTGATTAGGAGGTCTAGGGGGGGGCTTGTATGCTGTTACTGCTGCAATTGACTGTTTATTGGATCATAGGAGACTAAGCACACCCTAACCTGTTACTTCCCTTTTCTGCATTCTGTTACCTAATGTAAATGATGGCGCCAACAAATCTACCATTCAGAAACTTCAAACGCTCCAAAACAATGCTTTGCGAGCAGCGCTTGGCATAAATAAAAGAACACACATCTCCACCATTAGACGTCAACACAAATGGCTATCTACAAACCACAAAATTCAATTAAAAATGATCTCCTTGACACATAAAGCTCTTAACAACGCCGCCCCAAGCTACCTTACGAACAAAATACAAAAAAAAACCTTCATCAGACCTATCAGAGCTACCAATACTAACTGTCTGGTAGTACCTAGATTTAAACTTACCACGGTTGGTGGGAATAGTTTCCCTGTGAAGGCGGCCAAAACCTGGAATCTACTACCCAACAATCTAAGAGCAGATCAGCCGTACCCACTATTCAGAAGGAATGTTATCCAATATCTTATCTCCAACGACCACTAGATATAGGTTTATAACATTCCCAGACCTGACACTTGTCCCTCTCTTCTATCTCACGATATGTTATGCGTACCATCCCCTATGTAACTCATCGACCTGCACGATGATGGTCCTGCACATTTGTATACTATTACTGTATCCTGTATAATTTGTATAACTTGTATAATATCTATAATATCCATTACTGTATCTTGTATAATATGTATAACTTTTACTGTATCCTGTATAATCTGTAACAATGTAAGTTTCACATTATCCTACCTGCTGCGCCCTTCTACCTATGGGTCTGGAGCGCATTAGAAATAAAACAAACAAACAAACAAACATTATTTTTGTCCATTTACAGCCATGGAATATATTGTGGCAGTCCTCCCCCCTCCCCCAATAAGGGGATGTGTAAATCCCACGCCCTCTCCGAGTGCAGCCACATCCTTGGTATCTTTGTCCCTTCATCTGTCATACTAACTCTCTTCCGTCCTGGTAAGTTCCTTAGTCTGTTCACTTACAGGGTTTTCTCATCTAAACTATTTGATTACACTTTCGGACATCTGGGATATTGTCAGGCTCTGCCATTATCGCTGGTTCCTCTATCTCTGTTCACGCTACCTCTCTCCCTAAATGTGTATATGTGGAGGGGACTTGTGCTGCCTCCTCTTCACTTTCACTGGCTTCTTCATCTTCAAACATTGCATCATCACTGTCTTCACCCTCTTCATCCTCGATATCCTGAAAATCTAGCCGTCCCAGGGTACGCCTCCTATATGTCCCACTCATCACTTCTTCCATTACATTTCTGCCTTCCTCTTGCGTGCTTGTTCTCCAACTTCCTATTGCTCCTATGTCCTCCTTCCTTTTCCTATCTAGGCTGTAACTACTTCTTCTCATAACCCCTTCATCTTCGTTATCCGACAACGCATGTCTGCTCATAATGTCATCAACTTATTTGCGGTGTCTATCTAAACGCCACTCTCTTTCTTTCTGTTCTCGCTTCCTGTCTCTTTCTCTGTCTGGGAGCGTATGCCCTCTAATAATATCAACAACTTCTTTTCGTCACCTTGCCCTGCTTCTTTCCACACCTTGTTGTCTCTCCCTGTCCTTTTCTTCCTCTCTTTTCCTTTCTCTTTCCCTCTCCTCACTTCTTCATTTCTCATTTTTCCTTTCTTCCTTATTACGTCTTTCTGTCTCTCTCCTCTCTTTTCATTATCTGTCTATCCCCTCCTGTGCCCTATTCTCTTCTTCTTCTTTCTCCTATTTTTCTATAACTTCCCATTCCTTTCCTTAAAATCGTCCATGCCCTTTCCATCTGATTTGAGCATTATTTGTCCTCCTACCCATCCATTTGATACAATCGCTGTCTCATCCCTGTTACCCTGCCTGCCTCTCTCTCTCTCGGAATCTCCTCCTCAGCTTCTGTCAATTTTGTTTGTAAATCATGGCACCTCCGCATGTATGGACGCTGGTCTTTGTTTACCTATTATTTCTAAAATTATAATGTCTTCAATACTGTATGTGGGGGGGGAGGGTGCATATGTGGGATTAATGTACCAGGCTGCTGCTTTTAATGCCCATAACGGATATAATCCCTGTGCTTCTAAGAATGGATCACTGCTCTGGGGTGGAGGAGGAGGAGATGTGGGAGGTCGTACCACCCTTGACATGCTGATTGAGCATCCATTCTTTATCTGGTGGCTTCTCTACCTCCTCCCCATACATTTTCCACAGTTCCACAATGGCTAGTTGCTTCTGCAACTATTATCCCTTATAGACGGCATGTAAATAGGTACACGTGTGTTGCATTACTGTCTTTGAGTGAGTTCCCTCCTGGGGCCAGGGCATGAACGTTTTGCCCACAGTGTCCTGTACCCACTGCATGTGGTATTTAATGATTTTGTCCTCATAAAGGGGTAATGGTTTGCACAGGTGAATAATGGAAGCGTCTCACATGATAATATGTCACAGTTTAACTTACCAATACTTACCAATTTTTTATTTCACTTCTCGCTCACCCTCTTTTACCTACATTTCACATCCTTTCCAAATAATGCTTGCCTTGCACTTCATGAATGGTTCTGCCTCTTTCTCTGAGACCACACCTTCTGCGTCATCCAGTGATTCAGAGTGGCACCACAAACGTCACTCATGCTCCGAAAAGCCGCACCTTGCTGTTCCCTCCAAACCTGAGTGACAACACAACCATCAGCTATGCTCTGAGCAGCTCCACATCGCTGCTCCCACACCGGACCACCGTTCCTCAGTCCACACCGCAAATTCATGACCGACACAATATATACCAATAAACAAAATAAATGCACTCTTCACAAAGCCTAAGCTGTCTTACAACATGAGGCTGGCGTCAGCAATCACTACACAAATAAATACACTACAGACATCTTCCCAAATCCTGTTGAGGTATTTGTCTCTTTTTGCCCCATGATCTTTCCTGACCCTAGTCAGAAGCTATCTCTTTTATAATGGATATCTTTATTTCATCACAATCCCCCAAAATACAAACAATCCCCTTCCCCCTTTTTTCCAGGCTAATGTCATACTTACATCAGTGGAACCAGTGAGGTATTCAGCGTTGAGTCTCCCCTATCAACTTCAAGACCCTTCTCGCCCCACGTGGTGGCCTGTGGTGACTGGACAGGACTTTCTCCAAAAGGCACTCCTCTCGACCTTGCTGTGTTGTGTCCAATCCTTTTCTCCACAGGTCCCCTCCAGAGCCTCAGGGGCGTGGCACGGATCCCTCGACACTCAGAATCCTAGCGAACCATCCTCTGCTACCATCTGTTGAGATGGCCTGGGAAGTCCCAAATTAAACAGATGTTCTGGAGCCAATTCAAACAGGACTCAATAACGGAAATAGACAAACAGCAAGGCAAAACCCAGCTTTTTATCATCAAACTAAAGCAAGGACAGCATACAAGCATAGAATTCTTGATGCTCTCAAAATACCTATCAAAACGATAGTTTTATATTCAAGATTCATCATAATAGACATCAAACTGTAATGTTAGTTACCAAAACCTACGGGGATTGGCTAATAGTGGTGATTACATATACATTCTATAGTGGTTAAATTTCTCATTGGGTAACACTTGTCAGAGGCCTCTTCCTGAGATCACCTCTAAATTGATCAAGGTAAAGAGACATCGAGCCTCATTACGGGTTTGGCGGTAGCTATGGAGCTATTAGCTCCATGGCTGGCGCCAAACCGGGCTCCTTTACCGGGTTCCCAGAATGGGGAATTACCGGGCCATTCTGAGTTCGGAGGGCCCGGTAATTCCTCCCTCTGGGAACCCGGGCCCGGACCTTCTCCATTCCCATCTGAGCCCCCATAGGGCTCAATGGGAATGGGAGAGGGAGCTAACAACGGGCCGATTACGACTGGCCCGTTGTTAGCTCCCTCTTCCCCTCGCGGGACCCGGTAAGGACGCCTTTACCAGGCGTCCTTACCGGATCCCGCGAGGGGCCCTCGTAATTTCACAGAACGGGTTTAACAGGTCTGCCTACATTAGCGGACACCGTTAACCCGTTCCGTGAAGGTTGTAATGAGGCCCATCATCTCTACAATGAGCTATGGTTGGCATATTCATAATGGCCAGCCTAACAGCAGGGGTTTTGATTGGTTGGCTTTTTACTGACCAACCTTGGACAACTGACAGATTGTCAAGACATGAGCCAGACAGGGGTAGGGGGACAGAGGTCCATGGACTACTTTCATTTCAAATAAAGAAGATACCATCCCTCATTTCATAGCCATGAGCCAGGGTGATCTCTTTGTATTTGGCCTTGCGTAGCATCTTGTGTCTGGGGATACATGAAAGAAGTAAGGCAATCGGCCCCATTACGGGTCTGGCGGTAAGCCTGCTGGTGATACCGGCGGCTTGCCGCCAGATCCGTAAATCATTACCGGTGCCTTACTTCTCGGTAACACTGGGGCATTACGACCTTGGCGCCCTAGGAAGTCAGGCACTGGTAATTCTGTAAGTCCCCATTCCATGCGAATGGGGACCACAGAAGCACTAGCACTGTAAATAATAGTGCTGGTGCTTCCGTGAAACTCTGCGGGCGGGTACCGTTCACTTGCCAGGTCTGACCCTGGGGGGGTGGGACACCACCTGCCCACAGAGTCATACTATGACGGTCCAGAAGCACAGGTGCTGGTAGGCTTACCGGCACCAGTGTTTCCAGACCAGCATAGTTATAATGAGGCCCAATATCCTATCTGTGTTCGTTGGTAATGAAAAGACAGTGTTCTTCAAATATGGGTCACATGCGATCGGACCGTGTTTGCAATTATTTCACTGCATTTATTAAGATTTTAGCATAATATTATGGTGAGTGTTATGGTTTCTTTTACCACTGGGGACACTCTAATTATTCTTCAGTTGTCCTGCAACTGGTCAACAAAGTCTAGTTGTATTTTTAATTAATCTCAGAATATATGGCTTGTATCTCAGGAATCGTTATCTTGTGCTTTTCTCTCTGCCGTTCCTATCCTCCCTTAATCATGGTAACCTTGGCTTGGGTTGCTTTAATTTCGGAGCTCTGCACAGATTTGTATTTCTGTGGATTCAGCATTTTGTGTTCTCTCAAAGCCTTTAGTCCTTAGTCTATTTAAAATCATGCTGCAGCTTTCATTTTGGAAAAAATGTCTACCCATTACTGTTTAATTTCTATGTTACTGAGCTATATTTGTGTGTTGTTCATGTTGCATTCAGGTTATACATTGCTTTTGTTAGTATTCTTCATGTCCTATGGATGCCATGTTAATATTTTTCACGTATATATGAATGTATTAACTAGTGTGAGTGTTCTTTGTGTTGAGTGAACATTCGCTTTGTGTCTAATGCAAGCACATGTATTGTTGCAATGTCAGTTTTATTACTCTTTCCATTTTTAGCTCAGATTGTCCATATCCTGCTGCACCTGCCTGGGATAGGGGTGGTACGGTTGCCTTAGTGAGTAACGTTTCTCACCTGTGCAGTATTGAGCTGGGGAGGGGCAGAAGCTAGGGGTGATGTATTTATCTGTCTGTCAACACATTCAGTCTTATCACCTCTTTCAGGTTGTGTCTCATCACCTCTCTTTCTCTTGTTTGTCACATCTCTCAGATTCTGTTTCCTAAGAGACAGGGTTTAATTGCCCTCTGGTTTAGTGTCTCTGAGAACATTCCTTGTGCTGAGCTACAACATCTAAGTACCTTTCTCTGGTTCTAACTTGTCATCCCTCTCAAATTCTGTCTTCCTCATCACTTGCCTCGGGCTTCATGTCACTGTCTCTATCATGTTGTGTTTCATAACCTCTCAGGTGATCCCTTCATTGTTTCTCACACTATGTTACTGTCCTCAGGATTTTGGGGTTTCAGTCTCACCTCCCTGCTACAAAGTCTTATCAACTCTTTTAGGTTTAATCTCAACACCCTCTGGTTCAGAGTTCCATAACCCTATCTTTCTAGGGTTCTTCAATCCCTGATTTATGGTCTCCCCCAACTTTATGGCTTCCCTCGGATTGAGAGTCTCAACACCTCTGTCAGCTCTAGGTGTTTTATGGATGCATATTCCTTCAAGATCAGGGCACTTACATCTGTGTGATTCTCAAGCCCTACATACTCAGTCTGTCATAGGCTCACCTCCGATCCCACTCCTCTGACTTACAGATGTCGCTTTCTGCGTCGGAAGCCAGTTTTAATGGGTGTTGGTCCCTTCCTCTGCTTCAATTTTTATTTTTATTTTTTATTTTTTTTATTGTGTAATAGTCCAAAAAAGACTTTTCACAAACATAGTAATAACAGTACACTTTACAGAAATAAATGAATAAAATTAATTACAAAAGAGACACATTAATCTATTAATGAGCATTCTTAAAAAAAGAAAAATGACAATCGTGAAAAATGATAATAATATCAAGAGAGGAAAAAACAGAGAAACATTAGAATATAATAAAAGAAACCTGAGGGGAAAAAAGTAAGTTGCCACTTCTCGACCTACGATCAGTAGTCATTACAAATCCAATTGGCAGTCAGTTAATCCAACTAAATTTAAATCTTTCTCCAAGTTCAAAACTTCTGATGTCAGTAATGTTTCATTACTTGAATTTAGCCTTTCCCAGAAACAACCAGTTCCTAACCACCACTCTTTCTGTATGAAGATAACAGTTTGAAGACAGGTAAGCAAGGGAAGGTCCGCCTCCAGAAATGATAGTCAATGAAGAAAGACTCTAGTCTCCCCTCTCCACACCACGGCAAACCACACTCTGTTGCTGCACTCCTCGCCGCACTATCACGCCTGGGAAAGATTATGTAGTTTGAAGACTGGTAAGCAAAGAAAGGTCTGTCTCCAGGAATAATAGTCAATGAAGAAAGACTCCAGTCTTCACTCTCCACACCACGGCAAACCACACTCTGTTACCGCACTACACGCCGCGCTATTGCAACTGGGACAGCTTATGTAGATTGAAGACAGGTAAGCAAAGGAAGGTCCGCCTCCATAAAGGATTGTCAATGAAGGACTCCACTCTCCACACCATGGCAAACCACACTCTGTTGCCGCACTCCGCTCCACATACAATTTCAAAGGCTAGTTTCAGCGGAGTGAGTCAATCCTGCGGAAAGAAGTCAGGCTTCTGTAGAAAGTGATGAAATGTCCTTCCACCATTTTGGAATGTATCCTTGAACCATTCTTTTGAGGTGACGTAACCATATCCTCCTCCTGCAGAATGCTGCGGCAGGGACCTCTGGCACCACGCACATCTCCTCTGTGCATCTGCTCGGTGTTGTGATTGACAGTAGTCCCTCCTGGTTTCTTTGCATGTCACTCTCAATGTGGGTGACAGTAATTTGTTGTGGACCAGCATAACAGGTTGGTCTTTTTCCTTGACATGGATCATTGAGTTCTAATTATCCGGTTGACAAATCAAGTCTTCCAGCAAAGGCCATATAACCTGTAGCGAGGTTAGTGTTCCAGCTTACTTTAATCACAATACAGGCTGACTTCCTGTCACTGCAACATGGGATTTCTTATCATGTGTTTTCACTTAACAAACCAACACATTCTAGGAATTGTAGTGTCATGTAGCTCAAACCAACACATTCCAGGAATTATAGTGTCAGGTAGCTCAAACTGACACATTCCGGGAATTGCAGTGTCATGTAGCTTTATTTAAACCAATGGTCATGAAAGACCACCAACAACCACTGTCTAAAAAAAGGAAAGTCTGGCACACTAAAAGTGGTGGAACTATAAAAACTGGTCAGGATAAGATAACCAACGTTGCAAAACAGGTATAGAGGAAGGTGAGAACTTACACTAGTCCGAATGCTTTGAATGAGGTCACTAACTGGTCACTGCTTTGGCATGAGCCCTGCTGATGCTAACAGCAAAAAAGCTTGCACACATTGCAATGTTTTTGGATCTCTCATATTACGTCTTTCTTCCAAAACGGGAGACAAAGTGCTGTGGGCAGGTGGACTGAGTAGATCCAAAAACATTACAATAAGTGCAAGCTTTTTTGATGATAACATCAGTAGGGCTCCTGTCAAAACAGTGACCAGTTAGTGACCTCTACCTTCCATCTCCCGCTTCCTTGCTGAGCTCTCCACCTGCCGCTGTGACTGGGGCCTGGTCCCTTTATGAGCCTTAAAGGGACCAGACCACCTCCCCCACCATCATCCTCTGTTGACACTTGCCCTTTGGCTCCCTTTCCCGGACTTCCTACACAGTCCACCTGCCCACAGCACTTCATTCCCCTCCCTTTTCTCTTTCCTGGAACTTACTGCCCTATCTTGTAAAGCACTTTGCCCCCCCCATGCGTTCCCCCACTATTGCACTTCTCCTTCCAACCCTCCCCTGGCACTCATCCTCAAGCACTTCCATGGTAGGATTGTCACAAGGACAATATAACTGTCTTGCTTTCTCGTGGTTATTTTTTGTATGATATCCCATGTCCCCCTCCCCTATCCCCCTTTTCTTGTCTTGTGGCGCCTGGAAACACTTGTGTGTAGGCGCCATACAAATGTACAATAAAATAAATAAAATAAATTAATAAAAATAAACTTCCCCCATACATTAAAGAACATCAGTCCCTAAAACATCTTTCCTCAAAAACCACAGGCAACATGGCAGCCATGACCCAACCAAACATACCGACTTTCTAGTGTCTGCAAACTGCAATAACAAGCAAGGCTGCAGCACTCACAAGACTGGAATACAGTTACCGCACACAACTCACAAGTTTCATGTGTCACGAAACACTCTGCAAAAGCAGTGGTCACCGGACACACAGATTCTTCATGCTGATCCAAAAGAGGAGGTATGTGCTTCCCTCAAGGTACCACTGAGAACAAGTTGGCACAGAAGCCAGGGGCATAGGAGAAACTTGGAATCTGGGGTGGGGGACAGGGGACCCCTTGGGGACTTTGCTACAGATGTAATCCAAACTGCCATAGGTCTAAATGCTGAAGCGTTAAAACCCCTATAAACATATGTGTTGTTAGATTTACTTTAAGAAAGAACACCAAATAATGGCAGTTTTAAAATCACAGGTACACTTCAAATAGGTTGTAGATTTTGCATCTATGGCACAAAATGTAAAAATGATTGTCATTTTCATCAAAACAGAAATAAAGTATGCGTGCACTGCTAAAACAAATGTTCAAACATTTGAAATCTAACAACGGGGATTTTAAGGAAACAAAGTTCTCTTAATTGCGTGGAAGATCCCAATGTAGTTGTAGTGAGGGGATTTGATATTGTTATGTTGTTCACTGTTGGGTTAGACTTGAAGAATATTTTATAGAGAGTCACTATAATTGGTTGTCTTTTATGCAAAAAAAGGTATACAACAATATTTGAATGAGATTCCTCGAAATGAAGAAATAAAGTTCAGAGATATGTTTTTGCACTGCTGGGCTCCTGTAACATTGGGCAGAGGGGGGAGAAGCTTACGATCGCCTCAAAAAATCAATTTTAGATTCAACAATCAAATAATCCAGATACATTTTCTTCGATCTATCTTTGGAGCTATTGCTATACAAACTACTTTTGAGCCTTATAACACTAACAAAACATTGGTGGAAAAAGACACACTGCTGGTGTCATATAGCACTAAAGTGGCATAGTTAGAAGGGACCCACACAGTGTGATTTCTGTTGCATGGTGTACAACTTCTGGGGGAAGTTCAGAGCACTGGCAGGACACTACTGATGGAAGCTCACTCAGAATGCTAGCGATAGCACATTGTGAGTGAGAGGAGATCAAGACAGACCCATAGCCACACCATTCACATGCATACACTGCTATTAGCGGGCCCGTTATTAGCTCGGAAGTCCCTTAACGGGTCCCTTCCATAACGCCTGGCAAAACCAGGCATTGAGGAAGGGACCCGCTAAGGGACCTCGGAATAGGGTGGTAAGGGATTACCGGCCCCGGTGGCCTTACCGGTGCCGGTAATCCCTTTCTGCCCACCTCGTAATAAGGCCCATCATTTGCTAGCTCGGATGCTGACTCAGAGCCAGACAACCAAGAATTACAAGGAGCCAGCATGATGGAGGAAAGAGAACTAGACCCAAATTGACAAGGATATATGAACCAAAGCAAATGATACAAAAAAGGCAATAGAAATTTCCCACAAAAAACTCAGTTTTCAACTACCAGCGCCTGTGGGACCTACCAAAGACATACTAGGAGTAGAAGAAGGAGGGGGGTTAGAAGACTGCGAGAACCCAGATGCACTCGCAAATTTCAACAAAAGATACACAAGGGCCAGTGCGAAAGAAGTGAGCCGGACCAAACAAGGAATGACATAGTCCTTAACCTTTCAAATCGAGAGATTACTATAGAAGAAAGGTGAGTGCTCAAAAGAGGACTTTCATTTTCACCATCAACCAAATACAATCATGTGGATGTACACATTGACCTGTTTAGATTTGTACAAAAATTGAAACTGAAGAAATTGTTGCTACAAAAGCACAGGAGGCCTACATTAAAAAAACGCCAGTACAAGTAGGAAGCTATCTATACAGGAAATTGAGGACACTTATGTATTATGTTCACTGGCAGAAACAGAGGAATTTGAAATTAGAAATTTATTGCATTAAATAAATATCAGACGAGACCTCTTGAGCTCTAAGGAACTGAGGAGAAAATCCAAGTTTGTACCACAACTGCCAGTGGATAATGTGATTGTCACATTTTATAAGGCAGTGTCAGAAGAACTGTAGGCCATTTCTGAAAGAGATACGAAGAACAGCAAGAGAACAAGAGACAGAGATAACAACCTAACATTATGTGTGAGACGAGCCTTGAAACAACTAGCTGCTGATACAACAATAGTCATCAAGGAGGCGGACAGAGGGGGTCATATTGTTGTCATGGACAGAAAGGGCTACTTACAAATGGCACACAACCATCTTACAATCCCTGGAAGTTACAAAGTACTCAGTAGTGGTAAGCCCAAATGAGACATTCTCAATCATCTAGAAGGATACATCATAAGCTGGCACAAATGGGGACTCATTACAGTCGAAGAACGGACATACTTGATGATTAAGGAACCAGTTACACCTACAATGTATTTTCTGCTGAAGATACATAAAGTGTATGATACCATCCCTGTGGGTCATCCCATTCTCACTGGGATTGGATGGGTGACAGAAAATATTTCAGAATATGTGGATAGTATTCTTAAACCCAGAGCAAGTCAACTAACATCCTATCTTAAAGACACAACCAGCGCAATAAATAAACTTAAAACAGTGATAGGGCAAGAAAACTACATCCTGGCCACCCTAGACCTCAAGGCCCTTTACACCTCAATCCAACACAAATGGGCAATAGCCACTATAGATTATTCATTCAGGGAAGATTCCGCTTCTTATTACCAACAGATTTAGATGATTAAAGAAATGCTACAACTACCATTAGACTATAATATATTCACTTTTGACAACTCTATTTATCAACAGACGAAGGTTGTGGCCATGGGCACTAGGTATGCACCAGCCCTGGCCAACCTATTCATGGGCATGTTTGAGGATCATGTTGTCTACAAAACACAAGACTTTGGCACTCCAATACGACTTTGGACACGGTATATAGATGATGTCCTCCTCATATGGGCAGGGACAATGGGAGAGTTTCAGGAATTTACCAATCGACTTAATATGAATGAATTTGGCATTGAATTGACAGGAGCATGCAATGCGAAACAGATAGATTTTCTGGACCTGACAATACATGTGGATGGTCAGAACTTAGAAACGTGGACATTCAGGAAGGATACTGAGGTGAACTCAACCTTACATGCTAGTAGCTGTCATCAGAAAGCTATAATCAATCCCATTGGCTGAATACACCAGGGCAAGACGGAATTGCAAGAAGCAGGACACATTTGAGAATGAATGTGCCCTTTTAGAGAAACGGTTTCACCAAAGGGGATACTCAATCAACAGTGTGAAAGGAGCCTATAACAGAACGGCAAGTTGAACCACGACCGAACACTCCTAACTAAGACCAAGCAGGAACCATCTCAACCCATGGAAGTTGGGTTTATGCGTACCTGTGTGATCTTAATTATGTATAGTGGTTTACTGATCAATGTAGATTTCATAACATGATCAACACATAATGGAGGTTTTTGATAAATCATGATAGAACCAAATTGGCACATCATTTTTGGGCATACGTCTTGGGCTAAAACTACCGTTTATCATATGTATATTAGAACGACTGGCCACTACAGTAGCCCTAGCACGGTGGATGCCGATATGTAAATACAGTTATAGCTAACACTACAGGCACAATGGAATTAATTTCCACTTTGATTGGACTCACAACATTATTATGTGTTTATTTGCACTATAGGCACACTCTAGCTATATAATACCTGAGATAAGAATTAATACTTGAGGTCCGTAACAACGGTCAGAAATGACCAACTTGAGTGGGGGAATCACACACAACATCATTAGACACATAATTGCATGTAAGTTTAGGTCTTTAATATGGTAGTTAAAACTCAAATATCCTATGTCCGTAAAAACATTCACAATTGTTCCAAGATGATGGCACTTTTAATCCAAAACAAAATGGGTGGCTGCATGGAAGGCAAGTTGCTTAGGCAACGGTGTTGTGCCGAACAGCGGCACCATAACAACGCGTACACTTATACAGCGGTGTGGTGCCGGCCTTCTGCAACTAAGGAGCCAACACATATGAATAAGAAAGTGCTCACGGTAAGCATTTATCCTGCTTAAGAATTAATCCACTTGCCAGTGAAGGACTGGAAATCACAATTATTGAATATCATATAGCAATCATGCGATAGATGGGTCTTAAGCTTGTATGATACATGCAAGTGATATACGCTACCAGCATTCAGGGCAGAACTAATTAATGTGTGGAGTACAATTTAACATGATGGGCATAGTGTGCACTTTAACTGGCAACAGAGCATTAAGGTTAATTAGTTCACACTGGGAGCCTATAGCAAAATGTGGGGGCATGAGGTATAATATAGAGGGGTGGGCCCTTCAATTAGACCGAAGAAAGCTTTTTGCACGCCATGCAATATTTAACATTAGCTTCCTCATTCATATTATTTACAGCTATGACGGGATTCAACCCATGATTTAACAATAACAAGAATGTGTTGCTACACTTAATGGAATGTGGTAAGAACTTTTCAATCCAATAATGCGTCAAACTGTTTAAACTATAACGTTCCATATATGAAAAGAGAATGCAATGTTCTGACGATTCCTCCTTTTTTCTTACTCTCCCATCTCTCAACTCCTACCAATCCTCCCCAACACCAACCCGCAATCCCCGTGAATTTTTTTATGTTTTACTTCAACTAATTACATAAATTCAAATTTTTTTCGATCATGGCTTCAATGGGCCATTGCTCACATGTATCTATTATGTGTTAACAAACAATCCCTTACTTGCTTTTACAAGTTTTGTTGTTTTCAATTCTGTTATCATTGTTATTTTCAATTTCAACAAGACTTTGCCCTGATTTGATAAAGGCAATATTACGCCGAAACATGTGTCATCAGGAAGGGCACTGCGTGTGATGAGACCATAAAATTTGAAATCTAAAATCAATTGGCGCTGGTCTCCGGGAGTTCTTTCCCATTTTTTGTCTGATTTATGTGGCAAATTTCTTGGCCTTTCTCTGCTAGCTCCAGTGAGACGCGACTTATACCATTTTTTTAATGTACACTATAAGTCTGCATTGTTATAAGTCAATGGGGTATCTAAGAAGTCACCGACCAGACCAGCCTCAAGAAAAGCCAAACCCTTGTGCATGATCTTTACTTGCTTTTAACACATTACCAAATTACTGCCATTATATTTGAATATTAATATCTTTTAAACTCTGAATCATACAAAACAATTTTACTTAGTGACGTTGTGGTATTAACATTACAATCTTTTCACTCTTTGAAAAGATGCTCTGAAGAGTGCCTGTGATTTCTTGGATTTGCCCTGCAGCCTCTGACAGGAAGGTGGCAGAGGGTGCAACAGCATCCAGCTATGCGCCCACTCACCCCCTACTCCACAGAACAGTGACATTAATGGGCAATTCAAAGGTAGGACAGCATGGTCTGTTTACATTTCAAGCACTTGGGGAAAAAGAAAGACAGGTTTCTAAACAGAAGGCCATGCGTCCCAATTGGAAAAAATACAAAACATCCTTTCTTTTCACTTGTTCCAGATTCTGGGGGCAAGGGGGGTCATAAAGCATATTGTACCCCCCTGCTTCAAATTGTGGGGGATGTATCCACCCTGTCCCGCCATTTCCTACACACATGCAGGGAGCATATGTCTCACGAGCATTCATATCTTCCAGACGTGTTAAAGACCTGTAGCATGCATCAACACTCCGTTAAAATAAAATAAAAAGGTAGAAACTTCATCTTCTACAGTCTGTCTTTTCTTAATTGCTTGTTCTTGTCTTGTCGTGTGTGATTGCTATTTTTGGCTTATGTTTTTATCTCCACATTTATTGTACTGTTTTCTATTTTGCAGTGCTTTTGGATAAAAGCGCTATGTAAGCTATGCATAATAAACACATAAGTAAAATAGGCATTGTCGCTGGCTGTTTCAATCGCTAAAGTTAGGCAAATAATCACAACAATCAAAAACAGGGAGTAACAGAGACACAAGTGTCTACACCATGTTTCTGCCTGTAGTGGCGCGTTGATGCGTTCATGCCAGAAGCATTGGCAGTGCATGCAACGCCGAAGAGACTATTGTGTTATCTTATCCAAAGAGGGCCTATAAGATTTACCGAAAAAAATCTTTTCATAGATTGCGCCAATACTGGGAACAAAGAAAGTACAACAAAAGCAACAATTTAATACAAATTACTACAAATTGTACAATAAGTATGCATGTCTGTCTTTATATGTAACTAAGCTCTGATCACTCACTGTAACAAGCGCCACAATGCCTTTGGGCTGTTGCACGCTCTACAAATATGAATAAATAAATAAATAAACATCTATGTTTTTAAAATTAAAATATATTTTTACTCGCCTGAAAATACCCTATTTGACAACGACAACAACTAAAATACTCCTATCTCAAAATCTTATGTTGTACCCTGGTATGCACTATCATGACTATTCCCTTATCCTCCATCAGCCGTCCTCACTTTCAACTTGCAACCCTGAAATCGAGTTATGGGCAATTATCTCACAATAATGCATGCAATAAGGGTTTCCAACACTGCACTGATACCGAACGTGTTGGAGGCCATCACTTTTTCAAATGGTCTCCTCCATAAATGAACATCTCCAGTTGAGGAATGGGCCAGGAGGACAGAAACTTGGGAGTCTCTTTCTCAGCTGTCTTTTCACACCCTCTCCACACCCATGCTTGACCAGCCTTGTAGAGTTTCAGGAGGCGAACAGAACTGCCACAACGCACACTCAGAAGAGCATGGCCTTCAGGCGCACCCCAATCCACTGTCTAATACAAACCAGAAACGATGGAAAGTAATAAGCATATTTCTTCCGCATATGCAATAAATACAGTGTCTGGCACCAGCGCCTGGCAATTGGAAAATTGGTTCATTGAACTCGAAATACTTCACGGAATATAACTTCTTTAACACACCCAAAAAGTGCCAAACATCATTGCTGAGAAGCGTAGGCCTAATTGGAGCAGGCACTTTGCCTGCTCCTGGGAGTGGACGGAAGAGGCAGAGGAAGTGGCCTCAGGCCCAGATCGCTACGACAGACATTTTCATTAGTTACGCAGTATTACTTCTCTGAAATCTCCTGGCAATTATTCCTGATCCAATGTCTTTATTTCCTCCTGGATTTATGGCCTGATATGGATACGTTCATACTTGACTGGGAAGCACTCTGGGAGTTTGTGAGTCACGCCATATTTTATGCAGTTTTCGAATGAATCAGTGGCGGTGGCAGCTTAAAACCTCCGAGCGCTGCGAAGTATATCCTAGAGATTTCTTTAAGTGTTCGCAAACAACAGTCTCCATTGATATGGAAGATAAATATGCCTCCATAAAAAAAAATTCAAAAAACTACATGTCACGCAGCTCCGTGCGCGCATAAAGGGCTAAATTCACAAGCATGCTGCGCCATTCTGGCAGTAATGGACACAACACCTTCCATACCAGTGCGGGGCGTGCGCATGCGCGTGTACGTGTGGTTGCGCGCAATCACGCATCATGTAAAATAAATATGATAATATGAACGCCTGATTGCGGTGGCACCGGTGTTTTTTTTTTTTGCATTCTGAAAATCACAAAGACGGCCTTTTTGTACTGGCCCCATTTTTCTGCACCAGCTTGAAGCTGTGCAGATGTCTCCAGGTTGTGCAGAGTACTTGTTGCGAGGCTGCCAGGGGTCCCCTCACCATGAGACTCTTTCTTAAAGTACCCATGACCCCGCTTCCGCCTGCTGGTTGTGGAAAATGACAACTATATGGAGAGTAGGTTTTGATTGACATGTCAGGAAAGGAACATTCGGTAAAGTGCACTGCGTAAAGAAGGCGCACGACAAGTGAGCACTTAAAGCCAAGTGCATGATTACTCAGGGTCAAGTGTACAGACACATGCAATGCTTCTGACAGGCAGCTCAAAAGCAATTGCAGGCTGCCTGAGAGCAAACCAGGCTCTTTCGAATCTGTAAAAGTCGCATGTCTCGTGAAATTGTGCAACATGAGAATGGGTCACTCCTGGGCTTTAAGTGGGGTAGGAAATAGTGGGGGGTCCTTATTTGTGCGCGTTGTTTGTGGAATGGGCGTGGCCTAAAAAAGTACACAAACCATAGTAGGGTACGCAAACAAATATATAAATACATGGAAGCATATGGTTTGTTGAATATGCAAGCCATCTTTTGTAAACATAGACATATGCAACATATGTAACATATGTCTATGTTTAGAAAAGATAGCTTGAAAAGTACACAAACCATAGTAAGGTACGCACATAAATATATAAATGCTTTCATTTATATATTTGTTAGCGTGCCTTACTATGGTTTGTGTACGTCAAGATGGCTTGAAAAGTACACAAACCATAGTAAGGTGGGCACACAAATATATAACATTTATATATTTGTGTACATACCTTATGGTTTGCGTACTTTCCAAGCCATCTTTTTAAAACATTTTTATGTTTTCAAAAGATGGCTTGAAAAGTACACAATTCAATCCATCTTTTATAAAGCTTTGCTGATGGACAAAGCCTGAGGCGCCTTTGTCCGTCTGCAAAGCTTTATAAAAGATGGCCTGAATTGTGTACTTTTCAAGCCTTCTTTTATAAAGCATGAAATATGTCGAGGAGTCCCCGAGTTCACCGAAGGTTAAAGACGCCTTTGTGACCTGGGGAAACAAAGGGACAGTAAATTCCTCTGGTGAGCCCTGGAACGAGGAGTCACCAGAGGAATTTACAGTGACTGACAAAAGTGCCAGCAAGTCGCAGTTCGCTGCGACTGGCTGGCACTTCTGTCAGCTCGCCTGATTTATTGGTGGGCACATCCCCCGTCGCGTCTGCGGCCACAGCTGACCCCACTGAACCCACTTTTAGGAGACTGCCGGGGCCCGTGCTCTCGACCACCTAAAGCACTTGGCCACTCCGACCATGCTCTGAAAATCTTCATTACTCCAAATCCAACTCTTTCTCGTCCCAATTCATAATTTTTTAATGCGCCCCTCCTTCCAGGCTGTAATCCCAATCCCCAGTGCATATAAATAAAAAGATGCTCCACCCCGTCCCTATAACTGGAATATACTCACCCAGGATCCTTCTGGTTACAATGAAAGCTACCGCCAGTGACCACGCAGCAGAAGAAGGATTAGGTAAGTACTGGACCAGGAGCCATGGGGCTAGGAGTAATGAAGAGTACTGGTAAGTAATAAGAACATAAGCCCCATGTCCCTCTTCCTCATCCCAGCCCCTACTTTTGAAGTGTATCAAAAACACAGCAGTTACTGTGAATAAAAACCAATAGAAACCAGACGTACTGTCCACGCAGTGATTTCAAGGGTCCAGCCAACCGGGAGGAGCTTGGGTTGTACCATTTGCCTTATGGTGGATGAGGGATGGACTCTGCATTTATTTATATGGATTGGTGCTTGGAATTACCATCAGGACGATGGTCAGCCTTCAAGAGTAAGGACTGGAACGTGGAAGATGGATGTAGGGCTAATAACTGTAATCCACAACTTATTTTGCAAGAGGGCCGAATGTGCCTAACATGCTGCCTGTAATGCCTGTAATGGACAAAAAAGAAAACGTGGGGGTGTTAATCAGGAGGGGGGAATGGCAGGACCCCAAATGTAAACACCTGGAAAAAAAGAAGGTGTACTTGTCTTTATTTATAAAACCCATGTCCATTGAGACACAACCAAAGTGCATGGCTCTGTTCCACCGCTATTGCCCCCATCCCTGCCATTGGCATGGCCCAGGTCCTCCTAATCCCCACTCCACCAAACAGCATAGCCCTGGTCCCTTCTTATCCCCCGCCAATGACATTGCCGTAGTTCCCCCTCTACTCCCATTCCAATGGCATGGCCCTAATCCCGCTCTAGCCCCCCGACCAATGACATGGCCATGATCCTGCTCACCTCCTCCAAAAGCATGGCCCAAGTCCTCCTTATTACCCACCCACTCCCTCACCAAACGGCATAGCCCTGGTCCCTCCCTACCCCTTCCCCACCAATGTCATGGCCATGGTCCTCCCTATTCCTCACCCCCATGCAAATGCTACACCCCATTACCCCTACCCCAACCAAACACCATCCCCGCTTTGAACATTCTGATTGGTGGAGAGGAGTTCAATAACGATCTCCATGTGCTAATACAACATACAAGGTCAGCTTCACATATTAAATTGAACAGATATGTTCCAAAAACGTATATTCATACCTTTTGGCATGTACTGTGTCTAGTTTCTCGAACCATTAAGTCAATACTATGTTTTTTTGAGACAGTATGTCTGGTGACGGATGATTTCATGTTTTTGGTACAAATGTTAGGATTGTGCTCTGTCCATCTTAACTTTTAAAAACAGGATCACAGGCCTATTGAATGCCATAAACAACATTACTGGTGTCATATGTGGCATAATTCCTCAAGTAAATCATTATACCTATTTGAGGGTGCGGCATGGAATCACCTAGGACCAGAATGAAGTCTCTCAAATTTACCCTTCCATTTTTAACCGCTATGAGGCTAATTATTGTCACCAACTTAAGCCCACACTAACCTGCCACTAGCTATCATTGGTGGGTTATGAAATAATTTACAAAGCATTGGATCACACACACATATTTGCCATTTACGTGTCAATATCTCTTTAATGTTCTTGCTTTGATTAGACTGTGTGGTAATATGGACTAAATCAGGTTCTGTAGGTCTCCCCTGGTTTTTAAGTAAGTCATATGTTGACTTAGATGTTATGTTTCCTTGATCTTTAATGATCAAATCCGGTTTGTAGACCTGATTAATAAATCGATCACTCAATTCCTTAGTGAACCCGCTGCCTTTGTTTTCCTTTCGACTCCCAATAATTGACTAAATGGTAGAGTTGCGATTGTCCTCTTAAAGGTAAAACTGATTCCATACAGTATGTTATCGCGATCAGTGGGCATCCTGTGTAAATATGCTTGTAGAGTGTTGTCCTCCCAATTCACCCAGGCCCTCCACGTGTCCCCAAGTTGGTGGGAAGATGTGGTGGGTTTGTGGCGAATCAACATCCGGGGTACCAGTGATCCAGGGACGAATATCGGTTTCTAAGCCATCCATCAGCCCCACACCTCTAGTACACCAGAAGGGATTCAAACAGATTGGAAACAAAAGTCAATTATAAACCTTCTTGTCCAATTTTGGCAATGTGGATGGAACAGCAGGATTTTCTCCGCAACGTTGTGGCTCGCTGGTTAGTTGCAACACTGCGGACACAAAAATATTACCCAATGATAACAGGGACTGTCCAGTCAAGGTTATATAAAACGATCTATTTTATTATTATCACAACAGACAGTTTCTAGCACACTACAAAATACAACCCACCCTGTAAAGGAATACAGGGGACAGACAGTTTCAAGAAGGAAAGGGGATGCTGGATACTGACAGGAGGGTAGTCGGTAAAGTAATTAATCACAATGTTGAAAGATACTTGGTCTCAGCACAGAGGGTGCAATGGGTCAAACAATGTCACTAGGGGCCTTCAGAGAAGGACCAGGAGGACAGCAGGGGAGTTGCTAGGTCTGGAAATGACCCGGGGCTAAGCTGATGTGGGAACTGTTGGGACTGGGGGCTATCTAGTCTTTTGGCTGTAGCTCCTGAGATTCTATCCGGGGCTACAACCAAAAGATCAGTGGCTATAGCCCCCTTAGCCCCCCCTAGCAACGCCCCTGGAGGACAGAACCACAATGTGTGAAGTTCTTGGTGCTCAACAGCTTCCAGTCGGTTTCAGGGCGCTTTGCAGCTTCTGCGACAGAGTTCAAGATGGGAGACAACTGCGAGTATCAGGCGGCAGGCAGTTCGGTGAGCGAGGCTGGATGGACTGCTGCAGACTGGCCTACACAGAGACTTGGGGCCAGGAATCGTTGTCTCAGTGCTGGATGGTGGGTCTGAAGCACTGGGCCAGGCATCTCGGACAGCGTGAGTGACTGCAGTGTGACAACAGTCAGCAGTGCAGTCGGTTGCAGCTTGAGGGGCTCGACTACCTTCAAAATGTCCTTTTAGGCGCACACTGGTTAATGCTTGTCGGTGCACTCCTCCTAGCTTCTTTGCTGGGCTTTTGTCATCTTTTAAGGTGGACGCCCCAATGCTGAGAAGAGTGTTGCAGGCAACAGCCTTGTCCTTCTTTAGGCTCAGAGACTCTCTGGCACTTCCCACCTAGGAAGCATGCTTGCAGAGCCTAGCAGAGCACACTGTGACTTGCTGGGAACCAGTTCTGGAGCTGCTAGAGGGTCCTCTGGATTCACTATCCCCCTCTGTTCCCTGGGAGATGTTTAGGGGAGGGATCTTGCTTCCCTTTTGGAAATCCTTGCCTTTCTTTACTGGCGGAAGCTCTAAGGCAGAATGTACCTTCAGCCAGGGTCCAAATGAGTCCTTCTTGTTACTCCTTGCAAAGTCTTTTGATGATCTGCTAAGAGAGGGGCTCAGCCCTAATTTAAAGCCAAATTGGCCCCATTGATTAATGCAGGCTAAGCCTACCTTAATGAACCAATCCTGTGTCCCCACCAACAATCTGCTGTTATGAGTGAGGTCATAGCCAGAGTGCTATGCAACAGGAAAGGTAAATCGGTGCAAAAATGTACTACTAAGTCCCACCCATCTTCAGGTCTTTTGTGGATAAAAGGGGCACTCTGGTTAATTGAGCTCTTGGTGGTTCTTGATCAAAGTGCAGGTCTCCCTTGAAGTTGTGGCGAGAACAGACGTTCTGTCTTCACCAAATCATATACTTCTATCCTCGGAAAGGGGGGTACCCCCTTGTGAGTGTCACCTACTGTAAACAGTTGTCCCAGACATGACAGTTGGAGTGGTGTTGTAGGATGGTATGATGGCCTGGTGGTGTAGTGATGTGAGAGGGAGGGGAGGAGTTGTGTAGTTGAGTAGAGTGGTGTTGTGGCATCGAATTGTGGCGTGGAGCATTGTGGTGGTATGGAGTGACGGTGGCATGGAGCAGTGGCATGGAATGGGTGGGGTGCATGGAGTGGTACTGTGGTTCTGTAGTGGTGGTGGTTCTGAGTAGCAGTGTGGGCTGGTGTTTGGTTGTTAGGGCTGTGAGGCTGTAGCAGTGAAATGGTGGTGTGTAGTGGTGGTGTGCTTGAAAGGAGTGATGTTGCGGTAGCATGGAGTTGAGGGGTGGTATGCAGTGGTGTAGTGGTCTGGAATGGTGGGGATGGGTGAAGGATGGTGCTGGTGTGGACTGCTGGTGTGGACTGATAGCGTGAAGTGGGGGTGTAATGTGGTGCCTTTGAGTAGGCTGTGGAGCGGGACTTTGGAGGTGTGGGAATGTGGGGTCTAGGGACATGTGGATGTGATGGTGGTGTGGTGGTGTGAAGGGGTATGGATTGGTGGCAAGTGTGAAAATATAGAGTGGTGGAGGGGAGTGATGGTGATGTGGAGTGGTGACAGTGTGGATGTGTGGAGTGGGTTAGTGGAGTGGTGGTGTAGTTGTTGGGGTGTGGAGGCATAGGGGTGTGATGGATTAGGAGTATGCAGGTGTGAGAGTGGTGTGGTGGTGGTGTGGACTGATTGCCACACTCAGCACATAATGCACAGAAGTCCCCACAAGGCCTCTCAGACCCCTAGACCACTCTACAGGGAACCCCACACAAGCCCTGGGGCCCCAACACTCCCCCACCCCTCCCTCACTATATGTAAAAAAACACAGACATTTCAACAAGTTCCCCTGGCCAGCACAACCCTTGTCTCCTGGGATCTCAACCACCACCTGCCCTCCAAAGAAAGGCCCAGAAACCCACTGCCAATCCCCTTCTCCCCACCCCACTCCACTCTAAAAAAGCATAACCCCACACCAAGGTTAGCAATCCCCACCTCACCTGCACCCCTCACAGGATCTCAATGACCAACCCCTTCCTAGAATAGCCCAGGAGGCCCAGGGCACCCCTTACCCCCACCCCACTATCCACTACAAAAAACATGCCTCTCCCCAAGGTTAGCACACTCCACCCACACTCCTTCAAGTATCTCAACCACCATCCCTTTCCCAGAAAGTCCCAGTAGGCCCAGGGCGCACCCTAGCTCCCAACTCCACCATGAAAAACAGGATTCCACCCTCGAGACTGCTCCTTTACCCTCCAGGACCACCAAAATACAGCTGATGCCCCTCTTGAATTTTCGTGCTCCCTACTTGACTGATGCAGTGCCCCTGTGTCTCATTCCTAAACCTAAAGACACCTTTCCCCTTTGACCCCTCATTGCTGTGCATCCCCCACTTCTGTCCCCCCTTAGTCCTGGTACCACTATCCACCTACAGCGTCCCCCACACCACTCAGCTTGGTCAAGAGTCACATCATCCACACCCACACCCAGCCCAGCTCCAGTACAGTCGATTCCCCACTCCTGCAATACTAACCTGCGGCTCACCTAAAAACTGACCAGCCTGCCTCCACCAGCAACACAGCAGTACCATATCTCAGCAGCCAAAGTTCGCAGACGCGGAGCTCAAAGTCCGTGTGGAGGGAGTCATCAATGATGCCCCACACATGACTGATGCTGGGCAACACAAGTTGTCAGCCTGCCAGTTCATTAGGATCTGGAGCCCATCTGCACCCAGGTAAATGCTGTCACAGCCACCTGGTGCACGCAGGACCAGGTCCAGAAGCACTGACAGGGTCTGTGGTGGTGCATCTGCATGGTGGTAAGTGATCATCGCAGGGTATTCCCGGCCCCAGGAAGAGGTGCAGTCCCCCAAGACCTGGAGCTGCTTCGTGAAGGAACAGGCTGTGTTGGTGATCCATCTCAGTGGTCCGGAGGGAATCAGTGGACTCGAAACAGGAGCTGAAGGTAAGCACACAGCAATCATGCAGGTTTACATACTCAGACCCATGTCAAGTGGATGTCAGTGGAGTATGAAATGGACAAATGCGGACATCATCATAGCAAAATGACTCTGTATCACACTGTGGCCCCATTCCTGCGATGACATCCCAGAAGAATACATGGATCATCCCACTGTGCTGACCTTCATCGTGGTGTCACATTTTCCCATCCCTGTTGATTCAGTAGCAATGCAGCACCTGCTAATGTTAGTGGTTTGCATAGTAACGCTATAGCAAGTGGTACCAAGCCACATATGCAGCACAGAGCACAAAATGGAAGAGCACGGTCAGTGTAGCCTGAGGTGTAGCGCCGTATTCATGAAGTCTGTAGGAACATTGTAACCTGAGGTATAGCACTGATTTCGTAAGACTAAGATCAGTGTAACTTGAGGTATAGTGCTGCTTTCTGAAGCCTGTAACACTGTTTTCTGAAGACTGTAAGGTCAGTGTAAACTGAGTTGCAGGGCTGCTTTCTGAAGACTGTAAGATCAGTGTAACCTGAGGTACAGTGCTGCTTTCTGAGACTGTAAGATCAGTGTAACCTGAGGTATAGTGCTGCTTTCTGAAGACTGTAAGATCAGTATAACCTGAAGACTGTAAGATCAGTGTAACATGAGGTATAGCGCTGCTTTCGAATGACTGTAAGATCAATGTAACTTGAGTTATAGAGCTGCTTTCTGAAGACTGTAAGATCAATGTAACCTAAGGCACAGCACTGCTTTCTGAAGACTGTAAAATCAGTATAACCTGAAGACTTTAGGATCAGTGTAAAATGAGGTATAGTTCTGCTTTCTAAAGACTGTAAGATCAGTGTATCCTGAGATATAGCGCTGCTTTCTAAGGACTGTAATATCAGTGTAACCTGAGGCATAGTGCTGCTTTCTAAGGACTGTAAAATCAGTGTAACATGAGGTACAGCGCTGCTTTCTGAAGTCTGTAAGAGCCGTGTAACCTGAGGTACAGCGTTGCTTGCTGAAGCCTGAAAGATCAGTGTAACCTGAAGGTATAGCGCTGCTTTCTTAAGTCTGAAAGATCAGTGTAACCTGAGGTACAGCGCTGCTTTCTGAAGACGGTAAGATCAGTGTAACATGAGGTATAGCACTGCTTTCTAGAGACTGTAACATCAATGTAACCTGAGATACAGATGGGTATCTTGCATCTTCATAGCCTCCTTAGTGCCAAGAAAATTATTGTTTGTAATATTCAAAAGCACATCTTTCATTTGAAAACCTTGACTCTTTCTGAAAAAAATCGACCTCTACTAAAACCTCTGTAACTTTTGAACCGTATGTGCAAGAAACGTGCTAGAAACGTCATTTTTCTGTAATCACGTTTCTCGCGCGCTAAAAAGTTTGCCGCAAATTTGCATTTGGCTCAATTTCAACACATGTAAAATAGCTATTTCTTGCACTCAACCTCTGAATTCAGTTTCCTATCTGCCAGTCATCCAACCATCATTCTACCTGGAACTATCCAAAGTGGCTCCCACTAGTTATGAAACCCATTTAGAGAATAAAATCCACTTTTAGCATTTTTCCCCCTTCATTTAATATCACATTCAAAAGCAACTGACCTGTTTTGAAATAATTCCTGTTTCTCTCTAAGCTTGCTAGGGGGAATTGGGATTGAAACTGCATTTGTAGAGTGTTTATTCCTGAAACCGGTTTTCTCTCCTTCCATCTCTATATTGCATGTTAGGGGGGATTGAGTAGTATCAGGGGGAAAGAGGGATTACATTGCATTTAATTGAACACACACAAGTATTATTTCTGTGCTGCATTAATTTCCTATCATTGCATTTCATTGAACCCACACAAGGTTTTATTCTATGCTACATTATTCTTCTCATCCATACTCCTATTGATTAACGAGATTGTTGATTGTAATATCACCCATTGGTGATCATTGTATAAATATTAATAGTGTGATATCTAGATATTGTTCAAATTCATAAAAGTGTGATATATATATATCTTCGTCAAATCAGTAAAATAAATCTTTTAACTTTGCAAAACAACCTACTTCTTGGTTCAGTGAGACCGGGGGGGGGGGGTGGGGTGGGATTCAAAGAGAGGGGTGTGATATAAGGGTACATCATTCCGAAAACTGAAAGAACAGTGTAACCTGAGGTACAGCGCTGCTTTCTGAAGTCTGTAAGAGCTGTGTAACCTGAGGTGTAGCGCTGCTTTCTGAAGTCTGTAAGAGCTGTGTAATTGAAGTAGAGCATTGTTGAAGGAGAACGAAAGCAAAGGAACAGCTCTGTGAGAAGCCTGTCCCTATTTAACACCTGTTTAATTTGTTAATCACTGTAACCTGAACAAAAGCTTGTTCGCTTGAATCCTAAACCTGTATGCTGTATTCCACTCTGCTATCAAGGGAGAGCTCTACAAACTGAGACCTGCAAGATCAGTGGCACATGAGTAAATTCGCTGCTGTCTGAGGCACATGTGTGCACGTTCAGTGTAACTTGATTCAAGGCTGCTGCCTGAGACATTTCCTTCAAACATAAGTGTGACCTGATGGATAGCTGATGACTGTAGCCTAAGTCTTCAAGGCATGTGTAACTTGAGAGATCGCTCTACTTCTCATGCCACAGCTTTTAAGGTCAATGATCTGAGAGATATGCCTGCTCTCCTATTCTTCAGCCTTGGAAATCCTTAACACAGCGAAAGACGTGTTGCCTGACCCCTGTGCAAGCAATAACAGTGCAATCTAAGGTTTAGCTGTGATGTCAGTGGCAGGTGCATGCTCAGTAAAATCGGAGGGATAGCTCTGCTCTCTATGCATGTGTATGTCCGATCCGTTTGATGTGAGGGATAGTTCTGCTCTCTGGATCAAGTCCATGTGGAATCAGTATATTCCGAGTGATAGCTCTCCTGTCTATGCATGTGTCTGCGTGCTACCCGAGTGATGTGAGGGATATCACTGCTTTCTGGAACAGGTCCATGTGGAATCAGTATAATGGGAGGGAGAGCACTACGTTTTAGCTGTGCTGTCAGTGGCATCTGCAGGCACGCCCAGCATATTCCCAGGGACAGCTCTATGCATGTGTATGTCCGATCCGTGTGATGTGAGGGGTAGCTCTGCTGTCTGTGGCATATGCCCGTGAGTTCATTTTAAAAGGAACTCAACTTTCTAAATTTAGGTCTGCGCCTATACATTTTGTACAATCTGAAAGTGAACACATTTGTCTCTGCAATGTGCATATAAGGTCAGTGTGCTCTGGATATAGTTTTGCTGTCCGGGGCCTGTAAATATTCTAACAGGATGGTAATCTCTGCTACCTGTGTCCTAAGCATGGAGGAATAGCTGTGATGTCCATAGCCTCAGTCTGTAAGGTCTATGTAACCCGATGAAGAGCTCCGCATTCTAAGATATGTTTTTCAAGGACAGTGTCATTTGGGATATATGTGTGCTGTTTGAGGCACGTATGCTTGCATAAGATGAATGCCTCCTGGGGGATTTCTGCGTCTGTAATTAGATCTGTATAGCTCAGGGATAACTCGATGTTTAATATTGGGCCTGAATGATCAAGGACATGGACTGAAGCCTAAAAGAGTCATGTTCACAAGGGTGGCTGCTGCCCCAGGCGCATGCATGCAGCCTCTCTGCTGTCTGAGACCCTTACATGAAAGGCCGGTGGATATTTAAGGTCAGGGATACCTGCTAGGTCACTAATGTGAGTAATAGCTGCAGGTTGATGTCTGCTATATGTGTACACTGGAGGATAGCTCTGCTGCCTGAGTTCCACGCCTATCCAATCTCTGCTGCACCAGGCTTAAGCATGTAAGACTTACTTCTTGGGACCTTTGCCTTCAAGATAAACTCCACATTCTCTGGGTTGAGCTCTGCTGTGAGAGACATTCTCATATAAATTAGGTGTTACTGCAGGATAATACTGATGTCTGAGACCTTTGCATGTTAAATTAGTACAGTGGTATTCAAACCTTTCATACCAAGCCCCTCCTTCAGTAAGAATATTGTGTCCTTGGAATTACTACTGAAATCAAATCCAACAAGAGCGAAATGCAAGTTATGGCGTCTTGATTGGATCAACACATTTGATCTATGTAAAACATATAAAGTGTGTAAAGAAAATCCCCTTGAGGGAAAGAGATTTAAAAACACTGAAATGTATCTTCTTAAATTCCCTCATCCAAAACTACCAAGCACATTCTTACGTTCACGCCTTACCCTCTGCCTAACTAGAGATCTAAAAGCTCGAAGACATCAGTTATCGAATCAAGATAATTTCTGTAGATTTAGCTGCAATCAAGAGTGTCAAGAAACACTCCGGCATATGTTAATTGAGTGCCCTGCATTGTTAAAACAACGCATTATGTTATTTAAATCTCATTTCGAAAATCAAACAGTGTTAACTTGTGGAAGAGACTTTATCATACAAGACTGGGTCGCCTGCAAAATAGCAATAGCCAAATATATTATTTTACTTGAATTAGAATCTTGAGTAAATTGCAACAATTGGAAAGTAGGTTGTAACAACAAATATTTATAAATTTTTGCTTGGACTTTGTCGTCTTTGCGTCATCCACTTTGCTACTTTTTATTATTGTTTTAAGAATTTTTAAGTACAAACAAGGTGCCGATGATTGTGGATAGGTAGCTAGTGGACATTGCATTGACATGTATCTGTTACTTCGATCTTTTGTTTAATTTCCTTGTTTCGTTTTCCTTGTTCTTTCTGATTTATCCTGACTGATTTTTATAGTCAGTCCTATTGTTTATGTAGTTGTAATTTGCTCACAATATTATGAATCATGTGAATTGTAAATAATATATTGAAAAGTTGTTTTTCACAACTGTAACACAAAAAAAAGAATATTGTGTCTGGGCCCCCCGCTCCCACCCCCACCTATGGGTTGCCCAACCCTGGGGCCCAAAGCATGTCCAGGGGAGACCCAGGCTCTTTAAAATATGAGAAAATGTCATATTGCTTATATGTTCTATATATATTAAGCAGTCTCCTCAATCCTTGTTTATATTAAAAATAGTCATCTTAATCCCTTTTCCAAGAGCAGGGGCCCCCTGGACATTTTTCGGGTCACCCTAGAGAGGCCAGTGCCCCAGTTTGAATACCATTGGATTAGTAGAACCTGAGGGATAGATCTGCTCTGTAAACAGAGGGCTAGCTCTGTTGTCTTTTGTATGAATTTGCAACATCAGCAATTTGAGGAATAGATGTGCTGTAATAGGACCTGTGTCTACTGTATAAGACAAGTGTAACCTGTGCTACCGCCCTGCTGTCAGACTCCTATGCCGGCAAGTTCTGTCATCTTCAAATGATGGATATCTGTGGTGTGACCCACATATGTAAGAACAATATCATATGATGCCTAGCTCTGATGTTTGAGGCATGTGCATGAGCCGGTCAGATAGCACGGTGAGCTAAGTGCTCGCCCTGGTTATCCGTGTGCAGCCTGCTGTGGCAGGTTCATATCCCAGCAGGCTCAACTTTCTTCCTTCTGAGGTCGATAAATGGAGTACCACTTCTTGAATAATAATATCTTCTGTTATTTCAGCGCCCTGAGACCTATGGGTGTGTAGCGCTATATAAGACATAACTCATTATTATTATGTGACTTGAGTAAGACCTCCTGAGGCCTAAGGCCAGAGCGTATACAGTCTGCAAGCTTTGGAATAGCTGTGCTGTCTGAAATCTCAGCCTGACTTATTTGTAAACTGTGGGATAGCTGTGCTGTCTGAGGCCTCAACCTGCATGATTGATGACCTCAGAGATGGCTCTGATGTCCAAGGCCTGACCAGAGTGGGTAATACCCTCCATGCATTGTACATGTTTAGCTCTGCCTCCATTCAGTGTCATTGACAATTACATAGTGTTCCATTTATTCTACCCCACCCCCCTTTCTCAGCTGTGCGTGTTGGTAGGTATTATCAGATTTGGCTGCATAGGGTTATATGAACAATGGCAATATGCATACATGCCCATTATGTAAGCTAGTAAGGTAGACTTTAAGTCTTTATCCAGCACCTTCGTCATTTCAAAGTTCAATAAACCGGCATCTCCCGTTGCCACTGATAGAACAGTTCTGGTTAACAGAAATGTCGGATTGTAAAGTGTGCCTGCCAGATAACCGAGTGCCCAAACCGAAGACTCCTGGGAAAAAAGCAACAGGCTCAGTATTGTCCTTCTTTCTTCTACCCAGATAACTGACACAAGGTCATCTGGTATATGTGCGTATCCGGCATTATTAGGTAACTGACATGAGGTCATCTGGTATATGTGCGTATCCAGCATTATTAGGTAACTGACATGAGGTCATCTGGTATATGTGCTTATCTGGCATCATTAGGTAACTGACATGAGGTCATCTGGTATATTTGATTATCCGGCATCATTAGGTAACTGACATGAGGTCATCTGGTATATGTGCTTATCTGGCATTATTAGGTAACTGACATGAGGTCATCTGGTATACTTGATTATCTGCCATTATTAGGTAACTGACATGAGGTCATCTGGTATATTTGATTATCCGGCATTATTAGGTAACTGACATGAGGTCATCTGGTATATGTGCTTATCTGGCATTATTAGGTAACTGACATGAGGTCATCTGGTATATTTGATTATCCGGCATTATTAGGTAACTGACATGAGGTCATCTGGTATATGTGCTCATCCGGCATTATTAGGTAACTGACATGAGGTCGTCTGGTATATGTGCTTGTCCGGCATTATTAGGTAACTGACATGAGGTCATCTGGTATATTTGATTATCCGGCATTATTAGGTAACTGACATGAGGTCGTCTGGTATATGTGCTTGTCCGGCATTATTAGGTAACTGACATGAGGTCATCTGGTATATGTGCTTATCCGGCATTATTAGGTAACTGACATGAGGTCGTCTGGTATATGTGCTTATCCTGTATTAGTAGGTAACTGACTATATTTGCTTATCCGGCATTATTAGATTCCCAATGATGTCAGATAGCAAAGCGTTCACTTTATAGCCATGATCATTGTGGACATGTGCAGTGTGTATACTTTTGGTCAAGCATAAAAATAGCACGTATTACCACAAACATTTTCTGTCTTTGGATGGTAGGGACAATTTGATGATTTGTTGCCTAGAGGATCTGGAACAGGGGCGGAAGGAAGCCTTTCTGATAGTTGTAGGACTGCATTTCCTATGCCATGCTTTTGTTTAAAGGAGAAGAGAAGGACCAGAGCCTGTGCTTGCATGGTAGCAGAGGCTGAACACGCTGACCAATAGAAGGGCGATACCTGAGCGGGCATCATACATGCCAAAGTGCCCAGTCCCACTTGCGAGCTGGGAGGTGCTTTTGCAGTCCTATTTCTTCTTCTCATTGTGGGGCTTGTCGCCTTGGATTTCCCGTTATAAATCAGAAGTGCGTGCCTTGGAAGGCAGAGAAAAACAGGAGACTAGATAAGCACTTCTGGAGTGGCGTGGAGTACTGGGGGAATTCCGACGTCGTTTCTCGTTTCAGCTCCTTCATTGAAAAAGTGCTACGGCAGTTTGGGCAATTGCCTATGAAGGAGGGGAACTCTGGAAGCACGGGAGGGCTATGAAAGGCGGCCGCACCTGACATACCTGGCAGGGCCTAATGATTGCTTCACAGCGGGCTTATAAAAGTAGGCCTGTTTAATCTCCACAGTAGCAATGCCGTCGTTGTACGGATTTACTGCAGACAGTTATAGGCTGTCTCTGTTTAGTTTTAAATGGATTATCCTGCGAACAAAGCATTCGACTTTGTTCTGGATAATTTTACTAGTATGTCGAGTAAAACAAGTGAACAAGACTTCACTCCTTGTGCCTCACTTTATTTTCTCATCATAACATTATCAACGTTTGCCCTAAGCCTCTCTCTGGCTGCCTGTATGTTCTTCTGAGACGCCACCCACTCAGACATGTCACTCAAACCCACACGTACATCCATTAGTTTCGGCATTCCCAAGGACGGGTGCAAAGTTTTATGTGTGACCCTCCCATGTGCAGTGCCCTTTTAAGGGGATGTGTTCCTCCCACGTGTATTTCCCTTTAAAGATGGGCCATGAACCTGTCATGGCCCAAGCTAATAAAATGAGCCCCTGCAGGCACGTGCAACAGAACGGTTGCAGACTACACAAGAGGAACTCCTGAGTCTGTGTCTCTTTGTCATGTAGGCTGCAGGCCTACAAGTGGAGGCACCGGCCTGCAGGCCCTGATGCCGTGGGACCCTCATGCCAGGACGGTGGCAGAGGTCTGCATGGTCAGGGGCCTGTCGGATGTCCAGGGCAGGCCCCAACCCCCACAGGCACTGGGCCTGTCATGTGCTAGGGTGAATAGCACTGGGGTGCCTGCCCGATGTTCATGGCAGGCAACCCCCAAGACAAAGGTTAATGATGCCAATGCAGAGCGCCATTTTGACAGACCTCCTAACAAATAAAAGGGGGCTATATTTGATGGAATCCCTTGACTGCTGGCGCTAGACTGCTGCAAATGCCTTATTGCAGCTCCGTTTCTCACACGTACCGAGAGTAAGCTGGCCGGCCAGGGATGGTAAGCTCACGGGTTACTCTTGCTGGCCGTGCCAGGCAAAGCATTAAATGGTCTGCAGGTGATTTTGGCCCAATCGCATTTAGTCTTTATCCTGCTATTGAACCTTAGCTTTTACCAATCTACGGGTACGATTCCACCCCTCTGACTGTCCTGGATGCCTATGATAATTTGGCACGCACCATTTACGCCTTTGTTACCAAACCTGTGAAGAATACTCGCCAAGGGGCTCTAAAATCTAAAAGTTGGTTTGATTCAGATTGTAAGATTGCGAAGGCCAGCCTGTTGAAATATCTGAACATTGCGAACCCAGTAGATAAGCACCATTTGCGATCCCTGACGGCAAATTATGAAGCAATAACGCAGAATTAGAAGTCTGCATGTAACCAGGATCTTTGGGATGACATGCACTTAATTTGTAGATCGGGTGACACTGTTGGTTTCTGGAGGTTAATTAACAGGAAGGGCTTAAATTCACTGGAGCCACTAAGCTGTTAGATTAGTCCTGTTACCTGGCACAGACACTTTAGGGCACTGTACTGTAGTGACCCGCCTGTAACGGGGAATAGACCGTTTTTACTAAGCTGTGCTACCAGGTGTGGAGATGCAGTGCCAATTTCGCCCAAGAAAGTGGAAGTGGCCATTATGGCTTTTGGGGCCCAGAAGGCCCCAGGGCCTGACACAATACCAATAGATCTCTTCCAGGATGAGGTGTCCGTTTGGTCTCCCATCCTGTGTTGCGTTTTTAACTCTGCGGCTGATGATGGCAGTGTTTTGCTATCCTGCTGGTGGTAAGAAGGGTGATAGGCAAGCCCCGGGAACTATAGGCCCATCTCACTTCTCACTTATTGATGCTGCAGGAAAGATCTACTGAAGGTGCTTTTGGGTCACCCGCAGACACGGGCAGACAAAACAGAGGCAATCAGTCGTATCCAGGCAGGTTTTCACCTGGGCATTAGTACAATAGATCAGGGCTTTAGATTGGACCTGATCTTGTCAAAATACATCTTGCTCAACAGGGTTCGAATCTATGCAATTTTTCTAGACCTTCACACAGCTTTAGATCGTGTCCCACGTGAGCTGCTGTTGGAACCCCAGAGCAAGAAGGGTGCACCTGTGAACTTTATTAATAATATTCGTGCTCTTTACACCAGCAATATAGCCTCACTGAGATGGGGCCTAGGGGTGAGGGGACTAACTGAGCCACTGTCTGTAGAGAAGGGCATGCAGCAGAGTTGCATTTTGGTCCCTTTGCTCTTTAACCTGTATATCAACGAGATCAAAATGGAACTTGTGAAACACTGTCTTGATCCCCCCATGTTTGGCGAGGACAGGCTACCGTGAACGATGTGGTTATCTTGTCGACCACACCTATGAAACTGAAGCACAACTTCGACATATTCACCAGAAAATGCAAAAGTTTAAAACTGGTGATTAACACTAAAAAAACGAAGGCAATGGTATTTAGACACAAGTCAGCAAGGAAGACTACCCTGATAATTGAAAGTGACGGCCAGTTCCTAGAACAAGTTGCCATGCACGACTACCAAGGTATCCGGTTCTCTGAAACTTAGCTTTGCGCTAATGCCAAGGACCCGGATGCTGTATTTTCTGTTTCAATATTCTTACACCGGTCTTGGCTGAGAAGATCTAACAATGAGTCTTTATTTTTCCTTACAGTGTAGCCCAACTACTTTGTGTTCAGTTTCCTAAACCTGTTGCAATTGTATGTGGTTGTGATTTGTCAACTTTTATATTTTATTTACAAAAGTGATTGATGTGTTTTAATGAAATGCTGATCAGTTTTAATGTGATGCTATATTAGTATTTTATGATGTGTTTTTTTTATGAATTGTATTTTGTGTTTTGATGCTTCTATGGCTCTAACCACCAAATAAAGTTGTGTTTCATCATCATCATCATTCCGCAGTTATTATGGAAAATTCCCGCCCTCCATGGCTGGCCTGTAAAACCTCTGAATATTTATCAAGGAGATGAGGTAGGTGTCAGAGGATGTATGGTACTTAAGGGGGGGCCAGCTTATTTCTCGAAAGATTGGGGCCAGACTAATAGAGGGCTTTGTGCCCCTTGCCTAATGCCTAAACGTCTGCAACCAGTAGTAGAAAATTCAGTTGGCACAGAGCTGGAGTAATATGCTTTAATTGCTTAAGGTGCAGAAGGAATGCGGGCACCAGAGTTCTGTGCCGCTTGTAGGCATTTTAGTAGATAAGCCTGAGTCCCTACAGAGAAAATGTTTGTGTTGGTCCAAATGGGAGAGGAAGAGAGATGACAACTAGCACACAGAGCACGTGGGTGAGAAAAAAGTAAGGTGTACTTGAGAGTATGCTGGTTATGGAAAGACGTTTGTGCCGCCAAAGTATTTTGAATATAAATGGATAGGATCAGTTACAACTCAGAGGTTTTTTTAACCTTTTGATACAAAATTAAGACTGGGGCCCAACTCAAGTAGGCCAAACTTCTTTTGGCCAAGCATTGACCGGAGCTCCTACCTTCATGATCTCGATTTTGGTCAGTTATGTTACATTTCCAGATAGTATTATCAACAAGACCCCCCACTTCAAAAATTCAATGTCTGCTCTCATGCCAGAAACTCCACTTTGCCTTCAGCATGCTCCTTCAAAACTCACACTGCCACAAGTCCAAAGACGTTATTTTCTGTCTTAGCCTATCACTTTGCGAATTCCCTTTCTCACACAACTGGGAGCGAAGAAGATCAGCTGGTCTTCCACATAGATTTGGACTTTCATCACCTAACCACCTCCTACCTCTATTTCTCAACTCTTGCCTTTCCTGATCTAGCGCTAGGTGTCCTTTTTGGTGTTTCACCTTGCCCCTGATGAAATTACGCAACTTCATTGCAAACCAGAAGCATTTCAGTTTGATGAACTTTTATGCAAGCAGTTGCTTCCTAGCAGAGTACGTTATTTTTAAGGTGGTACTGAGGATAAAAAGTGGATGCTATTCAGAGAAGATTTTCCTATTAACACCTTCAGTTTCTAATGTAACTTTGGCGATATATATATTTATATATATATATATGGGTGAACTCGGATCATGTAAGAAATAATCTGGCTTTGTTTGGCCTTTTACAGATTCCCCTCCCTCTTTCCTTGCCCTCTTTCCCCTTAGTTAGAAACAGTTAATGCAATTTAGGTGTGAGTTGTAATTTTATATGATGTTTTGGGGGGCTACCAGGGGGCGCACAGGGGATTGCAGCCTAATCCGCTCTGCTCCCAGAGTGGCAGACACAAAGCGGTGAGTGCTGAGAAGTGGGCCTGAGGTGAGGACTGCGAGGCAGGGCCCTCGTTAACACGGGGAGATTGGAGTGGTGATACCAACCCCAGCACTGGGAAAATGGAGAGAGACGGCCTCACGGAAACCTGAGGTGGTGAAGCTAAGCAGCGAAGTCGGGGCACTTCTATAGCAACATCTGGCTGGAGACACGGATGGTCACCCTTGTTGCTCTTGCACTGTGCCACCACGAGAGCAGCTGGAGCCCACTTGACTGGCGGTTGCAGACACTATGACCTCCATTGGACTGAGGGCCCCCTTGTGCCCAGTGGGTGTAGGTGGGGAGGCACAGTGTTGTGTTTCATGATTTCAGTGATCTCCGCAGGTGGGGACGCCTGGGTTTGCCCTCTCGCCTGCGCTGTCACTGTGTTATCATGTTAATGGGGGCCCAGAGAAGCGCACTGTTTTCTTTTGAGCACAGTTTCGGGAGATATTTGGCCTAGGATTGTTTGTCCCCTGATGGCGAGCACAATCAGGTGATTCCTGGATTCTTCATGCCAGTGTGATACCCCACTGCAAAGGTGAGAGTGAGGTGGGGCACAGACAACAGGCGGTGAGGGGTAGTGAAGCTTTGCATTCTGCACCGATCTCCTGGAGAGCTTCTTTTGCAAATATGCCACTTCTAAGAGCTCCAGTCAACCTCCTCACTTACCAACAGTGCCCCACTGGCAAGTATGACATGATATGGCATTTATAACGTGGGGAACAGAGGGAGAGAGAGACAACGATCTGACTAGGTCAGGTGTCATTCAGATCGTGTAAGTGCGTGGGAAGGGGAAGGGGAAAAGTGCGGAGGGAAGGGGGAGGGGACAGTGCGGTACATGGGATACATAGAATAAATAAAACAATAAATAAAAAATTACGGCCAGCTGGTGGCAAGTGCAAGTACAGACATCAGGTATAAGAGCTGGTAGGGGGACTGTAGGGATACAGAAAACAGTCCCCAAGTGCAGGGTTTGCCAGGGAGGCAGTGCAGGTATGCAACTATCAGGGGAGGTGACCTGAGCCCGGGATCAGACAGTGGCCAGGTAGCCAGTACAGTTTCAGACAGGGATTCAGCAGGGGAGAGAAGGAGAGAAAGCAGAGCCAAAGAGGAAGGTTTTGAGGTGCTTCCAGAACCAGATATGGTTCTCCTCAAGTTTCAGGGAGACAGGGAGGCTGTTCCAGGGGGAGGCCCCAGCCGAAGAAAGAGATCTACCACCAACTCGTTGCTTGGAGAAGCGACTGACCCTGAGGGAGTTGGAGGCAGATGAGTGAAGAGCTCGAGAAGGAAGATATTTAGGAAGAGAGAGTTGAAGGTATTGAGGTCCCAGAAGGTGAAATTACCCTTAAATAGATGATATTGAGAAAAGAGGGTGCTGAAATTCCTCTGTTTGTTTGGCTTTCCAGAAAGAATGGGAGAGAAGTAGAGGGATATTAAGAGGGCCATCGTCAAAGTTGTTAAAACCTTGATTGGCATGGATGCCAAGACAAACCCCTGATAGACAGGGCCCAGAGGACAGAAGGGCAGGAGGGAGCTCCAGGGGTCCCAGATCAATCCTGGCCTGATTCCATAACTACGCTGATAATTCCAAGAGAATGCCAAGATTCTCAACATGGCAAGGAGAGAGGGGCCTCTTGGATATGATGGGGATGCTCAGGACCTCTCTACCTTTATGCTTGTCAGAAGAAGGTTATGTGCTCCTCTCACCTTATGGCACATGGAAAAGGGCATGAGATATTGCTGGGGGTTCCCAGTCTCAATTTCTTTTGAATATGGACGCCACTATAAATTTACTTCGGAAGATGACATACAAAGGGTAGAAAGCAAACTATTTGGAGATCAGGAGCAACCTTGTCAAGTCTCTGATGATGGCAACAGGGCCACAAAGAGGAAGAACAAAACAGGTGACAGAAGACGGATGCCCCGATCCCAAATGTTTTAAAAAGTCAATACTCCCCCCCACGGGGCAAAAGTGACTTAGTTGTTTTGTATTATATTGTAGTTGGTTATTCATATAGCGCTCTTTCCCCACTTGTGCGGCGTCAATGCGCTTTTCTCTTGGTTGAACCCCCTTTGTGACCGTAATCGATGTGGTTGGAGATTCTAGGGAGTTTAGTTTGGGAGATGCATGTGTGCATGTTGCCGTTCTAAGACTTGTGTGGCTGGGAAGGCTCCACTAAGCAGCCCAAGAGAGGTCAGACACATGTGTGGGTGCTGTTGAGGGTTGGAGATAGATTGCTATTGTTGAGAGAGTCTATGTGTAGCCATCTATATCGGGTTCCGTTCAGGTGGTGGTTGCTGTATGCTAGTGGAAGAGGTGTTGAGGTACGTCAGGTGTTTCAGTCTGGACGGCTATGTGCGAACTAGGCCGGATGTGCTTAGCCATAGCCATGTTCTATTGTGCATGGATGCTTGGCCGTGCCTGTGGCCTGTGTCCACACTAGTGGTGTGAGATATACGTACCATGGGCTGAGAGATGCAGGACAATTCATTCATTTTGTGGGATGGGGTAATACAAAAGCTCTGATTTTTTGCAGATTTCAGATTGGCTCCCTAGTGCAGGGGGTGGAGGATGGGATTATTGATGTTATTGATTTTGTTATCAAATGGATTTCTAGGATTGGAGTAGTCGGAGGGGAAAGAAGAGGAGGGGCTCAGAAGAGTTTGTATTTCTGAATTTTGAGCCTGTTGCTCTGGGGACCATTGATGATCCGGTCTTGTGTGATATATCTTGGCCACTATGGGCTGGATGCCGGAAGGGGTAGAGGGGGTGGTCAGAGGGTCTTTGACTGAAAGGGGAAGTTACAGTTTGAGTCTAAAGTTTCAATTGTTTAGGATAGGCATGCTTAGGGAAGCACCATGGCCACAGGAAGCTCCTTATTTGTGGAGGTGGGGGCATATGAATGATTCTCCGAGGGGACATGGGTACAAGCTTTGAAATAATGATAGGCTCTCTTAACACAAGAGTTATCAACACCCTGACCAAGGGATTGCTGGTGCTCAGAGAATTTCAGAGATCGAGACTGGATGTCCTGGGGTGTAAGAACCAACATTAAAGGTGATAGTAGTGGAGGAGATCTACATTGCCTCGGCCCCTACCATAAAAAGGGGGGGTAGTGATACTTCCTTTGAGTCGATTGGGATTGATAGTGCTCAGTGTGCTGACAAACCCTGAGGGTCCTTTCATGTTCGTTAAAGGGGATTTGAATGCAGGAGGGTCACAATGGTCTATTGTCCTAATGAGAGTCAGAGTTTATTCTGAAAAGGGGTCAAGGAGAAGCTGATTTTGTTTGTTGAAGGATATTTAATAGTCAGGGGTTACTTCAATATGGTTCTTGACCCACTCAGAGACTGGAAAAGGTGTGGCGGTGCACTGGCGACATTGCCGATAGACAGCAAGTCTAGCCAGTTTGGGAGGATCAATCAAGAACTGGGACTCACAGACTCCCTTATTGACACCGATGATTGGGATAGGCTGTATACTTACTATTCGCAAGTACATAATTCCTCTTCGAGGATAGACTACATTCTGGTTGTCATTCCGGTTGTCATGGTTTTTAAGGCAATGAACTCGGAATCTCAGGTACTCCCTGCCCCATGGTCGGACCATGGTTTAGTCTGAATAGCAATAGGAAAATGGTCTGGTCCACCAGATAACGGTGGGTGGAGGTGCAATTCGTTCCTTCTTAAGGACAGGGAGCTCGTCCAGGGCCTCCTCATGGAAATCAAGCAATGCTTTGAGCACAATGATAAAAGAGAGGTGGGGGTGCAGATCCAGTGGGGGGGCTTAAAGGACACAATCAGTGGGGCTCCCATATGGAGGGGTTCTCAGAAAAAGAAGAAAAGAATGCAACAGGAGAACCTGATCAGAAAGAAAATAGCAGACATTGGACAGCAAAGATGGAGGCCCAGGGAGCAGCTTAATCCCATCCAAAGCTAGAAAACCTAGACAGTAGAAAGAGCAGCATAAGGCAGTTCTGATTCAGGACAGAAATATGCGGTGAGATACTGGCAAAACTGTAATGAGGGCCATAGAAAGTAATCTGTGAGTTATTCTGTTTTTATGCTACCACTTAGTATGTATTCTATACATTCTAAGATAACAACTGGTCAGCCTTTGACTTTAAGGTCAATTTAATCAAACTAATTCTCTAATTTTGCCACCAATCGCTTGAAATTTCAGCACTGTTGGAGCATTTTCGGCAACTTTAGTTCTGGCAATGCGTCCCAACTAGTAAAGGGAATGGCTAAAACGAATATAAAATGGTAGCTATCCTCACCAAAATGGTACCTTTGTTTTCAAATGCTCGGGGGAGTCATGCAGTGCAATATGAAACGTGTATTAGATGCGAAATTTTAAAAAATGAAGTGCCATTAGTTTTAAGCTTTCTTATAGAATTCATGAAGACATTTGTGCTATATTTTTAGTAAATATCCTAAATATGCAGTAAGAATGTTTAATCTGTTTTCCTGAAATAGAAAATAATCACGTGTAAATAAAGAGATGTACCCTTTCTAGTGGACAAAGCTCGAGGCAATTATGCTATACAGATACAGGGTTATGGGCTTGTCCGTGAAGTAATGTGAGGGTTGGTCAGCTGAGTAGCGAATCCCAACCTAAAGTCAAGGATGTGTTAACCGCTCACTGAGTAACAAATACAATTGGTAGCAAACAAAGATTTATTTGCTAAACATACAAACAGATGCTTCATTTATAAAAACTTAAGAAATGATGTTGAAAAGTGTAATATACATAAACAGAGAATAATTAACAATGACTGATACCAACGATTTGGCAAAAAAAGGGACTAAGAAAGGTGCATTATTTACAACAAAAGTGAACAAAAAAATGCTGTATTTTCAATATACTTGGACACATATGAATCCTTTGTGAATGAATCCCAAGGTCATGGAATAGAGGCGAAAAAGACTATATCATTGCCCAATTTTGTATCGGTGTCCTAATTAGTGGAAAGTTTCCTAGTCAGTTTCCTGATTTCCTTTCAGTATTGCTTTTTGGTTATAACAATGAATGTTCCAGGGTCTTTATGAGATATCTTTGAAAAGCCAACATGACAGAGACTGAATAAACAGAATCTGGTTGAAACAGGAACCACTGGATGCAGGTGTTCCCGAATTGGCACGTTTCGGCGGATGTGCAGTGATGTGGTGTCCGCCTTCATCAGGGCTCCGTAGGGGTGACCCTGCAATATGTATAGAAAACTCCAGTGAGTAATTTAAATGAATGCCAATGGTATTGGGCATACATGACAATGTACATATTTTCTCAAACAACGTGCTGGCGGCTTACCTGCCGGTGCTGTAATCCCAAAAGACTCGGTTCTCAATCACAGAAGGGCATGGGGCTGAGCAAAGAGGGTCCTCAAAAGGGTCCTGCTGGAGAAAATGCGGGCCCAGGACAGTAGTCGTGTTATGCAGCGTGATTCTGCATTGGGGACAAAAAGAAAAGGGGGGAAATATTGCAGCGGTACAATGAGGACTGTTGTATGAAACTAGCTGCTAACTACAGTATCTTGCGGGCAACAACCATTGGGCAGTGTATTCTGGTAAGTAAGGAAAATACCTGCAGGTAGAGAAATGATGATTCACTGAATGATGGATACAGAGAGATTGAAGCGTAGACTGTCTTCATTCACATATGGCATATTTGCCGAAAGTGGTCCTAGAAGAACTGGGACAGAGATGAAAAAGAAAAACCCAAAATGAGATGGGACCCAGGGCTGGTTTACACACTAATTGGTTAATGTGTGAATTGCATGTGCTGTCCATGCTGTGTGAAGAAGACATAAAAGACACGGTGAGAGAAAAATCACCACGGTTATCTATGTCAGTGAGTGGCTATTCACAGGCACTGGTGGCTTTGGTGTCATGAAGTGAAGAGAGGGGAATTAAAACTGTCCCCTTGGGTGCTTATGGTGCTTGCATGCCAAACGTGCGTTACCCTGTGCTCAAAAATGCAGATTTAAACTGCAAGAAACAGTGCTGTCAATGCATTTAAAACAGATGATGGCCCTCATTACAAGTCAGGCGGTGGACCATGGTGCTATTAGCACCATGGTCCATGCCGGATTCCGCCATGGTGGATGGCGGAATTACCGCCCCATTCCAAGGTGAGTGGGGCGGTGATTCCCCATTCACCATTTGCCCTTCCCCATTCCCATTTTTGCCCCATAGGGCATAATGGGGATGGGGAAGGCGCTAATTACGGCACTGTAAATTACGGTGCCGTAATTAGCACCAAGGTCGCTTAGCGCCTTGGACTTTAACGCCTGCAAAAAGCAGGCGTTAAAGTGTGAATCAGGCGTTAAGGGTTAACGGCGCCGACGGCGCCGTTAAACCCTTAACGCCTGACTTGTAATGAGGGCCGATGTGTGTTAATGCACAGACAAGTAGACCGGAACTGCGCTCAGGGGTAAAAATACCTGGATCTGTTGCTCAGTCGTCCCAGCCGTCAGCGCGGATGATCACTCTCAGGCTGGCAGAGGCCGCGAGTGCGAGTTGCTAATGGTGGTGCCGGCGCCGACTGCCGTTTGTAAAGAAGACGGCGTCCTTAGCAACTGCACGTGCGCGGAGCTCGGGATGCATGACGCTAGCCAATCCCCTGCAGACACGGAAACTGTGTCGTATGGGGTAGAGGAGGCGTGTTCTTGTTTGTTACCGGATGGTAACCATAGGAACCCAGGGACTGCGCAAGAACTGCAGCCGCTGGGCAGCTTCTCATTGAGCCATAACGTTTAGAGCCTCCGAACTGATCGGGGTAAGAAGGAAGGTGTTGAGATGGGAGAGGGGAAGAGCGGGGTGTGGGGGAAGGGGATCAGGGGGATAGTGGGTGGCCGAAGGGGGGAAGGTCCAGTTTTTATTGAAGGTTCCCAACAAAAATGAGTGGGACCTGAGAAAGTCGTGAGTTGTGGCAGGGCACACTAGGACCTCATGTATGGGGTATCCAAGCCCCAAGGAGGGGTGTGGCTGATGGGTTGAAGGGCCACAGTGGCTGAAGGGGCACGTTGGTAGCAAAGTGCAGTATGATGCTGCACAAGCTCCCGGTGTGGGCCGGGAGGGAGGGAGGTTTTTGTGTTGTTTGGGGGAGATGTTTAGTCTTTTGTTGGGTGGTTGTGCCAAGCAAGTGCATAATGAGTTGTAGTGCAGCGGATACCTCATAGATGTTATTGCTCACATGAGGGGCTGAAAAATCTCATTCAGGCCATGGTGGTACGTGTCTAGGCGGTGGATCCATCTGGATTCTTTTTTAGAAGACTGTGTTGGATATCTGCCCCGCCTTTCACTCTTTCCACCACCCACCAGAAAATGTTGTTGGGGGTGTGGTTCATAGTCAAATAATGCTCCACTAGGGGGGCTGTCAGATTCTTGCATCGGATTTTAGAGCGATGCTCCGAAATGCGGATATTGACAGCCCGGGTGGTCTGGCCTATGTATCTCAGGCCGCACGGGCACTCAATACAATAAATCACATTGTTGCTCTTACAGTTGGACAAATCTTTTAAGGTCCATTGTCGTGCACCGATTGCAAAAGATTTCATCTTTTTTGTAAATTTGCACGCGACACAACTGCCGCATGGGTGGTGACCTTGTAGGGGACGAAGTGTGCGGGTACTGCCGCATGTAGTATCTGGTTGGTTCAGGGAATGTACCAGATGTTCCTTAATATTTTTAGCCCGTTTGAAAGCGAACCTTGGGAGTGATTCAGCCGGTAGGTTCAAACGTGCTAAGTGCCAGTGTTTCTTCAGGATTTTCTTCAGTTGTGCCGTGTGTGTGCCAAAAGTAACCACACATGTCATGCGAGCCTCAGTGGACTGGCGTTCTTCCGGAATCGGGTGGATAAGGATGTCTCGATTTGTATGCCGGGCTCGTTTCCTGGCCTGTGCAAGTTGTTTCTTTGGGTAGCCTCTTGCTCGTAAGCGAGCAGACAGGTCTTCTGAATGGTGTTTGTAGTTCACAATCGAGGTGCAGTTTCTCCGGATACGGAGGAATTGTCCGTAAGGTAGATTGTCTCTTGTATGGGATGGGTGGTTGCTAGTATAATGCAGGAGGGTATTTCTGTTAGTGGGCTTGCGGTAGAGGTCGCATTGTAAGGTTCCCTCCTCGTGTCTAATAGTTAAATCCAGAAAATTAATCTCTGAGTTGCTTTTGTCAATAGTGAATTAAATATCCCTGTTACAGGTGTTAAGCCATGACAAGAAAGCTGTTAGTTCAATGTCAGTGCCCGTCCAGATGAATATGATGTCATCAATGTAGCAATGCCAATTAATGATCTGGGCCTGCCATTGGTTCTGGTCTGAGAAGATGTAATCGTTCTCAAATTTGGCCATGTACAGTATTGCCAGGCTTGGGGTGAATGCCGCACCCATAGCCGTACCTTTAGTCTGTAGGTACATTACACCATCGAAAGTAAAAAAGTTTTTACATAACACAATCTCCATCAATTCCACCACAAAATTGGTCGGGGTCTTATGAGGACAAGGGTCAGCGGACAGCCATTCCCAGGCACACTCAATCGCACCCGCTTGGGGGATGTTCGTGTACAGGGACTTGAAGTCCATTGTCACCAGAAGTTGACCTTTGGGGTCAAAAGCGAGGCCCTCAAACACGGAGATGGTGTGCGTAGTGTCCTTAACGTATGTGCGTGTTTGTGTACTGATAGGTTGAAGAAAATGGTCTATGAATTTGCACAGGGGCTCCAGGATCGAGCCACAGCCAGATACAATCGGATGGCCTGGTGGGTTCAGGGGGTCCTTATGGATTTTTGGGAAGGTATAAAAACAAGGGGTTCTCCCCGAGGGTCTGGTAAGGAATGCTGCCTCCTTCTCAGAGATCCAATCTCTTTCTTGTGCATAGGCTACTGCGCTGCTTATTTCATGACAAAGGTCCTTAGTAGGGTCTTTTCAGAGGATACTGTAGCTATCTCTGTCATTGAGTAGCATCAGAACCATGTCTTTGTATTGTTTGTTGGTCATTATCACCAAACCTCCTCCCTTGTCGGAAGGTTTAATAATGATCTTTTTGTTGTTTTGTAATGACATCAAAGCTCGTCTCTCTGCTATGCTAAGATTATGCTTCGTTCGCAGAGTTCTGGTTTTTAGACGGTCTAGGTCCTCCAGGACGCATCTCTCAAATGTGAGAAGGTCATGGGGGACCTGGCCGTCAGTTGGCGTAAAGGTAGAAGGTTGGTGAAGGCCAGTATCATCTTTTTCAGTTTCTTCATCCATTGTATGTTCTTGAACAACAGTTTGCAGTCTCACTTTACGGAGAAAGGTGCGAACCTCCATTTCCGCATCATACCAATCTGTGGAGGCTGTTGGTACGAAGGAAAGGCCTTTGGATAATACCGATAATTCGGATTCTGAGAGTACAGTTCCGGCTAGATTAAAGACAGGAGTTATTAAGGAATTATCAGTACGGGTCAATACCTCTGTCGGCGCCGGCGTTGATTTGTTCTGCCTCCGTGGGCGGGGAAGCCCCATTGTGGTTATGCCCATTGGGGGTTGCCAAAGCCTCCACCTAAAAAAGGAAAGAAGGCCAGGGGGGGTTGAGGTGGATATGTAAAATTTGCCAGAGGGCGACCCTGTTGGCGACCCTGTTGTGGCCTGGATTGGTCGTCAGAGGAGGACCCACTACTTGAGCCTGAAAAATTGACACCCCTATGTCGGTTTTGTGTTTGGGTTGCCAGGTGTTGTCCCTTGGTTAAGGTCTGAGATGTAATTATCAGAAATGTATGGGTACACAATTTCTAATTGAAATTCTTGTATGTCCTTTTGGAGCTTCTTTGTCTTTCTGGTGAGTGTGGCTGATTTAAAGTCATCAAATAGTTTGTTATGGTCTGAAATTGGATATTTCGCATCGGTAATGGCAGTGTTAGTCAAAAAAGTGGTTTCTTCCAAATCTAAGTCTATCTGGATGTTGTTGCTAATGCGCTGTGCTGTGGTGATGGTTAGGACCATCAGGCCCGACTGCACTTAGTTGCAATATAGCTAAAGTTTGTCATGTATTCCTTATCATCCAGGAAGAGACACAGGGTATTCCTAACTATCAAACCACTAGGGATGATGTTGGCTTTCAAATACTCCCTCAGGAAGTGTGCATGGAGTTCTGTGCGAAACCATTTCTTCTTGAGGAGTAAAAGAGTCTCCCCTGTGCCAGGTGTCCCTACCGGAGGATTTGTACCAGTGGGGTCAAAGAAAGAAGGGCCTGAAATGGTGTCATGAATCTGTTGGTCTGTAAAGCTCAGAGTCTGGCTTTCTGCCATACCAAATGTGTAACAGATAGTAAGTAAGTCTACATGGACTACTGAATCGGTCCAGTTGCTCAGCGGCCCTTGGTGATCGACAACCGAGAGCCAGTTGATTTTGGGAGAGAAAAAATCAAAAAAAGAAAGGATGGACTGTAATTGCTGGTCATGTAGACCCAAGTCCTAAAAGGTAGATGAAAACCCTAAAGCAACAAGGTTGCCGAAATTGGTAACATAAGGGGCCCCAAAGGGGAATAGGGTTGGGCTCAATTCAGAAAGGGTACTGCGCCGTTAGACGTAACATGTAAATAAAGAGATGTACCCTTTCTAGTGGACAAAAATAAAGAAAATAATCACAACATGATTAGGCAAAATGTTAAGTTAAAATACTACCTTACATTGTAACACGGGTGAAAACTGTCATTTGCATGGACAAGTCATGCTATGTGGCAGATCTTGCTAGGTGGTTTGAAATGTTCACTTTCCACAGAGCCACAAAATGTCCACAATTTCCTTTTCTTCTTCTACTGTTAAATCTGGCAGCTCACAGGGGGAAAAGCTTTGAGGTATTTACTTCTAATATGCCTAACTTTCAGAGATGACTTTATTGGATGGCAAAAGGAGCACATTTCCAAAGCCCTTCCCCTCCCAAATTTGAGGGTAGAATGGGCACATGGTTGCGGGCAACAAAAAAAAAAATCATTGCCCATCTTCTAAATCATAACTAACACGCCAATATGTGTTATAGTGCACTGTTGAGACTACACACTTGCAGCCCTGCTGCTGTTGTCAAGCGCATTCGGTTCAGATCAATTAATCGGATCTGTGTGATTTTAATGAATACAAAAATAATAAATGCATTTTTACCTCTCAATCCCCAGTTTCCCCTTGTTTAAAATCCCATCCTAAACCCCTCCCCACCGGAATTAGCCCCTTAGCCCACCCTCACACATATATTTAAGAAGACATTTGGTATTTTTTGGTTATTTTTTATTCTTTAAAAATGTATTTGTTATGTGTTATTCACTTAAATCACTGGATACCCAATTAATTATGTTATGTTTCCTTTCTGCTCTGTAGTGCATACCGTCTGTGTGTTTACTGTAGTGCCACTCCATTAGTGTTTTAACATTGTTTTGTGGATAATATATTGATCACTTGCAAAACACAAAGTTGAAATGAATATTGATATATGTGAGTGCTACTATGGTTCAGAAGATAGCTCAGTGTGTTAAGCACTTGTTATACAGCTCTTAGGTCATAGGTCAGATCACAGTCCAAATTCTGGTAAGGCTGACTTTGACTTTCCTATGTCTGAGATTGATAAACTTGCATATTACATATGGTTTGGGGGTAGTAACACCTACTATATCACAAAACAGTACACCTGCACTAGATTGCACTAGATATAGCAATACACATAGAATCAGCCTGGTGCACTTCTACAGCTCCTCTACTCTTGAAGGGGTTGTCAATACTGAACAGCACCCTCCTATAGGGAGCATAAAGTGTTAGTCAGGAGAGCTGATTAGAGAGCCACATTCACAACTCGTTTGAGGATCATATTCCAGATGCACAACCAGACAGTACTGGGATCCTGGACAAATCATCTTATCTCACTGTATAGTACTGTGCTGTCTTCTGTGAAAATGTTTGTCCGCTCACATTTAAAGTTAAGGTGAAATTGTGTATGCCATTGTCCACTCTATCCTTTGATGTAGGCATTTTATTGGAAGGGGGTTTAGACAGAAAAAAAATGACCCAATACCGCAGGACTGTCCAAAGCTTAATTTCAGGGTTTTTTTGTTTGCCTTTTTGACCAATTTCAGATGTTCTCCTGGACATCATGAATAACAATCCACTGGACTGTGTGTTGGGTGTATTTAACCCTCTAAACTGAAATCCAATGAAAAAAAACAGGATTAATTCTTTAAGGCTCACATCAGTTAATATCCTTGTACTTTTACACTTCCCTTTATGATGGAGAAAATGAAAGTAAAATCATGCACCTTTAACATACAGTTCTTCTTTAAAGTTTTTTAAAAGAAATGTCAGGTTATTAGGTTATTTGTGAACTTTGCCAGTCCATTCTACAAAACGGTATTATTTTAGTTCATGAAAGTCCAACATTCACAAATGTTTGCACCTTGCTAATTGACAAGAACTACAGAACTATTTGGTCAAGTTCTGAAATTTCACAATGGCCTTAAGTACTAGCTTCACTTCTTAGTTAAAGTGAGTGCTGCTGGGAAACTCAACTAACCTGTCGCATTTGCCAGTCTCTAACCATTTCAGCCCTTACTAGTGATTTAATTCTCAGGGTACTCTTCAAAAAACCTTGCTCATAGTTTACTTGGCAATAGTGTTGCTTAATATGTCATAATAGTAATCACTGATCACTATTGTCTCGGGAGGATAGTTCAGGGGCAACACACTCGCCTTGAAAGCAAGACGATGCAGAAGAACACAGGTTCAGTCCCTGGGTCCGTGATTAGACACATCTGGGCATTAAGTGCGTTATAAATAACCAATTACAATCTCTTATGTATTGCACAAAACAAATTAATTTCTTTCTTTGCTCATTAAGAGCAATAGCACTTGAAAACCATGGCACTCTTCTAATCTTATTCTAACTCCTGAGGTGTGCGCCTTCCTGGTAGCTACTAATCTGTACCTGCTGTCTATGCTGTGGTATGTGGACCTTTCTCATTGGTTCCGATTGGCCTCCTGTATCAATGCTTGAGTGCTTTTATATTCTGCGAGGCAGTTTATCCAAGGTCTGTGTCCATGCTGGGGTATATGTTCCCTTTTCATACAGCTACTGATCTGTGCCCTGCATACCTTCTTTGTGGCTCCTACTGTTAAAAAGTGCTCTGTACTTATGGTCACGAACTGCTAATGTTTCTCCTGAAATGACACTTGACTATAATTGAACGCATTATAGAGGAACAGTGGCAAGCAGAACCTAAGGGATTACTATCGCTGATTGCATGACCAGAGATTCTCAAACTCTTGATTTGTTTTCGAGAGGCCCTTAAAGGTGCCTGTTCCTCAGGCCCCCAAATTCCTTAAGATGGCACAGCTAGGTTTTGTCTAATTCCTATCCGGTGCATTTCTTTCACCACTTTCCTCCTTGTAGGCCCAGTTTCTGTAACTCTACCTGAAGCTTTCTGAGGACACAACAGTCAGTAGCAGCAGGCTTGATCAGATGTAACAACTTTTCAGATTTCAGGCATTAAAGGGGAAGTTTGCTAAAAAATGTTATTGTCTCGATCGTTCGGGCATGTATTTTTAAGCATACTGTAATTGATCTTAAAAAATGTTCCTATGCATCTTACCTTAGTTTTCCTCACTTTTACACATGCAAAAACAACAGGTTGGCCATGGCCATCTTGTGCTAATCTTATCCGTTTATGAATCGCCCTAAGTTCAAGGGCGCTCGCGACAAGAATACATAGCGCCCTCCCCTCAAACTGACATCACTAGACGCTTACACCCCTTTTCACAATGCCAATGCACGTCTCGTGTCAACATTCTCTGTGCTCAAGCTATTGACCTGTCTTCATGGAAATGCCACGATGCCTCTTTCCTCAACAAGTATAAACAGGTTTATAGTCAAAAAGTCGAAAACATAATGTCGAATAGCAAAAATGTCGAAAAAAAATGTCGAATGTAAAAAAGTCGAAAAAACATACATATAATAGGAAAAGTAATAATTTCGAAAAAAAAATGTCGAAAAAAAAATTGAAAACCCAAAACACTCTTTTTTTTTTTTTTTTACCCAGATAGTAACATTTATTATGGGGGGGGGTCCCCCCCAACCCCCCCCAACCCCCCCATCCCAAACCCCTACCCCAACCCCCCCCCTCCTCCCCATCCCCCCCACCCCCCATAGATATACCTTTAATTATTTAAAAAAATCTTTAATATAATATTAAATAATTAATTAATTATTTAAAAAACCATCCCAAACCCCTATCCCCAACCCCCCCCATCCTCCCCATCACCCCCACCCCCCATGGAAATACCTTTAATTATTTTTAAAAAAAAGTTTAATAAAATATTTATTACTAACACATAAAATCGAAAAAAGTCGAAAAAAAGTCGACATTTTTGTTTTTCGACATTTTTGTTTTTCGACTAAATATTTTCGACATTTTTACTTTCGAATATATTGTATTCGAAATTACGACTGGATACCGTATAAACAGACCCTTTCTGATCAGACAACATTGGAGTTGCTTTTTCAATCGTTTCACTGTATTTAGTTCAGATCGCCCGTGACTCCTTTCTGCTCTGTTCAGCTATCTTCCTAGTACGAAGCCCCTGCAAACAGGTACTTACACTAGCAGAATTGATTTAACTTGTTACTTGTGTTTTATTTAAATATTTGTCGTATAATGGCAACAATAAAGCGCTACCAGTACGAACCTGAGTATTCCAAGATGGAACTAATGGAAAAAGAAAGAGAAAGAAGCGGAGATGATGGTGAATGGGATGATATTTGGGAAGATGAATCACCAGATCATGAGCCTGAGCCTAGTCGCTTGGAAGATGTTCCACCTGGTGTACCTGCAATCATTGCAAGTTCATGCCAACCGAGGTGGAGAACTGCTGCTGCCAAGAAAACTCTGGATGCTCAGCCTACATAGCCGAAGAACACACACCACCGTGATGCATTACCAAGCTGCATGGCTTTAGGGCAGCCTGCCTCACAAGGTCCATGTTGAGGATTATGATGGTGCTTATGCAAGAACTTTGCCCAACAGTTTGCTCTTGCAATCCAAGTAACAAGAAAGTGTACTCTACATGTGATGTACCACTGAGACGACTAACATTTCATGTTTTTCCTTCTACATTATCATAACTTTGATTGATGACAAACTAATTTTGTCTGTAAAGTGAATACTCTTCTCTTGCTTATTGGAAATCAGAGTGTTCATCGCTTATGCGTCTTTCACTTTCAACTAAAAAACAAAAATTTTAGAACCACACAGTTGTGGCTTGAATGAGTGTTCACTTTTGTAATGTGTCGATACTTCAAAGTCCAAGTACATTTTTCCACAAAGTTACTTTTCTAAGGGCAACTATGCCATAGAATTTAGGATGCATTTTCAAGTACGGTATCAGGTTCATTCAATTAAAAATATGTAGGTTTCTCTTTCACAGGTGGTACAGGCTAGTGGCCTACTGTTCGTTTACATGGTGGCTTTATGGGAGGTGTGGATTCTGCATTCGACGAGTAATACCCACCTTTGTCGTTCGAGCCCTTCGCGCCAAATTCTCCAGTAACACCGGACAGTACAGGGGATTTTCACACACTGTGCTGCAACCTCATGTATACAATTTGTAGTTTGTTTATGCCATCAACATCACCAAATAAAATAAAATACAAATGAGCATATACAAATAGCTCAAATTTTTCAGTGAGTCCTCTATAAGGGTCATGAAAGTATGGTTGATGCCCTTTTGCGCTAACATGGTCCCCATCCATCCCCCCTCCAGTATCCCTCCCTCCGGTATTGGATTGGTGGGAATTACCAAGGTGTCAAACACCATGTACAACTCAAAGGGATCCTCCAGATTCCCCTCTTCAAGTCCCCGCCCCAGCAATCAACATATGTTTGTATACCCTCAGCAGTGTATGGGGACTTTTGCGCTCACCTCATGCCTATCCATCCCCCCTCCAGTATCAACGGCAGTTCACACCTATGACCATGCGCTCCAAAGGGGGATGGGTGGGTGGCAACACTCAAGTTGCCAAACACAATGTGCACCTCAAAGGGATCTACCGCACAGGGACCATTGTTCACATGGCCTCCCCAGATCCAGTGTCTCCTGACTCCCCTGTTCAAGTCCATCCATGCCCCTCCGTCCATCCCTCCCCAGTATCGATGGCAGTTCGCACCTTAGACCATGTGCTTGCAAGGCAGCTGGGAGGGTGTGGATGCTCAAGGTGCCACAAGCTGTCGAATATCTAGCTTCTATGTTGCATTGAAAATATACATCACGCATCATACAACATTATGCAGACTCTTTGTTTTTGTGTTGGCAATAAAAGTCTGTGGATTTTATCAAACATAACAATAGCAAACCAAACAAGATCACTGTGTTTATGTCATAAATCAACAGGTATGCAGCATTATCATCCCCCCTCCAGTATCAATGGCAGTTGGCACCTATGAACACGGTCGTACTGGGCCATAGGTTTATCTCGGGCACCAATGAAAACGTGGCACACAGTTCGTAGTCGCTATTCATTCCTTTTTGGACACCGTTTGAATATGACCCAAATGTGAGTATTTTGATGAAAAGGTGATGCAAATTGTGCATTTAAAAAATATATATATTCAGCAACAGTGTTCACTACTACTAGCTGCATATTGAAGTAACTCATCAAACTGCACACATGGCCCAAAAAGTTGGCCACTTTCATTAGAAAAAATGACCCACAAAAGCATTTTGCATTTGTGGTTCAACCCTGGCCCATTTCTCTATAGGCAGTATGAGGAGGCCTATGCTTGTGCGCATGCAAAGGAGGCTGCATCGGTGGGTATGACTGATGTGAAACATTGGCATTGAGGCTGAGTGGGTGTCTACGAACACATCACACATTTACATACACACCCACTTTTCTAAGGCTTTCTAAACACCTTGACATTTACTAGGAGAACATCTCTGCAATCTACAAGGTGTACAGTCATCGAGCTGCCTGTTCCCCGGATACCTGTTCCCCTGCTTGCAGAAGCGGCTAATTTCTTTTTCCAAGTTAGGGTAGGTCAACTATTGGCTTCTATGTTTATCGATCGCTGCTCTGAAAGTTTCTATCGATTTCCACCTAATATATCCAGTATTCTAATTTTCATTTATCTCAAATACTTCACCATTATGGAATATTTTATGCATTTTGATCTCGGTTAATAGCCCACTGCATCACTGTGCATTGTAATAGAATACAATTTTTTTCATGATCCCTGTTTGAAAGTACATCTTCTTTTGATGCTTGAAAGTTAATTCAATGGACGATTAATACGTTATGATTTGCGGTATAACAATCAATTCTGTAAGAAAGTTCTCGCTGTGTTAATTCCACTAGGTTACGCAGGTTTTCTTTCTTTAAAACAAGAATGTACCGTCAAAGCTGTGTAATACTTGCTTTATTCACATTCATACAGTCTTACTTGTAATAATTAATTATATTTTGTATACAGATCTTACGGACTTTTCAAGAATGCCTTCATGTATCGTTATCGGTTGCCCTTCTGTGAGCCATGTCAAAACTCAGGCGTTGTGTTGCATATATTCCTAAAGGATAGTGATTTCATAAGAAGATGGACTACAAATTGTGGTTTTTCAGTGGGTGACATTGAAAGAAGAGCCCAGGATGTCTTGGGAGTCGTGAGGGCCAAACGATTCCATGTCTGCAGCCTGCAATTTACAGACTATATTTACGAACAATCAAAGTACCCAAAAAAGGGTCCACCCCAAATTCTTCTTAAATTGCTTCCCAATGAAATTTCGACTGAATTTCATCACACGCAGTCTCAGGTGAGTAGTGGGCGACTAATTTGTTATGTTTGTTGGTATGTAGGACAGTGGCCTGTATGAATATGTATTATCTATGATCTCTCGCTTTATTTAAAATAGTGTATTTTTTTTATTTTATTTTTATTACTTGTGTATAATCATTTTAGATTTTTACAAGGATGTTATCATTATTTGAAAGAAGAAAATCGTGAAGTTTAGCGGCTTCTACTGTTTGGAACTGGAAGGAAGTAGAGAAGTCGCTGGAAATAAGTGAAGTTGAGGGATCTTCTATTCGTGAATGTTTTCGGCGGAAGTTGTGGGGAGGCTGGACGGTTGTTTGGTCTTCTCCATAGCGATGTTCAGGAGTTTAGCCATCGCTATCAACCCTCTGGTTTGGGCTCCTGTGATGAGCCGGTTCCACCATGTGTCCTCATCATCGACAAAGGAGTTTGTGAGTAGAGGGCCGAAAAAGGCTTTCCTTTCTTGTTTTAGTGTATTGAAAAGGTAACTTCATGAACATTGTTGAGTTTTCAGTGTTTATTTTCATCAATGTTGTATTACTCATATTTCCACATTTACCAGAATCACCCGAATTTTAAAATGTTTCACTTTAGTATACTTTACCCCCGCTTTTAGGACCCTGTAATAAATCAGTGAAATGCGACCCTTATTAAAAACGTACCTAGTGCCCTTTAAAAGTCACCTAGTGTTTTAAAAATGTGTTGGTTGACATGTCCTTCTTTACGTAGAGCACACTGATGGAAGCACAGACCCTCACCAGTGATGAAACCACAGACACGTCGAGTATCCCAATGGTGAGCCCTACTGACTTGCACAAAGTGATATTTTAGAGTGTTGGATGTGGCTACATTTCCAATACTAATTTATGTTTTCCATTGCACTCTTTTCTGACAATGTACTTGTAGAGGAGGTACCAATATGAAAAGGAGGTACCAACAACTGGGTTGTAGCCCCACCCACTTAAAACTAGGCATAGAAATCCGTGTGGGGTGATCTAGGGCTTCAAATATGCTTAAAAACGTGATTGCTTTAAATTGTGTTGTGTTTATAAAATAATAAATATGGTAAATGCTTTAAATCATGAATGATCTATTGAGAAGGGCAGAATATTGAAATATACTATAAAGAATTCAGGTAGGAAATAACCAAGTGTTTAAATATGACCAGACATAAAATAATTCATTATTTTGTACACTAGCCACCCCTTTAATCCCAAACATTTCCTTCAATAGCAAATAGAATGTATTTAATGAAGCAGATCTCGGTAGACAGTGGTGGCATGAGTCAGCCTCCTCAGTGAAAAGTTTCAAGGCCACAGAGCCCTAATCTTGCCAATGTTCCCTGCAGAATCAGAATGTAGCCTGGGACCAGACAGATAATGATGCTGTGTCTGTGTTTCTTAAGCAAAAGAACACAGCTGCATGACCAAATAAGGGTAACGGAACCGGGAAATCCAGTAGCAAGTACCAAAATGTATCTCAAAGTGAAGGTCAAGCATAAGAATGACTAATCGCCAGGTGCGAGAGTAAAGTCAATGGAGAGCTTTGCTCTGACATGTATTAAAAAAGGTGGGGGCTTGACTCTCAGAATGCTATTTAAACAGCTCTGTCTTCAGCACGGGGACGGAGTTCTTGTACTTGACAATGTTGCAGTAGGTGTGTCAGTCTGGCATGAATAAAACCTGACGTCCCTGAAAAAGCTGTCTCCGTCTCATGGTATGCTGTCTGAGTCTTTTTCTGAGTATCAACAGCCCAGCAGCGCTTAGCAGAGCCAGCAGAGGTGCAGAGGAGAAAGATGGGGGTCCCAGGACCCCGAGAACATACTGAAAATGAAGGAGCAAGATTCTGCATCAATTACTTTTCCGAAGTCAACATCAACCTCGCTGGTCTTTTAAGTAATTATATTGTACTAGTCCTTTACATGCGAATGAACAATACATGCATGTGTTATGCTTGGGATTTCAACATAGTGAAAATTATTATGTATAGTATTGGTTATTTAGACAAAGTGGCATGTATGGGTGTCTCTTTGTATGTACCATCATCTGCATCTCATATTTTTAGTTTCATTTCACTTTTTCATCCGTATTAAAACAAGTACTATGTTATAGGGGGGTGCTGGAAGTTCGAATACAATCACTTCCTCCTTTGCAACAGGTCCAGAGTATGAGGTATGCATACTTAGAGTTGCCTGGCAGAATGAAAGTAAATCCTTCAAAGTATCTACTTTGAGACTGACAAATATGATACCTTGCACTGTTTCAAACTTTTCTGATTTGGGTTCTAACATTACACTTCCTCCCTAATGCAGAATAGATTTGAAAGGAAACATTACAAAGAAAAATACTTTTGAAGGCAACATTATAATCACTGTGTTTTGCAGGGTGATCTCAGATCAAGTCCATGTGTCATCTGGGAAGGTTATCAGGTTAAATCTGAACTGTATATTATGATCAAATCACACACACAGTTCTCGAGTGTATGTTCATAAGAATGCTCTGTTTGTGTTGCAACAACAAACCTTATAGTATAAGGTTCGCAATCATTTTAAGCTACTTTGTGAGGAGGTGCTCTTTGAAATTAAAGATTTTACATTTCAGGTCGATTGACATTTCTCTTTTCTTTATGATTCCTCTTTCCAAGGAATTTACTCAGGATTTAGAATTAAAAGAGGCAGATGGACCAGAGGTATACATAACCTAATATGAAATACAATTGAGCATCACATTGGATTGGGAATACATTTTTATATATTGTTGTAATGTTTTGAAGTCCGTCAAGTTGGTTCTGTTTGCAGAATTGTACATATGGTTGTTTCAGTCGAAAAGAAATGTTCTTGATTTAAACCATATAAACACGCTCTTTTTTTCAGCTTGATGTTGCAGTCAGCAAAGCGAAGGCCACGGTTTCGAAGCGAATTAAGAAAAGAAGGGTAAAGAACAAACAAGTTTCTTTTGGATATGTTTTATTTAATTATTTATTACATGTGTTACACGCCCAGACCCTCAGGTATCACGGCGGGGTTGCAAGAGAAATCGTTCATGATTACATACAGAATATTCACATTGTTACACAAAGGGAATAACTGCTTAATTCTAGGCAGTCATTCTAGCAATATGGCAATCAAAACATAGTTACAAGTTAAAACAGAAGGAGAAACGTTACAGTTATATTATTATAAGCAGATATTTTAGTCATACCGTGCTTTTAGTTGGAAAATAACATCTTCTCTATGTGTGCTATACATTGAACATGTGTTTCTATAAATCTGTTAGAGGCCCAGAAGGAAGAGGAGTATAAAGACTCACACAACAACTGAAACCAAAGATGTTGCTTGGCAAACAGATTTCACAATGGAGCAACTTTTATTTGAGCAGCATGGTCCAGTCAATATCAGACTTCTGATGCATATGTCCAGTGGCCGGGGAAATGAATGTAATCTCACCTGCGAACTATGCAAAGTTACCGTGGACCATTGCTACTTTATGCAAAATTGCCCAGATGAAACTGAAGACAACGAAGATGCATTGCAATTGCTTGCAGACCCTTTGACACAATCTACAACCACTAAAAAATGTCGACATTCATTGTTACCCATTTTTCCAATTCATGCGGAAATATCACAGCCTGAACTAACAGAGGCTGAAGTTTCAAAGCAATTGACTGAGGAATTTGCTAAAGATCTCAACTTCAGTTTGCCTAGTTTGGGGGAATTGCCCACCAGCATTGAGTCGCAAAACACAGTACTGCAGGATGATTGGCTATTAAAGGAGCCAAAATACATTGCATTCAACTGCTGCCTGCTAGAGATTGTACAAATGATTAAATGTGATCATAAATTCAGAGGAAGCGTATACAGGGAGCCATTGCTGAATTTATCTTGTCTATTACAAGGCACCAACCTGAAAATCCAGCCCAACTGTGTCCACTTCCATAACACATTTTCATGGTCGGCTCAACCAATGCTGGGCAAAGTGCCTTCCGGAAATTTACTTTGTTCAGCAGCTTTAATGTTCAGCGGATCGATTTCCATTTTCTGTCAATTTGTGAGACTTGAGTTCCTTGCTAATACCCAGTAATACAAATATCAGAGGGAATTCTTATTCCCCGTTATTAGTCATGCCTGGAAACTCCAACAGATGTCAATGGACAGTACATTCTCTGGCAAACGTGTCTGGCTAACTGGCAATGGACAGTGTGACAGTCCAGGATTGTCCACTAAGTTCTGTACTTACCACTTTTAAGACATGGGGCTTTATTATGAGGTTGGAGGTAGCCTTGCCGGTTTTACCGGCAAGGCTACCCCCAAACTCGCATCCGGCTCCGGCACCCACAAAAGGGGAATCACTGGGCCATTCCGACCTCTGTGGACCCAGTAATTCCCCTTGCGCAGCTGCCGGAGCCGGTACGTCTCATTCCCATTTGAGCCCCTATAGGGCTCAATGGGAATGGGGACGATGGTAGCAGCAGTACCGTTTATAACGGTACCGTTGCTACCATCATGTTATGCTCGCGGGTGCCGGTACAGCCACCTGGTCCAACAAGGTGGCTGCAAGGGCACCCACGAGCAGAAGACCTAGTATGGCAGTACAGTAGCAATGGTGCCAGTAGTGATACCGGCACCGTTGATGCCTTGCCGCCATACTCCTAATGAGGCCCATGAAAAGTAAAAATATTGTAAGTTTGGCGATCGTGCAGATGTTTAAATGTACATCGTCTGTGGTCATGGATAAAAATGGTTTCATTAAATCCATCGAAAATCTGGAATCCTGGGGAATACAAAAAGACCTGATAGCCACTGACAGGCATGTTTCAATAGCCAAGGCCATGCGAGAGCAGTTTCCACACATTCAGCATCAATTTGATGTATGGCACTTTGCCAAATCAATCAATAAAAAAATACAGTTGCTGGTAAAAAAGGGTTTGGTGAACCTCTTAAAGTGGTGCCAGTTTATCAGCAACCATCTTTGTTGGAGCTCCAAAACTTGTGATGGATCTTTAGAAATTCTACTTGAAAAATGGCACTCATTGATGCACCATTATTACAACGTACACTCCTGGACAGAAAACCAACATTTCCACAAATGTGCACATGGACCTTTATCGAAGGAACAGGAATGCAAGAAGAAGTGGTTGGTGCCATGTTCTCCTCCACACAAAGCACTTGAGAAGATCATGTACGATAAAACACTTTTCGAGAGACCTCAAGGGACTCACTGAATTCTGTCATACTGGAGATTTGGAGGTGTTCCGTAATATATGCTTAAAGTAAAGGCCAAAAAGGTTGCATTTTGGCATAGATGGTATGGAGGTCAGAAGAAGACTAGATGTATTTGCGCACAATGAGAACGAACATTGGTAGGGAACAAACGAAAACTGCAGGAACATTCTGGATGCTTCGTTACCTCATGGCCTTTACAAAGCGAAGCAAACAATGGGTGGCCAAGCCAATATACCAGGAAATGGATTTAGAATTTGTAAAAGATCTGACATTGACTGTGTTGGCCATGCATACTCATGGAATGGGTCCTGATTTTGTTCCCAGGACACATACAATGCCACAAAACATTGCAAACTATCCTTGTACTACAAAATCAGAACTTGTTGAAAGGTTGACTTCCAAATTTAAATGATTTGTAGCTGTCTTCAAAATCTACTCACAGCATTTTTGATGTTTTCCCCAATGTTTGGACATTTTTTAGAAACAATCTAACGGTATTACACTTGCAATTTCAATGCTAGATAATGTATTACAAAGTATTTATATATGCCAATTTAATCGGGTTTATGATGCTTTAATGTATATCCTTTACCTTTCCTTCATTTATGTTGCTTATCCTCTGTCTAGAAGACACGTGCCTGGGGTTGCTATTGGTACTAATGTTCAGAAGAGAATTACCCTTGCACTTTGGTGCTGGGCTGCCCATTTGGGTGGGAGAAAGACTGATATGTAAATGGGTATTTCGCATCTGTGAAACGTACATTGAGGCTTGGTGTCGGTCAAACCCTCTGCTAGACTCAAACCCCATGCACACATGCAATCCATGGCACTTGCGCTGATGGCCTCTATTAGTTAAGATTTTCATAGTAATGATAAATCTTCCTTACCTGAGTCAACCCCAGAACGTTTAGGTTTACTGGTGGATTCTTCTTTTTTCTTATACCTCTGTGAGTGGTAACCTTTTTCCACACTCACAGAATATTTTTGGACTATCCGTAGTGTCTTTTCAAATGTATCCTCTTGACAACCTTTTGGCAATAAGTGCCTGTTGTTGCTAGGTTGCCCTATGGGCTCCACTATTAACTTTCTCTGGCTAACCTTGACAGACCTACAGTTCCCAATGGCAGAAAGGATCTTTGGATCCCTTTTACAATTTATTAAGTGAGACCAGCACCCCAACCTTAACTGGAGTGCCGGGTGGTACTGAGTATCCCCTTTCTCATTTAAAATAAATGTAACATATATGTTACACAGACAAACATACCATTAATGGCTGCTGGTGGCAGTAAAGTGTTGAACACTTTTACTGATGTGAAAGGCTTACCTATACTTAATTAGAGGATTCAAACTGTCTTCACATAGTAAGAAATCATTTTCTCTCCTATCTGCAAAGTATATAAAAGGTTAGTATTCTTACCTTAGACATGTTCTGCCATTCTGGAAAGTATATAGAAGGTTATTCTGCTCACCTGTGAATTGGTTGTGCCTCTTCCACAAAAGTAATGCTGTTGGTTTCATTTTATTATTCCTGTAAGGATAATTATATAAGTCTCCCCCAACTGGGTTTTTCTTCCCCTGACTTGCTGTTAGACTGTCCAGAAAAAGTCTGCCTTAGGTTTTACCTACTTAGAATAACTTTGGGTCATTCTTAAAGTGTAACACTGGGTTTTGCTTTCCCTCGTCTGTTTTAGACAGACACAAAAAGAGTCTTAGGGTACACCTGCCTTTCAGTTGCTTATCGTATCGGTTCTACTTACCTTGAGTATAACTGTGTTATCCTAAAATAAGTTCGAGTTATTGCTCTTCTAGTGTGTGAACTGAAAGGCAACTGTAATTGAATATTACACTCCAAGGTCCAACTGCCCTAGAATAACTGTGTTATCCTGAATCAGAGATATAGGTTTATACTGTGCCTAGTATTTGAGTTTCACTAGAGCGAAAAATATATTGTCCAGTTGATTAGACTATGTTATTTCTTGCTGAGCGTCATGGTACAGCTGATAGGGTCTACTACCCTGGCATTATATATAAAAGTTACTATTGGTTTTGACTTCCCAAGCACTCCCATTAGGTGTTCCAAATAAGATTATATGCTTTGATATGATATGATATTTTATTCATAGCGCACCTATACACAAGTGTTTCAAGGCACGATGAGGCAAGTGAGGGGAACAAGGGAGGACAAGACAATGATCTTACTAGGCAAGGTGACACTGAGATCGTGCAAGTACAGACAGGGGAGAGGGAAGGGGGAAAAGTGCCAGGGGAAAGGGAGGAGGAGAAGTACGAGACATGCGATCAAGACATAGAAAAAGAGTGCGGCCAACAGGTGGCAGTGCAGGGGTTAAGTGCAGACAACAGGGGTAAGATAAGTGCAAGTAGGGGGACTGTAGGGTTTCAGATACAGCCCCAGGTGCAGGGTTGCCAGGAGGAAGTATAAATGAGCAACTGGGAGGGCAGGCACCTGAGTCCAACATTATGAGGGTAGCCAGGTAACCGTTTCAGTATCAAACAGGAGATCAGCAGGGAAGCGGAAGATAGAAGGCAGGAAGAAAGAGGAAAATCTTGAGCTGCTTCCGGAAACCAGAGATGGTTCTGCTCAAGTTTCAGAGAGGCAGGGAGGCTGTTCCAGAGGGAGGCATCGGCCGAAGAGAGAGATCTGCCCCCAGCTCATTGCTTAGAAAGGTGACTTACCCTCAGGGAGATGGAGAATGAGGAGCGAATACCTTGGGAGGGAAGATACTTCAGAAGAGAAAGCTGGAGGTATTTTGGTCCCAGGCCCCAGTAGGCCTTGTGGACAATGCAAAGGGTCTTGAATTTGATTCTCGAAGCCACTCAGAGCCAATGGAGAGATTTAAGTGCTGTGTACCTTCAGAAATAGTGCTGTGTTTTTATAAATGTTGTTATTTATAGTGTGATAATACTTTTTTCCCCCAAGATTTATTCGGGCCTTCTCATGTTTTAATTAACCATTTAGTTTTGCAATATATAGTGTTTCAGTGTTTCTTTGGACCATTTGTATTACAATTTCATTTGTACTGATTCTATAGCCCTCTCACCCTTCTATGATAAGCCTGGATGCTCTGTCTTCGTTAGCCTGAATGAACTCAGGTGTTACAGCATTATAGTAAGATTGGAATATTGGACTGCTTCAGTTCAGGACTTCAGAAAAACTGTCCTAACAGCCTCCCCGTAGCAGACGCAATAAGTTGTTACAATAAGGTATATGTTTAATATTTGTACGAAGTGGAGGTGCGTCCTGTCGATAATAAGTTTGATGAAAGGGTAATGAAAAGGGGTAAAAAGGATGTCATCACAGACATAAAATCTATCACAGGGCTCCAGTTGGCTACATGGATCAAGCCCTTGCATCACTTGACAGTTTTGGACCAGCACAAACAATACCTTTTACGCACAAATATCCCATGAAGGTATTCAATGTTGGCTGGGTTAGTCTGCACTCTCCAGCTATTCTCACCTTTTGAAAACTGATCTGTCACCAAGGGCACATCCTACTCGAATCGTGGGAACCAATTCTTCATCACCTCAGGCCCCTTACTGACTTGCTACAGCCTTCTCAAGAAGAACCACTTTTTGCTTCACCGGCATGATCGTGTGCTTTCATGCACTACTGCAACGTTGAACACAAGGCTACCCACTTCTTAGGGCTGGACTAGAAAGTTAGGGAACAACTCCCAAAAATTGTCTAATACTCCTAGCCTGTTAACCAACCCTTCGCTTTACAGGTTGTGATGGTGTTTTCCTCATTTTCGCATTATGAAACGTATTGTATACATTCTGTATAGTAGAGTATTGTGTGTGGTACTGTTTTCACATAACTAAAGTTTACTTGCATCTTTTGGTCCTGTTGGCAATAAATGTATAGATATCTTTCATATGCACTTGTCTAAGAGTCATTTATGTTTTGTTACTGTGTGTGCGCTCATTGTGGGATTCCAATCACTATCACTTTTCCTGAGACTTAGGGCCTCATTACGAGGCAGGCGGAATAGGTTTAACAGCGCCGGTAAAGGTGCCGGTGCCCTTAAACCCATTCCGCCCTATTACAAGGTTCCCTTGCGGGACCCGCTCTGGATGTCTGGTCAGACCAGACGTCCTTTGCGGGTCTCACAAGGGGACCAGGGAGATAACAACGGGCCCGTTATTAACGTGCCCGTTGTTAGCTCCCTCCCCATTCCCATTGAGCCCTATTGGGGCTCAAATGGGAATGGGGATGTGTTCCCTGAATGGGAAATACCAGGTCCTCCAAGGTTGGAATGGCCCGGTATTTCCCCATTCAGGGACCATGGACCCAGACCCGATTTTGGAGGCAGCCTTGCCCTCATTAAGGGCATGGCTGCCTACAAACTCGTAATGAGGCCCTTAGTCTTGAGCGCCTGCCAAGCTACCTAGATTGGTCTGGCTTGTCCAGAAAGTTCCACTGTTTCACTAAACCGAGGGTGGCCTCCTAAACTTCGGCACATCAAGTAAGAGTTTAGAAATGCATCTTAACACCCTCCTAAAGCACTTGTACAGTCATACGATCCACCTTCCTTACCCTATGCACTATCACATCCGATTGGCACAAGGCCTATTCGAGGCATGTATGTAACTTATTTAGTATGGGCATGCAATATCACCTGTCACATTAAGGTAGAGAGGGCTGCCTCAGGTGCACAAGGGAGTATGAATGGACATGCATTAATTATAGTAAGCGCTGTGCAATTGAAGGCTGTCCCCTGTTACGCTCACACCAGAATGAATACAACACTCTAGGCAAAGAAGAGATAGCTTGCATGGATAACAAGGTTTAATTGTAGAGAATACAAAAATTATCAGCAAAGGACTCAGCTGCTCAAATACGTTCAGACTCCAGATGAATGGCATTGTCTTCTGAGAGGCCACAATGTTAGTAATGACATCACATATAGGGCCTGAACCAGCATAGTTGATTGGTAAGACAGTATACATGATCCTGCTCCTTAGGGGACGCCAGGCTACATTTGATTTGTTTCTCAGCCATCTGTCGAATCCCACGTGGGTAAGCTCGGCTCATCTCTCCATGGAGTGAATGTCAGGTCTCTCATAAGTTACATTGTGAAAAGTACGATAATATGTAAAGCCTACTACTCCATTACTATGGAATGCACCTGGGAGGCTCATGGGCTGGTGCCAGGGAGAAGAGAGGAGGAAATACAGTCACACTGACCAAAAGCATTCTGCGTTTTGTGCCATGAAACAGTGGTGGACGAGGGAGAGGTGGGGTTTCATTTGAATTTTCTTACACAGATGACATATCCCCGGAGTTAGCAGAAACACATATCTGGATTGTTCCTACATTGCTGTCGCAAAACATATTTTACATAGCTTTTTGTAACTGTCCTTGGTTGTCCGAACCACTTGCCAAAAGCAGCTTCTTGTCCAGACATTTTTTTTGTGGCATTCTTTCACAAAAATCGAAACCTACCTGTCGCTGGCTTCCATCACTGAAGATGGGCTGCTATTGTTATTTGGCCTTGAGCGAAAGGCAGCAAAGGGACACAATGGGCCTCATTACACAGTAGGCGGTAAGATAGCGCCCTTACCGGCATGGCGCTATTAACATGTCCGCGTAGGCAAGAGACCCCTAATTGCGTGCCATTATGAGTACGCGGACATGAGCAAAGTGCCATGCCGGTAATGAACCCTACCGCCATGCCGCTGAAGACCCCGTAAAGACCCTTAGCGGCACCGATGAAAGCGTTGATAACACTTCCGACCTCCTGCAACACGGAATTAGTGGTGGTGACTGCTATTAGCGGTCACCGTAAATTTGCGGAAACGGAAATAGCGTCATCGCTCAGGAACAGGAAAGAGCACAGCGGCCATCTTTAAAAACACAATCCATTGCCATCCTCTGCCTCCAGGACCTGCATCCACATCAGTACTATACAAACCCATCCAAGACCCCCTGACAATGCCCAAGGCTATTAAAAAAGGAGCGGATCGGCAGCGGAAAGAGAAATTCACAAATGAGGAGCTTATCATGCTCACGGACACGCTTGCCGCCAACGCGGATGTGGTGTTCGCAAATGACATGCGGCGTGAGACCTTAATTAAAAAAAAGGCCATCTGGGCAGAGGTGGCCCAGAAAGTCAGTGCGGTGGGCACCACCACCCGCACTGTGAAACATTGCAGGAAGCGGTGGTACGATCTCCGCCTCCGTGTCCGCAGCCTACTGGCTTCCAATCGGAACCTGGCCATGGCCACAGGAGGTGGTGGAGATTCACCCATCAAACTGAGGGAGTGGGAGGAGACCTGTGCAAGCACCGTAGGTGTTGAATCCATAGAGGGAGTCAGCGATATGGAGCGTGGTGCGCCCACAATGTCAGATGGAGGTGAGTGTCCACATAATACACTGCACTGTGAAAGTAGAGGTACCCCCCAAATGTAAGCCGTAAATCAGCTAATGGATGGGGCCACAAGCATGCATGCACACAACCCTGCCCATGTGAGGGTCACATCGCACCACACACACATGCACGCATCACCACAGACACGTGCCACCCAGACCCATACAAGAATGACCCATCAAACAGTCCTATGACCTGAATGCCCACAAATGGAGTCCCAATGCATAGAACAGCATGATGAACAACATCCTCATGAAGCACGTTAACCCATCACCAATGCCATATCCTTCTTTGTCCCCCACAGGCTCACAGACTGACAGCGATGAGCAGGACACTGCGACACAGGCTCCCCCTGCCAAGAAACAAGCCAGGGCAAAGGAGTCAGGGGAAACCGCCAGCACATCGAGGGGCACAGGGAGGAGTGCGCACCTACAGAGGGCCAAACACAGCAAGCCGCCCACGTCACCAAGACGTGAACCTACGGCTGAAACTATTGCTGCACCCACTCCAGTGATCCCCCCAATGCACGAACCACCCACGGAGGGGCCACTGTCTGCTGCCAACAGTTCAATTGGCGAGGCAGCAGCCACTACACCGCTGTCCGATGTGGAGGACACATGTGACTTGGCCATGCAAGAGCACACCCTCAGCCCCCACCAATCCAAAGAAGGAAGCCCACGGCCAACATCAGGATCCAGCAGCCATGCCCAGTCTGGCGATGAACTCGTGGCAGGGTGCAGGAGCCCACCTATGTCCTCACCTGATGCCCTACCCATACATCAAGGTGCGGCACCCACCCCACGTGCTGGACACAGTGGCTATGACATGGCCATCATCAGACAGCGGCAGGAGATAACAGTGCTGTTTGGCCAGCATGTTGATGAGGCAGCATGTTTGAGGGAGGAGTGCAGGGAGAATGCAAGGGAGATAAGACAGGGCATGGAAGCCTGCACCAACAGGCTCTTTGAGGAGATGGCACTAATGAGGCAGGTCCTCACCCGCATAGCTGATGCTATGGACAGACAGTACCCCCCAACGCCACAAGAACAACCATGCACCTCCTCCTCTGCCAGCTCAAGGCAGACGAGCCCCCAGCGCCGGTCCTTTGCGATCCATGCGGCACACACCCTCCCAACCCGTTAATGGTGGTGGTGAGGATGGGAACTAGGGCCAGCCCGATGTAGCTGGCACATGTACAGCAAGACAGCAACATTGTACCAGCCATACATGTGGTTGTTGTGGGGGGAGGGGAGGGTGTTTTGGGAGTGATGTGGGGGGAGGGGAGAAAGGGTGTTTTGGGAGTGTTGTGGGGGAAGGGGGAAAGGGTGTTTGCGTAGTTGGGTTCATGCACTTCATCTCTTAATATAATAAACACACTGATGACAAGTTGAAACACAGGCTTGGACCTTATCATTGAGTATGTGAGCTTTATTGGGGGACAGGGCCCAATGTGTGCTTCACCACAGAACCCAGTGCACAAATACCCACATCTATTCAACAGAGTAGGGCCATGTGATTCAGAATAATTGGTTGATTTGATGCTGACGCACATCACGTCCCTCCTGGGCATCGCCTCCTGCATGACCTGCAGCCCCATCTCCTCCCTCCTCATCCCCATCATCATCCTCATTAAGTGGTTGCACTTCAATGTCAGGGGGCATTGGCACATTCCGTCTGATACACATATTGTGCAGCATGACACATGCCATGGTGATCTTGGCCACCTTCTCATGGCCGTACAGGAGTTCCCCACCTGACCTGCTGAGGCACCGGAACCGTGTCTTCAAAAGGCCAAATGTTCGCTCAATTACCACGCAGGTACGGGTATGTGCACGATTGTATTCCTCTTCGTGCCTGTTCTGTGGGTTCCATACAGGGGTAAGGAGCCACCTCCTCAGGAGATAGCCAGCATCACCTATATGGGTGCAACCATGGGGACGTGTCCCTGTTCACATCAAGTGCAACCTGAACATATCACACAAATCAACTTTGTATTGTGATTGGCATCCACGAATCGCAGCATGCATGGAGATGGTCTGTGTAACTGCAAGGTGAGAAGATGAGCTAGTCCTTGCAGGTGGACATGCGCCATGCATTCCCCTGGCAGCTATTGCCATGTCCAGGGTGAGGACAGGTCTTAAGTGTTCCTGGGCCCAGGCAACGTTTGTACCACACTGCTAGTGTACTGCCATTCTCAAATCAATGTCGCCATGCTGTGAAGCGGCACTTAAGTAGTGGTGTACGGGTGTGGTTCGGTACAATGGCTACAAGTGATCCCTTTGCATGCACTCAAGGGCGCATATCTGTTGTGATGTTGTTCAGCACACATTTTCATTAGCCATATTGGCTCCATGTTGCTGATTTGTATCATATGGGGTATGGTATGATGTGCAATGTGCATGTGGATAGATTTGTCATGTTTGGCATATTGGATTTATTTCGATGTTGTGCAGCTTCTAAATTGCATTTGGGTTTTTTTTCCGGTCCATTGTGGCCTGCTTTGGTGGACATTGGCATACATCTGTATGTTCATGTGTTCTACAAACGACAGTCCACATCCAGTTGGAGTATGCATCTCTCCCCCCCCCAATCACACCCAGTTGGAGTATGCATCTCTTCCCCCTCAATCACACCCAGTTGGAGTATGCCTCTCTTCCCCCCAATCACACCCAGTTGGAGTATGAATCTCCCCCCCAATCACACCCAGTTGGAGTATGCATCTCTTCCCCCCCAATCACACCCAGTTGGAGTATGAATCTCCCCCCCCCCAATCACACCCAGTTGGAGTATGCATCTCTTCCCCCCCCCAATCACACCCAGTTGGAGTATGCATCTCTTCCCCCCAATCACACCGAGTTGGAGTATGCATCTATTCCCCCCCAATCACACCCAGTTGGAGTATGCATCTCTTCCCCCCAATCACACCCCATATCTCACTGCCATATGCTTGCCCTGCTACTCAACAAGTAGCCACGCACGTTGTCCAGCATGTCGCTCCATGTAGCGTGGTATCGTTGAATTGCGCAGGACCATTGAATCATGGGTTGATCCGGGATATCGGGCACAACAATGTGTGATTATCTTGTTTGAGTCACATACTATTTGGACATTGATGGAGTGGTATTGCTTTCTGTTTCGGTAGACTGCTTCATTGTGATATGGGACCACCAATTCTACATGGGTACAGTCGATGGCCCCGATGCAACATGGGATGCCTGCCAGTGAATAGAAGCCAACTTTGGTGTTGGAGATCTCCTGGGCAGTCCGTGGCAGGGATATGTTTTCACCTGTGTGCTTCAGGAGGGCTTCGAGCACCTGGTTCAGCGTGCACGAGAATACAGGTTGTGATATGTCATGCATCTGCCCTACCGTATGCTGGTAGGTGCCTGTGGCCAGGAAGTGGAGCACACTTACCACCTTCAGTAGAGGGGGGATGGCAGTACAGATGTCTATGAGGCTCACAATGTCGTTGTGTTTCATGTCCACGATGCTGGTGATTGTATCCCGGTCCAGACGGTACAGGGTGTGTATCTGCTCAGGGGTTAGGTTGAATGGACTGGCTCGAATCCTGGGGATTGGTGGCTGCCTCTGTGGTATTACTAGGTGCACTGGTGGGGCTTGCTGGGCCTGTCTCGCCCTCCTCCTCCTCCTGCGTCTCCTCTGTGCTGCCTGTTGTTGTTGGTGCTGCAATGCAATCATGTCCGCCAGGCCATGTAATGCTGCTAGTATTGGAACCATCTTGGTGTGGGAAGGGGTGTGGGAAGGGGTGTGGTGTGCTCCTTTTGTGCTGTCCCAGTCTCCATTGCCTCCACCTGTGCTGATTGTGGCCACCTGTGGCAGGTGGGAACACTGCTCATGTCTCTTTACGGGTGGTTCGCAATGCTGGTATTTCCGCCATGCCGGAATGGGCTTTTTGGGCCATCTCCATGCCGCTATAAGCATGTCCGGATGGCTTGTGATGGTATGCTATTAGCGCCATGCCATTATTTCCGACATGAGGGGTCACGCACCCGCGGACTAGCTGCTATTAGTGTCACCGTTCTTAGCGGTGCCGCTAATTGCGGTTATCCGGGTCGTAATTGGCAAGGGTATTTAGCGATACCGGTAATCCCTTACCGGTATCGTTATTTCCTTACCGCCATCCGTGTAATGAGGCCCAATGTGTCGAATGCCCACAAAACATTATAACATTTACGATATTGAAAGTGGACATACGAAAATTTAGATTCCATTTGTGCGATCTGTTGTTTGGAGCGGTTACGCTTCATGACGCAGAGAGAATGGACCTTCCTGAAATTATGTAAGCTCAACTATACAAAATATCCATGCAGTTAAAAACAGCATGTGTGCTGTATGCATAAGGACTAATTCAGCGACGTGCAAATGTGCGATTTGACCAAACGAATTGACACAGTAGGTTATGTTATGTTGAATGATATTTATAACGCACACTATAAAAAACCAAGCGCATAACTTGTAGATTGTTTATCTGTCTAGTAATGATTGTGTTTTTGTGTATTGTTTAAAGAGGAGTGAATACAGGTTTGATTTTTGGGACGCATTGCTTACTGGCCTTGTTATGGGTTGTTAGCTGGAGCATATTGTGACAATTTTCATCAAAGACCCGCAACTGCAACGTGTATGCAGGCTAATTATATCTAAACCACTTTGTCTGGTAGAATATCCTGGTGTGCTGTCATCATTGCATCCTGTGCACCATAAAGTGGAGGTTGGGAGGAGGGGCACTTGGTTCTCTTTTTGATCACTAATCTTACCAGTTCTGTTATAACGCCATCTGTCTTTGGTTCAACATAAAACGTTACTATCTCTGTCCTTATTTTCTGGTAGGGCTTGCTATGTTAAGCAGGTGCATCTGGTTCTCCATCCCATTAGGAGCTATACCTACTTCACAGCACTAACCTTTCATGCACGTTGTGGTCTCAAATACTCCCCCATGTTGTCATGTGTGTGTTAATTATGTGTTGTTTCATCTGGTTATGAATTATATGGTAACTTTTTATATTCGATTACAGAATGGCCACTAAAATGTATTCTTTTATTCCGTTATCTACACATATATTGTACTGTTCTGCATATACCATAGTTTCCAGCTACCGTCAGATGGACTCTTCTATCAACATTGGCGGATAACCATAAACAGTGCTTATTGTATCACCGTTATGTGGGACGACCGACAGGGACCAATCTGCCCTTTGGCGGTACCAGCAATAAGGAGCAACCTGTCAGTGTTCCCGATGTAACAACATGCTCAAACGAAAGCTTGGCGTTTGAAAGTGCACAGAATCCATATCTTCTTACGAACGGAACACCATGTGCATCATTAGAAAGATTTGCTGGTGTAAAATAAGGACACATGAATCGGAGTACAGGGATTCATCGATCGGCTATAACTTGTATGGCAAAGAAATATCGCTCATTTTGTGGACTTAATATTCTCTTGTGAGCGTTCTTTGATAAATAAAAGCACTTGTTACATTTCAGACTATTGATGTTTTCTTAAAAAATAATGTTTGCATATCCTATTTGGGACAAGAAGAAAAGTGCTGTGAGAGGATGTGTGTGTTTATCATCCTGGTTCTGCGTTAAGTAACGTTACGGCATGGGCAATGACATGGCACGTTTGGCTACGCTGGCCACAAACATCATGAAAATCGGTGGAGTATATCCTTTGGACTAGTGATGTCAGCTTCAGGGGTGGGTGATATGATTTAGTACTGGGAGCACACTTGAGCTTAGGCCGATGCATCAACTGATAAGATTAGCACAAGATGGTCGCCTAACCCGTTGTTTTCGCATGTGTAAAAGAGAGGAAAACTAAGGTAAGATGCATAGGAACAGTTTTTAAGATCGATTACAGTCTGCTTAAAAATACATGCCCGAACGATCGCGACAATAAAATTGTTGAGCGAACTTCCCCTTTAAAGGCCATGGGCCAGCTAGCAGTTTGCTCCCCTTGTGTGTACGCAGGGCACACTCAAACTGATAAAGGAACCTGCCTTTTGTGGGGGCACCGATTCACAAAAGGGAATTTGCATGCACACATGTCAATGGACATGTAATGTGATGTGAAGCAGGGCACCTCCAGCATGTGGGCATGCGATATGTGGAAATGGCAATGCCTGACATGTTATGTTCATTCATACCATGCACCGCTACCACCCAGAGGCAGTCTCCAGGCGCTGCGGTGCACGAGTGAGTCATAGATTGATGCGCTTCCATCTGCTGTCACCTACTGCCGGAAGCCGGCAGTAACAGGGGATGCGCTTGTCTACCCGGATTCTTTTTGGACTCCTGCCAGCACTTCTCTTGGCCACCTATAGATTTTCATATTTAGCAAGAGAGCTTCTAGTTTCTTTTTTGCATTTGTTCCTCCCGCTCAAGCAATGGATGTCCGTCTGCCAGGGACATGCCTGGCAGCCAGGAGCATGCATGCCTGGAAGAGACCGCACGCAGCATGTCTTTGCACTTTGAATTAAAAGTTTGATTCGTGGGTCAGAAAGCGATGTTCTCAGGATCCCACAGTGTGCTACGAGGCGGGTTCTGCACTCAGCATCGCTGCACTCGGTATTATGTGACTGGCTGCGAGGCATGCCTGGGAGTTAGAAAAGGCCTGGAATCTGCATACACCTTTATTGGGTTGTCAGCATCCTTCCTGCACCAAGGCGATGAACCTATGAAAGAGTGCAAGCAATCGAGGTGTATTATTAAAATGTGGTTATGGACCAGTAACGAGGGACTGGGTATTTAAACTGGCTGGCCTTTCTGGGTGTCCTATGGAGAGAAACTGCCGATTCTGCGCTTCTATATACTGCAGTCATTTATAATTCTGGTGAAGGTGCTGATGAGGGGTTCGAGGGGCTAGGCGCTCTCTGGGTGGGCTTCAGCTGCAGCAGCATAATGTTGTGTTTTCAATGCTCTGCTGGAGTAAAAAATGCTGACATAGCCAGCAATGTCTGGTTCTGTTTTCCTTTACACACTTAACGTTCGGCACATGCTTCCTCCCACGCTCAGCACTGCACCAATCCTGCCTCGATCAGTGCATTCGTGCATGTGCTCGGCACACTACTTTCTGATCTACAGGTACCTGGTGCTGACACAAAACGCAGCAATAGGACATTGTCTGACCAGTGAGGCTATACCGATGGCAAGCCCTCCAATAGATTCAATGAAGGGTTCAACTTTCAAGGTTAGGGTTACTGATTGCTATAAGGTTCAGTACATCCATACACATCACAGACTACAGTCGTCCGCAGGGCCTTCCAGGCCACAGCGCTGCGAAGCCATAACAATGTCTGTAGGCGTATACACATTTTATGTAACATAACATAACGTGATAAGCAAGTCGTTTTATTTATTTATTTTGATTTACTTAAGAACCTTTACAAAAATTAATCAGACACAAATTCACGATATGGCATTTAAAATGATTCATAGAAGTGATGTGCAAGTCGTTTTACAGGCATCAACAGTGACCGCTTTAGGCATCTAAACACGACAAATCTGTATACCCCGCTAACTGAAGTTTCACTGCTATTCATAACAGGAAAAAAGCACACATTTCTGCACAACAACCAGCAGCATTTACTTAAATACAACTAGAGATTAACCTCACTAGCAGATACGTTTGAATGTAAAACCATCAAATAAGAAACCTCTTTTTAAGACTTTAATGCAAGAAACAACTATCTAAGGGCTCTATGAGATGCCATACTTTGAGCATGAACTACACGTTTTAGTATTTTTCAAGGGTGGCATTACCAAAGGGGAGGGGAGGTTTAGCACCTCAAACTGTAATTGGCTGTGGTCTAGGCCCATGGAGTGGATTCCTCTGACAACAGAGAATAGAGGAAATCATTCCTAATGAAAGTTCTCAAATTTCTATCTAACAACAGAAACATGTTGAGCATGTGTTTAAGCAAAGTATATAGAAATATATGGAACATCACTACATCTATTATATGGAATACTGCACTTTCCTATATTGAATTGAATGTCCATATTCCGGGTCCGATGTTTCCGATGAAATGATTTGTCAAGTGGGGATGGAAGGCTACCCGAGTGACTGCACAGAGGATGGTTAGTTAACACTATAGAGGATCCAGTGCATCTCATTTTAGTAAATCATGCATTGTTTATTTTTTATTGTTAACTGATAAGATATATGTCAATAAATTAATTGTATATATGTAGAGAGAGCGATCTTGTCGAATACCACTCTTTAAAAATGAGAAAATATCCAGTTCACAGATCAGTCAGATTTATATATATAGATATATATTCAGTGAAAAAACGTTGTTAAAGGGACGTTATGGTTTAGTTGCACTACTAAAAACCTATGAAATTCAGTGAAAAAACTTTGCTAAAGGGACGTTATGGTTTTAAGTAAAACCGAAAAATCCCAGAAATTCACCAGTTATGGTAAGCTAAGCAACCATAGCTCACGCCACCACCATGCATTGCTAAGAATAATACTCATTCAGCACATGTACATAGCAGTTAGAGGGAAACTAAAAACAAACTGGTAAGTACACTATATTAAGTCCTATATGTATAAACTTTCTGTAGTACAATACACTAAAAAATAATGTATCTTTTTTTTCCCACAGAAATGTCTGGTACTTTGGAATGGCTAGAAGAAAATGTTCCTCAGGACGAAATGAGTGAAAACAGTGATACTAATGGTAGACACGGCACGTTTCTAAATAAGCCAATTAATAAACATTATTTTATGTGTACTTAACATGTTTCTTTTTTAACAGAACATACAGAAAATAAGAATAATACTAAAACAGACACTTTGGAAAATCATCTGCAGCGTTTAGAGCAAAAAATGGATCAATTAATGACCAATTTTATTATTTTGAAAAACTTTGTAGAAAACCATATCATGGAAAAAATTAAATATCACTTTCCCACATGTACCCCGTCTCCATGTCCCAGTCAAACATCCCCAAAAAATCCCCATAACCAAAAACGTTATGATGAGACTTCAATCCCTTCCTCCCCTACCATCCAACATGTAGAAACCCCTAATTCCCCTGTATTTTCATCAATTTCGGCTTCCCCCTATCTTTCATAATTTCTATATTTTTATATAATAATGAAATAATATGTATGCTGTTACTATATTCCTCTGCATTTAGTTTTTTTTTAAAAGGCCGTTAGGGTGTCCGCAGACAACACAAGAGTCCAGGATGTCCGCAATTAACCAAAATGTGGGGTCCTAAGGAAACTATTCCTGTCCGCACTGTTCGCAATCAAAATGGAGGTGTCCGCAGGACACAAAATCTGTCTGCATGTCTGCTATTATTCAAAATAAGGTGTCCTAAGAACATCCCCCTGTTCGCATTGTCCACAATCAGAGTGAATATGTCCGTAGAACACATAGCTCATCCACCTGTCGGCAAAGTTGTGATGCACATTTAATTAATTCGGGGACCTGAACACTGTCCGTAGAATACCCGCACGCATGCGTATCCCACCCTCGCGTCCTACAAACATTGCACCTGTCCGTTAATTGTCCGCCGCACGTATGTTGCACTTTTAATTAGTTCGGGGACACAAACACTGTCCGTAGAACACCCGCACGCATGCGTACAACCAACCCTGCGCATTTGGTGTCCTACAGACACCCGTCACATTCGTGAATGTGTCTATGACATCATCATGTGACCGCACCCACGCTAGGCGTGTGTCCTTGTTCGCGAACACAGTCTGAGCCACAGGACAACAAAAAAGTGCTTTTTTGTGCAATCCAAGGTATTTTCCTGTGAAACCTCAGCCTTGCACATTTCCCAGACCATGTCCCTAGTGATCTGCATATTTTTGAGAACTTTTTGAACCTTTTTGGTGTTTGAAGTGTTCGCGGACAGCGCGGGTGTCCGCGAACCATGCACTAGCACCCCTATAAAAGGCCACACCCCAGAGGTCCTCCTTATTCAGCTTTTGGATTTCGAAGACAGAGCATTGCCTCTTAGGCTTATATTGACATTCGCTGTCATTGCTGTCTATTGGTGCAGGTTCCTGCTGTTCCTGATTCTTGGTTGCTGATTTCATAAACTTCCTGATGGCATCCCAAGCTGCTCCTGCTATTACTGCCTCAGCTTCAGCAACACTCCAACCCCCTCCACCACTACCACCTTCCCAAGGGTCTGGAGAGGGGAACAGGCGTTAGGCTGCAGAGGAGGATGAAGAGAATGACGAGGATGAGGTAGTGGAAGTCCCTACTACTAGCAGCCACCGTGAATCCTGGGTGTGGAAGTTGTTTGCCACTCTTGATGGAGTACTGAAAGCTTGTGCGAACAAGGTGCGGTGCACTGAGTGCCAGATGGTGCTCAGTCGTGGCAAACCAGGTTTGTACAGTTACGGTACTACCTCAATGAAGCGACACCTAAGTTCGTTCTACGGTGGCACTATTTGTAGGTTTATCCCGTGTGATAAACGTAGTAGGTTCAGTTAATCTGCAGCATCCTCCTTTCTGCTCCTGCCACTACAACATGCACTCCTGTGGGGCAGCACATCCCTTCAGCTACCTCGCAGGCCATACGCGACACAGTAGACCCTTACCTTTCGAGGGTCACAGTATTGTGTATGTACTGCGACGTAATGCTTTGCAGGGGGGAGACCCTTCGAAGTGCTTTGGTGGCTGTGGTCTGGTAGCTTGAGAAGGACTGCCACCTACCTGATTAAAGCCCAGCCTATATCTTCCTCGCTCCACCTGCCCTTTCTTATCCCCATGGTTGGTGCCCCTTCCTTACCCTTCCTTCCCTTCCTTTCCTTCTGTGTCATGTCTGATAAACCAAAAAAACACAAAACAACAACAACCAAAAAAAGGCTCTTTTTAGAGCCGCCTTTCACAGTTCAAACATAGAAGTGCCAATGAAATGCTGCAGCACCCTGTGCATTTTTAGAAGTCTGCAGACAGTCTGCGGATTAGTACAATTTTTGGGGTGCTGGCCTATCAAAACCATTGCACTCTTCTCCAGAAGGAAGTGGTGGCTCTGAAAAGAGCCTTTTGTGTTGTTTTTTTGTGTTTTGAAAACCTAACACTTACTGGAAAAAGGATTGCTATAATTCCAAAAACGGGTTGCAATGCGTTTTGTATATTTCAAAGAAAAATCTGATTCCCAGCATAAGTAAGATGTACTCCACGACTGCGAACAATGTGTGTACTACGAAACATAATATTTTCATTGTGAAAAGAAGACATGCCAAGATCTCTCAAAAAGGCCCAAACAGCCTTGTTGACATTGCTCCTCACTTTCTCCATTTGTGAACCAAATGAAATAGAACGCAGTCACATTTGTCTCTGCGCAATATGAGAAAAAATTACTCTGGCATTTGGAAACATGTCCATGACTTTCCCAAGTCCTTCTTTCATTGCAAATTGCAAGGAGATTCCAGAGACATGTTCTAAACTGTTCCCTCCACAATGAATAATAATAATGTCTGTATGACGCTGTGTCACTAAACTAGCACAAAGAGGAACCAAATCCAGCCACTTCATTCCACGCACTCCATGCCAGTGCACATCCACATGAGGGAATACAAGATGTGCGGCCACTGCACAGCGATCTGCATGCACCTCCAACCAATTTATCCATGAGTCAACCAAAATCCAGACAATCTGCCTTCCGAAAGACGGAGCCATAGCTATCTGCTCTCCTCTCAGAAACAGACTTTCTGCCAAAGTCTCTCCTTATACGTCACACCCAGTAAACCCTATTGACCAGTCCCTCGCCCTGCACAGTCTCATTTGCATGCCTCTCAGCCTCAAAATCCCTGTATGTAATAAGGGCTGTCTGTGGACAACCGCAGTATCCGCGGACAAATTGTAAAATCTGAGAGTGGGGAATGAAAATGTAAATAGTGTGCCCCACTTCCCCTTAGAAGTTGGCTCTGAAAAGAGACTTTTTTTTAAAGTGCTTATAAAAAAACAGCTTTCAATTTGTAATTTTATTTTTCACTTATTTTCTTCCTGATGTATTCACATTATCCTCTGTAAAGCACTCCTTATATTTTGAAATAACATGGCATTTCCCAATATGGATAAAGAAATGCCATGTGATTTAAAATAGACATCATTAACACAATCAATATTGTCATTGTTACAAGACAACATTCCACTTCTCAACAAAAACGCAGACATCCCTTTGTTCACCAAACACCTTGCACTATTTTGCTGGGGACAGAAAACATTAGAATTGTCCCATAGTGCCCGAGGCAGTATTTCAGAAAAAATCACTTTCCCATTTGGAACAACCTCCATCACTGCCTGAACCAAGATTTCAAGAGTACTCAACAAAGTAGGAGCACTGATCTATCCCAAATGGACACCACCCCAATGCAGTACCAATACATCTGGACTCTTCCACATGCAGAAAGTTTTACAAGCTCCAACCACTGCCTGTATATCGAAACCAGGCACAGTTGACCAGTTAACCTCAACTCCTTCAAAACCAAAACTGGCAGCCTTATGTTTAAACAAAGCATACCGCTCTAAACCATCTACAAATAAATCTCCAACAACCAACACCCTCACGTTCTTCACATCTGCCATCTTCACTACACACACACCCTCTCTTCCTGCAAAGAACAACTTCAACACCTGATTGGATAATCCCCACATCCCCTTTCCATGCTGGATTTGCTGAGACACCCTGGATGTGGCACGCCCTGTCCGCGAACAACCGCAGTATCTGTGGCGCGCGTAACACTGGGGCAGCCCTTCTACCCGTTCCACTTCACTCTCTGCACTATTCCCTCATTGGCTACTGTTAAGCAGTCACACAACCATCCACCAATCACATCCAACAACTCTACATATAACTCCATCATCACAGTTCAACACTTTAGATGTGCTGTTGATCATTCTGAGTACAATTCTCCTGTGATTGCAAAGCACCTACAGCAATAACTACTGTAAAAATCTCCAAGATTTCTACTTGCAGATTAATGCACATCCACATGCATGAACACAAACTACAGGTATGAATATTTTGTGCACAGTACATGTAGAGCTCTTGTATACATGTATATAAACAGGGTATCTAACACCCTGTATAACCTGCAAACAAATCTTACTGTCATTTCTCCCATCTGCTATGATCAAGTGTAAGTGTCACTTGCAAAGCAGTGTGCTCTCCACATTTTCATTTACCCATATAATCAGACACAACACACACAGCTGTCTAACAAAGTGTCATTTCACATTAAAAGATAGGAGAAATAACAGTATGGTTGTAAATGGCAACAGCCATATTCAAATGCATGGAATTAATGGTTGCCTGTTCTGTATTGTGATATGGGTAAATGAAAACTTGTAAAACACACACCATGATCATAGCAGATGAGAGAAATGACAACACAACATTTGTACTACTTATCCAGGGTAAGTAGAAGATGCCCTGCATTGTAAATACATACATTGCATGCTTTTCAACAGAGTTCCTGCCATTTACCCTGCATAGCCCCCTCCCTTTGAGTAAATTGTTCTATGTACTGTACCTCTGGTGTGTTTCAAGTTTGTAAATATGCTTCTTTCTCTTGTATTGCTGTTGTTATTCTGTAAAGCACTTTGGTGTAAAGCGATATATAAACTCAATAAACATTAACAATAAACATATAAGTAGCAAGAAAAACATACAGTTATTTCTCCTATCTCCTAACAGCAAACAACACTGCCTTAAAAACCCAAGTGTGCTCTGTGTACTTACTATTGTAATAATTTCTAAGGCAAGTTCAACTGACAGATTCTAAGTAAAATATACAGAATGCACAGAGACAAAGGAAATTGCATCTACATGCTATGCACAATTATAGGAAAGCACTATTACTGCAAAAACCAACAAATACATGTCTACATTAACAACAGTGCTATTAACACACATATTTACTAACTTTTTTCTTTCACAATTGCAGTGAAGACCACTCTCCTGAAAACCAGCACTGTCTGAAGTACAAAACAGAACTCTGAAGAAACCTACTCTTTGCATCCAAAAAAGTAAATGCAATACTGCCATAATTTTCTAACACTCAAAAACTGTAGAACTCTAGTATTGTAGAACAAACAATTGTATTAACCCTGCAGCATTAGATTCAGTATTACTGATTGCACCTCAGCAGGTGCACACTTATTGTCATCTGCAAAAATACAATACAATAAGTACCCCTGCAAGTCTCATAATAGGGCCTGGTGACAAAAGCATTGTGGGAAGTTGGTCACTTCTTATGGAGTGTCTCATGCGAGACCTTGAAGCATGCTCTAATATTGAAGACTTCCATACCTGGGCTGATTCCTTGGCCTCAAAAACTCCCTTGCTACCCCTCTTGAGCAGCGATAAATGCTTTCAATGCGTACCTATAAGTACAGAAAAACTTTGTCAAACCGCAGATACCCTGGCTAGGGTGCACCATGGTTGTCAAACTTACTCAGAAGAACTTTCTCATAAGAATTTGAATCTGCAAGCTTCCACGCTAAAAACCACTCCCGGTGTAAGAAATGTTCATCTGCCTGATGGAGCCCCTTTTCTAAAGAAATCTTATTATCCATTGGGTGCTTCTCTCACAAAGGACATTCATTTAAACAAGGCGTGTTGCGCTATGAAAGAAATAAACCAAACCAAACCAAATCTGAACACCAGTATAGTAACACACAAATACGAGAATAGCCTTCCCAACCTGAAGTAACCGCCCATTCCACAATCACACACCTCTACATACATGCCTACCAATATACTCAGAAACTCATGCAACTTGCACACATACATTGCACAACGTCCCAACCCACACTTTCTTTTTTTCTCTAACAGACCCCAAAGAATGCCTACCAAAAAGCAGCTGTGTCAAAATCAAGGCAGAAGTAGAGCAAATCAAAATAAAAGTGTACAAAATAAGCATCCACCTCTAGCAGAATTTCTACAAAAAGTTCAAACAAAACAGCTAATACAGTCACTAAGCGAAACAAAAGCAGCTTCTAGTAAAGAAACGTTGCCTCCTCTTTCAAAATGTAAAACTAAACAGAAAGTTATTAAAAAACTGCAGCTAGTACTAAAACTGCACCTATAAATCTCGATATAGCCACAAGTAAGCATACCAAAAGAATTATTTTACAAATAATGTTCCGTCACAGAGTCCTTCAGAACCTTACAAAAACAAGACAGAAATCATGCACAACCCTTAAACCCTACCGTGGAAAATTAATCCTGTAGACTCTCATAGGCAGTGCAATCCTTCTCAAAAGGAAATTATTTATTTTAGTTTTAAACAGAATGAAACCACTAACAAAACAAACTACTAAACTACAGATAAGACTTCTCAATAAAAGGAATATCAACGAAGATAGCTTCACAAAAACCTCTGTGGAGGTGAGTTCATTTCAATGAAGAAGCATACAAACAAAAGCAAAGAAACCCAATTGCCATATATAGCAGTGGACGAGGGTATGAGAAACGTAATAATACAATTATAGAACAAGAAACTCTGCTCACAAAAATATCCCCAGAGAACTTAGTATCAATTCTCCATTCCACTGAAGTAATGCGTCCAGTTTACAAATGGCTGTGCACACCAATGTGTAACATAGGCAAAGAATCTTTCACATCTTTACGCCAGTTCCTCAATCAGTATGTGAAAGGCAAAGACAAATTGAAAATAAAACTATTACAAACCATGGACACCTGTCCAGTGGGAAAATACACAGGACTACAATGACATTCATTAGCCTGCCTTTCTGGACCTATTTGCAAAAGCACCTTCCACCATATCAAAATGATAGCAACACATAATTCAACTGTAAGAAATCTGGTTCATAAACTGTACTATGCCAAAAGTCCTGTTTTAGCACTAGCCAATTTAAATAACAATCATCTACTTGGTACAGTCAAAGAACTACTGGAGGAAATAGAGCAGACCCAGAGAAAATATTTTGGAAGTGATAGCCACTTACAAAATCCAATAGCTTTAGAACAGACTAGCAACACATTTACAGATGACAACCTTCTACCACACACATACAAAAAAGAAATGCTAAATTTTAAAAGTACATCTGCTGAAGTACCAAACCATGTGTGTGTGTGTTGCTGCAGGACTTTTTATAAGAATAGCACAAAAACTGTAGACATAATGTACAAAATACAAGACAATAAAGAATCCAAGTGGTTCCAATTAGCTCTCTATCTTATTGCAGAATACAAATACAAAATTACTAACCCCTTAATACTTTGCAGTTACTGCACAGCAAAACTTGACAACAACCAAATACCTTCACGTGCTATCACAAATAACTTGGAATTATTCCCACTACCAAAACCACTGCAACAACTTAACTTGTATGAAAGCATCATAATTCAAACAGTGCACCCATTTCAAGCAATAATATGCCTTCAACCAAAAACAGCAAAACTACCTCCCCCTGAATTACTGAAAGGCATTTGTGACAAGGTTGTTTTTCTGACATTAGATCTAAAAAAAAAATGTACACACGCTGGGGTGCAACATCCAATAGATTAATCTTTGATTATCTTAGTAAATGGCATACCTACAAAAGACAAATAAATTTGGCAACAACACGTGGACTTACATAAAGTTAGAGAAGTCCTGCAATATCTAAAAGACAACGAATACTGCAAAGAAATAAATATTGAAGAAAACCCGAAGGAAACCACTGAAATAATTCAAGACTCGTCAGGAACTGGTCAATTTCAACTTCCAGATCCTACTACAGAATCCAATATTTTAGACCAGTATAAAATTCACTCATTACACTCTAAAGACACCATAGATGATGCACTGGAAACTTACCAAATGCGACTGTCACGATCCATGCCCCTGACCCCCTCAGGTATAACAGCCCCCTGACAGCAGTGGGGCTAAAGCCCTTCACACTAGCACCAAGGGCCTTAAAACTCCATCAGAAACATACATGGAGTCAGTAATGGTGTCTTTGGTGCTAGGCACATTATCAGGAATAAAGTAATACCAGTTTTGGACCTTAATCCAACATGGTGGCCTATTACACACTCAGTTCTTTAGAACCAAGCCATGCGGTCTAGTGTTTTGGGTGTGGCTGGGCCTGGAACTACTTGAGCTGGAACTACTTTACCTTGGCTATTTAAACCACACACAAACAGCAGAACACACTTTGTGTTATTCTGCACTCGTGCAGTGTAACGCTCACTGTGTCCAGCTCCTGCTCATCTGCTTCTCCGGCGGCCCGATCCTGAAGCCCTAGTTCCAGATTCCATTAATAACCTGGAAGAACAAGAACAGCATTAGCGAGCAAGACCACTTACCTGTGAAGTAACCAACCTTGAAACCATCCTGCGCTATGCTTACCTCACCCATCTCCGGAGTTCTCCTCAACCTGCAAAGTTAAAGAAACAAGGACAGCATTAATAACAATTTTTACCTGGGCAAGCAGTGAGTCCTGGCAGCACCCTGCGCTTCTCTTACCATGCCCATCTCTGGGTTTCACCGCAACCTGCAAGGGAGAAGGAACAAGGTCATCATTAACAAAGCACTTACCTGGGCAAGCAGCGCTTCATTCGCTCATCACTCCAGAACATCACTGTAACCTGTACAAAGAAGAGAAGAGAACAAAGGTTAGCAATTAACACCAATAAACAGCACAGTGCTCCGTGCATCAATAACTCACCGTGGTCGTTGCCATCGGCGCGGCAAATCCGAGATTTCAACCATCCCTGTGAAAACAAAAGAGACATTGTTAGTGAACAGCGTAGTGGACCAAGACTCAGAGAAGACAGAGAAAACAGAGGGAAAAAAAGAGACAGACTAAAGAAAGAAAATACATTATAACTCACCTGTAAGACAGCAAGCAGAGTCGGAGTCACCGCCGGTCTGGACCCAATATAAGGGCACACGGGCCAGTGAAGCAACTAGGTCCACGGAACGCCTGCACCAACCACGCGCCCCTGCACAGAGACGCAGGACGGAGAGTTCAACACACAAAAACCTGAAGCGCTACCCAACATCTGGCACATAACCAAGCAGAGATAGCGCTTAGACCTCCATCCAGTATCGTGTGGCGCCACCGTGGATACCAGGTGAGCATAACAGCGACAAGACAAAGGATCTCCAATCAGCATATGGGAAAAAAGTATAGAAGCACAAGCCTTCCTCTACTCTTTCCTACTGGAAAAGGCGGAAGGTACGATGAAGGACCCACACAAATAACAGCATCAGAATACCGCTCTTTAAGAATGTATTCTGAAGACCCCAGATTCAGACAAAACGTGGAATACATATTCCATCTTCTCTTTGAAAATGAACTAGCAACTCTATGATACAGAGTTGCACACACATTAAAATCAGGTACCAATTTTCAGAATATGTCAGCTACACAATTACTACAAGAAGTACAAGAAAAAGATGAAGTTTTACAGTCAAGCATTACAAATCTTTTAACAGACATGCGTGGTACAAATACTGGTTCCGACGTCATGCCGATGTATGCTGTATGATAAGAAACCTTGGCCCACCCACTTGGTTTGTGACATTAAGTTGTGCAGAATATGCATGGGAAGATTAACAAGATTTCCTATGCATAGCAAACAAAAAAAAACAAATATAGATAAGACACACCAGGAGAACTCCTGTAAATGTATCAAGATATTTCTATCATCGCTTCATTGCTATGATACACTTCATTTCTAATAAAACTGTTCCTCCCTTCAGAGAAGTGCAACAGAAAAGTATACCAAGCCAGAGGAGTACCATACATCAACATGATTTTGTGGATTAGAGATGCTCCTAAATTTGGTCAGGACAGTGATGCCACAGTTTTGCAATTCATCCAAAAATATGTCATTTGTGAAATCCCTTCACAAATTACACATAGTGACCTTCATGCACAAATTTTACAATTTCAAAGACACAAATGTGGGAAGTATTGTCATTGCAAATATAAAAACAAAGGGAAATATTACACCAAATGGCGCTTTGTTTTCCCTAGATAAGTTTCAACAACAGGTCAAGTAAACAACTTCATGTCTTCAGTTAGACATCATGTCAAAGGTAAATCACCTAAGAACACATATTACATAAAAAGAACAGAAGGATCAAAATACATCAATGATTACAATGCAATCATTGCCCTCCTATGGAATGCAAATATAGATGTGCAGTACATTGCAGACAATTCTACTGCAGTTACCAATGTTAACCAAAGCAGAAAAAACAGACCTCAAAGACCTCTTGGATGACATATCATATGACAAAACACTATCACAGAAATTGTACAGCTTAGGCATAAAAATACTCTCCCATAGAGAATGTGGCTGCTATTAAGCCGCAGACCGTTTAACCGGTACTGCCTTGCATGGAAAATCTGAAAATATATTGGGCCTCATTAGGACCCAGGCGGTAAGGGGTTTACGGCGGCGTAAACAGCGCCGACCCTTATCGCCTGATTCCGAGGTCCCTTAGCGCCATGGAGTTTTTAACACCTTAAAATCCATGGCGCTAAGGGACCTTGTTGTTAATTACGCCACCGTAATTTACGGTGGCGTAATTAACGCCTTCCCCACTCCCATTATGCCCTATGGGGCAAAAATGGGAATGGGGAAGGGTAAATGGGTTAATGGGGACATACCGCCCCACTCACCTCGGAATGGGGCGGTAAGTCCGCCAACCACCATGGCGTAAACGTAGTTTACGCCATGGTGGTAAAGGTACGACCCAGGCGGTAACTTACCGCCTGGGTCGTAATGAGGCCCATTATCTCTAAGTCTTGGTCCTGCCAAATCTAGGAAAGGAGTTCTCAAATCATGTGAAGACATAGAAACAATAGCCAAAAATGATCCCAACAGCCAAGGCATTTTGAAAAACAACTTACTAGACACATACTACCCATTTGAATGAACCTGACAGTTCTGTGTGCAAATGAACACCTGACCAATAAATACAACCCAAAATGCCTAGAGACTTCAATACCAACATTCTGAACACAATCCAACAAACTGACACACATCATCTCACTATCCTATAAACACTATCATACTCAGTACACAAACTTTTGAAAACATATCCCCTAAGCAGCCAAAATATCACAGTCAAAATGTTTGCTAGCATAGGTGTGTTATGCTGTGGTGGTTGTGGCCAGGGCCTAGAGTCTTGGGTGCATGGCCTGGCCACAACCGCCGCAGCATAACACAACCATGGAAGCAAACACCTACCAAATGACCACAACCCAAAAACATAACACAACCACCTCAAAACCTATCCACTTCAATTAACATTCTAAAACAATAATTACAACCACTGCACAAACTCTTCAATACATACCCTCTTCACCCAATGCTCTACTAACTACCCAAAACCAACATCATAGTATAGTAAAATATCCAATAGTGCGCCCAGTGTTTAGTATGTCCGTGGACAACCGCGGTAACTGCGGACACACAATCACATCACGGCCTTCTCCCACCTAAATAAATACAGTGTTTTACCCATGCCTCACACCCCCACCCTCTCCAGCTACTCCTACACACCAACACACTCCCCAAAGGTGGATTTATGCTCAGTTACACGCCATGCTGTCCGCGGATATCCTTGGATCCAACATGGTGGGCGCATCGACAGAATGTGACGCACCACACGCTTCACCCCAACCAATCAGTGAACATGTTGTCTGTCCGTGGACATGACGTAGGCCCGTTGGCAATCAGTGTTCTGTCCGTGGAGTGAACAGGGAAGTGTATCTCCACGGAGCAGACATAGATATCACACATTTTTTTAGACCTACTTTTTGGTCGTTTCAAAAAAAATACTGGACGGATTTCCACCAAATTTACAAAAGCACGCTTTCGGGCCCAAGCCGCCACTCCTGCTGCAAATTTGGTGAAAATCCATCCAGCGGTTTGGGCTGTAGACATGAGCAAAGTTTTTCTCCATTCAGTCTAAGGGAAAAAAATAAAATTTGGGACCCCCCATACCTTTGCCCCCCCTTGACCAAACCTCACCAATATTTGCAAAATAAATTCAGAGTGGGCCATATACTTATTATGCAGGTGAGGATTCGTCCAGGGAGAGCGAAGTTAAAAGCCACCCAAAAAGTGCTCCTCCTTTAGGTTTAGCAACTTAACCATAACTACATGGCAGCTACCGCAGGCCATGTAATATATTTATATATATGTACATATATATAGTAAGCAAGTCATAACACCTTAAATTCACATTTCCATTTCAAATCACTATCGCCATCATAGAAAATTAAAACAATTCACACAACATATCTCCAAACCATATGCAATTCTTAATGACAACATTTTCAGCACACTGAGGTATGTACATTTTTTAAACCATACACTTCCCTTTACCACATAGAAAGAAAAAACACACTGTGAACTATGAGGTTTTCGTGGACCATCTGGCTCTGGTGGGCATGGTTAAAGGTACAGCACTGATGTGGCTTCACTCCTTTCTTAGGGAGTGAATTCAGCAGGTACAATTGGGCACTTTTTTCTGCGCTTTCACTGGGGTGACAATAAGTGCAGGGAGTTCACACCCCACCCCCCATTCAAGAACATCCCACCAACTGATCACTGAATTGGATTCTAAACTAACTCTGCCTTTGATATATGTACAACACTACTGTACTCCCTAACACCTTTTCCGATATAGAAGCCAAGGACTAGGCCGGGATGCAGACAGAATATATTGTTAATCTTTCTTTAAACAACAGACAAAATCCTTATTCAACAAAATTAGTATCAAGAAGCATGCCACTCCACTCTGTGGCACAAAAACCTTTCCTTCCTGACAAAAATGTCCACTACAAGCAAACAGGTTAAAACCACAATTTTGTTTTTCTATAACAGTAATTCAATTAGCATGTAAGACACAATCACATATACAGATGTCCACTTCTGGTCTATATTTCCCCCTGGTCACATGTAAAAAGGAAGCACAAATCTAAAAAATACTTCAGATAATTGGGTTGCTCACAAGAATACCCCTATTGTAAAGATAGTTAATGCAGCATCCTGGAAAATGACATGACAATGTTGCTTTGTAGTGTAATTTGTATGTGGCCTAACTTAAATAAAATGCAGCGCCCTTTTGTTGAACAAAAGAAATTGACCTGCGCCATGCTCTTTATCTCTAACATCCATGCACACCTTCCATTTCTATCAATACTTTAGCACAACAAACATTAATTAAATACTCCATTTGGCACATAATGTAACCCATTTTCCTTTTGTCACTATGCAGTGAAAATATCCACCTTTTAAGTTGTAGTTCATTGCATATTCTATACAGAGAAGGATGCTATTAAGTCAGCTGCATTCCATTTGGTTTCACAATGATCTCACTTTTCTGCCCCGCACAGAACTAGAGAGTCAGTTTACCATTGAGACCGCTTCTGCTTTAATGCAGGGTTCGGGGAGTGTTGTACACCTTTGAATTTCGTGTTTCAATGCACCCCTCCACTTTAGGGGATTTTTGGGGATGGCACAAGGGTAATAGGTATTCCACAGTTACTTTAACAACTATAACATTATCGGTGCTGGGAGAGATATTGGAGATTTCAAATTTCCCCGAGATCGCCCTGCATCCTTTGGTTATCTGGGAAGTAATTAAATCACTAAGTAATAGGGAAATACTAGGGATCAACTTCTGTATGCCCACCCCATTTAGGTCTATATAGGGAGAAGATATTAATTCCAATAGATCCCCACCAGTGGTTTGTTCTGTTGGAGTAATGCTTTTACTTTGAAAATCTCTGGGTTTGTGCACAGGAGTTGTCATCCTGCATCTTGGTTCATTTCAGGAGAAGCAATGGGACCTGGTTATGAATGAAACTCCAAGCCCTGCTGTCTGCCTTGCCTGGTCTCTGTCATGCATGGCCTCAGGCACCGCCCTGCTGTGTACCTCTCCTGGTCAATGTCCTGGATGGCACCCAGCCCTTCTCCTCTTTACCTCTCCCAATTTTAGCTCCACGTTTCCTCTTGCAAATTGTAATTCCTTTCTAGTCTGATCTCCCCTTTTCCCACTGTCTGTCCAGTTTTAAAAACATTTGGCCACCCCCACAAATATCTAAATTAGAGTGTACTGGCTCATTGGTTAATTATTCTGATTGGGCATCTATTGTTCTTCCCCCTCAACAAAGACTTGCCTCTACCCAATGATTGTTCATCTGGGCTACAGGCCCTATTTCTGTGAGTTCATGCTGCACCCATCGAAAATTAGAGTTCTGACCAAATCAGATATGAAGTTAAAATCTTGAACAATGTACTTTTCACCAATTTTCCAATAAGTTTCAATACCCATAATTTATAAATGTGTCTCATCATATCGATCGTAATGTATTATGTCTCATGTCGCCAGGTGGTTGCCTGTTCAAATGACAGATTTCTATGATTTCTACGAAAATGATTAAAGTTAGAATCAGGATATTTTACAGACAAGTTTTTGATTCCATAAGCTACCTGATACTTGCCTTTTCTATCTGTAATTTATTCTGGGAAGCAGACATTCTTTTTTGTCTAATAACTATGCTTCCCACGATCGAATTTTAAGGGGATTCCTGTCAACAGATGTTGCCCGTTATGTGTTTTCCGGAATGGTATGAACCATCTCTGTACCTGTCAAGGTTCTCAGGTTTATGAGCAAAATATGATTTCTCATGTATTTCTTTGGTAATCTCTAATTATATGCATGCTTGTAACTTCAATAAGCCCTGTGGTAAGGACTGGTCATCTCCTCTCTGTTGACATAGTCTGCAATAAAACCTCTTAACATTGTTCCAGGTCTAATGACCTGAACATGTGTTTCCTTATCTCTTTGGACATAGGGACTACAGCTCCGCCCCTTGGGATCATATTATCTCCTGTTGCATGTCAAATGGGTTTCAGCCCTAGACCCCACCACAAAACTGAATTCAATTTTGGGTATTTTAGAAAGTTAAGGATCCCTGGGTTACACTTTTGTTTTCTCAGTGAACAGCATTCCTTCCATAAACATCACTCTCAGGCCCAAGCACCACCTCCTTTTGTCCGATGCAAAGCTTCAAACGGGGTTGACCAAATGGAGAGTTGAAGGAGTGTTTGACCTCTGTAATCTGCTTTGGGAAGTTTTCCTGGTTTGTCACAGCACAGCTTTTAAAGTCTGTTTCTCATGCACAAAAATTGTGCTTTTTAGAAGGCATGTTCTTTCCACCTGAGGCCTTCACCAATATCTTGCATCACATAATATACATTTATTTTCTGTGCCATGCCATTAGTGTTCAACATGACAGGATATTGTATCTTTGAATTACTCTGGCAGTGGAGTTTCATCTTTAATATGTTCAATTTTCCATCATCTGCCGAATGCACCGAGTTGTCTATAGCAGAACATTGTTTTATCAAAGCTGTATTTCAGGGACTCAGCAATATGTGAAAAAAGGCGTGTACCTTTGGCATTGTCGCATGAACACTGGGCCCAGTTAGTTATCCACATTCCTGCACATTTGGGCCTAACTTAGAGTGAGACAGTTCACTTGTATCCTGGTGCTGAAAATATCCCACAATGTGGAGTGACTCAGGGTTTAGCATTGTCCCCTCTCCTCTTCTGCAGGTGCCCCCGGGCGAGTCTGATCCAGGAGTATAGTCTAGGTTTGAAGATGGAAGCCAGTGACACTTAGATGGTACCCGATCTCTGTGGTGAAGCATGTGCCGGCAAGACTAGAGGGGTTTGTTTGGGGAAACTGCATGAATGGATTCAAGCCAATTGGCTTTTCCTTAAAGGGACCAAATCAGAGATACTTTTGCTGAGCTGTCCTGAAGGTGCACTTTTACCTTTTTCTTGACCAGATTGGTTTGGCACAGCACCTTTGCCTGTTAAAATAGTATGTAATTTGGCGGTAATTGCTGACAGCCAGCTGACGTTCATGCTCACGTTGGACAGAAATGAAGGTCTCTCATTGCCATCTTTCCAATCCATAGAATGTGGGCCCTTTGATCAGTCTTCCCTGTGGAGAAATACGGTTACAGGCTGTAGCCCTTTCTTATATTCATAACTGTTCTGCAGTTTACCTTAATTTGACTAAAAACTACTTTGGCTAAACTGCAATCAGCACAAATCAAAGCTATTCATATTATGTGTAGTCTCTGGAAATCTTACAATATGGCAGATTTCAGGAAGAGTCTTGGTTGACTTTCTATAGAAGTTCCAGATTGAGGTTAGAATGATTTGAGGAGTAGGGAAATTGATTCATGGAATTGTCTCTTCTTAAGCAATTGTGTTGTTTTTCCTGTAATTATTAGCACTTAACACTCTGTAGCGAGCCAAAACGAGTGGTTGTTAGACTTAAAAATGTATGTACTCGAGACAAATCTGTCAGAATCGGACTGTCCTGAGTCTTGTAAACTTTCTGAGTTTGAATTAGACATGTCTGACTCCCTTCCGACCCCCAACTCCTCCTCACCTGATATATCTTCAAGTGTGTCCTCGAAATCCAGAAATCTTCGAGTCTGGTAGTCCTTCTCCTTCTTTTTTTTATGAAGCTTAGATCCCTCCCGAGTGAAAGCCACCGTGAAGGCTTACAAACAAGTCCCACTATGACCTCTGCCTGGAAAGGACAGAAACTGGGGAAAAAGCCAAACGTGGCATAAAAAACCCCAGAGCAAAGCGTTTTGTTGAAGGCTTCTGGTGTGCAAAATGAGCTACGTGAATGTGAAAATCATCAAGCAAATGTAATCAAAGCCTTACAAAAAGAAGTTGAGAGCGAGTCTTTTTGAGACCAGGAGCAGCACTAGCAAGTAGGAAAAAACACAGGGGTAAAAGAGAAACTGGAAGCAAGGGAAAGAAGAAATACTGAGCATGGACTGGGTGAAAAATATAAGGAAGCGCGAGAAGTAAAAATAAAGCGCTCCTTACCAGCCAGCAGGTAAACAAACAGCAAAAACACTCAATCAGCAGAGCGAGCAAGAAATAGGCAGAATAACCGAGAGAGGCAAAGTCACAGAAGAAAAATCTGAATATGCCAGGAAGGATGGCACACCAGACAACAGGGACAAAAGAAGAAGGAGGAAACTAGAATCGCACGGGGACGACAGAAGAAACTAACCGAAAGCGTACAACAACAGGGAACCAGGACCGAGTAAATCCTGACAAGGAAAGTTGCAACGCGATGCGGAAGAGGAGGGCATAGCTAATAAGCCATTCTTTTTTTTTTTTATTGAAAAACTACAGTCTTGACATTTAAGAAAAGACTTTTGTTCCAAAACAAGTAAACGGACAGACAGCGAAGAGAAAAATTACAAGAAGAAAATTACAATTACAATTACAAGGTCCAGACCAAAATCATAAACTGCAGTCCTTCACAGCAGGAATCATCATTGACAAGATTCAGGTGGCGGGCAAATTCCTATTTCCTTTGGAGCATTTTAGGACAGTATGGGCGGAATTGGGGATTTCAGAAGTTCATTCAGATAATTAACTATTGCGCACACATGTTTCGGATTATTGCCAGATGAAATCGTGTGCCACCATGCTTTCATATCATCATCTGCAGGTGCATATTGACCCAAGTGTTTCGAACAGATCGCACAGATTGTTTGGCAATTTAGAATCAGATGTTTTGTAGATTCAACTGCATCCAAACAGAAGCGACAATAGTTATCATTCGTTGCAGGATTTTTCCTTTGCCATAGAATATCTTTTGACTGCAGCGTGTTTAAACGAAAGCGTAGAAATTGCTCGCTATAATAGCGAGAGTAGCATCGTAGCAGATAATTAGACTGTATATTTTGTTTTTTCTGATCAGTTCCTAACCAGGCGGCTGATACCAATTTTTCTCGTTTCTCTAAATTGATGATCCATGACCATGTTTCAAACTTTCTCTTGGCATGTTGAGGGCGGCGAAAGAGGTCAAAATTGCTAATTTCAGCCGCATTAATCCAGTCTTGCCCTCTTGAAAGCCATTGGTTCAACAAACATCCAGTTTTCGGCTGTTCAATGCTCGCAAAAATCTTATATGCTGGAACGCCATCAATCTCTCTAATCTTCCGCATTAGTGAGATGGATTTCCATATCACCTGGCTAAATAGCGAGTTCAAAGATAACTCATGTTGTATCAATATTATGGAAATGCAGGATGGGAGGTTGAGGACACGCCGCCAGAATTGGCCCTCGAGTTGGTTCCATATTAGCTCGCTGATGTTCCAGCCCGCTTCGGCGCCAAATGTGAGGATGGGGACCACCTTTTGCTGATAAAACATTAATACTGGTGTGAGTGAGAATTTGCCGTAGTCTTTGTTTATCTTTAATGCTTGCAAGGCTAGTCTTGAGGTTTTTAGTTTTAGGTCTTGATCCCACTGATCTTCACAGATTGATGTATTAATCTGTACTCCTAAATAGCGGATTGAGTTGACTGAAGACAGGAACTGACCATCAACTTTCCATTTGAAAACTCGGTCTTTCTTAGAAAACCCAGGGCCAATCGAGAGTATTTTCGTTTTGTCTGTATTGATGGTAAGCTCATTGTTAGACAAATACCCATGAAGACTGCTTAATAATCGTTGGAGTCCGATCTCTGTTTTATCTAATAAGCCATTCTTTTGCGACGCATAACAACTAGACTGCAGAAGCAGATAGAGCGTGATGGGCCCCCAACGTTCTCCAACGGGGCCAAATGCGCCACAAACCTAAACGGCACATGACAGTATGCCCCCTCCCAACTGCACACCTCACGAAAATGCTGAAGCAGAATCGGAGCTCGCATATGGGAAAGAGGCTCCCATGAGTCTTTGGAGTCTGGGAAACCCTGCCAATGAACCAGATACTCCAAACAACCCCGTTTGTACCAAGAATCCCTCAATCCTGCCACCTAAAACTCATCCCCTGTCTCCAAAGGAATTGAGATAGTAGCAGTGCCCGAGGACTGTGATGGGTTTGCAGTCTTAAGCAACGAGGAATGAAACACTGGATGCACTCGTCGCCTACTGTGGGGCAGCTTGAGATGAAAAGCAACAGGGTTGATTTTAGCCAGGATGGGGAATGGCCCGATATAACGTGGAGATAATTTAGAATGGTGCAGCCATCGTGGTAAGTATTTAGTGGAAAGCCACACCTTGGAGTCCACTTTCCAATCCGGAACCTCCTGGAGACGCTTGTCTGCATAAAACTTGTAGTTGCGAAGACTGTCTGATAAACATAGTTTGGCAGCCGTGTGTGCTTCTTGTATTTTAGAGAGACCAAACTCTACTGCCAGCAGGGCGGATTGTATTTGTGATAAAGGGAGAATCACACGGGGATGAAACCCATAAGTGCAATAAAAGGGAGAGACCCCAATAGCGGTATGCTTGGTATTATTGTAAGCAAACTCCGCTGTGGGTAGAAACGACACCCAGTTGTCTTGTTTGAGGTTGGTGTAACTGCAGAGATATTGTTCTAGGGTGCTATTTAATCTTTCTGTTTGACCATTGGTGTGTGGGTGGTACCCAGAAGATAAAGTCCTCTCGATACCAAGGTTTTTACAAAGGGACTTTCAGAATTTTGAGAGATATTGGCTTCTGCGATCAGAAATTACCCTGTCGGGAAGACCGTGGAGCCTGAATATGTCCTTAATTAATGTTTATGCCATTTCTTCTGCCGTAGGCAAACCATGAAGGGGAGAAAAATGTGCCATCTTAGATAGGGTATCCACCGTAACCATTATGCAAGAGCATCCTTGTGACATGGGTAAATCCACAATAAAGTCGGTGGAGACATGACTCCAGGCACGATCCGGGATTGGAGCTTGGTTCCAACAGCCCCAACGATTTGGAGGTACTGAATTTGCTTCTGCTGCAAATTCTACAAGATTTCACATGTTGTTTCACCTCCACTGACATCCCCGGCCAGTAGAAGTCTCTGTATATTAGGACAAGGGTACCCTTTTGTCCCTTATGACCGGCCGTCTTATCATCATGACACCAGGTTAAGACCCTTTTGCGTAGATCAGGAGTTGGTAGAAACAAACGTCTGTTGTGAAATAACATTCCATCGTGCAGAGTGTAATTCTGTTTGATGGAAGGAGGCCTCAGGTTGATAACCACCTTTTTCACCTGTTCCAAAAATGTGGTAACTGTATTGATTATCTTGTTTCTGGTAAACATCTTCTCAGATGACATAGCACGTGAACTAGTTTCAACACATTTCCTAGAGAGGGCATCAGCTATGGTGTTTTGTCTTCCGGGAATGTAAGTAATATCAAAATCATACTGGGCAAAAAAGCGTGCCCAGCGGGCATGCCGAAAATCTATGCACTCCATGCTTTGTAAGACCTGTAGATTCTTATGAGCAGTCCGTATAGTAAATGGGTAAGTGCTTCCTTGTAACAGGTGTCTCCATTCACTACAAGCTACTTTCAAAGCCAAAAGCTCCCTCTCGATGACAGAATAATTTTGTTGGCTCTCTGTGAGAGTTTTGGATAGATAAGTGAAGGGATACTCTTTAGCCTCATGCTCTTGTAAGAGAACTGCGCCAATGTCAGATGCCGAGGCGTCAGTCTCCATAACAAAGGGCTTATTTTGGTCTGGTTGGAGCAAGATAGGAGCACTGCAAAAAAGGTGTTTCAATTTTCTGAAACTTCCCTCTGCCTTACTCTTCCATTGAAAGGGTCCAGAGTTCTTCTTTAGCAGGGTGGTAATAGGTAGAACTGTTTCTGAGAATCCAGCAATAAACCGCCTGTAAAAATTAGCCAGGCCCAAAAAACATTGTTCCTCTTTAATGGAAGTTGGTGCGGGCCACTGCACGATGGATTCGATCTTCTTTTGGTCCATCAGTATCCCCTGTCGAGATAAAATGAACCCTAAATAAGGGACTGATGATACTCCAAACATGCAGTTATCTTTTTGGCTTGGAGCTGATTTTCTATGAGCCATTTCATTACCTCCTCCAGATGAACCATGTGTTCTTTCTAATTGCGAGAAAATACTAAAATATCATTCAGATATACTATTACTGAGATGAACAAAAGGTCCATATGCGGTCCATAAATCGTTGGAATATGGCTGGTGCGTTCACTAGATCGAATGGCATCACATGGTACTCATATAAGCTAAAAGGAGTGCGGAATGCTGTCTTCCATTCATCGCCTGTTCGTATTCTCAGTAAATGGTAAGCACTGTGCATATCAAGTTTGTAAAATACTGTAGCACCTTCTACCGCCTCTAATATATCTGGAATAAGGGGCATAGGATACCGGTCTCTTAACGTAACCTTATTTAGACCCCTAAAATAAATACAAGGCCGCAGGTCTGTGGAGTCCCGTTTGGGAATGAAAAATAGTGGGGCACCAGCTGGAGATTGAGAAGGTCTGATTAACCCATTATGGAGATTGTCATCCAGGTGCTTTCTGAGCACTTCTTTCTCTTTATGGGATAAAGAGAACATTCTCCCAAAAGGTACCAAGGCATCAGGTACTAGATCAATATTGCAATCTTCTGGTCTGTGAGTTGGGAGAGCCAGTGGAACTGTTTCAGTAAACACTTCTTCATAGCCTTTCAGGAGACCCGATATGGAATGTATGCCAACTGAGGTTTGTAAGACACTAGGCAAAGTCTTGACTTCTGGAGGATTAGTGGCTTGGAGACAATGTTTTTGACAATGAGTAGAGTCAAATCCCAGAGTATTTGCTGTCCAATTGATGCTTGGGTTATGTTGACACAGCCACGTGATACCCAATATAAACGGAAAATGGGCAGCTCGGATGATGTCAAATCTGATCCTTTCTACATGTTGTAGAAGAGGCACTTGGAGTAGATCTGTTGTCTGGGTAATGGGGCCGGAATTCAACAGGGTGCCATCGACACCCTCCACCTTTTGACCTTCATCGTGATCCTTCCGTAGTGGGCCGATCTTGTCCACCCAAAGGGCGTCTACAACATTTCCGGCTTCTCCACAGTCCAACAATACTAATGCTTCCACTGAGCAATTCTCCAATTGCACAGTGATGGTTAGTACCATTAACCTGGAATCCGCTGAGTTGTCTGTTGAGCTAATGGACATCGACACATAGGGACTAGAATCCTTCCCTTGGTTGCCTGCCCCTTCTAGGACTGAGGGCTGTCATTTCCCACCGGTTTCACCGGTAATTCGGGGCAGCTTTGGATCTTATGTTGGTCAGACCCACAATAACCGCAAAGTCCAAGGTCCCTCCTTCGCTTGGTTCCTCTGGTGTGAGAGAGCATCAAGCTGTTCCAATCTGCATCAGTTCTTCTGTTCCTTTAGGAGCAGGTGTCAATGGAGGAGTCTGTGGGGTAAATGGAAAGGTGGAACTAAATCTCAGTTTTTCATGTCTTCAATCCTGTAGTTGAAATTCTATTTGGAGTGATGCAGTCATCAATTCGACTAAAGAAGAAGGACGTGGGATGCGAGCCAATTCATCCTTCAGATCCTCTCGGAGTCCCGGAGTCCTCGTCTAAACAGAACAAATTGCGTTTGTTTGGACCATCCGGTTTCAGCAGCAAGGGTCTTGAAAGAAGAGATATAAGATTGGACATCCGACTGACCCTGACGCATGTCAAGAAACTCCTCACAAGCCGCTTGGGCAATCTCTGGTCTCTCTAAAATGCGTTTAATGAGGTCTGTAAATGTCCCAAAATCTTGGAGGACGGGATCTTCATTGGTGACTAACGGGGCAGCCCAAGCCAAAGCATTCCCTGTCATATTGGAGATTAGAAATCCTTCTCTATTGTTGTCTGTGGCATAGGTACGTTTTCTGAAATTGAAGTATACTTTGCAGGCATCCAGGAACTCCTTTAGCTTCTTTGGGGTCCCAATGGAATTTGCCAGAAGAAAGTGCCATGGGAGGTAGATCCGTGGATGGTGGTTCCCTTGCGGCCACCATTTGTTTCAAGAGGTTGTTTTCTGCCTTGATGTTCTGTATTTCCACAGATAGAATCTGTACTGCGGCTACTAGCTCTTGAATTTGCTTTGGGGTAGCCATCTACAATCTTTGTTGGTTATCTTGTCGTTGTAAATTGCCAGAATCGGACTGTCCTGAGTCTTGTAAACTTTCTGAGTTTGAATTGGACACGTCTGACTCCATTCCGACCCTCAACACCTCCTCAACTGATATATCTTCAAGTTTGTCCTCGAAATCCAGAAATCTTCGAGTCCGGTAGTCCTTCTTCTTTTTTTTATGAAGTTTAGATCCCTCCCGAGTGGAAGCCACCGTGAAGGCTTACAAACAAGCCCCACTATGACCTCCACCCGGAAAGGACAGAAACTGGGGAAAAAGTCAAACGTGGCATAAAAAACCCCAGAGCAAAGTGTTTTGTAGAAGGTTTCCCGTGTGCAAAATGAGCTCTGTGAACATGAAAATTAGCAAGCAAATGTAAACAAAGCCTCACAAATAGAAGTTGAGAGCGAGTCTTTTTGAGACCAGGAGCAGCACTAGTGAGTAAGAAAAAACATGGGGAGTAACAGAGAACTAGAAGCAAGGGAAAGAAGAAATACTGAGCATGGACCGGGTGAAAATGATAAGGAAGCGCGAGAAGTAAATATAAAGTGCTCCTTACCGGCCAGTCGGTAAACAAACAGAAAAACACTCAATCAGCAGAGAGAGTGAGAAATAGGCAGAATAACTGAGAGAGGCAAAGTCAAAGAAGAAAAATCTGAATATGTCAGGGAGGACGGCACACCAGACAACAGGGACAAATGAAGAAAGAGGAAACTAGAATCGCACAGGGGCGACAGAAGAAACGAACCAAGAGCCTACAGCAACAGGGAACCAGGACCGAGTAAATCGATGTGGAAGAGGAGGGTGTGGCTAATAAGCCGTTCTTCCGCGACGCATAACAACTAGACTGCAGAAGCAGATAGAGCGTGACAGGCCCTCAACGTTCTCCAACGGGGCCAAATGCGCCACAAACCTAAAAGGCACATGACAAAATCACTGTAAATTGCTGGTAACTTCTGCAATCGTTAAGCGCATGGGCAATGTTGGGCCTTTAAAAAAAGGATCTTAAAGTCGTTCTCATTCGAAGAGGCACTTCATTCCTTGACTCAGCTGCTTTTTTTTCTTGATGTTTATGAACTAATGTTTGCATTTTAATGTTTCATGTATGTTATTGTTTTATCTTGCCAGTTTGTAGGCGTTCTTTAATGATTTGTTACTGTTTGTATATTTTTGGAAGCGCATTGCAGCTTTTTCAATGCAAATACAAATAATGAAAACAAGCACACAAACATAATGGTATAATTCTTATTTTCTGCACTTTCTTCATCTTTGAACAGCTGGAAAGGATATTTTTGTCAGTTTTGAGACATAGACATTTGACACTGCTTAGTTTATCCAAGCTCCACAATGCATTGGCACCCTGAGTGGTTTTCCTGGTCACTGAGATGCTCCAAAGGAGGGCATTATTCGTCACCTTCTTCGCTACTGCCTCCCCACTTACAATCTCTCCCCCCTTCATCTCTCATGGATTGCCTTGCACTTCCTGAATACAATAAAGCCTATCACTTACTTGTTCTTCCCTTGCTTTGCCTTACTACTGCTATCCTCTCTGCTTGAATGGCTGCCATGGAAAGTGAGAAGGGGCTTCTTCAGCAGACCCCTGTTCCTGTTTCGCTTGCAGCTACATTCTTTGTGAAAAATAAGTCTTGAAAGGACACGTCATTTTAAATCCATTAGTATGTGGGCTTCTTCTTGTCGGATACTAATAGTGAAAATGGGAGTCAGGCCATACCGACTAGTAATGAACCATCACCCACAGTAACAGCGCTTGCTTTGCTTGGACTATTACACCAGACAAGCAGGTTTTTACCAGCCAGCAGAGCACAACACAGTCGTCGTCATTAAAGCCATATGAGTGCCTGCCCGCCCTTGGGTAGTAGCGGTGCACGGTATAACTCAACATAACATAACATAACATATTTAAGGCTTCAGAAGCCCTGGCCTAACTTCTAAAGAGGATTTTGGCAGGGCTTGCAAGGGAAGTTTTACCAGATAACAAAAGCTTTCCAACCAATCAACGCAGTGTAAATGAAAGCCCAACAGCCAACCATAGCCAAAGAAAAACTTCATGGTTGATTCATAAAAGAAAATTACAGTAAATTGAGCCATGGACAATATGGGCCTGAAGCTGCTTAATGGTCGCAAATCGCTAAGTTTTGCTAATTTGGAACCCAAGAGCAGGAGAACTGCTCTTCACTCAAAGTTCAAGCTATTCACACTTTCAATAGGTGAGGTGCTCCAGACGAGCAGAGCTGAACTCTACTCTTCTCTTTCTGCTAACTCTTCTACTCTTTCTGCTAGCTATCTAGTTCACTACTTTCTACCTCCCTGCCAGCTCACCTTTCTCCACCATCTCTACCCTCCTCTCCTGCGACAATGTCTTCCTTTGCCCCCACTAACTCTGATGAGATTCCTGACCTTCTCCTCAGGGCTAACCATTTATGTTCCCCTATCCACCCTCTACACCCACAGATAGTGAAATTCATAGCTCTGAGTGTTGCTCCATGTCTTACTGCCCTCTTCAGCTGCTCTCTTGACAGTGCCCCTTTTGCATCATCCTAAAGGTCGGCTACTGTCATCCCTATCCTTAAGAAACCTGGCCTAGATCCTAACTGTCCTGCAAACCTTCACTCTGTCTCTTTTCTACCTCACTATTCCAAAATATTAGAGGGTGCATTTTTCAACCACCTCACTGAGTTCCTTGACACACACAACGTCCAAGATCATCTTCAATCAAGCTTCTGACCTCTGCACTCTACTGAGTCAGCTCTCCTAATTTGTCAGCAACCACATGTCATCTGCTCGTCATGCAAACCATTCATTTATTCTTATTCTTATCAACCTCTCTGCTGCCTTTGATACCGTCAACCCTTCTGACCTCTCAAAATTATCTCACTAATGTATCAGGGACAAGGCACTCACTTGGCTTGCTTCATATCTCAACCCCAGACACTCCTGCGTGCCCTGGAACAGCCTTAACTCCCCACTCACCCACATTACTGTTGGTGTTCCCCAAGGCTAAATCATGTTACTACTTCTCTTCACTCTCCATACCTCTGCTCTTGGCACCTTGATCTCCTCCGATGGCTGCTCCTATCAACTCTTCGCTGATAACACTCAGATCTTCTTCTCCTTTCCCTTCTTATCTGGCGAGTTTTGGTCAAACATTTCTCACTGTCTCTCTGCCATCAAATACTGGATGGCATCTCACTCGCTCATGTTCAACTCTACTAAAACGGACGTTCTCTTCTTCCCATCCAAACAGGCTTTCTCTTCCTCTACCCATATTATTAATCTCTCCTGACTACCTTCCCTACTCTGCTTCTGCTCGTAACCTTGGTGTTGTCCATGACCCTTTCCACAACTTCTCACTCTTCTCCAAATCTGCCATGGTGGTCAGACTTAATCTCCTCAAGGTCAGAAAAGTAAGACATCTTCTTCAAGACTGTTAAGCACTTACTCTCCTCTTTAGTACTCTCTCGATCTGACTAGTGTGCCAGTCTACTCCATGGCCTTCCCAACTATGCTTTTTCACCACTCGCCAAAGTCCTCAACTTAACTGTCCGTACACTCTTCAACCTTCACCACCACCTTGCCATCCCGTGGTCAGTTAGGCTGGTAATCTATGAGACAGAGGGCAAAGTATAAACTCATTCTCATCTTTAAAACTATACACGACTTGCCCGACTATACCCATCAGCACATCTCACTCTCTACTTTCCCCCTCGTACCCTATGATCATCCTCGGCTCAACTCCTTGCCATCTCTCGTCCTTGCTCTCTTTCTCTCCTTGCTCCTTACTATGAATGGTCTTCCTCTCCCTCTCTGCACTGCTCCCGCTCTATCTCTTTTTAAATCCAACTTCTGACCTCTCCCCCTTTCGGAAGAACCACTTGCATAGCATGCTGCCACCACATGTGCCAGTTCTCCTCTTCCCCAACCTTGCTATGACAACCCCATGGCCCTTATTTCTCTAAAACCTTAGCACTTCCTTCACTATTCCGTTCCTACATCGTGCTCTCTCTCCTTGTCCTTGCTTCATGTTTCTGCCTCCCCCTGCATCATCTGGTCTCATCCACATCCTCTCACCCATTGTTAAGGACAATGGTCCTCCGCGCTGTAAATCAATTTAAACAAGTTTTGTACGCATTTTTGCGCCAAAATGGCACGGTTTTTCTCTGTATGTTTCCTTAAAATAAATAAATAACAATATATATATATCACTGCACCACCTCTGCCAGCACACAACGCGCTTTCTGCGCAGCCCCTGGACCCCGCAGTGTATCCTGGGCAGATCTAATTCTTAGTAAGTCGAGCAGTGTTCAATCACCTGGGGTTCCACTCTGGATACACATAACCCAGGTGCTCTCACTAGGAACGACCTAGAAGCACACGGAGGCACTGAAAACAGGTTCCTTTGATCTGCCCTCACCAACACGTTACATTTATCACATTACCTTTACCTCTCCTCCCACTGACCTTCTTCTCCCCTTCCCCCTTTCTTCTAGAAATGGGAACCAGGAGGGCACCCAAACTGTAGAAGTTGTGCGAAACAACACTTTTTTTTTTTATGTCAGTGTACATTACATTACATTAAGAAAAAACGGCATGATTGGAACACATTGCTCCGTTCAAATCGTCATTTACTCCATGGTTTGCATTACTGACAATGTGCACCTGTGCGCTAGTGCAGTATTTTGAAATGGTTTAGAAATCTGTCAAAACAGCCCTACTTCAAAAATGTATTTGCTAATATTGTGAATTAGTGAAAAGTTTCTGTAACGAAGGCCCAGGAGCACTGCATTTGCTACTGTTTTATGAATTGCTTATCTTCCCGTGGGCTTGCCTTTGTTTTGATGGTGTGCATTGCTTGGTTCGGCCACTTCTCCGTGAGATGTAACTGAGTCTATGTACATCACAACTTCTTGGCCCCTTGGAACTATGCTTCACCTCTTTCCCAGCCAGCAATCTCAACCCACTTGCTTTTACACACATTTGAAAATTACACACACACACAGTGTAGCTTGTGCATGCTTTTGCATACACATCTAACCATGCATTTAATTGTGAAATCGCAAATTCGTCAAATTAATCAGATTGATTTTTTTTAGATAGAACACATCAAGCTGTGTGTATGTAATATGTTTGACTTCTTCAAATATTGTAAATGCTTGCGTGCTCAGAAAAGGTACTGATTTACGCGGTCTAACAATGTAATTGAGTAAATTGTACGACGTGCAGAAATGCACTGCCACTGATGCCAACATGCACCTTTACATACAAAAGAACAATGAAGTTGAGGTGTTTAAGAGCAGACTAAATCAGTGACTCACCCCCTTAAGTGTGCCTGAAATAAACTTTTAATTAGTCTAGCAATTATTGGATAGAATTCCAGAAAGACAAATTATTTGTTATTCCTATTCTTCCTTATATAGGATCACTGCTCAAAGTGTTACACTTTCGGAACCCTCTGTGTTTTTTTTTTTTTTTTTTTTTTTTTTAGAGGCCTGAACAAGAAAGCTAGCACTCCACAAATAAAGAGCCACGTGGTGCTGGCCACATCCCATGAGCCTTTTTAGGGGTAGCCATGGAAACCACAGGGGTAGCAAAGGAGACTTCAGGGTAGGTAGGAACCTCCTCGCTGTGCTTCTTTGTGGGTCCGCCCTTGACTGTGGAGGGGGGTTGGAAATCCCTTCTAACTGTGCGCAGTTGAGCCACTGTTTGTCGTCCTCCTTGGGTTTCAAATGACCCTCCTCCTGGCCTTGGGGCCATGATCACTCTGCCCTGAGCCCGACCAAGACCAAATGGCCTCTCCCTTATTCTTCCTTGCCCACAACAGATGTAGATGGACTCTTTAGCCCCTCTTCGGCCTCAGGATTGGCCTGTCTCCTATGTGTGGTGCGCCTCTTGCTCTCTTGTCTCCCTTGCTGTACTTCTGGGTGGGGGTGTGCTGCCCGAGGCACTATATTCAGTTCCAAAATTTACCTCCAATGGGCCTCCAGCCGCCCCGGCTATAACACCACTAGACCTCCCCTGGTATTCTCTGCAAAGTGCTGGCTTCAAAGCTTGGGCAGGGGCCCTCCCGCCATGCTCCCCCACTCCTCAACGTTACTCTGCTCAAGCTGGTGATCCATGCCTGCTGATCACTGCCTGGACTGGCCAGCCTCTGCCTGCTTGCAGACTTTCCTTTTGCCAGGGCGCATGCTAACCTTTGATGGTTCTCCCCCAAAGAGGGGGTTTAAAGGGGAGTTGAGCCCCTCAGGGTCGCCGCCTTCCTGCCTCTTCGCTGTGCAGCCCCTCCCCGGCCTCTTGGATGATCCACATGCTCTTCTCCGCTGCGCCGCTCTAAGCAGTGGGCAATGGGTATGGCTCCTCCGGATCCTCCTAATCTCTCAGATGAGATGCTGGTTCGCTTGGGCGGGTGGAACTTCGGTCCAGCCTAGATCTTCCCGCTGGTGCTAGCCAGCAGGGGAGGACCTGCTCCACAAATCCAGCCCTGGTGGGCCTCCCAATATCCCAGGCAGCTCCTTCCTGATGGGCTCCTCCGGCGTTGGACATCGGCTGCATTCCGCCACCCCGCCTCACAGCAGCACTGGATCCTCGGACACCCTGGGTCTCCCAGAGTGGTGGTTCTTACTCGCGGTCTACAAGCGTGCTTCTTGGCTTGGCCTGCACTGGCCGCAGGCGGAGTGCCCCCGCACCGCAGAGACGAATGCCGCACATCCGCCAATGTTCATGGCTGTTGCACTCCACCACGGCAGCCTACATTGATAAATCCTCCCCTGGGGAAGGCCCTTTTAATCTATCTTTATTGTCTTTGGCCCGGGGGGAGAGCTCCACAATCACTCTGAGTTTCTAAAATGGCCGCTGAGGGAAGAGCAATCACTTTTTAATGGGTATCCATTTTAGAAGTGCGCCCAATAGCCTCTCTGAGAAAGTTGAATTTAGAAGTGTGCCCAATACCCCCTGTGAAAGTAGAATTTAGAAGTGTCCTCAATAGCCTCTTTGTTAAAGCTGAATTTAGAAGTGTCCCCAATAGCCTCTGTGAAAGTAGAATTTAGAAGTGTCCTCAATAGCCTCTCTGAGAAAGTTGAATTTAGAAGTGTGCTCAATACCCCCTGTGAAAGTAGAATTTAGAAGTGTCCTCAATAGCCTCTTTGTTAAAGCTGAATTTAGAAGTGTCCCCAATAGCCTCTGTGAAAGTAGAATTTAGAAGTGTCCCCAATAGCCTCTTTGTTAAAGTTGAAGTTAGAAGTGTGCCCAATAGCCTTTGTGAAAAGTTGAATTTAGAAGTGTGCCCAATAGCCTCTGTGAAAGTTGAATTTAGAAGTTTCCTCAATAGCCGCTGTGAAAAGTCGATTTTAGAAGTGTCCCCAATAGCCTCTCTGTGAAAGTAGAATTTAGAAATGTGCCCAATAGCCTCTGTGGAAAGTTGAACCTAGAAGTGTCCCCAATAGCCTTTTGTGAAAACTGACTATAGAAGTGTGCCCAATAGCCTCATAGTGAAAGTTGAATTTAGAAGTGTTCCCAATAGCCTCCTTAGAACATTTTAGAAAACACTTGAATGACCATATAACCCACCATATGCTTACTCTCTCCTTTACACCACCACTCAACTAGAACACAGAGATACTATGACACCATTCGGTATAACTGTTCTCATACCAACATTCCGTCTCATACTCCACATCACTCTATGTAAACACTGCTGGTTACACACCCCCAGCCAGGCGTTCTCCTCAGGCCTAACGCAGCCACATCCGGTCTGGATTAATCCTGCCAGAACGAACACATACCCCTGACCCCTCAACCACCACACCTACCGCTAAGAAGCAGCTATTACACGAATACCGCACAAGCTGCACACATACATGGTGCCCACACGCACCTTTGACTCTCTACTCCCTCTACTGATCTGAACTTCGGTTCCCCAAGGGCGTTCAACCTACCAGCGCCTTCAGACCATACCAATGGTATATAAGGCGCTATATAAATGCAAAATAACAATAACAATAACAATAACAATAAATACATGTATTTACTAAAGTTCTGTGAGCTTAAATGAGCACACTGTGGCACAAACGTTTAGGTAATAAAGTTCTGTGCACATCAGATGTGTGCATTTTAATGGATTGCTAATGACAAGCAAAAATGCGCTGTGCTGACAATATGTTAGGTTATTTTACTTGATATTTGTGTAGCACATACTACCATTGTTATGGCCTCAAAGTGCTGTGGGGTGAATATGCACAGGTAACTTGCTGCAATCGAGCATGAATTGTACACACAAAAAAGAACTTTAGGAAAAACCTTATATAGTCCTGGGAAGATAACTCAGCGGCAACGTGCTCACCTTGGAAACAAGACAACACCAAACAACACCAGTTCGATTCCCGGGTCTGCACTTAGAAAACTCAGGGTAGTTGTAAGTACGCAACTAAGACATATTCATGTAACAGTGCTTTGATCCCCCGTCTGTGGGAGTGCTTTAAAAATGCAAATAAATAATAGGCAGTTTACAGCCAGAGGTTGCGCTTTATTGCCGCTGCTCTATCAATCATGACATTAGTATGATTGAATGCTATTTCCAAATGTGCACTACGCTGTAGTGTGCGCGCGCGCGCGCCCTCCCTCGGTGTGGAAGGAGGCTAAGAGGCAAGGATCCTGGTGCCCACCAGCCAGCGCGCTCGTTCAGCAGTTTTGAGATTTTGTGGGGGAGATTTGTTCAACCTTGAGGGGTGCCTGTTGAGCCGCCTAGTTACGATAAAATAGGTCATTTATAACATTCTAAGCGCAGACCTGGGGATCGAACATGTAGTGCTCCGAGTCGTCTTGCTGCCAAGGCGAGCCGCTGAGCTATGCCCCCGAGACTATGAAGAACAATCCCAGAAAAAAAGGAAAATCCCCCATCACTGCTTGGAGGTATTGCCTCCAGAAAAATAGTGGAAATTCCGCAGGTGGTGATTCCTCCAGTCCCAATAAATTCCTACTGGACTACTAAATGGGAAGTAACCAAAATTCAAAATATAGAGGATATACCACTCCCACCTGCCATGGAAATGGTACATTTGTTTGGCAGTATTAATGCTGCTAATAACACCACAAGATTCAGACAGAAGAGGGCCTGTGTCTGTGGGTTGTAATGTCAATATACTTGAGTAGTCTGAGTGTGGGGAAGCACAGAGAAAATGATGTGGTAAGGTACCGGTGTATGTTAAAGGTAAACTCAGGATAGTTTGGCAGAAACCTAGCAGCAACTCAAGAGTACTAATGTAGGTTCCCTCAGCCTAGCAGGCACTCAGATTGATTTGGGATACTGTGTCACTCATGGTGCACCCTGTGGCTGCCTGCTAATTCTGTGCAGTGGTGGTGCTGAGTCTAACAAGGAGTAACTGAGACTCTGTAACATGTTACAATAGCATTGCCACACGGGCAGTGAATACTTTAATGTACCACCCCATAAGAGGAGCAGAGTTAGGATTGGGATGTCAAAATACTGTTCGTTTTAAGTGTACACATTTCTCGAGAGCAAAGGCAGTGATCGAAGTGAGCGGGAACGGTCGGGAGCAGTGTTCCACCACTTTAATTTTTTTATGTTTACCATTCCTCTACCTTTTACGACCATATTCACCATTCTATATAGAGCATTTGTACCATTCATGTCTTTGTGCAATTGTGAAGTTGTAATAGGAGACTTAGTTAGTTACTAGTTACTACTGCAGTGCCCTGGCCCGCAACACCTTGGCACATGCTATTCCATGTGATTCCACAGCAGTGCAATATGATGAACATGCAGAGGTTTTTGCGGTTCCATGTGATTTTAACGCATGAACAAATAACGAAAACGTTTATAAAGAATTAAAAATAACGAAGAAATATCGTTTTGTTGCTTCAATTTGGGGGGAGCCCCGCAAGCGCCCTGTTTCCCCAGCTTTATTACCCTACCCCAATTCCCTCACCCTCTTTTAATCCCTTACCTCACCCCCATATAAACTTTTAACAAAAAAATCGAGATTTTTTTTTATTTTTAATTCGTTACAAAAGTGATTTGATATCATTGAAATGACTGTCTACCGTTTTGGCAACTGTGGCAAAGTAGCGGCCCGTGTGACGGGGGAACCGCATAAACCTTTGACTCAGATCACGCTTGCGCACAATCTGTAATGAAACGTCTGTTTCGAGTGGGGAAGCGTGAGTCGAGGGACTGTGCGGTGTGTGGGGTGCCTGAGACTGTGGGACATTTTTTGCTTAGGTGTGAGAGACATGTTGAAGAGAGAGAATTGATGAGGGTTCAGTTGACTGCGCTAGGTGTGGCTGAGCTGAGTGGGAGGACTTTTCTGGGAGGTGACGGGGTGAGAGGCAGGAGGAGGAGTAGTGTGATGTTGGATTTTGTGAGGCAGACGGGGCGGTGGGGTTGTGAGTTTATGTAAGCTAAGTATTGATTGGTGGGTCTGGTGCACATGATCCTTTAGGATGGGGAAGCGCCTGCGTGGGTCCGCCCACGCCTCCGATAATTGAAAGAAAGAAAGAAAGAAAGAAAGACGTCAATGGTGCAAAGTCTGCATGGCATGAAAACAGTGCCTAAAGTGGCAGCAATATAACAAAATATCGATTTTAACTGTTCCCAGCCGGAAGGCTTTACCCTCCCCCCCAAGTGTGCATAGTCCAACACCCAGTGCGCATTGTAGCAGGTGCCTGTTACAAGACATCAGAAAGTGGTCAGTGCATTTACATTGCCTGTCATAAAAGAACCAGAAACACAAAAACAGTTTGTTTGTTTGTTTGTTTATTTATTTCTATAGCGCTCCGGACCCAGGAGTATAGGGGCGCTTAGTACAAGGTTACACGGCACAGTACATGGTAATAAACAGTCATGCTAGAGCAATTTAAATAGCAGTTATATACAGGCAGTGGGGGTGATAGCACCCAATCGTGACATAAGTGGGGCATGAACAGTCAATACATTATATAGCAAGGTCTGACTTCAAAGTTGACTATTTGTAAGAAGCCACCCAATGACAAGTTTCCTGAATGACTGGAAGGAATTGGAGGATTTGATGCTCAGTGGCAGGGAGTTCCAGAGTTGGGGGGCGAGGACAGTAAAGCTCGAGCCTCCGGCTCTTTTAGAGTAAAATCTAGGTACTGTTAGGCATAAGGTGTTGGAGGATTCCGTGGTTCTAACGGAGGGTTTCATGGTGAGTTTGTTGGTTAGGTATGGGGGTGCTAGATTGTTGAGAGCTTTGTACGTCAGGCAAAGTGTTTTTAAGTCAATCTTATGTTGGATGGTGAGCCATCTGCATGTGGTTCTGGTGGTCGAGATGTGCTCACGTCTGGGGATATTTAGCGCTGCCCGTAGCACGTTATTTTGAAGGACTTGGAGCTTGTTAATTATCGCTTTGTTGGCCCCTAAGTAGAGACTATTGCAATAATCTAGTTTCAATTGTATAAGGGCTCTGGCTAGTATGAGGCAACTGTTAGCGGAGAGAAATGGTCTACAGGCTCTAATGAGTTTTCCGGTATATGCAGTGGCGGAGGCAGTTGCGTTAATTTGTTTAGTGAGGTTAACGTTGGCATCAAGATAGAAGCAAAGTGTTTTCACATTTTTGGCGACCGGGATGGTGTTGCCATCGATTATGATTTTAGAGTAGTTGGGGCTTAATTTTTGTAGGTTGATGGGCGAGCCAACAATGAGCAGTTCGGTCTTCTCGTCATTGAGGCAGAGGCCATGTGTGGCCATCCATGCCTGAATGACGGAGAAGATTTCATTGATCCTGGCTACATCAATATCGTAGTTGCCCGAGATAGTGAGGAGTATCTGGGTGTCATCCGCGTAGTTTGTATAGGTGACACCCAGGCGGTCCAGTTTATCAAAGAGGGGCTTTGTAAAGATATTGTAAAGGGTAGGTGAAACACATGATCCTTGTGGGACACCACATGAAATAGGGATAGGGTCTGCTGCTGCCTCCAGAGAGAAGACCCTCATGGTTCTGTTGGCTAGGAAGGACTGTATCCACGTGACAGCAGAGGGGGAGAAATGGGCGGCAGAGGAGAGGTGGTTACAGAGTATTTTGTGGTCAACCAGGTCAAAGGCCGCTGAGAGATCTAAGAGGAGTAGGATGGCAGCCTTGCCCTTATCTTTAATTTCGTCAATCTGACTTTTAAGGTCAACAAGGGCATCCTATGGGTCAATAGATGCATGTCTCTCGTCACAGCTCGTACAGGTGCAGTGCAGTGTCGGTGGCGGCTGTTGGCTTTTGTTATTGGAGATGCGTACGTATTTCTCCCAACTATGCGGGAGAGACCCAGCGTAGGGAGTTAGCCCAAAGGTGATTCGGGGCAAGTTCTCCTCGGAAAAATGTTTAAAATAATGGACTACAATTGCGTATTTCACAGCACACTTTTGAGAAATTGGCTTAAAAGCCACACTTTTTGTGATTCTTTTTTTTTCATGAGTAACTCATGAAAAAATCCAATAGATGCAAGCCACGAACAGTGCTCAGGAGCGTTTTCATGATGCCTTTTCCCACAATAGAACTATGCAAGAATAACAAAAAAAATGTATGCTGGCTGTGTGCACATACATTTCCATTCTGGCTGCACCAATGCCAGCATTCTCAGATCAGAACATATACATCTTTACTTTGCGCTTAATGCCAGTGAAGATACCATAAGAAAACACGTCCATGCTGGCTCTGCCAATATATGCCAGTATCCTTAAGTAAGAACATACTCCTGTTGGCTTTGCCTGCAAAAGGGCCATGCCTCAATATACTGGCTTTATCCTTGATGCCAGAAATAAATTCACTGACATGTCAGAAAACATAGTCAGTATGGTTGCACCAAAGTAGCCCAGTCTAGCCACGTAATAACACTAATCATGTTTGCTTTACTCTTCATGCCTGTTAGGGAGAATTCCCGAGAATGGCTAATTTCCCTTACCTACTGAGTCCCCCAGACGCTTTGCTGGATTTCTAGGATTTATTGTTTTCACCTGGTAAAAGTGTGAGCCTTTTTTTCCCACTCTTACATGTGTTTTGCTGTGTGTGTTTTACATTTTTGTGTTCATAGACTGTGGCGCCTCACCTACTCCATAGGCATCATCATTTTACTGTGTGTCACACAGCACCTTTAGTGCAGTGACACAGGGTTGTCTTTTTCAGACTTCCCACTTTAAACTCCATTTTCTGGGACTGACTACTGTCTCCCAGAACATGTAAAGTTACCATTGACTTTATTAGTCTTTTTAAATTCACAGACCCAGTACAAACTATCTTCCATAGAGTACTGAAAAGGGTTAATAGTTATCCCTTTTTGTCTGTTTCTCATGGAACATTATTTCGTTCCCCTTTCTTTAAGATTTGGTTGGTGGCAGTGGTATCTACCATATTTTTCCTACCACGTCTATGAAAATAGCCTTGGTACTGTTTTAGGCTAAGTTAGTAGCCTCGAACTTTAATCCACTGGACTCCATCAATTTATTTGGTTCTAGCTGGGTTTATTCGCCATTTATTTTTGTAAAGGTCTTTCTTGTGTTTTACTCTGAGCGCCAAACCAGGTTTTGTTCCTTTGTTCAACGTCCTTTGGCGGGCTTCTGCACAGAAGCCCTCCTTAGGCTCCTGAGAGTCTTGGTAGACAGGATGTGAGGGAGGGGTTTTAGGACCCCTGCACAGGGTCTCCTTGGAGACCCAAGTCGCACTCTTGTTTGATTGGCTAGGTGACTGTCCTGCCAGGACAGCCATCCTGCTATGTGATTGACAGCCATGATGTGTGAATTGGGGAAAACTGCATAAAAAGCAGGTCTCTGAGACTTGGAAGGCAGAGTCGCCACAGGATCGAGAGAATCGAAGAGAAGCTAAAGGAAGAGGACTACTGCAACTACTGAACCTCCCAGTGAAACCCTGCTGTGGGTCCGAATCTCCTACACTTCGACGACAGAGAAGATCTGCAAGGAATCTTCTTTCCTTGAGCTGGTGGGACCAACCAGTTCACCAAACACCAAGCAAGGCCTCCCTCCCCTGGTCGAATTTGCTGTGCATTGCTGCAGTGAACCAGATAGCCAGGAGGACCGGACCCTGTTTGGGTTTCAAGGAGAGCCCCTTTTATTCGTCGCTTTGCTCTGCTGCTGGTTTCTTCCATGGGCAGTGCAGGGCCCTCCAGTCTTCCTCCTTCGTGTCAGTCCAACAGTCGCTTCAGGAACCGTGAGCTTGCAGGATCTGGCAGGAACCTCTTCCTCACCTACATCATTCTTCTTCTACTAAGGTACTGTTCAAATCCGGTCATTCGTTCCATCCGACCACGGTGAAAGTGTTTGAAATCTTTCGCTAATCCAAGAGCTTGTCCTTCTACTCTTTTAAGTAACTTTTCTTCCGACCAACTTCATTTCGAACTCTTGGCAAAGACTTAACCGCAAATTACTACGAACTGTGTGATCCTCGCAAAGACTCTGAACCATTAACATTGGCCCAGGTCTATTGATTTGTATCCTCATTGTAGTAAGCCTTTTTTAGATTGTCCTGTCTACTTACCTGTTGGGACTGCTTAATTTTGAATAACCTTGTCTTTCCCTGCCTTTTTAAATTTCTAGAGTGCCATTTTGCTCACACTTCATTTTGAGCTTAACATGTCCAGAATTCAATGGGTGGCGTGTAGTGTATTAAGATTGTGATTTTCTGCTGCTTTAAATTAGTGAACTGTTTTACGAATGATTGTGTAAATAAATGCATATTCTTTTACTCAGAAACCTTGAGTCAGTGTTTGTTTGAACCATAGCAATTGCTGTCCTTTGTGTAACTTCTGATACTGCTCACTTGCTCTTGAGATAAGTCTGGCTGCTCAGCCATCGCTACCACTTTACTGTGTAGTACAGGCTTGTACCAAAAGTGAATTTGTACTGTCACTTGTAGTCTTAATTGTGTGTGGTGTTTCCAAAGGGTGCTGCATATGATTCTGCCTAACAATGCACATTAAATTATACCACAGTAAAACATATATCCAGACTGACCCACCAACGTAGGCCAGTCTTGTCACATTATAACAAAATGGGCTTCAAGTGTAAAGCAAACATGAGTCATGATTGCTTTACTCCTGATGCCCATTAAAACATGCCATGCCACAATATCAAAATATATACAGACTGGCCGAACAACATAGGCCAGTCTTGCCACATAATAATATTTATCATGTTTGTTTTTCTCTTGATGAACATTAAAACATGCCATGACACAGTGGACTAATCTGTATATATGTTGATACTTTGGAATGAAATGTTTTAATGGGCAACAAGAGTAAAGCAAACATGATTCATGCCCATTGTATTGCTGCATGAGGTAATAGTGTTCTATGTTGGTGAGCCAGCCTGGATATATTTTTTACTGTGCTGCAGTTGAGCGTTAGAGCCCTTTTGGTAGCACGCATGCAATGTTTGGGGTGCAGAATAACTCTGACACCAAATAATCGAACCAACTCAGGAAGATGGCAAAGTGATTTTTCTGTTTTAACATCAATTGTATAAAACTGGGAGTTACAACGGATATCAACGGACGTCGCACAAGCGTTCTTGAACCATTTTATAAAAAGTTACACTTTTATAGCAAAAATTCATCATACGTGATGTCATACTATGTGGCAAATAAGAAAAACCTACAAGGAGTTGTGATAAGCTCAAGAGGAACATCTAAGTATTCTTTCTATAAGGTGTTGGGTTGTGATTGGATATCTACTGTCAGGTGGACCACTTATGCCCACCTCTAGGGCAAGTCATCTTCATCATTATAAAGTACAAGGTATATGATTGGCTCTCAAACTGTACGGCCCTTCGTTATATGGCCCTCTACAATTGGTTTGCACCCTTGTGCCAGTCTGGAACATATGGTTCACTAGCAGCACGTAAGCTCATACCTCAGGTGCCAGAAGGTGGACTTGACTTTGCCTCCCCACCCAATTAGCCCAACATCTCTCATCAGCCACGCCTTCTGCCATGAAGATTGTCTTTGAACTTGGCCTTGCAGTGTATTCTTGTCTCTGGGAATAGAAGGGAGTGTGAGGATACGCTATCATAGTTCTGGAACCACATGCCAACCTCGATTTCCCTCATTGGCTCACATGAAAGGAGACCACAATTTGGCCCATTTTGCAGCATTTAATTGTCTTCAATGAATAAAACTTGGCACTTGTGGTGTTCTTTCTCTGCACCTTAACAAGGGATGATTCAGCATCTCACGGTCACTGCCTACAAGAATAGATAACCAATCTTAGCTGCTTCAGCCTTGACATCAGGCCAGACAGCCCTTCTCGCTTCTTCCACGATCCCAGCTAATTCATTGTTGTAACACAGCTTTCGGTCCTTCTTCTAGATGGGCATGAATTTACTATATTTTGTGACAACAATGTCCAGTTTCTATACAATGGCAGCTGCACCTGCAGTCTATTCACTACGTATAACCAGCTTCTATGATCACTTAATCTACTTGTGTTGCTGCATCTGTACAGTTATTGAACTGATTGCATTTTCTGCAGTGCTCTTCACATATGCAATCTTCTTTTCATATATGGATGTTGACTCAATTCTTTATTTCGTCATCAGGTTCTATAAGGGCCATACATTTTCTTCAGCCTATCTTCTCAACGAGTACTCGCAGCATAATTGTTAAGAAAGGAAGAAGGCAATGAATATGGCAAGGGAAATGTGCACGGAATCGCACAGTGAACAACTTTGAATCTAACAACGTGCATACAATACCCAAGACTCGTGTATACTAAAACCCAGGAGTGCAAATAGAGTGAAACAATAATACCAATATATGAAAAGGGATGTGGGGTAAGCACTTAGAACCTCCTTATGACTGAAAGGAAAGTCGGTAAACTCCTTACCCACTATGCTATTACAGATACTGACAGCGCTAAGCCCACGTAGAGGGCAAGCAAGGACAGGATCTGTGAGCTGACACTCTGGATGATACTGAATAAGGAACTTAGAAACAGTACTCACGAGGACCGGAAAGACCACTTGAATGTCAGTAAATTCACGAACCCAGTAGATCAAACAGGGACCCAGAAGGCTATAACAGCAATGGGTGGAGGATTCATAAGACCCAAGTCAAGGGGCAAGTAGGAATTGTGATTATAGAATAGTGAGGAAAACAAAAGGCATTCACACAGGGACTAGTTACAACAGCACCCCACACCTAATAATCAATGGGAAATAAATGCAGAAGTGCAATGGAAAACATGGAATGGATCCCAATAGAAAGTAAGGATCAGGAGCGGGGAAAATGATATCACAAAAGGAAACCTTTCCCACCCATCCAAGGAGAAAAGGCAGGAAGCTAAATCTAAAAAGGGAAAGACTAATGCATCAAGTTTTTCAGTAGCAAAGGACAGCATCTAAGAAACAGAGAACACAGGCAAATTGGGCTGCATCTAAGGGTAAAGCACAGAGAAAGGCTGCCTGCAGACAGAGGAAGACAGAAAGGGAAATCCAGAAAGCAGAAATCAATTAAGCACATAAATCCGAAATCCAGGGCAGAGGAACAAGAAACAGGAACTAGGAACTAGGCACAAAAGCTAGGAACAAGGAACAAGGGACCAGTCACAACAGGAACACTGCAACAATGACCAGCGCTGGACTGAAGCAAACTGAGGCTTTTAAAGCTGCCTAACGAGCACACCCCTCAGGTGTGCCGCCTGCTGCACCTGCAGCCACAGGTGTTGCCTATCCTCCACCCAACCTTGTCCTGCAAGGGAGGAGGTGAAGCAGTGAGCCAGGCATTCTGGGAAGCATAGTCATTTGATTAAAGTAGCATGCTGGCTGCCAAAAACCTGGAATGGATCCGGAAGGGAAGTAACTTCGAAAATAAGGTTTTAGCGCTCCCAATTCATCACAACACTGTAGCATGGTTCGGAGGAAATGTCCAGTAGGGAATAAACCCCAAAACATGCCCCCAAGTGGCGGGAACGGGAGCGAAGGGAGCGAGCCGTGACAATAATGGTCACAACTGCTGGTGTCAAGCATGGCACAATTTCAGGCTCCCAGGATATAGTCAGTAGAGGGGCGGGACTTCCTGCAGAGGAATGTGGCTGCCCCTCTAAATGTAAAAAATATATCCAGACTGACCCACCATTGTAGGCCAATCCCATTGCAAAATTACAAAATAGGCATCAAAAGTAAAGCAAACATCAATCAAGACTAAACTAAACTGGATTCATGTTTGCTTTATTCTTAATGCCCATTTGGTTTATACATGGGGCAAGACTGGCCTACGTTGGTGGGCCCGTCTGGATATATTTTTCCCTGTGCCAATGGGCCGTGCAAAGCTGGGGAAGCATAATTCCTCCGACCTTGCACAGCCCATTGGGCATGAATGCTGGGAAATTAAACTGTCAAAGGGAAACTTGTTTTCCCTTTGCCATTCCTGGGCAGCCCAGGAGCACTTGTGAACGCTTTCACTGGGCTGGTTTTGGCTTGTCCAAAATGGGCGGCAGGTGGGTTGGTGCCCTGTCACCCATTTTGGAGGAGACGCGACCGTGCAGTACTAAAGACAAACACCTGAGGGAACTCTTATGGGACCATGACATCCTGAAAGGTGTCTAATCTCAAAAACAATTAGGCCACCTCAAGGTACATCATGAGTGAAAGGCAAGAGCCGTAAAGTTTGAGACAAGGAGCTGGATTGCATTGTAGAAAGAAGAAGTTCTGAAAATGGAAGCTGACTGCTATTTGGGGGTAACACCACAACCATTGTGTTTGTGAGAGGTGGAAGTGGGCGCCATCGTAGCAGATAAGGTGACTTCTGTCTCCAGAGAGTGGGAGGGCATGGATGATCTTTGCAAAATATGGATTGCCCCACATCATAGGATCTGTACATGAGTGGCAGAGGCACATAGCCATGCCCTAGACACTTCTTTACCATTTTTGCTTTTGCGGAGGAAGCTGCAGTGCATTGTAGACGTAGGTAGCATAGAAGATGCATGAAAAGCAGTACAGTGGCAGATGTTGTGGCTGTGCCTCTGGAGTGTATATTTAACATGTTGGACTGCTGTCTACTTGGCGGCACGCTGTAAATAATAATAATATTACTGTCAGAGTTTGACATAGAGCTTCATGATGGATTCCTCCTGCTTCTAATCTAAGCAAAATCAGACAAATGTAATCAGGAACATCTTATATTTTAGCAACTTGTGAATTTATGAACATGACTTGAACACAATGTGGGCCTTGTAGACATTATTTTTTACATACAAAAGCTGCAAACCATCTTTCCCCTTAGCAACACGATTTTGCAGATAGTTGACATGACTCTGTGCGCAAACCTAAACAAATAAAAAGTATGCATAGAAACAAACTTTCATTTTTAGTTTTGGCTATTAGGTGGCGATAAGGAGCGGGTTAAGTGAATCAGATTGATGTGGGTGAAATAATCAGCGGTGTATAGATTGTACAAAGTTTCAGCAAGAGGGCATCCCTGCTTTAGGCCATTGTATGTTCTTATTTCGCCTGTAGTGAGTCCTTGTTTTGTTAGTCTGATGGTAACAGATGTATTGGAGTAGAGCAGCTTGATGGGTTCGCTGATCTCTGGTGGACATTTCCATTTTGCAAGTTTTTGCCAAAGTTTGTTCCTATTTATGGCGTCAAATGCCATATGAAGGTCTATGAAGGCGGCATACAATTGGGAGTTGTTTCTTAGGGCTTAATGCTTTATTAAATTTAGAATCAGAAGATTCACATTTGTGCCCACATTTGGCGTAAAGCCTGTTTGTCGAGCATCGAAGCGTTGTGTTTCTTTGGCCTATGCAGTCAGTTTATGAAGGAGAAATGTTGCGAACAATTTTCCCAGTGGATCAAGGAGAGCAATAGTTCTAAAATTAGATGGATTATCTCTGTCGCCTTGTTTATAGATCGGGATCAGCACTGCTCTAGACCAAGTGGCTGGTATCAATTTTAGTTTGTTGATTAAAGTCAGAAAAATGTCCATTAGGTTTGCCCAAATCTCTGGAGCCTGTTTCAGAATGGCATTAGACAGGCCATTGGGCCCAGAGGTGCGAGAGGGATTCAGTTTTTTAATCATCTGTTGGAAATGATGTTTATCCCAAAGCATGGTCCATTGATTCGAGATGGATAGTTCTGCCGAGGCTTCTTCTTGGCGTCGAAATTTATACAGATTAGTGAAGTGTGAAATCCATTTTTATTCCGAGACATTGGAGACCATCAGGTGTTGGTGATTGGGGTCATAATTTAGCAAATTCCAAATATTCCTCAAGTTCTTGTTTTTGAGTGTATGAAGCATAGCTTCAGCATCTGCTTGTTGCATGGACATCTCATGTTTTTTTTCTTCCAATTTCTGAAAGCGTGTTTCGCTTTTTTCATATTTTGCAGATTTTCAGACGTGAGATTCTTTCTCCATTTACGCAGGTGTTCACAGAGGATTTTGTTTTTATTTGCTAGCTCAGGATTATAATAATGTCGATGAACATGTTTTTCTGCTGGAGTGGCATTGATCTGGAAGGGGATGAACATCCAATCATAATTTAGCTTTTGTTCATCTGGCATGTTAGTTTGACAGAAAGTCTGCGGCAAGAAGACTTGATGTTTTAAGCTAAGTCTTAGTCTGGTGGTTGTTCCTGTGAGTTCTAAAGGTGGAGCTGGAATTATCGTGTTCTGATCAGACATTCCAATGCCACGCAGGATGAGCATAGAATGATCGCTCTCAGTAGATGGTTGGATTGTATATTCCAGTATCAAATTATGCAAAGTTGATGACAAATAAATGTAATCGATGAATGCCGTGGTGTTTCGGCAAGACCAGGTGGGAATCAGCAACTTGAGTTCGTCGCAAGGATGGGTCATTAGAATCAGGTTTCTCATGGTAATTTCTTTAGACCAGCGGAGGGCTCTGGTTGTCAAATCATCAGGAGGTCTAAGGAGACCAGTAGAGGTAAAGAGATGGATGTTAAGGTCCCCACAGATGATGAAGTCAATGTTGGGGAATCTCACAATGAGTCTATCGATGGTCAGAAAGACACCATCCAGGAAGTTGTTGTCATTTATTGCTGCTGGATTCCAATAGACATTTATAATTGCAATCAAACTAACGGTAGGACTTATCTGTTGACTTGGATAGGCCGAGTTGATTGGTTTAGAAATCTTGATCAAAGTGACTTGGGTCCATGGGTTGATGTTCTCCGTTTCAAGAAAGCTCCAGGCTGGAGTAATCTTAATCAGAGTCAATAGGCCAGAGAAAGCACATCCCCGGGTACCTTGTAAAGCCGGGTTAAGCACAGTTATATATCCATCACAAGTCGGAGGTTTAGTGAGCCAAGTTTCATGAAGACAGATTACTTGACAGGGCTCAAGTTCCGGGACAGGTGAGTCAAACAAATGGGAATGTCCTCTCATGTTCCATGAGCACAGTATCCAGCCATAGGTTTGTGATGGCGTTAGTGGTCATGAGTGGTAGGCTGGCTTGTTGATTGTAATGTAGAGTGGACTTCATACTCTCACCAGAAGGGAGACTGGAAGTAAGTCTGGCTCTCAAAACGATGGTCTCTGTCTAAAAAGTTCCTGTTGTTCTTTGTTCTCGGCGATCTGTCATGATGTTTCCATCTTTGATCGTCAGGTGCTGCTGCAGATTGTATAGCTGGGCGATTGCATTCCCGAGCATCTTCTGTTGATCCCAGTATTTGTGAACATGCAAAGCCTAGGGATAATAATGGTGTAGTCATCTGTATAATCCGGTTCATTGCAGCTTGGGTATTGAATTCTATCTGAATCTTGTCTAAAAGTTAGTCATCAACAAAGATTGCGGTCTTGATTTCTTGTGATTGTATTGAATTTAGTTGCGGTATGGCGTGTAACAGTCTTAAGAGATTTGTCCTGTTGAGGGTGATAGGATCTCTTCTACGGTCAACACAGGTCATGTGAAGAGAGTAAATCTGTTTTTTCTGCCATGGGTCTACAAACTGAGGTAATCGATATGCATCGGAAGAGTGAAGTTTCCATGTATCGGCTCTTCGCAAGGGTTGCTCATTAGAAGGTGGATAGGTTGGTGGATCTGTTATTGTAATCTCAGGGTCTGAGATAGATATTGTCAGACTCTTCAGACGTTCTTGTTGTATCACTTGAGTAATTTGATGGAGCGTCTGAGATGCAGGTGATGTCACCTGAATAAGAAGAAGGCGAATCCGATATAGTTTCACAAGAAAGGTTTTGGCCATTGTTCTCGTTCGATGAATCAATTGCATATTCATCCAATATTATTAGTACTGATTCATTGGGGGAAGTGACCTCAGGGGTCTCCGGAGGATCTATATGTGTTGTAAAGTTCAGGAGGTCCTCTGTTTGAATTTCTGAGTCGGTTGAGCAGGTTTGGGGGGGGCATAGTGTCTGAAGATGGGTGATGCTGGATACAATTTTCAAAGGTCTTACTTTTTTCCCGTTTGTAATATGAGGATTCAAAGGCTGAATTGGATCATTATCTGTGGGCATGATTATGTTTCTTAAGAAGGCTCGCGAGCCTGTTTGTTTGGTGCCCATTTTTCTTTTGTTTTTAGATTTAGAGATCTGTTTAGCAGACGCGATTTCCTTGTGTACTTTTTTATTTGATAAGATATAAAAGGTATCAGGAGGTTTCACGAAGGGTATAGATTCTGCAGGTGTCACAGGGGAAGATTGTGGTTGAGCAGGGAGAGCAATGGTAATATCATTAAGATTCTGTACTTCCGTTGCAGTTGGCGTGTCAATCGTCTTCAGGTTCACTGGGATCGGTGTTGTGGGAGACTTGGGTAATGGTTGAAGGTGTGTCTTCATCAGAGTCATCATAGTAGAAGTAAATAGGGCTTTATCTGCTCTGTCTGCCGCTGCCATATACAATAGTCTCCTTTGCCACTGATGAGAGAGTTCTGCTTCGTGATCTAAATGTTTTTCTATTGTGGTAATGAAATTCTCCAGATGGATCTGTTTAGCGTGGATTAATGCTAGAAGGGTTGCTTGATCTTTGATGCTCTCGTTGGCAGCTTCATATAACTTGCAAAATGGAATCATGGTTTGTGTGGTGATTGCTATAAGCATATTTTGGAGCTCGGCCATGGTGGTTGGGATCCTTTGGAGGGGTACATCTTCAGGGATTTCACATTGACATTTATTGGTAGTAAGTTGATCCTCTGTGTGGTTCATGAGTAGTGGCTTTCTCGTATTACTCTCAGGGTGAGTGTGGACGATGCATCCTCTTCTTCATGTTTCAACTTACCTTTCTTTATTATTGGCTCTCTCTTACTGAATGGTGGATGTGCATTCCGAGCTTTATTTGGAGAGTTCTTGTCGGGGAAGTGTGAATTTCTTAAGGCCGGCGCAGATGTAGTTGGAAGCTCATTTAGTCCATTGAAGTGTAAATCCCCGAAAACTTCTTTCCTTTTTTCAATGTTGGTCATAAGTGACTCAATTTCAGTGATGTCAAGCGATAGCTGTGCCGCCCTAGTGTTTGGTTGGTGTGCGACTCTTTGCTTTGTAGTTTTTTGCGGACTTCTCATAGAGTAAGACTTAAGCCATCTCAGTTTGGCCTGTTTGGCTTTTTCTTTTTTGGACGATTCAGAACGTTGGTACTCATCTGTTTTAAGATCATTGTCTTTTGGAAATCTGCCAGCTATTGTCTTACATAGAAGAATAGAAGAGCCAGATTATATTCAATAGCCTGCTCTGTTTGTTGGGAGCCTTGTACGGTCTTAAGCGGCATCTCTGTCACAAGGGTCTCCTCGCATTTTTATGTCTTTCTGCTGTTTTTTTGGTGACGCCGCAGGATGGGGGTTGATACGTGAAGGTCTGCACTCAATGACGCTATTCGGGGAGAGGGGGGATCGGCAATAATAATATTCACAGAATTATTCAGAGCATCTTGGGAATTTGTCACACTGGTAGAAGGGGAAACCATTATGTTCGGATCATTATTTCCAGGGTGGAAGATCTTTTGGCTCATCCCTTCAGAGGCATCGAGTACACTAGTCAAGGATTCAGGATCTTTAATTGGGCAAGGGTGAGCCCTAATAGCTACCATTTCTTGGGTGAGGTCCTGTCTCTGTGGGGATGATATTGGTGCAGTTATGGGCAGATGTTGTGCGGGCTGGAGTATGCTCGCTTGTTGATCTTTTTTGCACGAGGACATAAGAAGGGCTTGCTCTATAGTCGGTTGAAATGCAGAGTCAGAAACAGTGTTTTTTTTTCTGGTCACGTTTCCCTCGTTGTCTGGTTCTAGGGCCAGATTTATACGTAGGGGTAGATTTGTGTTCTAAGGGGGGTGAATTTGCTCGGGACGTCATCTGGTAATTTCTTTCAAAGCAGGAAGTTTAGTAAAATGACGTTGGTGTGTTGTGTCAGAAAGTGGCACAGATTTGGGGGAAATGCAGCGCATAGGATGGGGAAGCAGACGGGCCTCCACAGTCTCCCAAGCAGGCTCTTGATATTTTTAGCTTTCACAAATGGGGGTCCGTGATAGTATGCAAGTCCAAACTCAACACCACAGTTGGGAAACAAGGTTAAGCGGAATGCTTCGCAGAGATTGTAAGGACAGAAAAAGAAGAAAAAAAAGTAGAAGGAACGCAACAAGCAAGATCAAAGGGTCTAATCCCCACAATCTCGATCTTAGTCAAGATTCTTGGAAGGAGGTTGAGTCAAGTGCAGCGCGACACATATGCACTAGAGGAATGTGGGGTAAAGGGCCCACGTCGGTCAGGATCAAAAGGGCGAACCCCCACAGTCTCCTGAACACAGTGATAGCCAAATGGCTTTGATTTGGCCAGAATCCACAAGGTTTGATAAGGTTAAGTCAGGCGACGCACATTTACTGATGGTCATTGAAATAGGAATCATGTAGCGCGCAGGATCAAAGGGGAAGGGCCCCGCAGTTTCCCAGGCGTGACGTTAGGTTTAGACCAAGTTCGCAGGTTATGGCAAAGATGCTGAATTGTAGATGGACTGAGAAAAGTTTTATTGGAGAGCACGTGTCAGGCAGGATCAAAGGGGCACGCCCCCACAGTCTCTCGGACACTTCGTTTACCAAGTGTGTCGAATTCATCTGCTAGGCTCAAAAGATGTTGCAGACGGAGCCAAAGTCACGTGAGGGAGAGCCTCGCAGATTCGTAAGTGCGGCATTTGAACAGCTGATTTAGAGTTTGAAATGGGCAATGCCGCGTAGTGAGAACAATTGAGAAATGTTGGGAGGAGCTCTGGAGAGTTTCCACTGATGTACGAGTAGGTTCAAAGAAAACCGCAAAGTGGCGTAGTGCAAAAACTGTTCGCAGCGGGCATAATCAAACAGCTCTCCGACCCCGCGGAGCAGGGCAGAAGGACCTCACAGCAGGCTCCTCCAAGTCCGCGAGGAACACTACAGGTCGGCAGAACGACCCAACAACACAGCGGAGGGAGCGCCTGCAGGCACGCCGGTGCGCCTCGGTCTCTGAAGCAGGCGAAGTCGGGATACGGCAGCCCAGGTAGGGGGAAAGTCAGCACTGGGAGAAAGAAGCCAAGCTTTGATAAGTTGTTGTGTGGCAGTCGCAGGAAGGGAAGGGGGGAATGGGGTAAGACACCTACCACAATGTTCTTGAGGGTTCCGTGTCGAACACTCTGTTGTTCGTAGATCAGGAGGCTGCAGTTCTTTGATCTCAGGCAGGCTGGAAACAGCTGAAGTATGTGCAGAGGGTCGGGCGCATGGCAACGGAGCCCGCAGAGCCCAAAGACCACAAGACTCTGCAACACGACTCTGTGTCCCGCTCCGCGGCCTGTTAGTGCTTCTAAGCACAATGGAAGTAGAAAGGTGCTGGAGGTCCTCAGGAGCACACAGAAGCAGAGAGTTCCAGGCAGGTACTGGCAGACCACAAGACTCTGCAACACGACTCCGCTTGCCAGTACCATTGTTTCCAGACCGGCAAACTACGAGTTCTGCGAGCGGGTGCCTTTCAGCCCGGAACGGCACCCACTCGCAGACGTTGACGGATGCACCCGCACCATTCATGAATGGTGCCAGTGCATCCGTCCTCCCCATTACCATTGAGTCCAAAGAGACAAAAATGGGAATGGGGAGTAATATTTTCCGGTGCCTGGGAATGGGCAATTACCAGGTCCACCAGGGCTGTAAAGCCCCGGTAATTGCCCATTCTCGGCCTCTGAAAATTCATGACTCCGGCGGCAGCCGTGCCGGTGTTTACCGGCATGACTACCGCAAGAGTCATAATGAGGCCCAAAGGCCCCTCTTGCTGAAGATGCTGGAGGAGTTCTGACTCCCTCTTCCAGCATGCATTGTACTTTGGCAATGTGGCTTTCTGCATGCGGTCAAGGAACCCGTACCTGAAGTCCAGCATGCAACAGGTTTTGGCAGAGTATCTTTCTCAGCGCGCTCTAGGACCCGTTCACTAAATTGCATAAATCAGCAGTTCTTGGCATTGTGTCTCTCTCAATGTGCTTTTGAAACTCACACTCTAATTTGCAACCTGCATTGGGTCTTGCCAGTATGTCTATCCCCGTGCACTCTAGGAACTAGCACTATAAGTTACAGCATTGAGCAGTGCTTTGCAAAAGGCATTTCTCAATGAGCGCGAGGAAAGTGTGCTCTAAGTTCCTGCATCACTATAGGGTCATTAGGATTGTGCTTGTCCGGTAAAAATGCTGGAACAAATACCGCTAATACTGGCTCTGCCATTTTTACTGTACCGGAACACTCTGAGTTTCCCGGTAGGCGCAGTGATCTGCTAGCCAGAAGTTCAGACTTCTACCTGCAAATAATTGCCGCAATGACCGGTGGGTTACCGGCAAACCCGTTATGACCCCCTATGACTCTGTGCATCAGAGCTTAGTCACAGTTGTTTTGATTCACCATGTAGACGTACATCATGGCTTGTAACTTCAGAATTTCTACACTTCTAGCCCGGTTCAGGACTTAGCTTACTCCTCCTTGCTAATGTTGCCTCCCAATCTGTTCTCAGACGTTGCTCCCCCACATCAGCACTATTTCTGGGTGCTTTGCTCTGATCCAGCAATTCACGCGTCGATAGCACATCCTAATCTTACATTCCTTTTATGTTGCTCTGCTCTTCTTCTCGCTGACAGGGTCTCGGGTCTCGCCTTCACTGCTACTGATGACAAGGTCTGTCTTAGACACTCGCTAATCCCACAGAAACTATCCTGATGTCACTGCTGCTTCATGGCCATTCTCCAGACTTGTTGGTCAAAACTCTTTTGAGTGAACGTAGAATAGCACAGGGGCAACATGCTGGTCTTGGAAGCAAGACCAGACAGAGCAGCAGATGGGCAAATCCCGAACATGCGCTTAGAAACCGAACTCAGGTATTAGGCACATTCTAAAAAAAAATAAATAAATAAATAATAAATAAAAAAGTCTCATTCACTCCACTGACACACCTTCTACTGCGGACTTCATGTGAGCAAACATTCTCTCACCAGCAACAGACCTCACTCTCAACAGATTCTTCTCTCCGGCCCCAGACTCTTTCTTCTTGGTGTCACAAGCTTTTCCTTAAGGTTGTAGGCCCATGGGCCAGTGATACTGACTGTATCAATGGAAGACAGACTTAAAATATGGCATGGCCATTATGCGGTAAACATTTTATTACATTTGAAAAACAAAATATGTATTTCTAGTGCCCTTATTTCTGAACTTGCAGCCCTGTAAGGGAAGTACACCCGTTTGTTTGTGAATGTAGTCTATTAAAACATACTTATCACAGAGTGTGAAACCTGCATGACCGTTCTTTGACATTATGGATGCGATTCATTGACGATATATTTATAAATTGCGGTGGAGCTCTAAACCAACTTGTGCAATATATGGAATGGTTACATAACAATTACAGCATAATCAGTTTTCAATTTGGATATTGTAATTTGTATAATACAGAACATGCTGAAATGTTTCATATTTAAAATAAATCTCGGTAAGGGCCATCCTTCATGTCATTAGTGGGCCTCACGGGAAAGGTAATATTCCACTAGTAGAATTCTATCAGTAAAGAAACAATTACAGTGAATCAGCATCCCTGAAATGGAAGCCCATTTTACGGTGTCTAAATCCAGAGATACAGGCTGCAATACAGTGAATCAGCATCCCTGAAATGGAAGCCCATCCTACGGTGTCTAAATCCAGAGATACAGGCTGCAATACAGTGAATCAGCATCCCTGAAATGGAAGCCCATCCTACAGTGTCTAAATCCAGAGATACAGGCTGCAATACAGTGAATCAGCATCCCTGAAATGGAAACCCATCCTACAGTGTCTAAATCCAGAGATACAGGCTGCAATACAGTGAATCAGCATCCCTGAAATGGAAGCCCATCCTACAGTGTCTAAATCCAGAGATACAGGCTGCAATACAGTGAATCAGCATCCCTGAAATGGAAGCCCATCTTACAGTGTCTAATCCAGAGATACAGGCTGCAATAAACAATTATGTATCAATGCATGAGAAAAAGCAGGATCTATGTGATTACTGCAACGCCAGTTTACTGCGCCCTGCCGAAAATGCTGACTATTTTTCTTTTTTTTCGACCCCCTTTTCACAGACACCCTGCAACCCCCTATACTCCTCCGAACATTAATTATTTACTTTACCCCATTCCCCACATATATATTCTGAGAAGTGGGGGTCGAAAGAAAATAATAAGTCGGTATTTTCGGCCAGGCGCAGTAAATCCGGTGTAGTAATTGTATGATTCAGAAAAAGCATGCAATATACGGAGAGGCGGGTCACTCATAGGTAATGACTGAGACCAGAGGTGCAATTCCTCAGCCAGTGTAATGGGAGCAGCCTGCCTGCCATCAGATACAATGCTACACAGACAGCGGTATAGCCTCAGTCTTGATCTGTGATTGAAGGTGTTTGTGGGCCCCAAACATCATTTACTGTTCATAAGTGCACAAACCTTAAAAACATTCCTTGCATAGCTATATGTCAGTGATCAATTGCTTCCAGAAGTGTTGGCTATCAAATAAACCATAGGTATTTATAAATGTGGCACGTGTACAACATGTAACAAAAACATTTACTTTTGCAAAACTGGAAAATTATACCATTCTTTTTAACAACTTCAGTATGACGCATACAATGTATTTGAATATTTGCATCTGAAAATTCATATATGGGTACATCACGATCAGAGAACTTAAACACACTGATTAGACAACTTAAATATAAGCTTGTATAGCCCGTTAACAACACTAATCATGAAAACCACCTGGGAGAAGATTTAAATCTGACCAGATTTCCTGAAATTGACCATTCGATCAATCATCTAAGAGGTGGCAATTAGGAGTTAGACTTTGAACAGGGCAGGTCTTAATATGGACAGTCTAGGCAGGGAAAATTGGCTTTTGCTTTATCTTGAGGCACACACCATAGGAACCCAGGACAAATCACTACCAAAAATAAAAAGTTTGACTACTGTGATCGGGGGAAAAATATAAACAAATGTTTGGTTTCCTTGCATTGTGTGTCAGGCACTATGAATAATAAAACAACAGCCTCTGTTTGTAAGTTGAATTAAAACTTACCTAAAAAAACAACCCTTTCTGAATGTATGCCGGCGGTCTTCCACTGGACAACTCACTTCATAATAGAAGCCTACAACAGTGGGAATGGCATACAATTACTTGTCAGAGGGTAACAACATGTTTCTATTTACCTGTAACACACTCATAGACTCTCTTGGTGAGCGACTAAAGGGTTAATAATCTTGACAATGAAGAGACTTGTTGAGCTTGGTCATGCAATCTGTTCACAACAGTTCAACCAAAAGTCCTTTGAATGTAAATGCTTCTTTGGAGAGCACAGACTCCTCATCTACTCAACATACAGCAACCGGTGCATCCTTACCCAAAAATAATTTCCCCCAACCTCTTTCCACCACTTACATAGCAACTAAATATGTACCCACGTAACCATGTAACAAAAAAGCCAATCATTCTTTCTCCCTCAGGTTATCTACTCTAGCAACACTTTGACCAAAATGGGGTTTCTTTTGGAAAGTGTAGAGGAAGACACATCCATCCTGATGCATACATCCTGCTGCTTTTGAACAAAGATGCAACTAACATTAAATGATTGCTTAATGCAAAGTCTGGGAGACCTTCCTTAAAAGTGAACCCTAAATATTCACAGGCCACCAATCCAAAAGTTTAGTGACCCGGGTCCATTTGGGGGGTGAAACAACCCCCTTTAACCACTAAGCCAACCCTAATCGCCACTCATTCACCACTTTTCTCAATTAACTCCATCCCAACCCAGAACTCCAAGAATAATATACTCGTTTTCTATTTCCAGTGCAAAAGTATTCCAAAGAACTGCTTCCCTCCATGCAAACTGCACCAGCAACACCATGCGCGCACAGGTACGTGTTGCCATAATCACCACTTCCACCCCAGCTTGTGGTTGGTGGCGGTAGCCTTGTAGGGGTGGTGCAATTTGGGATGTCACAGAGGGACAACATTTTGCATTTTGCTGTCATTTACTTCCTTTATTTCCAAATGACTATCATTCAGGGGGAGTTGAACCCCGTGACAGTTCAGGATGCCCTGCAAAGGCACATCCTGCTGTTGTCAGTGACTGGACAATGGTTAAGAAGATAGGAAAAGGGCAAACATGGTCGAGTGATTTCCCCCAGACTCACTGGGAAAGACAGCAAATATTGGGGGATTGACTCTTCAACTATGCAAGAGATTAACAATGTGAATAAACTGCAGTAGCCTATTTTATAGCCTATTACCTTATGGAGGAAGCCTGTCTACACACTTGGAAACAGAGTGATATACATTTCTGAAAATTAGTTAAGGAGTTCATCTGGAGGCAATTTCATGGATCACATTTCACTCAATCAATGTGTTGGCCAGCAATACCACATGGTTGGAAACCTGTGACTTGCAGTACTGTTGCAATATCCTCTCAGCTCAGAATTCCAGGGACCTATATTACACCTATTCTCACATACTGTCAAGTTTTCTTCCACAGCATGTAAAACACTGCTAGCTAGGAATGGGCCTTGTGCAATATGTATGTGTACTGGATGGAAGAAAGCAAGATGTGAATTTCAATTGGTGCAGACATATGGAAAATGCTTCTTGACACTAATTGATCCAATGTTAATTTCAACTGGACTGAATAAAAAAGCCAAAAAGGTGATATTTTGAAGAAGATGTGAGGTGGTATTACACAACACCAGCAATAATAATAATAATAATAATAATAATAATAATAATAATAATAATAATAATAATAATAATAACGGTGAGTTTCGTGAACAAACAGTTTTGATTTTTGCAATTTTGGAAAAGTACGCGAAAGCTGTTAATGCCGTAGAAATCAAATGAAAACGCACCACAATAAATGATTGCTGTTGAATCTGGCTGGAATTTAAAATTAGATAATGTTGGCTGATAATATATGATTGACTCATTAGTGTAAGCAAGTCAGAAATACAACCCTCATAAACATTATGTTTCCAAAATCATGCATAGCAGCATGACATTTAGTCACATGTAAACATGTCCAAATAGCACTTGCAGGTTTTGCAGCCATGTTAGCAACCAAAATGGTCACTTCTCCAGGAATACACAGAGATGGTATGTGCACTGCACACTGAGTTACAGGCATTGACTAGAATTTCCTCCTCATACTAAGAATTCTAAAAGCTTGATTACAAGTTTGGCGGTAACACCATTCCCAGATGTGGCAATTCCTGGATGCCCAGGATTCCAAGTCATGCGCATCGTTCTGAAGTTACGCATTTTGGATGTCCCATGGATTCTGCAACTTTCTGCACATGGTAATTACGGCATGTGCTGTTCCGGTAAGAAAACTCAGAATGTACCCCTACCCCCAAACTCTTAATCAGGTCAATCGTATTTTTCTCCACAAAAAGTATTTGCTCTCACTTGTCTAAAAAGTACGGCATAATGAGGCCTAGCCACTGAATGTAACCTTGTCCAGCCTTCAAAGGATTCAAAACCTTTCTTTCCACTACTTGTATGATGGTGCATCATTCTATAGCCACCGACTATAACCTCCTCTTGCCCCCAAACAATTCCAAGATCTTTTTTTACACAACTAGCTACTGTTTTGTCCCATCACAAAAAAGTGGTGCACAGAATTATAGCCCCAGAATATAATCCCCTCCTAATTCCAAAGCCTTGAAGAACTTGTTCTCGATATCTAGAAGTTTGTCTCATCAGAAAAAGACCTCACAGTTGAAGCCACTCACTCTAAACTCATGCTGGACTCCAAGCAATTATAGAGTTTTTCCATCACTCCCTTGTCATTGACGAGAAGTGTCACATGCATGTGGTAATCGCAAAAAGATAGCATATCCGGTTTCACTTATTTACTTCAACAAAATCCGATTTTCATTTTCTACATTTCCCTCAACAAAGCCTACTTCAATGTTTCTACGTATCCCTCAATGTAACCTTATTGAAGTCTACCTCTCCCTTAACTCGACTCTATTAATGTTGCACCTCTCTCTTACCTAAAGCCTATTCCCTCAACTCTTATAGCAACCTTCTGCCTAAGTCTGCAAGGCGGATCCCAACATCGAACCACGTCAGGCATAATTCTACTATTTAAGCCTGAAACAATCAAACCTTTTTGCCTCAATTCCATATAATGTTTGGGAACACTCGATTCTACAGGAACCACAAACTATCTAGAAGTTTCGGAATATGGGCCACTAGATTTTCTCCGGATTAATTGTTAGGTAACAGTTTCAGGGGGTCATTCCGAGCATGGAGGTAAGGTACAAACCATGCCGGTAATGAATTACCGGCATGGTTTTCCGCTCCATGCCATTCCGACCCCTCAGACCGTTAATTACGGTACCGTAAACTACAATGCCGTAATTATCAGTCTTGGGTCGCGCGCGCCTCACCATGCCGAAATTAACGGCATGGCGTAAACCGGAGCTGATCACAAGTAAGGAGCACACGTAAATTACGGCTTCCTCAAGGCCGTAAAGTACCTTAACGGCATGGAGTACATACAGGCATCTCAGAGAAGGAGTAAAGAACCCTGAGCAGTGGAACCCAGAGCCACAGGTGGACACATGCAACACAGATGGAGGCCAGGAGTCTGCCACAGCAGAAAAGGAACACACCCACACACCACCCCCCTCCCACACCAAGATGACACCAATCAAACAAGCAAGGCCACAACCACACAAACCCCTGCAACAACACCACGCCCCTCCACTGAGGAGACACAGGGGTAGAAGGAGGGGGAGACAGGCCCTGCATGCAGCACCAGTGCAGCCTCTGTTACCACCCCAGCAGCCCCCATGCACACGCAGCATGTCCGGCCACTCTAGGAGAAGTCCTACCAGATAGAGACCCCAGGCCACCTAGACTGTGACACCGTCACCACCATATTGCGCCACAGACACAAGAAAAGCGAGCACCATACAAATGTACAGTGCCAACCCGGCACAAGTGATGGTGTTGCCTGTGCCCACACCCATGCCAAAGGCACCTACCAGCACACAGTGGCATGTCACAACCGTCCATTAGGCGGCCACATATACAAGTGCCGTCACACCTCCCCAAGCACACAAGGGTCCACCAATCCACAACATGGACCACCCATGACACACACAACAGTAAAGCTGGACCTAATGCAAATGGAGGCATGCCAAATGACAATGGTGCCCCTGACAGCACCCACAGGTCGTATGTGGACCAGCATGGCATGCAGGTGGCGGACAGCAACTGCAAACAATACCACTCCCCCTACGTGCAGACGGAATCCAACGCTACCAAGAACCGCATACATGTGTGGGCCCGACACCAAACAACTACACATGACTCAAAGGGCCAGCAGTTCACCACGCTACCGCGCCACATGGTCCAACATGCAGGATGACCTGCCTGGCTGGCTGTTGAGTCATCTGACTGTGTCATGCAAGTGCACTGGTGCCATGGGGTGGGTGCCTGCATGAACCAACTGGGTTGAAACGATGAAGCCATTGTACGGTGTTCACCCCGACAACAAACCTGGCACAGAACCAGTGCAACGGCACATATGAACAGATTCCCACTTTGCTAGAATAAGGCACTCACATCATACTACATCTCCACCAACTGACAAGGGCTAATCACACTACACCAGCACCACTCATTGGCGGACACCACAACCGTAAGCGCATATCGGAGGACACACTGCACATGCACAATGTGGCATCCCCCAGCCTGGCACCACATTGGAGACCCATCCCTGGGAGAAGAATTCACGGAGGGCAGCAGGGGTACGATATCACGTCACCGGCATGGCACACCCATAGGAGTGTTGGGAATCACCATAGAATGGATCAGAACAGGATGATGACTATGATCCACAGACTTCAGCCATCACACCCAAATAAGAATGTACACAGTACACAGCACCACATTGTTCTGACATCAGGACAGCAGCATGCAACAAAGCAACATGTACCCCAAGATGTCCACACAATCGTTCACGGGCCATCATGTAGACGCAACACCCCACTGCATTACATTGCATCGGACACATATTTGTGTCCATGATCGTGCGCAATACATCCATGGACATGTGCAGATGGCCATCATTGAAACCCTGCCATGACAGCCAAGTACTGTTCTCCACCATGACAGTCCACACACCCACCTCATTTGGCGACACATGCAGCTGTTGTTGGCTGTCACTTGACAGCAAGCCACATGACCCCTGTCACGAACCCCCTGAACAGGGCCATGGGGCAACCAGACAATGGCCATACCCGTGCATGCGTGTAGATGAAGCAGTCAACGGGCTTGCGTGATGCACATATGTGCCGGCGAAGCAGAACTGGTGGATGACCCCTCCACTGATATCTGGTGTCGAATGGGCCCATGCCATATGTGCAGATGGACAAAAAGTGCATCCCTACGTGAGCGGCTATCACCCCTGACATGGTACTGGTACAACCACGGACGATGCGGTGAAGGCAGAGGGTGAAGTGCCAACAAAGGGTCATTGAGGCTGTGCACTTGAAGGACATGCAATGCTCTGTACTTACAGTGGACAAGGTCTCCAGGACACAAGTCAGTAGAGGGTGTCATGACATGGGCACACAGGGCAACGGACTCGTGCATACTTGTACACCATGCACTGGCAGTAGTCAATGAACAAATGTGCAATGAAGAATGTCCACAACATTTTAAGTTTGCGACACCAATTGTGTATTGTGAGAAAAAAAAATAGTGCTTACATCAGCAACTGCCCATGCCCCCTCCCCCCTATCCCCTCCCCCCCAACTCCAGAACACACCATCTCCCCCTCCCCCCTCCCCCCAACTCCAGAACACACCATCTCCCCCCTCCCCCCAACTCCAGAGCAGTCGTCCCATGTAGGATGTGGGGCCCACATGTGGCAGGAATGCCTAATGTCTCTTGCTCCCCTTGTCTGGGGGAGGCAAATCCCGTTGACGCAAGGAACGCCGAGTGCGTCTCTCCGGGCTGCATTGCGTGGCCTCACTGGTTGCGGATGTGTCCTCCTGCTGTGGCTCGGTACTTGGATGCCCTGCCTCAAGGGCATTTGCTATGCGATTAAGGACATGACATAGCCGGGTCGTGTTGTCAGTCCAAGAGTCACACAATCTGGTGGTGCAGTCGGTGAGGGACTGCCGCATTTGATTGAGTTCTACATGCAATTCTGCCCTGGCCTGGCGATTGTCCTCAATGTAGTTCTGTATGAGATCAGTCAACTGGTGCACTCGCTGCTGGTCAAAAGAAGGGAGACCATCTGAAGATCCACTTGCACCAGCATGCTCTGCAGGGGGCGGTATGGGTGGACTGGGGGGATCGGCGTCATACCCCTGCAGGTTGAGTTCCAGACTGTGCACAGGTGATGGTGCATCCCCGGAGTCACTGCATGACGCCAGGGTTACGGAGCATGGCTCCGGGCCGTGCATTGTGTCTTGGCCGTCCTCCGACATGGGCCCCCGGATGGGTGACGGGCTGGGCTCCCACTCATCCGGCGCGGTAGCAGCAGCCTCCCGGAGACGCTCGACTGCGCCGAGCTGGGGGTTGGCACAGTTGCTGCCGCCGATGCTGTATGGCATGCTGGTCTGCCAGCTTCAAGTGGCCTTTCCGTGGGTTGGGGGGGTGTTTTTTTTTGGTGCTGGCTTCGGCCTGACCCACCAGTACCCGTGGAGGTGCTTGGCCGGCTTGCTTGGGGCTCTGTGCTGTCATGGTCAGTGCCTGTGGGGGTAGAAGAGAGGGACAACATTAGTGTATGTGCAATGTCCTATTTGCATACATGGCTGCATGGACATTTCGGTCATTTACGTTTTGTTCTGTTTGGGGGGTAGCTATGGCAGTGGTACATGTGCGTGGTGATGACATATACACATGTTTGGGAGTGACTCATTGTGCCCTGGTCATGTACATTTTGGCTAGTACAATGCCTACCACGCTGGACAGTGTGCATGATGGGCTGTGCAAGTCAATGCACTATGGTTGATGTGCGTTATGTACTCGCACTTGGGCCATCGTTAGGTGGCACTTGCCTCAGCATTTGTTGGATGGGGGTGCGTTGGATGGGGGAGGGCAACACGAGAGGGTGCCTTCGATGGCCCCTGGGTCAGTTTACATCATGCAATGGACATTGCCAGTGTACACTGTCGACACTCACCTCCTTCTGCAGAAGTCGTTCCCCCGCACTCCATGGTCCCCACGACCTCAATGGATTCAGTGCCAATGAGCTCCGCACAGGTCTCCTCCCACGGCTCAAGTTGGACTGCGGTACTTGGGCCACCTCCCGTCTGCAGGGCCTGGCTGCGGTTGCTGGAGAGGAGGCCCCGCACCCGCAGGTCGTCCCACCGCTTGCGGCAGTCCCTGTGGGTGCGGGGGGTGTTGCCAAGAGCGCTCACCCTCTGTGCCAGTTCCACCCAAATGTTCTTCTTGCGGAGGGTCGACTCCCTCCGCATGTCGCTGCTGAAGACGACATCGGCATGCTCTGCCAGGAAGTCGACCATGGCCTGGAGTTCATCGGGGCAGAATCCCTGCTTGCGAATGCGATCCGCCGCCCTTTTTGGTGCTTTTGGCATGTTGAGCGCTGCCTGGTCCGGTTTCCAACTTTAGTTTCCTCACAAGGGTGCTGGCGGCTGCGGATGGCAATGGATTGTGTTTTTAAAGATGGCCGCCGCTCTCCTTCCCGTTCCTGTGCGATGTCGTCATTTCCGGTTCCTTTTTTTTCGGTGACCGTAATTTACGGTCTCCGTAAATTACAGTCACCGTTATGCACTGACGCTACTGCTTACAGGGCAATGTTGTACTTTACGTGTCGCTGCATGCCGGTAGGGGATTTTCAGGGGGTTTGCGCCAGGCTGCTTGGTCCTTTTCTGGCATGGCGGAAAGCGCGTGTCCGAGAACTCGGAATGGGCCAAAATTTTCGCCCTTAAACCAGCATGGTGTTGTACTTTTCGCCATGCCGGAAAGTACCAGTACTTACCGGCATGACTCGGAATGAGGCCCCCAGTCTTTCATTGTGGCACATTATTCTGCTTGCCATTCCCTTCGTGTCCTTGCACCTTGAGCATGCTTGTGTCCTTGAGCTGTTCAACATCATTCTTCAATGATTTAGCATTCCAGTGCTAGGATTTAACCGACTGCATGAATATTAATGGTGGCTACGTGCCAGAAAAGTCCACCCGATGTAAGACCACAATGGCACTGCTGCAGCAGACAATCAACCAAGCATTGCTTCTCAGTTGATGGTGCATGAGCCATGCCCAATGTAACCCACCTCATCTCCAAATGTTTAGGGAGGAGCCTATTAGTGGCGTCTTAACCCACTGTGCTGTGTACTTATTGGGAAATGTCAATTTATCAGATACTAGAGAAGACACGATGCTACCAAAGGGTCAAAGTTAGTGTGTAGCAGGAACTCTTTCCCCCTCCTAGTGATGTGATAAGCAAATACACTGTTAAGAACCTGTCTTCTTGGAATCTATGCCGTTTCAAGAGGTGTTAAAACAATATATCCCATCATTTAGTTTTTTTTTTACTTTTCTTCTTCTTCCTTGAGGATTTTTCCTTTTTTGCATTTGAATATTTAATGGGATTGTTGCTGTTGATTGTTGATGTTCTTCTTTCTGAAAATTAAATAAACAATAAAAAAACAATATATACTATCTGGGCCCATGACTGAAAGCGATTTCTGCCTGCAGATAGGCGTTGTTCCCTGTGGTGTTCATAGAGGCTTATGCAGTAGCCCTTCACTGCACACAGGGGAGAGAGAAGCAATATGTTGCTTGCTTGCAAATAGAGGAAAGGAGAAAGGGGATTTACAGATGGGCTTAGAAGTGGTACAGTGCCTACAGAGAAGGTGTGAGAGGAGAACTGTAATGAGTGATGCTTAGACACAGGCTGCCCAGCCTGCAGAGAAGTAGCAATGAATCTCCCTGAGAAGTAGCGATGACTCTCCCTGCTGCCTCTGTGCCTGTAGCTCGCATGTGGGAGCCTCCATCGTGGTGAGCTTGGCCACACTGGGAAAATAGGTGGGGTGGGCATTTATCCACATATCAAACTGGACCTGTACCAGGCTCAGCCAAACACTGATGAACTCCTTCGAGCTTATACCATTCCACCTTCTTCAATCAAATAAAAAGACTGCCACATTCTCTATGAATTTCACGTCACCTCACAGGTTTGGGTGATCCCTCAATGACATGTCCAACCTTATCACCTCAGGGTCCATCGCAAATTCAAAGAACATCGTCCTATGGGACATTAATCGGCCAGGGACCCAAGCGCTAGAAGCACCAGGGAGGCTCTTCTCCCATGTGCTAGATTCATGTAATCATATTTTACAGTACAGACCCCGTTTAGGGGTGGGAGGATAGCTCAGGGGCGACGTGTTTGTCTTGGAAGCAAGACCACGCAGTGCAAGACAGGTTCAAATCTGGTAATCAGCGTGTTACATAGAATGAATTAATTTAATACGGACAAGCCTGTACAGAATAACATATCTGAAGCGACACATGAAGTGCATTCAACACATAGCAGAGTGCTTGTAACCTATAAAAGCGGCCATTTACAGTACCCCATCATCTTGGCTAAGGCACAGGCATTGTGTGGGCATGTTTTCACATACCACGTACCCAAGGGCTCCCACTGCGCACCCACAACTAGCCTGATAGCCTCTAGGATTCACATCATGGATATCATACTCTAGGTTTTGCCATACAAAATGGCCGGGAATCACAGAATGTTCCGGCTTGTTATTAACTACTCATGTACTCCATCTTGGGAAACATTGTCACCGAAATTATGGGCACTTACACAATTACAATCCACTGCCTAGGTACACACACCACTGTGAAAGATGTGTCCACTTTCCATTGTAGTGCCGTGTAACATTATACCCAGTTAGCACAGGAAGAGCGGATCGCTTCATGCTAACAGATAGTCACTGTTGTTATGACCCACAGAGAGATAACTAGCTGGTGGTCTGTGTTCACCTAAAATTAACTCGCCGTAAACATAAATAACTTTAAACTGTTTGAGAGGGAATCCTTAAGTGTGCAGGGGTCGGTGGTCTGCTGGCTGAATTGCTGACATTGGAATAAGAAATTCAAAATCAGATCCTGGCTTCGCTGTATCACGAATAAGGTTTGATCCTGGACAAATTGTGTCATTTTCATTGGCCTCTATTAGCAGTATTAAGCACAGCGAAAATGTTCCGGTCCATTTTATTGGGCAGGGAAGTTCCTCATTTAATCCTATTGCAGTGAGAACACTCGGTTGGCCAGATTCCTATTACTCACACGTGTACCAGACAAGAACGTGAACATGTAGACAAAGATTCCCCAAACAGGTGCTTTTACAAGTTATACCCAGCCCCGTTTTCACTAGAGTCTAACTACTAACTGCACCTCCTCAGAGGTATTCTTGCTTTCCTCTCCTTCCAGCAGAAGCTCACTGTCTCCAGAGCTCTGGTTCTCTCTAGGCTGGACTATTGCAACAGCCTCTTTCTAAATATGCCAGCAACCACTCTCCGCCCTCTGCAGCTCATCCAGAACAGGACTGCAAGACTTGTACTTGGCCTCAAGCCCTGGGATCGTATCTCTCCAACCCCAAAATCTCTTCATTAGCTCCCAGTGGCTTCAAGGATTACATTCAAGACCCTTTGCATTGTCCAAAAGGCTTTCTGGGACCTGGGTCCACAATACCTTCAACCCTCCCTCCGTAAATACATTCCTACTCGAGCTCTTCGCTCCTTCACCTCCAACTCCCTCAGGGTCAGTCGCTTCTCGAGTTGGGGGTAGATCCCTTTCCTCGGCTGGAGCCTCCCTCTGGAACAGCCTCCCTGCCTCTCTGAAACTTGGGGAGAACCATCTTCAGTTCCGGAACCACCTCAAGACCTTCCTCTTTGCTTCTTCCGTCACTCTTCCTCTCCCCTGCTGATCTGTCTGCTTTGGCACCGGTCACCTGGATACCCTCTGATTTCTGGCCCAGATCCATGGCCACCCAGCCACACACCCGCACTGCCTCCTAGCAACCCCTTCACTTGGGTCTGTATCTGCAACCCTACTGTCCCCTTTAGACACCTGTTGTCTACACCTTATTCTTGTGCTTACCACCTGCTGACCGCACTACCTGCTGATGTTCTATCACATGTTCAGCACTTTCCATCCCTCTTGCCCCTCGCACTTTCCCCGTCCCTCTCCCCTGCTCTTGCATGTTCTCAATGTCACTAGGCCTAGTAAGATTGTTGTTTTGTCCTCTCTTGTTCCCCCTCCCTAGCCTCGTCGCGCTCTGAACCACTTGTGTATGGGGGTGTCTGCTCATTTGGTCGAAAAAAAAAGATCGAATGACCATTTGGTCGAAACCAAATGGTCGGAAAAAAAATGGTCGAATTTTTTTTTAAATTTATTTATATATATATTTTTGTTTTTTTTGTTTTAAAAAAAAATCCGATATAAAAAGGGGGGTTGGGGAGGAACCCCCCCCCCAAAAAAAGAAATGTCAAAAAAACAAAAAAAAAAATTCGACCATTTGGATTTCGACCATTTGGTGTTGACCAAATGGTCATTCTTGGTGTTGACCAAATGACTGGTAGCCGTGTATGGGCGCGAAACAAATAAATTATCAATATCAATATAGAAAAAGTTGGTAATGCCATTGTTTGTTTCCACATAAGCTATTAGATATACATTTATGTCTAAAAACCGGAAGAAATTGATCTCACATTATAGTAGAAACATACATAATAGAAACAAACCCTTTATCTGCAAGTGATATCTGGTCCTGCTACCAGTCAGAGCATTCATGTTCAGCTGGTCGTCAAAAACTGTTAAAGCCAAATTATGTCGTGATTACATAGGATCGCCAGTCCAAGCTTTTTTTTATGGGTGACTCTTCTCTCCACACAACACCACTCTAATTGTGACAGATGGTCGATCTCAACGCACAGCTGCTTTTCCATGGCCAGCCAGTCAGACCGAAGAAGGATGGTGGTTCAGAGAGGGAAAGTAGTGAAGGAGGGCCCGGGGATGGGCCGGGGCATTGTACAATCGCTGCTCCTGGTAGGCACGTAACGCAGGAGCTCCCAGTGGCTGGGGCTGCCAGAGGAGCTGTGATAAAGTGACCACAGCTCTGCAGGAGTACAGGGATGGGGAGTGGCTAAACTGACCTTTCGACCCCACAGTACTATCAAACCAGCAGTGATCCCAATCATAAAGGTGAAACGAGTACAGTCCGACCGGTATACCTGCACCTCCTTTGCCTTTTGTGGTGGTGCAGGCCAGGTAGAGGATCTGCTCGTCATGAGGGTTGTGGGGTGAAAGCAGCAGCAACCCAAATAATTTAAGTACAATAGTCCATAATAAAAAAAGCAAAGGTTGTATAGAAATAGATCTTAAAGTGACTGCTGCTGAAAGGGAGGTAAGACCGTGTCCATTGTTGACATGTTCAATCTTGGCATTGCCAGAGTCCCGCTACCCACGTCTCTAGGTAGTGCATTGCAAATGAAGAATTTGGACCGCAAGTATTCAAGAGTTTGTTTTGTCTATAGCACTGTCGCATCTTCTTTCATTGAATGTGAGCAAACCTGATGGACAGATTGAATGCTATGAGAATATAGATCGGGGAGCAGGCTGCCCATTGCCCCAAAGCTAATTGCCCATCTCTGACATGCCCGAGACAGAATTAATTCTAGTTCACTCTGCATCACCAACATCTGGACTCTACCCTACTGAGATTTCTAAGGATTGACATACAAAGGAGGTTAAACAATGCTTGCCCAAGAACGTGCTTAAAAATATTAATATCTGACCTCTATTTATGAGATATTAGAGTCCTGGGTTGCCTCAAGTGCTGTTCCCGGGGCTAATAATAGAGTCACTGGACCTCTACCAACCGGAGTTAGCACTAACATCGACCATAATTCCACCATTTGTTTAAGACGTCTACTGCACTGGGCAGGACTTAAGCGTGCTTTAAAAAGCAGACGTAAATATTTTGAAAGAGCAGGAAATTCTACTCCAAACTTAGGGGCTGCGTCAAGTTACAAGGTTAGAGGAGAACAGGCGGGTCGGAAGGAGTCGGTGCAAGGTCCATTGGCCAAGCTTAGTGTTTTAATCAAGATCTTGCCAATCCTATTTCGGAACTACTAAAACACTTGAAATATAAAATCAAAGAAAATGGTGCCAAGAGTCAAAGCCTCTCCCGTTTAAAATAACTTAATTCTTCTTCGGGGCCGGATATGTTCCTGGCTTTCCGACTTGTCACCGGATCCGCTGTCCAGATGTGTTGGTGTGTATCTAATGGCGGACTGGCCAAACCACAGCACTTTCCTCCCGCATGTTGCTTGTTACTGTAACTTAACCATACTCCTCTGGGCCGCAGAAGCATTATATTAATAAATATGTGGTGTATCAACAATAACACAGGAGTGGATAAGTCAGCCATACCAGTAACACGGATCCAGGAGGCAGTAATTCCTCTTCTAAAAGGAGTTATTAATCAGTTCCTTCCAAGTGGAAAAAAACAGGAGCAAGCTTTGCATTTCTTGTGACTGCACACGTTATTTTATTCCCTCTACGTTTGTAAAAACTGAGAGGAGAGACGTTCTTTACTCTTCGGTACGTGTGTCCTTTTTTAAAACTATTCTCTATGCAGGGGTCTGCAAGCTTTGGTTCTCTGGATGTGTCGAACTACAAATCCCATTAGCCACTGCCAGTATAGTCAATAGGGGGAACCGTGGGAGTTAAAGTTCAAAACATCTGGAGAGCTTCAGGTTGCAGATCCCTCGAACCTCACTTTCCTGGGCCCTCTTGGGAGACAACACTTTCTTGAGCACTGACGAGTCATTGAATTGGCCGCAGTGCGGTGTAACATGAGGGGGGAGTCTGATTGGTTTGGTTACTTAACTTTTGACTGCCTAGTAAGGGTATCCAACAATCATAGAACTGTATTAGTAAGTAGGACATCTCCTTAAGCAACCTTGCAGCCGTTTGGCGGAGTTACGTAGCTCTAGTCTATATGAACATGAAGCCTTTCTCCTTTTCCATTGCCAGTCACCCCATGCAATCCATCTTGCCATGAGAATGTCAGCAAGAGCGGCCCAGTACATGAAGGTTAATAGTGGATTTTACTGTCAAGACCAATTGTATGGCCTCGCTGCTCCTGGCCCTGTAAAAAAGAGGGGGGCGGGGTTCAATGGGATAGACAGAGAGGCAAATCTGAAACCCGTGGGGTTGATGGGTGCAGGCCGGAAGTACCTACATCTACATGCCGAGTGATGCTCTGGTTGCGTGGGTTGACTTGTGGCAGCAGAGTATGTATTTAATTGGAGAGGAGAGTCCAAGATCTACAGCAACCTCTGTCTAGATTAATTGCTGATGTAGGGGGGTGTGTGGTAGCGCTAAAGAGGTCAGCTTTGTCAAAGCTCCATTAATGTTGATGTTGGGCCTTCAGTCATGCAGTGTGTGTGGTGTCTGTGTGGAGGGGGACCTTCAGTTTATAGTCTAAGAGGGTAGGAGATTTTATTTGGGGAGATGAAAGATCAAGAAAAACGAAGGGTGCGTGCAGTGGGGAGAGTGAATGCGTTTGGGTGCCATCTGAGAACCGGATAATCTGGCAACGTTAGGTGATCGTGCTAGTGTGGTGGCTGAAGGTTATTTCCAAGTGTGATACACACTCTCCATGGTTGTGACCAAACCTGCGCGCATCGGATTGAACCTATAGGGATTTAATCCAGTCCCACCTTTTTTAGCTGACTTTTGAAATGGTTTAGAGGTGTGCAACTCTGATGGAAACCACTAAGAAATGGTTTCTGAAGGCGGTGTTTAGGAACTTAGAGTGGAATGGGCACATTAAAGATCAGAAGCGGGCAAAAAGAGTGGGGTACCACAGATGTGCAGCGGTTTAAAAGAAGGGTACTTGTAAGGGCCCAGATTTAACTGTTGGCGAAACTCAGTAGCAGGACGAAGATTTTAGAGATTTAAAATGTGTACGACCAGGCACTCAACCCCCTCCAGCTTCTTTGAGGACCACCACCCCTCTGTCAGCCCAGCCTTTTTGACACCCCAACCACATACAGACCTCAGTTAGTAAGATTGTCATCAGTAGGAGTGCTCTCTGCTCACAGTTGCAAATTCTGCAAGGTAAAACACAACTTCATGCTCATGAAGTGGTTAAAATGACCACTTCAGATTCCAGTGAATAGCGAGCATGGTAGTTCCAGAGCTACAGAGCAGACACTCTTCCATTGTGAGTACTCTATACATACATTGTAGCCATTATGATTACAGTTGTTGCTCAGTCCATGCAATCAATAGAGAGGGGAGTTGTGGCCGTTTGCTTGAGTACTGTCAGGAAACTGATACCAATCCCCACACTTGTCCTTCACTACAGGTGTGGGGGTAACGTTAAACACAAGCAGTATTTGCAAATATCGCCTGTTTTAATGGCTGCCACCTTACAGGTTTGGAGGTAGGCAATGCTGGAAGTAATTCAAGAGAATACCAAAAATTGTTACTTCTTCGAGGCAGAGGTAAACATTGTAGGCTGTCCCCTGAAGGTGTCTAGCTTTTTTCTTATAAAAGCAAACAAAAGTACCTTCCTTCAGAGCAGTAGAAACATGTCTGCATGGGGAACGCCATTGGGGAGGAACAACTTCTCACCCTTTTTCAATGCAATGCAAAGAAGGGTAAAAAAATGACCCCTCTCAGTTACAAAACACTATATACAGTAGCTGTTTCATCCACTACTGCCTATAATCCATCTTTATGTTCAGAATGTCTATCACAATGGCACTGTCATGGCCCAGGGTTCCAACCCAACCTCCTCCTTCCTGATCGGCGTCTTCCGTTTCTCATTAGCTGCCTTCCTTCTCAGGCCACTCCTCTTGCTGCATTCCCCCTGACTTCTTTTGTACCACGCCTCTGTACCCCTCCTCGGAAAACATTCAAAGGTAGCAACCAGCTTCACTTAGCTACCCTGAATGCTCCGTCTGCTGTTAAACAGGCCTCTGATATCTGTCTCCTTCTGGAAGACTTGGACCACCACGTTCCTGCCCTTACCGAAACAAAGTGCAATGTCAACTCTGTCACTACTCTTGACACTCTTCTCCCCGAGGGCTATTGGATCCTCTCCAATACCAGGCCCATTCAGAAACAGAGGCGTAGTGGCCCTGATTTTCCCTGAATGGGTCCCTTCTACTACCATACCCATCCAATCCTATTCCAATGGGCGGATCTCACCCCCTCCCTCCTGACTTCCACCACCAAAGTTCTCCTTCTCAGAGACTTCAACATCTGCCTCGACTGTGCTGAAGTGTCCACTCTACTCTTACATAACCTCTCCCTCACTATTCTTCCCTCTGGTCCGACTCACTCAGCCGGACACATCTTGGATGCGCTCATTTCTGCAGAATTCCCGTTCTGTGGCACTCTCACTGTTCCCTCTCCTGGCCTGACCATGCTCTCCTGTCTTCCCCCATGAGCTCTTGGGCTGAGCCTCTGCCCAACTGCCAGTCTTCTTCACCGTCATTCGACTGATGAAGCGGGTGTCAGTCACTGCTTTTACCACCACCTCCATCCCCCTCCTACTCCTTCTGTTGACTGTCCCAACGACATAGCCCATGCTAACCTTCACCTCTCCATCTCCAACACCCTTGATACCCTTACCCCTGTCATGAGGATCCACCTGAAGCCTGCCTCCAAGTGCAACAGCTAGTATGACTCCAACCTACCATCACTGAAACGAAAGTGAAGAGTTGCGGAAAAAAAGTGGCAGACTTTGGGTACATCCACTGACAAACTAGCCTGTCGCCAGCTCCAAAGGCAATACTGATTCTCCATCTGCTCCAAGAAGAGGGCCCACATCCAAGCCTGCATCTCGGGAGCCTCTAGCAATATGGTAGAAATGTTCAAAATCTGCAAGGATCTCGTCAATCCTACTGCAATATCTACCTCCCCTCTTCCATTGCATGCCTTCTGCATGGCACTGGCCTCCTACTTCACAACTAAAACACAGGACATCCGGTCCTCACTCTCCTTTTCCCCAATACTCACTCCCCCACCTGATCTCAGGTCTTCCTTGGCCCTCCTTTTACCCCCTCACTCTTCTTGCCCACAGCATCTGATGAGCTCTCAAAATTGTCATCTATTTGAATGTCTTTTCCGAACAAGTGCTCCCTTGCTCCTTCAGAACTATAAAGGACAACATCTCTTCTCTTGCCCCTGCCTTAACTGACTTATTTAACCATTTCTTTGCCACAGGCTCCTTTCCAACAGCTGTCAAGCACTCCCTAGTGCAACTTCTAAAAAAGCCATCTGCTGATCCTTCTGCCTGGCTAACTATCTCCACTACCCCCGTCCTGGGCAACCTTTTGGAGAAGTTGGTCTTCCCCCAATCATCCACCACACTGAACTTGTGGGCTGCCTCCATGACCACCAGTCTTGCTTCAGAGCGTCCAGAAGCACGGAAACTGCTCTCTTGAACACCTGTGAAGACCTGCTCTCTGACTTTGATTTCCAACTCTCCTGCTGCTCTCATTCTCCTTGATATTTCCTCTGCCTTTGATACGGGCAATGAGTCCATCCTCATAAAACAGCTCCACAATACCGTCGGCATCATGGACCGGGAACTGTAATGGTTGAATTCCTTCCTATCAAATCGTCCTTCCCAGCTGCAACTGGGCCCTATTCTTTCCTCTATTTTACTCTCTACCTGCAGCATTCCTCAGGGCTCTATCCTGTTGCTGTGGCTCATCAACACCTATCTTGCCCCTCTTGCCCACTTGGTCTCCCCCAGAAACTCAATTACTCAAGGGGTCTGGTCCTCTCTAGGCAGGACTACTGTAACAGCCTCTTCCTCAACCTACCTCTTTCCTCGCTTCGCCCCCTTCATCTAATCCATAATAGGACTGCAGGACTTATCCTTGGCCTCAAGCCCAGGGACTGCATCTCTCTAGCCCTAATATCTGTCCACTTGCTCCCGGTTGCTGTGGGGATCAATTTCAAGACTCTCTGCATCATCCACAAGGCATTCTAGGGCCTGTGACTGCTATATCCAACTCTCTCTCCATAAATACCTACTTGCTAGAGCCCTTCGGTCCTCTAGCTCCAACTCTCTGCAGGTTACACACTTTTCCAAGCAAAAATAGGGGGTAGATCTCACTCTTCGGAAGGTGCCTCCCTCTGGAACAGCCTCTCTGCCCCTCTCAGACTTGAGCTGGACCTCCTTAAGTCCCGGAAACTTCTCAAGATCTTTCTTTTCTCTACCTCTTTCCCTCTCTCCCTCCTTTGTGAATTCAACTTCTGCCGCTGAGACTGGTGGCCTGGTCCTTGGTCCTTCAAGTTACCAGGCCCTCCTTTGACTAGTCTTTACCAGCACTCCCCCTTACCACTACTGCCCCCACAAACTCCCCCAAACTCCCCACTCCCTGACCAGCATTCCTCCTGAGTCTGGTCCTCCCTACTTGCACTTAGTCGGTGTTCCCCACTGACTGCACCTCCTGGCACTTTCCCGTGGGCCCCCTTCAGCACTTACCTAGCCCTGGAGCCCCTACCCTACCCCCTCCTCTGCACAGTATGTAGTGCAAGCTCAACCCAAATCAAGTCCCACCACCCCTTCCATTCCACTTTTGCAGTTCTTTCTACTGCACTTGCACAAACCCAATGTCACAAGGCCTAGTAGGACCGCTATTGTTGTATTATTTACCCTGTTCCTTTCCCCTTTGTTCGCCTTGTGGTTCCTGGAGACACCATTTGAGGTATAGATGCCTTATAATTATTTTAAAAAAAAATAAAAAAAATGTGGATTGAAATTAATAATGGATGTGGATTAACTGAAATACCACCTGATGTAATTCAGAAAATCTGCATCCTCTGCAGTTGTATTGGTGGTATTCCTGCAATTAGACAGAGCCCTTCAGATTTTCACTGGCGGTTACAATATTTAGTGAGAACAAAAACTATAGAACTGTAATAGGGCCCATTGTCTGATATATGGCTGAATTAAAAGCGTTCATTGGTCCGTGCTACTAAAAAACTGCCAAAAGACAAAAATACCATTTCACATCTGTAGGGGAACAAAGACATACATGATCATGCCTAAAAGTGCCGAACTATAACTCCACTATTGCAAGCTCAAGATCAGTCCATGAGAGACTTTAGAGGCTTGGACCTCGTCCCGTTATATGAAACAAGCCGCACACTCAGAAGTGGGCTCAGAAGGTATGTTTTATTGGGGAGCAGCAGGCCAAACCTAACCCACTGTCAGCAGGATCCTACAAATGCAACACTGACCGCTGGAGTCCCTAGACCAGCAGCATCAGAGTGTGAGTTCATGAATGACAAAATCTCCGCACATGCGCATAGTAATGAACAGACTTATGGGAGATTTTACAACACTTCTTCCCCGACATTGACAATAACTAAATGGAAATCAGAGGTCAATTTACTGCATACTCCCTGAACTTCAGCAGGCCCTCGGCACTCGTGCTGGGGGCGGAATGAGTGAAACTCTAGTTTCCTTGTTTAGTTGTCACGTGGAAAGGCTTGCCTCTAAATTGACTTCTCACTCACCATCGTCTCCATGCCAGAAATGTCCTACAATACCTCCTGGCCAGCACGCACTTTGACCCAAGGACACCCTGATTCATCCTTTAACTGTTTATTGAGAGACCACCAGGGAGTTCCTTCCCTCCCCAATCAAGGTGTCACGCAATAAACTGTTTAACAGATTATATTTCTTCAGCCCTACATCAGACACATATCATGAGCTAACAATGAGCCACAAACCAGACAAGTGTGCCGTAAATATATTTGTAGTTATTTAAATTAAAGGTAATCACACTGAACTACACGCGCCACCTTGTTAGTGGCTCAGCATTAACTTCTTGTTACTCAAATCAATTATGCAAATTAGTTTAAAAACAACAGAAATCACAATTCTTTACTTTCTACACATTTCACTTCAAGAAATAATTAAATTGATCAATAACCAAAGCAATTATAAATGCAGTGTTGTGCAATTTTGATTTTCCTGCAGACTTAAAAGGCTAGCAGTAGGGTTTCATGATTGGTCCACATACATATGTCAATTATGATTTCACCCACACTCTTGGTTTAGAATAAACCCAGGGTGATTTAGCGGTTTGTTTTCAGGACCCCACTTAATATGGTCTGGGTTGGGGAAGTCTGACAAAAAAAATTGAATGATTTGGGAATTTGGGATTTTAGACACCGCCCCCCCCCCCGCCAAAGGCCTGTATTGGGAAGCTGGATGGTACAAATTGGGATGAGTTGAGAATTCAGGATTTTCTATCCCCACCAACTTAAAGCCCTGTGTTAGGGTAGAGTTGGACAAAAAGATTGGACTGATTTAAGAACAAAGACACCACTCTTCCTTACAGGGGCCAATTGGACAAAAAGGATTACCCAATTAAATGATATGCTATAGTTTTTCAGCGCACAATGGGAAGTGAGCTTTGTTCATTTCTAATTTTAACAACATTTACCCCATAGTGTTCTGCCAAATGGGGAATTGATTAAATTAATATTTTTAGTTAAATAGGACAAGGATCTACCCAGTTTTGACCCTCCCCCCGTCCACTATAAGGGAAAGGGTTTAAGGCAAGCAGGTTCCCCCACCCTTTGGTTTCCCAGGGCTCAGTTCTACTTACATAGAAAGCCTCTGTGTCTCCACCATAGGACCCAGTCTGCTTTGAGGCCTTCCTAGAAATAGACATCTCCACCCAGATGCACTCTCAGCAATCTCCTCTGGTCTTCCCTTACAGTTGTGAGATGGTAAGTTTCAGCAGCCCTCCTGATGGTAAATTTCACCAGCACTGACCCCACCTCCTAGTGCAGTCCCCCTTATATAGGAGCAATCACACCACCAGTTTTGCAATCTTGGGGAAGTACCCTGCAAAAGTTACCGCAGATAAGATTGGACAGTGAGCAAAAAGCATGTGCTGCAAACTCTCATCTCAGAACAGGTTATCATGCCATGTTCTTTCTGCAGAGGAGTGCATGCTACCTTTTTTGAGGTATTTGAAAGGAACTTGGGGTTGGTCACCCTAGGTTACCTGGGGGCAACCAGACGTGGACTCCCTGCTCACTGTGCTCAGAGAGGCACAGCTTCACCTCACTGATGAGGCCCAACAAGGCTAAAACACGTGTATGGGGTTGCTGTTGGTACTCTTGTTCAGAGAGGAATTGCCATAGCATTTTGGTGCTGGACTGCCGATGTGGGCAGGACAAAGACTGATATGCAAATGGTATTTCCCATATGTGAAAGGTACAGTGAGCAAAAAGCATGTGCTGCAAACTCTCATCTCAGAACAGGTTATCATGCCATGTTCTTTCTGGAGAGGAGCGCCTGCTACCTTTTTTGAAGGATTGGACAGTTATGCTGCCCTCTCATCCCAAATCCAGCCTACCTCTCAGGATTGGTTTAGGGGTCTGGAGCAACACATGGCAATTCCCATTTGTAATCGCCATTTGTACTCCTTTCAAATTTGTGGCAAAAATGAGTTATGAATCAAAAACTTTGTGATTTACTAGTAACTGCCATAATATATATATTTTCCTTTTCAGCTAATCGTGGGGCATTTAATCAAACAACAGCTGGGTCAGCACCATGTTGCACGACTGTTTGGCAATTTTCTGACATTTTCACAAAAAGCATAACAATTATGAATATGTAATGTATTACCCATATTCCATATTTTTCCCTACACCCGTTCACCACCTCTCATATTTTTAACCTTTTCAGATCAGCCGAAAACCCATTTTAGATGGTCATTAGAGTTTCCGGAGTCGCAGGTGGATGAATTTTATATCTCCACAATCACCTGGAAATTACATTCAAAATAACACATACATGTAATTAGTACGACTTACGGTTGCTGGAAAAAAGGCCTAAATGAAGATAGTACTTTTAAATTAATTGCCAGCCTGTAACCAAAGCTTGTATTATTCTCTTTGTGTTTGCAGCTTTCTCTTAGAAGTTGGTTGTCTCAGTTTTCACACCTTTTGGTCATTATCTAAGCAAGGGGAACTTGTCCTGAAGTCACTGCCTTCAGAGCCAGCAAGTCTGGGAACACTGAGCTTTCCACAGTTTTACCTGGATGCTTTATTGCATTTATAACTAGCTGGGGGATGTAAAATCCAGACCTGCAGTTGGGGACTGCCTTGTGAAGTGTCCCAAAGCAAGCAAACAGATTTGTCTCTAGCTTACAGAAGGTTTTCCATGGAAAACAAAAGGGGCTTTTCTTTTCAAATCTTAGCAGGGTTACATTTTTCACATTTAAACGTCAGACATAGATGCAAAGTCATTTTTGTGTCATTCTTTAAAAATCTGGTTATCCATCAGAAATGGACCTTTGATTTTTCTTCTTGCTTTGTGAATTAAAATGCTGCTTTTCCTTGGGTAGTGACAGGTAGGACTTTTTCACATGGCCCTTCAGTTTTCATTTGCAATCACACATGCAAAGCCGTTTTTGGTGTTAGTGTTGAACAATCCTGCTTTTCATGTGAACGGGACCTTCAGTTTGGGGCCTTTGAATGCACCCCACATTCCCGCTTTGTACTTCCAGGACTCTTTGTTGGGGAAGTACAGGGGGAGGTCACTCGAAGTAATCGAAGGACAAGACCTGGGCTCCTCTGCACAATTCAATTGCCTATACATCTTAGAAGAAGTGTACAGTTGTATAGTGTATAAGATCAATTTACTTAAAACATGGGTACATATGTAAGACAAAGTAGGTGAATCCATAGGTCTTATACAATTGAATTCGTGTGATTACATAGCAATAATTGAGAACAAACATTATTCAAGAAACAGCACACATAGGAGAACGTGTCAGGGCCAGTTAGGAAGGTGGCCAATCCTGCAAGGGTTAACAAAAGAGAGATGTTTCACAAAACATAAAACAATTCAAGTTTTCAAGTATTCATTAAACCAAATATCTCAATAGGGACAATTTCCTGACTATGGTGAAAGAAGGTATCTCTGTGTGTCGCCTCCTATTGATTACAGTGCATTTTGGGCATAGATGAGAACTTCATCAGGTAAGAGATATCTGTGATTTAGATGACTTTTCCTAAAAAATGAAGGTGAATACTGCATGAGTATTTTTTTTAGTTCAACAGAAAGCAATGCTAATTCACATATTCAGATGACATGAATATCCTGTAAAGACATGGTGCTCAGTAACGGTTTTGTCAGCTTGGACAATCTGAAACACCCATCAGTAGCTGTCAGCACTGCCACAACATTATAAAAGGTGAGTCCTCCTCACTTTCTAATGAGATATTGGGTCTGAGTTGGAATACGTGGTCACCACATGGAACCCAGAGCTTTTATCTGGAGTGACCGATCCCATGGGTGACCGCCTAATTGTACCATCTTTTCTACATCAGTGATAGTTTCTATTATCTGTCTTCAGACATGGTGAGACTCCATGTGAAGTACCACCCGTTATCGAGCCAATCCAGTTAGTGAATCTTGAGTACAGGATATTCATGTAATCTAAATATGTGAAGCAGCATTGCTTTCTATTGAACAAAAAAAATATTCATGCAGTATTCACCTTCATTTTTGAGGAAAAGTCATCTAAATCACAGATATCCCTTACCTGATGAAAGGATAATCGATGCCCGAAACGTGTCGTAATCAATAGGAGGCGACACACAGAGATACCTTCTCTCACCCTTGTCAGGAAATTGTCCCTATTAAGATATCTGGTTTAATGAATAGTTGCAAACTTGAATTGTTTTATGTTTTGTGAAACATCTCTCTTTTTTAAACCCTTACAGGATTGGCCACCTACCTAAACTGGCCCTGGCACATTCTCCTAGGTGTGTTGTTTCTTGAATAATGCTTGTTCTCAATTATCACATGAATTCAATTACTTTGAGGGACCTCCCCCTGTACTCTAACATAATCTTGTAGCCAAGATCCGACCGGGAGCACCAGAAATACTCCTTGACCGTCTTGAATAATCATCTGACTATTCATTCTCGAGATTCAACAATTTATTGAGTGCACCTCTACACACACTTTTCTTTGTTGGGGAAGAGCAGGGCAAAGTGGGGTTTCATTAGGCGTAATTTCCTTCATTAGAGAGTGGGCACTCCAGTTTCCCTTCCTCTCTGGGTTGGGGGGGGTATGGCACAACACCCGCTTTCCTTCCTTCATTAGGGAGTGGGCACTCCAGCTCCCTCTTCTCTCTTTGGGTTGGAAGGTGTGGTACAGCACCCCTATTGCTTCCTTTTTTACGGGGTCTCTGGGGTTCTCACCGGACTCCCCTCCCACCTCCAGGCTGGAATTTAAGGAGGTTAGTTCTCTAATAATAGAAAGAAAAAGAGGTTCAGTAGTTTTTACACACATATTTCCCCATAAGGTTTACATAGAATATACAACAACATACAATTATGAAATAACATTTTCACCATTTCACAAAACAGATTTTATTTATTGTCTTCATTTGTACAAAAATACCAAGTAAATAACTCCCCATTATATATGTATGTCGTAGTTTCCATCCGATTTTTCATCCTTTCTTCTCATTCTTAAGATGGTTCCTCTGCTTGACTATCATTTGGCTCAACAATCAGTCGTAAATCGTGTCCGGGATGACAGCTTTTCAACTGATTGATGTGGACCCATTTTTCTTCTATCTGTTCTCCTTTTGGGATGCAGATCTTGTAAGCAACAGGTGATATTGTATCTATAATGTCAAAGGCACCACCCAAGATGGGAGGAATGTCCACTCCTTCGCCTGATTGCATTGAAAATTGTACAGGTAAACCTTGTCACCTACTACATGATGATATGATATGATATGATATGGCATTTGTAATGCGCCTATACAAAAGTGTTGCAAGGCGCGATGAGGCAAGGCAGGGGGAACAGAAGGAGGAGAGAGACAATGATTTTACTAGGCCAAATGACATTGAGAATGCGCAAGTGCAGGGGATGGGGGAGTTCCAGGGGAAAGGGGAAAGGGGCAGTGCTGTACATGGGATCAAAACAATAAAAAGAAGTGCGGCCAGCAGTTGGCAGGTGCAAGAGTAAGTGCAGACTGCAAGTGTCCAAAAGTGCAGGTAGGGGGACTGTAGGGTTACAGATACAGACCCAAGCGCAAGGGTTGCTGGGAGGCAGTGCAGGTGTGCAACTGGGTAGGCAGGGACCTGGGCCCGAACCAGAGGGTGGCCAGGTGACTAGTGCAGTATCAGATAGGAAATCAGAAGGGGAGAGGAAGAGAGAAGGCAGAAACAAAGATGAAGGACTTGAGTTGCTTCCAGAACCGGAGATGGTTCTCCTCAAGTCTGAGACAGACATGGAAGCTGTCCCAGAGGGGGGCCCCAGCCAAAAAAAGAGATCTACCGCCAACTCGTTGCTTGGAGAAGCGAATTATCCTGAGGGAGTTGGAGTTGGAGGAGTGAAGAGCTCCAGTAGGAAGGTATTCGCAAAGAGAGAGTCAGAGGGATTGAGGACCCAGGCCCCAGAAGGCCTTGTGGACAATGCAGAGGGTCTTGAACTTAATCCTTGCAGTCACTGGGAGCCAATGCAGAGATTTTCAGTGCTGGAGAGATACAATCCCTGGGCTTAAGGCCAAGGACAAGTCTCGCAGTCCTGTTCTGGATGAGTTGCAGAGGTCGGAGAGTAGAAGCAGGCAGATTTAGAAAGAGGCTGTTGCAGTAGTCCAGCCCAGAGAGAACCTGAGCTCTAGAAACAGCTCCATTTTGTATCCAGTCTGCTTTCTACTGCTATTGCTACAGAGTGTAGGAGGACCTACAAATACTGCTGGGAGCCGCGGGGCTTGTAGCTGAGGTTGGTGTCTTTGCAGTCCTTGTCAGGACGGCAGGACTGCCTAGACATGTTACAACCCACGACTTTACATGATTCCCCAGCAATAATGGAACTTACACAAACGGAAGGGGAAACTGACAAACGCTGCCTCAGAAGTTCAAAGACACCTCTATCCGCTGCTTTAGAGGCCCAGCGAGCTGCGAGAAAACGGCTTCTATCTGCACCTCCAAGCCTCGATCGCCGTGGTGGGGAAACTCTGCCATCAGCTGCCATGTACGGGCGAAGCGGGCGTGGGACTGCTGGGCGAGTGAGAACCCGCCACCCCGGGCTCGAAGGGAGGAGCCAGGGTGGGCGTAGCAGGGCCGCTGCTGGCATGGGTGTGTTGCCGCTCCCGACTCGGGGGTACTGTGTGACCACGAGTCGAGAAGCGGCGAGGGCGTCCCACAGAGAATCGGCGACTGCCCGTCAGGCTGGGTCCAGAAGGAAGTGGTTCGGAATCCAGAACGGTTAGATGAAAATTGTGGGCCTCTCAAGGAAGGCGTAGCGCCACTCAAAGCATTCCAGGGGAGGAGTCAAGAGGGCTCAAAACCTCTCTCAAGCACACGGATGCCAGGGCGAATAAACTCAGCCCACAGGCATTTGAAGAAATATAAGAAGCCTCAAATGTCGTCAATTGAAAAGTTCTTTCAAAAGTCAGCGCTACGTATTCCTGTAAACTACGTGACAAATAATCTTGGAAAAAGAAGTCATGACCATCTGGATGAACTCTCGGACGCAGAGATCCTTGAAGCCTTAAAGGAACCAACTCCAGCATCAAAAGTGAGGAAAACGGGGCCAGCCGCAGGGGCAAACAACCAGATGCAGATAAAACGGCTGGCCACCTGTTGTCCGAGATGGAACCTCGAGCATCACAACAAGAGCCAAATAACAAAAATAAAACTCAGCTAAAGGAGTGTTCAACCCCCTCTCATGAAGGGTCAGGAAAGACAAAAATGAATAACCACACAAACCCAAATAATTGGCCTCTGTGCAACACCATGCCACCTGAACCTAATAAGGACAGCCTCCCGCAGAACCCATCAGAAGAAGATGGTGGGGGTTCTGGCATTATAAGCGAGGAAAACTGGGCTGCAAAGAAGTACATAGTGGCTGGGAAACAAATTACTATTGAATATGACAAACCAAGGGGGGAGCCCCCGAAGCGGAGCGAAATTGAAACATCACAACGACAAAGAGAGGACAAACCAGAAGAGGAAGAGGAACCTCCATTGTCTCGGGACGATAGCTCAGGGGCAACGCGCTCGCCTTAGAAGCAAGACGACACAGAGCAACACAGGTTCGATCCCCGGGTCCGCGCTTAGAAACCTCTGGGTATTAAGCGCATTATAAATAACCAATCATATCAAATCATTGAAACCATGCAAAAGTCTACCAGCTATACCTAAACCTTACTCACCGACAAGGGCAAATACACAGGAAGCTTTTTTAAATTTATCGAATAGGTACCAGAGCTATGGTGACCAACGGCTAATGACGCCTAAAGACACTCCAACAAAAAAACCTGATATGACCATGGTAATGTCAGCACTCACGATTGCTCTGCACCCCTTCTGCAAACTTTATGAAACCATCAATGAGACTCATGAGATCAGGCGACACTAATAGCAATGATGCATACAAAACTTATATTTCTAGAAGGATACATAAGCGCTGCAGAACAAAATAAACAAAGAACGGTCAAAGATAGATCTTTGATTGAACCCGCAGGGGGTGCTGAGGATAGCCTAACCAGAACCATCAAAGGCAATAGAGAAAATAAACTGCAAAAAACGGGGCGAATGGCCCAGTCAACACAAACAGAATGCACACAGCAAAAATCTGTAGTGAGTGAAGACCAAACCGGCAGTAATTTTATCATTTTCAACTCCAATACGAGCAAGGAGGCAGGCAAAGCCAAGTTACCGGAGTTCTTTTTCAAAACAGGGATGCCATTTAGCGCCGGCACTGTTTACGGCATTTATAGGAGATTACAAAGAATCAATGGAAACGGTCAGGGCTTTCCCGCCAAAGGTTGGGACTACACAAGTCCCCAGAATCCTTTACGCGGATGACATTACCTTGATGGATCAGACCCCGATAGGCCTCAAACGCCAAATGAATAACCTGGCAAAAACAAACTTCTAAATAACATCGAAAAAATGAAAATAGTGATTTTGGGCAAAAAGAACAAATGTGAAACAACATCATCATGGCTCTTGGAAAGTACGCAGGTAGAAGTGGTCCCAAAATTCAAATGCCTGGGGGTCATGCTGGATAACACCAAACAGGAAATAAGCATGCAAAATTTAATCTGGTCAAAGGTCCGCACAATGACCACACAAGCAAGAATGTTGGACAACAAGTTTGGGCATTTCTCGCTGTTGCCAGTACTGAAATATTACAAGGAAAAGGTCATCCCTTGTCTAACATATGGTGTTGAGACTATGCCCATGCTGTCGGAAAAATTTTGTCCCAAAATCAAAGCTTTCTTCTGGAGATCTCTGCTTTCAGTTCCAAAATCCACTTCACTACCGTCAATAAGAAAAGAACTGGGGCTGATTTCATTAAAAGCCGTAGTGGAAAATAACACCTTATCCTTATAGAGAAAAATCCTCTTACCAGAATCACCAACTCTATACAATCTGATGGTGACGGAAATCAAAGCAGGGAGCTCAAAAACACTGGCAACATGGGTGGAGAAAAAGAAGGTCCAACTAACTTCAATTAGCCTGCTCGCAAGAGGACTTGTTGACAAATCCTCTCAGAATAAAGAGGAAACTGGAGGAACTGGATTGGATTGCTACTTTAGAGATGACAGAAAAGAACAAACTTTTAAACCACCTACCGCCTCTACAGCGAAAATATAACGATCCGGCCGAAATCTACAAAAAAATTCCCAGCAGACCACTGAGACAGCTCTTTATGAAAACAAGGCTAAATTTGTTGCCTACAAATGAAATTGTGTTCATCAGAGGCAAAAGTACATCAAGCTCCTGCAGACTTTGCAAAGAGGCGAAGACGGTAGAAACGGTTTGACATCTAATAACCTCCTGCCCTGTGTTGAGAACGCTGAGGAAGGCTTACCTGTCAATTGTCTTGGAGGACTCAACCTTATGGGAAGAGGAGACTTGGTGGCCACGGTTAATCAGTGGTTAGAAAACCTCCTGGGCAATTGCTTCGGCAAAGATTTTGCAGCACGCCTTTATCTTGATAGAACAAAGCAAAGTAGAAGAAGAGAAATGAAAGAAAAAGATAAAAGATTTAAAAAATAATAATAATTGAAGAAAGAGAGAAAAGCTAACCAAGTTTCCTCTTCGCTGCTTTCATTAAGAAAAGGAGAAATAGGCTGGGACAATTTTGTTAAAACCAAATAGTTTTTGGTAAACACAAAAAGAAAAATTGTGATCTTCTGGTGTAAGGAGAGGAAAGGAAGAATACCTCTGAGGTGGTGCAGTTGGTAGTTTGACTTCTTAGGGACGTCAGATATGTGAGGAGAAAAGGAGAGTGTGGAGCTGAAGATGACCCTGAGGTTCTTAGCCTCAGAGGTGGGAGCAGGAAAGAGGTGCACGGGAGGCCGGTCAGAGAGTGACAAGAAAGGAGGTTGCAGTTGTGCTGATGAGGAGAATCTCTGTCTTACTGGCATTAAGGCAGAGATTGTTGGCAGCACACCACTCCTGTATAGCAGGCAGACAGTCAGAGATGAGAGAAGGAGAAGAGGTGACAGAGGGGAGCCTGAAAACGAGCTGAGTGTCATCCACATAGCAGTGAAAGTTGGAGCGGAGAGCAGAAATGCAGTGGGCATGAGGTGCCAGGTATTGGTTGAACAACCAGGGAGAGAGGTTAGACCCCTGGGGGACACCACAGGTAGAGAGTGAGATAGAGGAAAGGAAGGACCCAAGTTGGACCTGGGAGGGTCGATCAGAGAGGAACAAGGTCAGCCATGCCAGGGCCTGATTGATGATACCAAGGTCATCATGGAGATGATTGAGCAGGATGGCATGGTTGACCGTGTCAAAGGCAGAAGAGAGACTGAGTAAGATGAGGACAAAGGGGAGATTAGAATCAAGGTAAGAGAGCAAATCTTCATGGATGTTCAGGAGAGCAGTTTCCATGCTTCTGGCTGCTCTGAAGCCAGACTGATCGTCATGGAGACAACCAACAGATTCAGTGTGAAGATTAAACTGGGAGATGGGCAGCTTTTCCAGGAATTTGCCCAGGAAAGGTGTGATGGAGATCGGGCGATAGTTAGCCATGCAGGAGGGGTCGGCTGAGGGTTTCTTTAGAAGAGGGTGCACAAGAGAGTGCTTCAAGAGGAAGCAAAGGCTCCAGTGGCATAGAAGTGGTTGCAGATGTCAGCCAGGGCAGAAGCAAGGATGTCAATGTGGTCCCTGATGGTTTTGGAAGAACAGGGAAAAACCTGTTTTAATGATACTTTCATAGATCAGACTTGTCTAGAAACCTTGTTAGGGGAGAACAGAGGAAAGGAAGAGAAATAGGGAGGAGAGGTGGCCACAGAGGGGCTGGAGGTAGAGGAGAGGGTAGAAGGAATAGGAGGAGAGGACAAGAGGGTGGACAGGATGTCCTGGGTTTGGAAATGAGAAGCCAGGGTCGTGTAGAGGGCCTGGGAGGAGACATGAGAGATAGAGACTGCAGCAGGTTTGGCCAGCTCTGGTTTGTGGACATTTTACCCACTTCATGAACAAGCATGTCACAGTCAACATGTATTTGTTTCCTCTAGAAGACCGAATCACTGGCCCGATGAAATCGACTTGCAAATCTGACCAAGGCAGTGTCATTCCCTTTTTTGTAGGGAAGCTCTGTGTGTGAAGGAACTGGGTTGAAATTGAGCACACACAAGACACCCCTTTAGGTAAATGTCGAGGTCTTGGCCCATGTTTGGCCATTAGGCAACCTCACGCAAGATTTTCAATGTCATATAAAATCGCCTATGACCAGCAGTGGCCGCGTCATGGGCGTGGTTCAACATCAGGCTTCGAAATGTAGGTAGGTACCACCTACTGGTCACAGCCAAATAGGGTTTTCCTTACCATCGAACTTTCTTGGATCCGGAACATATTGGAAAACTTCATCAACACCCATAGATCCTCTTTAGCGGTATATTCTGACTCTGTTAATGGAAATTTCACAGGGTCTTCAATGTGTCTATAACATTTCCCAACAATCGGGTCCTCTTTCTGTGCAGTGATCAGATTTGCAAATGGGGTATATTGACTCCAATGGGCTGACAAATGTTTGCTGTTAGCACAAATCTGTGACCTGGTGACACCTGAAATTTGGATTTCACCCAGCAAGGATTTCGTTTCTATGAAATCCCTCTGCAGAGCTCTGGTTTTAGCCAGCTGGTCAGTCATGTCATTCCCAATGTTATCTGGCCCATCTATCTTGGAATGACCTCTTATCTTCTTCCAATATATGGTCATCTCATTGGAGGTCACCAGATCGTCAATTAACTGGATCAGTTTGCCATGCTTTAGGTGTTTATTGTTAGCGCAAAGCATGCCTCTATTCTTCCAGTTAATCAGGTGCTCCACAAACCCATTCCTAACATAATCAGAGTCACTGATTATGACCAGTTTATTGAGTTGGTGGTGCACTGCAGTGAGGATGGCTTGATAAACGGCCATCAACTCTGCAACCTGACTTCTTTGGAGTCCTATTTGATAACCAGTAGAGGGTTCCGGGGTATGATTCAATCAGGCATTCCCAATGCCAGCCACCAGAAGCTGTGGGTATCCCCTAATGTTAAATGTTAATGTTAAAGGATATTTGTAACGCGCAATATCACCACCAGAGTGGTCCCCTGGTCCCCTGGCGCTCTGGTGACTCTGAAACACGAAGGTGGGTGGGTTAGTGTGAATAAGTAGGAAAAGTGCAAGAGAGCAGTGATGTGCTGTTGGCAGCCTCAACACGATTAACACTGTTCGCCGGGCTTGGGTGTTTTCTGGTCGGTAGACGTTGTGTGCTGTTGTGCGAGTCTATGTGAGGTTTTCTTTGTTATTGCGGTGTAGTGAAGTTTGTGCGGTTTGCTGTTGTATAGGGTTGTGGTTGTGTCTAGTTAGAGTTTGAGAGGTGTAGGCCGAAAGGTGTAGGGTGAAATTGTAAGTGGATTGGTTATTGGCATCGATGTCTATAAGCAATGTGCTGAAATTCCATGTTTTTCTAGGTGTGGTGCCGAACATCACTGAATTTTTATCTAGCTCCGGCACCAGCCAATATTCACTATCCCTTCCATAAATGACGCTAACCAATGTTAACAACTGTGCTTAAATTCGGCCCCTGCCGACCATTGGGACCTGTCTAAGTGTGCGGCTAGCTGGTATTCATGATTCCCTCCTAATCTGGCCTCGGTAGCATTCCCAATGCAGTGCCGACGTGGCTTTGCTCAACAACCGCTACTCTATCCAGATGTGTCAATGGTCGGCATTCACAATCCTACCCAGTTGTTCACGCAGGCTATTGCTCACAGCCCTGTCATCCAAGCGAGGTACATGCCAACACTCATAGCTACTTCTAGGCATGGCATCTGCCATCATTCATCAACCTTGTGTGGGAAAGTTAAGTACGTCTCTGTGTTGTTGTTGGAAATTAGACTTTCGTTCGCATGACAGTTTTCTTGAGCACAATAATGCAAGTCTGCCAACCCTTGCACTAGGGCACTCCTCTTATTTTGGCCATATCCAACCTCCACAGGAAAGCCTTGCATGGACAGAATCTAGGAAGTAATTGTGGAGTTACTAACTTTCCCCACCCGGATTCTGTAACTTTGTAGATATTACAAGGGTTGGTGACGAGTCTCGACAATGCTTTGCTCCCCCGGATGAATGGGTAGTAATTTTTTAATGGCCATACCATTGCCAGGAGTGTCTTCTTGCAGTCATTGAATTTTTCCTCCACAGAGGACAAAGTCTTGCTCGTGTATGAGATAATTGTATTGACCTTGTTGTGGTTTTGATACAATACCGCTGTTAGGCAAGTATCTGAGAATAACTCTTTGTTCTTTATCGGGTAAGCCAAAGAAGGAGCCTTGGAAAGGTTACTTTTCAGTTGTTTAACTGCCTCGGATTGTTCTGGACCCCACTCCGGCCTTTAATAAATTGACCAAGGGTCGAGTAACCTCTGTGTAGTTTTCAATCATCTTTCAACTATAATTAGTGAGTCCAATAAGGCTTCTTAATTCTCTTACAGTGGGAGAGTCTTTTCATTTCAATAAGGCTTCCACCTTCTTCACCTAGGGATTAAGACCCTTCAGGGGTGTTCTCGTGCCCTAAGAAGTTCTGATCTTACACCACTCTGGCTTCTGAAAATACAGTTTTGCTTCGGCTTTCTGCAACGGGGTTAGAACTTATCATATTTCTGCTATATGTTCCTCCACCACTGAGTTCTTGATCAAAACATCATCCACACAGGCCAGGTTTCCCCTTTCACCCAAATCGAATGGTGTCATGTTCTAGGTATTGTTGTTGGAGATGAGAATTCAGATTTATATAGGCGCCCTAATGTTTGAGGTTGCGTCCTTGCTTAATTTTTAGGGGAGAATAAATTGTCCCACCTGTCCTGGGATAGTAACCTCTTCTCACACTTTTCAATTTCAACGGCATAAGGCAGCAATTGAGCTGACCGGAAATGCTTTTTTCAATGTTGTCAAAGCCCATGGGATTACCCCCCATTCGGGACCAGACTTTATGATTAATTAGGTCCAGAATGATTGCAAATCGGTTGAGAATGTCACTTCCCAGATAAAAGGTGAAAGGGACATCTCTCATGACCCAATAATTATGGTCTATGATTTTGCAACCAATGGACATTTTTAGCATACACCTGATAGGCAGGCGATGTTTGGAATTTGAGGTTTCCATACCTACTTCCCATTTGTCAATCAATCTAAATGTGGGAATGGTCTAATCTTTTGGGAGTTTCCTGAATATTTCTCTGTTGATGAAGCTCCTTCCATTATCCAGGCATTCTCTGGCGAGCACCGACTCATCCCCTTCATTTAACTGAATAGGGAAAATTAACCGCTCGCCCTTTTTCTGAATTTCTGTCAGACTTTGAGTGGGTTCTTCCTTGTCTGGTTTCACGGGACTCAATGTTTCTTCTGATTTTGGACTGGCGTAAAAGTTTAAAGTGTTCCCTTCCAGTGTGGATTGCCAATTAATACTGGGAGGAAGGTTTATTTTCAAGAATGGAGAAAGGTTCCAATCCCCAGTTTGTTCTCTTATAGAGGTGACAGTGATGTCTGGGACTTGGTTATTCTTGAAATGGAACTCTACATTCTCAAAGTGTTGATCAATTATGTGACAGGTACCATTCATGCTTACATAATTAGTACTCATTTTTAATTTTATAGGTCGTTAGTCTGAGTCCAGAGGACTTTGTTTACACAGTCTATCAAAGGTGATAACATCCTCAGGAGATCGTTCCCCAGTGAACAAGGTGTGCCCTCTGGTGTCACAACTATCAATGAATGTTTCAGCCAATGCCGTCCAATTTTAATTTCCAGATCTGCAGTCCCTTCGACGGAAATATAATTCCTGTTGAAATTTTGGAGTTGTCTGGAAAGTGATGTCTGGGAAGTGGTGTGGTCGAATTTCTTGGCCCTCCCCATCCTACGTTTAGTTGGTCAAAGGCCTTTTGGACGGGAGGGTGGCTTGGGATCAAGTACCCACCAGAGCTGATCATTCACACTGACCCTGCACCTTGACTGGTGCATAAAATCTGCCGTTTTTCTTCTCCAATGTGCAAAGAAAATGTGAGTTATTTGACAGCCCAGTGGTAATTTAATTAATATTGAACTCTGACACATTGTGAAGCTTGAAAATTTTGTGTATTGGAATGGCATTTGTTGGCAAATTCTCTTTTTCACCGGTTTATTGGCTGTCCACCTTTGCCTGGTGACAGTTCTCAGAACCTGTTTTGAGAAAGGACACTGCATCCGTTTCCATTTTGATGGTTCACTTGTTTGGGGATGAAAAGTTTCTGGTTCTGAGTTGGTCTCCAGACTTACCCTGCCCCACTCAGGGTATTTTGGGACCCATTTCTATTTGGGAGGGATCCCCACATTTTTGAAAGAGAAGGTCTGCTTACAAGAATCCTCCAGGGATTCTTCTCTCTTAAAGTTAATAATCCGGAGTTCCTCCACAAAGTGGGTTCTTATCTGACCTCTACAAATTACCCTTTTCTTTTATCGTTCTATCATTTCAGGGGTAGAAGAGACTCTTTCTGGCTCAGAGGTTTTTAGGGGTTCTGTTTGGGTGGGAAAGGAAGCTTCTTCTAGGGCTTGGCATCTCCCCTCTACCCGGGCCCCCTCCACAGGAACCTCTGGTTTGTTGGAGGTTTCCTCCCATCATTTCCCCCCTGGGACATCAGATCTGGGTGTTGGGGAATTCTAGGAATCAGGGTTATGTTTAGAGTTGGGCTGAACCCTCAGAATGTGCCCCAGATCATCGGTCACTTGCTGGACCTTTTGCTCCAGTTGCAAGATCTTGTCTGGGTGGTAGGCAGGTCTCAAGTCATACCTCTGCTGCTCCCGAAAGGGGTAACTGTTCCTTCTCCCAAAATAGCTTGGGTACTGGACATTTTCCCAATAATTTTCTGTCCTGAATCTCCCTTCACTGGGTTCAGGGATCTATTGTCCTGGAATCGCGGAGAGAGAGGAGGATTGTTTTGGAAGTTCTGGTTTGCGGAATATCTGGGAAAAAAGTTTAGATTGGGAGGTGGAGTGATACTTCTCTCCTGAGGGAAGTGTAGAGGGAAGATTCCCGGGGCAGTATTTACCTGATTGCTCCCCCTTGGGCCAGGGGAGTTTATACATAATCCAGGATTGTTTTGGTATTCTTGTACCTAGGGCTTATATAGGTGGCAAGGTCAGAGGGATCATTATGCTGATCCCCTGCCTGACTACCATTTTGATTGGGTTGGGATGGGGGGGTCCCTTCTGACTTCCATTTTGCTTTCTGGCAGGAGTGTTACTTTTAGGCCCCCCATCTTCAGATCCAATGGAGGGGGAGGTTTTACCTCTGCCGACTTCACAGCAGCAGCAGCAGGGGTGTTAGATGGTTTAGGGATTTTGAGGTTGTGTTTGCTCTAATCAGGCTTCTGCACCTCGTAGATCCTGGTGGCCTGTTCGATTATACAATTCAAGGTACTATGTTCAGGAAAATCACACACCAACGGAGTCATTATGTATTTGGGGAGTACATGGAAATATGTAGTTATGAAATCACTGCTATTGGTGTTCACCCACCAGGAAGTCTGATAAAATGCACCCTTTAGATCCTGCACAAACTCCCTAGGCGCATGGTCTTCCCCACATTGCAAATTATATGCAGACATACAGGCCTCTTGTGGGTTCCTTGAAGAAACTGGAGTACTCAGGTGAGAAAGTCCATTTTCCAAATGCTATATAATTCACATCATTCTTGATATGGAATGATGCCATTATCTGCTCATAGATGTCCAAGTGCTCCCATACTGAATACTTGCCATTCTTGTGTTATGGGGTCAGGAAGCTCTTTATAGCCTTGATCTGTCTGATTGGGTCTTTGACAAAACCCTTTCTTTGTTTCCCTGTATTTTTCTTCTTCTGCACCGGAGTCCATTCACCTTCTGGCTCACAGCTGCCACTGGTATTCCCTTCCCTGTCTTCTAGGCACTCTCTATCTCTATGAGATTGGGACGATCTCCCAGAACCACAGGGTTTGGACTCCTCTCGCCGGGACCATGTTGAACTCTCAGGGTCACGCTCCCTGGTTTTCCTTTCAAGCCTACGATAGAACCCAGTCTCCTCATCCCTTCAACCATGCAGTCTGGGGAATGCCTCCCCTTACCCTGAATATACAGAGGTTTGTAGAATGCCCTTTCTAGGCTGAGGATCTGGCCTTTCCTCTTCAGCAAAGCGGGCAAGGGACTCTGTTTGTAGTTGTATCTTTAGCCAGTGTTACACCCTGACCTTCTCCTCATAAGAGTTCTCATGGTCTGAAGTACTTGCAGTATTATTCCTTACTTTCCAGGACACACTGATCCGGCCACTTTCAATTCTGTGTGGTATAGATGAATATTCATCCTAATCAGACAAGGACTGGCCTTTTGGATCAGTCAGGCTAAACCTGTTTAAGTCCAACTGCCTCATGTTCCCCTGTTCTTTGTCGGTGGCATACATGAGGTCAGTTCACATTTGTACCTGGGAGGTTGTAAATGATGGGCTTGAGGCACCTGATGGAATGGGAATCTCAACTTGATCAGTGGGCCTGGTCCCATATTCTGATTGGTGAGAGTACCTCAGTTCCTGTTTGTAACTCGCAATTGCGTTTGTGAAACTCCCACACCTGCTTCTCTCCATCCTGATTTCCTGTTTGTATTGAGAGAGCTAGCTTTTTAATTCTGACAGTAAGGCTTGATTCATCTCATGCACCCTGCTCTGAGCTATGATCTGATCCTTTGTTTGCTGCACCTCATGCTGAAGTGATTCATTCTCCCTCTGTGAGCCTTGTATGCTGCATGCATATTCAAGGTGCTTTTCCTTCAGGAGACTAATCTCTTTCTCTTGCTCATCCCTACCATTCGCTGCCTCTGATAGTTCAGCTTCTATCTGTCTCGCATGCCTTTCTAGCTCAATATTTTTTCTCTAATTCTAGTCAGTCCCTGAGAACCTGACTTTTCCTTTTCTACCTCCATTTTGAACTGATTTATCCTCTGTAATAGGGCACTGATATCCTGATTCAATAGGTCTTTTTACTGAATCAGCTGCATCCTCTGTTGTTTCAGAGTACTTATAGCTTGGTGAATGTCATCAAACTCCTTTTGGGAGTCGTTTCTTTAATGATAAACTGACTATTTTCCCTTTCCACAGTCTTGATTTGCTGCTTGAGGGCCACAATGTCGTCAAACAGCCCTCTATGATAAATAATCTGATCATTAAACTTATGTTGCAGTGTTCTCAGATTTTCCACACACTCTTTATGTGCATTTTGCAATGCAGAAAACTGTGTTGCACACTTCTGTGCTGCTGGGTTTGTAACTCATTTTTGAGTTGCTCAATGAGATCCTGGGCCTGTGACAGGTCTCCAGCCTGATTTGTCCTACTAGCCTCACTATTTTGCCAACGCTCTTCCACTAACAACAAATGAAAATACAACTAAGCAGTTAGCTGAGCCATTTGTATATGTTCATCACAAGCAGTTGTGGTCATATAAAATGCCTCAAGTGCTTAGTGCAATATTACACCTTCAAGCCAAATATCACTGCTTACTGAGGTAACTTCCCACACAATTCTGGTTTGCCAGCTTCCAGCATCACCCTCAACTCATTCTCCTCTAAGAAATAGTTTAGCTAGGAGATGCTCCCGGCTTCACCCATTTGTACAGTAGTCATTTTCACAATGGCTTTTTGCACCGTAGTAAAAGTTTCTTTATGCAAGGGCAACAATCAACCTGTTCCTGCTTGATTTCCTTCCACAAATAAATTCTTACAAAATCTTACTTTTTCACCTAAACACCTCCCTGGAACTCAGGGGTCAAGTCCTCAAGGAACTTGAACAAAACAAAGATGACTTTCCCTCTACCTTACTGTAATTGCATCAAAATGAAAAGTCTGTTCCAATGCACTTTGTTACGAGTCGGAAATAGCTATCTAAATTCATGCCACAAGCTCCCAATTTGTAACAGTTTATTGAAAGAACACCCTCAACACGGGGAGTTCCTTCCCTCCCCACTCAAGGCGCCATGCAACAAACTGTTTAACTAATTATTTTATTCAGCCCTACTTCACACACATATCAAGCCCCTTGGATCCTCGCCCCCTGAGCTAACAATGAGGCAGGAACCAGGCCGGTGTACCATAAATATATTTGTATTTATTCAAATTAAAAGTAATAGAAATAACACTAAACTACACACACCACCTTCTTTGTGGCTCACCATTAACTTCTTGTTACCCAAATCAATCACACAAATTAGTTTAAAAAAACACAAACACAATTCTTTACGTTCTACAAATTTCACTTCAAGAAATAATTAAACTGATCAATATCCAAAGCAATTATAAATGTAGTGTTGTCCAATTTTGATTGTCCTGCAGGTTTAAAAATTTAGCAGTAGAGTTTCAAGATTGGTCTAAATACATGTGGCAATTATGATTTCACCCACATGTTTGGTTTAAAATAAAGACATGGTGATTTAGCAGTTTGTTTTTCAGACCCCCCTTTAATATGTTCTGGGTTGAGGAAGTCTGACAGAAAAATTTGAATGATTTGGGAATTGTGGATTTTAAAAAACACCCACCACTGAAAGGCCTCTGCTGGGGAAGCTGGATGGTAAAAATTGGGATGAGTTGAGAATTTAGGATTTTCACCTCCCCCCCCTTTAAAGTCCTATGTTCGTGGAAAGTTGGACAAAAAGATTGGACTGATTTAAGAACAAAGACACCCCTCTTCCTTAAAGAGGTCAGGGTCAATGGGACAAAAAGGATTACCCAATTCAATTATGGGCTATAGCTTTTCAGCGCACACTGGGAAGTGAGCTTTGTGAATTTTGAATTTTAACAAAATTACCCATGTGGTGTTCTGCCAAATGGGAATTAATGAAATGTATATTTTAATTAATTAGGCTAAGGATCTACACAGTCCCCCCACTATAAAGGGAAAGGATTTAAGGCAAGCAGATTCCCCCTCCTTTAGTTTCCCAGGGTGCAGTTCTACTTACATAGAAAGCCTCTGTTTAAAGTTCAGGAAAGAGAGCTTCATTTCAGGACACTCTGGGGTCTGGTCACTCCACTCTCAAAGAATGCCTCCCGCTCTCCACCATAGGACCCAGTCAGCTTTGAAGCCTTCCTAGAAATATACAGCTCCACCTAGATGCACTCTCGGCAATCTCCTCTGGTGTTTCCTTACAGCTGTCAGATGGTAAGTTTTAGCAGCCCTCCTGATGGTAAATTTCACCAGCTCTCACCCCTCTTCCTAGTGGTGTTCCCCCTACATAGCAGCGAGGACACCACCAATTTTACATTCTTGGGGAAGTACTCTGCAATAGTTCCTGCAACTAGGATTGGCCAGTTACCCTTCTCTCTCCTCCCAAATCCAGCCTCCCTCTCAGGATTAGTTTAGGGGTCTGGAGCACCATTTTGCAATTCCCATCTGTAATCGCCATTTGTTCTCCTTTCAAATGTTTGGCAAAAACTAGTTATGTATCAAAATCTTTGTGATTTACTAGTAACTGCCATAATATATATATATTCCTTTTCAGCTAATTGTGGGCATTTAATCAAACAACAACCGGGTCTGCACCATGTTGCACGACAGGTTGTCATTTTTCTGCCATTTTCACAAAAAGCATAACAATTATGAATATGTAATTTATTACCTATATTCCCAATGTTTCTTCCACCCAGTCACCAACTCTCATATTTAGAACCTTTTCAGATCAGGCAGAAACCCATCTTAGATGGGCATTACAGTTCTCGGAGTTGCAGGTGGATGCATTTTATATCTCCACAATCGCCTGCAAATTGCATAAAAAATAACATATACATTTAATCAGTACGACCTATGGTTGCTGAGAAAAACGCCTAAATGATAATAGTCCTTTTAAATTAATTGTGAATCTTCATGTGGGACAAATGGCCAGTCTCCTGCCTTCAGGTCATATGGTCTCAGTGGGTCAGAGTTTTTATTATTCTCTTTGGAGTCGATTTGTGGAATTTGTGCACCGAAAACAGGGGATTTGTGTGCCATTCTGCCCGCAAATCGCCATTTGTTAAACTGGAATTTGCAGGCAGAATGGCGCTCAAATCCCTGTTTTTCTGCACACAAATTCCATGAATCAGCCCCTTTGTGTTTTCAGCTTGTTCATTGAAGTTGGTTGGCTCCATTTTCACCCCTTTTGGTCATGCGCCGACCAAGGGAAACTTGCCCTGCAGTCACTGCCTTCAGAGCCAGCAAGTCTGGGGAACACTGAGCTTTCCACACCTTTTGCAAGATGCTTTATTTCCTTTATAATTAGCTGGGGATGTAAACTCCAGACCTGCAGTTGGGGGCTTCCTTGTGAAGTGTCCCACAGCAAGCAAAGGGTTTGTCTCTAGCCTACAGAAGCTTTTCCATGGAAAACAAAAGGGGCTTTTCTTTTCAAATATTTGCAGGGGTACATTTTTCACATTTAAACAACAAACACACATGAAACGCCATGTTTGTGTCATTGTTTAAAAATCCTGTTTTCCATGTGAAAGGCATCTTTGGTTTTTCTTCTTGCTTTGTGAATTAAAATGCTGCTTTTCCTTGGCTAGTGACAGGTAGGACTTTTTCACATGGCCCTTCAGTTTTCATTTGCAATCACACATGCAAAGCCATTTTTGGTGTTAGTGTTGAACAATCCTGCCTTTTATGTGAAAGGCAACTTCAGTTTGGGGCCTTTAAATACACCCCACAATCCAGGCCCCAAGATGCTTCATACATGTAATATGAATTTTCTAAATGTCACTTACCCTCCATATCCCACCTTTGTTTGATACCACATACTCCATACTGATCTGAACAACCCATTTGGGGGAGCGGGGAGAAACCCAGCTGACCCTTCTCCACATGATAGGGACTATTCATTGATCTCCTTCATATTGATATTGATATTTTATTTCTATTGCGCTCGTACACAAGTGTTTCAGCGCATGACAAGGCTAGGGAGAGGAACAGGGTAGAACAAAACAACAATCTTACTAGGCCCAGTGACATTGAGAACGCACAAGTGCATTTTAGAGGGGGAGGGGAAAAAGTGCATGAGGGGGAGAAGTGGAAAGTGCAAAGCAAAGGATATACAGATAAATAATAAATAAATAAATAAATAAATAAATAATAAAGGCAACAAACAGTGATAGTGCAGCCAGCAATTGGAAAGTGCTGGGTTTAAGGCAGCAGACTGGGTAGGTCTGATACGTGCAGGAAGAAAATGGGGGTGCTGTATGGGTACAGATACAGACCCCAGTGCAGGGGGTGGCCCGGAGGTAGTGCGTGAGGGTAGCAGGGTGAGCAGGTACCTGGGCTCGGAAGACAGAGGGTGGCCAGGTGCACGGTGCCAAGAGAGAACAGATCAGCAGGGGAGAGGGGGAGCGAAGGCAGAAGCAAAGAGGAAGGTCTTGAGGTGCTTCCAGAACCGGAGACGGTTCTCCTCAACTTTTAGAGTGACAGGGAGGCTGTTCCAGCCAAAGACAGAGATCTACCCCAAGCTGGTTTCTTTGAAAAACGACTGACCATGAGGGAGTTAGAGGTAGAGGAGCGAAGAGCTCGAGAGGGGAGGTATTTGCGGAGGGATAGCAGAAGGTATTTTGGACCCAGGCCCCAGAAAGCCTTGTGGACAATGCAGAGGGTTTTCAATTTAATCCTTGCATCCACTGGGAGCCAATGGAGAGATTTCAGAGCTGGAGAGATACGATCCCACGGCTTGAGGCCAAGGAAAGTCTTGCATTCCTGTTCTGGATTAGATGCAGAGGGCAAAGAGTAGAGGCAGGTAGATTTAGTAAGAGGCTGTTACAATAGTCCAACCTAGAGAGAGCCAGAGCTTGGGAGACCATGAGCTTCTGGGGGAAGGAGAGGAAAGGCAGAGTACCTCTGAGGAGGTGCAGTAGGAAGTTTGACTTTTTAGAGACATCAGAGATGTGGGCAGAGAAGGAAAGAGTGGAGTCAAAGATGACCCAGAGGTTCTTAGCCTCGCAGGTGGGGGTAGGAGGAGGGCCAAGGGAGGCCGGCAACAGAGTGAGGGGAAAGTATGGTGAAGGTGTGCCGATGAGAAGAATCTCTGTCTAGCTGCTATCCAGACAAAGATCATTGGCAGCACACCAAGCTTGAATGGCAGTTAGGCAATCAGAGATGAGAGAGAAATTTGAGCAGAAAATGCCAATGCAGTGGGCGAGATTTGCCAGGTATTGTTTGAAAAGCCAGGGTGCGAGGTTAGACCCCTGGGGAACACCACAGGTAGAGAGGAAGATAGATGATAGGAAGGACCCAAGTTGGACCTGGGAGGGTCGATCAGAGAGGAACACAGCCTGATCAGTGATAGCTACGTTATCACGTAGACGGTTGAGCAGGATGGTATGGTTGACCGTGTCAAAGGCAGAAGAGAGATCAAGGAGGATGAGGACAGAGGGAATGCTAGAGTCAAGGTTGGAGAGCAAATATTTATGAATGTTCAGGAGAGCGGTTTCCGTGCTTCTGACAGCTCTGAAGCCAGACTGGTGGTCATGGAGAAAGCCAACAGAATTGGTATGAAGGTTAAGCTGAGAGATGGCCAACTTTTCTAGGAGTTTGCCCAGAAAGGAAGTAATGGAAATTGGGCGATAGTTAGCCATACAAGAAGGATCAGCTGTGCATTTCTTGAAAAGAGGATGCACGAGGGAGTGCTTCAGAGTAGAGGGGAAGGATCCTGAGGCAAAGGAGTGGTTGCAAAAATCAGCAAGTGCCTGTGCAAGGGTGTAAATGTGGTCCTTGATGGGTTTAGAGGAACAGGGATGAACCTGTTTTGGTGAGGCTTTCATAGATCAGATTTGTCTAGCAGCCTCCTCAGGGGAGAAAATCGGAAAGGACGAGAAGGAGGTGGGGTTGGTAGCTGCAGGAGGGTCAACAAGCACAGACGGAGAGGGAGGAAGAGAAGGAGGGGCTGAGAGGGTGGACAGCATGTCCTGTTTTTTTTTAGATAGATTGAGAGGCAAGGGCATCGCAAAGAGCCTGGGAGGCAAGATGAGGGGTAGAGACTGCAGCAGGGTGGCCACCTCCTTGCAGAGTTTAAAGAGTTCAGCCACGTTGTTAGATGCCACAGAGACACGAGCTTGAATGTGGACTCTCTTCTTTGTGAGGAACGAGTGACAGTATTGCCTTTGGAGCAGGCGACAGGCCAGTTTGTCAGAGGATGAACAAGAAGCCCTCCGTTTCCTCTCAGCTGCCCTACGCTTACGCTTAAGTGTAGCTAAATCGGAGTCATACCAGGAATTGCACTTGGCTTTGGACTTCAAACGGATCCGCATGACAGGGGCAAGAGCATCAAGAGTATCAGAAATTGAAGAGTACAGCAGAGACAGGACTCTGTCAGGATGTGAGACAGACAGAGGTGGAGGGGGCGGGGAGAAGGTGGCGGCGAAAGCCTCAACTGACACATGCTTCATGGGCCGGATGTCTGATAAGGTAGGTGGCAGTGTTGGGGTAGGCGTGGCTTGGGGGGAAGAGAGGGAGAGATGAGGGGAGAGGAGGGAGTGATCGCTCCAGGAGAGAGGAGTGGTCAGAGGGATGGAGAGTGGGAGTTCAGAGGAGATCAAGACATCGAGTGTGTGCCCTGCAGAGTGAGTTGGGCCAGAGGGGAGGATGGACAGGGAGAGGGAGTTGCAGAGGTCACGGAAGAGTACAGAGGAGGAACATGGAGAGTCTAAATGGATATTGAGGTCACTGAGGAGGAGGAGGTGAGTGGTAGAGGCCAGGCTCTTCTTGTCATAACATTCCTTGTGCACCTTCAGTTATTAGACACACTTTCCAACACCTTCTCCAAATCCATAGCCAGCACACTATCCTTTATTGACCACAGCAGAATCAACCTGGAAGCATCTGGACTGCCTCTCATGATGGCAAATGGTGAATACCATGTTACAGAATGCGGTGTCAAACTATAAGCTGTCAACCTCTCTCTTAGACCTACCAGCCCGTCCAGTATACTGTCAATTGCCAATTGTGTACACATCTTTAGAAACCAATTCACCATCTCCAGACCCTCCACACATGGGTTACTGGGTCATGTAACAGAATTCTGTAATGTTCAATAGCAAACATTTGCAAAAACGCCTTCAGGTGGTTGGATGCAGACTGAATGCTGTTATCTGTGACTAATGCTTCAGATGAGCCTTCACAATGAAACCCTGTGCTGTTCGCTGACTATGCTCACCACTTCCATTCATAATATGATATGATATTTTATTTGTATCGCGCTCGTATACAAGTGTTTCATGTTATCAACAACTCACTGAAGCTATCAACACTATGAATAATTTGCTCCTGTACCCTTTTCCAAATGCACGACTAGTCCACAATACCCACAGCTAGCTATTCCCACACATTTAATGGCACTTTCACTTGAATAAGGAGCTCTGTTCTTTTTTACATGGGTCACATCACTACATATCTATAGTATGCTATCTTTGATCTTGTTCTGGACTTCGTCTTCTGACACTAGTATTGCTCTCTTAATGGTTGTGGTCATGTCTGTGCTCAGTTGACTATCATGCCCCATCACAACCAAACTGGGTCTCACCTTTAGTAGTGGTACTAGCGACAAACACTCATTTTGCTAAGATCACACACTAACACTTCCCATAACTATGACCTTCTTGTAATCTCTAATGGCATGCACAAAGTCTCCTAGATTCATCACAGGTATTGCCATACCCACACACCCACACAACTGTAGGTACACACACACATCCTCATACACACACACACACACACACAAAGCCTACGTACACACAGCCACACATGCATTCACACATCTTTCTATAGTCCACTGCAACCCTATCTTCCTCTAGCACCAGAAAGCAAGACAATCGGAGGCCACTGCACTCTCCCCCCCTGCGCCCGCTGGCACTTCTCCTCTTCCCGCTCCCTCACACTTGCACGATCTGAGTGACACAAGGCCTAGTAAGATGGTTTGTTTTGTCCTTCCTCTGTCTACCCTTCATCATCTTTTCATGCCTAAAACACTTGTGTACAGGCGCATTATAAATGACTCATCATATCATATTTTATCGCTGTTATTCTTTTTGAAGCATGCACTGCCTTCTGGAATGGTACTCTTGCAAACCTCAAATCTATTTGGATATTCCAGAGGAAGCCATACCAAAACATTTCTTAGTTAGAACATGAAACAAAAGGCTGTGGTCCATTCACAACATGTACTCTATAGACTGTGTGCCCGCTGACCAGAATGATGGTGAAGATGCTTGATTACGCATCTAGCGGTCAGGTTCTTTCACCCTCATTTACGGAGACTCCCATAATTAGCACCATCATGGTGCAGACTTTGCATTATACATTCACACTATCATAGCTTGGAATGTTTATTGGACAATGTTCAAACTGTGGTAGACTCCTCTGTAAAATATCTAACAAGCCAGAGGTCTTCTGGACCCAGGCTATGTGCTAACAACGCCTCTTTGCGATTGGCAGTGAACTTCTTCCTTCCACAGCACTGAGATATACCTGGCATAAAGTCAACCTTTGCCCTCCAGCTATTACTGATTGTCCAGGAGCCAATGACAAACTTGGCAAGTGGGCAATGTTCTACATGTTCTGTGCTTTGCCACTGCTGAAAAACTAAACCTCCACCTCAAAGGTTTATGAACTCTTCATTCTTTGTAGACAGTGGTTTCCAAGTCTGTCCACACCCTTCACTCTAAACTTGACTAAAGACTGTTCTGAGCTCACATTTAACAACAAATGGCCCTATCTGCAGGAAGGCGTAGTTTGGAATGGAGGGAACACTGCTTGCTTGAAGAATCAAGGCCTCCAACAGACCCTTCAATTTTCCTCAATTCAGCATAATTTTGGGATCAGATTCTGCCTATGAAAGAACAATGACTCCATGCAGCTGTACATTCCAACTTATCAATGCAGTGATATCACGCAAGGATTTATGTGCAATATTCCCTGCAGCATTCAAATGGCACAAAGGTTCTCTAGGATCCCTTGCCTGCTGACATTTATCATTAGAAGAACAGGAAGTAGCAATTATATAGCTATGAACGTTCATCCATTTCTGAGCTGCAGGGTGCATGGAGGCAGCAACACTAAACGCCTCATCACACCTCCATCACAAGACTACCACATCAAAAGGATGTTCCAGCTGAATCTGGGAGGAGGCTCCAGTGCCCTCATAAATGTTACTGACCAGAGGACAGTACTTCTAATGACGCGTCAACTCTCAGAACAACTGCAACCAATATGTAATCATGCGGACCACCACTTCGTATACAGGCTTCGTATACAGGCATCATTGCAGAGGCTCGTGGCATGGCATTCTTAGTCCTACAAAGACACTGGTGTGTGGTAAATAACTCAATGGCTACCCACTGATCCACAATGGTATGCTCTTGGCCATTCCTGTCACAAGTAATGTAATTCAATGTAATTTGTCATTGGAATGGCCTCAAAGCACTATAGGTTAACACCCTCAGGGGCCTAAGTTCAAGGTATGGCAAATTCATCAGAGGAGTTAAGAACGCATGTGTGAATTTTAGCCAATATGAAGGTAAGAAGGGGTGGCCAAGTCCCTGTTAACCGATGTGAAGCTGGCATCTGTAGGTGTGATGTGAGGTAGTTGGGAGAGAATGCGAGTGCATGAGACTCCTTTTGGGTCCTGCTAAATCGATTTTTGTCATGGTGTGACAAATAAACTTTCGAGGCATCAGTGGTCCAGGGATGGTTATCAGTTTCTAAACCATCAATCAACCCCACACCTCTACTACACCAGAAGGGATCCAAACAGATTGTAATACAAGTGAATTATAAGACCTCCTTGTCCAATTTTGGTAACGTGGATGGAACGGCAGGCTTATCTCTGCAAGTTTGTGGATCGTTGATTAGTTGCAACACAACTAAAATACAATTATTACCCAATGATAAAAGGGACTGTCCAGTCAAAATGTATAAAAATATCTACTTTATTATTATAACAGACAGTTTTAGCAACTACAAAATACAACCCACCCTGTAAAGGAACACAGAGGACTGACAGTTTCACGAAGGAAAGGGATGCACTCTGGATACTGACAGGAGGGTAGTTAGTAAAGTAATTAGTCTTACTGTTCAAGGTTATTTGGTTTCTAGAGTCCTTCGGAGAAAGACCGGGGGGCAGAACCACAATATACCTAGTGCTGAAGAAGTTTTTGGCGCGCAACATTGCCGAGGCGGTTCCAGGGCGCTTCGCAGCCCTTGAGACAGAGTTAGTGGCGGGAGACAGCTGCGGGTACCAAGCAGCAGGCAGTTTGGCAAGCAAGGCTGGATGGGCACCTGCAGGCTATCTGGCGCGGTGGCTTGTGACCAAGAACAGCTGGTTGGCAGATCAGGAATGCTGATCGAGGCGTCTCAGATGGCTCTGGTGACTGCAGCATGACAACAGTCAGTGGTGCAGCCGGAAGCAGTTCGAAGACTCGACTATCTCGAAAATGTCCTTAAAAAATGGACCCTGGATGATGCTTGTGTGGCACTCCTCCTAGTTTATTTGCAGGGCTTGTGTCCTTTCAAGGCGGATGGGTCAAAGCTCAGGAGGGTGTTAGCAGGCTATGGCCTTGTACTTAGTTCAGATACTCACCAGCAATTCCCACCTAGGAAGCTTCCTGACAGAACCTAGCAGGGCACGCTGTGTGCTGGCTGGGTAACGGTTCTGGAGCTGCTGGATGGGGCTGCTTGATGGATCCTCCGAGTCCAGTATCACCCTCTGTTCCCTGGGATATGTTTAGGGGAGGGATCTTGCTTGCCTCTGGGCCCCTGGCCTTCCTTCACTGGTGGAATATGTAAGGTAGACTGTACCTTCAGCTTGGGTCGAAATGAGTCCTTCTTCTTACTACTTTCAAAGTATTCAGATGATCTGCTAAGTGAGGGGTTCAGTCCTCTTTTAAAGCTTACCTTAGTGAACCAATCCTGGGTCAACACCAACAATGTTCCGTTATGCATGAGGTCAGGACGAGAGTGCTCTGCAACAGGAGAGACAAGGGAGTGACAACAGTCCCACCCATCTCCCTGTCTGTTGTAGATCAAAGTGTCTCTCTAGTTAACAGAGCTCTCTGTGACCCTTGATTAAAGTGCAGCATTCCCTTGACGTTTGTGCTGGGAGATGACTTCCTGCTCCCCCCAAACCACATACTTCTCCCCTCTGAAAGGAGTCAGCTCTGCAGGGGTTTGCTTATGGTAAATAGTGGACCCAGACGTGCATTTCACTGTCTTTCATACAGAGGGGTCGGAACTAGCTTCAAGTAGTCACATTGCATACAAAAGGGGTGTTAGTCCCACCTTTCTTGTTGTCTATTCCGGCAACCAAGCCCCTTCAGGCTTGCCTTAATTATCTCTCATAAGTATGGACTGCCACAAGTCGGAGGACAACGAAACGCAAATCCATAGGGCCTTTGATATTTAAATTGGGCTGCCCATGCTGGAGGAAGGTGTGCCTTCCCCCTCATTGAGATGCTTTGATGTACCCAGGGCTGTCACATTCCAGGTGAATAGGACAGGGGAAGACAGCGCCTGTAGACTGTGTCTTCCCATAGTACACATGACTATGTGTTCTGTGCGGGAAGGAGATGAACTAGATGTGGATTGGCCTCACATAGTCCTCTGAGGTTGGTCTCCCATCATTCCTTTTTATTATTAAAAAAAAAAGCCCAGACGAGCACACTCTCTCCATGAGGATGGTCGAATTCCTAACATGCCCCCACCCTTATGAGGGTCTGGTTTGTCCTTAAGGCAAAAGTACCGGTTGGGGCCAGCTGCATTTTGATGCTGGGAGCCTGGCTTGTGCTGTATGTCCATATATAATCCCTGTAGGGATATGGCCCACTGCAAAAGCTTAGAGTTCTCCCCTTGCATGGCCATTAACCATTGCAGAAGCCTGTGTTCCATCTGGATTGTAAAGTGAGACTCAAAGATATAGTGTGTCAGCTTATTTACAGCCAAAAAAAACCAAAAAATCAGGTGGAAACCACCTAATTATGTCTGGTGCTCACACATTGCTCACTTTAATAAGCTTATTCATTCCTTCATTTTACAAAAGGAAAGGTTTTAAAATTTAAACAAATAATGAATGTTTCCTCTTTTGAATAAGTTTCTTTTTCGGTATATCTATCTCTTCAATCCATCAAAAAGAAACAAAATCCTCTGTTTAGATAAAATTCTCAAACAGTGTTTTATTCAGACGCATGGGCAGTTTTTCACAAGGACAAATCCAACAAGCACCGTTGCAAGTGGCACAGGCAATGAGCACAGGGCAAACCCAGAACCCTTGAAGGGGAAGTAACAATGGGAATGGGGAAAGTCCACAAGTGCACAGTGGGCCAAACTTGTGTATGAACTAGGACAGCTCACTGGGAACCTTGATGTGCTCTATCCTATCAGTGACACCAGACCCTCACAGGGAACCTAGGGTGGATGTCGTTATAGGGGGTAAGGATTATTACTTCCTAGTAGACATGGGTGCAACACGCTTGTGCATACGTGAAGGCAAGTTTTCCTTGTCCGGTGAGGCCATAGATACTCAGAGTTTCACAGGAGCTCACAGTTGAGATAGCTTTACAAATGCACTCCGTAGGAAAGTGCAGAATGAATGTACCCTTATTATACTCATGTCAGAACCCAGTAAATATTTTGGATCAAGACCTAATGACAAAGTTGAACATGACAATTTCGTTCACAGGGGAGGGCATAGTATGCAGCACTCCAGGAATGCACTACGCAAATGTATGTGAAATGATTAGAGCATACTCAGGACACATAGCCATGAAGGCCATACCATTAGAGCCAGAAATGTTTGCATATGGCATGTGTGTACTCATGGCGGTATTGCCAGGCCTTGCAGACAAAATAATGAGAACCCCTGATGAGTTCTTATTCAGACCTAGAATACCAATGCATGAGTGTGATGCTGGAAATGTATCAGAGGGACAGGGCCTCTGAATCCTTGTCCTCTTCTGCCTTTTATCGTGTGTTCTGTTATGTTTTCTGCCCAGGAATCCATTTGGGACTCCTGGCAGTGCAGCTCTCTCTTTTGGTTTGGTGAACAGACCCCTGGGATACCCTTATGGCACCCATGGGTGGGGGGGGTACAACCCTGTGCCCCTAGTGTATGTTTTTGGGCACCTGTGGGTGGCCCACAGAGCAGGGTATGGGCTGGTGGCAGCTCCATGCTGAATTGGACAGGTGCTCTGGGTGTCCTCCATTTTGGGATACCCAGGCCCTGCCATTGGGATCAGTTGATTCCTGATAGAAACAAGATGGCCCCTGTGGCCTCTTGCTTTCTATTGCCTGTTGTCTTGTTTTCCCAAAGTCCTGGGATGCCCTGACTCTGTCCCTTCCCCCTGACTGGCTGTTGGGTGGAAGTTCCATATATGGTGTTGTTGTGAAGGCCCAGCTAGACTGACTGGAGCCTTCCCAGTGACTGTATGTTGTGGGTACCTCCTGTGGGTGGGACCTGGGTGAATGGAGTGTGTGACCAATATACACTCCTTGTTGTGGTTGTCTGGTTTCTGGCATGAGAGACAAAGACTGAGACAGCCCTGCCCGAAACTGGCCTGAATGCAGTGTGTAGTGTTGAATGGCTGGGTACTTGTCCCAATCCACATTCCTTGTTGTGAGTGTCTGAAAGGGAGGAGTGTGGCCTGAATGCACTGTGTGCCTGATTGGCTGACTGACTGCATGAATGCCCTTCTGTGTGATTGGCTGCTGTGTGTGTGCCAGCAGTGTGGATGAGAGACAGAATAGTATATCTGGGGACCTCTCACCACTGGAAATTGTTCAGAAGCATTCAGAAGCTGAGTCTCCACTCAAGAGTAACTGGATTTGCTGATCCTCGACGTCCAGCTGGAAGAAGAAGACTTGCTGTGGCATTTGCTTCGACGGAACTGAAGGTTGTCGAAATCGTCGAGGACTGACCCGAGAGAGGACCTGGTAAGGCGCCCTCTTCCCGTGCTCCGAGGGACCATCGAGCACCGCTGAATCTTCGCCGAAGCGCCCTGGAAGTCAGACCCTCGAAAGGCTGCCGACCCGAGACGGGACCGCCGAGGAGATCGAAGTGAAGCACCCGGACATCGACGCTGTCGAAGTCCATTGCCGTCGACCAGGGTTCGCAGGTCTGTGTAACCGCTGGAGGCCCGTCGAAGTTGTGTTGCCCAGCCGTGGGAACCACTTGACGCCGTGCCGCCGACGATCGGAGCCGTCCGCTCCATTGCCTAAGAACATTCAATCGAAGGACTCTCTCGACCGCATCGTCGACCGCTTATCCTGCCGGAGAAAGTCGAGGACGACCAACGCGCCGAGGAGAAACCTGCCGGTGGGTTTCCCGCCACCCGACGACCCCAAAGACTCGGACGACTCGACGCCCTTGCTGGGCTCCCGTCTCTACAATCTTTGCGGTCCAGAACTATTGTCATCGAGGTGCCCCGCACACCTCCGCCTTGCAGGACGCCGACGCCCCGACGCCGACGAGCACCGCTCGGACGGAGCTGCCGCCTCTTCGACAACGTTCGGCCTCGTTCGTCGACGGACGTTCGACGCCCCGTGCCTCCCGCCTGTAAAGGAAGGCATTCAAGAAGGGCCGTCGATTCCCCGTCGCCGAACAGCGAGTCCCTCGACGCTTGTCGACGCCTTTTCGAGGAACTCGACTCCACCAGGTACATTGGGGGGGTAAAAACATTATAGGAGAAAAATAGACTATTGAACAATATCTGGACTGGGCTGGGGTTATATCTCTTTATTTTGCAGGTTGCCCAGGTGGGGGGATCTCCACACAGAACTGTGTCCAGTAGCAAGGGCCAGTATTCTGCCTATTGTTTCAACCCTCTGTTATCTCTCCTCTCTCTATTGCTGGTTTCCTTCTTATTGATCTGTGTGCCATTTCTACAGTATTGTGAATGCACTTTAATGAGGTCTAATATTAGTGGTACCACTTTAGAATTGTAGATATTTACCATTGCTGATTTTCCTGAGCACAAAGTGCGTTATTGTGATAAGTGTACATAACCCTTGAATATTAATTATATAAAGACTGTGTTTTCAGTAATACAGTGTGTGGACATTCCTTTGTGGGGGCTTGGGGATACACTGTACTTAAGAACCAGCCTGCATCACCTCCTGAGAAGCTAGGCCTTGATTGCTCGTCCATCGCTACCGTATTAGAGAATCTTGGCTGGGGTCCTCTGTGCCTCCCCTCTACCATATAGAGAGCAGAAGTACAGACCCCCCCACCGGTCTTCTTTACAAAGCTGGTGGCAGCGGTGGGATGCTTATGGTTTTAAGACTCAGTGTATAACCGTGCCACTTACAAAATATCCGCACTTTTATTAGATTAAGGTTTGGGTGTGTACCAAATAACTGCATTACAAGCAATGGAGGCCATTGCAAATGGTAAATTGACTCGGATGAGCTTAGAGGCTCTCCAGAGTGCTTGTGAAGCCAGGGAGTTAGACTTTGTGGATAAGTCTAGGGCTGAGCTGATAGCTGCCCTGGTGGATTACCAGACTGATGGTGAAACTCTTGAGGAAGGGGGGGATGCAACCAGTGAGGACTCTGCCCCTGGGGTTGTCGCTGAATCTGTTTCTGGGAATGCCACCATTCCTGCTGCCTCTGTTCCAAACCCCAGCAATTCCATGGAACTTGAGTTATTGAGGATGAAGTTAGCCTTTGAATATCGCAAGTTGGAAATAGAAGCTGAGCTTAAGAAAGAGGAGCTGGCACAGCAAGTGGAACTCAAGAATAGGGATCTTGAACTCAGAAATAAGGACCTTGAACTCAAAAGCCAGGACACTGAATGTCAGAGAATCCAGCTAGAGAAAGCCAGAGTGGAGACTTCAGCTAGATCCAGTGAGAGTGTCAGGTCCCCAGCCACCAAGTTTATGAAAGATTTGGTTGGTGTGTTTGTGGAGGGTTCAGATATCCTCCAATGGATTGAAGCGTTTGAAATGGCTTGTGCAATTCATGATGTAGATAAAAGAGATTGGGCTAAGTGTTTGTTAAGCAGAGTGCCTCAAACTGGATATGACTGTATTCTGAAGCTGAGTGTGGAAGAAAGGGGTCAGTATGAGTGTATGAAGTCTGCTTTGATTGCCAAGTTTGGCAAGACACCTGCCCAATACCTTAAAAGGTTCAGGGAATTTAAGAAAAGAGAGAATGTGTCTTGGGTTGACTGGGTGAGTACTGCGCACATGAACATGATGGGGTGGATTGATGGATACAAGGTGAAAACTTTTGTTGAGTTGTCCCACCTCTTGTTTTTTGAGCATTTTTCTGAAGCCTGTTCACCAGAGCTGCGTCAGTATGTGGCTGACCAGAACATTTTGGACCCCTTTAAGCTGGCTAGGTTGGCTGACAAGTGGGTCTCCCACCGGGTGTCCCCTAAGGACTCCAGTGGGAAGGACAAGGACAAAGAAAAGGGGGCCTCTCAGAAAGCTGAGGAGTCCCAAAAGCAGTCACAGTCGGGTAAACCAAAACCTTCCTCTCCTAAGACCCAAAAATCTAGTGGGGATAAGTCCTCTGTGGGTGGGAATAAGAGTAGTGGTCCACCTGCTGCAAAGCAGGCTCCCAGTGGTTCCAGTACCGTACCCCGCACTCCTGGCACTTGTTGGGATTGTGGGGCTCTGGATCACAAAAGGGGTGACCCCAAGTGTAAAGGTAAGGCACTTGGAGTACAGGCTGTCAGCCTGACCTACCCTTACCCCGTGTCTGAGGTGGAGGCCACTGTCCTCCCCTCCTCTACAGGAATCACATTTGGTGCTCCAGTAGAGATTTCCTTAGTGTCCCTTGGGGCCTGGGACCAGTACGCAGAAGTACTGGCGACTATCCCGCAGAACACCCGTAGGTTTTTGAGAAGTGTCCTCTTGAATGGCCAGCCTTCTACTGGTTTGAGAGACACTGGGGCAAGCATGACAGTGGTGGACAGGACCCTGCTCAAGCCAGAGGACTATGTAGGTGCTCCTCTGAGAACCACCAGGTTAGCTGGTGGGCCTCCCAAATTATCGCCTGTAACCCTAGTCACACTCATGATTGGAGACAAGACAGCAAAGCTTCCTGTCCTGGTTCAGGACAATGTCCCTGCTAACATTCTGTTAGGAAACGATCTAGTAGAGTTGGGGTTGATCTCGGATGGTCTTCCCATGACTGCTGCTGCAGTCACTAGGTCACAGGTGACACCGGGTCTGGCTGTGAGTCAGGTATCCGAGCCAAAGGCGAGGCCTAAGGCAAGAAGAAGGAAGACCAAGAAGGCCACCTCTGTGGAGGGAACACCTTCTCTTCCTGCTGTTCCGACAGCACCCAATGGGATCCATGCTCCGGACGGGCTGGGTCCAGCGGAAAACCCAAACTCAACTCCTGTGGGAGAAGAGACAGAAGACTCTCCTGTGGGAGAGGTTCTCAACCCGGAGGATCATCCCGACCTTCAATGCTTGTTAGCTGAAGGGGGACCCTCCCGGGCAGACTTCTGTAAGGGACAGAGAGAGTGCCACTCTCTCGAGGGCCTGAGGAAACAGGCCCTGTCCCAGGCACAAGGTGAAGTGCCTAGGACATTCAAGATTTATTGGGAGGGTGAGCTCCTTGTTAGTGAGCCCACTAAGCCCGAACCTGGTGCCCGCAAGAGGTTGGTGGTACCCCAGGTTTACAGGCCCTTCCTACTGCAGTTGGCGCATGAGGTGCCCTTGGCTGGTCATCTTGGGACCAAGAAGACTAAGCAGAGGCTCTCTGCCCATTTCTACTGGCCACGGATGGGAGTAGAGGTGGAGTCCCACTGCAGGACCTGCCCAACTTGTCAGTTGTCTGGCAAGACTGGAGGCAGGGTCATTGCCCCACTGCAGCCATTACCAGTGGTTGGCACCCCATTTGAGAGGGTGGGCATCGACATCGTCGGTCCCCTTGACCCTCCCACTTCAGGTGGACATCGGTTCATCCTGGTCTTGGTAGATCATGCCACCAGGTACCCTGAGGCAATACCCCTTCGGACTGTTACTGCCAAGGTGGTTGCCAGGGCTCTCCTGGGCATTTTCACCCGTGTTGGATTCCCCAAGGAGGTTGTCTCTGACCGAGGATCCAACTTCATGTCTAGTTACATGAAAACCATGTGGAAAGAGTGCGGGGTAACCTACAAGTTCTCCACCTCTTACCACCCCCAGACCAATGGTCTGGTTGAGAGATTTAACAAAACTCTCAAGGGCATGCTAGGTGCTTTGGAAGAGCCCCTAAGGAGGAAATGGGATCTCCTCCTGCCATGCCTGCTGTTTGCTTACAGAGAGGTACCTCAAGAGGGTGTTGGTTTCAGCCCCTTTGAGTTACTCTTTGGACATCCCGTGAGGGGGCCCCTCGCCTTGATCCGAGAAGGCTTGGAAGCCACCCCTCCAGGTCCCGCCAAGCAAGTGGGGGACTATGTGTTAGGCCTCAGGCGGAGGATGACACAAATGATGGGTCAGGCAACAGCAAATCTCAAGGCCAGCCAGGAATTGAATAAGTACTGGCATGACCTGAAAGCTTCGCAAGTGGATTGGACTCCGGGACAGGAAATCCTTGTGATGGAGCCTACCAAGCCTAGAGCTTTGGCAGACAAGTGGACTGGACCCTTCAGGATCATCTCCAAGATGGGCGAAGTCAATTATCTGGTGGACATGGGAGCCTCTGGGGTAGCCCCCCAGGTATTCCATGTCAACAGGCTCAAGCCTTTCCACAGGCGAGCAGAAGTCTCATGTCTCTTGCTAGCTTCAGGGCAAGAAGAGGATGAGAGTGAGCCCCCTCCTGATTTGCTGCATAGCAACCCTCAGGATGGCTCAGTGGAGGGAGTACAACTCTCTCCCGATTTGACAACAGAGCAGCAGAGGGCCTGCCGGGCTTTGCTCCAGCAGTATGCCCCTCTGTTTTCACTGACACCGGGCCTTACACCGTGGTGTAAGCACGAAATTGACACTGGTGACAGTGTGCCTGTCAAAAGCAGGAGCTATCGTATGTCAGATACCGTCAAAAACCACATCCAGGCTGAGGTCGCCAAGATGTTGGATCTGGGTGTTATTGAACCCTCCACCAGTCCCTGGTCCAGTCCAGTGGTCCTTGTCCCCAAGGCAAGTTCCCCGGCGGGTACCAAGGATTGGAGGTTCTGTGTGGACTACCGAGGAGTCAATGCCGTCACCAAAACTGACGCGCACCCATTGCCCAGGGCTGATGAGCTCGTGGACACTATAGGTGCTGCCAAATTTGTGAGCACCTTTGACCTTACCTCAGGCTATTGGCAAATAGCTCTGACGGACCATGCCAAGGAAAAGACGGCATTCTCCACACCTGAGGGACTCTACCAGTTTAGGGTCATGCCCTTTGGGTTGAAGAATGCCCCTGCCACCTTCCAGAGATTGGTCAACCATGCGCTCAGTGGGCTGGAAGCCTTTTGTGTGGCTTACTTAGACGACATTGCCGTCTACAGTTCCACCTGGGAAGAGCATTTGACACATCTGGATAAGGTGTTGCAGGCCTTGAAAAGGGCTAACCTCACTATCAAGGCCACCAAGTGCCAGATAGCTCAGGGGAAAGTTACCTATCTTGGTCATGAGGTAGGAGGGGGTCAAATCCAACCTCTCTCCAGTAAAGTACAGGACGTACAGAACTGGGAGACTCCCACTACTCAAACCCAGGTGAGAGCCTTTTTGGGCCTCACTGGGTACTATCGCAATTTCATGGCAGACTATGGAACCATAGCTGCCCCCCTGACAGCTCTAACTTCACCCAAACAGCCTAGGAAGGTTAATTGGACTGAAGACTGTCAGAGGGCCTTTGATGGCTTGAAAGAAAGTCTGTGTAGGGCACCTGTGTTGAGTGCGCCTGACTACAGCCGACCCTTTATCGTCCAGACGGATGCCTGCGACACCGGAATTGGAGCTGTCTTGTCCCAGTTAGATGACAAAGGGAGAGAACATCCTATCATATTCATCAGTAGACAACTCAAGGGTAGAGAACTTAGGTGGGCTACTGTTGAAAAGGAATGTTTTAGTATAGTTTGGAGCCTTAGGCGTTTTAGGCCCTACCTTACGGGGTCCACCTTCCAGGTCCAAACAGATCATAAGCCCCTGAAGTGGCTTATGCAGATGAAGGGTGAGAATCCGAAATTGCTCAGGTGGTCGATTAGCCTACAAGGGCTAGACTTCACCATAGAGCACAGACCAGGGAAGAGTCACGATAATGCAGATGGCCTTTCCAGAAGGTATGTTGACCGTCTGGATGAGGGTGTCTATCCCGTGGGAGATTAGGCACCCTCCACCTCAGTCTGGGGGGGGCGACTGTGATGCTGGAAATGTATCAGAGGGACAGGGCCTCTGAATCCTTGTCCTCTTCTGCCTTTTATCGTGTGTTCTGTTATGTTTTCTGCCCAGGAATCCATTTGGGACTCCTGGCAGTGCAGCTCTCTCTTTTGGTTTGGTGAACAGACCCCTGGGATACCCTTATGGCACCCATGGGTGGGGGGGGTACAACCCTGTGCCCCTAGTGTATGTTTTTGGGCACCTGTGGGTGGCCCACAGAGCAGGGTATGGGCTGGTGGCAGCTCCATGCTGAATTGGACAGGTGCTCTGGGTGTCCTCCATTTTGGGATACCCAGGCCCTGCCATTGGGATCAGTTGATTCCTGATAGAAACAAGATGGCCCCTGTGGCCTCTTGCTTTCTATTGCCTGTTGTCTTGTTTTCCCAAAGTCCTGGGATGCCCTGACTCTGTCCCTTCCCCCTGACTGGCTGTTGGGTGGAAGTTCCATATATGGTGTTGTTGTGAAGGCCCAGCTAGACTGACTGGAGCCTTCCCAGTGACTGTATGTTGTGGGTACCTCCTGTGGGTGGGACCTGGGTGAATGGAGTGTGTGACCAATATACACTCCTTGTTGTGGTTGTCTGGTTTCTGGCATGAGAGACAAAGACTGAGACAGCCCTGCCCGAAACTGGCCTGAATGCAGTGTGTAGTGTTGAATGGCTGGGTACTTGTCCCAATCCACATTCCTTGTTGTGAGTGTCTGAAAGGGAGGAGTGTGGCCTGAATGCACTGTGTGCCTGATTGGCTGACTGACTGCATGAATGCCCTTCTGTGTGATTGGCTGCTGTGTGTGTGCCAGCAGTGTGGATGAGAGACAGAATAGTATATCTGGGGACCTCTCACCACTGGAAATTGTTCAGAAGCATTCAGAAGCTGAGTCTCCACTCAAGAGTAACTGGATTTGCTGATCCTCGACGTCCAGCTGGAAGAAGAAGACTTGCTGTGGCATTTGCTTCGACGGAACTGAAGGTTGTCGAAATCGTCGAGGACTGACCCGAGAGAGGACCTGGTAAGGCGCCCTCTTCCCGTGCTCCGAGGGACCATCGAGCACCGCTGAATCTTCGCCGAAGCGCCCTGGAAGTCAGACCCTCGAAAGGCTGCCGACCCGAGACGGGACCGCCGAGGAGATCGAAGTGAAGCACCCGGACATCGACGCTGTCGAAGTCCATTGCCGTCGACCAGGGTTCGCAGGTCTGTGTAACCGCTGGAGGCCCGTCGAAGTTGTGTTGCCCAGCCGTGGGAACCACTTGACGCCGTGCCGCCGACGATCGGAGCCGTCCGCTCCATTGCCTAAGAACATTCAATCGAAGGACTCTCTCGACCGCATCGTCGACCGCTTATCCTGCCGGAGAAAGTCGAGGACGACCAACGCGCCGAGGAGAAACCTGCCGGTGGGTTTCCCGCCACCCGACGACCCCAAAGACTCGGACGACTCGACGCCCTTGCTGGGCTCCCGTCTCTACAATCTTTGCGGTCCAGAACTATTGTCATCGAGGTGCCCCGCACACCTCCGCCTTGCAGGACGCCGACGCCCCGACGCCGACGAGCACCGCTCGGACGGAGCTGCCGCCTCTTCGACAACGTTCGGCCTCGTTCGTCGACGGACGTTCGACGCCCCGTGCCTCCCGCCTGTAAAGGAAGGCATTCAAGAAGGGCCGTCGATTCCCCGTCGCCGAACAGCGAGTCCCTCGACGCTTGTCGACGCCTTTTCGAGGAACTCGACTCCACCAGGTACATTGGGGGGGTAAAAACATTATAGGAGAAAAATAGACTATTGAACAATATCTGGACTGGGCTGGGGTTATATCTCTTTATTTTGCAGGTTGCCCAGGTGGGGGGATCTCCACACAGAACTGTGTCCAGTAGCAAGGGCCAGTATTCTGCCTATTGTTTCAACCCTCTGTTATCTCTCCTCTCTCTATTGCTGGTTTCCTTCTTATTGATCTGTGTGCCATTTCTACAGTATTGTGAATGCACTTTAATGAGGTCTAATATTAGTGGTACCACTTTAGAATTGTAGATATTTACCATTGCTGATTTTCCTGAGCACAAAGTGCGTTATTGTGATAAGTGTACATAACCCTTGAATATTAATTATATAAAGACTGTGTTTTCAGTAATACAGTGTGTGGACATTCCTTTGTGGGGGCTTGGGGATACACTGTACTTAAGAACCAGCCTGCATCACCTCCTGAGAAGCTAGGCCTTGATTGCTCGTCCATCGCTACCGTATTAGAGAATCTTGGCTGGGGTCCTCTGTGCCTCCCCTCTACCATATAGAGAGCAGAAGTACAGACCCCCCCACCGGTCTTCTTTACAATGAGAAGGGACAAGTATTACACTTAATGATATACGCAGCTGTAATGCGAGGGAAAGTAGTGTTGTTTGACGGTTATGATGAGGAGGGCAGACAATGGAGCGCGATTATCGCCATCGAAGAAGAATATCGAGTGACTGACATCACCGATGATGATCTGTTTGAAGAACAAGCAGAAATGGGAGAGACAATGGTAGAGGTAAGCCTCACCTTTCTGGTAAAGATGATCAAAAGAGAGGTACCTCAGAAAATGATGTTAGCACTAAAACATCCTGAATATTTTGATGACGATATAGCTAAAGTGCCTATCTCAGTGTGGACTACTGGACCCTATGACGTAGGCCTTTTGAAGCGGGTGGTAGAAGTAAGAATTAAATTGAAACCAGGAGCAATTCTACCAAGCACTTGACCATATCCCATGTCCAGAGAGGCAGATGATGGGATTTCTAAGACAATTTCTGCCATGATGGACCAGGGCATTTTAGGGAGGTCAGAGTTACCATTTAATATGTCAGTTTATCCTGTCAAGACATGGAAGGGGAGGTCTTGGAGGCTAATTCAAGATCTTAGACCGATAAACGATATTGTTGAGGCCGAGTTCCCTTTAGTCCATAACCCGTCTACAATCGTATGTAATATACCCGTTGAGGCAAAATATTTCACAGTAATTGACTTGAAAAATGCATTTTCCTCAATCCCGTTGCACCGTGACTCACAAGATCTGACATCATTCACATTCAGACAAATGCGTCTGAAAAGCATGAGGCTGCCACATGGGTACTGTGAGTCTCCGTCTATTTTCAACAGGGTCCTGCAGATGTATTTGAGCAGTATTGAATTAGAGAGTGTTGTTTACAATATTTGGATGAAATCCTGATTTGCAACACCACAGAAGAACAATGCAGGCACGATTCTGCTCAGCTATTGACTATATTGGCCTGGAAAGGATATAAAGTTGACAAGGAAATGTTACAATATTGTCAACAAGAAGTGCTGTACATAGGCCAGCTGATCTCACATGAAGGAAATAAAGTGACCCCAGAAAGGGCTGAAGCCATATTGAACACGGCTAAGCCACACACGATAAAGCAAATGCAGAGCTTTCTAGGCCTATGCAACTATGTTAGGGCGTGAAATTTCGATTACAGCTCTTATACTAAGCCTTTACTTCAGGCCCTAAAGAAGGCCCAAGTGACAAAGGAAATGATTGAATGGTCTGAAGCCATGGAGGAAGGGTTTGCTGAACTCAAGAGAGCAATTTGTACAGCTCCAGTTCTCGGAATTCCCAATTATGCAGAGGAATTTTACCTGTTTTCACACATGAATGGCAGCATCATGATGGCGGTACTTGCTCAAAGAACCTCCTTGGGGTACAAGCCCCTGGACTACTACAGTGGGAACCTGCACCCAGTAATGAGAGGCCACTTCCCATGCAAACAAAGTTTAGCTGGCACGGTGTTTGCCATAGAGAAGGCTACAACCATTTTGATGGGATTCTCCATGACATTGTACGTCGAGCACTCACTATTTGCCATTCTGGAGAAACCAAAGGGCACATTGACATCTCAGAGAGCTTCTGCTTATGAAGTGATCATATCAAACCCATCGATTAAGATAGTCCGATTTAAGATAGTAAACCCAGCGATGTTCATTGCAGAGCCAGACACTGAGGGAGAGCCGATACATGACTGCACAAACTATGAAGAATTCTATGATGAAATTCCCAGGGTGAAAGAAAATGCCTTGGCAGGAGGAGAGATCGTCTTTATTGACGGGTCTTCGAGAATCGAACAAAGTGATGGGCAAAGATACACAGGCGTTGCAGTGTTAAAACACACTCCAAATGGAGAGTTTCAAGTGCTTCTTAGTGCACGAATACCATCTCACTATGCAGCACAGGCTGCAGAATGATTGGCGTTGATAGTCGCCATTGAAAATCACACAGACCAGGAAGTAACGGTGTACAGTGACTCCGCCTATGTGACATCGACAGTGCATGCAGGCATAGCGCACTGGAAAAGGAGAAGCTACCTCCAAGCGGACGGCACGCCAGTGCAGCACGCAGCCTTATTGGACAGGCTGATTAAGGCACTACAGCTCCCAGTGGGCATAGCGGTCGTGAAATGTGATGCCCACACCAAGGGGACAGATTTTGTCTCACGCGAGAACCAAGCAGCAGACACAGAAGCCAAATGTATGGCATCCAAAAGTGAGACAATTATAGAAGTGGAAGTGGCGTGCACCAATGAAAGGATGATGGTTGCACTGACAACACCGGAAGCCTCTAACGATCTTGGGCAAACGAAGTTGATGGAACTCCAAGGGGAGGCGCCGCAGGATGAGAAAAACCTGTGGGAACATCAAGGGTGTTCTTTAAACCCCTCTGACAGCTTGTGGTGACAAGACAGCACTGGTAAACAAGTAATGCCTGTAGTCATATTCAAAATAGCACTGGAGCAGTTACATTACCCGGTGCATATGACAAAAGAGAATCTAGCAGCAACGCTCGCGGAAGACTGGTTCATACTGAATTTAGCTGAGCATGGTGTATTTTGTATGGTGAACTGCCTAATCTGCCAACAATTCACCATTGGGCACACACTAAAAGCAATGAGAGGGATCATCCCCAGGCCAAATAGGCCTTTGCAGCACTTGCATGTCGATTACGTCAACATTATTCAAGTATGCAATGGGTACAGGTATTTAATTGTTGTGGTGTGTCCATTCTCTAGGTGGATTGAGGCAGGTCCATGTACACACCCAGACTCTACCTTGCGGCCACATTTTTAGTGAGGGAAGGGTTCCCCAGGTGGGGGGTGTGTGAAGTCATGAGATCAGATAACGGGGCTCATTTTGTTAATACAGTGTTCAAGCAGATTAGCCTGCTGCTTGCTATAAAGCACAAGTTCTTGTTGGTGTATCATCCAGAAGGTAATGGGATCTGTGAGAGGCTCAATGGCTTGTTAAAGGAAAGGATAGCCAAGTTGAAGCTTACTCTAAATAGGTGATGGTTGCGCTGCCTTCCATTGGCACTGTATGCTCTTTGGAACCAACTTGGCTCTGACCATCACCTTACACCACACGTGATAGCCACAGGAAGAAGAATGAGAACTCCCCTAACACCCTGGGATTTAGCTAGATGTGATGCCCAGTCGACAGGAGAGGTTTTAGGGTCTGAAATGCAAAACTATCTGAACTGTATGACAGCTTGCCTTACTGTAATTTCAGACCAGCTGCAGCGACGACAAAAAGTGTGCAGCTCAGCACAGAACACAGAAGGAGACACTACATCAGGCTCAGTTCAAGGTCTATGTGTTCCACTTGTCTTCCCTGGTGACGCTGTCTTGGTGAGAAAAAGTGGGACGAACCAAGATTCAACAGTCCTTTCATCATTGAGGTTAGAAGCTACAGGGCAGGAGAGCATGGATTTTTCTCTGTGATATCAAACCCTACATCAGAGAAGGCCCCCTTCCTGTACCCCAACAAGAGGAATCAACGAGCAACGGGGAAGAACCACAGCACGTGCAGACAAGATCCATGATGAAGAAGAAGGACGCATGACCAGCAAAGTAAAGACAAAGAACTTTTTGCCAAAAGATTGGGGCTGCATTTTTGACATTCCACTAAGCAAAAAAGGGGATAAGGACATAAAACAGACACTCTGTGCATTCTGGTTGCAGGGTGAAGAAGAAAATTTTGCTTATAAGTCACAACATAGTTAACTTTGAACTTTGGACTGAGACACGCTAAAGCCTTGATTAGAAAAGAATATGCCAAATTTTGAACAAAGACACCTAAATTGGAAGAAGATACAGTACCCTAATTCCTTCCACAGCAAGATCATATTTGGAATCACTTATGGTGTCCCACGGTAGAGACATCACAAAGGACATAGTCACCTATTTCAACCTAGTGCTGAGATCATACCCGTCATTGCTAGGAAGGATCACAAGTGTCGCTGACTTTCTCCAAGATCCTGAAAACGAAAAAATAATAAGACAACTGCTTACTGTCATTGCAGAACAATTTCTTGTACTCCCTGAGTACAGTGAGAAAGAAGCAAATGTTCTCAACACAGGCGGAAATAGATGAGCTCATCAACACACTATTCTTTCGCATAATTGAAGACTGTCCATCTATTGTCGGGAGAACAACTGATACTTTAACATTCCTTCGAGATCCAACGAATACAGAGAACCTAAGTCACCTCCTAAACAATATAATCTTTTTGTTCGCACTCCATGCAAATGGACAGTGCAGACATTGTTTACATCAAGGAAAAAACATATAATCCTCAACCCAATGAAGACTAGACAAATGTCCCTGTCACCAGAAGACAGTAGATTTGCATACAACGTTTTCTTTCACCTCATTGAGAACTTTCCAGAGCTAGTGGGGAGACCAATCAATGTTGATGTTCTCACATTCATCAGAGATCCAGCTAATATTGCACAAATGGGAACGCTACTGCATGGAATCATGCTGCAAGTGGAACTTTCCAATTATCAGAGAAGTTTTCTGAGGAGACAGTGAACCCTTCCGCCGAGGGACAAATCGAAGAAGACGAGTTGAACTGTATCCTGAATTAAAAGACAATTGCCACGTGCAAGAAGGGAAGAGGAACACCTTTGAACACCAGATATTCATGAACTCCAAACTTGAAAAACGACATTGGATAAGGAAGTACTAAAACAATATTGGTATATGATAAAGATGGGGGTCCAGAGCAGCAACCTGGTCCTCCCACAAGAAGAGAGACATCCCGGCTTCTCTGGAAGGCAATGCTGTCACCTAATTTATCGAACCATAATGTACTTATGCATTGTATTTATCATTATTTTACTGTCACTAACGATCAGAACTGCATTCTATATTGGTGCACAAAGCGTTCCAATTTCAGCACACCCCCCTGATGATGTACGCATGAAACCCATAAAAGCACCCAGACCTTATATAGTTATTCCAGTCCCTAGAAGATCTGATGGTGGAGTGAATGAACTTGAAATGGATGTAATTAGCAATGACACACACAAACTTGTGGTAACGAATGAGCAGGAAAGCCAGAGACAGGGTCGGCATGAAATGAATGAAGTAAAATCACTGACAACTTCACGCGCACAAACACTGAATGTACACAAAACAGGCCCAGCATATATGACTGCAGAACCACAAACTAAATCAGCAGAAAGGAAGAGAATGCCTGCCATAAGAGACGTCACAGAAGCTGCCATGAGAAAACAAAAAGAGTTAAAAGAAAAGCAAACAGAAGCAGTCAGATCAGAAACCTTTAAGAAAACAGAGGCGGCCTCAGAAAAACTCTCCGCAAGGAGAGAGACTGTATTGCCAAGTATATATGTTCCAACACAAGGGACAAGTACCAGTTCCACAATACAGCCATATAAAGGACCAGTGTCCAGTTGGTTAACATGGACATTTGCACACAGCAGAGAAAAGATGCATGAAGAAAAGGAAAGAGCTGCCAGGCCCCTGTACAGTCAAATGGCACAGATGAGAAGGCCTGCACCATGGACCAGGATACCTGAGAACCCTCCAGCAAGAAAAAGCTACACAGACGCATTCAGAGATGTAGTAAAAGCAAACTACATGAAAACCCTAAGAATCAAGAGAAGCATACATGAAGACGACAATGAACTGAACAACTACCTCGATAGCAGAGCACACCTAGGAAACAACATTTGGTACCAGCACATGAAGGAAGTTGGAAGATGAAATTGGGGAATGCTTCGTCTGCGCCCTCCTACCATACAGCATGGGGAAATCGAAGATCTTCGCAGCTGTAGAAATTGATGTCCAGACAGCACACACTGTCTTTCACACATAGCCATGTGCAAAATTAGAGGTCAATTTATGGGAAGTGCTTCCTAATATGGGCAACTGAAACAGCCTATCCCGATGAAGCCTATCCCGATGAAGATGATTATGTTCAAGACATTAAAATGAGAAACAGAGCTCATACAAGGAATCATGTGATCAGATACGGGAAGCCTGGAGTTAAAGGAGCAGGAAAAAGATGGGAAGTAAACCCGAGACTAAATGTCCAAGGAAAAACTCCAGACGGATGGGAGAACGGAGTGGTGATTTGCAGAGCATGGATGATCACTGGACCCTAAAAAGAAACAGTTGACATTGTGCAGAATGGCCACAAGCCATTATGGCCAAAACCTGCAAAACTATTAACATGGGTTGAAGACAGAGGAGGACCCTTGTAGATAGTCCCACTAGAAAGCCCAAAGTTGTTTCAGGAACAATGGCACAAGAAAAATGGGGGAGAATCAGAACTGTGGACGAGTCTTTGATGCTCTAGGGATGGTGCATGGAACTGCAGTAATAATGGATCATTATTGGGCATGTGGATCCAAAGCATACATCAGACTGCCAAGAGACTGGGGAGGCATATGCACAATTGTCAATGTCCACGTTCCAGCATTAGTGATCCCAAAGAGTGACCTAAACATCGACAGATTTCCGAAAGCAGATGCTCACCTGAGGGAGAAGAGATCTGTGGGACTGCTGAATAGAATGAAAAGAGAAAAAGAGAGAATTGCTTTTCTGCTAAATCAGAAGAAGCTTTTCATGCAATCCCATATGAAAACAGGTTATTCAGCCTCACCTCATCAGTGTTCATGACAATCTTCATGCCAAGATTTCAAGTTGGAGCAAATACTAAATGGTTGCAGATAACCAGATGGGAGTTACTGCAAATCATCAACACGACAATAAAAGGATTCAACACAATCAAGGAAGTGTTAAGAGCCATCCGACTGATGACTCTCCAGAACAGATATGTACTTGACATGATCACACCTATGGATGGAGGAGTTTGTGCAAAAATAGGAGAATCATGTTGCACTTTTACACTTTCTCACGACGAGGAAAATGGAACTTTAACAGAAGCTATAGGTATGCTGACAAACCTGCAGAACCAGATGATCAAAGAAACTGACGAAGTTGATGATGACAGCTGGTTTGGATCACCGTTTTCATGGGTTCCACAATGGATGGCAGATGCATTCAAGTTCCTGGGAGCCCTGCAAGTGGTGGTATTGCTAGGAGTTTGCTTTATCAAGATAATAATCATGCAATGCCAGAAAACTGTGAGGAAAGCCATAGGGATGAAAATCATGATTGATGTCAAACCAGGATGGAAGCCCAGAGATCTGACTGATGAAGAAATAAGAGTCTTTGCGAAGGCCAGCAAGCATGCACCAGAAGGTACAAAGTTTCCTTATCCCAGGAAACGCAGAAATTATGTGGGAAGATGGATTTATTGCAGCCCAAATGGACAATATCAGCTGATGACATGGAACAAAGACGAACACGTAAGGACAGCAGGAAACCTGAGAGGAGTAATAAAAATATGGACTCCAAAGAGACACTTCTTCAAACCATCATGTACAGACCCAGAAGATGAAGAGGGAATGAACCCAGAAGATGAAATGAAGATGAATACAGAAGAATCAAGTAAGATGAACCCAAAGGAGGAAGTGGAAGTGGTCGATGAATCGACCAGAGGGGGGAGTGTAGAGGAGGTCCTAAATATAGCCTGCACTCCAGTCACCCATTTTGAGGTACCAGGAACATTCACACCGAAATATGTGACGTATGATGAGCAGATAAACCAGCAGAGAGTTGCAGTGGGGCTCTGCCCAGTACCTATTAGAAGAATGACACCTATTGAATATCCAATAACCAGGCAACCATGGGCAGTAATGTACCCATTAAGAAAACCCTACCAGTAAATAAAACAAAATGAAGATTGTTTAAGTGCTGAACAGGAAGAAACCAAAAAGTCCTTAATGGAAGACGAATGGTGACGTCACGAGGGCCTGGACTAACGCATCCAAATGAGATATGATGACCAAAGGATGACGTGAAGAGACGAAACACCATGAATAAAGATATTATGAACCTATAAGAAGAAAGCGATGTTAGAATACAAAGGAGCTTAAACTGAAAAAAGGATGAAGATATTCAACCAGCTAACGCCTGTACATATGCTTGTAACCGCAAGAAAGCTAAAGAAAACAGTGCGGCTTACTATGCTAAGTAGAAGAATAGAGTGGCGAGCGCCATTCTACACAATATATCTCAAATGAAGCAGGTTATACAAGTACGAGTCCACTTTGCATGAAAAGCAGAACTAACCTAGGTTATTATAGGCCAAACGCAAGAAGTTTCATATTTTAGTAATACAATGAAAAAGGCTGACTCGAAACTCGGCAGAGACAGCTTGTGCCGGGGAAGCCTAGGTCATATCAATAGAAGCTATGAACAGTAGCTACGTCTAATTGAAGCTAAGAACAGAATATTCTGCCACTGAAGGAACGAGATAAGAAGGCGTAGGCAGATGGCAGGGTGAAACGTAAATCAAATGCACAAATTGAAAGAAACCAGGTAAATCCATGATGTGCTAGCACGTGACCAGCCGAGCGAGAAGAGGCACAGTTTCACACCTACACTTTGCACCCATCCAGACAGAGATATCACAACATTTTCGAGACCAGAAGATGCAGTTTCGAGGTCAACCACAGTGAACTAATTTACACATAGCCCATAAAGTGATGATTGATTGATGGAAGGCAGGGTGAATTGGGGGACACCCTGCACCTGCTTGACCGTTCTGTATGCTACTAAGCAAAGTGGAGATTTTTGCATGGGGTTGATGCCAACCCAATCGCAATGGTCCAAATAGTCTAGGTTCCTATAGTTAGTAGAACCAATGAGACCTTGTACTTTTAGTGATGTCTACAGTAGTCATTTTTGAAGGAAGGGCTTAGATGCCCACCTGACAGTATTTATCCAATCCCCTCACTCTGTTACCATATACAGATAAAGCACCTATTTTTTAATTGTTTTAAATTTTTGTTTGCAATCTAAAAGAAAACAATTTTTACAAGGACAAATTTTTGTTTGTGCAATATCTTTGTGAAGACATATATAAAAACAGTAGTGTAGTATAGAGAAAAAGAAAAAAAGGACAAAAACAAGGTTGGGTCCTGTTGTCGAAATGGCCAAGCGATGGTGATTCCTCCTGATTTTCTGTTTAGTTAGATTGAGCAAAGTGGTGGAGAGGGGAGGATGATTGGGAGTACAATTGAACGAATGGTGCATGGGCTGTAATCATTTTTAAAGCTGCTTCTAAAATTTTCACTGCCGGTCTGGTGAATCTAGCAGCCTCCCCTGCTATCAAACGGCACCACCAAATTTCTTTTTCTCTGATTTTGCCATCCCCAAAAAGCGGCGTCAGATAAGTGGTCTGGAGGAGGCTAGTCTTTTGGCAGTTCATTAGCAAGTGCTTTATCGTTTCCGGTTCCGATTCGTCTTTGCATAGTCTGCATTTATCTGACTTTGACATTGCCCGAATTGTCCGAATTTCTTGAGTGGGTACTAAATTCATTCGTATTCGCATAAATCATCTCTATAGAGCTTTGTTTGGGAATTTAGAACAATATGCTAATGGTACTTTCAGTTTGTTTGTTGTTGGTGGAAGATGCTTCAGTAACCTGTTTGCAGTTACTTTTTCGCATGTTGCTATCCAGTCACTGTATCCCAGTTTTGTCTTTATTCTTTTGTGGTTTGTGATCAAATCTTCTTGGGAGCAGTCGATTTCTTTCAGTCTATTTTCCAAATGTTGCTTCCATAGGTTAAGCGCTTTGGCTCTACCGCTCTGATAGCACCTATATTAAAGTTACATTTTCCCAACCAATAGAATTGCATGTTAACGTTTGAGTGTTACACGTCAGATTATGGCGCCTTTTTGATATAAAAGTTATGTTTTGTATGAAGTTCGAGGGATTTGAAGCATGACGGGCTGTCGCACCACTGTCGATTTCCATGTTTCCCTGTTTTTTGTACTTGTCATTAAAAGGACTCCCCTTTTTTTTATTGATTGGCATTGGAGTAAGAAAGCCTGCACCCCATCCATCTCAAGGTGCAGCTATCTCGTCTTACACTACTGAAGAGCAAACCCTGACTCTATGGGCCAGCCGAGGGTCTCTCGGTACAACTTGCTGGCAGAAAGTAGCAGGGCACACTGTGTGCTGGCTGGGTACCGGTTCTGGAGCTGCTGGACGGGTCCTCTGAGTCCGGTATCTCCCTCTGTTCCCTGGGAAATGTTGGAACTACTGGCCTTCCTTCACTGCCGGAAGAAGTAAAGTAGACTGTACCTTCAGCCCGGGTCCAAATAAGTCCTTCTTATTACTCCTTTAAAAGTCTTCAGATGATCTGCTAAGTGAGGGATTCAGCCCACTTTAAAAGCCAAATGGGCCCCAGTGATTGGTTCAGGCTAAGCCTACTTTAGTGAACCAATGCTAGGTGCCCACCAACAATCTTGTTATGCATGAGGTCAGGACTAGAGTGCTCTTAAACAGGACAGACAAGGGGGTGACAACATATACCTTAGTACCACCCAGCTGCCTGTCTGTTGTAGATAAAAGTGTCTCTCTGGTTCACTGAGTCCTCTCTGACTCTTGATTAAAGCACATGGTTCCCTTGAAGTTTGTGCTGGGAGCAGCATTCCTGTCTCCCCCAAACCACATACTTCTCCCCTCTGAATGGAGTTACCTCTGCAGGGGTTTGCCTGTGGTAAATAGTGGACCCAGACATCCATTTCACTGCCTTCCATACAGTGGGGTGGGAACTAGAGTCACGTTGACACATTGCATACCAAAGGCGTGTTAGCACTGCCTTTCCTATTGTCTATTTCGGCAACCAAGCCCCTTCAGGCTTGCTTCAATTATCTCTCATTAGTGTGCACTACCACCAGCCGGAGGACAAAAGAAAGCAGATTTATGGGGCCTTTGATATTTAAATTAGGCTGTCCATGCGGGAAGAAGGTGTGCCTTCCCCCTCGTTGAGGTGCCTTGATGTACCCAGGGCTGTCACATTCCAGCGGAATATGACATGGGAAGATGGTGCTTGTAGTCTGTGTCTTCCTGGAGTACATGTGGCTATGCGTTTTGTGCTTGAAGCAGATGGACTGTGTTTGGACTGGCATCACACAGTCCTCAGAGGTTATTCTCCAATCATTCCTTTTCATATGAAGCTCTATGGTCCCTTGTCTGTCTAGTTCATTTTGCAACAGATTCTTGTGGCCATAATCACTAAACATAATGTTATGTTTATCAGCTGCATCTGCAGAGTTGAATTCTTCTTCACACAACCCATGTTCTGCAAAAACACATATTTGTGTTGGTTCATTATGTTTTCCCAGGCAACAGTGGAGTAGGCTACAACTCTGTCTGAAGATTTCCTTGTGGGCCTCTGAAAACTGACCTCCCTTGTGAGGCTACTCTGTATTTTTACAATGACACATGGTGCATGCATAATTATGACGTGAGCAAAATTGAATTGAGCTCTGTATACCCTACATCAGCTTGGACACACAGTTCTTTTTGTGTCTTCAAAATAAGAGATGTGTGGCAGCGATGCTCCCTCTCAAAGAACAATCCCAGTGGCTGTCTTAATGTGTATCCTGTAAGGCCTGCAAGGACAGACATAAGGCGGTGACCAATGGATGAGAGCTGGGATACTTTTTGGTGCTCCCTATATGTCCAGCTCTGTAAGGAAGGGAATTAGGATGATGCATGCACTCATGCCTATTGCCAAACTCTGACGTAGAAAGTATGTGCTCTGTGACAGAAAGAGAAATGGCAGCATGTGTTTGAGCAATGAATTAATTCACATTGTGCTTATGGGAATGCCAAGGACGAGCATGCTCGTCCTTTTTGCATGGACTTGCATAATAGCCTGGCACTTAAGGGGTTAATGATATTACTCACCTAGTGGAGAACTGATAAACAACACCCTGGAATGGTTGTCCAGGTATCAGGTGCCTAACCTCTGGTGTCATACAATGACGGACTTCCAGTGAATAAGAGACTTGTATTATGTCATAGTACATTACGTTATGTTATGTTACGTTATTAAGCTTCTATACGGTGCCAATCACAACCATAGTGGTTCTATGGCAGTGGTACCTTTTTCAAGATATAGGCATATTGTGCCACTCCCAGCAGTAAACCAAAACTTGAAACACTTGTGTATAGGCACGTTATAAATGCCATATCATATATCATATCATATCATATATTTTTGGGGGCTAATTGGGTGAATATCATCACCAATCAGGCTGCAGTTATTGAGTGTAACACCGACACCACATCATCGAAAATTCTCCGCCAAATCCACTGGGCCGAGTATTGGTAACAATACTCGATTTTGGCAGTATCGGATTTACTGCTGATTTACAGCCAAACTCTGCATGAGGCCCAATGAATGCATTGGCCTAGATGGGAGTTATTTACACAGTTAGTGGTTAGTTTCAAAATATGGTGTGATTAGGGGAGGCTTTTTCAGGATCCGACTTGAGTCCCACACAACCTTACAACAGAAAAAAACTCGGAGGATCGTCTTTTTCCCACAAGGCACCCAAAACCTGGAATGACCTACCTAAGAATATACGGAACACAACAAACCACCTAGCATTCACAAAACTCCTCAAATCATGGCTCTTCACAGGGTAACCACAATGGAGACGCACCAGAATACACAGACATTAAAACAACGATGAAAATAACTCCAATCCCGGCCACTCTCAATCTGGACAAACACTCAAACCAAAGAACTAACCACTCGACAGAGCATAAGATACCATGGAAAATAGCCACAAAAGGAAAACTTCAGAGACTGATCACATACTTAGACCCAGACGAAAGCCCTCAAGTGACTCACCTACTCACACGTACCGGACGCACCATATCCAGACCGGCAGACGCATTTAGATAGAATTGAGAATATTAGCATGGCCACACTTGATGGAATTGTGGACATTGGCCTGCGTCGCATCCTGAGGGGACTTTGAATGCTAGCATGCCCGCCCTCAGATAGAATTATGAATATTAGCATGCCTACATTTAGATAGAACTGAGAATATTAGCCTGCATCGCATCTAGATAGGACCATGAATGTTTGCATGCCCGCACCTAGGTGAAACCTGAATGCCAACATGCCCACACCTAGATAGATTTCTGAATATTAGCCTGCGTCGCATCTAGATAGGACTTCGAATGTTAGCATGCCCGCACCTATGCGAAACCTGAAGACTAGCACAGGCCACACCTAGAGTTGCGGACATTGGCCTGCGTCGCATCTAGATGAGATTGATTGAAGGATAGCAAGCCCAGCCCAGATGAAACTTGAATGTTGGCGTGTGCCACACTTGGAATTGTGAACACCAGCCTGCATAGCATCCAGATAGGGTTGCTAGTGATAGCATGCCCACACCTGGACAGATTTATGGACGCTAGCTTGCGTCGCATCTGGATGGGACTGTGAATGCTGGCTTGCCCACACCCAGATAGAATTCTAAACATTGGCCCGCGCCGCATCCAGATAGAGTTGTGGTGGTCAACGGGTGCCACACTGGGACAGAACTGCAAATGCCAACATGCCAAAGGTCAGGTAACCCACTAACCAATATAAGCTCAAACTCTGCATACTTATCTCACTCAAAAACTCACGCAACCATCTCTCGCACAACAAGCCGCACGCACTTCACAACACAGCAACAACACATAAGCCAGACCAACAGCACACGCGGCCTGTCACCGATCCAATACCCGCACCAAAGCTCAGCATCTGGTGTATACCGAGTTGAAGCTGCCAACAGAACACCACTCCTCTCACTATCCTACTCCCTCTTCTCCTTACTAACCCACCCCACCTTACCTTATCATTTGCAGATCCGCCAGAGCACCTGGGGACCAATTCCGTTGGTGACGGTGGGTGGTACAAATACCTTTAACATTTAACATTTTACAATTAACAATTTGTAAGGTTTCATACATGTTCTTTGGGAATGCCAGACCTGGTTGTCGTGCCTCTATATTTTTTAGAGAAGTCGAGTGCTTGCTTGAGTCGAAATTCTACTTTGTCAATACACTTGTAAACCTTAACTTATTTCTTCGTAAGCTTCCGCCCTGCTGTTTTTTGGTCAGCCCAGTCTTCACTGTGCCATATTTCCAGGACATTCCATTTGTCCTTGTATTTCTTCTCCCAGGGTGCAATTATGTCGCCCACTGCGGCGGTGCTAGCATGGTAACCCAACAGTGCTGCCCTTAAGCATGTGGGCCCGGCAGCCATTCGCTGCGGGGTCACAGTGCAAATAAACACCCTCATAATGGAGCATTGATACATAGTAAATGCGCTTTGTGATGGGGCAAGGCCTTAATAGGCCCCGTCGTTAATCGGTTATTCCAGGAGGCGTGCACACTCGCTCTTAATTACAGAGTGCGAATATGAGCAAAGGCAGAACAAGGGCACGTCTTCCTTCCATGACTCCATGAAAACAGGAATGAATAAAATAGCTCTTCCACGTGTGTTTTGTGGTACAGACTGCCCGAGCAATATAGCTTTACTAAATGTTGCGATTCGTGTTAAACGTGTAGGCAACCTAATAATTACAGCTAGCGTGCGGCGGTGTATGACGCACGCAAGATTTTGCAAAATTCGCTGTATGCAAAAATACGGTAAAGAGTTTTGAAATCTCGCTCCTCCAATAAATATTTCTTAACCCCCTAAAGCATAAGGGTTGTACACAAAATCAGCCAGAGGTTACAGTCGAAACCACACTAAAACGTGAAGCAGCTGAAGGCATGGTACTGCGTCATAAGCTCTTCATCTGGTGCCCTGCTCGGTGATGTTACGTAGTGTTACGTTAAGAGAACGCGCCTGAACATAAGATGGCGGAAACAAGTTCAGTTCAGTTGATTGACAAAGGTCATATGTCAGGGCGATTGATACTGCTAGCTAACTAACGGCGCCTATAGCCACTTTTAAAGTCTGCCGAAAAAAGGCACGTATGATTACCCTACAGTAGCTTTTATATAGCATGAATATGACACAAGACACGGTTTCACAATTCCCAAATATAATTTGGGAATTTCTTGTAGCATACCTGTACTTATACACTGTGCTTTTCAATAAAGGTCACTTAAAGTGCTGGTGCAGCCAATGGAAACCTTGCATTAAAATCTGCACGCAAACACACTAAGCAAAAGGGAAGAAGTTACCTTAAAGAAACACCATTGCATCTTGTTCAGGTTTTCAACCGTAGCAGTGTTTGTTTGTTATTGAGTTGCCTTAGGACATGGGTCTGCAACCTTTGGCTCACTAGATGTTTTGGACTACAACTCCCATCAACCCAAGCCAACCTAATTAATGGTCAGGGATTGTGGGAGTCATAGTCGAAAACATTCTGAGAACTGTAGGGTTGCGTCATAGCGGCTAAAAGGAGGAGCCCTCCCTAGCGCTCAGGCCTGGATGTGAAGATTCCATAGAGGATCAGGTAACAAGTGACTGGCCTGAGATCTGTGGCAGTGTTCAATGTGCAGAAGGCCCCTTCATAAGAGCCCTGGTGAATAAGGACACCCCTCTTGAGTGTGTGTCTTTGCTGGTGATTTTCCATGGACTGTATTTGCGTGTGCCACTTGTGCATAGCTCTGCATTAGCAGAATTAGTCATTCCACTTAGACATTTGACTACTATTGTGGTCCCAATGATGCACACTGGCTGCCCATCCGGGAATAGATTAAATTCAAGACATTATCCCTGGTTCACTGCTGTCTCTCTAACACTGCCCCAACCTACCTGTCATGTTGTGTAGAGAAATACATCCCTATGTTATGTTATGTTATGTTATTGTGCTTATACCGCGCCAAAGCCCGTAGGCATCCAGGCGCCGAGAGAGCAGAGCACAGAGAGCAGAGACTACCGCAGGGGATTTCTCTAGTAAAAGAGATGCGTTTTCAATTGTTTTCGAAAAGCAAGAAGATCTGTTGTCTTGCACAGGGATATGGGCAATGCATTCCATGCCTTAGCTCCCTGGGTGTAAAAGGCCCTTCCAGAGCCTCGGGAGCGTTTAACTCGGTGCTGAACCAAAAGATATCCTTCGGCTGACCTGAGGTTTCTCTTGGGCTGGTAGATGCCAATGACGTCCTTAAGGTAAGCAGGAGCACTGCCAAAGATGCATTTATGGCATATAGTTAACACTTTAAATTGAATTCTGCGTTCCACAGGAAGCCAATGCAATTTTTTTCTGGCTACAGTAGTGGGTTCTGAACGCTTCATTTGGAAAATAATGCGAATAGCTTTATTTTGAATACCTGTCATGTTGTGTAGAGAAATACATCCCTACCCGTCCTCTGAGATTGTCTAACTCTCTCCTCCTGAAGACCCCAAGTTTAACCGCCTCTCAGCAAGGGGCAAGAGCTTCCTGGTCATGGCAGCCAAACTTTGGAACAATCTGCCACTCACTCTCATAAAAGAACAGGCCTATTGGGCCTTCCGCAGAAACCTGAAGACTTGGTTGTTCAACTGACTATACCCCCACTAAGACTATTGCATCCCCGTTTGTCTTGCCTTGCCCCCACTCTTTTCTACTGTAAAATGTAACTCTTATCCACCTCTTTTCAAGTTATGTAGCCTATATCCGCTGCAACCCAATGTAACTATTTACCTAACTAATGCACTCCAATGAAACTAGCGCTGAGATACCTGAGGGTTTTGTGCGCTGTAACAAATGCATAAATAAATAATAAATGACCAGTGGTCCATGGACACTTACTCTAGTTGCTGGAATGTCACAGGGGCCCAAGAATATTTACTAATAAAGGTGCAACTGGCCATGTCAATGGCCGTTTATCCTAACAGCTGCAAAGAGGCCAGTGACTATGGCTGAAGAACTTGGACACTGGCTATGATTATGTACTATTAAAGGTGTGGTAAGATATAGCATAACATAACCTTTCAAATTCACTGAAATAATTCATCACAACACACCCATGAAGCTTGGCAGGTTTTGGAAGTGGCAAGATCCTTAATTCAGAGTCCTCTGTTGCTAAGCCCATGAGCAAATAAATGATATCAGAGATGGCAGCAGTCATGACATAAAAAATGACGCTATGGAGGGAAGCACCAACCAACATTAATGGATTTTGCTGGGATACACTGTTTCACCTTAACAGTTTGTTAAGTAAGGTTGTTCACTGTATATATAGTATATAGTTACTAGGAATAACTTTGACTTACTATTGGCTTAAACCTATGTCTAACCCATTTCTTCCTAAGAGTAAGCCAATGTCACTCATAGGACCTTCTATATGATTCAAATAGCCTTCTGTGCGATTTGCATGCAACTCCCTTCCTGCCACCCTAAGATCTGACCAGTCCTTCTTTAAATTTAGGATAGACACCAAACTATGGTTTATCGCCAATGACACACCATACTAACCCTCAGCCACCCCCCTCTCCATCTGTCCCTACCCCTATCCATGGCATTACTTGGCCTGACAATGCACTCCTGAACAGCCTGTTGACCCACACCGTCTATTAACGTATAACAGCGGTATGCATATCTATTTGTAATGTAACTATTTCTGCTGACAACATGCTTGCCCTGTATTGTAAAAATTGCATAGCCCACCAATGTATCATATATTCATACACTGCCTTCCTGTATATTTATCTTGCTTTTTGTGTAACCTGTTAAATGCTACTGCCTAATAATGTGTAACTAAGAAACTGTATATCCTTAACTGCGCCCATGTACCTCCGGGTTTGGAGCGCATTACAAATAAATAAACAAACAAACAAACAAACAAACTCATCAGAAGTTCAGTGACCCTGTTTGATGGTGAGACCTGGTTGTTTGCCTGGCTGCAATTGTTCTCCCGGTTATATCTGATGTCAACACTGGTAATAAACAACGAGGGGTAAACGTTATTTTTACTAACCCACTGAACACCCTTCTCAACATATTTTTGGACTGGTGCATTCATATAAACAAACTCCATTCTTAGAATATTTGCGGAAAGTGTTGGATAGTGGCCTAAAAAATCTCGTTTCCCCCTCTATGTTTATTTCCAGCGATGAAATCACTGGGTACCATTCCCCCATAGCAATACTATATGCAACAGATCATATTTGCAATGAAAACATCCCTCAATCAGAATGCCAAATTGGTATGGGATCTGATAGGCCATTTCACTTACCCTTGCATCAGCAACCTCTTCTTCCTTTCCTGTGCACATCGGGCATTTACCAGAATTCATTGTCCGGCAGAGCATGTGGATGATGTTCTTTGAGAACAGGTTAGCAGCCTCACATTCCTTCTTGCTTGTTCTTCGATCCCCAAGTATAACGTCTTCCTTTACTAACCATTTTAATTAAATCTTATTATCCAGTTTAGGGCAACCAGGCTATTAAAAAGCTAAAGTACCCATGATTTCCCAATTATTCCAGAAAGGCGTGATACCTGGAATGCAAATATTAAGGGTCAGTGGCCCATGCCATTGCAAATATTTTGCCAGGCAACCCATCACCTGCTTCAAGTCCTCTGAAGGGGGGGGGATGGGAAAGACCAAATCATGTACAAGAAATGTGCCTCCTTTCTTCACAAGTAACACAACAAGAGGGGTGGTCTGAGCAATATCAGTGTACCCCGATCAGTGACAGTGGCTGCAATGTAGTAATCAAAATGGTATTAGCTTCAGATTCATGCCGGGTAGTCACGATTGGACGAGCGATTGTTAAGGCAGCTTGCAGAGAAGTGAACAATCAGTTTTAGTGGCATTGAGAGTTGAGTCTGTCTGATAGGTAGCAGTTAACCTAGTCAAGTACAGAGTGTGCAAACCCCACTTCTGTGTCACAAGAAGTGGGAGTAATGGGTCATTGATGGCACCCTTAGTCCCTTAGTCCAGGTTGCACAGGGCTTTATCGACAACATGCATGGTTGCTGTATGGGTACTGCATCTGGGTCCAGACCCAGATTTATGACTATTCAGTAGCTTCTAGTGATCTGGTTGATTGTGTAAATGTAGGCATTGTAAGACTATAGATGTCTAAGTGCACTTTCCTGTGAAGGGAAGGTTGGTAATAGAGAGGTAAATTGAGAGATTGCCTGGGCCAAGCTTCAATGTTTTAAGAAGCAGGAATATTAATCCTGTTTGAAGAGATGTGCGGAAGGTCTCATGTGGGATAGATACATTGCAGCTTCGAAGGAGGGGGCGGAGTACGTGGCCTTAGATTGAGTGAACAATGGAGTCAGGGAGGACAACACCTTCATGTGTGGCGGGTTAAAGTGATGAGAGGATGCTTGGTTGTTCGATGGTTGAGATGGGGCTGAAATATGACTATTTATCTACTTCCCTTGAGGGGACTTTAAGGGGCGGATTTCAGGGTGCCATTGTGTTGCATATCTTACTTAATTTCAGTGATTTTATTGATTCAAAATAGTAGTACATAGCATCAGGTTTTTCGTCTGATTGTTGGATTGTTGAGTCTGAAATGTAATTGACCAAACAAAGGCACCATTAGGATGAACGCTGTCCAATTTGTTTCAACAATGTTTCCCTTGATGTTTGCATTTGATGTCCGGGTTGCGAAAAGCTCAGAAATAGGAGGCCGAAACAGTACCCCAAAATCGCAAATGGTCTATGCATTATATGTATTTGTCAATACACTATGAACAAGAGTAAGGTATATTGTTGCGCAGTAACCTTTCAATTTTTCTTAATTTATGAATATGTTGTTTTTTCACCACGTTTATATGTTTAAGCAATAGTTTATTGTCTAAATACGCAGCATAAGAAATAAGCAGGTCAAATTCAAAACACCCAAGAAAAACAATTAGTCTGAATTTCTTATGCACCAATAGAAAAATCCAGACTAATGTTATTTGAAGGTTAGGAGGGGATTAAACACCATGCACCAACAAACAAAATAACATACAGGATTGATGTATGTGGAATTTGAACGTGACAGGGCATCCTCAGTTATAGCAATACTTTTTCGCCCACCGTCCTGCCACCATAGGGGACACTCGTCTGTCTATAATGAAATGGAACTACAGCAGAGTTTCCTTATTTTATTTTATTTTATTTATTTATTTGTAATGCGCCGGTAACTCGCAGGTTTCGGGGCGCAGAAACATGGACACGAGGACTAACAGAAATGGGACGAGACAGTTCCTAGAAATCAAAGGTTTAGGGGGTCAGGAGTGGCGAGGTCAGTTAAAGAGATACGTTTTCACTAACTTACGAAAGCGTAAGTAGTTAGGTTCTTTCCTTATGTGCACTGGCAGATTGTGCCAGATACCTGCTGTGATAACTGGGAAAGATTTTCCAAGTCCAGATTTACGTTTATGAGGCATTATTGCGATCCTACTTTGATCCGAGGATCTTAAGGCGCGGCTTGGGGCATATGGGCGTATTTTCGATTTTAGATAGCCTGGTGCCTTCCCGTGGATGCATCTGTGGACTATTGTAAGAGCCATGAAGTGAGTTCTGCTCTCAATTTTGAGCCAGTGTAATTCCTTCCTGGCTGTACTGATGTAGTCTGATTTGGATTTGCCTTTGATTATCCTGACTGCGTTATTTTGGATAATCTGGAATGCTTGTATGCTTTTTTTGTTGGCTCCTAGCATAAGTGCATTCCCGTAGTCTAACCGAGAGAGGATGGTTGTTCTAGCCACTGTGGCACAGTTGTTCTCTGATAGATACGGTCTAAAAGCTCTGAGGAGTCTCAAGTAATAGTTGCATGTTTTTATTATGTATTGAGTCTGGGCTTCTGCTCCTAAGGATGCTTCCATCATCATGCCCAGGGTTTTTACTTTCTCAATTACTTTAATGTTGACGTCTTTGATTTTGAAGTTTGTGTAGTCGTGTTTCTGGCTTAGGTGGATCCGAAAACCATTAGCTCGGTTTTGCTGCTGTTCAAACACATCCAATTGGAATCCATCCAAAGTTCTATGATGTTATATATTCTGTTTAGATGGTCATTGTCAGTTTTATGGTCCCCGCTGAGTTCCAATACCAGCTGCGTATCATCTGCATAGTTGGTAAAGAATATATCTGCATGATCTAAAATGTAGCATAAGTATCTGATGTAGAGATTGAACAACAATGGGGACATGCTGGCTCCCTGGGGAACCCCGCAGAGGATCTCCCTTTCCATGGATGGTTTGTCTCCCCAATGGACTCGAGATGTCCTGCCTTTTATAAAAGACATTATCCATGTTTTTGCCTCTTGTGAGCAGTTGGCCGTCTTGCCCAGGGCTACTTCGAGTAGATTATGGTCCAGTAGATCAAAGGCGGAACTGAGGTCTAACAAGATGAGAAGTCCCGTTTTTCCCTTATCTAAGATGCTGAGCATCTTTGTTTGTAAGTCCAGCATAGCTGATTCTGTGCTATGAGATGGTCTGAACCCAGATTGTTGTGGGTGGAGTGCGTCAGAGGCCTCGATGTGTGCCTGGAGTTGTATGGTGGCTACTTTATCCATGATCTTAAGTAGGAAGTTACAGTTGGTTATTGGCCTAAGGTTGCTTGGGTCTCTAGGATCCAACCCAGGTTTTTTTTTTATTAGTGGGGTAACTGTGACTTTTTGTATGGCCTGGGGGACTAGTTGGTCCCTAAAGGAAGTGTTGACGATCTTAGCCAGTGTGGGGGCGAAGATGTCTGGGTTTTCTAAAATTATTTTGGCGGGTAGGATGTTCTCTGCGCATGAGGTAGGTTTCATGGAGGCGAGTTAATTTCATCTCTTCTGTGGTGATATACGAGAAATGGAAGGGTTCTATGTTAACAAGTGGTTCTTCTGCTAGAATTTTAATCGTGTTAGATTTATTTAGTTGTGTTTTTGTGATTTTATCTCTCGCCTTTTCTAATTCCTCAAAAAAAGCTTTTTGGGTGTTGTCGCATTCCTGTTGAGATGGTAAGAAAGGTGGCGAAATGGCAGGGGGTTTGTCTAAAGATTTCAAGATGTTAAAAAGTTTACTTGAGGCATTTTCTGCTGCCATGATTTGTTTGTTTAAATACTGTTTCTTAGCCTCTATTATTTCTTTCTTGTATTTAGTTTCCGTATTTTTCCATTTTTCCCTATTTTCAAGTGTAGGGTTTTTTTTCCAGGTGTTTTCCAGTTTTCTTTTGGCTCCTTTAAGCTCGAGTAGTTCTTTAGAAAACCACTCTTGCAATGTGCTATTGGTTCTAAAGTTTTAGTCTGTAGGGGTGCATTTTGCTCTACCAACATTTTAAGAAAGTCTAAGAGGGTTGACATCATAATGTCGCAAGAGTCCTCTTCTTTAGTAGTGGAGGTGAAGTCTTTTATGCATGATTCGAGTTGTTCCTTCTTGATATGTTTTAAGTTCCTTTGCATAACTTTTTGGGGGGATTGGGATTCTTTTCTTTAGGAGAGGGAAGAGAGACCTGAAACGAGACATTGTAGTGGTCTGACCATATATAAGATTTGGTTTGGTAGTCGTGTGTGTCAAGGTTGTTGGTAATTATCCAGTCCAGTTGGTGACCATTTTTCATGGTTGGTTCTTTATTTGTGATGGTGTAGTCTATGTTTAGTAGTGAGCTTTCTAGATAGATGGCCTCTTTGTCAGCCTGATTGCCGTACCATCTGTTTAGATCTCCGACCGCTAATGTAGCACAATTTGGGCCTTTCAGGAGGTTTAGGAGATGTGTAAAGTTGTCATTAAATTCCAGGGTGGGAGATGGTGGTTGATAGACTACTAGTAAGTTAAGGCAGTTGTTTTCAGTGGGCAGGTGCTTGAGGTGAATCATTTCGCATCCACCACATGAGGATTTGCCTTGGAAAGTCAATGGAGCTTCTAGCTATAACTGCGACTCCTCCTCCTTTTCTGGTTTCCCTGTTGGTGTAGTAAATTACATACCCATCAGGGACAGCAACGTCGCACGTAGGGCCAATGGGGTCAGCGAGCCATGTTTCAGTGATACAGAAGATATCAATGTTCTCCTCAATGATCCTATCATGGATACATTGGGCGTGTTTATTTAAGGATCTTGTATTAAGTAGACAGATTTTTAGATCAGTACTACTTTTTGTTGTGGAGGGTGTAGCTGACATCTGAGTGGTTAAAGGTTTCTTTTCTTTATGTTTTCTTTTGATTGCAAGTTCCTCTTTGTTACTGTTTTGGGTTTTGTCCTGGATAAGCCGAGTGGCAATCAAGACTTTGTTTAGGCGGATAAGTTTTTGTTGCTCGAGGAGCAGGGTGTTCAAAGGAAGGAGGCCCATTATGATTTGGTTTTAAGAGAAAGGATGTATTTCTCAGTATATCCCAACAGCATTTTCTGCGCCGGACGCGGTGGACGGCGGGACCAGCGCAGACCGGCTTGCCCCTGAAAGCGCCGACACTGAAAGCACCTGACGTATCAGTAAATAGGCAGCAGGTGCTCCTGGGAACTGTAGTTCCTAATGACACTGCAGATTAGTAAATAGAAATACGAGTGATTGCTCGTTGCAGTAGAATGGAATACTTTTCCAATATACAAAGATTCTCACAATTTGCAAAGAAGATTCCCACAAAATGATTTCACAATTATTGTAATTGTATCAAGATGAGCGTTATAAAACAACGTTACCCCAGGTGATCAAAGGAAGTAGGCAAACCGTCTTCAAGGACCAAGGGACTTAGTATTAGCCCTCCAACCACAATGCAAAATACCTTTCTCCTAAGCAGTGTATGCAGAGGGTTGATAAGGGAGTCCGGCGGGACCGGCGCAGACCGGCTTGCCCCTGAAAGCGCCGGCGCTGAAAGCTCCTGACGTATCAGTAAATAGGCAGCAGGTGCTCCTGGGAACTGTAGTTCCTAATGACACTGCAGATTTGTAAATAGAAATACGAGTGCTTGCTCGTTGCAGTAGAATGGAATACTTTTCCAACATACAAAGATTCTCACAATTTGCAAAGAAGATTCCCACAAAATGATTTCACAATTATTGTAATTGTATCAAGATGAGCATTATAAAACAACGTTACCCCAGGTGGTCAAAGGAAGTAGGCAAACTGCCTGAAAGACAGTTGCACTTTTGTTTTCAGGGTCAGTTGCAATTGTTGCAGTTCTATATGTTGTTTTTGCATCTTTTATGACAGTGCAGTAGATGTTGCACAGGCGTGTAAGCATGGGGATATTTGTGCCTGATTTGAATTTTCACCAGAGTTTCACTCCTTAATGGATGGTTCAATCAATGTCTGTGAGTACTTGAGGGCAAGTGGCTTTGCTGTGATTCACCATTGTTTTAATGACACATGGAGGACAGTGAGGACTGTCAACCTGTAATTGATTTCTAGGATGTTCAAGTCTGAAGATACACACGGGATGGCCGTAAGTGAATGGCCTGTCCCCCGAGGCTACCATAGGGAAGTCCTTGAAGAAGTGGTGGGTGATAGAGGGTCATGTGTGTTGCCCTTGGTTTCTAGGAATTTCACATTGGTATGTGGTTGATGGGTGTTGGTAAGGGGATCCTACCAGTCCTGCTCGAGATGCGTTGAGATTCCCCAAGTGTGATGGAAGGATATGACCAGGTACAGAGTGTTGCCCTTGATCTGGATGGGTATATGAGGTGCTGTTTGATGTCCATTTGGCAGCAAAAATCCCAGGAAGGTTAAAGTTACCAAGCAAGATGTTGATGTAGTTGTTGATCGACACAGATGTTATCAAGTCAGGGATGTTGTACAGAAATCTGAAGACAGCACCGGGTGGACAGAAGATGAGATGACATGCTGTGGTTTACGTAGAGGCATTGGGGAAGTGGCAGGTGAGGTACTCCATGCACAAGCAATTGATAGTGTCCTGAAAAGTGCAAGGTCATGTGGTCTTGCAGATGACTGTGGGGCTTTAACCAACCCTTCCCACTCTGTCCTAAATTTGAAGTCTGTGTCCTGGCAGAAATAAAATGTCAAGTATGTCGGAGTACTCAATGATTACAAGTAAATCCTCTTGCTTTTCTGATGAAAGACCATGTTTCCCCCTACTCTCTTGAAATCGTTGGTGGATGTACAGCATTCACATACATGGTGTAACACGCTATCAATACATTTCAATTTAATATCAATGTAAGTGGATCATTCTCAGGTCCATTGGGTGTTATAATATGCATCCATCTGTCTCCAAAGTCCAAATTCATTGAAAGGCTAGTCTTACCCCCAAAGACTCCCAATCCACTTTGAGACGCAACCGTGTACAGTATTTCCACACACACTCTGCGGTTATCCTCATCTAAAAAGACAGCATGTCAAAAGCGTACAGCAATACCTACCCTCTTCCTGCTAATATAGAATCTAATATCCGGGACGGCATTCCATTGGAAATCCTTTGCAGACACACTACACCGTTTTCTAAAAACTCTCTGGCGGGAAGAGTGGGTGCACACAGAGCAGAAGTGCGTTCTGGGATCACAACCAAAAGCCAGGTATGGAACATTCCACTGAGGCACATGGCTGCAAGAGGCCACGCACAGAGCCTCTTTTTTGGCGGGATCCCGAGTATCTCATGTTCTTCACGCAAGAGTTGCACAGTTGGAGAGAGGCTGCTATGCCCAGCCTGTTTTATATGAGTTTGCTCGGATTTCATTTCAGATGTCACTCATTTCCCCAGCCTTGGAGAAAGAAAAGTTAGTCACTGTGCATTGGCTCAGAAGCCAAGACATGTCTCCTCAATAGTTCAGATCTCATTATGCAGTCCTCGATTATCAGAACCCGGGTCAAATTGGAATTCAAAATGTAATGCCTCCATTTCCAGATCCATTCTCCTGAGACTTCTGTTGAAACCTTCAATGCAGGATTGAATTAAGTTGCCAGCAAAATGCAATAAAATAACATTATAAAAACGGGTGCTTCTTCATTCTGTCATTCTTCATGTATTTTCTGATAACCACAACCCCCCTCAAAGACAGATTTAAAGTAGGTTTTTCGTAAGGATCACACAACATCCATGAAACTGTCCGACAAGCTCTCCTTGGTTTTGTCATCATCGACCGCCGCCGTCTAAAGGTAGTCTGCATCCAGTTGCTGCTTTTCATGTTCACATCTGGGCTGTTAATTTGAGAAAACCTGATGCCACATTTGGAAAATATTGGTACCACCTGCAGAAACCATCATTTTCATAGTAGAGATTGAAAATGAATGCAGAGCAAGCATGAACATTCTCCACTGGACTGCACGAGGAGTTTGTAATCCATTCTGAGCGTTAGATTCGTTTTCATTGGAGGATGGATGCATGGATGGATGAGTGTGAGGGGGGGATCAATGGGTGGATGATTGGATGGATGGTTGTGTGGTTAGATGAATGCGTGGATGGATTAAGAGGCTGTATGGATCCATAGATGGAAGGAAAGACAGGGAGCTTGTATAGCACTACACTGAAGACGCACCTTGTATGGAGGATGAATTCACAGAGGATAGCTAAGAGGCAACACACTCCCCGAGTCCGCGCCTAGAAACCTCTGGGTATTAAACGCGTTATAAATAGCCCATTATAAATTATAAAGGAAGTAAGTAGAATTTGGTAATATTCGGTTACCTTCACTTAAAGAATTGAAAAAGTCAATGGCACACCTGACCTTCTGAAAACCAGGTGAAAAGTCACTTCTTCAAGCAAACCTTGGACCGCAGAACCTTTCGAGCAAGCATGCCAAACTTTTTATCCATAGCTATACATGCCAACGCCTGCTTTCTCTCTGGCCTGGTCTAACCAAGAATCTGCACCTTGACAGCATCATTGTAAGTCTGTTGATCCCTGCAGTATCGCACAATGAGCGCAGCATTTGCTAATCATCTAATGGATGTGTGATGACTTAAAAAATGAAAGTAGTATAATAAAATGGCTGCTTGCGAGGGTCAACAAGGCTAGGGAGGCTTCACCTCATTTGAACCGGTGACTTGAAAAAATAACTAAGACGAAAGACTAAAGAGATTTATGATCGTTCCTGTTGCAGAAACAGACCGAAGAATAGTTGGAGTTGGGATTCGGAATAACGGCAGGAATTGAAAGGAGGCAGAATTTTGTCACATTAACACTTTACTCATTTTTAACCTGATTCACAAAGATTGTTTGCTGTCAAAAAATGCATTTGCAGCGAGAGAATGTAACCAAAGATTGAATGAATTTCTTTACGGGCACGTCCATGGAAATATGTGTGTGTGCAGATGGTGGTGGTTATGCGCTTTGTGTAAACATATGAATAACACGTATGTTCTTGAGTGGGGTGTACCTGCAGATACTTTGCACAGTGGCTGCGGGTGCCTTTTTTAAAATCGATGTATTTATAATTTCCACATACAGAGTAAAAGCCTCATATTAGACTAATTCTGCTGCTCCCATCATAATATAAACTTCACACAATAAAAGATATCAAGTAGGATACAACAGTTAGCCAATAAGATTGGGTAAAAAGAGTAATATAAAATTAATAATACATTCATATCGTATAGGATAGATACATGTGTAGATGCCATGTATGACTTATGTGGATAAGATTAAGTTGGGAAAGAGACCGTATAATACTTGAACCCTTCCATTGTAATTGTATAACGATGAGGAATATGCGTTTTTTCCTGTTGTGTATGCTAGGCACTAATTTAGTACATGCTGGTGTATTTTTAAAGGGACGAGCATACATGTTTGGTCAGACAAGCCAGCACAGTGAGCAAGGTCGAATGAAGCTGGGAGGGTCAGAGGATTTTGGGAGTAATCCCAGAGGCATTTAAAAAAAAATAATGTAAATGTTACAACTCGGACATTTCGAATACTTTGGAAAACTGTATATATAATTTGGAATGGCTTGTGTACAGTAACGACATGCCAAGTTGCCAAGAGTACATCAGAGAGTTTTTCAACACATTCTGATGAATATGCCCAAAAAAATCAAAGGTTCTATCTCAGGAGGGATAGCTCTCGGGAGGATAGCTCAGGGGCAACGTGCGCACCTTGGAAGCAAGGCGACACGGATCACCACGCTTAGAAACCTCTTGGTATTAAGCACGTTATAAAAACCTATCACATCATATCATATCATAACCAGATATGCCAGCAATGTCACTGTAAAACAATTTCCATGCTGATTGTGACCAAAGAAGGTTTTGTATGATAGCATTGCCCATTTCATGCCTGGGGTGCCCAACAAAGGTCATGTGGCTTCTGTCAACAATATGTAGCACATTCCCCTTTCATGCTGGTTGTGCACAAAAGAAATTGAGTGGCTTGTCACAACAATTCATGCCAGCATTCCTCATGTAAAACACATTTTCATGCTGCTTGATGCAAAAAAGAAACATTCACCCTGCCAGCATGGTCCCCGAGCCACTTTATACTTTCTTGCTGGTTGTGCCCGAATAAACATATGCAGACTGTCTCAATAATAGGTGCCTCAAAGACAATCAGGACTAGTCTTAACAAAACATGCCAGCATTGTCACTGTAAAGTTCATTTACATGCTCCCTGCTGACCATTTCTGCCCCCTCATCTGCACCATGCATATGTTCTGAGGGCCAAATGGACCTCACAGCCGCATTTGATTATCAAAATCATCCTCTGTGGCCAGGTTCTGACCCACTGTTTCTCAGTCCCCACTTTTGCTTCATGTACCCATTCTCTACCCCAGTATGTCTCTTGGTGCCCAATTTCTGCCCTCTGCCCCATGTGAGGCTCTATGTTGCCGGGATAGGCAATATGTGACTCTCTGTGCTCAGGTTCTTCCCTAGTGCCCGCCTCTGTGCTTCAGGTCGGTCTGCCCCACATCACTTCCAGTGCATATATACTTTCCTATGTGGCCATTGCAGTCACAGCCCTTCCCCAGTGCCACTCTCATTGGCTAAATTCTGCCTCAATGTGTCTCTCAGCATTTCATCTACACCTGCTCTTGCTCCCCCAGGGAAGTCCTCACACCCAGCCATCCCTTTCATTCCTTCCGTCGGAGAACACAAGGATGCACAACAACACATATACACACACCCACACAGACAGACACCACACATTTGTAGGTACATTAATGTGCATACATACCTAAATAAACATACGAACACAAAAACACAAGACGCTCATGTGCAAAACCACATCTGCACTCAGCACCACTCATTATTTGCACCCTGGTTCATGAGCAGAGCACCTTTCCTGGTAGCAGGGAAGGAATTGATTGACACTTTCTTCCCTGAGTCCCACCTCCAGGTGGTCCATAAGATGCCATGGGTGTATCAAAATGCACACCCTCGTGGACTTATAAATTGAAACTCTTAGTGCATGTAGGGACCGGCCCTGACTACTGTGAAGTTGTCCTGCAGATGCTTCCCAAGGGGTTTACTAATGAGGAATGGTCTGCGTAACATAAGCAGTGGCAGCCACTTCATAAAGGGAGAGTATTGCCACAGCACTCGGTATAAAGGGGCTGCCACTGTCTTTGCATTTGCAGAATGTGTGTTCCAGGAAGAAAGGGAATTTACCTCTGTTCGAACTGGTATAGGTCAAATCTGCAACATGGACAATTCTGCAGGAACAGGACATTTTAAAATAGGCTTCCTCCGCCAACGCAATCTTCGCCCACTCCACCACTGCAATCTATTTCCTTCCTTCTCTTCTTCTCCTCCCTCCCTGCACCTGTGTCCATCTTCTCTTACTCTCCCCTGAAAACCCCTCTTGCCCTCCCCAAACTCCCCTGGCCCCCTCCACCCTCTCCCTTTCTCCTTACCCAAACTCCTCCTTCCGGGCTCTCAACTTTCACTTCCTTAAGCACAGCCCGCACAGCCTTGGCCAAAACCCCAGATGCTTCAGACCCCCCATGCTCACCCACACACCTTTGGTACCCTCACCTCCCTTGGCTCAGTCACAGAAGACCATCTACTCGCAGCAGCCTCCCACTGCACCCCTCTGCCGCTGCAACCCATTTGTCACCACTCTGCTACACTCCTACCCCACCACCCATGCCCAACCCTGTCTATCCTCTCTTCCTCTCCCCTAGTAATGTCACTCCACCCCCCTCACCACATCACTCGCACCAATGGGCAATCATCCACACTCTCCCCTCATGCTCCTCTCCCATCCTCTCCTTTTTCATCCTTTGCCTCTTTGTACCCCACCCATGTACCCTTCCCTACCTGCAGTATATCCCTCAATTAAAACCCCTCTTGAGGACATTGCACGCCACTCCCCCTCTCTTGTATCCTCATCAATACCATATCAGTTGCCAGAAATAAACAAATTCTTTTTTCCCGTATTTCTGACAAAAACCCAGACATCCTTTTCATTGCTGAAACCTGGTTCTCTGATGACTTCCTCCCCTCTGCACACAAGGGCTTCCCCCAGGTTACTCCCTGATCACCCACAACAGAGCCAGCAGAGCAGGTGGAATAGCCATCCTCCACAAACCTTACCTCACACCCTTACATGTCGAGAAACAACCATGCAGTGATGACTGCAAATCTCTGCTAGTCAAATCCCAAATGTCTGCACTTTCTCCCTCAGTTTCCTCTTCCTTTACAGACTGCCGGGCAATAACAGAACCTTCGCTGATGCCCTGAGTGACTCTGTAGCGGCCATCTTGCTCTCTCATCCCACGCTTACTGTTCTCAGTGATTTAAACATCTAGTTCAACCCCTTCCAGCACCCATGACCCGTGATCTCCTCCACAACCTGGAAGCCTCCAATATGGCCCAACTCTTATCAGGCCCGCACACATTGCAGGTCACACCTTAGATGTAGTTTTCAGCTTGCTAAACCTGATCTCAACCCCCCTGATAAGCCCCCATCTGGACTGATCGCTTCTCTATAATCCTTTTGTTGTTTCCTTGTTGGTAAATTTTGCCGCAGGCTTTAAGTATTTGACTGATTTGTGTGTTAGGTATATGTTTAATCTGTGCCAAGATTCGTTTTGTTGTGTGTGCAATATAAATCCGTCAAAATTAAAAATTAAAAATTCAATCTTTTTCTCAGCTCATACTCCAGCACCCAGCTTTCCTCTCCGACTCCCCCCTTTCCAACTCCCCCAGGATCCCACATTGGAACAAGGTAAACATCTTCCAGGATTTATCCCCCTCCCTTCCCAATCTTCCCTCCAAGGAGTAACCCCCTTCCCAGAACATTTCGACCAATGGCTCTCTGAAGCTCTATCTCCCTTAAACACCAAAAAAACCTTCCCACTGCACAGGTCCTTCCCCCAGGTGGTTCAGCCCTCCCCTAAAATCCCTCAAAACCCTCGACCATCGCCTGGAACGCCATTGGGCGACAACCTTTCTGCCCAAAACAAAGCCACTCTTGCAAGACACACGAGAGCTTCTTACAGATTCAAAATTAGAAAAGCCAAACATGCCTTCGACACCTCCCGCATCACCAATGCAAACAACCCCTGCAAAGAGCTCCACAAGATCCTCTCAGTTCAAGAACCCCCTCTGCTCTTTCTCTCCGGCCCCAATTTCCCAAGCACTGCACTATGCGACACCCTTTCTGGCCATTACTTCGACATAGCCATTGAAAGGAACCTCAGCATCCATGCTTAACTATTACCCTCTTCATCCCTGTTACCAGCCACACCCCTGTCCCCAGCCCGCACCTTCTTCAGTCCCTTGTCTGCAATCTCTCTTCCGTAGTTCTCAAGGCTTCTCTCCAATAGCCACCCCTCAGGATCCCAAGGAGACCCTTGCTTCCCCGCTGTCCTCAATAACATTCTCTCCTCCACCTGTGTAGGCTCTCACCCAAATCTTTAATCAACCACTCACTAACAGCTGGGATCTTCCCTACAGCATACAAACCTCTCACGTACAACCTCTCTTCACCCCCTCCTCCCTTCCAATTACCACACTATCTTACAATACTAGCCAAACTACTAGATCACACAGCATACTTTCAACTCAGTCTGTGCACTGAATCCCATGGCCTTCTTGCCCCCCCCCCCAGTCTGGCTGGTTTCATGCCGCTCCATGGAACTGAGTCCTCCCTTGTCTCTATCTGGGACGATATGAAAAGAACAGCAGACTCTGAGGACTGTGCCACACTCATCCTCCTTGACTTAGCCTTTGACATGATCAACCACCCCATCTTCATGCACAGACTCTTTGACATAGGCACCAGGGACTCTGCACTCAAATGTATCGCATCTTTCCACTCTGACCGCTCTCAAATCATCTGTATACATAATTTCTCCTCTGCCATTGACCGCTAGATGATGAACAACCACCTGCTCCTAAACCACAGAAAACTGAAATCCTAATCTAGGGCACAACTGCTGTCTTGTGTATGAGCACAATATAAATAAAATATTTCATTTATCATTTCATTATTTGCCCCAACCTAGCCCTTGGCCGCTTTCATTAGGACCCACACCCACTGCATCCCCCTCAGTCAAAAACCTATGATGCACTTTCTGTTTGGATTTGGCCCCCACGCGTCACATCAATCCAGCCTCCAGATCATGCACTTTCCTCCTCTGCATCCTCAAGTGGATCTTTCCATTTGTGTCCTACCCCATAGAGTCTCCACAATCATGGCCATCATCCCCTCACACCTAGACTACTCTGACTCCCTCTACCCAGGCACACCTGCATATCAACTCAGAAAGCTCCAAATGGATCCAAAACTCTGCAGCAAGGCTGCTCCTCACACTATCCCCGCGGGCAGACATTTCCCAGGCACTCAGAATACTTCACTGGCTGCCCATCAGCCGACAGGCCTCTTTCAAAGACATGTGCATTACTCACCGCACCATTCACAAGAAAAGACCTGAAATCCTCCAAAACAAGCTCACACACTACCGCCCCACCTAAATGCTCCCATCGGGCTCTGCACACCTTCTGGTTGTCCCCCTTGCAAGTTTTCCAAACTAGGAGGTGTCTGTTTTTCTGTCCCTTCACCCACCTTCTGGAACTTCCTCCCCCTCTAACTCTGTCTCATAGAGGAGCACCTGGCCTTTAGGAAAGTCCTCAAAACCTGGTTGTTCCCTCCCAAATACTGCTCCCCCTCCTTACCCATACCAATCCCCCTCCACTGGCACACTAGCTTCATCCAGCAGTCACCCCCCGGCACACTCCCTCCCACATGTCCTTCTCTCAGCTACCTGCCTCCTCTCGCCTTCACCTTCTGTGCTCTGCCACCACAAACCCCACTTTGAGCGCTGCCCGCCCCATAAGAGGACTCAAGAACGTATTCCAGTAACTTGCACATGATAAGAATCCAGACTGTGGGCCAGGCATTGCACTTACAGGGCTCAGAGGGTGGGGAAGGCATCGCACTTAAAATGCACCTTAGTAAAATCACTCGGATCATGCGAGAGGAAGACGATCAGGCACATCGGATCCCTCCTTCGTAGTCGCACTGTTTGTTACTCTAAAGCACATGAGGGTGGGACAAGCCCCCGTAAGAAAACATGAAAGTGGGCCTTGTTTGCACTAGAAAGAACTAGGGATGGCAATGCGTCACTCTTAGATGCTCTCAGAGGATGATAAGTATTATGTATTCATTTAGCACTTAGATCGTCTGTAAAACATAGCACTGCTCTTCGGACATAGACGTAACCCAGGATGTAAACATTGTTGTTTGTACAGCTAACCCATTTTACCCCTTTCACACTGCACTTTTGTATCTTAGAAGAATGCAAGGGCTCATTACACACACCCTGAACTCACATATAAGACAAACACGGTTGCACAACACCTCTGTCATAAGAATGTAGCAACGTTTAATGACAAAAATTCAAACTGTAGCTTCTGACATCATTCTCTATATCCTTAAACACAATCCACCCATGTTATGTGCTCCCATCGACATGCCATTCAGACATGGGTGACTCGCAGGGGCCTGGCCACCCTCACATAACTTTAATGGCAGATATGCACACACGCAGTGTAACACCTCGCAATTCTTCAAAATGTTCAACTCCGGTCCCTCCAGAGAGTTCAGCTAACAACGCGTTGGGACCATAATTATGGTAAAAGGCGCCATACCAATGACAAAAATGAATGAATGAAAGTGCACCACAGTCTTCAAAGTTTGACACCACTTTTTTCGCTTTTACCTTTCAGAGGTTATTGTTCAGTTGCAGTGACTTACGCTTAGTTTTTGATATATTGTGGGATTATTGTGTACTTTTGATGGTGCAAAGGGGCACCCCCAAAATTGATTGTGGTGCATGTTTTGTAGTTGTGAATATTCCTGCATTCACAAGTTGCATCCAGATGCTTCTTGTAGCCATTCGACTTGTCACCCCAAAAATGGGAATGTTTGTAAATTAGGTCCTGTATTTTGAACACATGGCATTCTTAATATGGGAAACACAATGAAAAATTCATAAATTGCTCCGGGGAAGGGTAATTGTGCACCAATGCGAAGTAATGTGCAACTGACTTTGGCACCACCCGTCTTTCTTTATCCCCTGACCAATTGATACACATGGCATTTTTGCACTGGTATTTCCAAATTGTCCTTGCTTTGGGTTGCATAGCAAGGGTACGTAACTGCATGACATCAGAAGAATTCATGTGCTCCTGCTACAGGGCGGGCATCAAAATAGCTCCCACGGATTCCTCGACATAGACATCAAACTGACACCTTGATCCTCCCTATAGGCCCCGATCACCCTGATATGCAAACACTTCACATGCAACTTTTACCTGTTAATGCGGTTTCACACAGGTCACACAGCAACTTCTGGTGTATAAAGGCGGGCTCATCTAAAGGCAAAGCTGGCAGTCTAAGGCTGTAGCGCCTGTAAAACCATATTAAGTGAGCTTAGGCAAAACCAACAAAGGCATGCTTAGCTTGAGCAAACACAAAACATGCATGCTGCTGTATAAACAAAGCCATCCGCCATGTCATTTCACATGTAGCTGTCTTGAAAATGGAATAACAGGAGTCTTCTGCCGGTCTCTGAACAGGATAACACATTGACCACAGTAAATGCAGTTATGATTACATCCTCTAGCTACACCCTTCAGTATAACTGAACTGGCCTTTAACCACTACTAAAGCGTGTGGTCTACCCCACCTTTGATCTGGAATACATAGAAGATACATTTTTGGACAGTCTACTAGAACTATTAAACCAGGAACCATTGCCATGAATCATCGACCCACAAAACCTGCCCTACCAACACCAGCAGGGGATAAAACAACCCCTGAATGCAATGCATGACCAACACACGGCCACAAACAGGGCCTAAAGGCCATGTCTGCCTCCCACTGTAGGGGTGGAGGCTATTTGCACCCCGGGGTTTATCCGTGGTGCTAATGGTTTCTTTTTTTTTCTTGGGAGATTGGCTGCGCAAGGGACGCCAATCTCCCAAGAAAAAAAACGAAATAAACAGAATGGCCGCTGCCATAGGGAAAAGGGACTAGGTCCCTTTTCCATTTCTATGGCAGCCGGGAACGAGTGAAGCTCCGGGACCAGAGCACACAACTCTGGTTCAGCAGGTAAGTGGATAGGGAGTAAGGGGTTGGTCTGCTTAGAGGGGTGGGGTGGTGGGGAGGCGACAGAGAGAGCTCCCAGTTACCTGCACACATTTGAAAAAAATGATGGTGCCAGCCGGGGAAGGGCCTTGGGAAAGTGCATTCTTGCCTGCTGTTCCAGTCACCTGATTGGCTAAGCGCTCTTCCCTGGGTGCGAATGTCAAATGTTCAAGCACAGAATTGAGATCTACAAATTCCTCAGTGAAGGAGGCATTATTTTCTTCATGGAAACTTGGCTATAAAATGACTACAAGATGCTATCACACAACACATTCCCAATTTCTTACTCGTCCAAGCCAACCGAGCAGGCAAAAGAGGAGGATGGAGGGCCATGGGAAACACTGAATGCCTCAGAATCTCAACAACCCCGCATATGGACGTCCCAGACAGAGAAGCACTACTCATTCACTGATGATAAAACATCTAACCAACCTTTCCTTCCTGCTCAAATGCAGACTTTCTTCATACAATCCCACTTTTTTAGAAAGTGTCTCAGACATGATGGTGGAACACTAACTAGCTCCTAATCATTTTGGGAGATTTCAATATCTGGTTCAGAAAAGAAAATATACTTTCTGCCAAACATATGAGATCCTATATGGCCAGCGTTCACCTTCAACACATGGTCAAGGTGCAACATATTATCTAGATGCATATTTCGGTGAATGTCTGGCAACTATAGCCCCGCCAATTCCTGTTCCTTTGGGAGACCGCCTCATGGTACCTTTTGTTATTAACACACTAACACTCAGGTACCTGACTTAACAAAGGGCAAGTCACCATTGCCAGGAGAAGCTGGGAATCACAAATTATAAAGGAACGATGATGCCAAACCCTAAACAATCAAACATTTTGATTGTGGAGAAGAACATTTGGATTGTGGAAGCATGGGACATGCTTACACGTTTGAAGCAAATCACTCCTCAGAAAAACGAGAGCAGTGAAGAGATTTAGATAATCTTAACAACATGAAGAAAATGGATAAAAAAGCTACTACATGCTCAGAGGAAACTTTACAACCAACAAGACAAAAAGTACTACACAGAATGCATCAGACCAGCAACTCACCCAGAGCGAGGCCTGTTCATGATCCTCATAAACGGGAGCCACTTTCATTCTTAGAGACTTGTTTCATATCCACACCCAGCATAATATTGTATTAGACATTTTTGACCACTTATCGATCAATTTACGGGTCGATGATAATACCACTATTAACATTGTGATTCTTCATCACCCCCTACGAGTATGCCTTGGTTTGAAGAGCAACTACTTACTTTGCTTGGGAGTCCCAGCAAACTGACTTGTCGGGGGGAAATTCTCCCGGGGTCTGCTGGACCGTCCGCGGACCCCCGGGCAGGGAGGCCCCAACTCCTCCTGCGTATCCCAAAAATGAGTATGAGGCACACGCAAGAAGCAAGGTGGTTCTGCTGTTTATTAAACAACGGCAGGGATGGGTCAAGGATCGTACGCGTCGGTCCTGACTCTCTTTCAAAATTCGTGGGGCTCGCAGGCCCTTTTTACCTCAGTATGACGCGCTACTCGCGTCACCTGGGAAAGTTAGCAAAAAACCTATCGTCACTCTGGATTGGTTCCTCGAGTGGTAGGGTTAGTATAGCATACGTATAGAGAACGCTGTTAGTGGCTAAGGGTCAGTCAGGTGGTATACTTGGGTTGTCCCTTCTATTAGATACATGAAAATTGTTACATGAAGATCCCTGATGATTGGCTAATGTTAATGGCGTCAGTGATAAGTGCCCCGTGTTCTGATTGGTCCACTCGCGAGCCCCCCAGTCTGGGACCATCGTTGTTCCCAGCTCGCGGTGCACCTGCCATTTGCAACAATGTGTAACTATGTGTTTGTGCAGACAATGCGTGGATTTGTTCATATGCTTGAGGGCAGACTACTCCCACCGCCGCAGATGTCCATTGAGCCGCTTCATTGTTGCTGCCTGTGTCTCAAAACGTGGGACCCAGGCGCCTCCTCCCTCCTGGGTCTGGCACCCTGTCAGGTTCGGCTTGGTCACGTAAGGAGAGACCGTGGTTGAGGCAGAATTCTGCACATTTAATGTTGCATTTTCCACTGTGTGTCTGGCTTAGTTTGCAGGTGTGACCTTGGCTTCGGCTTGTGGCAAGCGAGTTTGCAACATTGTGCCCTTGGCTGTCCGTTCTCGCCGGGCTCATTCTGCAGGGTCAGCAATTGTACTCTTGCTCGTTCAATGTTCATGGAGGCTCTTGCTTGCGGCCTACTTGGGCCTGGTGCATAGGTGGGGATGTTTGATGCACAGCGCTTTAAGTTACGGTATCATATTGTTTTATCCCCAATATCATGTCTTCGTTATATTTCTCATTGCAATGCATGGGTTAGGAGAAGCGTCAGCAAGCATTTTAGATGAGTTCGTTGTGCGTCTTGCGTTTCTGCATTTTGAAAAACCTATGTGAAAAATAATAAAGATGCGCGTCTGTGGGTGTGTCCGTCACCTACGTCATAGCACTGAATATGTTCTTTGTGTGGATTGCTGTGGGAGTGTCCAGTGTGCATGTTTGCACGGGTGTTCTGACCGTTGGCTAGGTCGTCATGGCATCTCTAACAATGTGGTTATTTACTGTTGAATGGTTTAGTCGAGTTCATCCATGCCGCAGGTGTCGGCATGGGCAGGGCAGGCTGGTGGCCAGGCTGGTGGGCACCTCCGTATGTTCCTGTACCAGGGTATTTGGTCGTCTGGTAGATAGGCAAACTCCTCTCGGGGCAGGTGTCTGGGCCGCGATCCTCTAGGCCAGGGGCGTGAGGGATTGGTGGGACTCTTTTGTCCCATTCTCCCACTTCAGTCCCCCCTCTGGTAGACTTGTCGACCACAAACATATCTTTTTCCTTATCTCCTCTTACTCTCCATATTTTAATTATTCCTCTCAAGTGTCCATAGTGGTTGACATGGTCTTCAAATGACCAATACATATATACACATGTTCCTCCAGGTGTGCAGTATACCCATTTCCCTATGTAGCTCCTTGGGTTTCTTGGGTTTTCGAGCTTCACAGATGGTGGGTCCAGGTGGTTGGTGATGATCTGTTTGCACAGTTTTTCTCTTTCTTTTATTATTGCGCCTGTGTGCTGGCCATCATCTGTCGGCATCAATGGGTGCATACCAACCATTTCGATCATTTCGTCCGTAGTGCGTGCCTTCCGGGCCTTCCAAAATCTTATTATGATCAGTGCAGCTCCAGCCAGTATTATGCATCCAACTATAATCTTCAGTCCGTCTGACAGCCAAGATGGCATCCATGACCATAACATTGAAAACCAGCTGTCATCCTTCTTCACTCCTTTGCTTTCTTCCATCATTTTGGAATGCATCTGGGCCAGTTGTGATATTGCTTCTGTCAGTGTACCATTGTCAGCATCGCTAGCAGGAATGAATGTGCAGCATGATTGTCCTATCTTTGCGCAAACTCCTCCTTCCATTGCTGTAAGGAGATCTAATACATATCTGTTCTGTAGTGCTAACATCCTCACTGCTCGCAGTTCCTCTTTTATTGGGTTGAATCCATTTACTGTAGAATTAATTGTCATCATTAGCTCCCATCGAGTTATCTGGAGCCATTTTTCGTTTGCGTAAGCTTGTAGTCCCGGATGTATTATTGACGAGAAGAACATTGCTGCTCTGGTGAATAGTCTGTGTTCTGGTGGAATTGAAGTGAGTGCTGTTTCCGACCTTCCCCGTAGGTAATTTCCTGTCAGAGGTTCTCCTTGTCTCTTCTTTCTATTCAGGGCATTGTTGTTGCTGTTGTTTTCGTTCTCTAACCCCTTCTGAGTTTTTACAGATCTCTTCTTCCTCTTGTTTCCTTCATCCATTTTAGGGAAGTTCGCCATGTTCACATGTTTCTGGGGTACCACTAGTGATGGTACATTAACGTGTACCATTGTGCTTATACCATTCCACAGAGGGGGCAGTGTGTGGTATGCCTTGTTTCCGCAGGCCCAGTAATGGTCCATTAATACTGCTGTTCCTGCTCCCCCCTCAGGTAACTCTGTCACGCTTGCACAGTTGGTGTTGTATCCCACGTCCACTTCTCCTCTATGTTGGTAGCATATCTTAGGTGCAGACAGCGGCAGTATGCTCACTGGGTCTTCATCCATCTCCATCCATGTCATCATGGGTACGTACTTGCCCCAAATCGCCCAACATCTGTTATTGTGTTCATCAATAGTTGTAATATTTTCTCTTGTTACCATGTTGCTGCCAATCACTCCTATGTCCCATTTGTTGTCCATGTACACCTTCCCTGTTATTGTTACCAGTGGTCTTTCCCAACATCCTTGTGTACCAGGAACTTCAGTGGCGTACCAGTCACATGGTAGGTATTGTAGTGTTACTTTCTTTGTTTCTCCCTTTTCAGGACCACTTGTCATGTATCTGAATGCTTCAGCATGCAAACTGCTTTTGTGGTAACTCAAATAAGTCTTGAGGAAGTTGTTTTCGTATGGATACGTGTCTCGCGTTTTCCACACCAGTCTCACCACCGTCCCTTGAAATCTCCCTTTCGTTTGGAACAGTGCCAGGTATATTATACATCGTGCTGTCTTTTCATCTATTTCCGTGGCAACGAATGTTCGGGAAGCGCTCATGGCGTATGGGATCAATGAGCAGACGTAGCAACTGTCTTCTGTTGTCTGCTTACCTATTTGGGTCATGTGTTGGTACCACATGTTGTTCGAGATGTGTGCTGAATCTGTTATGTAATTATCAATACCTTTATTATCTGAGTATGTGCTTCGTTTAACTCTATTTCCCTTATGTGGAGGCTTGCTAGTACCACCTGACGTAACACCTGTTGCAGCCGTGGGTGGGGGTACATTAGGTTTGGGCACAGCCAAAATATTGATAGCATAACTTTTCTGCCATACAGAGGCAGCCAAAAACCCAGTGATCATCAAAATCCCTATCACCTTTATTACAGAAGCTAGTCTCACCGGCATTTTGCTCTTACCTTGCTGCAGTCCGGGAGCTTATTCTTGTGACGTTAAAGTTGCCCGCCTGAAAATTCTCAATACGCTTGTTATTATTGTTAGTTGTTGTTATCAAGCCCTCCCTATCAAGTAGTCGTTCAGTGCCCAGGCGAAGAGCTGTTCCCACGCCAATATAAGCGATCTATCTCTTAGGGCAGGCAAGTGTTGGTGAAGATGGGGCATTGATTGTTCTATGGCCAAGATAAATGCTTTGTAGTAGACACGTACCCTCCTTCTTTTTAGGTACTTTGGCCTTTTTATGTGATAGACAAATTGGTGTGATAGGGCTTCAGGGTAGTTATCGTCTGAGGGTAGCATATACTCCTGGGCAATGAACTTTATTAGTTTTCTGTTTTCTTAGCAATACAATAATACGTGGTACCTGCATGTGCGAGAAAGAAAAAAAGAACATTCAAGTGTTTACATGTGTATATGTGCAAGACAATGTCCTTCAATTGGGTGGTTACTGTAGTGGGTAGGAGGTCGATGGGCAGAGGGTTTGGGGTTCAGCTGGCGGAAGTCTCTTTACTCTTTGATCGTGTGACCATGGGGTGGGCGGTATGGGAATTACCAGTTTCTATTTCAGTAGTTGTCTCTGGGGAATCTGGGGGGTGGCAGGGTATGGGGAAACTTAAGTCGTCAGCTGTGGTAGAAGTCTCTTCCTCCGTGGGTGACGCTGTCGCTGTTCTTCCAATGGCCCTGTCGGTGACGCTAGGGCGGGTCTGGAGTTTGCAGATCTTTACGTCGTGTAGGTGATTCCAAGCACGCTTATCCTGCAACTTTACTGCTCTCGTAGATACCTCCTCTACAAGGTGGGGACCAGTGAAGTGTGGGCTGTTCCACTTTCTATTGAAATTGCGGAGTAGCACGTGGTCACCTTTAGCAATTTTGCACAGTTTTTCCTTTTCCGATCCTTGGTCCTCGTCTTCTTGTTGGTGACTCTTAGACTTGCCCCGCGTGCGCTCGAGCTGTTGAGACACAAACACTACACTAGTAATCAAAGAAGACACATATTGGTACATTTCATCACCAAGAACAGTTGCAGTGTTTTCATAGTCTGTGAATGCCCTTGATGTTGGCGTTAGAGGAAGGCGCATTTGACGTCCGGTCACCACCTCATGAGGAGTGAGGTGGTGGTCGGAGCCTGGTCTATTCCTCAGCTCAAATAGAGCTAGCGGAAGGCAATACAACCAACTCTTCTTTGTTGTTTGCTGTATCTTTGCAATTGCCTCCTTCAGTAGGCCATTCAGGCGTTCGCGTATACCGTTGGCCTGCGGGTGATATGCACATGCAAATTTATGCTTGATGTTCAGTAAGGATGTGATGTGCTGGAACATTTCATTAGCGAAATGCGGGCCGTTATCCGACCGCAGTAACTCGCACACTCCCCACCTGGGGAAAACCTCCCTCACTAGAAATTTAGCTGCTCTAAATGAATCTGGATGTGAGCAGGGTCCTGCCTCAATCCACCTGGAGAATGGGCATACTACTACAATCATATACCTATTTCCTTGACATACGTTGATCATATCAACGTAGTCAATATGGATGTACAGGAAGGGTCCCTCTGGCCGGGGTATAGTACCTTTTATCACTTTCAGCGTATGACCAGCCGTAAACTGTTGGCATGTGAGACAATTGCTGATAAAATTTGTCACATGGGAATTTAACTCGGGACAGAACCAATCTTCCCTAATTCGTGCTGCAACTTCCTTGCCTGTGTGGGCTGGGTGGTGGAGTTGGCTCAGGGCGGTGTTCAATAGTGCCAATGGCATTACCATCTTTCCAGTGTTACCCTGGCGCCATAGGGCGTCAGTTGGCAACATTGTACATCCTCTTTTTACCCATATTTCTTTTTCTGCCATTGGTGCAGCCGCTTGTAACTCCATTATCTGTGTGGCTGGGAGATGGGTGTACCCTTCTCTCATCAACATCTCTTTAGCTATCCCCCTTCCTCTCCCTCTCTCTGACTCTGGGGGGTTCCATATCTCACCAAAATATGCGGCATACTTCGCATGTGCGTCTGCTGCTGCATTTCCTTTTGAGATATGATCTTCTCCGTTAGTGTGTGCGAGACATTTGACCAAAGCTAGTTCTTGGGGATCATTTATTACTTCAATTAACTCAGCTAACAAGTGAGCATGTTGCACTGGGGTGCCGTCAGCTCTCCTAAACCCTCTTCTCCTCCATTTGGACAATCCTGAGTGGACAGTAGACGTGACATATGCGCTGCCAGAATATCTGTATTACTCTATTGAAAATTGAGGGTGACTCGCAGTGTTTCCATTTTGTGTTTCTGTACGTGAAGCTTGTTAGATCTTGTGAGTCTGGATGCAGGGGTATTGAGAAAAAGGCATTTTTGAGGTCAATCACTGTAAATCGTGATGCTTCTGCTGGAATGCCACACAATATTGTGGCCGGGTTTGCTGCTATAGGGTATTCTGCTTCCACTATGTTGTTCAAGGGCCTGAGGTCCTGGATGAAACGCCAAGACCCTCCTTTAGCTTTGCGCACTGGATATACGGCTGTGTTACATGGTGATTTTGATGGTACCAATATGCCATTATTTATAAGGGCCGTTATTGTTTCATATATACCCTCATCTGCCTCTTTTGATAGTGGGTATTGCTTCACTCTAGGGAGTATTGCACCTTTTTTCAATTTTATTCTTACTCCCCCTATACTCTTTATGCACCCCACGTCATAGGGACTAGTAGTCCATAATGATGTTGGGACTTTTGCCATATCCTCCTCAAAGAAGGGAACTGGGGTGGATGTGGGTGTTTCAAGTGCCATTGCAATTTTCTGTGCCACTTGTTTGTATGTCACTCTTAGCCATATATCATAAATACCATTTCACCTTCTTCCTTTTCTTCTGAAAAGAGCTCCTCGTCTGACACCTGGGTGAGCCTGCATCCCTCAGCTAGGGCTATCACTGCCCTCCATGCTCTTCCTTCCCTGTCTTGGGCATGTACTGCGATATAATCAGCAGTTGCTATAATGCTCTCCATGCTCACTGAAATCACCTTTCCTTCTGGTTCATTGGCTGGTGTTTCTGGTCTAAACAAATAGGCTGTTGGCCTCCTCCAGATCTTTCCTTCTATTCCTGGCATCCATGCGAATGCCATGTCTGTTCCGTACTGGAACAGTTCGCCATCTACTGGCTCAGCCCTAATCACTGTCTGTCCACAGTATGCTTGCATGATTTGCCGTGCAGTGAGCATGTTTATTCCAGGAGTGGAGCAAATTATGCCGTCCTCCGTAAAGGAGATCGTCATATTCAACCTGCTCATTATGTCTCTCCCAAGTATGTTTACTGGTGAGTCCCTAGAATATAAAAGCGGGACGGACATGTCATAATCCCCTATCGATAAGGGAATGCTATCAGTAAAGGGAACCAACCCCCTAGCCCCAGAGAATCCTTGGGTGTTCATGGCCTCACCTGACATCTTAAATTTACCTTCCCTTATGCAAGACCGGGTCGCCCCTGTGTGATATGATACTTTTTTGTCACCTATTGTTACCTCTATGCGTGCTTCCTCCGCACTATTAGGTGTTACCGACAGGATGGGACACACCAAGGCCGTCTGTGGGCTGTCCTATTGTGGGCACAATGATTGACCACTTCCTGTGTAAGGGTTGTGTCCCAGGACCGTCACCCTTCCCAGTTGTGTTTGCTGTAGTTGTGTATTGGTAGAGGTTATTTTATGGTCTTGAATTTGGGCAGGTTGCTGTACTTGCTGCACTTGATGTTGTTGTGTTATCGCTACCTGTTGTTGTGGTAGTGAATATGTCTGTGGCTGTTGTTGTGTTACTAGTTGTTGCTGCACATTTCCCGGTTGCAGTGCCTGCTGTTGTTGGATGCCCTGCTGTTCCCTTGTAGGCCCTTGTTGTCCCTGTTCTCCCCATGATTGTGTGCCTGGTCTCATTCTACATGTGCGTGACATGTGCCCTAGTAATCCACAAATCCAACATACCGGTGGTTCCCTGTTCTGCCATGGAAAGCTCCCTGAATTGTCCTGGTATACTGGTTGCCCGGTGGGGTAGAAATTTCTGAATCCTCCCCCTTGCTGTTGTGTGTTATAGCCGTAACCCCTCCCCCTCATCATTCCTCCCCTTCCTCTGTTATAATTATAATATCCAGCCCCTATGGTTGGGGTGGTGGCAGCTGTTGTGTTACAATCTGTGATGATTGTATTTGGGAGGGATCTTGTGCAGCCACTACTTGCGTGGGGTTTTGAGTAATTGTTGTAGGTGTAGTTATTAGTGCACCTTCCATCGTGTATTTAGTACGTTTTTTCTGTACCAGTTTAGCCTCTTCCGCTTTTCTATCCTCTTCCTTTTGTTTCATCTTTTCTTGCCATGTCCTACAATGATGTACTATCGTCAGTTGTATTTCTGGCCATGCTTTTGCTTCCATCCCCACTACCTTCTTCAGTTGTTTCTGAACTGCTTCTGGGAGCCCTTGTATCAGTATATGATAGAATATTGCTGGTGTTTTGTCCCATTGTTCTCTAGTTTCCATACGCCACTTCTCTTGAATTTCCTGGATATAATCAACAGGATCTTCATTCTCACGCATCTTGCGTGATGTAACTGCTCCTATGTCTGATGTGACTGGGTACTGTACCCTCAGCGCTTGCCATAATGCATGTATGCAGTTTGCGAATGGTGCCCCATCGTGTGATGTGTTTGTTATTGTGACCCCGGGGAAGCCTGCTCTCTTCCAGATGTCATCTGCTGCATCCCCCAATATTGATATTAGAAGGCCCTTTACATCCCCCACTGCCAGTTTCTGTCCTGCGGTGTGTTTTTCCATTTCATATATCCATTTTCCCGCACCTCCACTTAATGATGGGAGCCTGCACTTTATATTTTCCTTGTCTGCATGCTTCCAAGGGATGTATTGTGGTCTAACCCCTCTCCTCTCCAGAAGTGGCATTGGGTTGTGTCCTGTTTGACCCCCTGGGTTCCCCAAAGTCAAGTCTGTGTACCCCTCCTCTTCTTCCGTGTCGTCTACATCGTCAATTGTGTCCATATTTCCCCTGCTTGTAACTGTTTCTCCTCCATCTCTTCCCCTTCTTTTATCATTTCCTTTACTTGGTGTGGGCGTGTGTATTCGTTCTACCTGCCTGCGTCCAGGGAGGTCTCTAAGCCTTCCTGCATAGGGTGTGAGTTCGTGAGGGGCGGGTACAGGTGTAGGTGGGCATGTTGCACGGGATGAGTGTGGGGTGGTGGAGCATGTTGGACGGGATGATGACATGAGTGTGGAGGGGCGAGGGAGGGGGGGTGTAGCTGCACGTGTCTGCCTACCCGCCATTCCTTGCTCTTCCCCCTCACTTCCCTCCAGTTCTTCCTTTCTCCTGCAGGCCCATGGTGATTCTCTATTTGTCCGGGTGATGTAGAATTTATCTAGGCTTTCCCTTTCACTACTTCTTCCTTCCTTCTCCATTCCATCTTCTTCCTCACTACAAAAGTCATCCAGGGGTGACAACCCCCAATCTGTCTTTTTCCCCCTAATCGTTACTGCTTTTAAGTCTATTAGATCCGTTCCTCCCGTTTCTTCTTTACCAATTGCTCCCCTTTGTGCTGATGTTGTTGCTACTTCTGTGTCTCTGCGTACATACCTCCTTACTTCACTCTCCCCTCTCCTATCTTCTCTTTCCCCTTCATTTTTCTCTGCTATTTCTCTACCAATTTCCTCTCTTTTCTTTATTAAATCCTCCATTACTTCACTACCCATCTTTTCCAATATCCTTCCTTCTTCTCTCTTCCTTTCCCACCTCGCTCTTTCCCGCTCTAATATACTCTCTATCATCCTCCCTTCTTTGTATTTCTTTGTCGTTTCTGATAGTAATCTCCTCTTCCATATTTCCAATTCTATTTCTTTTTCTTCTTCCTTTCTTTTTTTGTCGCGATGCTGCTCTGGATACCCTTTCTGCTACTGCCTTTACCCTTTCGGCTTCTCTCTTTTGCTCCTCAGTTCGTTCCCTCATTTTTTGCAACTCATTCTTACTTTCTTTCCTTTCCCGTGCTCTCTCTCTTTCCTCTCTCTCAAGCTGCTTTCTTTTCCCCTCTTCCCCTTTCATTTCACTCTTTCTCGTATTATCCTCGTCCATTTTCCTTACTACCTCCTTCTCTTCTCCTGTTAATGAACCTCGTAATTTTAATAATACCTGCGCAGCTACCCACTCATCATGTCCTATTGCCGCGATCTGTTCTTCGCCAATCCTCCCCTCCCTTGCGGGCATCTTCCTATGAGCTGATCCCGTCGTACTAGTCTGCTCCCTCCTGTGTGGCCACCTGTAGCTGTATATGGTGGCGGGCTGTATGCCGGGTTCGAGTACCCCTCAGCCACCCTTAATTGTACTATTTCTCGTAGTTCTGTTAAAGGATATAACCCCCCTCCCTCCGTTTTCACTACCTTCGCTAGGGGCATATCATCGCTCTGTTCCTTTTTAATTTCCTTTTCGTTTAGGTTGTTACTCTTTTCTCCTCCCTCTTGTCCGTTCCCCGTGTTCTGTGTACCTTCACTCTCTTTTTCCCCATTCTCTCCTTCCTCCTTAATCTTCTTCTCTTCCGTTGTTTACCCCATAGTGAACATTCCGTTTGGTCCTGGTCGGGACCCTTGGAACATCCTCCATAAGTTAAACACCTCCACGTGGTGTGTCAACTTCTTCCCCTTGTATGTGTTATGCAGATGGGTTAATAGTGAATGTTGGGTATATGGATCGAAACTGCCATTAGGCGGCCATGGTGTCGTCATTTTGTTGTCCGTCCCCTGTGTCCATTCTATGCTGTATTTGATCAGTTTCTCCCTATGGGGTGACAGTGTTTTACATATATGCTGTAGTGGGGTAGTGAGGGTGTTCCCCCACCCTCCCGATCCTGTCCCATATGACATAGTAGCACTTCACTTGTTATCCTACCCCTATTTGGTAGCGGTTATCTTGCTAACAGTGTACGCTATACAATCTTAGATCTTTACCTGGCCCCGTAATTTGGGGGACTTGCGATTGTCCGCTAAGGAAAAATAGTAAAATATAGCATTTGCATTTGTATATTGTTTTCTTTCTTTTCTTCCTTTACCGAGCACCTTTACGGCCCCCTACGGCCGAGGCGCACATAGCCCCCTGTGGCTGCGTGCCCCGTGTGACGTTCTTATACAGCCGTCCCACTTTGTTTTACCCCTCCTCCTCTTTCTTCACTTGTCGTGGCCGGCGTTCTCCGTGCGCAGCCACGTCCCCCTTCTCACCTTGCCCCGATCTACTCGTTACCGTTTATCTCCGTCTCCACTCCCTTACCATTATTCTCTTCCCCACCACTCTCCGAAAAATGCCTTGTGTTCGAGATATCCTATGAAAGCCCTACTGGTGACGTCACCGATCTCTTCCAGAACTACTGGTAAGTTCTTTACATGTTTTTAAAAGTTCAAAATACGCTTGCAATCTACCCCCGTTAACCCCACAGCTGTCCTCTTGTCACGCCTGGAACAAGGTAATCAACAATATAATCGGACTGCGCACACTGCGTCGCCTCGCGTGTGATACGCCCCTCGACAGGAGGGCTTAACCAGCCAATTATCTTCCGTATTAGGCAACCAGCTAGCTACCGCCTACAGGGAAACGTCATCTATCTATCGAGTTTTCTGCTCGATCAATAGGGATCCTCATCTACTCATTGATCAATAATCACCAAATCGTAGGAAACCGCACACACACACCCTTACAGGTGGTCGCGACCTAGGCCAATCAGTGTCTACGAGCGGCCGCACATGATGTTTTCGTGCTCCGCCCCCTCCTCTTCCGTAACGTAGCGGACTGCTCTCGCACTTGTCCAGCTACCATTCACTTCACCCTCAATGCTAATTTGTCAAACCTTCGCCGCGCACCTGTGTAACACCTCCCACCTCCCGTATTCTTTTCCCTCCCCCTCCCTCACAATTTCACATTGCTAGTTGGGCGTGGCATACTCACCAAGTTCTCTTGATGCGGGGCCGCTCGACTGCGTGCACCCCTCCAAGCAGCTCGCCACCTCCCCTCGTCTGGACCACGTCTGGACACTCGCCAACCGCGGGCGGGATACTTCTCAACCGGCTCCCGAAGGCCAATATCCGGATTGCGCTGTCCGGTCTTCTCGCAGTTCCGCGATGGTCCTGTAGTCCTCAAAAAGGGGGCAGCGGCAGAGGCGGCCGCGCCGCTGGGCCTCCTCGCAATGAGAGCACTCGGAAAAATAAAATAAAAGCAGATCTTAAACAGATCTCAGCAGTGCCTCCAACTTGTCGGGGGGAAATTCTCCGGGGGTCTGCTGGACCGTCCACAGACCCCCGGGCAGGGAGGCCCCAACTCCTCCCACGTATCCCAAAAATGAGTATGAGGCACACGCAAGAAGCAAGGTGGTTCTGCTGTTTATTAAACAACAGCATGGATGGGTCAAGGATCGTACGCGTCCGTCCTGACTCTCTCTCAAAATTTGTGGGGCTTGCAGGCCCTTTTTACCTCAGTATGACGCGCTACTCGCGTCACCTGGGAAAGTTAGCAAAAAACCTATCGTCACTCTCGATTGGACCCTCGAGTGGTAGGGTTAGTATAGCATACGTATAGAGAACGCTGTTAGTGGCTAAGGGTCAGTCAGGTGGTATACTTGGGTTGTCCCTTCTATTAGATACATGAAAATTGTTACATGAAGACCGCTGATGATTGGCTAATGTTAATGGCGTCAGTGATAAGTGCCCCGTGTTCTGATTGGTCCACTCGCGAGCCCTCCAGTCTGGGACCATCGTTGTTCCCAGCTCGCGGTGCACCTGCCATTTGCAACAATGTGTAACTATGTGTTTGTGCAGACAATGCGTGGATTTGTTCATATGCTTGAGGGCAGACTACTCCCACCGCCGCAGATGTCCATTGAGCCGCTTCATTGTTGCTGCCTGTGTCTCAAAACGTGGGACCCAGGCGCCTCCTCCCTCCTGGGTCTGGCACCCTGTCAGGTTCGGCTTGGTCACGTGAGGAGAGACCGTGGTTGAGGCAGAATTCTGCACATTTAATGTTGCATTTTCCACTGTGTGTCTAGCTTAGTTTGCAGGTGTGACCTTGGCTTCGGCTTGTGGCATGCGAGTTTGCAACATTGTGCCCTTGGCTGTCCGTTCTCGCCGGGCTCATTCTGCAGGGTCAGCAATTGTACTCTTGCTCGTTCAATGTTCATGGAGGCTCTTGCTTGCGGCCTACTTGGGCCTGGTGCATAGGTGGGGATGTTTGATGCACAGCACTTTAAGTTACGGTATCATATTGTTTTGTCCCCAGTATCATGTCTTTGTTATATTTCTCTTTGCAATGCATGGGTTAGGAGAAGCGTCAGCAAGCATTTTAGATGAGTTCGTTGTGCGTCTTGCGTTTCTGCATTTTGAAAAACCTATGTGAAAAATAATAAAGATGCGCGTCTGTGGGTGTGTCCGTCACCTACGTCATAGCACTGAATATGTTCTTCGTGTGGATTGCTGTGGGAGTGTCCAGTGTGCATGTTTGCACGGGTGTTCTGACCATTGGCTAGGTCGTCATGGCATCTCTAACGATGTGGTTATTTACTGTTGAATGGTTTAGTCGAGTTCATCCATGCCGCAGGTGTCGGCATGGGCAGGGCAGGCTGGTGGGCAGGCTGGTGGGCACATCCGTATGTTCCTGTACCAGGGTATTTGGTCGTCTGGTAGATAGGCAAACTCCTCTCGTGGCGGATGTCTGGGCCGCTATCCTCTAGGCCAGGGGCGTGAGGGGATTGGTGGGACTCTTTTGTCCCATTCTCCCACTTCAGACTTCTCATACTTTACTACTGGTAGACCTTAACCTGTGGGAAGGCAATAGCACTCACTCCTTTGCCACTTCTGTCATTACCTCCCTCCAGGCTATTGGGCTGAACCAATTTATTAAATATCCCACACACAAGAGGCACATATCCTGGACTGGGTACTTACCAATAATCTCCATATTTTGCCTCCCAATATTACTCCATGTCCTTGGACTGATCACCAACTAATTCTTTTTGACCTTACCCTCCCTGATCCATATAAAAAGGTCAGTTTAACACCTTGACTGGAAATTAAAACCAGAAACCTTAAAAGAGTTTCCATCTCAGCCTTTTCTGACCTTGTTTCCCCATTACTTCTTATACTCCCCTGCTTCTAATGAAAGATACTTCTGAGTTCAGGAATTTCTTCATATCACACCCTTAGCGATCAATAAGCTAGCCCTGATCACTGGAAAAAAAAACTAAAACCGACGTCTCGGGAAGATCATGGTTCTCTACTGACATAATGAAGTCTAGAACACTTAAAAGATCCTCTGAAAGGCAATGGAGGAAGAATCGCTGTCCCGACTCACTTGCCACTTATTGTCTGGCTGCTGTGGATTACATAAAAGCCATCCCATCTGCAAAAAAAGCTGAATTTTGAACACAGGATCATTAATGCTTAATCTGACAAAAAATAATTATTCAACATTTTAAGAGAACTCGATGGCAGAAAAAATATCTTCAATACAGTTCCCCCTCGTAACTCATGGTGCCAAAAAATTCAGGATGGTTTCTTTACAAAAATCAAGAACCATCAGATCGTTATTAAAAAAGGCCTACTTGCCCTATCTGCTAATTCAGGTTGTACTACCAACAAGGAGCTCTTAAGGAACAACATGAGCGGTACACTGCCAGAATTCAGTTTGAATTCTCTCACTCAAGATTCCCTTATTAATATTGCCTTTCCCCTCTAATTACCAACATTGTCAACTCATCCTATACTAGCTCACTCATTCCCCACATCCTAAAGGATGTCCGGATAACTCTGTTACTGAAGAAAGCCACCCTGATCCAGAGGTAGTTGGTATTTTTTTTGACCAATTGCAAATGTCCAATTTCTGCTGAAAAACCTTGACAAGGCTACATACTTACAGCTCCAGGAGCACATTGAAAAACACAGTCTCCGGAGTATCCATCAGTGTAACAGGGGACACCAGCCAAGATTCTCTTTTATTGGTACGTGGTCGAGCAATCAAGGCCTAGCTTCTCAGCTGCAGACTGGTTCTTAAGTACAGTGTAGTCCCCAAGCCCCCACAAAGGAATGTCCGCATACTGTATTAGTTAAAACACAGTCTTTATATAATATTAATATTCAAGGTTATGTACAATATCATGATAACTCACTTTGTACTCAGTAGATCTACAATGGCAAATATACAGTTCTACGTGGTACCACAATTACTATTAGATCTCTTTAAAGTGCATCAACTCTATGGTTAAATGTCACACACATCAGTTCGTAAAGGAAACCAACAAAGGATATAAGAGGAAAGCAGTTGGTTAGAACAATTGGCAGAATACTGGCACCTACCGTTAGACACAGCTCTGTGTGGAGATCCCCCCACCTGGGCAACCTGTAGAATAAAGATATATCACAAGCCCATTTCATATATTATTCACAAGAGTCTTCCCGATAGTTTAGCAACCCCAAAGTACCTGGTATTGTAGAGTTCCTTGTCGGGAAATCGACAGCCCTTCTTGAGTGCACTCCCTTTAAGGCAGGAGCCACGGGTCGTCGAACGTCCGGCGATGAACACAGTGAACTACGGCAGTGAAGTGGCAGCTTCGTTCCTAGCAGTGCTCATCAACTGGGGAAGTGTAAATGTCATGCAAGGAAGAGGAATGTGGGGCACCTCGATGTCGATAGTTCTGGACCGCAAAGAGTTTGAAGAACTGTGGCCCAGCAAGGGTGTCGAGTCATCTGCGTCTCTGTGGTCTGTGGGTGGCGGGAAACCCACCAGCGGATGTTCCTCAGCGTGTCGATGGCCTGGCCTTCTCCAGTGGGATAAGGCGGGCCGCGGTGCAGACGAGCGCATTCGTGAATCGAAAGTTCTTAGGCAACGGGAGCACAGCAGCTCTGGTCGGTGACAGCGGCCATTGACGGTGGCGGACAACAGTCAGGGAACTTCTCTTTGGGATTCAGCGGCAGTCCCCGTCTCCGGTCGGCAGCCTGTCGTAAGTCTGTCTACCAGGGAGCTTTGGCAAAGATCAGCTGGTGCACGATGGTCCCTCGTAGCTTGGGAAGAAGGCGCCTTACAAGGTCCTGTCTGGGTCAGTCCTTGGAGAAACAGCAGCTTTAAGATTGATGAAGTAGAGCAACAGCAAGACTTCTCTTCCAGCAGGGCTTCAAGGTTAAGCTTCAGTTTCAACTCCAGTTACTCTTCGTAGTTTGGACTTCAGCTTCTGAACATGAATTTCTAGCAGTGAGAGGCCCCCAGATATACTAGTTGATCTCCCATTCATTCTGCTGGGTCACACTCAGGCAACCAATCGGTCAGAAGGGCATTCATGCAGGCAGGCAGACAATCAGGTGCATAGTGCATTCAGGCCATTCACTTCTGTCCAGACACTCACAACAAGTTATGTGTATTGGGACAAGTACCCAGCCATTCAACACTCCACACTGCATTCATACCAGTTTCAGGCAGGGCTGTCTCAGTCATTGTGTCAAACACCAGAAACCAGACATCCACAACAAGAAGTGTATATTGGTCACACACTCCATTCACCCAGGTCCCACCCACAGGGTGTACCCACAACATACAGTCAATGGGAAGACTCCAGCCAGTCTGGCCTGGACTTCACAACAACACCATATATGGAACTTCCACCCAACAGCCAGTCAGGGGGAAGGGACAGAGTCAGGGCTTCCAGGACTTTGGGAAAACAAGCTAACAGGCGAAAACAAGCTAACAGGCAACAGAAAGTAAGAGGCCACAGGGGCCATCTTGTTTCCTATCAGGAATCAACTGATTCCAATGCTAGGGGCTTGGTATCCCAAAATGGAGGATACTCAGAGCACCTGTCAAACTCAGCATGGAGCTGCCACCAGCCCATACCCTGCTCTGTTGGTCACACACATGTGCCCAAATACATACACTAGGGGCACAGGGTTGCACCCCCATCCATGGGTGCCATAAGGGCATCCCATGGGACTGTACAACTAACCAAAAGAGAGCTGCACTGCCAGGAGTCCCATATGAACTCCTGCGTGGAAAACACGACAGAACACACAATAAAAACATTAAAGGACAAGGATACGGAGGCCCTGTCCCTCCGATGCATTTCCAGCATCACAGTCAGTCTGTATTCCGGGATATGCATGGCACAGAGACAGCCACGTTGGACTTGAGAGCTTACTTAGCCAAAATAGTTGATAGCATTATGATTGTGCTTCTTATGTTTCTAGATATTTTTGCCTCGTTTGACTTGATTGATCACTCGATACTGCTTGAGAGACTGGGTAAACTGTTAAATTGTTCAGCATTGCATTTAATGCTTCATTTCCTGGTCCTAGAAGGGCCAGAGCTGCCATGGGTGGCTTCCAGGCCCTACCGGAGTCCCTGTCCTGTGGAGTTCCGCAGGGTACCTGCCTCCAACCCACCTTGTTTAACGTGTACACGTGCCCCCTCTTCAATTTGATGGTTACTGTCAGTGTTAAATACACCAATTACGTCAACAATACTGAGCTGATCTTTGAGCTCTCCGGTGACTGTGAGACTGACTCTGCTCTCATTGATACTACTTATAACCTGATACAAGGCTGGATGACTGTTAATTCTCTAGCGCTGAATAAATAATAAAGAGAGTTAATGATTGTTGGCTCCATCCAGCAGATACAAAAGCTGCATCCAAAACATAGTGACAATATACAAATGCCCCACCACCCAATAAATAAACAGTCACTTCACAATTTCAAGCTGCACTATCCCAGTAAGCCCCACTGTAAAAATGCTAGGAGTTGTTCTTGACTCTGGGTTGACCATGAAATAACGCATGCTGCATGCAAAAACATCCTGGCACAGGTCAACAAATCCCTATGACGAATCAAGACTTATCTATCATCCAAGCATCTTTCATCTCTGGCCACTGTGCTTGTGGAATTCTGGCCTGATTACAGCCTACTGGCTGGCACATCTAAAAACATCCTAAAAACCCTTCAAACAGCCCAGAACAGTGCCATCAGAGTGATCTGCAACTCTCAATTGTAAGACAAAGTATGCTTCCTTGACTTGTACCTGCAACAGTGCCTTATTGCCTCTGGGTTGTATGTGTAATTTACAAATGAAATTAAATAAATAAATAAATAAATAAATAAATAAATAAATAAATAAATAAATAGGCCCACAGGATCATGTCACTTAATCAAGAAGGTCCCTGCACTGGCTTCCAGTACACCATCAAATTCCTCATAAAATACTCAGCCTTACCCATAAGTGTATGGGGCCACGGTATCTTACAAACCGAATACTAGAGGACCCCACTTGGCATACTCTCTGCTCCAGTGGTTGCAACAAAATTAGTTTGCCCAGGTACAAACTAATATATTTTGGAAGTGCTTGTTTTCAAGTTTATGCCCTCATACTGTGGGATGCCCTTGCATCCGTTATCGGTAATAATCCCAGCCTCACCAGTTTTAAGAAAGCATTAAAAACATATCTTTAGAATTCTGATGATTAGGAACTTTACTTTATTACTTGACCCTTGACCTGACTCTCCGTCCTCTACCCGACTCTGTTTCGTCTTTTTGCACAGTGATGCCTACGGGCGTGCAGCACATTGTAAATATTAAATTTTAATAATGTTAATAATAATAATAAACACGCATAAGAGAAACCCAACCTCCTGCAGCAAGAGACCCACACCCTCCCAGACACTGTGCAACAATGTCATCAATCACTTTATAAATAAGGGGGAAAACATCCAGCGAGCAATAGAAACACCCCAGACCAACAGAAACGACGAAGACCTTCTCCATGACAATCCATTGATACCCCATATCTTATGCTGGAAGGATAGTTCAGGGGCAAAACAGTCGTCTCGGAAAGAAGACTACCCTGAGGAGCATGGGTTTCATATACAACCCCGGTCCTGCATTTAGAGGCTGCAGGCCGTCATAAATTGCGATATAAGAAACCAATTTCATTTCTGTATGCAATTCAAACCAATCAATGAAGCGCTTTTTGCCAAACTGGTGATGGAGAGCAAGTAAGCAAGATCCCCTGTGAGTCTCCGCCCCACAGAGATCCACATAAACATCTTCCAAATGAAACCTTTGAATTAACTTTCACAAACTCATGTTCTCTTCACTAGAAACGAGAATTGTGACAAGATCTTTCAAAACGCCTGCTTAAGAACACGTCCACAAATCCAGACGACCCCTCAAACTACCAAACTCCAGCAACGCAGGCACTGACATTCTGTTCACCCTGTGGAGTCCAACACTATCGTCAACCATGCACACGTAGGATTCAACCCAATGAGAGTAATTGAGTTTGCTCTCATCCTAAACCATGCACAAGTAGGATTCAAACCAATGAGGGTAATTGAGTTTGCTCTCATCCTGAACCATACACAAGTAGGATTCAGCCCAATGGGGGTAATTGAGTTTGCTCTCATCCTAAACCATGCACAAGTAGGATTCAACCCAATGAGGGTAGTTGAGTTTGCTCTCATCCGAAATCATGCACAAGTAGGATTCAAACCAATGAGGGTAATTGAGTTTGCTCTCATCCTGAACCATGCACAACTAGGATTCAGCCCAATGAGGGTAATTGAGTTTGCTCTCATCCTGAACCATGCACAAGTAGGATTCAAACCAATGGGGGTAATTGAGTCTGTCAAGGACTCCCCCGAGCTGGCGTAGTGGGAGAAGGCACAGCAGGCGCCTCATTGTTATCAATGCGCCCACAGCGGCAGAGCGCATCTAATAACAATAGGGTGCTGATGCGCCCTATTCATATCATTACCTCCTCGCCGGAGCGAGGAGGTTAAAAAAAAAAGAAAAGAAAAAAAAAGTGGCATATCATGCCCCAACCCCCTCCGCCCTGCCCCCTGTTGGCCAGGGGCGCGAGGAGGGGGGGGCGCCAATTCACCCAGGGCACAACTTCCCCTAAGGCAGGTCCTGCCAGCAACAATGGCGCAAACCATGATCATTTCATCGAATGCCACAACCAAAGCAGCTCTAATAATGCTGATGGTAATGGCCAGCTGCCAAAACAAACTCAAAAGTGATAAAGAGCTTCAGAGTCCTTATGGAGACTGGACTTACTGCATTAGCAATGCCGTAGTAAAACACAGCAGCAAAACTGTAACTTAGACTTGAGAGTAGGAAACACATAACCCCAGCCCCAAGAGATCTCCACTGTTAAGGAACAAATCCATGTCAAAGCCTTCTGCATCACCCACAGAGCTCGTCAGGTCCATGGAGCAGAATGCATCCAAGTCAACACCAGCCAAGAACACTGAGATTACGCAATAATGTACTTCTAGAGACCATGCGCTACAGAAGAGAGAGGCACACTGGATCAGCTTTCTCCAACATGGCGGCCACACTCTGAAAGCTTCAGGAAAACTCTAAAGACCTGGTGTGTTTAATGCCTAGGAGACTGATGTTCCTCCCACTACTACTGTGGGCTCTGTGGCTTTTTGCATTAACTCAACCACTGAGGCCGAGCCCAGGGTCTATGCTCACCACTCTAGTCTCAACCAAACAACCAGAAATGGCATTCTGGCGCCTCACCACCATAACATAATTTGTGCCAGAATGGGACTTTTTGGCCTCCATCGTTCCACAGAACACTGCCCTCCCATCACAGGCCTTGCCCCAGGTGCCAAACCATTTATGGCACCACATTGTAATGGGTGGCCTCTGTACACGAACTGGGCAATTAAACTATGTTCGCTCGATAATACCTTACTGCAGCCGATAATAAATACACTTTTCTGTGCTCAAACTCTCTAGACACAAACCATAGAAGCCTCTAAAACATGGCTACTCAATATCCCGCTCAATAGATGGCAAACAACAGAACTCTACGCTTCTACAACCACCATACATACTACAGCCCTCGGCATAGAGCTGGCTGTCAGTTCTAGCGGAGGACCAGCAATAGCTCACCGAACGCCGACAGAACTGCAACGCTTTCCAAGGCTCGGGCCCCTCTCTCGGGGTGAACCCATTCTAGGAGGCCTTGCCCTTCAAAGGCCCATGCATCGGAGCACCACAGCCACACAAGGTCTCCTTTCTGTTCACAAATGCCTTCATACTCCTAATACAAAGCACAATGAAACATGCCGGCACTCAGGGCTCTGGTAATTGCAGCCTGCATGCCTGCATGGAAGCAAAGCTATCTTGTACTTTCCCACTCTCTTACAGATCCGCCAGAGCGCCTCGGGACCATGCAAATGGCGGCGGGGCGCGGTATCACTCCCAATCCCAGTACATTCCTTGGCTGGTATTGTGGGGCACCTGATTCAGTGTAAGCAGCTATCGCACTGCATGTTTCTGATCAGACGCTTCGTCAGTAGGCAGTGTATGTAGTGCGCTCGCAGAAGCCAGCACAATCTTAGTTTTTTTTTTTTTAAGTGCTCCAATACACTGAGAAAACATCGCCTATAAATCAGGACATCTCCATTTTTTTGGATCAATAAAATCTAGAGGCCAATTCCTTAAACGTGTAAGTATGGAAGGAACATTTGTGCTAAGAGTAAATATGAATAATGACTTCTCCTTCGGAGGGCATTCCATTGTATTTCATTGTTTATTTATATAGCGCTTATACACAGGCACGTGTTTCAAAGCGCTCCTTGTGTGCTTTACATATAGCACTCGGAGCTTCACATCGCCAGAATCCTATCTGGCTACTGTGGAGTGGCAAGTGCACACTGTAACCGATATCCCAGTGATTAGCATCGCTTGCTCAAGGACATCCCATGTTTAGGAACTTTTCCTTGCTGTGATGATCTCACTCCAGGATATCCCACATCCGGCGCGGGATCAGCTGGCCTCAATCGGGATCCTCCAGCCCAGGGAATCCAAGGCGAGGCGGCTTATCGGCCGGCGCTTGGCGGCATATTTCTACTTTATACTATATGTGATATATTTCTGGAGAGGAAATAGGGCGCCTTAGAGAGCTGCATATCTATCCTGCTGGATAGTTTTATCTGGCGTGCAATGGATCGGATGGCGTATAATGAGTCCTCCAGATGACATGTCACGAGCAATGAATCGGTAAAATATGACTGTCTTTCAGAGGGACAGTATCCGATCTGCATCGCCCTTCCATCCTAATCTAGTTGGGTTAAATGATCATGGGAGTGGTCCAGCAGAGGACGCCATTACACAGATGTGTGTCCTGCACAGTCCAGCTCAATGTTACAACTACAAAGTTTAAGAATGACTACGGTCTGCAGGCATAGAGTGGGATTTTAATAAAACAATTAATTATTTCTTAAACCATTTCTTTCTTGCATTATTTCTTTCTCTCTCCCTCCCCCCCTATCCCTCCCTCCCTCCCTCCCCCCCTATCCTTCCCTCCCTCCCTCCCTCCCCCCCTCCCTCCCTCCCTCCCTCCCTTCCTCCCTTCCTTCCTTCCTTCCTTCCTTCCTTCCTTCCTTCCTTCCTTCCTTCCTTCCTTCCTTCCTTCCTTCCTTCCTTCCTTCCTTCCTTCCTTCCTTCCTTCCTTCCTTCCTTCCTTCCTTCCTTCCTTCCTTCCTTCCTTCCTTCCTTCCTTCCTTCCTTCCTTCCTTCCTTCCTTCCTTCCTTCCTTCCTTCCTTCCTTCCTTCCTTCCTTCCTTCCTTCCTTCCTTCCTTCCTTCCTTCCTTCCTTCCTTCCTTCCTTCCTTCCTTCCTTCCTTCCTTCCTTCCTTCCTTCCTTCCTTCCTTCTTTCCCGTTGCCCTATTGCAGCGATTACCTCCCTGTTCCACCACAGGAGTATGGCGTTAAACAGAAATGCGGTTCCCCCGTCCACCATCACATTTTTGTTTCATTGCCCAGGACGCTGCCCCACTCAGGCCGGCCTTGGCTGTGACACCATAACCCTCTCACTCAGATTCACTTGACCAGGGGGGTTGCTAGGGGGGGCTAAGGGGGCTATAGACCCTGATCTTTTGGTTGTAGCCCCGGAATCTCAGGAGCTACAGCCAAAAGACTAGTTAGCCCCCAGTCCCAACAGTTCTGACATCAGCTAAGCCCCGGGTCTTTTACAGACCTATCAACTCCCCTGCACTTGACCAAGACTCTCAGGTCTGCCCCTCAACCCGTCAAGGTGGTTTCCAACTTTTCCATACACCGCTTGCTGCCACTCAGGGGTCAACGCGGTTATTATGAGTGCACCTTTCCCTCGTGGTCGCTTTGCCACACCTTGCCCTCTGATTAGCCCAGAACATCAGACCAGTTTTACCTCGGCTTTGGCACTTTCTCATAACAATTATTATTATTTTGTGTTTTAATTTAAGTGCAAGTTTGGTTTACATTAAACCTTATGCACAACATTTTGACATCTTTTTACAAAATCACTACGTTTTTTTAAAAACTATTTGAATACCAGTCACTGCTTAAAAAATGCACACATCATTTTAAAATTCGATAGGCAGAAAATCATTATATCCGAAAGAAGAAGATTGCTAATATTCTTATCTACACAACCAGGTTTTGTAAAAAGAATACGGTTAAACAAACCTCCTCCTGAAGTCATTCCACAATGATACAATTGCTAAATGAAGGCTCAATCATGCCTCCCCATGCATCTTGCCCAACATTCTACCTTTCTCCTACTCTCAGCTCTATGAACGAATTTCCTGAGTGTTTGATGTCGAGAGTCTTCCAGAAGAGGGCCGTCAATAAACAAACATTTTAAGTTGTTGACTTCACTGGCCAGACGACACAGGTGACGTTTTTCAATTTGATTAGGAGATCGTGGAATTTCGAAGGTCTCCAACTGGTTTAGCCGGTACGTAATCAATGTTTTATGGACCAATTTGTGTGGGAAAAATGTTATGCATCGATGGTGGCTAATATTTGTAATAGTCTTGTGCAACTTTTGTACTCATGAGTTTTATTTGGATCGTCAGTGGATCTGAGTGGTATCAGCGGAATTAGATTTCATGAAATCATTTTTCAGTAGATTTAATAAACGGTTTCAGTTGATAACTGGAAGCCATACAAAGCCATCTTCTCAGAGTTTCGGGGAGCATTTTTACATCTGTCAACATGATTTTCAGAAAAGAGATGCCTTTCTGATATTCGCTTCCGTAGACAGCAATATCACCCCAATTCGCTCCTAATCAGGCAGGTTGGGGTAGATTTGGCAAAGCCCAAACAATTCCTCCAGTATCTCCCTTCCAACCTGCTTAAGCATGTGCTTATGTCACTTGTGCTGGCCTCCAGCCCATAAAGCAGCACCGGCATACACGTTTCTTATATAATGTTATTGCCAGTAGAATGAATAAAATCACAGAACCGTCTATGGAGTGTACTTAGTCTAGAGGCCAGATGTAGCCCACTATCTAACCTATTTTCCAGTCATTCTCTTTCAGTGTGTTTCTTAAACATTGTCACTCCCAAATGCATGGATTCCGTTACTGCTTCCAATACAGACGCGTTGCAGACCCATGTGTAATTCCGTCTTGTCAAATCCATTAGTTATAGAGAAATTGATTTGGAGATGGAATTCCATGGAAAATCATCTTAAAGCATTTAAGGCCAATTGAAGACTCTTCTCTGTGTGGTCCATTAATATAACATCATCAGTGTATGACATCCAGGACACATGCTCAGGCCCTAGTTTTGAAGATGAAAGCTTCATCTCTTGAAGATAGCTTTGGAAATCAGAGAAATACAAATTAAATAAGAAAGGGTCGAGCATGCAGCTTTGTTCAACCCTCTGTGTGCATTATTCTCTCTTGAATAGGGGGCTTCCCGATCTAACCTGATTTTGACCATAGTGTTTGAATTTAGTCCAATAAGACATTTAAGCCATTTCTAATGCACTGAATTAGCATCTAGTTTTTGCCAAAGAAAGTCCCTGCACACCGGTTCGAAGGCAGCCAAATAATCGGTAAAGGCTACAATGAGCAGAGGTCTATCCGGCATTTGTGCTGTTTTATTGTTCAAGACTAAGACGGTATGCATAGTCAAGCACTCTTTTCTATCGCCTGTTTGAAAACGTCTAATTTGATTTATTTATTGTATTTTTTGTTCATTTTTAATGTGCCTATACACAAGTGTTTTGAGGTGCAGCAAGGCAGAGGGCTTGGGCGGACGAAGGAGGCGAGTAACCATCCATTTAGGCCATGCAACATTCAGATTGTGCAAGTGCAGTGGCGAGAAGTGCAAGGGGGAAGGAAGGTGAGGAAGTGTAGGAACTGGGTAGAAGGGCCAATGAGAAGGAATGTGACAGGGAGGGCAAGTAGACAGGGCCACAGGAAAGAAGAGAAGGAAGGGGGGTCCACAACTAAGTGCAAGTAAAGGGACTGGGGCTAAACAAGGGTGCGAGCCGATCAGCTAAGTGTGAGCAGGGGGGCCTCTGAGGGCAAGTGCAGGATAATATTTGGGAGGGGCAGGGGGGGGAGTAAGTGCAGAGGTGGACTGGGAAGGGGAGGGCCTGGCCCCATGTGAGGCTCTGAAAGAGCCAGGCCACCAGTCTCAGGCAGAGTGGACAGCAGGGGAGGATGAGGATGGGAAGAAAAGGAGGGTATCGAGGAGCTTCCAGAACTTAAGGCGATCTGGCTCAGTTCTGAGAGGGCCAGGGAGGCTGTTCCAGAGGGAGTCACCTGTGGAAGAGAGAGATCTACCCCCCACTCTGCTTGGAAAAACGTTTGATTTGCAGAGAGTAAGAGCTAGACATGCGAAGAGCTCTAGTGGGGAGGTATTTAGGAAGAGAGAGTTGGATATAGCGTGGTCCCAGGCCCCAGAAAGTAAGCCTTGTGGATAATGCAGAGAGTCTTGAATTTGAACCTTGCAGCAAACGGGAGCCAGTGAAGAGATTTAAGGGCTAGAGAGATGCAGTTCCTGGGCTTGAGGCCAAAGATAAGTCTTGTAGTCCTATTCTGGATTAGTTGAAGGGGCGAAGGGAAGAGTTAGGAAGATTGAGAAAGAGACTGTTGCAGTAGTCGGGAGAGAAACAGAGCTCTGGCGACCTGGAGTTCCTGGGGGAAGGTGAGGAAGGGGAGACTGCCGTTGAGGAGGTGAAGCTGAAAATGGGCCTTCTTGGCCAGGTCCATGCTGTGGGGAGAGAAGAAGAGTGAGGATTCGAAGATGACGCCAAGGTTTTTTGCTTCACACAAGGGTGAGGGATTGGGGCTCAAGGAGGGTGGCCAGAGTGTAGGAGGGAAAGATGTAGAAGGGGTACCAATGAGAAGGATATTTTTCTATGAAGCCAATCTTAAGCATATTTTCAACATAACAGAGGCACACACTTTAATAATTACATTTAATAAAGTGATGCAGCAGTTGGAACTGGGCTCTTTCTTCTGACCTTTTTTATAAATGGGAATAATAATGACTTGCTTCCATACATGAGGGAGGTTACCAAATGTAATTATTCTATTAACTACAGGCTTTAAGAATTTTTCCCACCAAAAGAGTCTCAGGTTTGGGACCTCGAGCTTTTCATTTTCTTGATGACAGAAAATATGTCTTCTGTGGAAATCATGATTTCATCTGAATTTAGAGATGACTGAGGTTACTCAAATTTAACACATTCCAGGGAATCAAATTCTTTAATTACATAGTCTATCCAGCTCAATTGGAGTGCAGTGGGCTTCATTACGAATGTGGCGGAAAGGCAATAACGGCGCTGGTAGTGCTACTGGCGCCATTGTTACCTCTCCACACCATTACGAGTTCTGCTTGCTGGTGCCGGAATGCATGCGTGGTCTGACCAGGCGTGCAGACCGGCACCTATGAGCAGAACTCATGATTGCACCGACACCGTTATTAACGGTGCCGGTGCAACCATGCTCCTGACTCCCATTCTGCCCTATTGCTGCCCTATGGGGCAGAATGGGGATCGGGAGGCCGGCCATACCAGAACCCGCGAATGGGCCATTACCAGCACATTCATCTCGTAATGGGCTGGTAATGGTCCATTCGCGGGGCCGGTAGCGAGATTGGCGGTAGCCGTGCCCTTAATAAGGGCACGGCTACTGCCAAACTCGTACTGAGGCCCAGTGTATATTGTCTGTGTCCTCTTTACTATTTATCAATTTCCAAAAGCTACAGGAATCTTTAGACAGAACTTGGGCCTCATTACGTGTATGGTGGTATCTGTGTGCTGCATCTGCCCAGATACCACCAAACTATGTTTCCATTACAGCACTCTGTCTGGCAGAATTACCACCAGATTACGAGTGCCGGCAATGGTGGTAAATCCCCATTTCATAGGACTCCATGGGAGGATTTGCCAGTATTACTGCCTATTTTTGCCGTTAAGGTGCCTGACCCAACTTGGACTTTGCTGGTGCAGTAATGTGCTGGTAAACAGAATTACCAGAATGTTATTACTGCACTGGCATACTCCTAATGAGGCCCAATGACCTAAGTCATTTTTTCATTTGAATTCTGCCAGCCCAGCTTGTGGGAAATGAACCAGTTTTTATATTTGTAACGAATGTTCTTATGTGACCAATTAAGTCTGGTGCTTTGTAGGTTAGTGCAAGCTTCCCCAAAAGCTCTCACCCATTGGGAATCCACCCACTCCAGTTGGATGTTGAGGGTGGAAAAGGCATGACCACTGTGAGAAGCATATTGTATATTAAAGCCTTATAGAACGAGGGAGGGGTCATTATCTTTGGATAATGACCTGCCACCAAGTTATGGTCCGAGGCAAAGTCGGTGGTCAGTAGTTGGGGCTGGGTCCTGCTTAATATTGGTGTTTAGACATTTGGAAAAATCAGTCTTGTATGTGGAAAAGATACGCTGTTCAAAATGTAAGCCCTATGATGCAGGTAACGTGTTGGCTATGGTTGTTGTGTGCGTTGTCATGAGATGGGACCTCAATTATGGCCTTGACATCACCATGATTGAGATGTCCACTGTCGTGTCTTGAAAATCTATAGTAACTCTATGGGAAAAGGACCAGTCAGTTGATACTATTTTTGATTGCGGGCTACCTTTGCTTTTCTGTAGGCTGGTATAATTTTGGAGAAAGACCCTGATAATAGTTTTAGGAGGTGACCCAAATTATTGACCACAGACCTTTCACAAAAAAAAGTTAAACTTTGAAAACCTGTACAGCCATCCAGTAAAAAAGACCAAGGATTAAGATTAAGACATTAGCTCCCACAAGACAGGATTGGCTGCTAGGAAAATATGTGGGGTTTCAATATGATATAAGACTGAATACACCCTGCAAGGTAAGCTCCACAAGAGGAGTGCTCACACAGAGTTGCCTGAGATTTCCTGGTACACAGATCATATGAGTAGTGTCAAAGCTGGCTGGCAGGGCTGGACCAAAGAGCTGGATAGGACTCTTGAAAGGCTTTCTATCATGTTTATTATCCATATTTGCTGCACGTGTATGCAGGGGTATTTATTTTCTATGAACCTATCTAGCTAGAAACAGAGTGCTGTAGAAGCAAGAGGAGCAGTTACTTAAGATCAGGGGAGGCAGGCAGGAAGTTGTCTCAAATGAGGATGAGAGTTAGTGTCTTGAGAGGTGTTAAGAGTTTTGTTTTCAGGCCTCTTCAGAAGTGTAGGATGCAGCAGGATTACCAAATGGAGAGGGTCTGAAGTTTAATGTCACGTCCTAAAAGAAGTCACCACGCCAACCAACTCTGCGTTCCTCCTATTAAAAGAGCAAACGCCGGAGGTATAGGCTTTCCTCACATAGCACCCAAGCTTTGGAATTCCCTACCCAACACACTCAGTGTTGAAACCTCCTTTTCCACTTTTCGAAAAACCCTCAAAACCACTCTGTTCAACTAGCTCCTCCAGTCCCCCGCACAACATATCATATAACTGGTTGTAGGTCAACTGGTCGAATTTAAATGGCTGACAAGACAAATGGTCGACACCAAAAGGTCGACAGGTGAAATGGTCGAATTTTTTTTTTGTTTTTTCACATTTTCTTTTTTTTTGGGGGGGGGGGGGTCCCCCCGAACACCCTTTTTTTTTGCTCAAACCCCCTTTTTTTCCCTAAACGAAAACCTAAAAAAATATATATAACTAAAAAAAAAAATCGACCATTTGTCCTGTCGAGCAAATTGTGTCGACCATTTGTCTGTCGACCATTTGACTAGACACCCATATAACTAAGTTAACTGCATCCTATGTAACTTCTAAGCTTGTATTGTAACCACTGCTTGCTATGCTATGTAACCACCAAGCTTTTCTATCCTATATGACCAAAAAAGATTCTCTGTAAAAGCGCCACAATGCTTAAGGGCTGCTGCACGCTTTAAAAATAAATAAATAAAATAAATAAATGTTTTTGTCTCTGTTTATCTTCATTGGTTCATTTTTAAGTCTCTAATACTTATATTGTCTTCACATTTTTGAAGCGCTACAGTTCTATAGAAGATGGCGGATAAGCGGCTTATGGTTGTTATAGGTTAATATCAACCACCCAAATTAACGCAAAGTGGGATCCTCATAAACCACTGGTACCTTGAGGAAAGGCCATAACATAAAACAGAAAGTAGTACCAGGGAGGCAAAGAAAAAACTGATGCGAGAAAGGAAGGAGGAGATATATATTAAATCATTATTTCATTTTATTTTGATTTAGGTATAAAAATATCAAAATCACAGAACATTTTTTATTAATTCTTTCTTAAAAAAGACCTCCTAACATCATGCATACAATCATTCATTCACAACTAGTATAATTTCATAAAACATTACAATATTTAATAAAAAATTCAATTTCATTCCACTGTAATTCAAACAGTAGTTCACTCCAAACAAAATATCGACTATCGGTGCCCAACAGCATAGATCTTCTTTAGAAGTACAGATTTCTACTCGTTTTCTTTATTTCACCGCACCCGAAGAGTGTGTGCGAACGAGTGGAGACTCTTATAGGTAAAAATGCACTTGTGGTGGTTTCCATCCACACAGTGTCTTTATCATTTTCATTTTCATGTTTTCGTTATTTTACTCTTTCTTTTTTCTGTGCTTTTTCCAGAGAAGCACTATGTCATGTACTGTGGAACTATAAAAGCGAGTTTTGAATCCTAAGTGGTCAGACTAAAGGTATTGCTTGCGTTCCCGTGGTTATTTCCAAATGATTCGGATAGATGATTGTCCCGCGTTTACATCTCGGTTAGGCATAGAATTGATGTATTTACTGTTCTCATGCATTACTAACACTAATAATCAATCTCAGGAAATTATTACTGTTTTCCAGAGGCTCTGGAGTTTACAATTAACATACAGGTATTATCTGTATGCGAAGCTATTTGGAGTGAAGTATGGCAATTTTAGATGTGGGGATGTGGGTGGAGATATGGAACTATCGTATTAAGACTTAATTATGTCTTATTTTGACCTCTGACCCTCAATTAATTTAGGGGCCCGGATGCACTAGTAATATTCTGCATATAGATACGCTGGAATATTCGCCACAATCATTCGTTGGCGTTATCTATGGACTGATCTTATTTAGAGGGTTCCAATTTTTTGGTTTAACTTTGTGGTATGAGGCTAATTAGTTATGTTGCCCCCGGAGTTTTGACCTTTCAATTGGTTGGATAAAATGAGTGAGAAGGAATAGGAGTCAGTATTTTAATTACATTTTATCTGCTTTTGTTTTTAGAACTTTTCTAATGTTCACTTATCCTGATAAAGACAAACCCAATCTGTCAAGTTGAAACTATTGTTCAACTGGGAAGCCCTGTTTCTAAAGAAGATCTATGCTGTTGGGCACCGATAGTCGATATTTTGTTTGGAGTGAACTACTATTTTAATTACAGTGGAATGAAATTGAATTTTTTATTAAATATTGTAATGTTTTATGAAATTATACTAGTTGTGAATGAATGATTGTATGCATGATGTTAGGATGTCTTTTTTAAGAAATAATTAATTAAAAATGTTCTGTGATTGTGATATTTTTATACCTAAATCAAAATAAAATGAAATAATGATTTATTATATACATCCTCCTTCCTTTCTCGCATCAGTTTTTCCTTCGCCTCCGTGGTACTACTTTCTATTTTATGTTATGGCCTTACCTCAAGGTACCAGTGGTTTATGAGGATCCCACCTTAGGTTAATTTAGTTAAGTGCAGCACTTTGCTGTGTGGGATATAGTGAATTGTGGAGCTGGGTTTCCGATGTTTTTTTTAATTCCCTTCACCCCCCTTTCTCTTATATTGCTGAGAGCGCACTGACTTATTTAGGTCAGTTTGCGCATTTGGTTCCTTCCTCTCTCTATTCTCACATTTCATCATGTCAGCTTCTGATTCTATTTCCTTCAGCGAAGAACAGCTGGCGGAGATTATTAAGATTCCATCTTTCTTTGATAAATTGCAGTTAGATAATGTGACTGGAGATTATCTTAATATCACCAGCGACAGTATATTGCGTCTCAAGAAGAAGAAATTTAGAACAGAAATGCACGGTCATCTTTTGACTGAGTATTTAAAGAAAAACATTATTCCCACTGGGTTACTCGTTCGCAATGAGCCCTGTCTCTTTGTAGATGATGCAGAATACAAGTGCAGTAGAGACTGGATGCTCCTCACCATAAATACAGCCTTGAAAAAAGTATGGCTGTGGAGGAAGAGATCAAACAAGCTGAATTGGCTTTTAAAGCTGACACTAAGATTTTAAACATCAAAGAAAAATTGGAAACTATTGAAAGTCAAGTAATTGAGTTTATCAAAATCACTACTGCCAAAAAAATGGAAAAACTTATTAAAGATGTTAAAAACTTTTCGAAGGAAACGGTGTACCCCTATCTCAGTGCCGATTATCTGGGTCCCACGTATTGGAGAGACTCAGATAATAATCCTGTGGGTAAACCTATTCGCAAAAGAGTTACGTTTTCAGATACTTCATCTGATGAGGGAGATGGCTACCAAAGAGGTAGGAGAGGGAATCAGCAGAATTTTCGACAAAGGAACAGAGGGCTCCAAAGAAGAGGGAGAAGAGGGAGACAAAATACCTTCTTCCAATATCCACCCTATTTTTACCAACAGGGTTTTGCTCCTCCGGGGCAGATGCAGCCTTATCTGCCCCAAGAACTTCCTTTTCCTCCGCAACAAATAGCCCCCCCGTGAGGAAACTTGTTTGAGACCCGAAGGAGAGCCTTTCGCTCTGAGGTAGCCACTTCTTTTTCAACGTGCTAGTCCTGCCTGTACTTTCGACATCACATAGGCGGACTCACTGTAGACCGTTACTTCCTGGTCTGCATGTTTCTCGAGCGCGACAATCAGCACCACTAATTCTGTAGCTGATGCTGAAAGGTGAGATGGTAGTAGAGCACTTATCAATACTTTGAATTTCCCATTAGGCCTGTGGTTTACTAATGCGGCACCTGTATATCTCTGCCCATCATTTTGATCGATTTTTGAAGAACCGTCAATGAAGAGAATTTCCCCAGCTGCTAAAGCGTTTTCCTTTACCCTCGGGATCTCATCATAAAATTCTTCATAATGTGAGCAATCATATGCATGCTCGTCTTCTGCCAGTGGTTCCGCTATAAACATGGCAGGGTTCACTACTTTGCATCAGACTATTTTTATCACTGGATTCGATATGACCACCTCATAGAAGAAGCCCTTTGAGATGTCAAACAAACCTTTGGGTTTTTCCAAAATAGCAAATAAAGCATGCTCAACAAATAACGTCATGAACACCCCATCACTATGCTGGCAGCTTTCTCTATTGCGAACGCGGCGGCTGCTAACGATTGTTTGCAAGGGAAATTACCACTCATTACGGGGTCCAAAATCCCACTGTAATATGCTAGAGGGTTATACCCCAACGTGCTTCTCTGTGTGAGGACTGCTGTCATGACTGTGTCATTCGTGTGTGAAAATAAAAATAATTCCTCAGCATCATTGGGAATCCCTAAGACTGGTGCTGTGCAAATTGCCTTTTTCAGCTCATCAAACCCTTCCTCCGTTTCCTCAGTCCATGCAATCTTTTCCTCGTTGCCTGTGCCTTTTTCAGAGGGTCTTATATATGAACTATAATCGAATACCCATCCTCTAACATAATTGCATAGTCCCAAAAACCTTTGCATGTGCTTTATTGTCTGTGGCTTGGTTGTTTTCAAAATAGCCTCTGCCTTTTCAGGTTTAACTTTCTTTCCTTCATGCAAGATTAACTGCCCTATATATAACACCTCTTTTTGACAATACTGCCATTTCTCTTTGTCCACTTTATATCCTTTCTCTGCTAGACTAATCATTAGCTGAACTGAGTCCCGTCTGCACTCTTCTTCTGATGTGCTACAGACTAAAATGTCATCCACGTATTGCAACACAACATTTTTCCGTTTCAACTCAATATTGCCTAAATCCACCTGGAGGACCCTATTGAAAATCGATAAGGCCTCACAGTACCCTTGGGGTAATCTTGTACTTTTTAACTTAGTCTCTCTGAACCTAAATGACATTAGATCTTGAGAATCTTCATGTAATCGGATTGAGAAAAACACATTTTTCAAGTCAATCACAGTGAAATATCGCGCATCACCAGAGATACTACATAAGATTGTCGCTGGATTAGGAACTAGAGGGAACTCTGCCTCTACAATCTAATTAATTGGATGCATTTCTTGCACTAAACGCCATGACCCTCCTTTCGATTTTTTTCACAGGGTGCACTGCGGTATTGCATGGTGACTCTGATGTCACTAAAATGTCTTGACCCATCATGGCAGATACTGTCTTAACAATACCCTTGTCTGCCTCTCGAGACATGGGATACTGACGTGCTCAAGGCAAAATTTCTCCTGGCTTTAATGTAATCCTAACTTCTCCAACCCCCTTTAATAGGCCTACGTCATAAGGGTCTGTAGCCCATAATGCAACAGGCACTTTCCCCATGTATTCATCAAAAAATGCGGGACGGTGCCATGCTATCATCATTTTCTGGGGAATTTTGCATCTTATTGTCTTAATCCAATAAAATACTCACTTCAAATACTACTTCATCATCTGACCTACTTCATCATCTGACGGGTGGCCTCTAGACATATCCTCGTCAGTGACGTCAGTCAACCTGTAACCCTCTTCAATGGCAATCACTGTGCTCCATGTCCTGCCATCAATATCAACTCCTTCAAGCAAAGCTAACTTTCCTAGCACTGTAGCTGCTTGTGATTCTAAGGGAAAGACTTGTCCAACCCTTTTCATCCATAGGTATCCTAGGTCTGAACAAAAATTCATAAGGTATTCTCACAGTCTTGCCCACTAAACCAGGTAGCCATGTTACCAAAATGTATACCCCATAGGGAAAGACCTCTGGTTCTAACGGTACGCCTCGTATGCCCATTCGCCCTGTAGATGTGATAATAAATTCACTCACGTTTAAATAAAGCATTCCTGTCATTGAGCACACTATACCTTCAACAGTAAAAGAAATAGTCGTATTTAACTTTGTCATTAAATCTCAGCCCAGTATATTAACTGGTGTCTGCCTTGAATACAATAATGACACAGACATATCACATTCTCCTATAGAGACTGTCAATCGTTTAGTAAAAGGAACTCTACTTGTAGCTCCTGTGAAATCTTGCACATTCATGGCATTTCCCGATAATGTAAATTTCCCCTCCCGTATACATGAGTGTGTTGCACCTGTGTCTACCAAAAAAGAAAAAGATTTGCCTCCTACAGTGACGTCAACCCTCGGTTCATCTTGAGGATTGGGAGTCACAGATAGCCCTGAGCACATCAAGTCACCCAGTGAGCTGTCCTATTTTGGGTACATGCTTATTCCCGTGCCCGTGAAAGGATTTCCTCCCTCAACGATAACACCCACTATCCTAAGAGTCAGTAACTGCCCCGTGTTTGGGACCTGCTGTATCTGCATTGGTGTCTACTGTGATTGCCCTTGCAGTGGATTAGATGGTGCTTGCTGTAGATGCAAAGCCTGTTGCATTCTCGGCACTTGTGCTTGCTTCACTGTCTGATTTTGAGCAAACCCGTCCGTACTTTATTGGCTATATGCAGGTGAATAAGCTGTCCCCCCTCTTGAGAACTACCCATTCTGCACAAAACCTTGGCTCCTACATGTTTGCGTCCGGTGCCCTGTCATTCCACATGTCCAACAGGAAGGTGGGAGTCTCCTAATTTGCTCTCCCTGAATGCCCAGATTGTCATCCTGCATATCTTGAAACCCATCTTGGTTATTCTGGAAATGTCCCTGATTATTCTGGAAGCCTCTACCTCGGAAAACTCCCCTCCCCCTTGGTACAAATCCATTATTACCTTGGTCAATTTGCCTTTGGTTATTCACTTGTGGCATTCCTGCAGTTTGCTGCGATCCTGGCCCTCTCCACTAGTCAACATCGCCCTTTCTGTGGCATATTTTGACAATTTCTTTTGCACTAACTTTGCTTCTTCAACTTTCCTAATGCCATCTTTCCTTCTATTGTTGTCTAGCAACAATCGGCATTAATGCGCAATGGTCAGCTTTATTTCTGGCCACAGTTTTGCCTCCATACCCATCAATTTCTTGAGCTGTCTTTGCACTTGATCTGGCAGCCCTTTACATAATATATGGTAAAATACAGGAATTGATTTCCCCAACAGTTCCAGCATTTCCAAACTCCATTCCTCCTGAAAATTCTGAATGTAAACAAGAGAATCCTGCACTTAATTCATCTTTCATGCCATTATAGCTCCCATATCTGACGTATCTGTATATTGCACTCTAAGCGCTTTTCAAACTGCCGCTCTACAATTATTAAACGGCGCACCATCGTGAGCAGTGTTCTGCGCAGGGACACTTGCAGTTCCGGCTCTCGACCAAATGCCGTCAGCTCTTTCCCCAAGGATAGCGGCTAGAAGACCTTTAATGTCTCCTATGGCTAATGTGTTTCCTCCTGTCATTTTCTCTAATTCATGTATCCATTTCCAAGCACCGGAAGTCAAATTAGGGAGTTTACACCTTAAATTATCCATATCCAACTGTGGCCAAGGTATGTACTGCAGCCTGGCCCCTCCTTCCTCTAACAAAGTAAACTGTGAAATCCCAAAATCGCATTCGCCCCCCATCGTCTGTCTGTAGCATGGACAATGGTTCTGCACCCTCTTCTTCCCGGTAGTGATCTTAGCCTACTCACGTAAGGTGGCAAGTCCCCCCTCTCACTATGGAATCGCCCTTTGGGTTGACCTGGCCACGTCAAAGACTCTGACGTCCATAGCTTTGGTAGCACCAAGTCTGACCCTCTTACTTCTCTGTCCTTCGGAGAACATCCCTCAAGGCTACATGCATTAGCGCCCTCTCCCCCATGGAAGGTGTCTCTGTCCTCATCTGACGTATCCTGTCCCCAACTCGTGTGACTTCCCTCTTTCTCGTCTCTGTTCTAAGTTAGCCCGTCCAAAGACAAAGCCCTGTGTTCAAGATTATACAAACTTCCCTCTTTGCCTTGGGACTGCGCATTTTCAAATCAATCATTTTTTTTCCCTTTCCTTTTGATTCTTTTTTGGTCCTTATATCATAATAGACACCTTATCGCTTCTGTCCCCAATGCTTCTTATGTCAAAAATCTTCTAGATTTGCTCTGGATGTACCTGGCATTGGTTCATGTGTTGGGAAGAATTCTTCTATGTCTTCCCATTCTACTACTGGAATTCGGTTCCATTAACTCTTTCTCTATGCAATCAATGTTGCATGCCCTTTGCCTCCTTTTGAGTTCTATCTCTTTGTCAAGGTCTCTTCGTTTTCTTGCTTTCTCTCTTACACTTTCTTCTTCCTGTCTTTTCACCTCTCTTCTCTCGTTTGCCCTACGTATTTCTTCATCCCTTTGTCTTTGTATTCTTTTATCTCTTAATTTCTGTTCTTCCTCTTCCTCTCTCTTTCTTTCTAGCTTATCTTGTTCTTCGATTGCTGTCTTCATGTTATCATATTTCCTTTGCTCCTCTGCTCTTTCTTGCTTTCTAAGCTGCTCATCTTGATACAGCTGTTCCCGTCTTTGTCTATTCTTGCTTTTGGCCTCATCTTCTTTCAATCATTCTTCTTATTCCCTGTCTTTTTTATCCTTTTCGTTCTGATCTTAATTTTGCCTTACTTCCTCAATGCTCTTTACGTCAAGTTTGAGCAAAATCTGACTGCCCATCCATTTGTTCTGTATGAGCACTACCTCATCTGCCTTATCTTTCTCTCCTTTCCATCTCTTTATCTTCCGCCCTATGTCTAAGGATGTACTTGGACGATCACTTCTCTCCTTGTCCCGTGGGACTTTAGAAATCATGGGCCTCATTCCGAGTATGGCGGTAAGGGATAGCGGCCACCGCTAACGAGACCGGTGGCGGTAATCCCTTACCGCCATACTCCGAGGTTCCCTTTGCGCCCTCGCCCTTAACGCCTGCTTTGAGCAGGTGTTAAAGTCGAGGGCGCAAAGGGGCCTCCAGCCAATAACGGTGACCGTAATGAACGGTCACCGTTATTTGCATCTTCCCCATTCCCATTGAGCCCTATGGGGGCTCATTTGGGAATGGGGAAGAGCCTTGGTGAATGGGGAATTACCGCCCCGCCAACCTTGGAATGGGGCGGTAATTCCGCCATCCACCAAGGCGCTGCCGGTCCGGGTACGGCGTCAACCAAGGCGTTAATAGCGCCATTGGTTAGCGCCGTACTCGGAATGAGGCCCCATATCTCTTTCTGGAGTCTTTTCTGGACTTTCGTCGCTGCTATGCGTAGCTGACTCATATGCTGGGTTGCTGTACCCTATTGCCGTCTTAAGCTCTCTAAATGGGTACACTCCGTCATCCTTCGTACTATCACCATTTACATCAGGCGCGGCAGGTGGAGCAAAAGGATCATCACCCCCCTCTTTGCACTGGTTAAGCATCCAGTCCTCCTTTCCTCCTGGTACATTTTCCAGAGCTCTAAGCTTGCTAGCCTCTTTTCTAACTTCTTCCCCATGTATGCTGCGTGCAAGTATGTCGTCATGTGTTGCAAAACTGCTTTTGCTAGTGATCCCCCTTGTGGCAATGGCATGAACATCTTATCTGCCGTGCCCTTAACCCATTCCACACTGTACTGCTTAAGCTTGGGTGCGTGTTTTGGCAACTGTTTGCACAGATGTATAAGCACAGTAATATCCTCCATTTTGACTAGTCACGCTTGATTGTCAATGCTCACTGTTGTTTTTACACTTTTATAAAAACTTTTTAGAAAAAGAATACAATATGAGCGTGCACCAATCGTCGCAGCTCCAAGCCTTTTATATCACTTTCTATTTCAATCTATTTTATTCTCAAAACACTGTCAATCTAAATAAATAAATGAATACATTTCAAATCTCTGTGCTTTCTTTCCCGTTCCTTCAATTTGCACTATTTCTTCACCACATACCTATTACACAACATACAAACAGACAGACAATACTGACAGACTTGGTTGGCCCACATATATCTCTCAGTCCACTGTCCTTGTGGCTATTCTTGCCCCTAAAATTACTCCTACGGAGTGTGAGCTGTTCCCTTTAACAGAACAATTTGTTTGTAGTCTACATCATCCACCTTGGGTCTCTGAAACAGCTCCTTGTAAAAATCCATTGATGTAGCTCTCGGGCTCATCATATAGATCTTCCTTTATCTATGCTCCTCGTCTCAAATCAATTACTTAATAACTCGATGCTCATTGTATCAAGTATTTTACTCCAACCAACACCCCATTACTTATTTCTCTGTATCACTTTCCCCTATTTCAACACCCATTCGTATTTTGCTACCTCACTCAGTCTACTCACCATTTGTGTTTTCAAATTCCGACTCTCGGGATAGTCACCTCCTCAACCAGCCGCTTCAGCCTTCGGTCCGCTCAGCTTCCTGTAGAAATCAGGAAGGGATTCAGTTTGAAACCTAGGGGCCCGTCCCACCTGCACTTGCAAGATGTTTAAACTAATTACCGCTACCTACATGGAGCTTCACATTCTTCCAGCTAAATGGCAGAACACATCTGATATTTCCGAGACCCCAAAGCTTACTAGGCCAACGGATTTTTAACCATCCTCTCCGCTACCATGTGAACTGGGGTTATCGATCCAGCCCTATAAAATGAGGTAGCAATAATTTGAGATGGATGGGGATGCAGAAGATATTCAAACATCAATAATCAAACTAACTCAGGAAGTTGGCAAATCTGTTTTATTTATAATTGTCTAAAACAGGGAGTTACAACGAATAACGACAATTCTCTCAATCTTCTTGCTCAGCATGTTTCATAAAAAAGCAGGTTATACAGTAAAAACTCATCATTACTAACATCATCCTGCGTAGTAAACCACAAAAACCTATTTGAGAAAGTGATAGGATTAGAGAGAAAACTAGGTATACGTCCCATACTTGTTGGGAAAGTGATTGGGTGTCTAACATCAGGTGGGACAACTAGGCCCTCCTCTAGTGCAGATCACTATGAACATCATCAAATGCATGACGTCCCATTGGTTACACAAACTATAGGGCTCTTTACTATGTGGCCCTCTATGATTGGTTGGTACCCTTGTATCCATCAGTACTTTTCCACAAATGCCAGCAGCATGCAGGCTGGCATCCAGGTGTGTCATGGCCACAGGCCCCAGAACACAAAAACCAGACCATCTAGTGATGGGGGCAATGGGTCACTTGACTCACTTATGTGCCTTTGGGAACCATAAACACAAAGGCCCTGGCTGGACTCAGTCCTGGCGCCTTTGGCGCCAGGTACATATAGAGATGTGAGCAGGAACACTTTATTTCAGTGCAGGAGTGTTTTTACTTTATTTTAGTGTAGGAGTGCTTTTATTTTACAAGAACTTTCCAGGAGCTGATACAGCTTCATGTGCTGACTCATCGGGTGTGGCTCCCTAGGCCTTGTCTTCATATGCTGACTCATCTCCTGACATCCAGTGATTTTGATTCCGATACCGCCGCACCGTGCTCTACATCCACAAACTCGGACCCTGTGAAGAAGAAGAAAGACAAGGTCAGAACATCCGTCCTAGTGCCGCACTGCATTTGAACCCTGCGCGCCCCCTAGTTAACAATTTACCAGCTACTGTACCTCTGCAGCTTCACGGGCCTCAACATCACCTGCAAGGGAAGAAAGCAAAAGAGCAAACATCAAAAGTGGAATGGACAGCAACACAAGACAACAAACTTTACAATGCAACAAAAACACACGACGAAAGACTAAGGCAAACAGGAACACTTAAATGAAGTATATTGGCTTAATCGCAGCAGGACTGGATTACCACGTGCAAGGGACCAGTGAAGGAACTCGGTCCAGCTCATACAAGCGTCCCTGCCAGAATCAGCAGGACAGAGTCTCACCAAAACTAATCAACAGGTGAGCAGAGGACGAAGTCGGACCCGAGCGACCTCACCCCCGGGAGGGCTGCAACGGTGCCCCAACGCCTCCGCAGAGACCAGGTGAGCATAACAAATGCTGGTGGGTTGGTCTTGACCATAGCTCCCCACCAATTAGTCTACTATCCATCATCACTCTGCTGTCTGCCAGTCAATTAGCCTTTTGAAGATTGGCCTTGAGTTTGTTCTTCGTGCCTGGGAATAAGAGGGAGTACAGCATACTATGTCTCCTGAAATTGGCATAGCACATCATGATTATCTATTTTCACTCATCCACATGACTGAAGATTATGTTTTAGAGTTCTGCTGCATTTGAAATACTCTTATTTAATGAACCTCTGACGTCTTCATTGTTCTCGTGCCCATCTTCTGAACAGAGGTTTGTTCTTTTCACACACTTGTAACCATTATCTAATCCTTCAGGACCAGAACGGCCTTGGCTTCTTGGTGCTGGTCCAGCCTTGCCTTTCTTTGATTCGCCTCTGTAATTCAATTGCTTTTCAACTGCGACACTGGAAAAGCCTTTTTTCTCTGGGTCCATCTCTGCTAAAATGCGTGGTGGAATCGTCCATAGTTCATTCACTCCTATGCATATATATTTGACGCATGCAGCAATCTATTCACTACATAGCTAGCCTTAAGAATACTTTGTCTGCTTGCGTTTCTTGCATCTGTATATGTGTAAAAGGACTTGATATCTTCATCGTTTCTGGAGCATAAACATCTTCATCTCAATCTTGAAATGGTGCTTATCTTCAACACTTTCTTAACACCTATAGAATGTTTATATTCTCTTGCCTCTTCATCTCTTCTGGGTGCATCAGCCCTGCTTTGTGTGACATCACCAATCTTCCCTTTCGCTCACTTTTCCCACTTCTTCTGGATTTCATTCAAATGGCCATCATATTGTCATGTATGCGGGTCTGGTTTTCTCAATGGGAACCTTGTTTCCATTATTCTCCTTGGTATTGGTATCTTCACTGGCACTGCACGTGTTTCACACTCTGGTTCCCAACATATAGGCAACATGGTAGCAGTGCTTGAGGTGGGGGCACTTAGCTCCTCCTCTACACCTCAGATCACCCCCACTACTCCTGAGACTTAGCTTTCACTGCACCTTGAATTTACTTGGCTAACTTTGCAGAAGTGTGCCCTGTTTCACTAAACAAGGGTGGCTTCCTAAACATCTGTTCCCATGAGCAGGGTTCAGAAATCCATTCTAACACACAACATGCCTGAATGGCAGTCAGACAGTCAGGGATGAGAGAGGAGGAGGGGGAAGTAGAGGGAAGCTTGGAGGAGAGCTGTGTATCATCTGCATAACACTGGAAGTGAGGAGAGAAGGAAGAGACCAGGTGGGCCAGAGAGGCAAGATAGATGTTGAAGAGCCATGTCGAGAGAATAGAGCCCTGAGGGATGCCACAGTCGGTGAGTGTGATGGGGAGAGAGAAGGGCCTTGTTGAACCTGGAATGGTCGATCAGAGAGGAAGAAGGTCAACCATTCCAGTGCCAAGTCTGTGATGCCAAGGGTATCCCGGTGCCAATTTATAAGGGTGGCATGATTGACCACATTAAAGGCAGAGGAAAGGTCAAGAAGCATGAAAGTGGAAGGAGATTTGGAATTAAAATTTCAGAGCAAGTATACACAGGTGTTCAGGAGTGCAGTTTCCATGCCTCTTGCTGCTCTGAAGCCAGACTGGTGGTCGTGGAGACAGATTCAGTGTAGTGTATCAGCTGGGAGATGACCAGCTTCTCCAAGAGTTTAATCAAGCCACCACGGCATCTAGACTTACATGGCAGTCAACAATTCTGAACCCAGAGCTTTCTAAAAACACAATTACTGGGTTTGTAACTAGAAATCTATGAATTGAGGATACAAGAGTTATTCTCTGAGACACAGTTCTTTCATCATCTTTCTAACCCAGGTAGTCAGTCTTCTCACACAGGCAAATCAAAAATATGGCAAAGGAAAGTGTAAATGGAATGTTATTGTTCAAAACCACATGAGAACCATACAAGGCACTGGACATTGCATATATATATATATATATATATATATATATATATATATATATATATATATATATATATATATATATATATATAGTACACAGTGTAGAAAGCCCCAGCCTCACCCTACCTACAGTATACAAAACAACACCCCACAGCAATTGCTCACCCTGGTGCTTAATTATCCTCTTCTGCTGATAGGATTTTCCACAGAGTGGTAGACGAGGGCAGGATGTGTGAGCCGAATTCCTAAGAAATATGAGCCATTGCTGTACTTATTTAATGGTATACCAAGCCCCCAGAAAGTCAAGCAAAATGATTTAATTGCAGGAAAACAAGTGGCATTGGCCATCTAGGGAGCCTGAACTTCAGGACTTTGGTCGATGGATGGACAATCTCCAGCTTCCATGTATGGAAGACTCCCTTCACTAGCATAGGTGTGAACTGCCAAAACTGCAATGCAATGCAAAAAATGTACTTTCATTCATGTTTTCAGACTTAATTATGCTGTGAAACACTTGTCCCCACTTGTGATGCAAATGCAGCTGTTGCAGTGTGTGGGGGCAGGGGGACTGATTGCTTTGCAAAAATAAAAATACAATAAAAAGTGATTGGATGATGCTCCTGTGACCCATGGCAGTAAAATCAGTTGCTATTTTTCTGTGATGTACCCTGCTGTGCTTCTAGTCTTTATTTAAGCGTCGTTGTGTTTGAAATCGAAAATTGTACTTTGTGTAACTGATCATCTTATTGGTATATTCGTTATGACTATTATTGGTTTATTATCATTAAGTAGCTGATATACCCGGAATTGCCCAGGGTTTCATTCCCTCATAGGTACAGGTAACTGTGCAAAATTTGGTGCAGATTGGTGAAACGGTGTGAAAATGTATAGGGAACATATGCAAAGCCACAAACTCACACCGAAATGTTCTCTTTTGCTGAAATCTGGGGGAAGGGTTGGGGTGTCCAGATGTCATGTAGCCAGTAATGTCCGGAGGGCCCTAACAGATGACTGTGCAAAATGTGGTGCATATTTGTGAAACGGTGTGGAATTGTATAAGGAACAACGCTTCTCCAAGCCTCAAACCCCCAAACACATTTTGACATTTGCTGAATTCCAGGGTAAGAGGTCAGGTGTCAGAATGTTATGTAGCCAGTAATGTCTGCAGGGTCCTAACAGGTGACTGTGTAAAATGTGGTGCAGATTGGTGAAACAGTGTGGAATTGAATAATTAACATACGCAAAGATGCAGACCCACCCATTTCCACTTTTCTATTAATCGATAATATTGTATTAATTGTGCAACATTATAGGCCATTTTAGGCCATTACTGTTCATATTAAAAAAGGAATGGAAGGAAAGGACTTTCCCTTTTGCAACTTGAGTGTTGAAACCTCTACACCAACATTTCTATGTGTTTGAAGTGTGTACAACTGCACACATACTTAATCCCAGCATTGTACATCATTAGCCCACATCTTGGTGATAGCGTTGGGTACCTACTCTGCAGAAAAGATTACACTGGCATATGTTGGCTAAAATCGTATGCATGCATTTTGTGTTTAGTGGCACAATACGGAGATCCTGGAGAGATGCTACTAGTTTAGCTTCAGGCCTATTGAAAGAAGAAAAAAAAGTGCTGATCGCTGTTCACTGAAAACAAGGCTCTTGTATTGCAGCAAAGGGTGCATTGCGTGACAGCTGACATAGCAAATGGCAATGCCAGGTACCTTAGAAAGTACAAGACGTTCACTAGCCAGCTTTGATTTCTCCTGTGGTGCTTTGCTGAAAGCAAGGTCCCCTTTGGCTTTCAGGGCCTTGCAACACTGTGCCTGACTTTTCAGATGCCATGACTTTTCCTTTCCCAGGGTAATCTGTCAAGCATGGGATTCCGTACTTGCCTAGAGGACTTAGCGACTATGCATAGCTATTAGGCTTTTAATAGTGGGGTTGCTTTAGGGTTTGTGGCCCTTCGTGGTAGTTCTCTGTTTTCTAGCTGGCTTTTTGCACCATTGCTACTGCTAGACCCCTGTACAGCGGGAGAACTGGTTAATGGAGTTTGGGGCCACGGATCACCTAAACAACCCTGTTTTTTGCATTCTTCTAAACCTAGGGATGAGTTGGTGCATGGAGAGAAGAGGAACTCAGCGACTCGCATTCTGAAGCATGTTCGGGTAGCTTGCTGCTCTGGCCCAAAGACCCTGGTTGGCTGGCTTTCTGTTGATCTCCAATTACACTCCATGGCCTTCGACAGAGTCAGGTCTCTGACTTCATCATATAACAACCCTTTTCCATGAAGTCTGCCTTGTAGGTTAAACTCCTAAGGCATTAGCCTGATAACTCAAGGGGATTTATTTGAATTGTTATCCTCTAGATTGTCTGGGCGCAGGATGTTTCCTTCCTTCTCAATGTTTATAAAGTCTTGAGGTCAGGGTTGTTTGTGGTCATAGTCTGAACTCTCCCAGTTTCTGAAAAAGTTATTGAAGCCCCTTTAGTTCTGGTGTGATCCTTCAATGAGTGAGAATCCTTTCCTGAATATCCAAAGTAGTTTGCGAAATCAGAGGAAGAAAGGGGTGAGAACGCAGAAAGTGTAGGGGTTTTTGGAGAGAGAATATGTGCAGAAGCTGAAAGAGACAACGAGGCTGGTGAGCTAGAGAAAGTGTACATTCAGAGAAGTGAGATTTCTTAGCAATAACTAAAGCTGAATCAAGGGAAGAGTGGAGCATTCAGAGTGTAGCAAGAAGGGAGGAGGAGTGAGAGTTTTACCAGAGCCGCTCCGCTTTACGCAACCTACAGCAAAGGGAAATAAGACTAGACGTGAGCCAAGGCTGTGAAGTTTTACAAGATGGAGAAAAAGAATATAAAGGAAAAATAGACTTCAGGTGGTTCAGAATGGTGTGGTCAGAGTCGTAGTTGGCCTCTCTTATAGGGCCCATGGTTCAGAAGCACGTCGAGCCATGCATTGGCTCCCTGTGGAGACTCGGATATCATTCAGACTTTCGGTTATCATCTTCAAATGCCTTATGGGCACTATGCCGCCTTACTTACAAAGATACATAGAAAAAAAATCATGCCTTAGAAATCTGCGCTCCAACAACCAAAATCTTCTCTGTTAGCCAAGATTTAAAACCAAAAAAGCGCTATTCGGTGCCTTTGCGTACATGGCCCCGGCACTTTGGAATGCTCTGCCCAGCCATTTGAGAAGCTCTTCAGTTTTGAGTATCTTCAAAAAGGTTCTTAAAACTTTCTTCTTTAATTAGCTCCCCTTTCTGATAGCTTCCCTTAGACAACCTTCTTGTCCCTGGACAGCTTTTGCTTGTTTTTGTCATGTCCGTCTTTTTGTCCGCGCCCTCACGCCCATGGGTCTATGGATGTGCACTATAAATGTAAAAAAGTAAAGTAAAGTAAAAATTAGACTCCTAAAAAAGTTGTCACATGGAAACTCGTGACTGCACCAGTCACCAAACAAGTGAGGTGGGGTAGAATTATAAAAACCTGCTGCATCGATGGTGAAATGGCCACGAGGAAGTCAGTTTGGAGGTCCAGGAACGATGGCACAAAGTCGGCAGCAGGTGGTAGTGGTAGAACAACGGAGGTACCAGTCCAAGTAAAGGCAGAGCGTTGAACAACCTGATGAGATGGTAACGTAGAGGCAGTTGAAGATAGTAATTCCAGTGCCCTAGCAAAAGTCCAGGTGCAGACAGCAAAGGGTGGCAAGCACCCTTTTGCAAATATCGGCATCCTCCCCTTCTTCTGTTTTCTGCGTGAGGCTGCAAGACCCCTCTCCTCACAAACCTTTAGGCGCTCAATATATCAGTGACGTTTTATTTACTTGTATGAAAACCTGATCAGTACTGTATTTGTTTTGTTATCCACTTTTTATGAAACGTTGAACAGTATATTATTAACTTTCCTTTTTAAACTTGAACCCTCGCTGGTAATAGTAACGATTGTAACTCTTTTTACGTCTTAAGGTGTACTTGGAGGTTAAATACTGAATAAAAGTAGTTCGACTGACTCACCGGTTTACTACTCCCAGGCAGGCTTAGAGTCTGCTGCAATGGTGGTGGAATAGTAAAAGGCCTTGGCCTCAGTAATCTGAATCCTATGGTTGGCTTGGAGAGATTTGAGGTTGGTTTTGGTTTTTGTGCCACCATATCTGTAGGGCTCTCCGAGTTAGTGGGAGGGGAGCTTGGAGGGATCTTTGGGGGAGAGGTTGTTGCCAGAAAGGTCTGCATGATTCTGAATAATTTGAAGCATTATGTTATTCCCCACTGGTTTTGGTATGTACTCCTTTACTCCATGTGGTTATTACTGCATGCAGTAATGCTTTTATGCAGAGTTAACTACCTCCACACAAAAGCAGCCATTAAACAAGAGTTTTGGTAATGAAACTCGTGCTTTGGTGGTGCGGTCAAACATCTGTTAGTGGTCATTGCTGGATATGTTACCGCTAATGCCAAACTTATAATTAGTGTTGCATTTCAGCAAACCAGACTACGGTAGCTGGTGGAAAGCATAGGTAAGGAAGAACGTTCATGTGATTCCAGTCATGGGTGTTGCTAGGTCTGGAAAAGAGCTGGGGCTACGCTAATGTCGGGACTTGTGGGACTCAGGGCTCTCGAGCATTTTGGCTGTAGCACCTGAGTTTCTATCCGGGGCTACAACCAAAAGACCCGGGGCTATAGCCCCCTCATTCCCCCCCAGCAACGCCTCTGATTCCAATCTTTAGCAATAGGACACCTACCTGGTGATTTCAAGGCAGCCATTCATCCAAGTTGGCAGCTTGCCTGTTTCCTCACCAGAGACTAGGGAAGAGGCTAATGTGGTTAAACAATGTGGCTACACAAAGCCAAAATGAGGGGCTTTAACAAAGCTTGTTACAATAAGGGGCTTAGCAGTATACAAATATGCTGGAACACTGTATAATACAAGGTGATACTTTGGGGGGAAAATTCACCAACAGTTTTTAACAGCTGATGAAATCAGTATAAGAGGCTTCTGTAGGACCTTTTCTTGGCAGGTGTTGATAAGTGGGAGATTTGCCAGTATATACAGAGGCTCAGTAGCATAAGAAGATCTGGCAAGTTAGGTTGATGGCCTACCTGTTCTCCACCGAACTCTGAGCATCCTTACATCAAAGCCAACAGCACATCTGGCATCAGATTTTGAAGGGGTGTTGATTACGTCCTTGAAAAGGAATTTATGATAAATCCATGACTTGCCCAATATGTACACAAGCTACCATGTCTTTCTGTTTAATGTTACTGATATCACTGCCATGAAAATGCACAGTAAGCAGGGCCGGGCTAAGCACACCTTTCGCGGCATTTTCCAATCACTATGAATGCAGCCATTTTACTCTACGCTGAAGGAGTAGTGCCGGGTTCTCCGTAGTTGCTGTTGTTGAGGTTTTCATTTAGTTTCAAACAGCAGTACAAAACCATACATGTCCTGTGCTGAAGGGTGGACGGTGTCTCTTTCGCAATACCCCTGAAATGAAACTAATGAGACATTGTGGGTTTATTTTCCATGAACAGCCTCAGCTTTCCTTGAACATTCTCCGAAATTCGTCAGACCTCGGTGGGAATGTCGCATTCTTCTCGCTCTCATGAGATTTACCGTCATCGAAAGATTCAGGCCGGCGAACAACGAGTGCACGATTTACATCCCCCACGCTTTTTTTCTGAAATGAGGCCTGTAATTTACCTCGTGACATCACCTCACCCATAGACGTGTGCGCAAGGAAGTGGTGAGGAGTGCGAGTAAATAGGTCAACATGTCTGCCAGCGACAAGGTGCAAAACACACCTAGCAAAAGAAAAGAACGAATGGACACGTTTAAATACCTTCATGGCAACATTGGAGACAAGCATTGGCAATGCCAATAGTTTGGGCGTTTACTGCTGTTCTTTGCATTGATAGGCATCAGGGTGCAAGGAGGAGGGTGCACAGTTTTAAAGGAGGGTCCGATAAGGGATGCAGGTGTGCAATGGAATGAGATGGGGAATAGAGAAAGGGAGGACGCCATTGATAGAGGGTGCCATCGGGGAAATATGAGTGAGAAAGGGTGAGAGCGAGAGGGTAAGAAATAAAGCGAGAGTTTGAAAGGAGGAATGAGAGAGGATAGAGAGAGGGGGAAGGTGGGTAGGGGAACAGAGAGTTGGAGGTGGGGTAGGGTGGATTGTTTTGGGGAATAAAGGCTATAGGGTGGGTGGGGCTAGAGAGAGAGGGTGAGGTAGGTTGTGTGGTGGGAGTAAAGAGAAAGAGGGGGTAGGATGGGTGAAGGTAGAGATGGGGTACCAAAAGAATGAGGGGGTATAGGGCAGGTGGGTGGGGATAGAGAGAATGTGAGTAGAGAGAGTAGGGGATACGTGAGTGGGGATAGTCTAGATGGGTGAGTGGAGTTAGGGTGGGTGGGTTAGTGGGTGAAAGGTGCCTGGGTGGTAGAGAGAGTGGTGATATGGGCGGTGGGGTTAGAGCGAGTGGTGGTAGGGTGAGTTGAGCATTGAGAGTCGGGATAGGGTGAATGAGTGGGGTATAGAGAGTGGGGATATGGTGGGTGGGAGGTATGCTGTCTTTATAACTAATCTTTTATGAAGAAAGGCTTTAATACCAAAACTTTTATAACGAAAACACATAATGTGAATATATGTGTGGGTGGGTTAAAGGGTTACATCTATTTGGAAAACAGTGGTGCTGGGTTTTAAGGGGTGTGAAACGGGGACCACCCCAAAAAAATGTTTACAAAAAAATGTGTCAAAAATGTGTAATGTGTTTTTTCGTTATTAAAAGTATCGTATATGTGCATTATACATAAAGGGGCTCATTATAAAGACATGTAACCGTAGATTGAGAGGTGACAGGGTGTCCGAGTGGGGTAGAGAGAGTGGGGACACAGTGGGTGGGTTAGTGGAGTTAGAACAGGAGGATGAGTGGGTGTAGGGTGGGTGAGTGAGGGTAGAGAGAGAGGAGTAGGGTAGGTGGGGACAAAGAGAGTGGAGTAGGGTGGGTGGGTGTTAGAGTGGTAATAAGGTGGGTGGGGTTAGAGAGAGTGGGGGTATGGTGTGAGTGCGGAAGTAGAGAGACAGGGGGTAGGGAGGGTGAGATAGAGAGACTGGTGGTAGGGTGAGTCGGGTATCAAGAGTGGGGATAGGGTGGGCGGGGTATAGAGAATGGGGATAGTGTGGGTGGGGTAGAGAGAGTGAGGACAGGGTGGCTGGGTGGGGTAGAGAGTCTGGGGACAGGGTGGGTGGGTGGAGTAGAGGGAGTGGGGACAAGGTGGGTGCGTAGGATAGAGATCGTTGGGCCCCTACCCTGCAGGTCAAAAACCCTGAAACATGTTTAAATCGCATTTGGGCCACACGACGAAATGTACGAAATGTACTTCTCGAGCCATGCGAGGAGGCCCTGTGTGTTTTACTCCCAGATTTATGGAGATTGCGTTTCTTTATACTTCCACCGTTGGTGGTGTTGATGCGCACATCAAACTGTACAATTTTACCCCATTTTGCCAAAGAAGAAACGTTTGGCGGCCTGCGCTCAGCTCGTGTGTTTAATTCTTCCTTCTGTTTGGTATGTTGTGTTATGAATGTTTCTCTGCCGGCCATTGTGTATGAAAACATACCTTCTTGTGAGTCAGACCTTAAACCCTATTGCTACCAACTACACCTGAGAAGGTGTGCCGTGAAATGCTTACACAGGCTGGTCCCCAAACCCGGTTTCATCCCTGGCTAGGTGTATGACCCTGGGCACATACCTTTCTTCCAAGAAAACCTTTTCTTTGCAATTTTTAAACATGCTTAATGCCGAAGGTCAGTCTCTAAGCACAGGACAGAGATTGAACTTGTATTAGGTTGAGCTATCCTCCCGGGTGAAAGTAACATATCACAGAAACGAGCCTTTGCCAACCGAGTGCTCCTAATTGCTCGTTAGCATAATGACGAAAACCTGTTCACGTCTAGTCGAAACAAAATCGGTGCATGCTTCTCAACTTTGTTAAATTCTTTATATGGTGCAAAAGAACTAAGCTCCCTCAGCAGGAAATGAACCCAGGACTGCTGGATCGAGGGGTGGTGACGCTGAACACTCAGCTACCAAACTGCTGGCTGTCTGGTGAGTTGTTCAGTATCTGTTTCTCTTGTTGCATGCAGAGTGAAGCGTTCTAGGCGCTTTACTGGTGCTGAGCACCAAAACACGTCAGGGCTTTCATTTGAGTCTTTCCTCTTTCTCTGCCCTGGTCCCCTCTTAATTCTTCCCTGTTGGGGACCCAAGACTGGTTCTTACAGACTTGAACAATCATTCATAATTCTGGTCCTCTTATCCACAGCTCGTCTTAAACCCTATTCAAACCATACTGGCTACTAGTTTGCTTGTTTGTACCATCAGGGCTAATTTCCAGCCTTCTCTGACCAATACTTTGGTTAGGCCCCCACGGAAATCTGCTTTGTTTTACTGATAGAATTCCACTGTGGCCCTGATGTGCCCTCCCACCTTAATGATATGAACCAACAAATTGCAAGTCGGCTGGTGTGGACTACGTGGATTTATCTGTGCTTAGTGACCCACCATTTCAAAAGCATTGTGCTGTGCACCACTCTAGGAAATTGCCTTCCCAGCAACTAAAACTACTCTTGATCACCGACCCTGTCGCTACTTCTTAAAATGTTGTGTGCTTAAACGCTACTTGGCCCCTGCCATACCTGCCTACATTTGAAAAGCAAAAATCCTGAGATATATGTCCCGGCCACAGCCACTCATTTTCACAAGGCTCTGCCCACACGCCCCGCCCACCTGTCAAGGAATGCAATAAATGAAATTAATGATGTACCACAGTATTAGTGCTTGGCTGTGACAAGAGCTGGAGAAATGGGTGTCGAGGGGGAGGACAGAGTACGGCACAAGTCTGGCCAGGCAATCTGACAACATTACTCGAGGTGCAGTTACGCCTCTTATCTCAGATCGGGGGGCAGGCTCCGAGTTGTTTGCAGGATTGGCGATGGGAGGCGAATCCTGGTGGCGTTCAGCGGCATGGTTTAAGTCTCGTGAGTAGGGGCAGTGCAGGCAGCAACAGGCAGACTTGGACAGACCCAGACCTTTGGACTGGGCCCAGCTTCAACTCCCGGCTCATCTGAGCCTGATCAATTGTTGCAGGTTTCATGCATTCAGCTTTCAGGGTGTTACAGAGTGAAACTATTACTGTCTGCTTTTTTCTGAAATGGTTACTTAATCCTGGGTTTCTGGGGTACAGACCTGTCGTATACTGAAACATATCTGCTTTTACAGAAATGTTTCAGTATGCCACAGTACGATACGTCTGTAACCCAGGATTAAGTAACCATTTCAGATAAAAGAACTCAGTAATAGCGCTTGCAATCGCGCGCCGTTTCCGGGTCCCGCCCACACCTCCACCCGATTGGCTACCGGCAGAAGTCTTTGGCAGCCAATGGGGTCGAGGATCTGACGGGACCGGAAAGAACACCAAAATTCCTGAGATTCCAGGGTCTTTCCCGGAGACCCAGAGAAATGGTTAAAATTCCTGAGTCTCTGGGAAAAATCCAGAGGTTAGGCAGGTATGGCCCCAATTTTCCTTTGATGCTTACTGAGTTTCGCTTGCAACTGCTTTGCGACAGCACGACATTTCGTTTTCCTGCGCACATGATGATTGTAACAGCACAGTTCGGTGCTCTTGTTCCTGTTAAACCATGACCTGTTGTCAGCTTTCGTTCCGCACAAATTCTCAATATTTCCCTGGAAGGCGTGTGTCCTTCCACTATGCTTCCCGGTCTGTTGTGTCACACAAAATATTGACTTGCACCTCACTTTCAAGGGCCTGATCCAAGGACCTTGCTGTGTGATAGACACATGCTCTACCACTTGAGCTTTTAGGATCCAGCTATTTTTTTAACTTTGCCACCATGTTGTTTCATTTAAAAATTGTACTGTAGCCTACTTTTTCTTGCTGCGTTGTTCCATGCCGCCGCAATTAGACATTCAACGTCTGTCTGGTTTTCCGCTGGGCTCCCTGCGCCGTGTCCATGCTTTCGATCTACCGAGCCAGCTGCTACATTTTGCCCTTGTAACTGCCAGGTTTACTGATGGGATCCCTGTGTTGCACTCGAGCCTCCACTCCTCACCTTTGTTTGCGCCCAGCTCTACGTCGCTGAAACCACGCGCGCTTCACCTTCACCCCACCCACCTGGAGCACTTTCCCCCTGCATCACCAGTAGAGATGAGGCGATGACCATGGTCACGCCGGAGCCGAGACAGTTTTGGTGAGCTGAATGGCAAGGTGAAGGTTATTCCACTATTGATTGATGCACACTCATGATTTTTTGCAGTGTATGCCACCCTCCTTCACCACCCTCCTCTTCTCCATGTTTGAGCTAACCCCATAGGACAACAGTATAGGTGGTGAATATGAGAGGTGTGAGCAAAGCATAGATAGCGTGGTCAACTTTTGGAAATGCTCGGAGACCCCATGCCCATCTCCTTCCCAACCACCCACCCCCTGCCTGTTGTCACCCTGCTTCACACTCCACACAACCAGACACCCAGGGAGTCAAGGAAAAGGCTACATTCCCCTGCTGCGAGGTCACACTTCTGTAATATAACTTCCAATATTGCCAATCTTTTCATGCTCTTTTGTCTGCCTCACCCCTTTTTTCCTTCTAAAAGCTGCCTTCCAGTCTTTTTTCTTTTGCAGTTGGTTAAGTGGAGCAACTGGTCCAAGGTCATTACCCAACCTCCTGATTATCACTGCCTTTGGGCTCTTTTTATCTCCCAGGAATTTCTTTCTTTCTTAAAATGCCTTCCAGCACCAATTCAGCTATTTCAAGATCTGGCCCAAGCGACTCTCACCAGGAGAAAACGGCTGAGAGTCGTCACAGACTGGCTAAGATCTAGGGATGTGCGGTACCGCTGGGGATACCCGACGTGTCTCCTCTTTGAATGGAAAGGCCAGAGGTTTACAGTTACGAAGGAGAAGGATATGGATGAGCTCATGAGGGAGGAAGAAGGAGGCGAAAACATCGACAAAGAAGGAAACTTGCCCCGAAACAGGGGGAAAGAAGATGGACTTGGAAAAGAGCAATGGAGACCGTGCCGCCCCCGCCCTCGAGGGCGTGACAAGGAATCCAAACCTGCGGACCCTACGTGAATAGCAGCTGGAAGACTGGAAAAGGGCCTGCTGGTAAATTAAGAAGGCCAAAGGTGGTTGAGGGGGTGTTCAGCCCTGGTGTGCAATTTGACACAGTGTTGGGTGCACAAGAAATGGTTTTAACATCTATTAACAAATAGAGGGGGTGGAAGGGATGAGGGGGTGGGGACCGGATCCCAATTTTCCCAGGTGGATGATGGACCTCGTGAGTTGCTGTGGCGAAGCCATGGTGAGAGACCAATAGAGAAGTTCGAGTTGGGGGGGTTATGTTATTTGGGGTAAAGTTACACACAACACATTTGCGATATCTAAAAGTGTGGACGGGTTTGAAAGCATTAAGATGGGTACGGTGTCTAGGTACAATAATGGCTGATCTAACATTTGTCTCATGAAATGTCCAGGGGCTTAGTTCCCCAATTAAATGAAAATCCATGATGAACAGACTGGGGGATATGCGGGCTGCGGTGGTATGTATGCAGGAAATACACCTACTCCCAAAGGATGAGCACAGGTTAAGGCACAGGGCTTTCCCCATGCCATATTTTGCCTCTAGTGGGACAAAAAAACAGGGAGTGGGCATTTTGCTAGCAAAGGGTATCAGTTTTGAGAAGCAATTTATGAAGAATGACCCGGCAGGCCGTTACTGGATATTGAGAGGGAAGCTGATGGGTCACCAGGTCACGTTGGTATTGATCTAGGCTCCTAACGGTAGGCAAGACCACTTCTTTTTGAAATTGTTGCCCACAATTGCACAGTGGGGAGTGGGGCAGATTGTATTCGGGGCCGATTTTAACGGAGTGATGGACGCTGCAATGGATAAAACCCTCCCAGCTACTCCTAATGACCAGGTGTTCAGACAGGCCCTAGCTAAATTTGTCAGGGAATTACACCTATTAGAAACATGGCGCCCGCAAGAGAAGGTATATACCCATTACTCAGAGGTACATAGGGGTTATTCCCGAATTGATATGGTGCTCATTTCGGATACATTGGTCCCACAATTTACGGGTCTAGAAATCAGAGTGAGGTGTTTATCGGATCACTCTCCGCTCCTCTTAAAGCTGGAATGGATTAACCCATGGCAGCAGTACCACAAACCATGGCGCTCAAATGAGGTGATTGTGAGGGACCTAACCATTCGAGCAGGCATAGAGCAGGTCTTAAAGAATTATTTTCAAGAAAACGTGACACTGGGAGTCGACTGGACCACTATATGGGATGCTAGCAAAGCGGTGGTAAGGGGTGAATTCATTGCGCACACAACAAATTACATTAAAAGACGAGAGAGGGTGAGGCGGGATATGGAGGCCAAAGTAACAAAGGCGGAGGCGGAATATAAAGATAAAGGCTCACAGAAAGCATGGCGAGAATTGAAAATGTTTAGGGCGGTCCTAGAAACTCACTTAGCTCAAGAAGCTGCACAACTCCTTGTGCGAACTAAGCAATTTTACTATATAAATGGGGACAAGGCCAACCGATTCCTCGCAGTCAAATTGAGACAGCAGAAGCTCCGGAATCGTATAGTCCAACTTAGAAATGGGGAAGGGGATTTGGTGAGGGGGAGAGGGAAAAAGAGGAGGTCCTGTTCTCATACTACACTGATTACTTGAAAGGGGAAGATCTGGAGAGGGAGGCACAGACAGCATTTCTAAACCCGGTGGCCCTGCCGCAAATCAATGACTCAGACAGGCAAATGTTAGAAGCACCCCTAAGGGAGGAAGAAGTAGGCGAGGCTATAGGGGCCCTGCAGGGGCGCAATTCCCCGGGTCCAGATGGACTAAGTAATGCGTACTATAAAACCTTTAGGGCTGCTTTAGTGGGTCCCCTAACAAACTTAATTTCATTAGGGATACAGGGGGAATTTCCAGTGATATGAGCCCGGCGACCACAGTGCTACTACTAAAGCCAGATAGGGACCCGCTGGATTGTGTGAGTTATTGCCCTATTAAATGGGGATGCAAAAATCTACTCCATGGTCTTGGCCCGAAGGTTTGCAGGGGTCCTCCTGGGGATAATACACCCAGACCAAGCGGGCTTTGTGAAGGAGCGGCACACTTATGACAATATTCGCAGGGCCATAGACACGATAGATTGGGGGCGAAGAACAGGGCAGAGGTTCTCGGTTGTGGTGCTGGATGCCTCCAGAGCCTTTGACAGTCTGCATTGGGGATTTCTACAACTAACCCTTGAAAAGTTTGGGTGTGGGCCAATCTTTACCTGCATGGTGATGGCCAATTCGTACACCCATCCACATGACTAATGATTAACGGGCGGCTCACAGATAGTATCCCTGTCCGGAATGGAACGAGACAAGGTTGCCCACTATCGCCTCTGATCTTTGCTATGGCTATGGAGCCTTTGGCACAGATGACCCGTGACGATCTGAGAACACAGGGGGTGGAGGTGGGCGCCGGGGGACCCCAAAAGGTAGCTCTCTATGCAGATGACATCCTCATGTTCTTGAAGGACACCGCAAGCTCACTACCGAAGGCCGTAGAAATACTAAACGGGTTTGCGAGGGTCTCAGGGTTTCATATCAACTACCCTAAATCTAAAGCGCTTAACATCACTGAGAGGGCAGAACAAATGCCAGATTGGGACAATTGGTACCCCTTGAAATGGGAACAGAAATCAGTAAAATATCTGGGAATACAGCTGAACCCCACATATGAAAGACTATACGGGGCCAATATCCCGAACCTACAGAAAGCATTGGCAGGAGACCTAAAGGACTGGGACATGCAGGAGTTGTCATGGCTGGCACGGATAGCAGCAGTTAAAATGACTCTGCTCCATAGGTTTCTGTACGTGATTGGCTCCCTCCCAATAAGCATCCCGGGCCCAGCCATCCAAAAATTACAGAGGGAGGTGATGTCCTTTATCTGGGGCGGGGGGGGAGAAACCGAGAGTTCCCAAAAAGGTATTGTTTAGACCACAAGCCCTGGGGGCCTGCGGGTTTCAGAATTCCGCAGGCATTTATGGGCAGCACAGGTAGCTCCGATGCTACAATGGCCATCTAGAGAAGGTCAAAACCAATGAGCAGCCCTTGAAAGTGAGGCAACCAAGATACCTCTGTGGAAGGTAGACTTTCTTGCTGCATGACATAGAGGCAAAGGAGGCACACTACTGGAATCGACTAAGGCCACCCTATCGTACTGGGACAAAGCATTAAGGGGCAGGAAGGTAAAGGTGGGGGGAGGTCCTCTCACACCGGTTGCTTACAACCCAGAGCTCACGCCAGGGATGCAGGCCGATTTTTGGGTACATTGGGGGGGAAGGGAACCAACCCTGGTATTGAAGGACCTCTATACAGAGGGGACAGCCCTAACATTTGAGGGCTGTAAGGCTAAGTTTGACATACCAGAGGGCGAGCGATTCCATCATATCCAACTCAGACATAGGGCCTCATTCCGAGTAGGGCGGTAAGGGTTAACGGTCACCGTAACGAGACTGGTGCCGTTAAACCCTTACCGCCCTACTACGAGTTCCCTTTGCGGGTCCTTCCTTAACGCCTGCTTTTAGCAGGCGTTAAGGACGGGACCCGCAAAGGGACTTTAGAGCTAATAACGGTACCGTAATTTACGGTACCATTATTAGCACCTTCCCCATTCCCATTGAGCCCTATGGGGGCTCAAATGGGAATGGGGAATGGCCCTGGTGAATGGGGAATTACCGGTGCCTCCAACCTTGGAATGGACTGGTAATTACTCTATTCGCCAGGATGGAATCGGAATGACTTTGAAGGCTGCCATGCTACAAATAGCGGCGTGGTTACCTCCAAACTCGGAATGAGGCCCATTGGGTTTGAAATGCAAAGGTCCGGGAGGGGGCAGCTTGGGGTCCAGTAGGGATGGAGCTTACGGTACAAGAGGGCCAACCGGAAAAAGGGGTGTCGAGACTGTATCGGCTGATGGGGGCGGTGGACCCAGAAGAAACTCTCTTGTATATGCAAAGATGGGAGACAGATGTGGGGAGGCCAATCTCCAGGGAGACCAGGGGGGCGCATATGGCATAGAGACGCCAAAAGCTCCAAATGTGCTTCAATCAAAGAGGCGGCATACAACCTCTGTCTGCGATGGTATATGACGCCATCACGCATGCACTCCATTAATCCGGATTATCCCATGCTCTGCTGGAGGGACTGTGGACAACCTGGGGACCTAATCCAAATTTGGTGGTACTGCCCAGTGGCAGAGACCTACTGGAAGGAGATTTTGAGTCATATCAAAGAGATAACAGGGGTGCAACTCCCCTTTGACCCGGTGGTGTTTATACCAGGGGAGGTAGTTGAAGGGTGCTACGCGAACTCTGGGACTAAAGCTAACATTATTACCCACATGCTAAGCGCGGCCAGAATCAACTTGGCGAAAGTATGGAAGAACAAGCACGGACCAGTGGTAGCCATGTGGTGGGTGAGGCTATGGGGAGTGATGGGCATGGAAAAAGTACAGCGATAACCCATGGTTCCTACTCAAAATACCTGAATACTTGGATGCCATTACACAAATTTACAGACGACAAGGAACAGATGTATTTCAAACCTAGGCTACTTCGAAAGATTTCTGTTCTTTGACAATCCGAGTCTTGAGCTGAAAGAGCGTCTCAACCCATTGAATACTCAAGGAAACCCAAAGGATGTAGTACTTCACCCAAATGTTTGGGGGGGGCAAGTGGGGGGAGTTCTAACGGTTAAAACTTACGAGCAAATAGAACTCAAAAGCTGGAGCCAATAAAGGGGAAGACAGGGGCAGAGCTATTGTTTATTACTCTTTCATGCATGTATGTCTATAATATATGCTCTTGAAAATTAAATAAAGTTGATTAAAAAAATGCCTTCCAGCTTCCAGTAAGCAAGTAGAATGCACATCACACCTCACATATCCCTTCCTATTCTCACCCTTACACACAAAAAGACATCCAGTCCACACCCTGCTCCCATGCACCTCCAACCCATAGAACCTGATCCACTTCCCAATTATCATCACCCACACTCTACTTCAAAAGTACACATACAACCTCATGCTGATTAAAGCTCACAATAAAGGACTACATGCAGCAGATATTGATTAATTCTTCACCACTTAACTTAAACACACTGTTTATCAGAGAGAGATGGATCAATCCCACTCCAGACAGATTCCAGATGTTCTTAACCCCGCAGGTTACAGCATCCTATAAAAGGACCCGAAACTGAAGATTGACTGAGTTCTTGAAATCATCCACAAGTCCACATCAAAATGCACTGTGAGGTGAACACGATACCCGTATCCATGGAACTCCTCACCTCCTAATTCCCACTCGTGTACGCTCAGGCAGCCATTTCTACCTGATCTACCAAGCTTCCCAAACCAACAAGGCCTTTCTCAATGAAACCACAGATCTCATCAAAACAACAACCATCAACAACAAAATGAATATCTTCCTATTGGACCTCAACCTACCCAGAAGCCAAACCATCAAGAAAACCAGTGAGATGTTACTCAAACTTCTCAACACCATGGACATCATGCAACTCATCACAAAACCAACTCACAACAAAGGTCTGGGATGAGGGGCAGACAGTCCTTGAGATGATGGATGTTGTTGAGAAAATGAATATTTTGGTAAATCTGCAAGACTTTCATTCCACCACTAGTTTTATAAAAGTTGTGCAAGCCTCTGTCATCTCCCATTTGGATGGTGGCAATGCACTTCTATCAGGAGTCCCAGGTGCCTCCTTGGAATCTTTGGAAGTTGTTCAACAAGCTGCAGCAAGCGGTATCACAGGACTATGAAAAACCGACCACTTCATCCCCATCATCAAAGAGCTGACCTGGCTACACCTTCAAGTGTGCATCATGTTCAAGACAGCCTGAATCACCTAGAAAGCAGGTCTAGAAAGCAGTCCTAGAAAGCAGGCTGATAAATCCACCTTCTCCAGAAGACAACCTGCCACCAGTAGCCACAGAATTGCCAAGCTAGAGACAAGGAACAGCAACAGAGTAACAACTAGGAAACAGACTGTTTCCTGCCATGCTGCCTGCCTCAGGAAAAAGTTACCAAACGCAAATAAGTCTACCCCCACCAGCCTACACTTCATGAGAAATTTGAAGACCCTGCTCTTCAAAGAATAGCTCTCCAATTGCTGCTCACACCACTTGCCTTACTCTCCTGCAGAGTGCCCCAACTTCACTGATCCCAATATCCACACTGTCTGCTACCCCTACGCCCTATATGTACCCGTCTGGGTACATCCACTACATACAGTGCTCCATTGCTTTCCAACTAGGTGCACACTGTATAAGTGCACTACATGTGTGCATGCATACACGGCTAGATGCATGGCGTCGTGTAGTTAAGCTGTGTATGGATCAGTGCAACAATAAAAGTCCTGTTCCTGCTATCTATAGGTTCTTACTATACGTGCTGGGTTTTAATTCCCCCCACCCCCAGGTGAATAATCTGCGTCTCTGGTTGATTGAGATGTCAGCTCCTAAAGGCATAGAACCAAAGCGTATACAATTCCCTGTGCTGGACTATTATATCTTACCCATGGTCAGATATCAGGTTACAAAATAACTTGATGTCTTTTTATTTCATTTTCTGACATCATACTTTGTTTAAAATGTAGGTGATACGACCCAGATGTATGTTCTCAGTAGGGATTTGTGTAGGGTTCAAGTAAGATGATTTTAGGAGGACATTTGCTGTATGCATACAGATCTTTAATGTGGGGTCCATCTCCCCCGGCACCTAGGCTACCTGTTTATCCCAGACCACAGATGTAAGAAGTGGTTTAAAAATCACAAAGCATTGCAAGTGACTTTGCAAATGAGTAGTCAGACAGTGACATGCCAGAAAGGGAAAAATAGTAGAAATAGCTTTAGAATGTTAACAATCAAAAAGATTTACACTGAGCAATTGAGCAGATGCCTGTGACCATCATCCCCACTTTCGGGCAAACAAATGTTTGTTATCTCTGGATCATGCGCTATATCCGACATGCTTTCATTTTCTTGCACGGCTGGCTCTCGGCTATCCACAAAAGTAGTCATCTTCATTAAGAACATTTTAACAACCAAAGCCTACCACTTAGGATTGTGAGCTTAATCACCCTATGCTCTCATCCACTTAAACCTCATGCATGTCTGCCTAGTTTCCCACCTAAAACCCATGCATGTCTACCTGCCTTCCTAGAAACCATCCAAACTATTCCATGCCTGCCTATGCACTCACCCAAGCTAACCCATGCCTGCCTGCCAAACAAAGATGCCTACCTCCCTGCATACCCTCCCACCGTACCATCAGGCCAGTCTACCCACCCATCCTATTCCACACCTGCCTAATACACCAAGCCTACTCTAGTCCATGCCTGCCAAATAACCCACACCTGGCTACTCACTCAACCTATCACACACCTGCATAGCCACCCTACCTCAGAACAACCTTCCTTTCCACCCTAACCCTGTGCCTGTATCCTCAATCTTCCACTGTACTGCACACCTGCCTACCCCAGGCGTACCTTTCACACATGTTCCTGTCTGCCTTCTATGGGCCCCTTCTACTGCAGGTCTGCCTACCTTGAATTCCCACCCTTACCCTAGCCTGCCTTTCCTCACCCATTCATCTTAACTAAGGACTTCCTATCCCCACCTTTACAGCTGACCGCAGGCCAAGTTTATTGGGACCTACTGTCTTCCCACCAAACCTGCCAAACCCTACACCTGCCTATCATCACCCGCCCTTCTACACCCCTTGTCTGCCTACCTCCTCACCAAAACCAGCCCATATAGTATTGTATTGTATAGAGATTTATAAAGCGTGGACTAAGGCCAAGAAAGGCATCTATGTCCTAGAAAGAGAGAGATAGATGAGAATTGGTGCAAAGCATGATCAGAACAGGTAGGTCTTCAGGTTCTTCTGAAACTGGAAACATGAGATGTTACGGAGGTGCTTTGTCAAGGAGTTACTAAGTGGGGGGCAAGCACCAAAAAAGATCTTCCCCCTGTCCTGGCCCTACGGAACCTTGGAATACATAGCAAAATTTGAGAGGAGGAGCAAAGAGCTCTCACAGGCTTGTAAGGAGTCAACATAGTTGTGAATGGCGTTGTGCACAAGGCAAAAAGTCTTAAACTTAACCCGGCTCCGAATAGGTAGCCGGTTCAACTGATGGAGCAGGTGTGAGAGTGTGAAAGTCTAGGGGTTCCCAGAGCCAGCTGAGTGGCTGAGTTCAGAAGGATCTGTAGATGTTGTAACAGAGCCTCAGGTTGTCAAAGATAGATGGTGCTAAAATAATCAATGGAGCCCATAATGGATGAAGTAACCACCTTAGCCTTAAACTGAAGAGGAAGGAATGGTAATACTTTTTTTAAGACTTTCAACTTCACAAAGCCTGATGGCAGATGGAGGAAAAATTGGCTTTCTAGAACAACTGGCCATACGTTTAATACCCAGGCTTTTTACTGCTAGAACTGGCTCAGGACAGGGGCCCAGGGAGGTAGGCCAGTATTCAGTGGTCCACAGAGTCGCTATAGAATGGGAACCGGCTAGGAGGTCTTGAGGCAGTTCTGTGCCATCCACTTTCCAACCAAAGAGAGGCAGTCCTTCAGACTAGAGCGAGGATCTGAAGCCAGAGCATTTAAGAGGAAGAGAATCTGTGTATCATCAGTACAGGAGTTGAAATTTACCCCATGTTCTGTGACCAAGTCTGCCAATGGATGCATATATAAACAAAAGAGGAGACAAGGCCGACCCCTAAGGAACTCTAGAGCTCACAGCTGTAGGGAGGGATTTAAAAGGGGGAAGGGAAACTGTCTGAAAGAGGTCTGCTAAAAAAAAGGCAAACCAACAAAGCGGAATGCCTGACACTCCAACCCTCTCCAAACTCTGAAGTAGGATCTCATGGTCAATTGTGTCAAAAGCCACAGAGAGATCAAGGAGAATCAGAGCTCCCACCTCTCTGCAGTCTTGAAGCTGAGTAATTTCATTGATATTTGCGATCATAACAGACACAGTGCCCATGCACGGCCGAAAGCCTGATTAATAGGTGTGCAGGAGACAGTTTGATTCCAGAAAGTTTGAGAACTGTGGGGTCACTATAGCCTCCATCAGTCTCATAAGGGCCAGATGTAGAGAAATAGGTCGATAATTCTCCACCACAGCAGGATCAGGATTTGCCTTCTTTAGCAATGGGGATATGACTGCGTGTTTCCAAGGCCATGGGATCAATCCTGTTGAGAAAGAATTTTGCAGAGCAGCGGTAAAGAGAGTAATGGTCTTGACCAAAATGGATTGAATTATCTGAAGAGGGATCGGATCAATGGGAGAAGCGGACCTGAGTTTCAATAACGAATCTGAAACCATACTGTCCTTCACTTTATTAAAAGCACTGCCTAGCCTAAACCTGCTCTACCCTCACTCACCCTACTTGACACCATTGCTAACTATAACATCCATACCAACCCCCAGCCTACCCATCCTCCTTCAATCCACTCACTAACCCTAGCACTTCCCACCCTAACCTTCTCACAGCAAATTCCACCCCTACAATGACCATAATCACTTACACAGACCCTTCATATACAGTAATTACTTTAAAGGTTCCAGTCACGTATAACAAAGTCCCCTGACAGGCTGTGGTGACCACAGAATGGGTGACTTAGGGGGCTGGGTACCTCCAAAAGCGAGTGGATGATGGATCCAAGTATAATATAGGGAGAAACCCCTGGTCACCCTCCAATGGTTCTGCTTGGTAGGGGTTTATCACACTGTTCTGGACCCCACCCAGTCTTCCAGAACTTGGAGCCATTTTAGAGAGCTCACTAGACCCCATCCCCGCCCCAGGAACCCACAACCCCCTCCTGCACCCCATAAATGTACATAATGTGCAGGACCATCATGAACCCGGCAAGCTGCAAACCCAGTTTTTCTTGGATTCTGCAAGATTTGCAGATCCATTTGTAGGATATGCAAATCTGTTCATATCTACAGATCCACTTGCAAAGTCCACCAATCAGTAAAATCACCAAAACAGCACTAACAGTCAGGACTAAGGAGCTGTGTCACTAATGATGCATGGAGCCTGAAAACACTTCTAAGAACACCCCAAACCTATCTACCCATAAGCAGAGCATCAGCTTTTCCTATCCACTTTCAGCTCAACCAACCTCTCCATACACAAATATGAAATGTAAGAAGGCTGCCGGGGCTAATATCGGCTTTGAATGGCCCCCTCACAGCCCACATGATCCCAGAAACATGGTTCAAACACTGCCCAGAGTAGATTAGCCTACACTGCTTAGGGGCAACTACCCGAGGAAAGACCTCGCCACAGAGTGGGACAAATGCCCTATGTAAGACAGGAAATTCAGTTTGGCAGAATGGGAAGAAGGAACAGGAGTCACATGTGTGGAGAAAGCTGGAGATATGAGAGTCTTGGAGAGAGGGAAGACTTTAGATCCAGAGATTTCTGGGCATAAGTACTGACAAGTGGACAGGAGGAGGGGGTGACAACTAAGTAAGCAGGGGAAGTCTTTGTATTTCAAGAGAAGGTGGATGTGGTTACATTTAAAAGGTAAGAGGGTAAGAGGAAGTTATTATAATTAAATGGAAAAAGTGAGTTCAGCAGAGTGAAAGGATGTGGGAGTGATAGGAGCGGCAGAGGTAGTAATAGACCAGGAGAAGCTAGGTGAGAAAGTGGTGAGATCTGATTGGAAGGCGTGGTAGTGAGAGGAGTGCTTGAGGGGGTAGTAGACCAAGAGTAAAACAGGTGAAGAAAAAGTGTGACCTAAAGGGAAGGTGATGCTGTGACTTACAGAGGTGGTGAAAAAGGTGAGGAGACCAGAGTCGAAGGAGCTGTTGAGATCAGAGGGGGAGGCTGTGGTAGTGACTACATTTGTGGTTGCAGTAATCACTGAGAAGATTAGTGCTAATATCCAGGCAACGGCAGTGATGTACCAAGGAGAAGGTGATGCCAGTGAAGAGATTGTTGGTGATTCTAGTGCCCTGAAGGCAGTGGTTGCTATACTCAGAAGTGATGCAATCAGCAGAGAGATGGTGGTGAGACCAAGGCCTGTTGGTAGTAGGAGGTCAGAAGAAGCACCCAGTAGGGACTGGGCAGACCGTTCTGACAAGAGGGAAGTTGGCTACATGTCACTAGAGGTGGTCAGAGGTGCTGCAAGGCGGACGAGGAAAGAGAAAAAGATTGAGAGGAGGGATTGAACGTTTATTGAGTGCTTTTATGAGAAGCAGTAGATTTGGATGACAGAAGAAAGGAGCAGCACCAGGAAGAAGGCATGGGCAGAAGAAGATAACATAAGGTGCGAGTGGGGAAAGAACGACAGTAAGAACTCTCGATCATGGGGTTCAGAGTTGTATCAAAGCCCATTTAAAGATTGGGAAGGTGGGATTAGGAAGAAGAATAGGTAGGTTATTTACATGACTTTGGGGAGTACGGCAGGAGTCGGCAGGGGGGAATCTGATGTAGCTATGAGATGGAGGGAAAAGCACAGGAGAAGAAAGGGCCGCCAGGGGAAAACCCAAGGAGAGGCTAAACAATTGGCACAAGTAGGTTTTTGCAAGGTTGTCCAGATAGGGGAGCAGGATTGTGAAGGGGTCAGCATAGAAAGTACAGGATTAGTGAGGAGAGAAGGGAAAATGTAGGCTAGGTCTAAGAAAGACCAGGTCTAGTGGACAATCCCTTCAACTTTCTCTGGCTATCACCAAGAAGACTCTGACTACCATCCAAACTTTTGTGTTGGGCAGTCTTGGGATACGGGTCACCAGTAATCCTGCACTTGCTCCATTTGGCAAAATCACTGGGAGACCAACTAATGATGGTGAAAGGAACTCTTGTGGGACAAAGAGGGCCTGGACACAAACCTTTGGCTATCTACACACCCTGGAGGGAGTGGATAAGAAGTGGTGGGACCACCCGGGCTTGCCAATGCCCCACAGAGAGTTAGGGGAGACCATCCTAACCCTTTTATCTTTGAATCATTTTAGTTTAATTGGCACACTATGTAAATTATCCCTCAATAAACCGTTTGAACGGTCCTTCAAAATCTTGGTTTATTTCATAATCTCAGAAGTCCTTTCTGGAAGTTAGTTTTTGGAGACACATACCATTAGTAAGAAACATAGTAAAAGCAATGTCCATACCCAGTGGTGAGCTTATGTTGTAGACATTAAACAAGAGTGTGGGAGCTCCTCTACTGAGAACGAACATGTGCCAAACCCTGTTCTATGGAAGAGAGCAATGCCAGTGGTTCTGATTATATCAAATCCTTCCATCTATCACTTTCTGGTTTACAGTTAGCGTTGCCAGAACTTAAACCTTTGATTGAAGGCTGCCAACAGAACTCTGGCACAGGTTCTTAATTCACTGATCTATCGGTTTCCTTGTAAAATCCTACTCATCACCTCCTGCCTCTCACAGTAGCTAGGACATGAGCTCCCTCAACAACTTGCCCTGGAAATTTAGTGGCTGTGATTCTGTGGTATTATAGTCCCGCCTAGCTCCATACCACTTCCTGATGAACCACTACCATTATACGTTAGCGGTACTCCCTGTAGGGTGTGTGACTAGGTCAAGTGGCTGGATCTAGGTATTGAAGGAGCCAAGTGCCTCTCTGAACTAGTGGATCATGAGCTGAGGTGATGTACGGGAAGGATCCCCTGATCATCCCCCCTTGATCCCTGACACATGGCAAAAAACAGGCACATAACCACCTTGAATGCACTCCCACGCCAATCGGCGCCAATCTGCAGACCCAAACTCCAAACATTAGAAAATAAACGCCTCACTTCCAATATATCCAAGTTCATTCAGGCTGCAGTAATAACGTTCATCCTGACATTGTTTTCATCCCATCACTCTGTCAGTGAGGTCAGTTTCCAGCAAGACTCTGGGAGATCCTTATAACCTTGCTTGATGCAATATTGAAAGTTCACAAGTTCATGTGGAGGTTTCTCTACATGTGAGCTTGACAGGTCTATGCTGGAAATAATATTTCATGCTTGAGATTTGTCCACTGTGGATTTCTCTACAGAACGGATACAAAGTCTTCCCTCACGGATACAAGGTAAACAGAGCGCAGGGTCCTGTACAAGCAACACTACTAGGGGCTGGAAGGGCAGAGGGCTATCAAAGATGCTGGATAGGCCCAATGAGGGCTTTGTCTGACCCAGAATGAACCCAGGTGTAACTACGGCCAGTAGCTAAATCCAATCTTGACCCAATTATCAGAGACAGGTGCAAACACTAACAGAGAGATCATCCACGAGGGCTCACGATAAAAAAACAGAGGTCCCAAACTGTAATTCCAGGAGCATTACGGAGGTGCTAGAAACGAGAAGGGAAAAGGCATGGGAGGAGTTGGAAACGACAGACAAGGCGGTGGCAGCAGCCTAAGAGGTGGGGCGAAGTAGGTGGTAGCATCCGAGGAGAAGGTATTGACACTAAGGGAGGAGGTGGTGATAGCAGTGGAGGAGGAGGAGGTGGTGAGATCAGACGAGGAGTTGGTGACATGAGAGCACTCGGTGGTGACAGAAGGCGAGAAGGTGATGATAGCAGAAGAGAAAGTGAAAACTGTAGCAGAGGAGGTGGAATCAGTAGAAGAGCTAAGAGTAACAACAGAGCAGGAAGTGGCAACGTCGCAAGAGGTGGTGGCATACAGAAGTACAGGGGTGGACTGTGAACCAAAAGAGGCCCTGGAAATAATATGCATTTTAAGCAAGCCCGAACCTTTTACTATGAGAAAATGTGGAAATAAACTAGGTTATCACACAAAAGGGGCACAGGGTGCAGAGGCCTACTGGAAAATCTCCAGAGTTCCCTATAGACCAGTCCATCCCTGGAGAAGTAGGTGGCAACAATGGGGTAGTAAGAGCAGAGGAGTCGGTGGAAACAACAGAGTTGACAACAGTGGAGAAGAAGGAAGAGGGCATCCTCCTAGCTAACTAAGAAATGCAGGTCCGATGAGGCTGAGTTGGCTCAAGGAAGGCTGATGAGACTGGAGAACGAACAAGACCCAATTAAGGAAGACATAGGAGAAATATCATGATGTTAATGGGAGGCACGAGTTTTGGCGAAGAAGGGACTGCAGCCCTGAGGGGAAGCGAGGTGCTAAGAAATGAAGGTGGTAACCCATGGCCCCTCCTCTCAATAACGTAGAAGCTACCTGGCCACAAGGTCACAGCTGTTACCTGATCCTGACCCTGGGGGACAGCTATATGAGGGAGAATCACATGGGGGGAGGCAATCCTCAGGGAGTGACATGACATCGTTGGACGAGACATGGTAGCCCCCTTTTCCTTTTAGGGCTACACCCTCCATTCCCCATGCCTTAATGGTATATTGTCATGACTCCCTTACCCACCCCTTAAATTATACTCTGTATATAAGTCATCAAGAACTGACTTCTCGTTTCCTGGATGTAAAAGTACTGTGATGAGGAAGCTGAGCGGAGTAATAGAGATCGATAGAGACCAGAAGAACAAGCTGCGCTCTAGTGGTTGCAAGCGCATACTTGATGCCAGAACATTTAAACCACAGAACCAGCTGAGAGGAGAGAGATGCTGGCTGGGAGAATCTTGTCCTCTCGGGATTGACAGAGGGACAACTGTGCTGTTGAGAAGTCTGTGGAGCCAACCGGCTCATGGAGAAGGCAGAAGAGAGCAGACTGCAGGAGCCGGTCCACTGTAATGATGCCACAAGAGAAAGAGAAGGGAAGACATACTGGCATACGCAGGTACCGAAAAGCAGCCTCCAGGCCGATCGAGCACAGAGAAACCCAGAGCAGGCAAGCAGGAGCTGCAAAGGAGGCAGAAGCCACAAAGCAGAAGCAGCAAAGCCGGAAAGAAGGAATGGGACACCGAAGAGCCCCTGCATGCTTACAACGGGAGAATCGACTCATGCCACAGAGAGCCAGTGAGTCCACCCAAGGGAAGCTTGGACACAGGGTATTTCGGCAGTTCAACCAAAACTGTGCCCAATGAAACATGTGAGAAGGTCCTGGCAGGAGAGTATACCAGGCAAATTCAAGCTGCAAGTGTGTTGAGTGAAGCACATGAGAAAGCCCTGGCAGGAGTGTATACCAGGCAGATTCAAGCTGCAAGTGTGGTAAGTGAGCACAAGAGAAAGTCTTGGCAGGAGAGTATACCAGAGGGATTCAAGGTGCGAGTGTGTTAAGTGAAGCACAATAGAAAGTCCTGGCAGGAGAGTATATCAGGCAGATTCAAGGTGCAAGTGTGTTAATTAATTAATTTATTTATATAGCCCTGAGGTATCTAGGCGCTTATACTTAAGAGATTGCTTACAGTGCTTCGGGTTACAGAAAGGAAGCGCAGGAGGTGATTACATCATAGAGGAACGTACAGAAGTAATACATCGCACAAAAAAGTGCAGAAGAGAGTTCAGAGTACGCATATACATGGTGCCTAACCCCATGTTGCAGGGTGGCAGCAGCATACAAATGCCAAGAGTCACTTAGACGGCAGATACATGGTGCCAAGCCCCATGTTGCAAGGTGGCAGCGGCATACAAATGCAAAAGTCAATTAGGCGGCAGATACATGGTGCCTAACCCCATGTTAAAGGACGGCAGCAGCGTGCAAATGCAAAAGGGGGCACACAAAAACATCACGGGGGACCGGGGTGGGACACAACAGCATCATGGGGGACCAGGGGTGGGGGTACAACAGCATCATAGGGGACGAGGGGTGTGGGGGGACACAACAGCATCACAGAGGACCAGGGGGTAGGGGACACAACAGCATCACGGGCAACCGGGGGATAAGGGGGACACAACAGCATCACAGGGACCAGGGGGGCATGGGGGACACAACAGCATCTCAGGAGAGCTGGGGGGTCGGGGGCACACACTTATATCGCAGGGGAACAGGGGTGGGAGGACACTAGAGCATCACGGGGGACCAGGGGGTGGGGGGACACAACAGCATCTCAGGGGACCTGGGGGTGGGGGGCACACACAGATATCACGGGGGAGCAGGGGGGTGGGGGACACAACAGCATCTCAGGGGATCTGGGGGTGGGGGGTCACACACAGATATCATGGGGGCCAGGGGGCCACACACAGATATCACAGGGGGCCATGGGTGGGGGTGACACTAGAGCATCACAGGGGACCAGTGAAATGGGGGGGCACAACAGCATCTCAGGGGACCTGGGGGTGGGGGGCACACACAGATATCACGGGGGACTAGTGGGGTGAATTCCTGCATCACTGTAGTGGACAGGGAGCAGACAGGGGCCTTTGTTGTGGGCCTTGGGTGACTGGGCCAGCTCCCCCCTCCCGGTTGCTCCTATTGGCCTATCTATCTAAATTGGATTACTGCAATGCACTCTACCTGGGCACAAGTAATCACAATACTAACAAACTGCAAACCCTCCAAAACAATGCCATAGATCTGCCTTAGGTATGCCTAAAGGTCAACATATCTCGGATGATAGACGTTCCATCAACGGGTTAGCCATTAAAGATAGAATCAAGTTCAAAACACTAAACCTGACATACAAATGCCTTAACAACAAGGCACCTATATACCTGACGGAGAGATTCACCAAACATACATGAGTACGACCTATTAGAAAAGCACAGTCCAACAGTATCAGAATCCCTAACTACAAACTAAAAAAAAAACAGGAGGATCTAGCTTTCCCGTCTTGGCAGCACAACTCTGGAACTAAATACCTGATTCCTTATGAGCATCACCCTCCCATCTTTGAAGACCAATGTTAAACACTGGCTACATGCCAGCGATCACTGATCCTCTCCTTCAAACTGTATAAATGTACATTCTTGAATCTACCATGGCCACTCACATATGCCTGAAAATGTGTAAATTATTTCTGTATATTGTGCTACACTGTACCTGTATCTCTTGCTTATGCTAACCTGTAACTATAATTTAAATTGTAAATTGCTCCTGTACATTCCTTCATACTGTAACTGTATTTACCTATGTACTGTACCTGTAACTAAATCTTTTGCAAATGTCCAGATGCCTGACGGCCCGGTGCGCTCTATAAATAAATAAACAATACAACGACAATGGGCAGCACACTTCGAGGAGATCCAGTGCGGCGATCTTGGAAAGGCCAATGCATGAAGGATGCAGATTCAAATGAAGAAAAAAGTCAAAAACCAAGGTAGTGGGTTAAAAGCAGAGAAGTGGAATTGCTCGTAATGCAGTCCTTAGGCTGCCAGCAGTAGAACACATTTTGTTGCAGAAAGAGCGGAATCCACGCAAAGGTGTGTTAAATGCAGGCAATTAATATCAGGCTTACCCTAGCAAAATGCAGCATTTTCGATGATGATTGCAGGCAGGGTGTGGGGCACCAGGAGCAAGGACAGAAAGGTTCCATCCAGGGCTAAGCAGAAGAATGAAATTCAGGCCTCTTCGTGGGCCTTGGGTGACTGGGCCAGCTCCTGCCTCCCAGTTGCTCTGATTGTCCTTTCAAGGCCAAGGCAACCAATGGGAGGGGGAGTAGGGCCAAGCATGGGCAGCAAACTTCAAGGAAATCCAGTGCAGCCATCTTGGAAGGGGCGATGCATGAGGGATGCAGATCCAAATGAAGAAAAAAGTAAAAAACCCATGTAGTGGGTTAAAAGCAGAGAAGTGGAATTTCTCGCAATGCAGTCCTCAGGCTGCCAGCAGTAGAACACATTTTGGTGCAGAAAGAGCGGAATCCGCGCAACGGGCGCGTTAAATGCAGGCAATTAATACAAGGCTTACACTAGCAAAACGCTGCATTTTCAATGATGATTGCAGGCAGGGTGAGGGGCACCAGGAGCAAGGACAGCAATGCTGCATCCAGGGCTGAGCAGAAGAATGAAGAAGGGCTGAGCAGAAGAATGGAATTCAAGCCTCTTCATGGGCCTTGGGTGACTAGGCCGGCTCCCGCCTCTCGGTTGCTCCGATTGGCCTTTCAAGGCCGAGGTAACCAATGGGAGGGGGAGAAAGGCCAGGCTTGGGCAGCACACTACAAGAAAATCCAGTGCAGCCATTTGGAAGGGCTGATGCATGAGGGATGCATATTCAAATGAAGAAAAAAGTCAAAAACCCAAGTTGTGGATTAAAAGCTTTGCTTTTTGGAATTTAATGCAGTCCTCAGGCTACCAGCAGTAGAACACATTTTGTTGCAGAAAGAATCCGTGCAACAGGCGTGTTAAATGCAGGCAATTAATACCAGGCTTACTCTTGCAAAACTGTTGCATTTTTGATGATGATTGCAGGCAGAGTGAGGGGCACCAGGAGCAAGGACAGCAAGGCTCCGCCCAGGGATGAGCAGAAGAATAGTTAAGTGAAGAAAAAGAGAAAGTCCTGGCAGGAGAGTATACAAGGCAGATTCAAGTTACAAGTGTGTTAAGTGAATCATCTGAGAAATCCCTGGCAGGAGAGTATACCAGGCAGACTCAAGTTTGCAAGTGGATTGAATGAAGCATATGAGAAAGCCTTGGCAGGAGAGTTTAAACGCTGAACTCTGTGTAAACATAATCACATAAGCAAGTTCTGATAAGGATACATCAGATATAGCCAAATGCGGTGTGTTCAAATCATATTAAAGTGTAGAATAAACCTGGCAGAAGAGTACACCAGGTATCCTACCAAAATTAAGACTAACAGCCAAGTTGTTTTGCATACAAGTTGTTTTGCTGACCAAAGAATCAAAGACACACTCGCATCCTTAACAGTTCAAAGTGCAATGAAGAGGAATCCAAGGGAAGGGAGCCATCCTCTGGAACTGTGAACTTTATCTATTTGAAACTTTTGTATTGGAGTTAAGCCTTTCCTTTTTGAACATTTTTATACTTTTCAAGGCCAAAGATCTTTCCCTTTCCACTTTAGAGTTAATGTTTAGTGTGTGAGGGCCAGAATAGTATTTCAGACACAGGACATTTTTGCTTTGGACATCTTGACATTGAACAGACCCTTAGTTTTGCTTTAGGCAGGGAAATACTTCCTAGAATAGGGATGGTGAGGCATTTTCCAGCCCCTTTTTGTTTCAATAAAAGTCTGTAGCCACAAAAATAAACTCTATGTGTCCGTGTCACATTCCTGGTTCCTCACAGCATGGAATTATTTCAGGGTGTTGCATATCTAAGGCATACACTACAGAATCAGTGTCACAGTGTGGTATAATGGACATAGCTGTGCTTTGCAGATCACAGGTAACATTTCTAAGGGGCTGATTGCAATGGCATGTTTTGGCTGTGGCTTTGGGGCTTGAGCAGGTAGCCCTTTGACAAGGCCTGAAGGATAAGATCCTGAGTGGCTTAGATGCTCTGTGCATATCACTTTCTCCATCAAAGGGAGCAGCCTGGGGCTGCCAGCTGAAGCTCACGAAAATCACAAGCAGGCAAGATGGCACAGCCCAGAGCAAAGGTCAGTGGATTAAGCAGCTGATTTTAAAAAAACGTAATAACCGATGAGGGGCAAACATTGGGGGCATAAAAGTGGCATGAAGCTGCTTAGAGGCAAGTGCTTTTGTACCATGGAGCTGGATTACCATCAACGTTTACCATCCCACAGCCCAATTGCCAGAATAAGTGGTTGCTTTGTCACAGGGTATGTTGACCATTAAAGAAGCAACCAGTCATCAGACTCAATGATAATAAGAGCAAAGAAAAGGTTGCAGAAGAGGTGGATGCTCCCCTATTCCCCCCCATCCAATGGACAAGCCTGGTTGCCGAATGACAGGGGTGCTTAAAACAGGCAACCCACCCCCTTCATTTCTTGTAGCCCAGAACAGGGGCTAACCGCATAAATGTGCAAATCCCATAGAGAAATAGCTAAGGAGTTGTAGCCTGAGCAAATGCAAAGTAATGAAAGGGGGAAGCTGAGACTGGGAATATAGGAGAGTGGATGGAACCACTCCTACCCTGGTTGGGTGCAATAAGATTATTCTCATCAGCTGGACACTTACATCATTTCCTTTTTGCAAAGTATGTGATGATTGTTAATTATGGTAATAAAATATGTCACCTTTTTCATCCCACAATTTGAAGAGTGAAGATCTATTTGAGACAATTTGTATACATCACTTGTGGGAGTGAAACGATCGAAGTATGGCATTAATCATAATTAATTTCAGGGACCATAGTGCACGATTGCCTAGGTAATATTCTTTTTCACATTCTTTTACACTGAATACTGTGCGAATGACTAGGTGTGCTTAGTATAATGTTTTGCTTTGGCTGCTAAGTGGCTTGAGCTCCACCCAAATGGAACCAAGATCAATGTTATGAAGAGACATTGTATGCGACATGCATTGGACATGGCACACTTAGACGTTTTTTCCACCTGCAATCTGTAATGTGGCATGCTTTCTCCCTGCCCACATCAACACAGGATATGGGTAGTGAAAGATAGATGGCCATCCACAAGTGTTTCATACAAGGGAATGAGGCATGAGACTCCTGGCCCCTTTGCCTTTGTCTTACCCAGTACGGGAGGTCCCATACCGGCAGATAGGCTGTGCATCCTTACATTTGCTGTTTTACTCTGTGGAGGTCACCTCCACACTCCATTATTCTTGCAGCTAAATTAAGAGAGCTTACGAAGAGGGCAGGTCAGTGACATAAGGGACACTATTTTTGTTTCCCACTATCTCCACAATCCTTAGTCCCTGCCAGCCTCCACGGGCCCACGTTATTGTAGGAAATCTATAACAAAGAAAAGTATACTGAGTTTAGGGCCTTATAGGGGTAGCACATCATTACACCAAATAATCAGACCAATTGAGGAAGATGGCAAAGTTTGTTTACTGTTTTAATATCAATTGTCTAAAGAAGGAAGTTACAACCAACATCAACGGACGTCGCACAGCATTATTTCACTCTCGAAGCATTTCATAAAAAACAATACTTTTATAGTAATACTCGTCATACATGACGTCATACTATGTGGCAAATAAGAGAAAGCCTACAGGAGGTTGTGGTTGGCTCAAGGGTGACATCTAAGTATACTTTCTATAAGGGATCGGGTTGTGATTGGGTCTCTACCATCAGGTGGACAACTCATGCCCACCCCTAGTGCAAGTCATCTTCAACAGTTAATAGAAACACAGTACACCATCACTCAAACTATAAGGCCCTTCATTATATGGCCCTCTATTATTGGTTGGCAAGCTCGTGCCCTTCTGGAGCATTAGGCTCACTAGCAGCACGTAAGCTCATACCCCAAGTGTCAGGAGGTGGACTGGACTGTACCTCCCCACCCATTTAGCCCAACATCTCTCATCACCCATGCCTTCTGCCATGAAGATAGTCTTTGAACTAGGCCTTGCAATGTATTCTTGTCACTGGGAATATAAGCAAGTACGGGCACATGCTTATTATAGTTCTGGACTGCATGCCCAACTTCTATTTCCATCCTCGGCTCACGTGACAGGAGACTGCAATTCGGCCCATTTTGCAGCATTTAATTGTCTTGAATTAATAAAATATAGCACTCATGGTGTTCTTTCTTTGCACCTTAACAAAGGAGGATTCAGCTTCTCAGGTTCTCTGCCTTTAAGGATAGATAAACAGTCTTTGGCAGCATCCAGTCTTGACACCAGGCCAGACAGCCCTTCTCAATCCTTCCATGACCCCAGCTAATTCTCTTCTGCGACACAGCTTCAGCCTTTTTCTTTATGGGCTTGAACTTACTAAGATTGTGACACCGATGTCCAGCTTCTATATAATGGTGGCTCTGCATGTAGTCTATTTACTACGTATAGCTAGCTTCTATGATCACTTGATCTGCTTGCGTTTCTGCATCTGTACAGTTATTGAACGATTTGCATTTTCTGCAGTGCTCTTGACACGTGAAATCTTCATTTCGCATATGAAAATTTACTTGATTCTTTACTTCGTCACCAGTTTCTATAAGGACCATACATTCTCTTCTTCAGCCAGTCTTCTCAGGGCATCAGGCTTGCTTCTTGTGACGTCACCAACTTCTCTTTGTCTCATTTTCATATTCCTTCGGAGATCTCCTCCTAGAGATTGTCATCTCTTCGGGAATATATTTGATAGGGTTTTCTTAATGGATACCTTTTCTCGAAGGTTTAAGGCAGAATAGTCACAACTGCTGGTGTCAAACAAGGCACAATTTCAGGCTTCCAGAATACAGGTTGTAGGGGGGTGGAACATCCTGCAGGGGCTGCTGGCTGCTCCTCTACACTCACCGTGATGGTTGATTCATCAACCACACCATCACTGATCTCCACATTTTGATTTCTTCTCTTGAAGAAGTGCTTCTTCGGGTTCCAAATCTTCATTGCTCCCTTCAGGGATCCTGCTGATTTGACATGTTCATCTACATACCAGGTCATGTAGCTGCACTGTCCATTCGGATTACAATAGACCCATCCTCCTACGTACTTCTTGTGATTCATCGGATACTGGAACTTTGTTCCCTCAGGTGCTACAATGCTGGCCTCTGTGTATTTACTGATATTTTCATCTGTCAACTCATTGGGTCTCAACTCTGATTCAACATCGATCATGATCTTCATTCCTACTGCCTTTTTTGCTGTCTTCTTGCACTGTGTAATTATTATCCTAATCAACAGAATCCAAACACCACCATCACTAATACTGCTCCAAGAATCTTTAAGATGTTTGCCATCCACTGTGGAACCCATGAAAAGAGAGGCACAAACCATCCATCATCTGTGATGTATTCTGTCTCGTCTTCCATCTTGTTGTACAAGTTTGTCAGCAACGTTATGGCCTCTGTCAAGGTACCATTCTCGTCACTGTGAGAAGGTATGAACGTGCTACGTAATGGCACGATGTTGGCGCAAACTTCTTCATCCATCGCTGTGATCATGTCGAGGACATATCTGTTGTGCAGGGTCATTAATCCTATGGCCCTCAATTCTTCCCTGATAGCACTGAATCCCTTTATGGTAGTGTTGATGGTCTGCAGTAGCTCGTATCTGGTAATCTGTAACCATTTGGCGTTGGCCATCGTCTGGATCCCAGGCATAAAGATAATCATGAATATTGTGGCTGTCTTGCTGAACAACCTGTGCTCATATGGAATAGCATTAAAGGCTTCTATTGATTTTGCTGAGAAAAAAATTCTCCCTTGTTGTTCCTCAAAAGATTGCATTATTAGTTGGTTTCTTTATCGTCCTTCTTCTTCATCATCGATTGAGTCTGCACACGCTGAAATTCTTCTTCTTGCCTTGCTTCTGAATCAGCAGCAGTAGGAGGGGCTGTTCCACCATTTTACAATATCACGTTGTTCAAATGAAGCCATGGTTGTCTGCCTTGGACCTTTAATTCTGAGGGTGTTATATTTTCAACGCAAAAGGGGCCATTAAAATGTGGCTCATGCCCCTTTCGAGTGAAATTTTTAATCAGAACCACGCCACCAATAAACAATTTAGGTGCTGATAAAAGTTCACTTGATCCGGTTGCTGGATGGTGTTCATCTGTGTTCTGAGACCGACCCACCTGACGCCAGAGTTGATCTGAAATGAGAGAGATGCTAGAGGTCATACATCTCAAATAATTATGCAGCTCATCCCCTAACAGTTTTGCTGTACTCTGGGCATCACTTCTACTCCTCTATAGAAGTGTAAAAGGCATTCTCTTTCTCTTTCTCTTTCGCCTCCCTGTTACTAGTTGTTACATGGGGGAGGGAGTTGAGGTGATGGTGCGACCCAGGCTTATTCTGTAGGGCATATAAAGCTAAGGGCAGGCAATATAGCCATCCATTCTTCAAAGTTAGTTTGAACTTGGCAATCCTTTCTTTAAGGAGGCCATTCAGTCTCTCGCATATCCTGTTTGCTTGCAGGTGATAAGCAGAAGAAAACGTATGCTTAATACTCAATAATAGTCCTATCTGTTCATACACTTCATTGACAAAACATGGCCCATTCTCAGATCTCAGCACTTCACACACACCCCATCTTGGAAAGACTTCACATACTAAAAACTTTGCTGCACAAGTGGCGTCAGGGTATGTACATGTACCTGCCTCAATCCATCTAGAGAAGGGACAAACAACCACTATCAGATACCTATATCCATTACACACCTGCAGCATATCAACATAATCAATATGTAAATGCTGAAAAGGACCATTCGGTCAAGATATTACTCCTCTAATCATTCTCAGTGTATGCCCAGCGGTACACTTTTCACACATGATGCAATTCATTACAAAGAATGCAACATGTTCTAACAGATTTCGAACAAACCAGCCTTCCACAATTGTTGCAGCAAGACTCACCCTAGTTACATGCAGGGGGTAGTGCAGCTGTTCAGGAACTATTTTTAACAATGTAACTGGCATCACCAGCTTTCCAGAGCTATCCTGCCGCTATAATGCTTCTGTAGGGGATAAAGAACACCCCCGTTGTTTCTATAGATCCTACTCTTTCTGCGGTGCACTGCCTTGAATGTCCATTAATTTGGTCGTTGACAAATGGTTAAATCCTTCTTACATTAACATAATTGTAACTACTTTCTCTTTGACATTTGGAGTGTCAAAACATTAGATATCTGAGACCCAACCCTTTTGGCTTCCGGATCTGCGGCTTTGTTCCTGCAAGAAATACAATCTGTTTGCTTAGTGTGAGTGGCACATTTAACGACCGCTATGGCTACTGGGATTTGTAGTGCCTTAATAAGTCTCTCCAATAAGGATGTGTGCTGCACTGAAGTGCCGTCTGCTCGGAGGTAGCCCCTCCTTTTCCAACATGATAGCCATGCGTGTATGGTTGACATCACATGTACACTGTCACTTCCTGCCCTTTGTGATTTTCGAGCGCAACAATGAGCACTACCAATTCTGCCGCTTGTGCTGAAAGTGAGACGGTAGCCTGGCACTTGATACAACTTCAAATCCTCCATTTAATCTTTGTCTCACTACCGCTGTGCCAGAATTCCTTTCTCCACAAGTTTGATACATTTTTGAAGAACCATCAACAAAGAGAATTTCCCTTCCTGACAAAGCATTTTCTTTCACACAAGATATATCATCATAACATTCAACATAATGTACATAGTCATGCACATGATCGTCTTCTGCTATTGGTTCTGCTACAAATGTGGCAGGATTCACTATTTTACATCTGCCAATTTTGATTGTTGGGTTCAACATCATTAACTCATAGGCGGAAGCCCTCTAAGAAGCCAATGTACCTTTGGTTTCTCTAAAATGGCAAACAGAGCATGCTCCACGAAGAGAGTCATAGAGCAGCCCATAACAATACTTGAAGACTTCTAAATTGCAAATGCGGCAGCTGCCAATTACTTTTCAGAAGAAAAGTGTCCTTTCATAACTGGGTCTAAAATCCCACTGTAATACGCTAGAAGATTATACCCCAATGCAGTCCTTTGTGTCAGTACTGGTGTCATGACTGCCCCATTCATGTGTGAAAAAATAAATAAAATTCCTCAGCATGATTGGGAATTCCCAAGCAGGAGCAGTGCAAATCACTTTTTCCAACTCCTCAAACCCTTCCTCCACCTCCCCAGTTCGTTCTATTGTAACCTCATTCACCTGTGCGTTCTTTAAAGCATGCAAAAGGGGTCTTGTGCACAAACTGTAGTCAAACACCCAGGCTCTAACATAATCGCATGTTCCCAAAAATTTCACTGTCTGTGGTTTTGCTGTTTTCATAATCGCCTCAGCTCTTTCATGTAAAACACTTCTTCTTGATAATACTGTAGCTTCTTCTTGTCTACCTTGTATCCTTTGTCTGCTAAGATAGTCATCAACCAAATCGATTCCTGTCTGCACTCATCCTCTGTGGCGCTACAAAATTAAAATGTCATCTACCTATTGTATCACTGCACTTTTCAAATCAACATTGCCTAGGTGCATCTGGAGGACCTTGTTAAAGATTACTGGAGATTCACAGTACTCTTGAGACAGCCTAGTATGTTTCAGACGAGTTTGGTAGTACGTAAATGAAGTCGAGTCTTGTGAGTCTTTATGCAACGGGATTGAGAAAAATGCATTCAAATCAATCACTGTGAAATATCGAGCTTCTACTGGGATACTGCATAGAAACTAGGTGAAACTCTGCCTCTTCAATCTGGTTAATCGGTCTCATGTCTTGTATACATCTCCACGACCCACTCTTTGATTTTGTGATAGGATACACCGCAGTATTGCACAAGGATTCTGCTGGCACCAGAATACCTTGTTTCATCAGTGCTGAAATGGTCTTAAATATACCCTCATCAGCCTCTCGAGACATAGGATACTGTCTTGCTCGAGGTAAAATTGCTCCTTGCTTCAGCTTTATTCTGACTTCCCCTATCCCTTTTAATTATGCTACGTCATAAGGGCCTTTAGTCCACAGGACACTTGGCACCTTCTCCAAGTCTTCCTAAAAAAATGCTGGACGCTGCCACATTAGTGCCATTTGCTGTGGGCTTTCCATTTTCTCTGTTATAATACAATATGTAATGCTCATAAAGAACACTATTTCATCGTCTGTTGGGACGTCTCTAAACATGTCATCATCAGTAATGTCAGTCAACCTGTACCCTTCTTCAATAGCTATCACTGTCCTCATGGTCTACCCTCATCATCAGTTCCTTTGTGAATCGCCATAGGGATAGTCTGTCCCCTCTCTTCATCCATAGGTATATGTGGTCTGGACAAAAATTTGTCAGGTATCCTCACAGTCTCTTCTCCACTAAACCAGGTTAGTAGAATTCTCACCCCATAAAGAAAAACCTATGGCTCTACAGGAATGCCTTGCAAGGCTATTTGCCCTGTCAATGCCAGTATGAATTTGCCCACATTTAACACACTATTCCTTCGTCAGTAAATGATATCATCATGTTAGGTTTTGTCATCAAATCTCTTCCCAAAATATTAACTGGTGTCTCTCATGAATATAACAATGGAACAGACATGTCACATTCACCTATAGAGATTGGTAATTTGTCAGTAAAAGGAACTCGACTCGTAGTTCCAGAGAACCCTTGAGCATTCTTGGCAATTCCCAACATTGGATATTTTCCTCTCATATACATGAATGAGTAGCCCCAGTGTCTACTAGAAAAGAAAACGATTTGCCTGCTATCATCACATCAACCCTTGGTTCCTCTTGGGGATCTGGTGTCACTGATAGTACTGAACACATCATGTCGCCCTGTGAGCTGTCCTATTGTGGATACATGCATACCCCCGTACCTGTGAAAGAATTTCCTACTACCACAGTGGAACCACCTATTCTAGGTGTCAGTAATTGTCCTGTGTTTGCATACTGTTGTGTCTGCATGGGGGCGTGTTGTGACTGCCCTTGCGGTGCATTCTTTTGCACTTGCTCTGGTTGCTGTGTCTGTTGCATTCACGGCGCTTGTGTCTGATACACTGTCTGATCTTGGGCAAACCCTTCCCTAGTTTGTGTGCTATATTGTGGAGGATAAGCTGTCCCCCCTCTTGAAAATTGACCATTCTGTACATTCCCTTGACTCCCACATACGCATAAAATGTGCCCTGTCATCCAGCCAGTCCAACATACAGGGGAGACTGCCTGACTAGTCCTCCTTGGTTGAATCCTCCTTGCACATTCTGATTCCCATTCTGTGCATTTTGAAACCCACCTTCATTGTTTTGGAATTCACCCCTTCCTCTATAGGCCATACCTCTGCCTCGTGGCATGAACCCATTCCCTGCTTGGTCCATCGGACGCTGATTATTTGCCTGCAATGCACCCACTGCTTGCTGCATTCCCAGTCCTTCTCCGCTTGTCAATATTGCCCCTTCCATGGGAAATTTTGGCAATTTTTTCTGAACTAAATTGGCTTCAACTTTCGAAGCCTCATCTTTCTTGTTGTTTTTCTCCTGTAATAGCCGACAGTGATGCACTATTGTCAACTGTATTTCAGCACACGGCTTTGCCTCCATTCCCACTTGTTTCATCATTTGCCTCTGCACTTGCTCGGGCAACCCCTCAAATAGAAAGTGGTAAAATAATGCCACTGTTTTTTCCCCACAGCTTACGTGTTTCAAGTTGCCAATGCTCTTGAATATCCCAAATGTAAGCAATAGGGTCTTCATCTTCTTTCATCTTACATGTGATAATTGCACCCATATCTGATGTGTCGGGATACTGTACCCTTAGAGCCCTCCAAACATCTGCTCTGCAATTATTGAACACCGCTCCTTTGTGCACTGTGTTTGTGCTGTCACACTTGAATAGCCTTCTCTCCTCCATATTTCACCAGATCTTTCCCGAAGAATAGCTGCCAAGAGACCATTAATGTTCATTATGGCCGATCTGTTCCCTCCTGTCATTTTTTCTAACTCATATATCCATTTCCGAGCATCTGACGTCAAACTCGGGAGCTTGCACATTAAATTATCCTTATCCATCTGCGGCCATGGAATATACTGTGTTCTCGCTCCCCCTTTTTCCAATAAGGGAAATTGCATAAACCGGAACACCCAGTCTGCTCCCAATTGCCTGCCTATTCATGCCAGGGACAATTGTCCCTGGCCGTCTCGTCTCTGGAAGGTGATCTTAACCTGCTCAGATATGGCAGTGATTCTCCTTTCTCACTATACGATCGTCCTCTGGGATGCTCTGGATATGCTATGGGATTTGGTGTCCTATCCTTAAGTTGTTCTAGATCGGACCATCTTACTTCTTTGTCCGTCTAATGGCTTCCCTCTGGGCACACGTGCTCCCTCCCTCTTCCACAAGGAAGGATTATCTTCCCTCATCTGACATTTGACTCTCATCCCCTTCCCCATTTTCTAAGGCCAGTCTGATTAAGGATTAGGCTCTGTGATGAAGACTAAATGGATTTTCTTCTTCGCTTCCTGATTGGAATACTAGAGACTGATCTCCCTTAACTCGGTTTCCAGATTTGCTACCTTCCTTTAATTCTTGACAGGCCTTATCGATCCTGTCTCCAATACTTCCTATGTAAAAAATCTCTTCTTCTAATGCTACTCTAGATGCCCCTGACATTACTCCTTTTAATGGAAGGAACTCTTCTATTCTATCCCATCATATCGCTGGGCTTGACCATACTGGCTCCTTTCGAATGAGGCTAATATCGAAGTCCTGCTGTCTCCTTCTTCGTTCGGACTCCTCATCTAATTCTCTTTGTTTTCTCACCTCCCTTCTAATTCTTTCTTCCTCTTGTCTTCGTTCTTCTCTCCTTCTCTCCTTTTTTCTACGTCTCTTCGCCACTGTATCCTTTTGTCCCTTAATTACTGTACTTCCTTCTCATCTCTCTTCCTTTCTTTTCTATCCCTATCTTCTATTGCTCTCTTTTTTTAAACACTCTTTATTAGCATTTTTAATAACACCCCCAAAGCCCCAACTACCCCCTCCTCCCTTAACCCCCCAACACCAGCCCCTCCAACACTTTTAAAACTTTGATATTTAACAACTTTAATCAGACCCCAACTCACCCTACCCCCCACCCTTCCAGTGTCCAGATCAACCCACCCGATTTCCGTTCTCTTCCTCAGTCTTCTATTGCTCTCTGCCTATTGTCATACTTTCCTTGCTCACCTCTCCATTCCTCTTTCTTCTCTTGCTCCTCTTGATACATCTGTTCTCGCCGCTCCTTGCTCTTTCTTTTATGCTCGTCTTCCTTCATCCTCTTTTCTCATCCTGTCTTTTCTATCCTGTTCATCCTCATATTCTCTTTGCCTTTCTTCCACAATGCTTTTCCCATCTAGCTTGAGTAATATCTGTCCTCCCATCCATTCTTTCAGCACGAGCGTTACCTCATCAGCTTTGTCCTTTTCCCCTTTCCATCTCTTAATCTCCCTTTCTATTTCTGTCAATGAGTCTGATCGCTAACTTTCTTCTTCTTTATTCTGTATGATCTTTTATCTTACTCTTCACTGGACTATTGTCACTGCTATAGGGGGGCGGTTCGTATTTGGGACTACTATACCCCGTTACCTCATTCAGTTCCTTTAAAGAATACAACCCTATTTCTTCCACACTAGCGCTTTTTCTTTGGGCAAAGTAAGGGGTGCTGAGGGCTCAACACCTTCCTCCTTACACCGATTAAGCATCCAGGTGGCAGATCCTCCGTCTCGTCTTTGTACCTTTTCCAAAGCTCTAGAATAGCTAACTTTTTCTCCAGTTTCTACCCCATGTATGCAGCGTGCAAGTATGTGGTCATGTGTTGCAATACTGCTTTTGATAGTGATCCCCCTTGTGGTCATAGCATGAACATCTTATCTGCCATTCCTTTCACCCATTCCGCACTATACTGTTTGAGCTTGGGGATGTGCTTTGGCATGGTTTTACATAAATGCATCAGAGGAGTGTCTCCCATTGTGACGAGTCTCAATTGACTGTCAATACTTACCAGGTTTCATACAATACTTTCACCACTTTTTAAATATTCTTAAAACCACAAATATGAGAGCGCTCCAACAAACGCCGCTCAACCCTATACCTTTTCAGTTATCTCTGTCTATTTCTGGATTGGTACCAACCACTTTCCTAGGTAGTCCCTTTAGTCCCTTAAGTTTGTTTCAATTTCTTTACAACATGTATCACTTTTCAATACATTTTCTCAACATAAATGCACAAACAGACTAGTTGACTTTGCACATTTACTAAAAATACTCTGTGATCACCCTTTTTTCTCCTCGCCACATTAAAATACCCTGTCACAGGATTTAAATCGTCTCCTTATGTGAACCTGTTCACACATAGCCTAGTGACTCTCACTGGAGTGTGAGACGACTTCTTCTCGACTACCTTGGGTCAGACTTCTGGGCGCTTCTATTTCTTTCTCTTTCTCCACACAATATTGGAGTTACTTTTAAATTACCTCAACCCGTTCCCTTAATTTACCATTCCCCTCAGTCTACTCAACATTCGGTCGTTTGACTCCAGGCCCTTGGTATTGTCTCCTCCTCCAACCGACCACTTTCACCTTCCATTCGTAGAGCGCCCATGTAAACCAGGTAGGGATTTCGTCAAAGAGGCACCCTGCCCACCGTCTCGGTTTTCTTGCAAGATTTCTATTTGGCCGTTCTCCACAGGAAACCCCACTATCTTCCGGCTAGATTTACGGAGGATGTCCGATCATCTGAAAATCTGGAGCTTAACTTAATCGATGGGTCCAAACCGTCTTACCACTGCTTACACGTAAGCTTAGCACCCTTTACGGTTACCACATAATGCAGTAGATGGGATGCAGAGTAACTCTTTACACAAAATAATTAGACCAACTCAGGAAGATGGCAAAGTTTGTTTACTGTTTTAATATCAATTGTCTAAAGCAGGGAATTACAATGAACATCAACAGACGTCGCCCAGCATTATGTCACTCTCGAAACATTTCATAAAAAACAATACTTTTATAGTAAAAACTTGTCATATGTGATGTCATACTGCGTGGCAAATAAGTGAAAACCTATGGGGTATTGTGGTTGTCTCAAGGGAAACATCTAAGTGTACTTTCTAATAGCGATCCGGTTGTGCTTTGATCTCTACAGTCAGGTGCACAAATCATGCACACCCCTAGTGCAAGTCATCTTCAACAGTTATTAGAAACACAGTACACCATAGGCTCTCAAACTATAAGGCCCTTTGTTATATTGCCCTCTACAATTGGTTAGCACGCTTGTGCCCTTCTGGAACATTTGGCTCACTAGCAACACGTAAACTCATACTCCAGGTGTCAGGAGGTGAACTGGACTGTACCTCCCCACCCAATTAGCCCAACATCTCTCATCACCCATGCCTTCTGCCATGAAGATTGTCTTTGAACTTGGCCTTGCAATCTATTTTCATCTCTGGGAATATGAGGGAGTATGGGCACACACTTATCATAGTTCTGGACTGCATGCCCAGCTTCAATTTATCCTCTGCTCACATGACAGGAGACTGCAATTTGGCCCATTTTTCAGCATTTAATTGTCTCGAATTAATAAAACTTGGCACTCATGGTGTTCTTTCTTTGCACCTTAACAAGGGATGATTCAGCTTCTCATATCCTCTGCCTTCAAGGATAGATAACCAGTATTTGACAGTTTCCAGTCTTGACACCAGGCCAGACGGCTCTTCTCAATCCTTCCATGCTCCCAGGTACTTCTTTGCTGCGACACAGCTTCAGCCTTTTTCTTCATGGGCTTGAACTTACTAAGATTGTGACACAGATGTCCAGCTTCTATATAATGGCGGCTCCGTATGCAGTCTATTCACTATGCATAGCTAGCGTCTATGATCACTTGATATACTTGTGTTGCTGCATCTATACAGTTATTGAGCGATTTGCATTTTCTGCGGCGCTCTTCACATATGCAATCTTCATTTTGCATATTAAAGTGTGCTCAATTCTTTACTTTGTCATCAGTTTTTTATAAGGTCCATACATTGTCTTCTTCAGCCATTCTTCTCACTGCGTCACGCTTGCTTCTTGTGACATCACCAACTTCTCTTTCTCTCATTTTCATATTCCTTCGGGGATCTCCTCCAAAAGATTGTCATCTCTTCGGGAATACATTTGATAGGGTTTTCTTAATGGATACCTTTTCTCGAAGGTTCAGCGCAGAATAGTCACAACTGCTGGTGTCAAACATGGCACAATTTCAGGCTTCCAGCATACAGGTATTAGGGGGGCGGGACTTCTGCAGTGGCAGTTGGCTGCCCTTTAAAATGCAAAGAAAGGAAGGCACCAGTTTTAAAAAAAACATTCAAGTTGCTGACTGCACACAGCATCTGAATAATAACACTTGCACAGGAATGTGAAGTGTTTGCAGCAAATCTATAATAAGTGTATATCTCTAAAGTAACAGTTAAAGCCAAGAAAATAAGTCCTCCCAGTTACCAGAAAGTATCTAGCAACTTTAATTAAAATTGAAAAACAGTCCAATCTGGTATGAAAAGCACATAATTTCATAGCAAAGCCAAAATGAAGGGGTAATTGTAATTTTTTGGTTATTTATAATGTGCTTAATACCCAGAGGTTTCTAAGCGCGGACCCGAGGATCAAACCTGTGTTGCTCTGCGTCATCTGCATTCAAGGCAAGTGCATTGCCCCTGAGCACTCCTCCCGAGACAGTATTTGTTTATATTTATTTATAGGACCAGGAATCAGTTTTGCAAAAAGGAAACATCAAAACGTGCTGTTCTGTTTTAAGGTGGTAAGTGCAACATGGAATAAATTTGACTGTAACGGCTGTGATTATGAATGAAATCACCCTACTTGAAACCAGAGCTGGACAGCTAAATTGCATTGACCCACTAACGAGCTATAGGAAAGGGGATGGTTTGCTTTCCCAAGAGAAAAGTGTGAGCTCTGGCCTTAGAAGCTCATCATAAAAACGTATGACTTTGCTTGAATTCTGGTTGACAGAGACATGCCTAGTTAATAAAAACAAAGACTGCCAATTTACAACTTCCATCTACCCCAGGGTCTGTGCACATAAGGAGCAGCCATATCTTAGATTCATTCATGTGGATGGTACTGAATCAAGAAATGGTCCTGCCAGCTCTGTACTTCAAAGAACATTTGCTCTGATGACCAGCACTTCTCAGGGGTTATAAATGTCCGGCCCGGAGCTCCAAAAGGAATTTACAACATTTGGCTGTGCTAGCCAGAAACTGGAGATGCCTTGCAATATTTTTGAAATAAGAAAAAATAAACACCTATATGAACTTCAAAGATGTTTAGGGTGAAAGACTACATCAGCTGAATGCAAAACTATGCTTCTTATGTTTATGTTATGTACATTAGGTAAATGTGGATATTTTTCATGCAGAAATAGTTTGCACCAATGATCTATATATCCTAGCCACCGTGCCAGAGAGCCCATTTTTCTGAACTGAAAATGCAATTGTTGTGTACAAGAATTAGTTAGAACAAGAAAAAAAATCTATAACACATCCACCACACATCATGTCAAGATGAATACCGCATCATTTGATTTGCTTGAGTGATAGCAACTGGTGAACTGATCAGTAACATGAAGAAAGGTGGAGGGGATAGAGAAACCTGTACACGCCTGGGGAGGAGTGGGCAGGGGAAACCAGGACCAGCCAGCAGATTAGACAGGGGAGGTGGAGGTGAGGATAGCCTGTACGATTATGGGGAGGAGGGTAGTTAGGAGTCAGAGCAACCAGGACCAGCTACTGGAGGATGGGCGACAAGATTTGAGCAATCAGGAATAGCCAGGGGAATTGGGATTGGGAAACATTTGACCTGCCAGTGGGAGGAGCTAGTGGAGGTAACCAGGACCAGCCGTGAGAGGGGAGGAGAGTAGAGAGTGAGGGAAAGCAGGATCTGCCATGGGAGGCGGGGTTGGGGGCAACCATGATGGAACCATGATGGAACCATGGAACCATGAGGCATCCAGGACCATCAAGGGGAGGAGTGCGAAAGGGCATTGGAGGCACACAGGATCAGTCAGTTTGTGGAAAATATAGGGGAATGAGGTCCAACCAGGGAGGAGGATGGAGGCAGAGGCAACCAGGACCAGCCAGAGGAGGATGCGAAAGGAGGTTGATGGAGGCAACCAAGATCATCCACGAGACAAGGGGACAAAGGGTGGGCAGAAACTAGAACCAGCTAGGGTAGGAATAGAGGAAATGTTGTGGAAAAGCCATGGCTTGCAAGGGGATAAGAAGAAAGTAGGGAGTGGGGCAACCACAACCTTCATGTGGAAGGGGGGAGTAGGGTTGAGGGCAACCAGGAGCAGCTGGGGAAGAGAAGGGGTAAGGTGGTAAAGGTATCCAGGGCCAGTTGGGGGGTGAGGGCGGAAGAGGCAGAGGCAACCAGGACCAGTCAGTGGAGAAGGGGGAAGTAGGGAATGGGGCAATCACATCCACCCAGTGTTGAGGGGGATGGTGGCTGAAACAAGCAGGACCAGGCAGGAGAGGAGGGAAAAGGAAGGGGTGCAGGAAGTCAGGGTCATCTAGGGAAGATCAGGATATGGCATGCAGGCAATCAGGGACAGGCATAGGTGGAAGGGGAGCAGCTCTTTCTCATGACCGGCCAGTGATCACTGGAATGCTCATCACTCTGTCATGAAAGCAATTCAAGCAGTAGAACCATTTAAGATCAAGCTCAGAATTCACATGCTTTCCAATGAAGGGGCATGCCCGATCCACCTTCTCACCTACACAGTGCCCTCTCGGTCTGCCAACCACAAAAAGGCATCAAGCCTACACTAGACTACTCACCTCAAAATTAATTGACTCAATGGCCCTCATTACGACCCTGGCGGAAAGTGACTGACCGGACCGCCACAGCGTAAATAGCGTTTCCGCCATTGCACGAAGGAGCAAAGTGCGGGCCATTCCGACCCATCGGGCACGAGCACCACGCCATGGCGGAAGTGCAAAGTCCGCGATGGCGGAAATGACCCCAAAACGGCCCACACCGCCGCCGTACGGCGCCCTAGGTGCAATACCGCCACCCCTCTTAGCGGTCACCGCAGTGTGCGCCTACCGGAAAGTACGGTGACCGGAAATATACGGAAACGGAAGTTAAAACATGGGCCCGGAACGGGAAACATCCCGCCGTACACCTATAAAACCACTAAAACCACACAACCACTAAAATCACTACCCTGAAACACACCCCAACCCGTCATCCACCCTAGCGAAACCAAGAAAAATGGGAAAAGTAGCGAAGAAAGCGTGCGACCGCAAGCGGCAGGTCCACTTCTCCCGTGAGGAACTCACCGTGCTAACAGAGACCCTCCAGGAGAATGCTGCCGTCGTCTTCTCCACGCAAATGACCAGAACGGCACTTGCAAACAAGAAGGCCATATGGGCTCTGGTGGCACAGCGGGAAAGTGCGGTGGGGACCGCACCCCGCACCCCACAGCAATGCCGCAAGCGATGGGACGACCTGCGGATACGCGTCCGCAGCATACTCTCTGCCAACCGCAACATTGCCACAGCCACCGGGGGAGGTCCTGAATCACCCATCAAGTTGACCCCCTGGGAAGAAATCTGTGCCTCCACCATCGGAATGGAGAGCATAGAGGGAGTCGGAGGGATGGAGAAAGGAGTGCAGACATCCGAAGATTCAGGTAGGTGGGCCAAATAAAACAATGCCAAATCCACACAGTCCATCCATGTGAAGTACCATGCGTCCACATAGTGCAACAGAAACACATGTCCAGGAGAACGTCCACACACATCGGCCTGATAGCGCACGTTAAAACCCACAATAAATACATAAATAATTAAAAACCCCTAAAACACGCACTACACGTGCAGCAGGCACACCCTAACTGCAGGCTGCCAAACAACTGCACCCTCACTCCACACACAAATGAAAGCACCTCCAAGGCCCCGACCCAAATCACCCTCAGGTACCACCCCAATGCATGTGATACAATGCCATTCCAATTCCCACAGACCCATCAATAACCCTCGCCCTCCTTTACTCCACCACAGGGTCCGATCCAAACGACGAGCTTCAGGACACCCCTACCAGCACACCTGCAAAGAGGGCCAAGACCAACGGCCAGAGACCCTCCACCTCAGCTGCACGCATCAAGACACGGCAGCAGCACAAATCAGGTGGCAGCACAGAGGAGGGAACATTAACAGGCACCCCAGCAGCCAGCATGCCCACACCACCACCACCACAGGTCCCCCCAATGGATGCCACAGAAGGCACTGCCTCTGGTGGCAGCAGCACCATAGGTGACACCCCATTGATGGCAGCATGCTCGGACACAGAAGACGGGGATGTCGAAGTCAGATCCATCCATGACCTGTCCCAATCCCCCTGTCTGTCCCATCCCGTACAACATGAGGATACCACGCAGGGGCACCCACAAGACGACGACTGGCCATCCCCCACAAGCCCTGTGGCAAGGCAACATGAGGACAACAGCCCCTCTGTGACACCCCCGCAAATGGCCATGGCCCAGCAGAGGCAACAGTCCCTCGACCAGTTAATCGTGCAACAGCAGCAACTGGCCACGCTCCTCAAGGACCATGCCGATGAATGTGGGGGCACTAAGGCAGACATAGAAACATCAACTGAGACACTTAGGGCAGAAATGGAGAGAGGTACAGAGACGCTAAGGGCACAAATGGAGAGTAGCACCGAGAGCCTGAGAGTCCAAATGGAGAGTAGCACCGAGAGCCTGAGAGTCCAAATGGAGAGAAGCACCGAGAGCCTGAGGGGGGAACTGCATGCGACGTCCAAAGACGTATGTGCCGAACTTGCCGCAGTGCGCCGTGTGCTCACTGAGCTCTCGCAAACCCTTAGGGACATGCATGATCGTGAGCAGGCAGACACATCATCCGTTGCAAGTTCCGTCCAGGGCAGCCCCCAACGTAGATCTGGGAGGAACCTGCGCTCCACAGGCAGGGGTGCCCCTGATACCCGCAGAGGGGGCTTGCAATAGCGACTGCCCACTGACAATGAGCATCTTTGGACACTGGTGTTCGGGGGGGAGGTAGGAGGGTGGAGGGGGTGTGTTGGGCTCACTTGGGTGGCGGGTCGATAGGGTGTTCAACATGATATCACATATGCCATAAACAGTGCACGATCAACCAATGAGATGTGTGGACATTGATCTTTGTGTACTAGGCCATCATAGGCGTACAGTCCATATTGTGCATGTCCCAGACACACACAGTGCCACGAGTCCCGTGTCCATGTATCAGCCACCAGGCGTGAGTGCTAGAAGCATGCATCAATGAGATGCTGACGAATGTCACGGGCCTCCGGTGCCTCGCAGACTCCATGAGGTGCTGCCACATCCCCACCCTCATCATGACCATCATCAGGTGCTTGCAGTTCTGCGTCAGGGGGCATGGGCACATTTCTACGTACGCACATGTTGTGGAGCATGACACATGCCATCACCATCTTTGCAACCTTCTCATGGCGGTACAGGAGTGCCCCGCCAGACCTGCTGAGGCAGCGGAAACGAGTCTTCAGTAGGCCGAATGCCTGTTCAATGACTACACGGGTACGTGAGTGGGCATGGTTGTAGTCCTCCTCATGCTGGTCCCGTGGGTTCCGGACTGGTGTGAGGAACCATCTCTTCAGTGGATATCCAGCATCACCTGTATGTGGACGAGAAACGCATGATGTGGAATGCCATTGCTACGTACGCACACCCCCCCCCTTCCTGCCAGGTCATTGCCAAATCACATACCCCACATAATCATGCATGTAATGAGACTCACCGAGTAGCCAGGATCTGTTCCCTGCGTGTCGCTCCATGTAGCGTGGTATTGTAGAGTTCCTCAAGACCATAGAATCATGGGTTGATCCAGGGAATCGGGCACAACAATGTGTAATGATCCTGTTGGAGTCACACACCATTTGTACATTCAGGGAATGAAATTGTTTTCGGTTGCGGTACTGGGCCTCCATGGCATGTGGGACAACCAATTCCACATGGGTGCAGTCGATGGCACCAATGCAACCCGGTATGCCGGCAAGTGCATGGAATCCCACTTTTGTGTTGGTAATTTCCTGCTCCGAGCGTGGTAGGGAGATGTAGTCGTCTGCGTGCTGCAGGAGGGCATCGAGCACTTGCAATAGTGTCCGTGAGAACAGTGGCTGTGAAATGCCATGCAACTGTCCGACTGTGTGCTGGTAGGTGCCTGTGGCCAGGAAGTGGAGTACAGACACCACCTTCAGTAGGGGTGGGATGGCGGTTGGGCTATCTATCATGCTGACAAGGTCAGCCTGTGTCATGTCCACAATGGCGGCTATGGTGTCCCGGTCCAGACGGTAGAGGGTGTGGATCTGCTCATCAGTGAGGTTGAACGGATGTGCTCGGAGGCGTGGGATTGCGGCCTGCCTGCGTGGTGGTAGTGGCTGTGCTGGCGGCCCTTGCTGGCCCTGCCTTGGCCTCCTCCTCCTCCTGCGTCTCCTCCGTGCGGCCGGTTGTAGTTGGTGTTCGTCTTCTTCTTGGAGTTGGAGTACTTGCAGTGCTATCAGGTCCCCCAGGGCCAACATCGCGAGTCCTGCCGGTAGCATTTCGGTGTGGTTGTGGGAGGAGACTGGCTGTGCAATTTATGTGTTTTCAGGCTGTATGGCCTCCACCTGTGGTGATTAATTCCACCTGTGCAAACTGCTCTCCCCTTTGGCCGAGCACGTCCCGCGCACAACGCTGCAATTCGGGGAATGGCATCTTGCTATTGCAATCATGTATTTGTACCCGATGGCCGTGTAAGATTGGTTGATATGTTCATTCTGCTGTGGTCCCATTGTTTCCCATACTATCTGTGCAGTCGCGAACAGACTTGTGAAGGGTCAGTGGAACGTAGTACTCGAGTAACGGTGGGCCCTCATGCATCACTGTACCGAGTTGCAACGACGGGCGGGGCATCCCATTTGTGGGTGAAGGCAGTTGCCATTTTCACACACAGCCGCACTCGATGGAATAATTAGTGATTTCAAACGGCCACAGATGCCTTTTCGACGTGATGTTGCAAATGAGGAATTCGAAGGGCGGCGCTTTCGGTTTCCAGCTAGCGGCGAGGAGATGCCCACAGGTCTGACTGCAAATATAACGTTCTATTGTTCAATGTCCTTGAGACAGGGGCCATGGCGTGGATGCAATGATTGATATGAATAGTTTGGGATGGGCAATAGCGACGTGGGCGATGAGGCCGAAGTTCCCAAATACATGTTACTTCACAACACTGGAATTACGGCCTGGGGCACTGTGGATTTTGCAGGCTGCATAACGCACAGACTCAATGGATATTTCTAATGTTATGTGAGTAAATATTCAGGCGTTTTAATCCCGGGATGAGGGAATGATGAATGGATGCATGGGCAGGTGATTTGATACAGAGTTTGCCATGTACAGGGCTTCTTGGGATCTATCCGCCTCCCCTACGCTATGTGATGCAGGGCTGCCATAGTGGGACCATCGTCTATCTGGCCTTGTTGAGCCCTCCCTGTCTCGACGCGCCCTCAGACACTTGTGTCCATGCACGTTAACATTCCCATCTGATGGATTCTGTTTTGACAGACGCATGCACAGGTACACTCGTTTGTGATGGTGTTTGCACCTCGATATAGATGGTTATGAGTCGCAAGTGGTTTTGGGGTGGTGATGATCCTTTGGAGTGGGCTAGCATGCATATGGCTGTGGATTTAGTGTGATCATTGAAGTGAGTTGTTCGAATGTAGTTCTGATGGCCATTCTGTTCTTTTTCTTTTCTTTTGGTTGACAGGTATCTCCTCCCCTTTTGCCACTGCCATCTGTATGCCACTCCTGCAGATGGCTTTTACTCCCGACACCTGCTGCTTCGTGTTAATCAGTGGAGCAGCATTACGATCTTATGGGACGATCGCCAATGGCCCACATGCCCTTACGCAGTACTGGTGGCTCGGAGCAACATTTCGGCCTTTCAGCTGGACTAGTGCCTCCCCATTGGGACGGCCCTGCGGTTCTGTGCGCTTCCATGTTGCCTTTTCGTACGTGAATGTGGCTCTGTGTACCATGAGGGAACAGGGCGTCACACAAGTAGTGGCTGGTCATTTCTTGCGGATGCAGCCCACAATGGTGAAAAGTGTTTTGGAGTTCATGGCCTGATGGCTGTATGGGCTTGGTGATTTTGATGTGCATTAAATTTCTATTCTGATTTTGCCCGTGTAGCGTTTTTCTTTGCAAGTGATGTGGCATATGCCTATTTGGGGGGCGATGTATTGTGAGGAGATCTGCATTGGGTTCCAGCTTCGGAGTTTAGTTGCGTGGTACTGTACTGGGCGCGTTTGCCTACGAAGCCCAGTGAGGTCAGGGATGGGGGCTGCCAATATGACAGTTTGAATGTTGTCATGCTCAGGGGCGGGGGATTGGGTTTTGTGTAACAGATGCCGGTCAGCCAGGTGGACTGGTGGAATGATGTGATTCTCGGAATATTGCTGGTCACAGGTGCCTGTGTTTGCGTGCGTTTCTTGGTGGGGGACTGTGGTCATGTCCATTGGGATGGCTTCTGTATTCGTGCCATCTGTGCCCTGCAGCTCCCATTGGCCCCTGTTGTGTTTCTTTTGTTCGTTGGCATGCATGGGTGACTTGTACATTTCAATGGTTGCATTGTGACTTCATTGCACCTACGGGGAGTTGTACTTTGTGGGCAGGGAGCGGTGTACAGGCACTCAGTGGGGCCGTTTACGGTTGATTCGCGATGCCGTACTTCTCACCATGGCGGAATGGTACATTCCGCCATGCTTGATGGCGTTAGGTACATGTCCGCTAGGGTCGGAATTGGCGTACCCTTGCGCCATGGTGGTGTTTGCGGTTTGGCATGGCGCGCGCGCGCGTGCTTGGTGCAGTTAGCGTTGGCGTTCACTACGGTGTCGCTAATGGCTTCATACTTTGCGGTGACGGGTCATAGTCGCACCGAGCGCTATTCGATGGCGGTATTGCATTTCCGCCATCGTTTTCCGAATTCCGCAAGGGTCGTAATGAGGGCCAATGTATAAGAAACCCTGCAAAGGGACTAGCAATGCTATATATAGTTGGTGTACTATGTACAGCACTTCTGGTAGAAGTGTCTGATGAATCAACCAAATAAATACACATATAAATACAAGACCAACAGCAAACAAGAAAATCACTTAGCCATGGGGGGGGGCACATCCTGCTGGGGCAAATGAAGGATAAGGGTTGTTTTAAGAGGCGATGGGCTAAAATCATAGCTTGGCCCTCAGTAATTCTAGGGCAAACCATAAGGTGCCAATGCATCTCCGGGTGAAGGATGGCATTTGTAGGGATTTCCACCAGGAGAGTGGCACACTCACCTCACGGCCAGGCCACCACCGTGATACATTGGTGGCGGCAACTGTGCATGGATGCAGAAGAACAGGCAGCAGATGGAGGTTAAGCCCAGCAGCCCAGAGACCAGTATCAGAGACTGAGTGGTCCAATTCCTGAGGGTGCGAAAGAAGGGAGCTAGGAGTATCAAGGTGTGGTGAGCCTTTCTGGTACTTTCAGCCCTCATTGATACCTGGCCCAGTCATAAAGGTTAGTAGCTGGGCAATGTCATGCCTGCTGTCATGGTGGAAGCAGTGACATCAGTTGCAGGATAACAAAGGGGTAGAGGCCGCATATGGAGGACAAGACCGGCAGCTGAAGGGGCGATTTCATAGCCTGGGTGGTCCACATCAGTCGTGCAGCTGTTCATAGTGTGTCCTCTCAGTGCCTGGAATTCCTCAGCCCAGTAACACTATACCTGTGAATTTTCAATTAGCCCTGGCTAGTCTGGTTGCAGAATGCCCTATGCACTCCCACCCAGTCTCTTCTTCATCCATAAACTCTTGTTTTATGAAAACATCTCTATGATGTTTTGAGGACCTTCTCCCTCACTCCAGCTGGCCAATTAAGCACACACAGGTTTGAAGGTCTACATTTGTTTTCCAGGACATCAGTCCTGCTCTCCATCTGAAATATGCTACATCACTTTGTTGGAATTGGGCAAATTCATTCTGGTTGCACTTGCTTGTTTTGGATGTGTTTTCCAAGGAGGTGTTGAGTTTCTCCAGCCATTCTATCTGTTGTTACATGCCCCATTACCTAGCCTAAAAACCCTCAATCTATCTCTACATTACACTAATGGTTGCCTCAATATAATTCAATTCTTTGTGCACAGTCTCCAGCAAGGACATTGGATAACGTACACTGGTGAAGAATCCCTGCAAACCCCAGAACCTAAAAATCCCACCACCTCCCTGATTTACACTTAAGCTTTATATGTTCTGTGATGGTCCATTCCATCCCTGGAAATAGTCTATGTTTAGGCTTCCAGAGAGAGAGCAACAGCATGCTTGCTGGTGACTATTTTGCTGTTGTCTTTCACACTGCATGGGCTAATTGGACATTTCAACTCCCAGACACTCCCTGCATATACCTTCATGCTCCTACAAGTACCCCACTGACCATGTGTCTTAGCGGTGATATCAACTCTAAGGACTCGAATATACTGCAGAGCCTAATAGGTGCCCCTCTATTTATGGTGTCCGCAGGCGTTTTGCAAGGTCTCACAAGGATCCCATGTCCAGCACTTTTTGTCACAGGTCACCATTTAGAGGCACTTGGGGGGATGGAATAGCAACGATCACTCTCTTCTTCAGTCTGCTCAGCATTGTTCCTGAGTGCTGACCTCAACAATCCCGCTTCCCTTTGGTTCATCTGCTTAATTCCCTCTTCTGAGATCATGTGCAACTTTGGGGATCCGCAGGCAGAGAGGGGGAGCAATGGCAGAGAGCATGTGAAAACAGACCCATTCCTGAGCCGGACATGCTCCGCCTTCCACAGGTTGTTTAGTACTGAACCTTCGCATACTTTGTTAAACTATCTTCTATTATAATATTACCAACAATAATATTGACAGAAAAGTATTGACATGCTAATATTATGCCCACAGCAACATTTCTCCAATTAGACATGCCATTATTCAACATCAAATTGTACTTGCCATATGTACTAACACTGGTTAATTTACTATTCTAGTGCTAGTCCTAGTATTGTTAGCATCAGTGTGGGATGGTGGGCGTTTGGTACACAGTTTAGATTTGGGCAATTTTTCTGTAGGGATAATATTGTTCTCAACATATTAGTTATGGTAATATTATTCTAACAATATTATTATAAGACGTTTTCTGTTGGATATTATCATTGGACACCAACATAGATCATTTCCATGCCTGATTCAAGCCAATGCCTATTGAATCAAATTTGATTTGTTTGATGTGATACCTTTGGTGAATATATATATAGGCCTGCAATGTATGCATATCTACAATGTCTGGAGGGGTGCAGTAGTGGCAGACATGTGTCAGAGATGGGAGCGGGAGAAGCTGTGAAAGTTGTCGTTTGTGCAGCATACTCATGTCCCTCATAACTGAGTAAATTGGGAGGTCATGTCTAAATTACGTTGCTAGCTCTGAAGACTAGCAGCACGCGCCCATATTGAACTGTTAAAAGCATAACATCCCTGACGAGTCATGCCAATAGTGTTCCATGATACGTGGAGTGGATCACTATGGGAGGTGTTGGTACTGACTACAATACAAATCCAGAATACAATGAAAGGTCAAACAGCCACTTTGTATTCTGTTATAATACAGACTAATCAACAGCACATGGCTGGCTCACCATAGTTATGGGGTTCATCCTGTGCCATTCTCCAATTGATCCTGCTAACAAATGACTTACTAGTCAGCCACACGTGTAATGAAAATCCTGGTGTGGAACAAGTCCCACAAAACATGATTAAGTTGCTCAACTCATGGAAAGAGCACTTTTTGGGCAGCTTATAACTTCACCCCACTAGACGAATGCTCACAAAACATTGCAAAAAAAGTACATGGCCCTCTTGGAATTATGCAAAGTATGGTGTGTTTTTTGTCCTGGGGAGCCAAAGTTATAGGAGGGTCCCAAAATGTGTGGAAATCCTCATAGACGCAATGGAAACACATTTTTGATCACGCCTACAGCCCAACGCGCTGAATGGATTTTCAACAAATTTGCGCCAGGAGCAGTAGCTTGGTCCCGAAAGCGTGCTTTTGTAAATTTTGTGTAAATCAGTCCAGTAGTATTTTTAGAAACAACCAAAAAGTAGGTAAAACTAAATTAGTGATATCTGGTCCGGTCCACGCACTCACTTCCCTATTCGGTCCGTGTATACCCTCCTGAGTCAACCAGAGAGCGGCGTGATGTCCATGGACATTGCACTCACCCGCTGATTGGTCAATTAAATACATGAGGTGCATCATATTTTTTTAAACAGTCGCCATATTGGATCTGCGGACAGACGCTGTTGTCCACAGACATTGTGGTAAAAACATATTAAAAAACACAACATTGCACTTGTCAAACTAATTAAACACTCTCTGAGAGGCAAGGGGTGATGAGGATGGGATTGGATATGGCCATAAAAAATCAATGAACGGGTGTTTTTTCATTTCCGATGTCGGTGAGCAGTACAGTTGTTCAGGGACAGCCCTGTGATGTTCACGAACATCTCAGATGTTCGGGGACATCCATACATATTTCTGCATTACAGAGTTGGTGAAAAGCAGTTTTTAGACGGCTTATAACTTTGACGCCACACAATGAAACTGCATGAAATCCTGCAATATCATGTTGGACCAAACCCAGAATGTTTCTGCAAGGTTTGGTGCTGTTTCGCCAAGAGGAAGCAAAATTAGAGTCCCAACAAATTTGAAAGTCTTATAAATTTGGTGCCATTTGACGAATCTGCACAAAAGTTTGCAAACAGATTTCAAACTTAGAGTTGAATGTTCTTGCAGAGTTGGTGGGACTTTGTTAATAGGCAGCAAAATTAGAGGAACATCTCCAGATGGCTTATAACATTCTTGCCATTTGACGAATATGCACAAAAGATTTCAGAAAGATCAAAGACCCAACCTTAAATGTTTGTGGAAAGTCTGAATCGATTTTGTCAAGTGGGGCTAACTTATATGACTATTATGTACGTACATTTTGACACTTTTCAAAAAATACAACATGGACGGATTTGCAGCAAACTCATCCAAGGAGCATTGGCAAGGACCTGAAAGCATGGTTTTGCAAATGTGTCCGTGTTTTCATGTAGGTACAAAAAATAGTTATATAGCTTTGGGTACTGAGGTATAGCCTGTGGCCATTAGCAGCGACCAAATTGTCTGAGTCATGGCCAAAGGCTATGATTCAGACACTCTGGCTACTGGCCACGACCACAAGGGACTATCAATAGGGTTATATTGGGCATGGCCTCCAGGGACTAGCGATGTGGTCAGGTTTTTCGAAATCAGGATAGGTTTGAATGGGAAAACAATTCTGCTTGTGGCTACAGCCCGAAGTGCTGGACAGGATCACAGCAAACATTTGAGAGGAGCAAGGACCTCAAAGCATGGTTTTCTAAAACTGTCTTGTGTTCTTTTTTCTTAAGTGTCAAAATGTAAGTACAGAAAATAGTGATATAACTTTGGTGCCTGGGCAATGAGCCTCGCCCTAAGCAAGGACAAATATGTACTCTTGATTTGCTTATTGGGGCATATGGCATGGCCGAAGCCCTATGTTTGAATGGGATACAATATTCTGCTTGCAGCTACAGCCTGAAGTGCTGTACTGGATTACATCAAAATGCAAGTACAAAGAAATAGCCATATAACGTTGGTGCATGGATAGTGGGCCTGGCTCTCAGCAAGGACGAATGCCTACTCTGATTTACTTATTGGGATGGCGGCAAAACCGAATCTCTAGGTTTAAATAGGAGAAAATAATTCTGCTTATGGCTGCAGCCGGGGTGCTGGGCGGGATTGCAGCAAACTTGCACGAGGAGTATCAGCAAGGACCTGAAAGCATGCTTTGCATATCTTTCCTGTGTTTTACTTTTTTGAAAGTGTCAAAAATTAAGTACAAAAAAATTTGATATAACTTTGCTGCCTGGGCAGTTGGCCTGGCCCTCGGCAAGAACAAATGTCTACTCTGATTTACCTTTTGGGGAATGCAGCATGGCCGAAGCCCATGCCCCATGAATGTTGGAGAATGGCCATGCAAGCCATGAGCACTGCCCATTGGTCACATTATGAGGGTATAAGTGGACACTGAACTAGGATGCAGGGAAGGTGCAGTGGATAACGGGGGTGGTTTGGTGGGGCTGGGGTCATGGTCAATCCTCATGCCCTAGGCATTTCAATCTTGACTTGTATCCCCAGCATGCACTGCTGATTTCTTTCATATAGGTTAAAAGAGGAATTATTAATAACATATACAGTGATGTAACATCATGACACATTTTCACCCATAAAAACCAATGAAATTCACAGAACAAACTTTGTTAAAAAGGGACATTATGATTTAGATGCTTTGATAAAAACCTATGAAATTCAGTGAAAAATATTTGTTAAAGGGACGTTATGGTTACAAGTACAAACAAAAATCTCCAGAAATTTGCCAGTTATGGTAAGCTAAGAAACCATAACTCACTCCACCACTGTGCACTGCCAAGACTAACACCCAGGACATGAAAGATGCCATCATAAATGTCATTGATGACATCACTGATGACATCATATATGAAATTAGTTTTTATGAAAGGTCCTTACAAGGGGTTGTGTTTATAATGTTGATGACAGGATGTCAGGTGTGATCGGGGGACCTATCATGAACTACATAATGTATTAAAGAATGTACTCATCTAAACGAAACATTATATTGGAGTGTTGCTGTTAATACAGGAACCCAGTCATACATACACATAGGCAATGGCTGCAGCATGCACCATGGAAGTACAATATTTTTAATCTGGTAATTTCGAATTGTAAAATAATAAATGCTATTTTATCAGAGTTTTGAGTAATGTTACACAAGGAATAAATATCTAATAATGCAATACTTACTACATAAGTGTGTTAGTACAAACAATACATATGAAGAACAACAATTTATACAAATCAGAGGCACATACAGGGAAACTAAAGTAAGGAACAAAGAAACAACATCATCAGAAAATGTCAATAACACTAAAGTTCATTATCACGTATACAAATGAATTGTGTGTTTAAGGCCTGCTTAATCCCCCATATATGTGCACCATGAGCTGAGACCAAACCCTAAGGAAAGTCATTTAAGAACATACAAAATGGTTTACTTCTAGATATATAACACATTTTCAATTTTCAAAATCTAACTGTCAGTGAACAAACCGCATGGGCAAGATATGTCAATGAACAAAACTAGTGGGCCAGATATGTGATGCCATCAGTGATGTCATAAATGGCATTTGTGATGTCATTTTTTTAGATTTTTAAAGAGCACTAGTAACCCAAGGGCATCAAGGCGTTGCAAGAAAATGTCTTAGTTACAGGAAGGGTATTTCGCTCTTGGTTACAGTGAGCATGTAGCTGTACAATGCGAACTCAGTAGGATCTTGGATGTCCTGGGTGTTAGTCTTAGCAGTGCATGGTGGTGGTATGAGTTATGGTTGCTTAGCTTACCATAACTGGTGAATTGCTGGGGATATCCGGTTTTACTTATAGTTTTTTCACTGAATATATATATATATATATATATATATATATATATATATATATATATATATATATGCATTCACAACGTCTTAGCAATAATGGAGGTATGCATTTTAATTCCATCAAATGCTTACTTTTTAAGTGGAAATACAAAATTCACAATATGTATCACAATTCTTAAATCAATTTCTTCAAATTCAACAAATGTAATTATGTGCAAATCTTTTCTTGGTACATTGGTCAAATCAAATTAATGTTATCCTCTCAGGTATTTAAACTACTCTCTACGCTAAGAACTTTCAATTTCCTACCCCCATGACCCACTCAAACGACAATCTACCCCTCCTGAGGGCATGGACAAAATATCCAATTCCATGGAGTCTGGTTCATAGTCTATACTTCCTCACATCCCCAGTCAGTGTAGTCTCACATCCGGTGTACAAGAGTTTCGGCAGTTGCTCATATTGTCATACTCTAAACAAATAAACCTCGAGCACATGTGTGTCAAGCAGTGTTCATGATACAAGACAGTGGCGCTGTTCCAGTTAAGAAACCAAATTCAACTCCCTATTCTCAGCTATAGTAATGAATATATAAATTGTATTAGCAGCAACAATACAGTTATTCATAAAATTCAAAAGAGTCAACCTTCCATATAGATAAAGTGACTTGTGCAACACAGTGCAAGTTTCGATCTATTAGATTAAATGATGAATGCATTCATTACTATTGCTGGTTAACTAGACAACAAAAAAGAAGGACTACAAATACACACACAACACTATAAACATTCTAGACACAGAGTAGTGCTAAATATTAGTAATTAACCTGCACAATCTCTAACATACAAACAAACCCTATTGTTACTTTCAATTACTAAGAGCAAGCATAAGTACAACCCAACATGTTTCTTTGCATTCAATCAATGTAGAAAGTCTCAGGAAATTCTTCAGGGGTGAGCAACCTTCTCTATTATCAGCAGCAATGCTAATAACGTCAATCGCAGAGTGCAAATCTGAGCTACCAATGCCACCAATCATCAGGCCAATTAATGGGCTGTTAAGCCGTGTAAGTGGAAAGGACTTAATACTTCAACATCTCTCGTGATTATGAGGTACATGTAATAATTCTTTCATCAGATTTCTACGATGGTCTTGAACATAGAGTCAACTCGGTCTTCGCTTTTGCCAAAAAATGTCTCAAGAGTTAAGGCATTCTATTAGTATGAGCTGTAGCATCAATTAATTGTAGGCTGAAACTGGTTACGAGATGTTGTGAGTCCATGCAATGGGATTACAATGTCAAAAGCACGTCTCAGCAGAGCTCTTTGTGTTCCTGTGTAAACAGACACTCTGCGGTCTCTGTTGTCGGCATAATCACTACGTTGCCAGGGATGACCTCATAGTACTATACCCTGGCATCTCCCTTTTTGTTTGAAGCTCATATTGCCATGCCTTCTTCTGGTGATAACTGTAGCATGGGGCTACAGTAGGTGGTGGGCAAGTAATCAATTTAGTTTTTGTGAGTGTATTTATCAATATGTTCAATCATTGCATTGCGAAGCAAAATACATCTAATCATCTACTGAATACCATACCTGCTGAAAAGAGTTAGCATTGCTCAGAGAAGTAAATAATCCCCCATCAGAAATGCAGGTACTCTACTATTCAGTCGTCCAAAGACATTTGTGATGTCATCTTTCATGTCCTGGGTGTTAGTCGTAGCAGTGCACGATGGTGGCACGAGTTATGGTTGCTTAGCTTACCATAACTGGTGAATTTCAAAGGTTTTTCAGTTTTACTTATAACCAGAACGTCCCTTTAACAAAGCCTTTTCAGTTATATTGATAGGCTTTTATTATTGCAACTTAATCATAATGTCATTTTAACGTTTTCACTGAATTTCATCGGTTTATACCAGTGCACCCTTAATCTGCTACAAGTTACTCATATTATACTCACACCCAATATAGCAGCTGCAGGGTCCGTGGACAATGCGGTAGTTCGCGGACATCAGGTAACATTCATACAGTCTAGAAGCACAGGGGAGAACAAAAATGTCTACCCATCAACCAACAAATAGATATACATAAAACAGCATTACGTATATTTACTACATGCAAATTTACCTTTTTGTACAAATGATTACTTCAAAAGGGACAAATCTATTTATTTATTTATTTATTTATTCATTCATTCATTTGTATTGCGCTCAAAGCCCAGAGACAACTAGGCGCAGTTACATACTAAAGAAGGTGGTTACAAGGCTTCATAGTTACAGAATACATTTACAAATTTACACAAGATACATTAATGCAATTAAGCAGCTATATACATTTATACATAGTATGGAGGAGAGTGTTGGGCTATCGCCTAGACATCTAGATCAGGGGGTCGGCCCTGAAGAGTAATGTTTTTAGGTTTTCTCTAAAGACCAGAAGGAAGTGACATTTCTGAGATATGTAGGGAGGGCATTCCGCAATTTGGGCAGTTGAGTGGGGAAGCTTACTCCTCCTGCTTTCTGTCTTTTGTATTTGGGCTTGTAGGATGTTCTGACTCACTAGTCTATGCCCTGCAACATCACTGTGCACTGCTTTAATCAAAAGAACAGAATGGCCGCCGGAAAGCTTTATGCGCGCTAAATATCTCTGAGAATTGCGCAGGGAAACCTGAAAAATAGGCTGCCAATCCATTTTGCCTATGTCAGTGGTAAAACAGGAGACCACACTGCCAAAACCTATCATTGGGCTGCCCAAAGAGTGAAATAGAACTGCTTGAAAAGGCAGTGCTGCATTGCCAGGAAAATCCAGAAGTGTTTAAAATCCATTTTCCTTGGCTGTTGAAAGTGCAAAATCTTGGTCCCCAAACAGCAGAGAAGATCCAACATCCTTGTGGGGTGTTCACCATCACCTTATTTAAGGAATCCCATAAGCACAATGACAGGAGAAACACCTTTCATCATAAAAAATCCACATTCAAAAGGTGCTTGCCTTGGAAAAATATGTCAGATATGGGCGCAGTACCGCCGCTCGCCTGCATCATGACTTGCCATCAAAAGCAATATGGGTTGTTACAATTCAATCTCTATCTTTGAAAAAGACTGAAATTAAGAGATTTGTGTGTATATTGTTGAAAATGTAATTTTATTTTAGAAAAGACAATTTTAAGCAGTGTTTTAAAAGTGAACTTATGTAGCCACACTGGACTTCAAAGGCACATTCCCCAGTTTTCTCAAACAAAATCATCTTCCCCCCCCTGCTCTCAGCTCAGGAACTGGCATGGGGTTGTGAATGGAGGTGGGAGGGGATTTGCTCTGCTGCTCTGGGAAAGAGACAATAGGCTTCTTGAACTGAAAGGAAATGCAAATTCGGGTGTCGACAGAAAACAACTGCAGGCAGAAAGAAGCCTGGAACTGCTCTGGCCCAGCCAAACCATGGGGGCAGGGACAGACAGTTGTGTTTATTCTGAAAGCACAGAAAAGTATATTTTGAAAAAGACTCATAGAAAACTGAACAAAATTGGTAAAAACCTGTAAATATAGTGTTGTTAAAATGAAATTTCTGCTCACAGTTTGAAACTACTCTGGAATATGTGCAATATTCAGAGACCGGACCACTAAAATGTTGATATTGTAGCAATTGTGATCATGCTAGGAATATGAAAGTTTACAGGATTATGCCCAGATGTCATGCGCATGTATGTGGAAAAATGTGTACAGATCTGACACTGGGTAACCAACCAAAAGCACAAAAAACTGTCAGTTTTGAACCGAAACTCTCAAGAAGATGGGACTCAGACGGATACGTGCTTTATTAAATCTTTGATGTGAATAGGTATTATTAGCAAGTTGGTGATATTGTAGATATGCTTTCTATGAAAAATAGATTTTCTGTGTAGAAACAAAGGGGCGGTTTTTCCCTGGACCATAAACACAGCATCATCATGACACATCATGACACTCTGGTTGCTTCTCAAATCAGGGGAGAGGAAATTCTCTGACCAATTGGATTCCTAGAGGGTGGGCTTATTATAATCAGCCTATTCACCCCTTTGGGAAATAGATAAATAGGAACTGTTTAGGACCTAGAGAACACACACATTCACCCATCAATTGATTTACTGATGAAGCGCTCTGCAGGAGAATCCAGATCCAGACTCCAGAACTCTGAAAGCAGAAGGCCTAATTCAAAGCTGAACCTTTCTCAGCTCGGTCTTTAAAATCTTGACTCTTTTGCGAAAAATCGACCTCTACTAAAACCTTCATAACTTCTGAACCGTACATGCTAGAAACGTGTCGAATTGAAGCTAACATCCTTGGCTTTCGAATGAACCTAGAACCACATTCCAATCCCTTGTAGTTGTTCTGTAATCGCATTTCTCATGCGCTGAAAAGTTTGCAGCTATTCTGTATTTGGCTCAATTTCATCACATGTAAAATAGCTATTTCTTGCACTCAACCTCTGAATTCAGTCTCCTATCTGCTAGTCATTCAACCATCATTGCTAGTGTTTACCTTAAGCTGTCCAAAGCGGCTCCCACTAGTTTTGAATCCAATTTAGAGAATTAAATCCATTGTTAGCATTTTCTCATTCATTACAAGCCACATTCAAAGGCAATTGACCTGTTTTGAAATCATTCCTGTTTCTCTCTTAGCTTGCTGGGGGAATTGGGATTGAAACTGCATTTGTAGAGTGTTTAATCCTGAAACATGTTTTATCTCCTTCCATCTCTATATTGCATATTGGGGGGATTGAGTAGTATCAGGGGGAAAGAGTGATTAAATTGCATTTGACTGAACACACAAAAGTATTATTTCTGTGCGGCATTAATTTCCTATCATTGCATTTCATTGAACCCACACAAAGTTTATTCTATGCTACATTATTCTTCTCATCCATATTCCTACTGATTAAAGAGATTGTTGATTGTAATATCACCCAACGCTGATCATTGTATAAATATTAATAGTGTGATATCTAGATATTGTTCAAATTCATAAAAGTGTGATATATATATTGTTCAATTCATAAAATAAATCTTTTAACTTTGCAAAACAACCTACTTCTTGGTTCAGTGAGACCGGGGGGGATTCAAAGAGAGGGGCGTGATATAAGGGTACATCATTCAGAAATAAAAGAACTTTAGACATAAAAATATATAATTAAGGGTTCCAGCTGGGCATCTCACGCTAGGCATTGACTTAGGTGGAGTGCTGGGTTGAACCCACTTACAGGGGTGATGAGAAGGTTAATGTATTGGGATTGGGTAGGTCTGTTGGATTGGACTTTGTGTATGAGATTACTAAGGTATAGGGGTGCCTTATTGTTAATACATTTGTGAGTGAGCGTCAGAATTTTGAAATTGATTCTGTCCTGTACAGGGAGCCAATGGATATTTCTCCTGATGGTGGAAATGTGTTCATGTTTGTATATGTTTAAGGCGGCTCGGATGGCGTTGTTTTGGACAACTTGTAATTTTTTTGATATTTCTTGAGCTCTTTCCTGCAAAAAGAGAGTTGCAATAATCTATCCTGGATATTATTAAAGGTCTGGCCAATGTGATGGGGTTGTCGGCAGAAAGTAATGGTCTACGAGCTCTTTGGAGGTGTATGGAGCTGATGAGATGACCGCGTTACCCTGTCTATTTAGAGTCAGAGAGGAGTCGATATATACCCCCAGGGTTTTGATTTCTTTGGCAACTGTGATGGTGTTACCATCGAAGTTGAAGGATTTGTATGTCTGCGGGAGGTTGCTGAGTTTAGTTTTATTGCCAATGATTATTAACTCGGTCTTGTCATTGTTGAGACACAATTCGTTATGTGCCATCCAAGCCTGGATAGCCAAATAGATCTTGTTGTGATTTTTAGAGTCGGGTTCGTGGCATCCGGTGATGGGTATTAGTATTTGCGTATCATCCGCATAATATGTGTATGTGATACCCATGTTGTGTGGTTTATCAAACAGTAGCTTGGTGAAGGCATTGTAGAGTGTCGGTGACACACAAGAGCCTTGTGGCACACCGCATGTTACCGGAGCTGGAGGAGCAGCTGCATTATCAGAAAAAACCCTCATGGTTCGGATGGTAAGGAATGATTTCATCCACTCGATGGAGTCGGTGAGAATTGGGAAGCGTTGTCAAGGGGTTGGCAAAGAATATCATAATTGATTAGATCGAAGGCTGCAGAGAGATCTAGAAGAAGCAGTATGCACAGTTCTCCTTTGTCTTTGTATTGGTCCATTTGTGTTTTCAGATCTAGTAAGGCAGTCTCAGTGCCATGACCAGGCCTGAAACCAGATTGTCTTAGGCCCACAAGGTTGTTTTCTTCAAGATGTTTTTGGATCTGCAGATAGGCTGCACAATCTATACTTTTTAGTAGAAACGGAACAGTAGTGATGGGACGGAAGCTGGTAGGGATATTGGGATCGAGTGTCAGTTTCTTGAGCAGGGGTAGAACCCAGGATGTTTTTAGGTCACTGGGTACTGATTTGGAGGCGATTGAACTATTAATGAGTCGAGTGATAAAAGGTGCAAATTCAGGTGCACATTCTTTTATCAAAGTTGCCGGGCAGATATCACCTTTACATCTGGATGATTTTAGGCTATTGATGATGTTGATAGTGTCAAGGATAGAGAGAGGATAGAATGAGAATTTATTATCCTCCGCTGGGGGAGGTGAGGTTAGCTGAGATTGGGTGAAGCATAGTTTGGCATTTTTTTGTCCTATTTTCAGCTGAAGTACCAAAATTTTGTTCGCTGGTGTATTTTGAATGTTAGAGCACCATTGCTCATCTTTCATTGTATGGTTTTGGGTAGGTGCTGGTGCTTCTAATTCCCGAAGTATTGTGAAAAGTTCTCTAGTATTGGATTGTGCGTTGGTTATTCTATTGTTATAGACCTCACTTTTGGCTAGTATCATTTCTCTTTTGTAGTTGTTGTCTGCTACCTGGACACGTTTTTTGTTTGCTGTGGTAGGCGATTTGTGCCAGTTGTTTTCGGCAGATCATTTGGAAGCGCTCATTGATCTGAGTTCTGAGGTGAACCAGGGATTCATATGTGCTAGGCGCTTAGTTTTTTTACTTTTGAGGGGAGCTACTTTATTTATAACATCTAGCATAATTTCATTATATTGGCCAACTAGAGTAGATGGGGCATTGTTTAGGCGTCTAGATTCTAGGAAGGGTGTAAGGAGAGGTAGCATGTTATCTCTATTCATATTTTCTGAGCTACTAGTTGGTGCAGTAGGTGCAAACACAGCAAGATTCTGACTTTTAGTGCTAATGGTAATGGTAAATATTATGGTGTTGTGTTCCGACTACGGCGTAGGGGTATTAGATTGTATATTGATAGTGAAATTGATGTCCGCTAGCCAGTCCAAGGTGCGTCCTTTTTTGTGGGTAGGGGCAAGGATTCTTTGGGTGAATCCGATGGCTTCCATTGGTTTAACTAATATATCTGCATAGATGTCCGAGGGATCGTTCAGAACTAGGTTAAAGTCGCCCATAATAACTACTTTGGATTGAGGTTTCAGATTATGTGTCAGGAGTGTTGTAATATCATCTTCAAAGGTGAAAGTGGCTTCTGGGGGCCTGTTGATGATGTGTGTGGTAAGTGTGCAGGATGGTGTAATGGACATTTTTAAGGTGATGATTTCCCCTGCACTAAAAGGGAGATCAGAGGATATCCTAATGTTTAAAGTGTCTTTGGCTAATAAGGCAACACTGCCTCGTTTCGATGTATCTCTGTCTTTTCTGAAAATGGTATATCCCTCCGGGATTTCTAAAGAAAGCTGAAGCCCTGATGCTGAGTGTAGCCAGGCTTCTGTAACTGCTAGAAAGTCAAGCCACTGGATGTGATTACATCTGCAATATCTAATGCATGCGCTGTGATGGATTTGGCATTAATAAGTGCTCCTTTTAGTGTGATATCATTCACGTTGACAGAGGCCTTGTTCTATGTGATTTTATGATGTATGGTACTTGGTGAGGAAGAGCCTGTTGGTGTGATGTTAGTGGCCTTGGAAGTGTGTAATTTGCTTGGCTGTAGAAATGAGCGAGAGGAGAGTCTATGTGCTCTTGTTGAATCAGTGATCGGGACTGAAATGGAGTGTAGGGGTTGGAGAGGCTGTATGCGAGTTTCTGTATATGATAGGTTGTGGCTGCATAGGTATGTCTATGGCCAGTTCTAGCAGAGAGATGGTGGAGTCTTGTAGGTATGTCAGGGGGCAGTGCAGATGGTGGTACATTTTTGATGTGAAGGTGTGGTGTGATGCATATATTGCTAGGCAACCCTGGATTGCTAGGTTGTGAGATTGTAGGGAAAGGGGCTGTTTTGTTGAGGAAGGGAGTGGGACAGGGGGGAGGGTGGTGGCGAGGGCAGCGAAGTCGGGAGAGGCCATTTCCTAGCTGGATATAGGTGCCAGCAGTACAGGATGAGTACATTATGTACATTATGTGGTTAAGGTTAGGTAGTTTTAAAGGTTGGTTATATGCGGCTAGAAGAAGGATTAGGAGCATCAGTGACAGGAGTGTGGTTGATATATCACTTAGTCTGGATAGCTATTATAGGTAGCAAGTTTCAGTGTCCTAATAACTGAAACATGGGGCTACAGTAGGTGGTGGGCAGATGTTGGACAGTGCAGTGGCAGGCTATGGTTAATAATAGAGTACTTGTGATATCAGGCAAAAGTTGGCACTGTTGAGGCGCAGAGAGTGCTGCAGGGGTAGCTGAGTGGTGGTGGGCTACACAGTTGACCAAATGGTGACATGTAACACCAATCAGGCAGATAGGACACACAAATGAAAAGGCAAAATCGAGCACAATGCAGTTAAGATCAGAGCGAGTTCTAAGCAGTACGGAAAAAGACAAAAGCAGACTTAGATGGAAGCGTAACAGTAGGCTATGCAGTTAGTCTTTGGAAGGTGAACAATACAAATAGTAGCATAGTAATAGATAGGGTGGTTCTTAGCATAGTGAAAGCAGCATAGTTAATGTCAAGGCAAAGGGCCGTTCAAGTTAGGCTAAGGCAGGGTTATACAGTTTGTGACATAGGTAATAGAGTCGCAATGATTTTAATGGATTGCTATGAGCTAGGGCTGCTCCATTTAGGGGCTATGATGGTGGATATGAAGAACAGTGTACATGACAGTATTAGTGTATATTGCTGTGGCCCAGAATGCATAAAGGTAAATGTAATAGCATCGAGCGATCAAGTCCCCAATGGGTCAGTAATCCAACGTTGGTGAGAGAGTCAGGGACGGCAGGATTTGCAAAGCTAGAATAAGAGACAGTCTTTCATTGATGCGAGTAACGTGTTGAGCTGTACTTAGCAAACGGCGGATGGTAGGAGACAGCAAATCATGTGAGCCAGAACTTTTTGAGTACAGCAAACGATAGTACGGCAAGGCGCTTCTGATTGCCGTGGCTTGCAGCTTAGTATAAAGCTGTGGCGATTGGGCAATGCATGTGCAGCAGTGCGTAGGGTATTTGGTAAATACAGATATGGGAAGGGTACTTAATGTGGATAGTAGATAGGTGGCAGCATGGGGCCAGCGGCCCACCACAGACAGGCACCGACAGGCCCTAAGTCACGGCCCTTGGATTCAGCCGGCTTCCGCCTGCCGGCTATGATGGTGCCGGGAAGTACATAGATCGGCCTAATCACAGGCTGTGCTTTCAGTGCAGAGGTCCGCCTCTCAATGGTGGGCAAAGGATGTGGCGGCCAAATGATTTTTTCATTTAGCACACAACATAATGGAATGCATCAATCAGAAACTGTTCCTGTACACCTCACATTCTCGCCTCAGTACAACTCTGCATACACATTCACAAACACCATGTGCTTGATGGAAAACCAGATCTCACTAAATAGTAAGTGCACTGTATTTATTTCTGTATTATCACCATCATTATATAAACATTTCTTATAGCAAAAAAACACTATTTGTTTTTCTCACAGAAGTGGCAAATACACTGGAGTGGTTAGAGGAGAACTGCCACAAAGAAGAAATGAGTGCCGATAACCTCGCTAATGGTATACAATACATCTTTTAATATAAATAAATAATGTAGTTTGTAGAAACCTCACTGAAAAAAATGATTTCTTATTATTTTACAGCACATAGTTTTCATGAAGAAGCAACGCCTGAATTTAATTTTACACAATCTGAACAATCACAAACAGAAGCCCCATCCCCAACTGTACATAATGAGATCATGAAATTAGAAATGACTTCAAGGAAGTTTAAAATTAAGCAAAAATCATGTCATTAGAAATGTTCAATATCACTGTCCTTCCTGCACCTGTCACCCTAGTCCCCAGCAATAATCCCCCATCAGATTCCCAACATTTAAATGAAAGAAACTTTGATGAAACCTCACTTCCTCCTCCCCTGATCATTATTGTACAGAAATTCCAAATTCTCCCATTTATGTTTCCCATTCCGATACCCCATCTATTTCCTAAATAAATGTATCTTTATACTATAAATATCTGTGCATACTCTTCTGTCCTTTTTTTCTTTTCAAAAACCCCAATTATGAGTCCGCAGACACTAGGACTGTTCGGAATGACCAGACACAAAATGACGTGTTCCCTGACAGGCATGATATCCGGAGATGTCAGTTTTCGCATTACACTCTTTTAATTGGTCTGCTGACACCGTACCTGTTCTACCGAAACCCACGCACATGCACACTAGTTCTCCCGCCCAATGGGTCTCCGCGGACAGCCGTCCAGGCGCGGACATCCCTGGATGTCATCATGTGACCACACTGATACAGCGTGACGGCCTGTCCATGAAGAGTGTTCGCCGCTGCGGACAATTTTAAATTGCATTTTCGGCCAATCTAGGGTGTTTCAAGTTCAAAGTTAAAAGGAGGGCTTCTCAGAAGGGACCGCCCATTACCTCATTCTCAATCTGGCTATCCAGGAGACAGCAGCTAACATCACCCGCTTTGCAGAACAGCTACTATTCCTGCAATGGCATCTCTTCTGGCCATTTCTTCTCCCCAAACACCACCACCACCTAAACAACCTGGAGGGCATGGATAGGGGAACAGGCACAATGATGTAGAGGAGGTTTGAGAGGAAGATGAAGATGAGGTAGAGGAAGTGCCTACCTCCCACACACAGGTAGAATTATGGGTGTGGCGGTTCTTTAAGTCTGTGCGTGGGGTCCCGAAGGTGAAGGCTGCCCATGTTGAATGCATTGAATGTGGGGTGAAACTCAGTTGTGGGTAACAGGGGCACTACTCCTTCAGGACCACATCAATGCGATGCCACGTCTGTTCTAACCACTCCGTTGCACTGAGAAAGTCTGTTCCTTTCTCAGGTAGGTGCAGGCTATCTTCCCCTGTTCCATCTTCCTCAACCGCTCCTGCAACCACATAGGGTATACCTTTGGGGCAGAGGATCCCACTGGCCACCTCGCAGGCCATACGGGATGCTGTAGATCCTTACCTTTCGAGGGTCACAGTGTTCTGCATGTACTGCAACACACCACTCTGCAGGGGGGAGCAGTTTCGAAGTACTTTTGAGGCAGTTGTCAAGGAGCATGAGAAACACTGCCCTACCTTAAATTTAAGGCATGCCCAATATCTTCCCTTGTTCACATTCCCCTCCATCTCTGTGTTTGTGCTCCTTCCTTCCCTTCCTTTACCCACCTTACCTTTCCTCTCCTGCAAAAAAATCAAAAAAAGCCCCAAAAATATAAAAACCAAAAAAACACAAAAAAGGGCCCTTTAGGAGCCACCTTTCACTTAAAAAATAGAGGTGACAATACAAGTCACAGTCCCTTCTGTAGTCTTCATAGTCCTCAGACAGAGTGGTAGTCCACGGACATCAAAAGAATTCCAGGCGTGGGGTGGGAGGATTAAAATCATTTTAATTGGTGGCTCTTAAAATAACCTCTTTTGTGTTTTTGGTTTTATATTTTTTTATTTTTGGTAAAGAACATTTTGCTGGACTTAATTATTTCTTTGAACTTTCACAAAAAGTGTATTTTTATTTCCGGTTTTCTCCTTTTTCTTATTTCAACTACTAAACAATACTTAAATCCATACTTAATATGTTCACAAAAACTCCTTTGAAGCATTGTGAAAGCTTTCCCAAAAAATCTGATTACCCATATCAGTAAGATAGACTCCATCTCTCCGAAAAATGTTGGCAATGTCAAATTTAATGTTCTCATTATGAAAAGATATCATGCCAACATCTTGTAAAAAAGCACACACAGCTTTATTGACATTGCGCCTTGGTTTTTCCATTTGCGAAACAAAATTAATTTGAGCGGATCCACATTTGTCTCTGAGCAATGAACACAAACATAGTTTTCGAATTTGGAAACATTTCCGCCAACTTTCCAAATGTATCCTTCATTGCAAATTGCTATGAAATCCCAGTAACATACCCCAGACTGTTGCCTCCACAATGAGCAACAATAATGTCTGGATGTTTTAAGTGAACCATATTCTTACAAAACGGGAGTAAGTCATGCCACTAAATTTATCACACTGCATACCATGACACTTTAAATTCATGAAATCCCAGATTTTTAGCCAATCCACAGTGCTCAGCATACACCTTCAGCCAATGGATCCTAGAGTACCCCGGAATCCATACACTCTGCCTCCTAAAAGACATAGCCTAACCATCTTCAGTTCTCTCAGCAAACAAAACTCCTGCCACCCATTCTTCCTGTACTCCACACCCAGGAAACCTAATTGGCTGATCCCTGATGTCTGTGGACAACACGACTGCCCACGATCTCCTCAGTCCCTTTTCCATGCCAGGCACCCTCAAAAGACACAGATGTGGCAAGTGTCATCCACGGACTACTGCAGTGTCTGCGGACACCACGACCACTCAAAGGGGGTTGGGGGAATTTTAAACTCAATTTCAGTTATTTATTCTTTAGTGGTGGATCTGAAAACAACCTTTTTTGTTTGTTTTATTTGGGTTTTTTAACAAACACCTTTTCTTTCTTTCTTTTTTTCTTTGGTGCAGTAGAACTATACACTGTACATCTTCCCTTACGATTTTCTTACAAGAACTTTTTCAATGCATTCCTAACATTGTAAAGGAAATCCGCATTCTGGCATCAGTAAAATGAACTCCATCTTCACAAAAAAATTGACACCATCAGATCTTATATTGTCATTCTCAAAAGATGACATTCCTGCAGAATATAAAAAAGCATATGCAGATTTATTGACAAACAGCCTTGATTTTTCCATTTTGGGAATGAAAATGTTTGGACATCTCTGTTTTTTCCTCTGATTAATTTCAGAAAAATCATCTTTGCAGTAGGAAACAGTTCCATTAGGCTTTTCAAGAAGTCCTTCAAGGAAACCTACAAATACATTTGAGCATGCCACAAAATGTTCACGTCTGCCAATCCAATGCTTCCAAAGATGCCATCATTTTCAGCAAACACTTTCAATGACTGAATTGAAGAATCTCCCAAAATCCACACACTCTACTTCCTCAAAGCCATATCCATAGCCATCTTCAGTACGCACAACACTCACTACACTTACTACCCGCTCTTCCTGTAAACCGTAACCAGAACACCTCATTGGCTAATCCCCACAGTCCACATTCCATGCCAGGCATCCTTGAAAAACCCAAATGTGGCATGTGCCATCCGTAGACTACCGCAGTGTCCCCGGACCCTGTAACACAGGGGCAGCTCTTGTACCCTTTCCACTTTCATGTTTTCAACACTCCCTCATTGGCTGCTTTCAAAGAGTCACACATCCATACACCAATCACAGCCAAAAACTCTACACCTAACCCTATCATCTCAGTTCAACACTTTAGATGTACATTTGAACTCTGAGAGTACATATCTCTTGTTAATCACAGTCACCCGCATCAAAAACTACTGCGAAACTCTCCTACATTTCTATTTCCAGATTAAACATCTGCATTTTACAATACATAGTACAGGTATGCTTATATTGTTAAAGGTATTTTCTGCAACTCTTTTACAAATATATATATATATATATATATATATATATATATATATATAGAGAGAGAGAGAGAGAGAGAGAGAGAGAGAAAGAGAGAGAGAGCGAGAGAGAAAGAGAGTGAGTCTGCTACTTACCCTGTAATAAGCTTCTCAATAAGCATAGTCTGTTTTTGAACCACTCCAGCAAAATCCATACATTGCAGCATTCAGCACCTGCTCACATCAAGCAGCAAATACTTGCAATGCTGTCATTTAAAAATTGATCTTTTGGGGGGCATTTTCATGAAAGTTGAAAAAATACAAATCTGCATTTATAGCAGCTATGTGTGTAACTTTTTTCTAAAAAAAAAAAGGAAAAGCACATTGAAAGCATTTGTACATGTTTAAATGGCAATTGGTGTGTGCAAGTTCCTTATGTTGAAGTACATGCATACTTAAAAACATGACCCATTCCAATCTATAAGTGCTTATCAGGTCTTCTTTTTTTCCTTTGCATACTGTCACTTCTAATACCACATCTCCAATTATAAAACTCAGACTACAACTCCCTGAATGCAAAGTCAAAATCAGGACTGCATTGAAGCTTGCAAAGTTTGACATATACATTGAATGCAAATTTAAAAAATGCAAAAATGCTGTGCATTTAAAAATATTCTTTTTAGCAGCATTTTCACTAAAGCTAACAAACGCATATATACATTTACAACAGCAATGTGTGTATCTTTTTTTTTTTTTTAAAAGAAAGCAAATTCAAACAATGTTTACAATGTTTTTAAGTGCCACTCGGTGTGTGTGCAGGTTTAATAAATTTGGAGCACATGCATACTGACACAACCCATTACAATATGTAGGTGCTTATCCAGTCCTACTTTTTTCTCTGCATTCTGCGACTTTTAGTCTAACTTTTCTAATTGAAAAAGTGCAATTACAACTCCCACAATACAAAGACAAAACAACAACACTTAATTAGCACTTACATATTATAATGCATCGTATTGGCAAGTAAGTATGTACTGGAGAACAGGAGAGGGTCCTAGTTAAGGACTCTTACGTCCCCTGCAGAACCGAACAACTGTGGAACAGTCAAGAGCAATCATATACATGAAATAACTAATAGAAATCACTTCTTAATGATAGATTAATCATCAACATGTATTAGCGTCTCTAGTAAGAATACCTTCAAGGTAGATTAGATCAGACAATCTTTTAATTCTGTTGTCAAAATTCAAAGGTACAGAGCTCTAAGTGTTTCGGGCTATCCCCTTCTTCAGGAGCTTGAATTGAGCCATCAGTTGAACTGTCAGAATCTGCCATTACTATAAAGTAAATATGGTATGTTACCCATTTCGTGTAAGTGACTGTATATGTTACACTAATTAAATTAATGTCAAATATATATATATCAAAAACATATAATCCATCAAACTTTATTATTAATTCAACTAATCACTTATCCCAGTCCTAATCGCTATAGGGTAACTCAAATCTATTACCTATTTCCACAAGAAACTCCCACATTGTCCAACCTTAAGGAACCCAAATAAAGACAATCGTCAACCTGGCTCCTATAGTAAAGGACCCCATTCACCTGGATTCCGAAGACTGACAGTAAGTATGCAATCCTCATCTGGAGGAAAATTCCTCTTAACAAACTTCTCAATTCAATAGGTGGCATCTGTAGGGATATGAACAGTAATAAAGAGAAGAGTTCTCAAGAGTCAATCATTGGCCAACCAAAGTGCCTATGTGGGTATAGATCTTATCTCAGTCACATTGACGGGGGCCTCCTAGTTTCACAATGTAAATAATAGATGTGTGTTCAGTGAAAATCTAAGTACAGCGGAAGTTCAATGTAAGTAGAGTGTCCAGCTATACAAGCGAGTGCTATCAATCCCTATGCAATCAGAGTTCAGTAAGAAGATAAATAAAGTGGACTCCTAACTTATAATGGTAAAAGAAGTCAGGCCTAGAAAGTGATCACCAAACGGGACTGCCTGCAAAAATAGATGTGGTCAGTAAGGCTGTGGCAATCAAAGTGAATAGGAAACCCAAGGAAAACTTCTCACATGTCTCTGAAGGCACAAGTGCAATGTCCTTTAGGTTGCGACACACTTACCACCTCAATGACATTACGTACCTCTAAAGAGTGTAACAATGAAAGTGTGGGCTGTCAGAAGTGGCCGTTATTATGCTGGGGGTGCATGTGGCATCATCACGTGAGTGTGATACATTATACATGTAAATACCACGCTACAATGCCGTTTGGCATACTCACGATGTGTGTGAAACTAAAAGGTAAAAGTGGAGTGGCTACTCCTCACGTGTACTCTATATTTCAAGCTATTAATTAAGTGTGGAGTGGCTAAACTACCACATATGCTATTATTAACGCCTAAGTGAATAATAGATGGATACAAGGTGTAGTGGCTACTTAACTGTATACATTATATATAACAAGGTTCTAAATAGACATTGAGTGGTTATATCTTCACATATACCATATATAACACATCAGTTTATATTACATGGAATCAAGGTCCATGCCATAAACTTTATAACAGATAAATACTTTATAAGCCTTGAAACACTTGTGTATAGGTGCGTTATAAACACCATATCATATCATATCATATCATATCATATCATATCAGTAACTATTACATGGATATGAGGTCCGTGCCCTTAAAGGTCATATCCTATATAATATGCAGGAAGGTCTGGTAATCAGGAGTGAATGCATATTACATATGCAGTAGAGTGCCCCCTGTATGTCTCTTCTCCCCCCCACCCTGCCGCTGCCCCCTGAATGTCTCTTCTCCCTCCCCCACCCTGCCGCTGCCCCTGTATGTCTCTTCTCCCCCCACTCTTCTGCTGCCCCTGTATGTCTCTTCTCTTCCCCACCCTTCCGCCCCCTCCTGTACATCTCTTCTCCCCTCATCCTGCCACTGCCCGTATGTCTCTTCTCCCCGACCCTGCCGCTGCCCCCTGTATGTCTCTTCTCCCCCAACCCTTCTGCTGCCCCTGTATGTCTCTGCTCCCCCCCACCCTTCCGCTGCCACCTGTATGTCTCTACTTGTATGTTTGTACACTGGCCGTTCCTGCATGTTTATACTCCCCACCTTACCCCTCCTAGTCGTCTCTTCCACCCCTCTTCTTCCACCTAAGTGTCTGTAGCTGCCCGCCACACCTTGAGACTTGCTCCAGGTTGGTGCCCATTGATTGAAAACCTAGGTACTAGTATGCACTTGTCACCGTCCAATACGGGACTGCACTCATGCTATTCTATGTTGACACTAACCATGCACCCATGCGTAGCCTGTACTCTGTGCCAAGCACCACACATTTACCCATTGACCCTGACCATGCATATATGTGTTGTTGCCGCATTGTAACTCTTGATTGGCACCTGTATATTCATATTAATTTTGACCTTGCAACTGTTTTGTAGCTGCCGCCATGCAACATATGGCTGGCACCATGCTCTTGCCTACCGATGCTGACCTCGCAACTTTACGTAGCTGCCGCCGTGTAAGATGTGGCTGGCACCATATACTTGCCCACCAATTTATGTAACCACTATTAAGCACTTATTGGAATTGTTTGAAGCAACATTTATGTATGTTATGCCTTCTAATGCACTTATGTAACTAAGCAGCCTTCTTAACAGCACCACGATGACCGAGGGCAGTTTGGCACTTTACAAATTCAAATAAAGAAATAAATAGACTGGTGCCAAAAAAGGACAGAGTCATTACAACTGCAGTCCAATTGGATGCGATCCTTTTGGTGTAGCCAGATTTCACATAGAACCACTTGATCTGGATATGAACACAGGTTAACATCCCCATCTTCCATCATATAACTTACACATTTACCATAACTAACACGCAACATGAGATATCTACACTTAGTGCTGGAATAACAAAACAAGTGTTGTGCCATTTTAGGACAGCAGACATTGGTAAATCTGACTATGTTGATGTGGATACCAACTATTTCCAATCATGGGGTACATAAAAATCAGGATTGAACTCCGGCACTATTAAGGTACAATAGTTGAACCATATGCATTGACAGATCTCACAGAGTCTTTACGGAAACCATTAAAGATGGTCACATGCTGGTGTACTGGAATGCTCATAGATAGAATTCTTCATTCATCTTGGTTTGTTGGAGACAGTCTAATGTGTTGATCCAGGCCAATTCTCGTTGCCTACATTTTTTAGATCGAATAATACAGCAGAGCTGAGCCACTGTGTGTCTTCTTTCTGTAAAATGTTTAGCGACAGGAGATTTGTTGTTCGAGGTTCTAATGTTGCTCTTGTGCTCGTTCCACCTTTCTTTAGCACGTCTCGTGGTCTGACCAGCATAGAAGATGCCACATGGGCAGCTCAATCCATAAATGATGTTACTTGAGTCGCATGTGGCAAAGTCTCTTAGCTTAATCTTAGCCCCTGTGTGGGGGTGTCTCACATGTGTGCCTTTTATTATGTTGCTGCAATTGTTGCAATTTAGGCATGGGAAAGTACCATTCTTTCGCTTGTGAAGAACTTGATTCTGTTTTTTAGTCTTTTCTGCCTTAACAAGACTTTTTGGAAAGTTTCTACCTCTTTTGTAGGCAATCATTGGAGGATTAGGGAATAGTTTGTTGTGTGGTCTATCAAGCTGGATAAGTCTCCAGTTTTTCTTAATAGTACTGGATATTTGGTGGCACTGGCATGAATATCTCATGGTGTATATGAATGGCATTTCACTACTCTTGTGTGTTGGAGTTAATAAATCATCCCGTGTTCTAGAGCTCACTTTGTTGCAGGCTTCTTGTAGCATGCTAGATACGTATTCCCTCTCTTGGTATCTCAATGTGAATTTATCACATTAATCTCCGAATGTTTCTGGGTCTGAAATCACTTGACGTAATATCAAAAACTGACTCTATGGTAAATTGTCTTTGAGATGCCTAGGGTGTTGACTAAGATAGTGCAGGGTATTGTTCACATCTGCTGGTTTCCTGAAGATGGTTGTGGACAGTTCATTGTTACCTATCTCGATCTCAACATCGAACAAGTGTAATTTTGGGTCACCCATTTCCATTGTAAACTTGACATCAGTGCCTTTCCAGAGAAGTATGTATATGTACTGCCAACACATTAAACTTCCAGACGCGTGCCACTTAAAAATGTTCTATAAATCTTTTCTTTTCTATTACAAAAAAGCTACACACAGTGCTGCTATAAATGGACCTATCCATTTTTTAAATTTCATAAAATGCGCCTAAAATTAAACCTTTTTAAATACTCTTGCATTTTCCTTTTTGTCATTCCTTATGAATGTCACACTTTCTAACCTCACTCATTACATCCCTTACACTGCCACCATTCTCCACCTGCTTACACATACATGTATACAACCAAAGTATCTATATTCAACACTTCTCCTTACATATAAAGTACTCTTCTTTCCAAACCTCTTCTATGAGACACCACACACTGCTGCAACAACAGTCCTCCATCACATTACTACTAGGCCACTGTTTCCCTGTTGTTTAAAAACAGTGCAACACATTACAAATGCATTGCACCAGAAACAAAGCACTTCCTTCATTGCAATCAGCAGCACTAAAGTAACCTACAAATGCACCTTTTTCTTACACATGTTTTTGCCCTGTTCCTTCTAATCTTAGTAGACTATCCATAACACAACTTTATTAACTATTTTCCCAACAACACCTCCTGTCGGAATTGAAACAATATTATGCCTCCTATCGTAACAATTGTATATGTATTGGCCTACGCCAAGTTGTCTAAACATCATATGCAAACAAACTCCACGGCAAGGCCTTGACCTTAGAGAAAGTAATGTAAGTCGCCATCTTGGATTAAGCCGCCATTTTAGGTTCTCTTGTTATATGGAAGTCACCCTGAACATCAAAATGGAGGCCGAATGACATTCTGAGAAGATTCTGGCCGTTGTGACCTCCGTACACATGAATAATTAATATGACTGGAGGCCACTTGTCGGGGTCGCGAACTGAGACCTTGTCCTACCGTTGACCTATATGTAAATGTACAACTATATCAGTGAAACTAATCAAAATGCATACATTAAAGGATTGACCTGGCAAGGAACCCATAGGCCCGGCCTACAGAATGGTTAACCCGCGAGAGGGTTGGCCAAGGGCTGGACAAATTGTATAAAAGACCCAAGTATTCCAATGTGCGGTCTCTCTCACTAACGCATTGAACTCTCGTTGAAGTTCGTTATGTTACTCTGAGAGCCGAATAGCTATCCGTTTGTCAATTGAATTTGGTAACTGTTGTAGCTTTTAAATAAAGCACTTGTATGTTCTTTGTAACCTGTGTTAGTGTGTTTCTTTCAGGGCTTCCTGGCCTCATATTATTTTTCTGTTTCCACAGTTGGCGCCCGAACAGGGACCCTCAAGATTGATGCCGGATCATTGAAGGTTGACGCAGACTATCGAACCGGGATTGGACGGTGTGATACTGCGGGCCCGACCGAATGAGACGCGATACCTCGGCAGTGCTGCACGATCTGATCCTTGGACGATAGTCGTGTGGTCTGACACGGCATCTTGATGAGGGTCCATTTTTGAGGCGGGCCGATTTGTCGAAACCACCAAACACAAGGTAAAATTCGTTAGGTAAGTTCTTTGGTAAACCGTACGGTCCTCCTTAGGTTTGGTCAGGTGCAGTCCTGACCCGACTCTTAATTTAACCCTGACAATTTAAATTTGGCGTATTGTATCTGCAGACACAATTATTGACCAGGTAACACCTGCCTGGGAAATTGTCTAGCTGCTTTAGGGCTCTGTTCTGCAGCGATCGACAATCTTTAGAATTTAGCCGCCCGGCACCACAGGAGGGGTCGCCGGCATGTACTATATACTGTAAGTATGGCATTGGATGTATAGTATTTAATGATATTTCGCACAGACAAACCAGACATGCCTCCGAATTTCAGTGGCCAATCAATGGTAGTTTCGAGATCCCCCGCATTGAATACCTAGAATCGGTCTTGCTAAAGAAGAAGGCCAGACCTGCAGCATTTGATGTTTTGCAGAATTGGAAAAAAGAAGCGTTGCAGCAGCTTAAAAGTAGGGATAAACATGCACGCCGTCATAAAACAAATGCCGAAAAGGCGTTGTTATATGATAAAGAAAAACATTCGGAGTCAGTCAAAAATATGGATAGGGCTTTCTCACTCGGTATCCAGAAAATGTATCCCTCTAAAGATTTTCATGCTTCTGAAGAATTTATTGAAAAATTGTTAAACGAATGCAGGCCTGGTGCCTTTGCGCCACCTCCGTATGATCCTCTCCCTGGTGCTCTGCCCATTCCTGCTGTTATTCCTGTTGTTATTCCTGTTCCCCCTGTACAACCTACTGTTCCTATTCCTCTAGTTGTTGTTCCTCCACCTACTGTACCACCCCTTCCTCTTACGCCGATAGTTGCATCCTCATTGAATTTGCCCACACCTCCGCTCCCGAGTGCTTCTGTATTGACTGAAGTTGATCGGGGTACGGGGTCAAAGATTGTCACTCGAAATACTGTTTCTGCAGATAAGAAACGGGAATTATTTGCATGGGCTAAGCACTGTATGGAGAAAGGTGATCAAGTTAACGTTTCTTCCACATTATCAAGTATGGGCAATTTTCACGAGAAAAATGTTTTTATCGAAGGTTTGGGGACTCATTTATGTGTAATGTGGGGTAGATTACATAATACGGATCTCCCACAAGGGGTGAGGGATCTAAATACTTTAGCACTTTCGAGGGACACAGAGGAGAAAGTACATGGTCACGTTGAGAGATTGTTTGAGTATAGGAGGGACTTTGAGAAATTACGAGATGAGGATGATGAAGACGACAGTATGTATGTGCTGAAACGGTTCCTTCCGTGTCGTAGATCGGCACCTGAGGAAGTACAAATTTGTACCAAAGATGCGATTCGATGGATCTCGGATTCATCGATACCGCCAGATGAAGTATATGACACGTATAGTCAGTATACAGTAGAAATGCAGAGGAAGGTGATTCAGGTAATGGTACAGTACCTGCAGGAAGAATGTGTAAGGAAGAAGGTTAGTTGTCCTATAGAGTTATTGGGAATTTGTAAGAGGGCTTTTTCGCCCGACACTTCTTCAGCTGCCTTAGCGCTCGACCTGGCTCTGTTGCTTAGTAAGCGGTCAGAGTTTTTTTTTAAAAAATATTTTATTGATTTTATATTTTAGAAAAACAAACAACACACAACACAATACAACTGTTAATTATTTACAGAAAACACAAAAGAAAATACGAGAAAAGAGAAAAAAAAAAAGAAAAGAAAAAACTCCCCCCACCCCCCATCAAGCCAGAGCCGGCTCCCTTGTATCCTCAGTCGGGGCACCGTCAGGAGAAACATTGTCCGTAGGCACATCTTCCGAATTCTCAGATTCGTCCAAGCCCTGTTGTGGGTTGGTCATAGAGGCCACCAATTGTCGCCAGGCCAGCAAGGGCCCTATCTCCTCCTCGCCCCCTCTAGTGACCGCTTCAAACCATACCACGGATTCAGCCTCCGCCCACCTCATAAGGTCCGCCCACCATAGTTCCACTCTCGGCCTACTAGCCGATTTCCAGTTCATGGCAATCCTGCGTTTGGCCAGAACATATGCCAGGTCCCTCAGCTTGCTCAGGTGCCTAAAGTGTCTGGGCCTGGGGAAGATCCCAAGCATACACGACCAGGCAGATCCCACGTCCAGCACCACTCCCCCACTTGCGAGCTTCATCTTGACCTCCTCCCAAAATCTATACACTTCCGGGCAGGCCCAAAACATATGTAGCAACCCAGCTTCCACCTCCCCACACCTGGGGCATATTTGAGTGATCGAGCCTCCGAACCGTGCGATCTTCTGGGGAGTTAGGTAGGCCCTGTGAGTAATGTAGAACTGGAGTTGCTGGAGCCGTGCATTTCGGGACACCTTTTTATGATATCCCAGGACCCTCTTCCACTGACCCTCCGTCATGAGTCCACCCATCTCCTCCTCCCATTCATGCCTCAGTTGGGGCAACTCTTTCCCAGCCTTCGTTCTGAGGAGTTCGTATATCCGTGATATTTCATGCCCACCCTCTGAGACATCATACATAGTTTCAAGGGTGGCATCAGGATCATCTGCCAGTGCCGTCTCCGGCCATCTCTTCCTTACTCGTTTTACTAGCCTGGCATAGGTGATGTACTGGCCTCTGTGCACCCCCGTCTCATCCTGCAACTTTTGAAAGTCCAGCGCCTCCCCCTCCCTCCATATGTCCCCAAGCGTGGCCAGGCCCACCGGCTCCCAGTGCCTACGGACAGAGTGAAACAGTTGGGTGTCGTTTTCGCACAGGGCCACCAGCGGGACCTGCCAAGATAGTGGTTCTGACTCCCCCATCAATTTCCATGTTCTGTGCCAGACCTCCCATCCCAACCTCAATAGCCGCCCTCTTCCCGTCAGTTTATTCCTTTCTAGCCACACCACCTCTCTCAGGAAGTATGGGGCCGCATCCTCACGCAGCAACCTAGATTCCGCCGAATCTTCATCAGACAACCACCTACAACAGTTGTCCCGCCAGATAATATAGTTCGAAGTTGGGCAAGCCTATACCCCCCTTCTCCTACGGGTTCTGGAGCTTCCACAGGGCCACCCTATTCCTGGAGTTACCCCACACGAAGCCCCTACACATACTATGAAGTCGTACAAATAGGCTCTTAGGGATCAAATACGGGACGTTCACGAAGAAATGCAGGAGTCTGGGAAGGACCACCATTTTCAGCAAAGCCGCCCTCCCCATCATGGACAGGGGCAATCTGGACCAGAATGTCATGCTGTTCTTGACCCCCTCTATGGCTCTCTCTGTGTTATGCTTGTGTACCGCCTCAGGCCGGTGGTAAATATTTACCCCCAGGTACCTAAACGTGTCGGTCCGCCATGGTATTGGCAACACAGGCAGCCTCTCCAACGGGACGTCCCTGTACCCGCCCAAAGGGAACAGGCTAGACTTCCTGGGGTTCACTGATATGCCCGAGAGGACAGCGTAATGGTCCAGTACTTCCAGTACGTACTGCAGGTTCTCCTCCGGGTAGCGTAGGTACAACAGCATATCGTCCGCATAGAGAGATATTAAGTGGCTGCCGCTGGCAGTGTTAATGCCCACCTCTCCGTATTGTTGCCGCAGGCATATCGCCAGCGGTTCCAGCGCAAGTATATATAACATGGGTGACCAAGGGCATCCCTGCCTGGTCCCCCTGCTAAGTTGCCAGGCATCCGAGACTGTGGCCCCAGTCTTGACCCTAGCCACCAGGCTGCTATATAACAACTGGACCCATCTGATATAACCAGGGCCCACGCCGTATCCCTGCAGGGCCGCTTTCAGCCAAGGCCATCTCACTGAATCAAAGGCCTTGACCGCATCCAGCGACACTACCGCCATCTCGCCCGTGTCATCCTTAGTATGGTCAATAACATGGTGCAGCCTCCTATGGTTATCACTGATATTCCTGCCTGGGACATATCCCGTTTGATCCGGGTGGATCAGCTTGCCAATCACCTTCTTCAACCTGTTGGCCAGCACCGCCGTGAGTATTTTGCTGTCCTGGTTTAGCAAGGACAGAGGTCTATAAAATCCACACTCAACAGCCGGCTTGCCTGGTTTCAGTAATGGGACAATCATGGCCTCACGGAGGGACAACGGGAGTTCTCCCTGTTCGTATGCCTCGTTAAACAAGGCCAGCAGTGGCTGCAGCAGCTCCTGCACGTACACCTTGTAAAACTCACCAGGCAGGCCATCCGCTCCAGGTGCCTTACACGTGGGGAGGCCCCGGATCACCACCTCCAGCTCATCAGAAGTGATAGGGGCGTCCAGTTCCTCCCGCTCCAGGTCATCTAGGGTGGGCAGACCAATGTCTTCCAGTGTGTTCAGGATGTCCTGGCTCCTGTCCTCCCCAGTGTCCTCATACAAACGTTTGTAGAACCTGAGGAATTCCTCGTTCACCCCATCCTGAGTGTTGCGAAGACCACCGTCCTCACCACGGATCTCATGAATAACCACTCGGGGGGACTCACTCTTGTACAGCCAGGCCAACAGTCTGCCTGGCTTGTCGCCCCCCGCGTGCAGCCGCTCGGCGTATTTCCTATGGTTCAGTCTACATAGTCGGTCCCAAAGAGCGCTGCCCGCACCCTGAAGGTCTCTCATCCTAGTCTTGTCTACCTGAGTGGCATTCTCGAGACGAGCCAGGCTCTCCAGTTCCCTTTCGGTGTCCTGAAGCTCCCTCCCGATACCCCCTTGAAGTCCCTTGGATTTAGAGATGGCCACTCCGCGCACCACTACCTTAAAGGCCTCCCACAGAGTTCCCGCAGAACGTACACTACCCGTGTTTATCTCAAAGTATTCCCCGATGGCTACCCTCAGGTCTTCCCGGAATCCCTCATCCTGCAGTGCCTCCGACCGGAGCCTCCATGTGGGGACCCGAGGCCTAGGGGGTTGGTGTCGCCACTCTACCACCAGGGGCGAATGGTCCGACAATACTCGAGCTTTGTATTCCGCCTCCGCTATTTCGCCCGCTATCTCGGCAGTTCCAAACACATAATCCAATCTCGTATATGAATCGTATGGCGCCGCATAGTGCGAATACTGCCTCTCCGTGGGGTGGAGTCTCCTCCACACATCTACCAGTCCCAAGTCTCCTAGCAATGTCCCGAGCGCCTTGGCCACCGGCGACATTTTCCCTTTGGTGTCAGCGGACCGGTCGATTTTGGGATCTAAGACGCAATTGAAGTCCCCACCCCACACCATCGCACCCCCTACCATGGGGCCGAGTTTGCCATAGAGGGATCTAAAGTAGGCTGCAGTATCGTGATTGGGGGCATACAGGTTGAGGATGTGTACTTCCCTGTTCTCCAGGAGTCCTGTTATCGCCACCATTCTACCCTCCGGGTCCACTATCGAGTCGAGCACCCGGAACGGCACGTGCGGCGCCACCCAGGTGATGACCCCTCTAGCATACGCCGAGTACGTGGCACCCACTACTTTGCCCTTCCACTTCCTCATGACCACCTCCAATTTCTCCCTGGTGAGGTGGGTCTCTTGTAGCAGGGCTACGTCTATCCGCATCCTCTTCAGGTATAGCATTACTTTGTTTCGCTTGAGGTAACTATTGAGGCCTCGGACATTCCAGGTAACTATGCGAAGACTATCCGATGCCATCGGTTTGGTCTGTATTCAGCCCCGCCCTCCCCACAATACCCCCTTGGTCTAACACTCCGCCGGCTCTTCCGCCCTTGATCCCCATCCCCCCTCCCTGTTTCCCAACTACACACCACAGCAAACAACCCCTCCCATCCCAACAAAAGCCTAGATCCATCCCTGGATCTCAGGCCCACCCGCGTCTGGTCTTATCCCGTTTACAAGGAATAGGACCCCGCGGGGCGTCGCCGATCTAACAGCGACCTAACTAACTAGATATATTACTATAGGGGACAAAGGAAGCCTCTTGGAGCTCCCAATCAAGTAACCACGGGTAGGCACGCCCAATGGGCCAGCCAGTCAGCACCACATCATACGCATCACATACCGTACAAATGACTATATTCAAGTCCCAATGTCTCGGCCCCATTGCCCCAGGCGGCCCAGCCTTAAGCTACTTATCTTCCGTAGTCTCTGCCTGGATGCCCGATTCTTGAGGACTGCCCAGCGCGTCTAGCCAGTCCATCGCTTCAGTTGGTGTTTCAAAGAACAGGGATCTGCTTCTGTAGAAAACTTTCAATTTGGCCGGGTAGAGTAGCATGTAGCGGTGGCCAGCTTCACGAAGTCTCCTTTTCACCGCTCCGAAGTGCATCCGACTCCGCTGTACTTGTAGCGTGTAGTCAGGGTAGGCCGTGATCTTGGCCGATCCTCTGTCAATCGTTCCCCCTTTTCGAAAGAATTCAAGAATCTTTTCGCGATCTCGGTAGTTCAGAATTTTCGCGATCACCGGCCGCGGGGGGGGGGCCCAGGAGGCGGCCTCCTGGTTAGGGCCCTGTGAGCTCTCTCAACTGCAAACCCCTGGGTCAGTACCCCGCCGGTAATCTCCTGCAAAAACATGGGTTCCACAAATTCCGTGGGGTCTGGCCCTTCAGTTCCTTCAGGTAGGCCCACGATACGAATATTGTTGCGTCTGGCCCGTCCCTCCGCCTGCTCCGCTCTGTCCTCCAGGTTGCCCACCCGTTGCACAACGGCGTGTAGTTCCTTTTTATGAGCAGCGCAGTCTGCCGTGTTCGTGGCCGTCTCCTTCTCGATGGTCCCCGTGCGCTCTGAGACCGCCCTCACATCCAGCCTAAGCAGATTCACCTCCTCCTGGACGGCACCGATCTTGAGGTTTAAGCCTTCCTGTAGCTCTTTCATGGCGAGGCCCAACTTGGTCTCCCATGACACTTTTAAGTCCGCAATCGCCGTCACAGGGGTCTCTTTGTTCTTGCCTCCTTCCGCCCCTGGGGGGGACTTGGCGTAAGCCTCCATCGTGGGCTGTTTGGCCTTGGGTTTCACACCCCTCATGGTCATATTGTTGTATGAGTCGGGCGGGGGCCCGTCCCGCCAGGCACCGAGGGGGAGTCACGCCACACAATGCCCAAAGCCAGACCCACCACACCATGGGGCATCCAACACGCCCGGAGCACCCCAACCACTAGGCCCACGGTCCTGTCGTCACAGCCACATCCGTTCGGCTCTCCCGCTCGCTGGGCCACCGTGCGTCCTAGGCGGCGCTCATGTGTTTTAGTCTCCAAGCAAAGGGACCCAAGGGTCCTGCACTCGTGATCGCGACACTGACTTCATGATCCTCGGTGTTCGCAACGTGTCGCCGCCATTTTGTCTTGTCCGCCTGCTCAGGGCTCGTCCCAGTCAATCACATTTATTTCGGTTTCTAAGCCTTCCAGACGTCCCCAAACTTTCACCGGGTGTAGTGGTGGCATTCACACACCTGGACATCGATTTCCAACGTCGGCCGGCCCCCGTGGACGTACCCCTCCATCCGGATCAAAACAGGATCAGCGGAGCTCCTCCAGAGTGCGACCTCTTACATGGCCGTCCAAGCCACGCCCCCCTAGTAAGCGGTCAGAGTTACCTACATCTCAGTTGCCTATGAGAGAGGTTCCTCCGACATTTGTCCCAAAGTTTGAGATTCCCGCTAACGCTGGGACTGGTGCACCCGCTGTGGATATCCCTGCGCATTATGTATCGCAATTTGTTCACATCCCGTTTTCACGACAGGAAGTGAACACTATTAGACAATCAATTCCCGGTATTAGGAAAAACCCAACAGGATTCTACAAAGAGATAGAGTCCGTTTTACAGTCCTCTGTATTCACCTTAAGTGATATTGACTTGCTATTCCCTGTACTCCTGCCCGTAGATTTATGGAAGCAGGTTCGAACAATAGACGATGTGCCAGGGTTAGGAGATACGTGGGCTAACATGACTAGGTTTGATGGGGAAAGACCAGCTGGTGAGAAACCACCTCAGGTAATACTTACTTTGCCTGATAGAATTGTCGCAAAATTGAAAACTATAATTCCAGAGAAAAGAATTATTTGGGACAAGCTTACGGCCTGTGTTCAAGGAAAAACTGAAGGTGCTACCAAATTTTTTAATAGATTCGAACAGGTATTCTCTGACTTCAGTGGACAGGACTTGGGCACAGAGTCTGGGAAAAGGTTGTTTGTGGACAAATTTGTACGTAGATTGTTGCCCGACATCCAGTCACAGATTATGTCCTCTGAGAGCGCTTGGCAGGCGAAATCTCAATCTGATGTTTTGCACATGGCTCAGTATTATGAGAACCGTGTTAATAATGAAAAAGAGAAAATAGAGAAGAGGAAAGGAGATTTGAAGACTAAAGTATTGTTACAACAAATCGTTAGAAATCCCAGAGGGGTACTTCACAGACCAGAGGTCAGTATGTCCCAAAAGGAAACGCTCCTTTGGGTCCTGTGAATGTTAATCAATGTGCCTATTGCCGCCAGGAAGGTCATTGGCGAGCACAGTGCCCCGTCCTTCGCCAAAGGTCAAACAATGCATTTGGGAGTATGGGTAGACGACCTAGAGGTCGCCCCGGAGAGGTGGGCCGTGATAGAGGTTAGTTTTTGCAAGATCTTCAGCAACCTTTTTCACTGTGAAAATTAGACTTCTAGTTGGACACGAGAAACATATTTGATCACCCTCCTGCTGCCTACCTTTCTGAAGAGCTTCCTTCCGACAACATTTTATTTAGTTAGGACTGCCCGAAGCAGGGTTTGGAACCTTCACTTATTCCCGTTAATCAGAAAGGTCCCTACGTTGAATTGTTAGTGAGGAATAGGAAACATCAGTTTTTGATAGACACTGGAGCACAGAAGTGCTCCATTGATCATTCCCGGGTTCCAAACATTCCACTGTCAGGGCAAACAAATGTTTCTGTAGGGTTTTCTGGTATACCAATTGCTTGCCCGGTTTCTTCGCCGGTGTCTGTTTCTTTGGGTCCCTTCACGGACCATTGTCCCTTCCTCCTGACTTCGAACTGTGGAGAGAACTTGCTGGGGTTAAATTTGTTGAAGAAATTGAATGCAATAATTCATTGTTCCTCTGACGGAGTGCGACTGACGGTTTCACCACAGCAACTTCCCAATTCTCAGTTTCTGACTCAACCATTGCCTCCTGAGATTTAGCGTTGTTCCAGAATATTTGTGGGCGGTTGACGACAATGATGTCGGGGTGCTACAGATCTAACCCATTAAAATAGTTTTGAAACAAGGAGTTAAACTACCACACATTCCGCAATATAAAATATCAGTTGAGGACGAGCGTGCTTTGAAATGCATTGTCTCCGATTTTGAGCATCGAGGGGTCATTGAATAGATTGCAGGTAGTTTATGTAACAGCCCGATTTTGCCTGTATACAAGAAAGGCGACAATGCAATCCCATACCGTTTCATAATTGATCTTCGTGCTATTAACAAAGTTGTCGCCCCACAATTTCCAATTGTGCCTGATGTAACAACGATACTAACAATGATCCCTGCTACAGTTATGTACTTTAGTGTTGTGGATCTAAAGAATGCTTTCTTTAGTATTCCTATACACAAGGAGAGTAGATATTTGTTCGCGTTCACCTTGGGGGGACGTTCGTTCACATTTACTTGTGCACCTCAAGGGTATACTGAAAGTCCAAGCATTTATAGTAGAGCTTTGAAAGAGCAGCTTGATACCCTTGAATTGCCACCTACTTGTACACTGCTTCAGTATGTCGATGACTTGCTTTTAGCTGCAGATTCTGAAAGTGCTTGTAAAGAAGGCACTGTATCGTTGCTTGTTCATCTGGCTAAAAACGGTCATAAAGCTTCGCTCAAAAAATGTCAATATTGTTGTCAGGAGGTCGCCTATTTAGGCTACCTCCTGTCAAAGGAGGGGAGAAGATTGACACCTGAAAGAATAAAACACATTTCTGGCATGTCTGTTCCAAATACACAGAAGGAAGTCAGAGCCTTAATAGGTATGGCTTTTTACTGTAGATTGTGGATCCCGAACTTTTCACCAGTGATAAAACCGATGTTGGCTTTGACGAAGAGGGGCATTTCTTTGCCGCTGCCATGGAAATCGGAACATCACGATTATTTGAGCTTCTCAAGACCGCGTTATGCTCTGCACCGGTTCTGGGTACTCCAAGTTATGACAAGGCCTTTGTGTTGTTTGTGCATGAATGTGATGGATGTGCTTTGGCTGTGTTAACACAGGAACACGGAGGGAAGAATAGGCTATGTGGCTACTACTCTTCCACCCTTGATCCTGTCGCATGCGCTTTGCAAAGATGTTTGCGAGCTGTCGCCGCTGCTGCCGCGTCTGTAAAACAGAGTGAGGAAATGGTCCTGGGCCACGACTTAATTTTGATGTTACCTCACTCTGTAGATGTCCTATTGAATAGGACCCAAACGCAACACCTCACCTCTGCACGGCTGACAACGTATGAATTAATTCTGTTTGCCCCTCAGATTCATATTAAATGGTGTTATGTTCTTAATCCGGCTGCACTCCTACCTTTCCCGCAAGATACTGTTTGCGGTGACGAGGAATTACATGGCTGCCTGTATACTACTGAACAGGAAACGAAGGGCAGGATAGACCTTATAGACACTCCTTTGGGCAATGCGGAAGGGGAGCTGTTTTGTGATGGCTCCTGCTTCCAACTCCCAGATAGTACATCTACAGCTGCCTACGCAGTTACTACGTTGAGTACGGTTGTTGAAACTAAGAGAATTCTGCATAACTCTGCGCAGGCCGCAGGGATTATAGCGTTGACCCGAGCTTGTGAACTCTCCGAAGGGCATACAGTAAACATATATACTGATAGCCAGTACGCCTTTGGGGTGGCTCACAACTTTGGGAGGCTCTGGTCGGAAAGAGGGTTCCTAACCTCACATGGGACCAAGATTCAGCATGGTCCCCTGATAGTGCAATTGCTCTCGGCACTCTCACTCCCTAGGCAGTTAGCGATCATGAAATGTGCAGCACATCGTAAGGTCATAGATGAAGTGGGAAAAGGGAACGCTTTTGCTGACCAGATAGCCAGGCAAACGGCCACAGACCTTAGCACAGATATGTATGCTCTAAGGGAAACAAAAGATGCCTATGTAATGTATGAGGGTATAGGGTCTGTGCGGGATATCCAAACTGATGCCACAATAGAAGAATCCAAAAGGTGGGCTGAAGGGATGGGGAAACTGGATGACGATGGGTGTTGGGTGGATACATCTGAAGGTAAATGGTTGTTCCCTGATTCATATGTGCTGGCAATGGTTACAATGGCACACGGTCCTGCGCATGTGTGTGCTTAACAGATCATGGAAATGTTAGAACAAGTCTGGGTGAATGATAAAATTTTGAAGATTGCACAGCGACATGTTCAGAATTGTATGATTTGTTTACAGCACAATGTGAGGAAGGGGACAGTAACTCCAAGGGGTAGCTTTGGGCCCCCTTCTGTTCCCTTCGAGGTCATCCACTTTGATTTTATTGAGATGGAGCGGTGTAACAATATAAAATATGTTCTTGTGATTATTTGTGCCTTTAGTAAATGGGTTGAGGCTTTCCCCGTTAAGGATGCTACTGCCATGACCACTGCAAAGACTATGGTAAAGGAATTCTTTCCACGATTTGGGCTACCTAGGGTAATTTGGTCGGACAACGGTCCCCATTTTGTTGCAGCAGTAATTTTGCAGATAAGCACAGCGTTACACATTGAAAAGCGATTTCACTCGGCTAGACATCCTCAAAGTGCTGGGTTGGTAGAGAGACATAACGGTATCCTAAAGAATAAGCTTGCAAAAACATGTGCCGGCACCAAATTGAAATGGCCAGATGCCTTACCTATCGTATTGTTAGCCATACGTACCACACCTCAAACTAAGACTGGGCTCTCTCCATTTGAGGTAGTGATGGGGAGACCTGCTAACATTTGGGGCCCAAAACCCTGAAGGAGGTCGAAAATGTATTGCTTGTAGACTACTGTAACCCGTTCACTAAAATTCTGTATCTCATTTATCATCAGGTCCAATCAGCTTTACCTGTACGGTTTACGGGCCAGGACACAACATACAGCCTGGAAGTTGGGTCCTAGTGAAGGCCTACGAAAGGTCTTCCTGTCTCGCGCCTCGCTGGCGAGACCCTACCAGGTGCTGTTGGTCACCCAAACAGCAGTGCGGGTGGCTGGAAAGAAGCATTGGATCCACGCGACGCATGTCAAGAAACTTCCTCACCCGACGCCACACGTTACAGAAGAAGCAGTACCCCTTGCTGGTGCTACAATCTCTGATCCTGGAGTAGCGAACAGCGCTGTGAGTGCGTCAGAGAATTTATCTGAGCCCGTGGAGCTTGGGGAACAGTCCATTTCGTCTCCGCACTCTTTGAAAAGGTCACTTCCGGAAAACATTGTTTCAAGTTCTGTGACTTCCGTCGCCTCCGATACGTTGCTTCCCTCAGGAAGTGACGTTACCTTATTTCCGGATCAAACAGTACCGGGTACCACCAGGTACGACCTTCGACGAAGTAAATAGAACTACGGCACGGGTTTTGCCTGTGCATCTGGAAAGAAAAAGTTATTGAGAATCTTTTCTCTTGCAAAAGGAGGTTTTTTTTTTAAAAAAGGGATTCTGCTGGCTAGGGTTGGGGAAGGACTAAGAAGTCGCGCGACTGTAGTGTCGCCAGCAACGAACATTGGGGTAGTCGATTGAGAAACTACGATGCCTGCCACCTCCACTGCTGCTGCTCGCATTGGACTTGTAAATAAGGGGGTGACCAACTCAGACAACGAACAATGTGCCTGGGCCCCGAAAACGTATTGCTGTGTCATGTTAATAATAGTTGGAATTTGTATAGTTATGGCTGTGGGACTTTGGTACTTCGAAGAAATGTACCCTCTAAAACCTTTACTGCCAATTGAGATTGTACCTACTGCTTTGACTGAATCTGTACACCTTCACACATTGTCACCTAGAGACTCCCAGCATAGACGAACGTACCATAATAACACTTTAATGATAATAATGAATTCAACGCATGCCATTTTTAATAAGAGTAATTGCTGGATTTGCACCCATTTACTGCAACATGGGAACAAGGGGCTAGGATGGTATATTCACCCTTTACCTTTAACGACTGCTTGCTATGCCTCTCTTAGAGCACTATTCCTTGGCCGTTGGAATGATAGCATCTCAGGGAACTTTGATGGAACTAATTTAAATGATTTTGAGAAACGTGAATTGACTCCCCTGGGATGCTCGCTTGTTGCAAATAGAAGTAAACCTAATGTTGCTTCTATTAGGCCATCTGATAAACTATCTCTTCCTTTTCAAACTTTAATTTCCTTTAAAATGGCTCCGATAGGCAATAAGGACGCTGTGCCTCCTTCCTACTCTATTAATCACAGCCCCGATTCAGTCCCCTTTTGTGAACAAAGAAATGGCACTCGGTCAATGGGAGATTTTGAAGGTTGTGTGAACATTGTAAATATGACCGAGGAGAACAGGCCTCTGTATGTAGGGGGGCCCGTCCATTTTGTTTGTGGTAGTTCAGCATTTCCCTGGTTGCCCAAGGATTGGCAGGGAACCTGTTATTTAGGAATCCTGTTACCTGGGGTATTTATAGCTAGTACATTGGAAGTTTCTAAGGCTCGCCCACGGCGGGACGAGGACGGAGATACCCCTGGGCAAGTATTGGGAGATATAGCTAAATCAGTTGTGCCATTTTGGGGACAGATAGCAAATTCTGAAAATATTAGGGGACTAGCAAGGGTACTGGAGAGAACCATCAATCGGACCACAGATATACTCTACAATATGACACTAGAACAAAAAGCAATAAGATTGGTAGCACTCCAAAATCGGATGGCATTAGATGTCATCCTGGCAGAACGTGGTGGAGTATGCAAATTAGCGGGGTCTGCTTGCTGTGTTTTTGTACCAGATTCCTCACCGACAATTTTGAAAGCAATACAGAACTTGCACATCCTTAGTTCTGAAGTGCATGTTCCTGTGGGAGATTGGAATATTAGCGCCTGGTTCTGGGATTCTTTACGATCCTGGGGTTGGAAGGTGCTTTCTGTTATACTGGTTATTTTGGGAATTCTGCTATTCCTTTGTTGCTGTTTCCAATGTCTACCTAGTATATGTGCAATGCTAGGGGGATGTTGTGCTCAAGTAGTGAGCACAGTAGGGCTCAAAATGTATGCCCCAGATACAGCATCTAAAGAGTTTGTGTTACAAGAGGTTCTGATGAACGACCTAATGGCTATAGATATTACGGACAATGATTCAGGATGTATGGACGACAATGCATGGAGTTATTTACAAAGATATTAGAAATGATATTAGCACTTGGCATAGGCCAAAAGGAGGGTTTGTCGCAATTGAAACAATATTATGCCTCCTATCGTAACAATTGTATATGTATTGGCCTACGCCAAGTTGTCTAAACATCATATGCAAACAAACTCCACGGCAAGGCCTTGACCTTAGAGAAAGTAATGTAAGTCGCCATTTTGGATTAAGCAGCCATTTTAGGTTCTCTTGTTATATGGAAGTCACCCTGAACATCAAAATGGAGGCCAAATGACATTCTGAGAAGATTCTGGCCGTTGTGACCTCCGTACACATGAATAATTAATATGCCTGCAGGCCACTTGTCGGGGTCGCAAACTGAGACCTTGTCCTACCGTTGACCTATATGTAAATGTACAACTATATCAATGAAACTGATCAAAATGCTTACATTAAAGGATTGACCTGGCAAGGAACCCATAGGCCCGGCTCACAGAATGGTTAACCCGCAAGAGGGTTGGCCAAGGGCTGGACAAATTGTATAAAAGACCCAAGTATTCCAATGTGCGGTCTCTCTCACTAACGCATTGAACTCTCGTTGAAGTTCGTTATGTTACTCTGAGAGCCGAATAGCTATCCATTTGTCAATTGACTTTGGTAACTGTTATAGCTTTTAAATAAAGCACTTGTATGTTCTTTGTAACCTGTGTTGGTGTGTTTCTTTCTGGGCTTCCCGGCCTCATATTATTTTTCTGTTTCCACACTCCTATGTTCAGAAATAACAACCTCTTCTACTGAAAGTACTTTGCCATTAGCATATGTACCCACTAACTTCCTTTTACAATTACAGGAAAAAAGAAAGTTCCAGAAGAGACCAACCAGAAGACGACTAGTCTCCACATCCTACCAAGTAAGTACATTACTATAGTATTACTTTGTTATTGTAACAGTATAATATTGCTGTATATTAGCATACAGTTTTACTTTCAAATCAACATTTATTTCACTCGTACTCATTATATTTCATCATGCACACTCTTTCTATTCTCATCTAAACACCATCATTACAACGTCCACTGTTCTCCTCAAAACATCATAATGTCCCTACCTATTCATCCACACCACCACTATCTTACTCACTAACCCAAACCCTTCACACCTCTACACACTGTTACTCTTACAACCTTCCCACCCATAACAATAATCCCACTACAAAATAACACAGCACCCTTTTAATCTCTACCATCACATTTCAGAACGATTACAGACCCAACATTGAATATTTGTGCAAATTCTGAATGGAGTTTGTCAAGTGGGGGCTGTTAAATGACTATTTTTTGTACGTACATTTTTACACATTTTAAAAAATCAAACATGTACGGATTTGCAGCAAACTCACGCAAGGAGCATTGGCAAGGACCCGAAACAATGGTTTTGCATATCTGTCTGTGTTTTACTTTTTTGGAACGTGTCATAGGCCATGACCCTGACAATCTGGCTACTCTCATCAATGAAATTTGTGATGTTTTCTTTGATGTCCTGGGTGTTAGTCTTAGCAGTGCACGGTGGTGGCACTAGTAATGGTTGCTTAGCTTACCATAACTGATGAATTTCTGGGGGTTTTCAGTTTTCATCAATGATATTTGTGATGTCATCTTTCATGTCCTGGGTGTTAGTGTTAGCAATGCACGTAGATGGTGCGAGTTATGGTTGCTTAGCTTACCATAACTGGCGAATTTCAGGGGTTTTTCGCTTTTACTTGTAACCATAACGTCCTTTTAACAAAGTTTTTTTTACTGAATTGCATAGGTTTTTATAAGTGCAACTTAACCATAACGCCCCTTTAACAAAGTTTTTTTTGTAGTGAAATTTGCAGGTTTTTAGAAGGAAAACGTAACCATAATGTCCCTTCGGCAAACTGTTTTTCACTGATTTCCATAGGTGTGCAGTACTGTAAGTGAATGATAACATTACTTTACCAAAATGTTTACAATGCATTTATCAGAATTCTAATTGTGCAGCACAATACAAGCAAGAGTGCATACCGAAGTCTCTGGAAGAACAAACCCCATTCCTTCTAAAATAATGGGGGTAGAATGCCATTAGCAAGCAAGATTGTATGGCAGTAAGCCGTGGTACCAAAAAAGAGGATTTGTTGTCTTCAACCGGAACGCCTCCGGCGTTCCCGTTTGAAGAAAACAAATCCTTTTCCAAGATGGCCACCATGGAAAGGGAAGGCGGGTATTGCATAGAAACCCTTTTTCGCTTTCCATTATAGTTGGCAGTACATATTGTGTGTAAAAATGTGCGTAGAGATGGCAAAGCAGTAGGCTTCTTACGTATGGACAAAATACTAACAAAGTTTTTGAAGTGAAGCGCAATTATGTCAGAAATAGTGAAAGAAGACCATTGCCACTGACCTTTAGACACATAATTTTGTAAGTGTCACAGGTCGAAAGGTTTGAAGATGTGTCCAGTGGGAGGGTCTAAGCATGTATTATTTTACAAACATTTTTGTACAGCAAACATTTGTAGTGCACCTTACCTCATTTTTCCTCTTTTATAAAGATAGCAAATGTGACAAGATAGCATGTGAAGCCTGCACTAATCTTGGTCATTGGGGCACCTGGGTGAGAGAAATTGGCGTGACGGCACAAAAGCATATTAGATGGGTCTGACCGTTGCGTACCCAAACCAAGTGGTATGCAATACCGTTCGCGGTAACGTACCGTGCCAGCCTGTGGAAATGTGTAATGAATATGCTGGAATCTACAAGGTAGCATGACACATTTTGAAGTAGAAGAGCAAATTTTAAAAAAAACACTAACATGTAAGAATTGGTATCGTAGTTTTATTTCACAATACACTGTGCGAAATGGTTGTCTTATTCTCATTTGCATAGAAATTGAAAGTTTGTGTGTGTGCTGGACAATGAAATTGGTAATGGTGATGGAGTCATTATTGGTTTGGAACACAGAAAGAATGCGTTGTCGGCACTGTAGTTCTTTTCCTCTCACATTCATTGGCATTACGAAATGAATCGATGTGATGTACTGCATCAGAAAGGATGGTAGGTTATTGAAAATGTTAATGTTACTGGGCACGTTGTTGTTTACCCAGACAGAAACTGTGCGTTGTCGGCACAGTAGTCATTTCCTCACACATTCATTTGCAGGATGACGTCAATCGATGTGATCTATGACACCAGAAAGGATGGAATGTTACTTTTTATTGCGACAGCTGCGTACGGGCATAGAGATCCAATGCGGTCATCCCATTCAATAATGATGGACAGACAACCGGTAATGAACAGTTGCATTTGACGGTTAAAAAAACCATCACTGGGACGTTGGAAGCTGTGACAATCGCAATAGGGAAGGAAATAGCTGAGGGAGAAAGGGAAAAACAATATCAATACGAAACCTTTGCAAAAAGGAAAGGTGCAACACATAACATTTGCAATAAATAGTAATGTTAGATGGGGAATTATAGAACGACCATACAAATGGTGACAATGTGCAATCTGCATAGTGGGTAAAAAAAATGCAATGGCACAGAAATGTCGTATTTCAATGGAAGGAAATGTAGTGACATCCTACATATGGTGGCAATATGACATCTGCATAAGGGAGGAATGCAAATAGTAATATAAAAATTGTTGTATGGTATTAGCTAAGCGACAAAGGGAAAATACAAAAGGTAGCAGTAGGTAACCTCTGCAGAAATCAGAGTTGTAATACATAACATTTGAAGTACATAAAAATGATAAGATTGGAAAGGGAGAGCCATTTTTCAAACGGCGAGAATGTGAAATCTGCATAATGGGAACAAAAATTGGAGCGGCACAGAAACCTTGTATTTCATTAGTAAGAGAACAAGTTTTTTTGTGGGAAATTAACAAGGTAATGGCAGTTTGCGGTACAGACGTCAAAAAGAAACTTACATTATGTGTACAGGCTCCATTGGATCCGCTGCAGGCAGAGAGTAGGTTGTTTGCTGGAAACCTTCTTCGGGAACTGATATTTCATGTGTCGTACAAAGGTTTTTGAAGGATAACATTATCAAAGGGTATGTGGTTCAAACTGTGACTCCCTGCATTCTTTCTGTTGCTTCCCTGTACCTCAAGGTCAAAAAACAACGGACCCTTATGGGTTTTGAGACATCAGCGGCCATTCGGAGCGTGTACTGCAAAAATGAAACTTAGTGACCTTCACTCAGAATGGAAATACATGCTCTTTTTGCAACAGCATATCATCAGGCATTCATGAGAAACGTTACTCCCATACACGAACAGAAGCACTGTGTGTACGAAACAGTTCAGGTGGCTGCCTCAGAATGGAAACGGTAGGACAGTAGTCTGACCGCAGGACTGTTGTTCATGTCCTGTTACATAGACGCTGTAAGACCTTGTTGCACATTGACTACCAAGTTCTACTTTACGGTATGACTGTGGCAACAAGAATAAACCACTGTTTGACGTGCTACTGCCACATGTGAATAACACTCACCTTTCGACACAGTGTCCCATAAGTGTTTGTTTGCGGCGATGTCTGCGTACAACACAAAACGAAATGTACATGGCGGGTGTATCGAAAGAATGAGACGCTCTGCATGCTGTGGCGAAACCAATCGGTGAAAGCACAACTTGTTTGCGTGCAGCACGCCACGGATTAGCCAATTGAAACCTTCTACATGGAGCGAACAGGGAAGTGTGACCGCGAAGCGGACATAGATATCACTAATGTTCTGGCAGCTATTCTTTGGTCATTTTAAAGAAAAGTATTGCACGGAAGGGCACCAACTTTACAAAAGCACCCTTTCGGGCCCAAGGCCCTGCCCCTGTCGCAAATTTTGTGAAAATCTGTGCAGCGGTCTGGCCTGTAGCCGTGCGCAAAGTTTTTCCCCCATTCAGTTTATGGGAAAAAAAGACGTTTTGGGACCCCCCCCTATAACTTTTTCGCCCCAGCACCAAACATCACCAAACTTTGCAGAACAATTCAGAGTGGGCTGTATACTTTTTTTGCAAAGTTTGGTGAGGATTCGTCCAGGAGGAGCAAAGTTATAAGCCATCCAAAAAGTGCTCTTCCTATGGAAACAGCAACAGGGTGTGACAGTCAAGTTACAGGCCCAGCTAGGAAAGCTATCTGCCTCTGAAGAGGTTCGCCGTGGGCCCTGCAGGGGCACATGACATTCCTACGCATTGTTCAAGCAAATAGCAGCGTGAATTGTTTCCTCAACCAAAAGTTACCTTAACATGTGATAAAGGAGAACCCGAAAGAGCGAGCCGCGAAACATAAATCATTTACGTAATTTAGCCTGACATGCTGTCATTGTAGCTGGCCTCTCAATGGGAAGTTTTCGTAGCATCTGTTTTCTGTTTGGGAGAGAATGGTTGTAACAGGCGTTCTGCTGCACCAATAAACTGCAAATGTCACTATTTAATGGTTTAACAAAGAGGCATGTTGAGTATCCATTAATGTCCAGTGCTTTATGTTAGTTCGCAACAAGGCCGCAATGTTTTCACTTTCTGGGCTGATGGGTAGGGGAAGCCGCTTTGGAGATGGGGGGTTTGGGGAGGAATCATTCGTCAGAGGGTTTCCGCGTCAGTGCCTGTCAGGTACCATCTACCCTTCATGCATTGATGCGTGTGAATTAGAGGCGCCCATGGGGAAGGTGATAAGGCGGGGGGTGTAGCCGTGTCTGCTCCCCGTGGGCAGCTTAAAAGCAGATTTTAATATTTCCTTCAGAGCTCAGAGAGTCCAGACACAGCAAAGGGGAACAGCAGCGTGTTGCGCCTGTGTTCAGACAGAGCTCGTCCTATTCCTTCATAGAGAGAACATGTCCGCTGGAAATGGCATCAAGTGCTGCTTTTTCCTGCAAGGTACATGGACATGACATGCAGATTCACTCGTGTGTCATTTGTATGACACATAGTTATTATAGGGTGTTGACAATTATTTGGTACCTGTTGACAATTATTTGGTACCTAATTACCAACGCTCTCTGCACACTTTATCAAGTCACAGCATTTAACAAAGCAATGTATTTCCAATGTACAGTCAATTGTTTAGTTTCAATAAAGTGTAAACTACCCTACCACTCTTAGGCAAAGGAGTATAATAATAAACACCACGTGGGCCCCTGGGACAATCAAAGTCCTCCAACTCTTATAGAATTCTAGAACTGTCTCCAGACCAGGGGCAACTCATCCATAATTGTCAAGGGGGCGCCGACCCTTGGCTGCCCTGGTCCATTATGGAGGCGCTGCAGCTTAAACTATCAAAGTGAAACCTAGTTTCCCATTGACAGTTTATGTTCCCAGCTTGCATGTCCAATGGACCCTGCAAAGCGGGGGCTTTTGCTTTCCTGGCCTTGCATGGGGCATTGGGGCTGCAGACTGGGAAACTGCACATCAAAATCTGTGAGGGGGTGCATGTGCGTGAACCAGCAAGCTCTCTGTGCTTCCTGGTTTCTAAGCTCTCTGCGCTTCCTGGTTCCTAAGCGCTCTGTGCTTCCTGGTTTCTAAGCTCTCTGCGCTTCCTGGTTCCTAAGCTCTCTGCGCTTCCTGGTTCCTAAGCTCTCTGTGCTTCCTGGTTTCTAAGCTCTCTGCGCTTCCTGGTTCCTAAGCTCTCTGTGCTTCCTGGTTTCTGTGGGCGGGAGCCTGAGGGCCCTTGTCATGGGAAGATCTGGACCGGGGCTGTGGAAAGTGTGGAATGAGCGTGTTTATGATGCGTGGGTGGTTGGGGAGTGAGTGAGTGAGTGAGTGAGTGAGTGAATGCTGTTTGAATGCTTTGTGGAAGAGAGAGTGAACGCTGTGTAAATGTGTGTTTGACATGAACGAGTGAATGAGCAAGTGAATGAGCGGGTGAATGCTTTTTGGAATTATTTGCTGTGTGAATGAGCGAGTGAATGCTGCTTGAATGTGTATTTGAATGAGCCAGTGAATGACCGTGTGAATGAGTGTGTGCTTGTGCTGGGTGTGTGCAGGCTCAAGAGGCTGATTTGGAGAGATGTTTTATTGGGCCTCTGTGATGAGGCAAGTCTTATTACGTAGCTAGATTGACATGACATTTTTACTGCGCTTCTTTGAGACAATATCATAGATGCCCTATATAAAACGTGATGCCACTGTAAGAAATGGGTATTATGGCTACACCGATATGCCAGTGTAGCTATGTAATACAGCGAGCTAAGTGCTTTTACGTGGCTATGATGGCGTTTTGATGTAGCCATTCTAGCCATTTCTTACTGTGGTATGACATTGATTACTATGCATCTATGCTAAAGCAAGCCTTTTACCTTTTATTATGTGGCTAGAGGTAGTAGACCGTCAGTTCAATGCTGCTATTAGAACCTGTGAGCATCATAGAATTGGGAAGTACTGCAGGCTATTAGATGAATCCTTTGTTAATGCCAGGCAAAGTGCTTACAAATAAGACAACCACCAGCTTCTTGGTTATTAGGCAAGCCATCCTGTAACATGGATCGACGGAACAAGCATTTTACAGAAGCTTCAAGTAGCAATTTTAAAGAATAATCATGGATTATTGATTATGAAATAAAAAAATTAAACCATACACAAATAATAAGAAAAAAGTTGATCTCTAAAAATAACTTATACAAACCGCTCAAATTATCTACAAACAAATCAAGATCTAAACCTAATTCTAGCCTTGTTAGACTTAAAGGTAAATTTAGACATATAGAAATGTTATGTGAAAAATAATAGTTATATTCACATATGGAAAAAACAATGTACTTACAGATCAAGCATTTAGTCATATTAAACCATAAACATGTGCGTGTATGAAAATACAGGTAAAGCAATAACTCCAAAAATGGCTGAGTAATTTGTATGATATGATATATGATATGATATGGCATTTGTAACGCGCGTATACACAAGTGTTTCAAGGTGCGACGAGGCAGGGGGGGGAACAAGGGGAAGACAGACAGCGATCCTACTAGGCCAGGTGTCATTCAGATCGCGCAAGTGCATGGGTGGGGGGAAGGGAAAAGTGCAAGGGGAAGGGGAGGGGTGGAAGTGCAGTACAAGGTAAGTAGCGTAAAAAATAATAAATAAGGCCAGCTGGTGGCAAGTGCAAGGTAGATGCAGAACAAGTGCTGGGAAGGGGGGGCTGTAAGGATACAGTGACAGTCCCTCAGTGCAGGGGGGTGCCAGGGAGGCAGTGCAAGTGGAGAGTGGCTGGGCCCTGGACCGAGGTCACTGAGAGTGGCCCAGTTGCAGATTCAGAGCAGATTCAGTGAAGAATTAAAGCTGTTCAGCAGGGGAGAGGGAGAGAGAAAGCAGAAGCAAAGAGGAAGGTTTTGAGGTGCTTCCGGAACCGGAGGTGGTTCTCCTCAAGTTTCAGGGAGGCAGGAAGGCTGTTCCAGAGGGAGACCCCTGTTGCAGAGAGAGATCTACCCCCAGCACGTTGCTTTGAGAAACGGCTGACCCTGAGGGAGTTGGAGACGGATGAGCGAAGGGCTCGGGAAGGAAGATATTTAGGAAGAGAGAGTTGAAGGTATTTGGGCCCCAGGCCCCAGAAGGCCTTGTGGACAATGCGGAGGGTTTTGAACTTAATCCTTGCAGCCTCTGGGAGCTAGTGTAGAGATTTCAGTCCTGGAGAGATACTGTCCCTGGGCTTGAGGCCAAGGACAGTCTCGCAGTTCTGTTCTGGATGAGTTGCAGAGGGCGGAGAGTGGAGGCAGGCAGATTAAGATAGAGGCTGTTACAGTAGTCCAGCTTTGAGAGAACCAGGGCTCGGGAGACAGTGAGCTTCTGGGGGAAGGAGAGGAAGGGAAGAATACCTCTGAGGAGGTGCAGCTGGTAGTGTGACTTCTTAGAGACGTCTGATATATGAGGAGAGAAGGAGAGTGTGGAGTCGAAGATGACCCCAAGGTTTTTTGTCTTGCAGGTAGGAGCAGGAAGGGGGCCAAGGGAGCTGCAGGGAAGGAGGGAGTGGGTGTGCCGATAAGTAGAATCTCAGTCTTACTGGCATTAAGGCAAAGGTCATTGGCGGCACACCATTCCTGGATAGCAGACAGACAGTCAGAGATGAGGGAAGGAGAGGAGGAGGCCGAGGGTAGCCTGAAAATGAGCTGGGTATTGTCCGCATAGCACTGGAAGTTGGGGCAGAGAGCGGCGATGCGGAGGGCAAGGAGTGCCAGATACTGGTTGAAAAGCCAGGGAGAGAGGTTAGATCCCTGGGGAACACCACAGGAGGAGAAAAAGATGTCAGAGAGGAAGGACCCCAGTTGGACCTGGGAGGGTCGATTGGAAAGGAAAGAGGTCAGCCACGCCAGAGCCTGACCAGTGATACCCAGGTTATCACGGAGACGGTTGAGCAGGATGGCATGGTTGACAGTGTCAAAGGCAGAGGAGAGATTGAGTAGAATGAGCACACTCGGAGTGTTGGAATCGAGGTTCGAGAGCAGGTCCTCATGGATGTTCAGGAGAGCAGTTTCCGTGCTTCTGGCAGCTCTGAAGCCAGATTGATGGTCATGAAGACTACCAACAGATTCAGCGTGGAGGTTAAGCTGGGAGATGGCCAGTTTCTGCAGGAGCTTATTTACAAAAAAAGTATTTGCTAGTTATTGCAATTCTGAACAAGTCATTATGATCCATAATTACACAGTTCAAAAACCAAAATATCTACACAAACTGTCTTCTATTAAACAAATACATCCGTGTAGTCCTACATCTGGAAGCGTTGGACTTTCATTCAAATATACGGCGCTATGCCATAACACATAAAGTTCAACTGAATCTGTTTGTTTGTTTGTTTAATCATTTATAATGTGCACCAGACCCGAAGGTATCAGGGCACAGAGGTTACAAGGAGGTACAAAGCTTAGTTTACAGGAATACATTAAAAGTGGCAAACAGATGATGAACAGCAGTACAAGTACAGAAGCAAATGTGAATCAATACACACAAAGAGGAACACATGAGCAGGATTGCTCTATAAGAGCCAAAGGTAACATCACATAGTCAATGTAATAGGTGGTGAGAAGATTAGGCCTTAGTGATCTATAGACTTGAGCCAGTTGATGTAGCTGAGTCTGAAGTTCTGGTAGGGTTGGTCTTCTCGGAGTGAGGGTGGCAAGGTGTTCCATAGTTGGGCCGCTTTGACAGGGAAGCTATTACCTCCAACTTTAATAATTTATATCTGGGAATCAAGAGGCAGTTATTGTTGACTAGTCTGCAAGGTCTGATAGAGGTCCTTCTGAGGAATCTCTCCGAGAGATAACTAGGAGCAGCGTTTTACAGGGCTTTATGGGTAAATTAAGCAGTTTTTAGCTGGATTTTGTCGTGGGTCGAGAGCCAATTGTTTTGACGCCTAATCTCGGATATGTGAGATCTCCTAGCTACACCGTGGGTCACTCTAAGGGCATTGTTTTGTAGCGTTTGAATTCTCTGGATAATAGAGTGATTGGAGGCAATGTAAAGGGCGTTATAATAATCTAGCCAAGATGATGCTGCTGTTATCGGAGAGAAAAGGTTTACCTGTTCTAATAAGTTTACAAGTGTATGCGGTGGCCGAAGCAATGGCATTCACTTGTTTGGTGAAGGAGAGAGTGGAGTTGAGGTAGAAATCAAGGGGTTTCAACTCACTGGCCACTTTGATAAGGTTCCCATAGATAATGAACGAGGAGTATTTGTGGCCTAGTCCTTATTAGGTTAGTGGTGGTACCCTGGATGATTAGCTCCGTTTTATCATCATTCAGGCATAGACCGTGAGTTGCCATCCAAGCCTGGATAATGAGGTAAACTCTATTCACCAAGGTCAAATCCTTAGCGTAATCCCCTGAAAGTGGGAGGAGAATCTGATTATCATCTGCATAGTTAGTGTAGGTGATACCAAGATGGTCCAGATCATCGAAAAGGGGCTTATTGAATATGTTGTACAATGTGGTAGAGACGCATGAGCCCTGGGGCTCCCCATAGGTAATGGGAATGGGGTCTGCCACTGCTGAAGGGGAGAAGACCCTCATGGTCCTGTCACTTAAAAAAAAGTTCATGGTTCAATCTTCCTTTTCCCTCCCGGGAATGACAGCACTTCATTTCTCAGTCCAAAAAGACTTTTGTTGGTGTGATAGAGAGATAAGGATACCTGACTCTTTTTGTGGCATCAAAATGTCCAGATGTATCTTATTAATTCGGTATTAGTGATTTTGGAAGTGTCTTGCCACAGGAGATTTCAAGGACATCAAATTCACAATAGCCTTATGTTGATTCCACCGTATTTACTTTTCTGCTTATCCTACCTAAATCCGCAAGGGCCACATAGCTTGTATATTACATTTTTTGAGTCATATGTTCCATAATCCTTTATGGGTATATCGTTACCTGTATTAGAGTGGGACACTGTGTCTCCATTCGTTATATTGTTGCAATTACTACAGTTCAAGCATTGGCGTGTTGCTGAAGTTTGAGACAGATCTTTTAGTCATTCAGTTGGTATTGCATGATCTCTCTGCACCAATAAGCAAACACGTGGGGCTGTTTAAAAAATATTTTTTTATTTTGTATTGTGTTGGAACATTTTCCATTTGGCCAGGATGATTTGTTCAATCCTATTGCTTTCATCAGAGTACTTCTAAATATTAACCAAACTAGGATGTGCATTAATTTTATTAGTTGGAAACAGTTTTTCTCTCAGAACCTCCTTAACCTTTTGTTGACCTCTGTTAATCTACATTTGTAAAAAAAACGTCCTCTGTACATTTCAATTGAATGAGCCTCATTACGACCCAGGCGGTAAGTTACCGCCTGGGCCGTGACTTTACCACCATGGCGTAAACTACGTTTACGCCATGGTGGTTGGCGGACTTACCGCCCCATTCTGACTTGGCGGGGCGGTAAGTCCCCAATCCCCATTTACCCTTCCCCATTCCCATTTTTGCCCCATAGGGCATAATGGGAGTGGGGAAGGCGTTAATTACGCCACCGTAAATTACGGTGGCGTAATTAACTCCATGGTCCCTTAGCGCCATGGATTTTAACACCTGCTAAAAGCAGGTGTTAAATCCGCCATGGCGCTAAGGGACCTCGTACTCAGGCGGTAAGGGTCGGCGCTGTTTACGCCGGCGTAAACCCCTTACCGCCTGAGTCGTAATGAGGCCCAATGTCTTCATATTGGCATGATCTCAACTATCTCAACTTTTGACAATTCTTTTTACTCTTAATAAATGACCAAGTGGCAATCCACACCGTGTAGATTAGGGATGGAAGTTCAGTCTCTGGAGTATTTGGGTCTTTTGGTTTTCTGGAAAAAGTTGATATGAACCTGAGTCCTGCATCTGTTACTTTTACCTGTAAAGTTGAGCGCTCTACTTCAGGGGTGCTGGTATTGCAGGAACCTCTTTCGCGGGCTTCCATATTCATGAAATGTTGTGCATATGTATATATCAGGCTCCAAACACACCGGCAATATAACAGCTCTACGCTTCCTACTCTGGGGATTATAGTTTTTGCAGTAAGTGAGGGCACTCAGGCAACAAGGCTGCATGGAACACCACCGTTATTCACCAGTACGAGAGATCTTTGTGCATAAATAAGGTGGAGCCCTTTTATTAATATGCTGATAAATACAGCAGAGGACCATGAAAATAATCCTCTGCTCAACTGGCAACCAGTGTAATTGTCTCTGATAAATCGTCACAGAATTAAAAACTACACATGGTGCAGCATTTTGGATCATTTGGAGTTTTGCGTGAAAGATTAGTAGAGATACTAACCTGAAGGAAGTTGTCACAATCCTGGAGGGAATTAATCAGTGTAGATCTTCTCGGATGAACTGAAGGTTCTTCCTAAAAAGCCAAAGTCTTAAAAATGAAAGTCTTGAAAGTTAATTGCGTTCAGCCGTAAGGGATAGGTCGGCATCGCAAACGAACAGTGAGTTCTGTACTTTACTAGCATAAGAAGTGGGGAGGACAAAAAGATGAGGAAGGGACAGAACATGGGTCCTTAAACAAAAATGAAGGTCCAAGCAGCATTAACTCCATTTGGAAAGGTTCAGTTGGAGACCATTATTGGTCATCCAGTGCCGAATTGTACCAAGGCATTTAATACAGAGAAATGTTCAAAAGGGCAGGTGGTTTTAACATAAATCTGGTTATCATCAGCATACAAGTGAAGGTGTAGCTGAAATGTCTGGAGAATGGTCATAAGTGGATGCAGATAAGTATTCTACAACAGGGGAGACAGGGGGGCGCCCTGCAGTTACCACACTTAAGCTTGATGGGAAACATATGAACCCAGTTTCAGCTGTTGGAGTCTCCGTGTGAGAAACCCTGTGAACCAGTGTAGGGTATAATCTGTCACTCCAGTAAGATTTTGTAGACGTGACAGTAGTATCTTGGGGTCCATGGTATCAAGAGTCACTTATAGATCCAACATGACCATGTCTGTTCCTTTTGATGAGGCGCACTTTAGGCTCTGGTCTGTGATCAAGAAAACCTTTTGGAAGTTTGAGAGAGGATTTCCAGATAAAGCTATTCTCCACCATGTTCACTCATTCACCCAAGGTTCCACCGTATGTCACCTGATGCCACCACATTTAGCTGCAAATATCTCTTTTATTTTGGTGCACAATCTCTGTATGCGCATCTTCACAAAACTGTTTAGTCCATGGCCTGCTTGGCCCACTTACTTCACTCTCTGTGCCAGGAGACTTGTCCAACTCAGGGAATCAGCAATGATGATCCCATGGCAATAAAGCTGGTTAACTTGTTCTAACAAATCTGATCCTAGCTCTGAGCTCTTGATCTGTTTCTTCCAGTCTGACCAAAGATCACCCCCTTTGCCCTCAGCACATGAATTTCAAGGTAAGTTTCTGTGCAATAACTTGACATCTTATCCAGCGTGTAAGGCTGGCAGAGCCATCTGCATTTAGCAGTAATGAAATTTCCCTCTAGTTGATCTAGGCACGTCTATTGCCACCTTTCCCACTTTTTGTGAAGGTTGTTTATATAAAAGGAAAAGAGTGATGTACCCAGCAGGCAGCTCTGCTTCCTAAGAGCTGCTTGTCCCTTACCAAGCCTCTGAACCTCTCTGCATGCCCCCAATCCAGTTCTATGCCACTCAAGCATGGGTCCCAACATCCTTTTTTTTAAATAAATATGTGAATCTGCCGCCATGTCCAATTCTCTGTTACCACATCCTTTGGCTGGTTGTCCATTTAGATTATTTAATATGGCTATGCAATGAACACTGAAAATGCACTACCTGCATCACGAAGGACGATGGGCCATCCCTTATGGCTTTGTTTAAGTTCTGTTTTTTTTTTATTTAATCGGAAACTGCATTAGCTCTTGCATCTGTCTCTCACAGGTGCTTTTGTAATAAGGGCCCTCCTTGTTGTCAACACCATCTCGTATAGTCTTTACTTAGACCTGCAAGAGAATCGGTTGGGGAGGGAGATTAGTAGGAACAGGAGCTCAGTAGGCTGCTGTTAGTGTTTAATCATGTAGATCAGACGTGTCAAGGCTCTTTGAGTTTTGGCCATGCTGACCATTGAGACCCAGCCTAGGTATACACAGTTGGGGTGTCCATGTCATTTATTTGAAGTAGATCTCCCTGGTGTCTGGCGTGGAGTGTTACAGTGTTGTGGTATGTGGAGTGCTACTGGTAAGTGGGTACATGTGTTGGTTATCAAATGTGGGTTTGTGTGTTGACCCTGTTAGGCTCATGCATGCAGGGCACGTGTTTGAAGTAGCGGTCTTTCTTTTTGGCACAGCGTGCTTCAGTGTTATGATGGTGTGATGAAATGTGTTGTTGGTTAGTGTGAGAGGCTGGAAGGTTATTTTGTGTTGGGGATTCGTTTAAGGAAGGGGATATCAACGGGTGCCTTCCCGATATATACGAGCCATTAATGGGACTCTTTGTGTACTTATGCGCACACTAGTAGATTTAACATTGCACGTATCTGTTGCACAGTTTGCGTTCATAATTATTTCGTTCAAACGGGTCAGATACCTGAATGGTTAATCAGTCTCTTGTCTGTATGTTTTCATGCTCCTTCTGATCTCTTCCTGTGTGTATTTTTACTGCTCAGCAGTTGCATTACTTACATAGATGGGAGATTTAAGAGAAAGCTGACATGCAAAGAGGAAACCAAAAAACAGGCCTTCTCTTGCTAGGCCCCACCCTTCTGGAACACCATCCTGGGCGGAATCTTGACCGCACCATGGAATCTGTTGTTCAAGAAGGAACTCAAGAAATACTTAGCGGTCACTTAGGACCTGCTACGCCTAAGTATATACCAACCCTATAGTAGTGGCTGTCCAAACTACTATAACGTGTAACCTTTCCTTCCACCAACCCCTGTTAGTCCCAAATTACTTGTACAGTTTTCTGGTTCTTCCTTGCTGGGTTTGCACTAGATGGACCCAAATATAAAAAAATACAAAAATACAAATACCGTTTGTTTGAGTCCAGGTGTATGTGCGTTTACATAACACTGATCGATTAGATCCTTTGATTGTTTAAAGGAGTGACTAACTTTTAAGGGTGTGGTGAAGGCTATTGTTGAGTACTTTCTAAAAGTCAAGGTCATCTACCAGGGTGCAGACTCCTTTCATAGGCACAGTCTGTCTGGGGGTCAGAGTTGGGACAGATGTGCCTCCTGGCTATTTCCTGTTGTAGTTAGGCCCTGTCAGGTTGAGGTGTTACTGGATCTTAGTGGTCTCATTGGGGTGTAGTGTGTGATTTTCCTTTGAATTAATTAAGGTTCCTCCACCGTTTATTGCAAGGTGGGTGATGTGGAGTGATTTGACTCATTTTCCCCACCTGGCAGCCCTCCAATGTAGGGCTTGGAGTGCCAGTGCCTTTGGCCCACTCGTAGTAGCAGTCTTGCAGCTGCATCCTGTACTCTCCATAGCTTCCTCTATTGGTGTTGTGGGATGCACAAATACATGCTGTCTGAGTAGTCCACCTTTGATAGCACAAGGGAAAAAATTGTGAGGTTTCTGTGTTGGCATGTGAGAAAAGGCAGGATGTGTCTGAAAATTGCAGGTGAAAATTCCCGAGATTACTGACCACTCTGGATATTTGCATGACATTTCCATGCTCTTTTGGTCAGAAAATTGATGGGATAGTTGATCGTGTGAGGATGGTAACGGTTCCTATTCCGTTGCGGTCATTTTTCAGTCTGTTCTTGGTCATCCATGAGTTCACTGGTTTGAAATGTTTGATCAGGTCTGGTTGAGATTTTTTGTTGAGTTTAAACATGATTTGAGCATTGTCTGTGTAGTGTAGCATGTAAGGCCATGTCCCTTGATGGTAGCATCACTGTGAAAATGAAGATGTTGAAGAGAAGAGGAGACAGGCTTGATACTTGTACTACTACACAGAGGGTTGTTTAATGGGATGATTGAAAAGGCCAATTTAATAATAGGTGAAAAGTATTATGGAGCCAGGACCCTTGAATCCTAGATCACCATGCAAGGTCCATGTTCATAACAATGTCTCCATTATTTATTGTTAGTACACACTTTAATCAAGCCACGCACCTGTCACAGCCTCTGCTCCCCTCTTCTCCTCTGCCTAGCTAGCCTCCCCCAATTGGGCGCTGTCCAACTGCTTTCCCCAATCCCTCTCCAATGCCTGTTTGCTACACTAGAGCAGCAGACTGCAAGTGTGGCATCTCTCAACCACAGGCACCAGCTTCATACGCACACATGCCACACACACGCCCTCTCATGCACACACAGAATTCACCACCAAAAAACAGCAAAATCGTCCTTCATTTTACCGCACCTACTCACATGCAATCGCTCACGCACTGTCTCTACACGCTCTGAAGCACACAACACACTGCCTTCCCTTTACAAACACACTACATGCACACCCTAACGTGCACTCTATCTTGCCCATGCAACAACGGTAGTAAAGCTGCATCCATTACCCTTGCTGAAACCTCGCACTACTCTCCTTGTTCCGACCTTCTTCATTTTGCAATCTATATCTTCAACAACAGTCATCTTCCTAGAATATTCTGAGGACCCCATGCATACTACACAGGGAAGATAAGCTAACTGAGTTGAGCTTATGAAAGTGTTCTTTGCCCCTCACCTTGCTCGCCCTAATCCTCTTTCCCACCTCTCCTTCATTATCTTGACCTTACCCAACCAGTGAGGACACAACTTGGTCTTGGACTTCTACCCTCTCATCACCTCAAATAGAGATGTCTTGATAATGGAAAATGGTGCCAACCTGTACTGATTGACTCTGGCTGACATGCCCTGAAACCATTCACCTCCTGATTCCACTTCTAGATGCACCACATCCTTGAAGGTTCTGTTAAATCTCTCTACACAACTATTGTCTTGAGAGTGATATAATGAGGTAAGAGTATGCTGAATTCCTAACTTAAATACAAATTCGTCTTTATCTTTAGAAATAAATTGTGGACCGTCTTAAATTCAATAACCTCCATAGCCGAGATAAGCCCCACCAACCTCACATTATTATTATTATTATTATTATTATTATTATTATATTTATTGAGCGCAGACCTAGCTTCGAGAATAACAGAGCGCTTATTAGGGGTATACAACAATACAGATATACAACAAAGGGCTTTACAGAGGTATACAACAATACAGATGCATAACAGAGTGCTTTTCAGAGGTAACAACAGAACAGATATACAACGGGGGAGGATACATAGGGGAACAGAGGAGGGGTACAGCTGTACAGAGTGGCTGGGAGGAAACGGGCAGGGGGGCATCTAGCGATTCAGGTGGCGCAGGGGGTGACGTGATGGCCTAGGTGTTGAGGAGAGACTCCTTGAAGAGGTGGGTCTTGAGTTCTTTTTATGAATTGTAGCAGCTTGGGGGTGAGTCTGATGCTGACAGGGAGGAGGTTTCATAGTCTTGGGGTGTAGACATAGAAGGCTTGTTTTCTGGTTATTTCCATTTTTCAGTGGCGATTTCAAGTCTCCATGTGTCCTGGCTTTTTTGTGGTGCGCTGTCCACTGGAGATGCTGAGTTTCTATGTGAGGTAGCTGGGTGAATTCAAGGCGACTCTGGCCACTTAAAGAATGTATCCACTAACAAAATTAAAAAAGCATTCGCACACCATTGCAATGGTCCTCAGAGGCGTATTGCTAGCTCCTCCCACAGTATTTGAGGCCCCGGGGAAACCTCATTGGCGGGGTGCATGTGATTAGAACCTTGTCACTATTCAATCATTTCAAACACTATCAACGATTCAATGTCCATCTCACCATCCATTCCTGGCCATCTCAGGTGACCCTCATGACCTATATCATTAACCATTTTCCTTATACATTATGGAAACATCCATCTGTGTCTTCTTTATGACTTATTTTCCATGACACTAAGATCATCCTTAATCCTCTTGTATGATCTATAATCTTATCCTACTTTCCCCCCAATGCTACCAGCCTCTCAGCATGAGCTGTCTTACCCCTGCATATGATTCATTCTCACCACAACACTACATCCCCTTCCCTTCCTTAACACAGCCTTCCACCAAAAACACTCTCATTGTTTCCTCTGCTTAATCTTTGATATTACCCTCATCCTCATCAACAAGTTCGGTCATCTTCCTTGATAGAGCATCTGCCACCACATCCTCTCTAGCCCTCTACATGCTCTGCTACAAAATCCAATCCTGGCAAAGCTATGATCTGTTTGCACTGTGAAGGACCTTCCCCACAAGTACAAACACTGAGTAACGTATTTCTACCCCTATACGTGTTCTAGAAGGGAACACTACAATACTTTCTTGTATCTAATTAGATTGGGACAAAATTGCCCATAGGCCAGGTTCACCCACAGCAGTGTACACAATAGTCTTCCTCTCTTCATGAAATGGGTCCAGAACAGAGACTGTGGCAATCTCTCTCTTGATATTCTGAAACTCTGTTTCACACTCCTAAGACCAAGCAGAGTAACTTCCCTTCCTGATTTTTCATCTTCTGTGTCTTGTGAGCCATGTTTTTCAAAGATTTGGAGCAGAACTCCACCAGTCCATGGAATGATGATACCTCCTTCTTGTTATTTAGTTTACGCATCTCTGCTATGGCATGTACAGCATCCATGTTTGGTAAATCACCTCCCTCTGTTAACTCGTGAGCCAAATATGTCACGTTCCTCTGGCGAAATATACATTTGCCTTGATTGATCGATACCCCACCTTCTGCCACTGCCTATCGCACCATCATCAACTGTCGATCATGGCCTTGTTTTTTATGCCCCCATATCTATGTATCATCTTGATATGATTTTACTCCTTATAGCATTCCACCAACATAATCCTCTAGAAAATGCTGTTGGTAGAAACAAATTTGTCCTTTGTTATTTTTTATCGGGTACCAAGGGTACCTAAGTGCTCTACTAGTCCAGATAACATCACAGATTAGCCTTAGAACAAAAAAGTTTAGATTTTTTTGACAAGATGTCAGTAAATCAGGAATACCTTGGACTTCTGGGGAAAGCAGGTCCCAGCGTTTGATTGTATTTCTGGTGCAATCTCTCCCCATCTATGGGCTTATTTAAAGCATGGCATATGAAAAAGAAGAGAAGCACTGGAACTCAAGTCACGAGAGGGGTTGTACTTTAACATTTGATACATAATGTTGTGTGGGCATCTGCCAAAAATGTTTTATGCGCTAAAGTTAGATTTAAACTTCGATCCTAGCCTCAATTGACAGTCAATGACGCCTTCTGAGATGGTCAGGAAGTGACCAGTTGAGTTGATAAACTGTGAAATTAGAGGAAAAGCAGTTGATATAACCTTTTGTGAGCACCCAAGGGTGAACAAGCATGAGACGGAAACCCCAAGGGAGGTAAGATGTTATCCCACAGATGTATGGTCAAAGAAAGGTGCAAAGGAGAAAACATTCATTCGGGGAAGCACAGACAAATCCCAAATGTAACATCACAAAGTGCCATACACAAAAGTGACGAAAAAATGGAAATGTGAAACATTGTATCTGTGAAATCTATATAAATAAAAATGTAAATGTTTGTTTGTTCAAAATCTTAAGTCTCCGAAATCAACATGTAGCGGAGGATGGATCTAACACACTTGGTGGGAGACTGGTGTAGGAGAGCACATCAATACACTTTTGCTTACTTTGAAATATTTAGCCCGCCTCTTACCTGTCTCCAGCAGTCCCCAGGTGGTTTGGAAAGACAATGGTTAGAAGGATTACCCAAACCCCCTAAGAAGAAACACGAGGTTATAAGAAGGATTTACCACACACAAGGGAAAGCAGACAAAGGAATGCTGGTGTACGGGTTTGTTTAGTTATTGATTTGCATATTGATATCTTGCATCAGTCTCAGCACAACAGTAGTTTTTTAGTGTTTGTATAAGAAAGGCGGAATCACAATAGACACTATATACACACTAACAGTAATTTAAGCAGCAACATTAAACTAAAAAAGAGTGCTTTAAAACTAATAAGAGCCTTTAAACTTTTAAACTAAAAAGAGTCCTTACAAAATATTTAGAAAATCCCATAAAGTGTACTTTATATTCTCAGACTATATATAAAAACCTCCTTAATTGTGAGACAGTCTGGTCACGTCTGCCTCAAGGTCCTTTCTGCTGCAGCAGGTTCTGTCTTGTTATGGAAAGGCAGGGCAGCAGCAGTGTGTAGGGGTTCCCAAAGTTCTTGCAAGCTGGGCTGTGGATGCCAGGGGCAGTGCAGCATGATAGCAGCATGATGGGGGTTGGCGGGTCCCGTTAAAGAGTCTTTGCAAGGCTGTGTACACTAGAGGCAGCTCAGTGTGGATTGCACCAGCAGGGATTCCCAGTAACTTAGTCTCCATTTGGGACGTATCTCCCTGCAGTGGCCTGGGAAGATGATGTGGGCCCGCTTTGGCAAGGGCCGAGGCATCGAACTTCAGAGCGGCGCACCTCCTAGCAATGGGATATAGCATTAAAGGAGCCCGGGGTGCAGCAGTGAAGGAAGGCGCATTGCTCATATGGATCCAGTGTTCCACTATGTTGGAATTGCCAATGTCCCTGGGGCTGGTGGAGAAAGCCTTGGCATGCAGGGCATGCTGTTCTCTCAAATGATCCTGGTCCCGTTCTGAGATCAGTGAGTCTCCAAAGTCCAAGATCTTTGCATCCAATGCTGTCTCGCATGGGCTGGTGGTAACACTTGCTGCAGCTAAGCGGTAAGGTGGAACTGTGCTTTTATTGGTCACATGCATGGCCTTTACCTTGATGGTCCTAAGGTCCATGCCATCAGTCATCACCAGGGCCCGCTGTACCAGTAAACCACCTGGGAGCTTGCCACACGCTGGTTCCTCCATCACCAAACAACTTGGGTGTTGCTCCCCACTGAGACACAGTCTGCCAGGAAACATCACAGTGGTGAGTGTCGGGACAGTGACCTGGTTGGAATGGGTGGTGCAAACATCTACAAAAGGTCCATCAAGTGGAGCTCTGGATCAGATCTCTCTCTGAAGGTATGCCCGTTGACAAATGGGGTACATGGACAATGTGCTGAGATAACGTGTCCTAGCCAACTCCTGACATAGTACAGCCAGTGTGTTGAACATCGAGGAATTGTTTTCTATCACCACTAGCATCGCATGTTCCTCACTCCGACTGCTTCAGACCAGTGCCAGGGAGTCAATGGTAGTAATGACTTTAGCTACATCACATTGAAAGAGCAGTTTGACCCAGGTGCACCCCAGATATGTGCAGGGTTTGTCTGCCACACTGAGTAGGTTCAATTCAGCCAAGGGTTCCAATGGGATATGCGCAAGGTGTTTCTGTAGAATGGCTCATGCACACTGGTCACCTGTGAGCCACTATCTAGCAGTGCATGTGCCTGCTATCCAGGGATGGTAACTGTTACTGTGGCTGGTGGTCCTTTGAGCCCTTCAGGTACTGCCTAAGATGTTTAGGTGCTGTACTTGCTGCTCGTGAAACCACAGATGATCTACCTCTCCGTCGGACTAACTGGTCTGAGAGGATGCTGGTTCCCAGATGTCTTACCCACCGATGGTGTTATGGCAATCACCAAGTGCTAGTCCATCTCTCTGTCCTTGTCACAGTGAGTGTCTGAGTCCTAGTCCTAGCCACGCATACCTCATCCTAGTGACAGTCTCCCAGTAGTAGTACTAGACCTAGATACAGTCTCACAGCCCATGTTCACCTCACAGTGGCTAAGTCCAGTCATTGTCACAGTCTCTTGGTCCTATTACTGGACATACTAATAGTCTCCCCATCCAAGTTGTAGTCACAGTCTCTCCATCATAGTCCTAGTCACAGTGAAAGCCTCTCAGTCCTAGTCACAGTCATAAACTCTGAGACCTAGTCCTAATCTCTCATCCCTAGTTTTATTCATAGTCTCTCAATTCTAATCCTTCTCTGAGTTTCTTAGACTACTTAGTGACTGCCTCACAATTCTATTCTTAATCGTTCCTTTAGTCCTAGTCCTAATCACAGTCCTAGAGTCCTGGTCTTATTCAGTCTCTAAATCCTAATCATACTCCCAGTTCCTACATAAATGTCCTATATCTAGTCACAGTCTCTCGGTCCTAGTACTTGTCAGTCATTCAATCACAATAATAGTCTCTTAGTCCTAGTCATTGTCTCAGTCCCAGTCACAGTCTCTAACTCCTCATTAAATTCACAGTCTTTCAGTTCCAGTCACATTCCAACAGTCGTAATACCTCTGTCTTAGTCCTAGTTCTAGTTATAGTCTCTCAGTCCTAATCCTTGTAAGAGTCCTCAGTCCTAGATCCCAATTCTTGTCAAACTCTCTCAGTCCTATTCAGAGTACTACAGTCCTAATCCTCATCATAGTCCATTGTTCCTAGTCATAGCCTTAGTCACAGTCTCTTCCTAGAAAAGCCTCTCAAGAGGGGGCATGGATTGGCGCTGATGGGAAAGGCCGCGCGAACGCTTCCCTCCCGCCCGTATTCTTTATTTCATTTATTCAAATGCGGAAAATCTTCTAAATATCATCTGTAAACATACCAAGTGTCTGCTCCTGTGCTGAGGAGGGCAGCTCTGCTTCTGTTGTGCACATTTCTGTCTCAAGGAATGTCCATCCTGGATATTGCTCTCCACCGGATGTAGCAGTCTCCGAAAGCCGTCACAGCTGAGGAAACATCCGGGTCCTGTTCTACGCAACACTGCTCCGGCTGATATTAGGCCTCACAACAGCTTTCATCACTACTTAATGGTCAAAAAAGATTTTGCACTTTGGAAGTCATTTCAAAATACAGGTACATATTACTCATTTGTTTTATTTAAGTAAACCCTTTCTTGCTGAATTTATTTAATTCACTGGTCAGTGAAAGTTACACATACTGATAGCAACCCTCTCTTATTTATACCTCGCATATATCATATTTACTGATATATCAAATACTACCCATTATTATGGTCTCAACAAGGAATTGTCCGAAAATTTCTTCAGGTGTTAAGGAGCAACAAGGGCCTAACACTATGACCGCCCTGAAATGCCCCAAAAGCGACTCTCCTCCACCAATTACCAATGAAGAGCCTGACATGGTGGCACTTCTACATGAAATTAGGTCTCTCAAACCGTTTATGGAGACCACTAATCAGAAACTTGAACAACTTGATGATAGGTGGTGTGCATTTGAAAACAGACTGAGTGAGGTGGAAAACAGAATCAGTGCAGTAGAGGATGTCACACCATGGGTACTTCAGCTTGAACAAAACCTAAGGGAGCTACAAAAACATAGTGAGGACCTGGGAAACCATGGGAGACGGAACAATTTCCAAATATCAGGCCTTCCAGAAAGTTGTGAGGGGAATGATGCCATCATGTTCCTCCAAAAGATTCTCCCGGCATTACTTCATCTCCCTCCTGAAACTGTGATTAATATCCAACGTGCACATTGCATCGTTACCATGAAAAACTTCCAAGCCTCCCAACCAACACCACGCACTATGATATTCTTACTTCTGGAATACACCCAGCTTCAACTTATCATATCCAAAGCAAAAGAAAAGAACTCCCTTGTCTGGCACGATAACAAGGTTTACATCACGGAAGTGGTGAAGAAAACTGCCCAGAGAAGAAAGGAATTCCTAACCTATTGCCCGGCACTCAAACAATTCAATGCAAGATATGGTCTTTTTCATCCATGCTCTTTCAAAGTTACCATTAACAGTAAAACATCCATCTTCGATAATCCAGTGAACCTAAAGGCCTTTATCAGAAACTTGAAAAATGACAATATGGACACTTCATCTCCTCTCTCTTCAGCTACCTCTGGACCATGACTCTTCAAGCATCTTCTCTCAAACTCTAGCCCGACCCTAACATCTACATTTTGATTCAATATATTCATATATAGTCTTGCGGGTGGGGGCGTTCGGTCACCCTTCTCGTTGTAGGACCCGATACTGGTCCTTCCTGCTGCCACCCTGTTATACAATCGTTTTTGGCTCTCGCTTTCTTTGGGGTAAAGTTGACATTTTCAAGATCTTTTTCTTACCTCTGGACAATGCTCCATAAGCTCCTACATTCTATGTATACCTCATTACATCTGTCAATTGTTTACCACCCAGACAATCCCTTCATGTTCTTCCCTCATGTTTCCTGCATACTATGGATTGGTGCATCATCCAAATGTGCTCTCTAGTACGTTCCTGAACTATTGTTACATTTTACTGACTTTGCCTTGCAATCTTCCTTGACTTGTACTAATGGCATTTTGCTGTGTTTCATGGAATGTTAAAGGTATACATAATCCGATTAAAAGACACTAGATGATATCACACCTCAGAGAATTCAGATCTTGTGGCCCTCTAGCATGTATTCAAGAAACTCACCTTTCCTTAGAATAATCCTTGAAACTCAAAGCATTTTGGGTTAAAGAAGTTATTCCAACCCCTGCTACTGGCAAGAAGAATTGCGTTGCTATTCTCATCAATAAAAATGTGCCCCATAAGGTTTTTGCCTTTGGCAATGATGACATAAGAAAATGGGTGTGGGTTAAACTACAATTGGGTTCTGACATTGTCTCTATTATGAATATATATGCCCCCCCCAACCAGACCCATGCTTTTGGAATACAATTCAACATACAATTCTTCAATCGTTTCTTACAAAACTTATTTTGTCTGGTGATTTCAATAATGTAACAGATCCCGTTTTGGACAGGAGATCCAATTGTGTCTTCAGACGTTCTAGATCCCATGACTCTTTCACTCGCTGCATATCGGAAATAGATCTTATAGATATCTGGAGGCTTTCCCACTGATCAATTATAGACCTTCCTTTTTACTCTCCCTCTCACAATACTTTTTCACAAATTGATTACATATTAGCGGTTAAGTCATTATCACACACAATCAATGAATCCAGGATCGATAACATTATTATATCACATCACACCCGTGTCATCACTACCCTTGACCTGTTTGATAAATGTAAACATTGTGCAAAATGGAGATTTAATTACATCCTACTAAATTATAAGGAATTTACGCAATCCTTTCCCACATTTCTCCACCAATTCTTTCAAGACAATAAGGACGAACACATTTCAGCACCCAATAACTGGGATGCTTTCAAAGCTACCCTGTGGGGCCATGTTATTGCATTAATGAGCAACAGGAAGAAGGAATATAAAAAAAACCTAGAAGCCCTTTTTACACAGCTAAACCTCGATGAGAAACAATATTATTTATCTCCCTCTGAGAGAGGACACCATGATGTTTTAACTCTGCGCTTCAAAATCAATGATAAACCAAAAGAACTATCATCTGGATCAATTTTAAAATTAAAATCCAAGATGTATCAAACTTCTAACAGAGCAGGTAAAGCCCTCAAAGCTTGCAAAGAGAAAACATTTGTTTCCCATATTAAAAATGCTCAAGGGATTACAGTCACTAACTCAAGTGATATGCAAGATGTCTTCAAAACATTCTACTGTAATCTATGCACACCAGAAGCCGATACATCCTCAACCAATCTAAATACATTTTTGGAAAATATTAAAAGACACTTATATTCCAGTCTAGACCTCACCAGTTTGAATGGGCTCATTACAATTCAAGAAATTAAGCATACGATATCTGAATTCCAAAAAGGTAAAGCTCCTGGCCCGGATGGTTGAACCATTGAATTCTTCAATCATTTTTCCTCATACCTCTCCCCTAAATTAGAAGCGTTATACACTTGTTTTGCGAACAGACATTCTTCATCTGGCTCATTCGATGAGGCACTATTGATTCTGTTCCCCAGGGCACAAAAAGATACGGATCTTCCCAAAAACTATTGTCCGATTTTGCTAATCAGTGCAGAGTGTAAGATCTTTGCTAAGGTTTTGTCCAATTGGATTGAATCATTTCTCCGTAATATCTAATTAAATCTGACCAATTTGGTTGCATTAAAAATAGAAATATCTCGTCTAATGGAAGATATTTAGTCAATGTTATTCATTAAATTCCTAAAAATAATGCTGACAAACAAGCATAGGCGGCTATCGTTCTCTAGGCCAGAAAAAGCTTTCGATTGAGTTAGCTGGGACTATCTTTTTTGGGCCCTGTGGTGGCATGGATGTGGTGATGGTTTCATCTCCCTTGTCCATTTACTATACTCCAATCCCCAATCCTCATGAATGGCCAATCATCTACGTTTTTCCACTCAAAAGGGGTACAATACAAGGATGTCCCCAATCCCCAATACTCTACGTTTTGTCCTTAGAACCACTCTTGCAAAGTATCAGATTCTAGTATTCGATGTGGTAAATATGAAGCCAAAACAGCTGCGTATGCTGATGATATTCGTATTCTTTTAAAAGACCATAAAGAACATCTCCCTGCCTTATCATCAGCACTAGATACTTTCTCCCTTGCATCAGGCTACAAACTTAATAAAGTCAAAACTGAAATTCTTCCATTAAACCCTTACTGTCTCAAACATGAAATAGACTTGTGTGGTTTGAAATGGTGCGAAACATCCATCAAATATTTGGGCCTTCAGTTTCCCTCCTCACTTAATACCACCATGAAACTAAACACAAATGCCCTTCTATGTTGATTAAATGATTTAATCTCCATGTGGTCCCCTCCTTACTTATCTTGGTGGGGGCGACTTGAAACAATTAAAATGATGCTGTATCCTAGTGTACTTTTCTATTTACAAATGCTATCAGTCCCTCTCCCTTCTACCTTCTTTAAATCCATCAACTCTGTATTAATTAACTTCCTATGGGGTAATGGCAAATGCAAAAGAATCTCTATCAACAAGTTGAAAGCTCCCTTTAATGAAGGTGGGGTCAAGTTCCCCGACTTTAAGCGCTACCATGATGCATTCTTAACCAAACCTTGTAAGTGATATTCAATCAACACTACAGCTAAGTCAATGCCTAGTCTGGGATGCTAAGGAAAACCCTTATTGATGTATTTTTATGTCCAGTTCAGTACTCTGGAAGACAACCCTTGTATAACACCCCCCTCTTAGAATCCCCCTGACCCCACTGAGCCAAGAAGTAGGTTTGTTTTGCAAATTAAAAGGTTTATTTGGAAATTTAAACAATATATATATATATATATGTATATATAACACTTCTATAAATAAATTGATAACGGATATTACACTTGTGAATATGAGCAGTAATCAGCAAGAGGTAACTTATGAATATGAACAGAAGAATAAGGTGGGAAAGAATGCTTTATATGGTTCAAGGAAACGCAATGATGAATGAAATGCAGTACAGAAAATAACTTGATATGGCTTCAACAAAAGACAATGTAATCACTTTTTCTCTGGCAATTCACCCCCCCTATGCAATGTAAGAAATGGAAGGAGATGGAAAGAGGAGCACACAGTTCTCAGGAATGCAATCAAATACAATACGAAATTCAGTTCCCCCCCAGCAAGCTTAGAGGAAACAGGTAGAAGTTTGAAACACAGGCCCAAAATGCTTTTAAATGTGATGGCAACGGATGGGAAAATGTGCTAACTGATTTTATCCCTCTAGAGATTCAGGGTGAGTGAGAGATGCTTGTTGGTATTAGTTCAGGCTCACTTTAGCATTGCTCTATGAGTTATTACCAGGTTGCAAACGGATTTTTAACAAAGGAAAGAATGGAGCTGCTATTTTGACAAGTGGAGAAATTGAGCCAAAATCGCAAAGCGCGTTAAATTTCGCGAGTGCATAAATCGCGATCGCGGGAAAAAGTTTAGGGAGTAGGAAGACGGTTCTAGGTTCGTTGGAAAGCCTAGAATCACAGCTTTTAAATTTCGTTCCTAACCCAAACGGTTCCAGAGATACGGACGATTTAATAAAGGTAGATTTTCGGATTTAAAGTAAAACTCAAAATGACAGGTGACAGCTTGCAGCTGCTGAATTGACAGGTGACAGTTGTGCAGCTTTAAAAATGACAGATGATACGATTTCTAGGAGGCTGTTCTAATTAGGTTAAAATAGTTTGGATTAGATTATTTTAACTAAGAGATTGGGTTCTGCACAGTTCTGGCGGATACTCACTCCTAATTTTGAAATAGGCATCGTCACGGATCTGGTCAACTGGAATGGACTTCGGCGGTTCTGCTCACAGCGTCTGGGTCAGCTCTGCTCTGCTGGTCTAGCCTCTCTGGATACAGCGGCCTCTGGTTCTGGATACTGCTCTGCTTTCCGGTCCAGATCAAGTGGATTCTGGATGTAACACTGCTTTCTGGGTACTGGCAAATGTTCTTGGCAAAATAATTCAGACAGCTCGCCCGGCTGTGGAATAGTTTGCAAATGATTTTAAGGATGCTGAGGCCTGCTGAGAAGAGTTCTCAGTTTGTGGGTTTAGGCCCTTGCTTTAAGTTCTGAAGTAAATTTCTGGTCTCTGAAGATTGATGGATGTGAAGTCTGGAGTCTCCCGGCAGAGCTTCCCGCAGAAAATGGAATTGATTCTCTCTACCTGTCCCAGCAGTCTCTTTTTATGTGTTTTGGAAGTGGGTGTGTGCGTGGCATAACTGAGCCTGCCCCTCTCTACATGTCATTGGCCCAATTCTCCCCTCTCCCATGATTGAGGGAAGGAAATGGATTGTCATCATGATGAGGTCTGTTTATGGGTCAGAGGATCCTCCCCTGGTCAATTTGCCCACAAATCTATATTTGATTCAAATATATATTTCCCAGATACACAATTTGTTGAAATTACATGTACACATTATATATTCCTTATGGTCCATGCTCGTCCGCCTCTGATCTTCCTGGGGGCTTGCATTAAAAAATGACAACATTTTGCGCTTTTTGACTGGTTTACCAATAGCGGACATTTACCAAAAATTACACACATGTGCGCAAGGAGTATGGACATTAATTGATGAAGTGTCAGATTTTTAACATGCAGACATTTGGAGTAAGACCCTATTTTCCGCTAGCAAACCCCCAGCATACACCACAGGGCCCTAACACCTCTTAAAACGTGCACAGAAAAATCACAAGAATAATGATATTACTTATATAATTCTGACAAGTCCGCACTATGAGTTATCTATCTTTTTAAAATTATGCTCTGGCCCAGATGGGTGTGGTTTAGGTTCCAAAGCACATGGGGGAAGCTTCTGTCTTCCCCCGCCTCCAGCTCGGGTGGCTACCAGAGGCACTTCTCCTCCCACTTCTCCCAAGAGGAAGCCACTTTACGGCCCCCCCCAATATAACATTTGCCTGAGTCCATTGTTCAGTTTCCTGCAGTCCCCAGGTAATTCAATCAGAGAGGTGTTTAATTCCTTTTGGTGGGGAAGCAGGATGCAGCTAGGCCTGGGAAGAGTGGCTGAGCAGGTTTCTCCTGTCGGGGGTAGTTGTCAGGCAGAATGCAGCTAAATGTCACTTTAGTTCCCAGTTTAAATCACCTATACATTAAATAATTACTTCCTTCAAGTCATTTCAGAATATAGTTTTACATTGTATCCACCTCTTAGCAAGTCTTTTCTTGGTCTGGTTTGGGTTCCTCTGTTCAGTTTTACACAAAAGTCTGGTGGTTTTAAAACGCCGGCTTTCTGATAGTGGTGAGTACCGGTATTGCATCCATTTTTGGGATTAAGAAAATGAATTCCCCACAGTTCTGAGTTGCTTTTTGGCAATCAGCATTGCCATTCCCAATGGTTTCAGGCTACTGTGTGTGTAGCCCAATGGTGGTTTTAGGCAGTGCCCTCCTGTGCTCACAACATAGGCAAAAATGGGTGGCAGCCTATTCTTCATGTTTTCCCTGTGCACTCTCTGGAGAGTTCTGGCCATCATGATGTTTTCCATGCCAGTACTGCACAGTGTTATGGTAGGGCTTGGATGCATGGGTAAAAACATCCCACAAGCCCTCCCTCTTGCGATGGCCATTCTGTCCTTTCACTGATGGAACTCGCAAGATCTGGGATGTTCGCCTCCTCTTCTTCCAATTCCATAGATGGTACAGTTCAGCATATTTTCCTCCCTCCAGTCGATCAATCAGTTCTCCTTGCTGATCCTGATGGGAGGATTGGGCGGTATCCCGGGCCCCTCGGATCTTCGCTCCCGGTCCCCAGGTCGCCTTCCGTGGTCAGTCTCCATGTTTTCTTTCTCCTAGGACGACAAAGGAAAGCGGCAATACCTATTCATAGACATTTCTCCCCCACTGTTGATATAGTGGGGCGACATATACATTTTATACTTTAATAGACATAGCATTCCAATTTTTAAAAACAAGATATAATTCAGAGACAGTGGCTTACAAGCGTCATAATATTTTAGAGACTATATATGGGATATTTTAGGGATGAAACTGAATTACTCTGGCGCAGCCCCCTCTGGTATTGCAGAGGACTCCTCCAGTTGCTGCAGCGTGTGCCTGGGATGGCAACACTTTAGCTGATTTATATGTACCCACTTGTCTTCCCCTTCCGCCAGACTACCTTTGGGGATGCGGATCTTGTACGCTACAGGGGAGATCTTGTCTATAATTTCAAACGGTCCCTTCCATGTAGGCAAACATTTTCGCTGTTTGGCCTGGTTCCTTTGGAAATTGTATAGATAGACCCGGTCCCCCACAGTATATTCCTTCCTGGTGGTCTTCAAGTAGTAGTGGGTTTTCATGCTATCAGCTGATCTTTCTAGATTCCGCTGAGCATAGGCAAAAGCATGCTGAAGGTGTTTCCTTAAATTCTCCACATACTCATGAGTTGTGGAGGCATTTATCAACGTCTGCTCTTGGGTCCTGTAGAGCAAATGCTGGGGAAGCACCATCTTGTGTCCGGTCATCAACTCAAATGGTGACATTTTAGTTGCAGATGAAGGGGTAGATCTGATGGCCATTAGGACCAGAGGTAATCGGATATCCCAACTTGGCCCAGAATCTGCCACAATTTTTTTTAATATGCTCACAATGGTTCGGTTGTATATCTATACTGCTCCAGAAGAAGCTGGCCTGTAAGCAATGTGTAGCTTCCTTTTAACCCCCAGTATCTCCCACATCTTTGTCATTACTTCAATGGTGAAGTGGCTACCTCTGTCTGACTCAATCCTTTGAGGTAGACCAAAACGGGAAAAGATGTGGTTAATCATCAGGGCAGCTGCTGTTTCTGCCTTGCAATTTGGGGCTGGGAGACATTCCACCCACTTGGTAAACAAGGATGTAACGGTCAACATGTACTTGTTTCCTCTAGACGAGCGAATTACATGCCTACAAAGTCGATTTGCAAATCTGACCATGGCAGTGTCATCCCCCTCTTTTGGAGAGGCGCACAGTGTGTGAGGGATGATGGCTGAAATTGTGCACACACAAGACACCCCTTCAAGTATTGGTAGAGGTCCTGCCCCATGTGTGGCCAGTATGCAACCTCCCTTAAGATTTCCAGTGTTGTGTGAAACCCCCTATGACCGGCGGTGGCCGCATCATGGGCGTGACTTAACATCAGGCTTCGGAATGAGGTAGGGACCACCCACTGATCATGGCCAGCTTGGGATTTCCTTACCAACAAACCGTCTTGGATTCGGAACATCTTTGGACATTTCATCAACACTCTTAGGTCCTCTTTCCCATTGTAATCAGTATCCGTCAGAGGAAAGTTCTCAGGGTCCTCAATGTGTTGGTAAAACTTACCAATTATTGGATCCCCCTTCTGAGCTGTAATCAAATCAGCATCAGGGGTCTCCTTACTCCATTGTGCAGTTGAAAGATCATTGTGAGCATTTGTCTGGGACCTAGTGATCGCAGTGACCTGGATTTCCCCCAACATCCCCTTGGATGGCCGGGGTTTTGGCCAGCTAATCAGCTAAGCCATTTCCAGTTTTGTCTGGTCCCTCTACTTTGGAATGACCCTTGATCTTTTTCCAGTAGATGGTCATCCCATTCGAGGTGACCAGATCATCAATGTGTTGGATTAACTTCCCATGTTTCAAGGGTTTGTTATTAGCACATAACATGCCTCTGGTTTTCCAATTAACCAGGTGCTCCACGAACCAGTTCCGTACATAAACCAAATCTGTGATTATGACCAGTTTGTGGAGTTGATGTTGGACAGCAGTGAGGATGGCCTGATGCACAGCCATCAATTCTGCCACCTGACTACTTTGGGGACCAATTTTGTATCCAGTGGAGGGTTCTGGAAACTCCTTCACCCATGCATTCCCTATGCCGGCCACCAGTTCGTTCTCCCCGTTGTTGTCAACATGGTACGAGCATCCATCCACATAGACAGTGGGCTTTCCCTCACACTTGTCTTCTTCAAAGACTTTGTGTGGGGAATAAAGGTATGCTTCCATGTTGTCCCTGATTTTTAGACTTTCGTCCTCGAGACAGTTTTCTCTGGCACAATCATGCAAGTCAGCCAGACCTTGCGTGAGGGGACTCTTCTTGTTTTGGCCATATCTGACCTCCACAGGAAAGCCTTGCATTGACAGGATCCAGGAAGTAATTCGGGAATTACTCACATTTCCGGCCCAGATTCTGCCACTTTGGAGGTATTGAAGAGGCTGGTGTGGCGTTTCCACTATGATGTGTTCCACCTGGATAAACGGGCGGTAATTCTTCAATGCCCACACCGTTGCCAGGAGTGCCTTCTCACAATCGTTGAATTTTTCCTCCACAGAGGATAAAGTTGTGCTCGCATAGGAGATTACTTTATTGACCTTGTCATGCTTTTGGTATAATACTGCCGTCAAGCACGTATTAGAGAACCCTATCTCCAGGAAGAACTCCTTGTTTCTGTCAGGGTAAGCTAGGCAAGGCGCTTGTGAGAGGCTTATTTTGAGTTGTCTTACTGCCTCAGATTGTTCTGGACCCCATTCCCACTTGACCCCCCTTCAAGAGATGAATCAGGGGTCTAGTGATCTCTGCGTAGCCTTCAATGAACTTTCTGCTGTAATTAGTCAGTCCAAGGAGGGTCCTTACTTCCCGCAGAGTTGTGGGATCCTTCGGTTTCTGAAGTGCTTCCACTTTCTTTTCTTGGGGACAGAGACCCTGAGGAGTAATCTCATGCCCCAAGAAATTAACACGGGTTTTACACCACTGTGCTTTCTGAAAGGAAAGTTTTGCTCCGGCGGCCCTCAATTGCGTCAGAACATAACAGATCTCTGCTATGTGTTCTTCCACAGATGAACTTTTGATGAGGACATCATCTACATAAGCCAGGTTACCCCTCGCACCCAGGTCGGGCATGGCCTTATGTAAGAAAATGTTGAATTCATTGCCGGAGTTGAGGTATCCGAAGGGAGTCCGGGTCCATGTGTACTGCTGGCCCCCAAAGGTAAAAGCCAGTTTGTATTGGTCCTCCCTACTGACAGGCACAGTCAAGTATCCATTGGTCAGGTCTATTGCAGTGAATACTTGTGACCCTTGAATCTGGGCCAGCCCTTGGTCAATGTAGGGCAGAGGCCATCGGGAAGTATGGACCCGTTTGTTGAGCTCCCTAAGGTCGGCCCAGAGTCTCCACTGGCCTTTTGGCTTCAATATTCCCAGCACCGGATTATTGAAGGTGCTGTGTACTGGACAGATTATTCCCCGGGACTCAAGGTTCTTAATTTCTTAATTATTTCAGTAAGGGACTCCATGGATGCGAGAGGCAAACGATATTGCTTCACAAACACTGGAGTCATTCCAGGGTCCGTGGGAATTGTTGTTGTGTGGATGTCGGTGCGACCACAGTCATATGAGTCCACCGCAAAGAGATCTTGGAAATCCAAGAAAACTTGTTTCAACTTTTGCTTCTGTTCCAGAGTCACACAGGCATCAGCTAGGTTGACTCTCTCTTCCACCATCTGCCTGAAGCCTGGAAAGACTTCTGGTTTGGCTATCTCAGCGCCCTCCTCCAGCTGGGTGGAGAAGTCCCTGGTCAGAGTGCTGATTTGGACTGGAGGCTTCAGGTGGGAAAGGCAGCCCTCATGGACCTGGAAAACCATGTCATCCCTCCTGAAGTCACAAGTCACATCTTCCTTACCATAAGGGCAAGAAGTGTACACCAGGAATTTCCCCCCATGCCGGGTGAAAATCCTGTCTTGTGTTGTGTTGTCATCACTGTCACTGTCAAAACAGTCCTTGGGGATTGGTCCTAACAGTTCATTTCCTAGATCAATGGAAAAATGTCGGTCATCAACCGCCATTCCAATAATGGTGCCTGCGGCTAGAGTAATACTCTGTAAGTCACTGTCATCCACCTCTATCGGAATGGTGTCTTGTTCTATGTTGACTAATGGTGTTGGGTTTACCCCCAACCCTTGCTGTTGGAGAGAAGCATTTAGATGTATATAAGCATCAGGGTTTTTCAATTTTTGTCCTCTTTTAACTTTCACTTCCAGGGAGAATTGTCGGGTCCTCTCTGGGATGGTGACTTCCTCTTTGATCTGAATTTCAACTGCATAAGGTAGCAATTGAGCTGACCTAAATGCTTTTTCTGGATCATCAAAGCCCATGGGATTATCCGCTAATCGGGACCAAGCTTTGAAGTTTATTAGGTCCAAACTAATGGCAAAGCGATTGAGAATGTCACTGCCTAAGTATAAGGCGGCAGTGACGTTTCGCACGACCCAACAATTATGGACTATGCTCTTGTTGCCAATGGAGATTTTGAGCATACACCTGCTTGGCAGGAGATGTTTTGAATTGGGTGCTTCCAGGTCCATTTCCCATTTGACTATCAGTTGGAATGTGGGAATGGCTGGATCTTTTGGGAGTTGGCGAAACATGGCTTCGCTGATGAAGCTCTTACCGTTGTTCACACACACTCGAGCGAGAATAGAGTCCTTCCCATCATTTAACTGGACAGGGATGAACAACTGCTCTCCAATTTGCTGAATATCAGCCAGGCTCTGAGCTGATTTCACATCTTTCTGGACTATCGGAGTGGGAGTTTCTGATTGTGGATTAGTAAAGAATTTCAGGGTGTTTCCTTCCAGTGTGGAATACCACCTTAAACTGGAAGGAAGGTTGATTTTCAGAAATAGAGAGGACCCCCCATCAGTCTGTTGCCCTACTGCTATAACTGTCACATCTGGAATTTGGTTGTTCTGGAAGTGAAATTCTACTTGGTCAGATTTTTGTTCAACCATGTGGCAGGTGCCGTTTAAACTAACATGGTTGACACTCTGTTTTAATTTTATTGGTCGGCTAGTCTGGGTCCAGAGGACCTTGTTTACGCAATCTATTAGGGTTGACAACCTTCTCAGGAGGTAATTCCCTAGTAAACAAGGGGTGCCCTCTGGAGTCACTACTATGACCGGGTGTTTCACCTTGTGTCGCCCAATTTTAATGTCCAAATCGCCGTCCCCTCAACGGGAATTTTCTTCCCGTCAAAGTTCTGCAGTTGTCCAGGAAGAGAGGTGAGAGGAATACGGTAATTCTCCCCCCTCCTGCATTCAGTTCATCAAAGGCCCTTCTGGACAGAAGGGTAGCTTGAGATCCAGTGTCCACCAGCACCAAAATTGTACCCTGCCCCTGTACTTGTACCGGGGCATAATATCTTCCCTCCTTCTCCTCAAGGGGGCACAGATAATGCACATTTTTGGACAACTGGTGGGCTAATTTTCTGGTTTTGGACATTGCAAGAGAAGAGATTTGGGCAGAATTCTGTGAAGAGCCTGGGGAATCTGAAAGAAAAAGTTGGCAACTGGAAATGGTTTCGGCCCCCCCCTTTTTGGAGGCAGTCATCAGGATGGGTTTGACCCATGGGATTTTGGTATTGTCGGTTCTGGGATGAGATGGTGGGCGGCGGTAGCTCAGTCTCCACATCTCCCCAGTCTGGGGATCCCTTGGGACCCATTTTTCCTTGGGAGGAGTTCCCCCATCTCTGAAGGAGAAGATCCTTTTCCCAGGATCTTCTGAGGATCCCTCTCCCTCAAATTGGAAGACCTGTACCTCCTCCACAAAGTGGGTCTGTTTGGGTCCTTTGTTTCTCCTACCCCCCCTCTGCTCCTTGGGAGGCAGGCTTTCAGGTGCAGGAGATTTTGTTTCCGGTTCCTGGTTTTCCAGGGGCTGTTTACAAGTTGGGAAGGAATCTTCCTCCAAGGCTTTACACCCACCTTCCTCTTGTGCCTCCTCCCTGGGAACCAGTGGGTTATCGGGGTGCTGCCCCCGTCATTGTTCTGGAGCACCAGGTCCAGAGTTTGGGGCATTCTGCGGTGGTATGCTCATCTGAGGGTTCAGTTGAGCCCTCAGTATGTGACCCAGATCTCGTGCCATATTTTGGACCTGGCGCTCTAACTGGGAAACCTGCTCAGGCTGATACGGGGCTCTATTTTCTGCCCTTGGCTGATCAGGGGAAGGGTAGCTATCCCTTCTCTGGTAATACCCTGGGTTGGGAAGATTTGGGTACCTCTCCTCCCTTGGCCTCCCCTCTCCCGGATTAGGTTGTCTGGGCTCAGGGAATTGGGGAAAGAAGGATGGATGATTTTGGGGCTGGAAAATGGGTGGATACCTGTGGAAAAAGTTCTGCCCAGGATTTGGTGAATTTCTGCCCTCCTGGGGGAAGTTAGGAGGGAAGTTCCCCGGGTCAGGTGCTTGGCTGGATCCCCCCCTTGGGCTGGAGGAGTCCACACATAACCCAGGATTGGTCGGTTTCCCTTGTAGCTGGGACTTACATAGTCAGTGGAGCGGGGGACCCCATTTGTGGGACTACCTCCTCGACTCCCTGTCTGTGACTGGCCCGAGGGCCTTCTGGGCTGTGAATTATTTGGTGCAGGCAGGTTTTTAGGCCCCCCATCTCTAAATCCAAAACAGGGGTGACCTTTACCTCTGCCACCTTGGCAGCAGCAGGGGTGCTGTTGGTTTTGGGGTTTTTCTGCACATTACTTTTAATTTCTATGGCCTTCTGCTCCTCATAGATCCGGGTAGCCTGTTCAATGACCCAGTCTAAAGATCTTTTCTCCTGAAAATCTCTCACGAGCTGGGTCATTATGTACTTGGGAAGAGCATGAAAATATGTGTTGATGAATTCTCTGCTGTCCGTGCGCACCCTTCTGGTGGTCTGCGCAAAGGCACGCTTCAATTCTTGCACAAATTCTTGTGGGGCCTGATCCTCCCCACATTGCAAATTGTAGGCTGCCTTGCAAGCCTCTTGGGGATTTCTATGTACAGAAAAATGTTTCAAGATGGCCGCCCTATATGTGGACCATCTTGAATGGTTTTGGTCCTCCAGCCCCGCAAAGAAACTGGAGTATTCTGGTGAGAAGGTCCATCTGACGTACTGGATGCAGCTACTGCTGTCCTTCAAATGGAAAGTCTCCATCATTTGCTCATAGAGCTCCAAGTGTTCCCAAACAGAATACTTGGCATCCTTATGATAAGGCGTGATGACACTCCTTATTGCCTTTATTTGTTTCAATGGGTCCTTAAGCAAGGCCCTTTTTGATTTATTGGCCTTTCTGGTTCGGGTAACCCTGGTCCATTCATCCTCTGACTCAGAAGCACTGCTCCCAGAGGTGCCCGTCTGATCTTCCAGGTTTTCCCAGATTCTGCGAGCCTGGGAATGGCTGGCAGCATGTGGGGACCTGGTCTCCTGTGTCCTGTAATGCCCAGAGGAGTCTTCAGATCCCTCCTTGCTGCCAGGATTTGATGGGTACCCCCCCACTGACCTAACTGGGCAGAGGTTTTCAGGATGCCCTTAATGGGCCTATTCTCCTGGGGTTCCCCACTAAATTGCACTGTGCTTGAGTGCCCATACCCGGATGCCCGCCCATCCATTCCTGGGAGGTACTGGCCTATGAGCCCCATACTTCTCGCTGGATAGTAATCTGCCATCCCCGTGGCCCTGGGCTCATGTGTGTGAGGGGACATGGGGGTGGCAGAGTCCAGGGACTGGGAGAGATGAAGGCCTCTGGTACTAGGGATCCTGAGGTTATGCTCCGGAGTTTCTCTTTCCCAGCAAACCTCACCTCTATCCGCCCTTGTTCCCTGTTGCAATGCAAGAGCCTGCGCTTTCAGTTCCTCAGTTAAGGCCTTACTAGACTCTATCAGTCTCTCCTGCATCACTACCTTTTGCTGGAGCCTATCATTGTGCTGGCAGAGAGCCTCATTCTCTCTCTCTGTGCCTCCTGATTGGTCCTGGAGTACTGGGCTAGTCTCTGCCACAGGAGGGTTGCCTCCTGAGTCCCATCCCTACTGGCCTGCTCCTTTCTTGCCAGAGCCTCCTCCACCCTCCTGGTGTGCTCTAACAAGTTCTGGTGTTGTTTTTGGAGGTCACCCAGTCCCTGGAGGGCCAGGTGATTTTCTTCCATTTTCCTTTTTAAGTGGCAGACTTCCTGGCCTAAGGTATCCCTTTCCTGACTAAGAGCCTGCATCTGTGCCGCAAGGTCGTCCCTTTGCCTTTGGAAGGCACCAGCTTTCTGGCGCTCCTGATCAAACTCTGCCTGGGTATCCAGGTCCTTCAGAATCAATTTATTGCTTTCCTCTTTTTCCCTATCTAGGTGGCTTTGCAGGGTGACTACCTGCTCAGCACATGTCTTATTGAAGTCTAACTGTTGCTCCAGCTTTTTCTGGCTCTGCAGTAGGGAGTCCAAACGTTCTTGGTACTCCTTCTGCAAGGCCAGAAATCTGGTATCCTGGTCAGCCTTTTCCTGTTGCAGCACATCCATATCCTCCTTTATTTTAGTGATGTACTGTCTGCTGTCCTTTTCTGACTCCTGGCTCCTGAGCAGCCTCTGCTCAGAAGAGTCCAGATCAGATTGGGCCTTCTCTAACGCCATCCGTTGCCTATTTGCCAGATCTTGGCCTTCAGCACATTTGTCCTGCATGGCTCCCACATATAGGTATAAATATGCTGGTATCCTGGCAATCTTATTATGTTCATCTTTGGCTTTAGGGGCCACATATAGTTCACTCAGGGCCACATGTAGGGGACCCTGATCTCTCCATATATCTGACCCTGTTTCAGTGACCTGTTGCGCGATTGCCTGCAACCAGACCGTTTGGTCCTGATGAGTCCACTCACCTCTCACAAATAGCTTATGTAAGAAGTGCTCTCTGGCTATTTTTATGTCTACCAGTGTCGTCATTCTGGAATTTGAATTCCTTCCTGACTTACAGAAGTTTGTATTTTATTTTTGCAAAACAGACCGTTTCCTTAGAGCGTTCCTTTGAGGAGTGCTTTACAGCGTAACACAGCGTGGTGATCTGACCGGATGTATGTCTCCTGTCAGTTAGCACACTGTATTAATCTGCACAAGTGATAGACCTAACCCAGAATCTCCCGAACGAGCCCCCACTTTGTAAGCGATATTCAATCAACACTACAGCTAAGTCAATGCCTAGTCTGGGATGCTGAGGAAAACCCTTATTGATGTATTTTTATGTCCAGTTCAGTACTCTGGATGACAACCCTTGTATAACACCCACCCTCTTAGAATCCCCCTGACCCCACTGAGCCAAGAAGTAGGTTTGTTTTGCAAATTAAAAGGTTTATTTGAAAATGTAAACAATATATATATATATATATCACACTTCTATAAATAAATTGATAATGGATATTAAACTTGTGAATATGAGCAGTAATCAGCAAGAGGTAACTTATGAATAGGAACAGAAGAACAAGGTGGGAAAGAATGCTTTATATGGTTCAAGGAAACGCAATGATGAATGAAATGCAGTACAGAAAATAACTTGATATGGCTTCAACAAAAGACAATATAATCACTTTTTCTCTGGCAATTCACCCCCCCCGCCCACCCTATGCAATGTAAGAAATGGAAGGAGATGGAAAGAGGAGTACACAGTTCTCAGGAATGCAATCAAATACAATACAAAATTCAGTTCCCCCCAGAAAGCTTAGAGGAAACAGGTAGAAGTTTGAAACACAGGCCCAAAATGCTTTTAAATGTGATGGCAACGAATGGGAAAATGTGCTAACTGATTTTAATTCCCTCTAGAGATTCAGGGTGAGTGAGAGATGCTTGTTGGTATTAGTTCAGGCTCACTTTAGCAATGCTCTATGAGTTATTACCAGGTTGCAAACGGATTTTTAACAAAGGAAAGAATGGATCTGCTATTTTGACGTGGAGAAATTGAGTCAAAATCTCAAATCGCGGTAAATTTCGCGAGTGCGTAAATCGCGATTGCGGAAAAAGTATAGGGATTAGGAGGTCGTTTCTAGGTTTCTTGGAAATCCTGGTATCACAGCTTTAAAATGAAAGTTAAAGTTCGTTCCTAGCCCAAACGGTTCCAGAGATATGGACGATTTAATAAAGGTAGAATTTCGGATTTAAAGTAAAACTCAAAATGACAGGTGACAGCTTGCAGCTGCAGAAATGACAGGTGACAGTTGTGCAGCTTTACAAATGACAGATGACACGATTTCTAGGAGGCTGTTCTAATTAGGTTAAAATAGTTTGGATTAGATTATTTTAACTAAGAGATTGGGTTCTGCACAGTTCTGGCGGATACTCACTCCTAATTTTGAAATAGGCCTCGTCACGGATCTGGTCAACTGGAATGGACTTCGGCGGTTCTGCTCACAGCGTATGGGTCAGCTCTACTCTGCTGGTCTAGCCTCTCTGGATACAGCGGCCTCTGGTTTTGGATACTGCTCTGCTTTCCGGTCCGGATCAAGTGGATTCTGGATGTAACACTGCTTTCTGGGTACTGGCAAAAGTTCTTGGCAAAAGAATTCAGATAGCTCGCCTGGCTATGGAATAGTTTGCAAATGATTTTAAGGATGCTTAGGCCTGCTGAGAAGAGTTCTCAGTTTGTGGGTTTAGGCCCTTGCTTTAAGTTCTGAAGTAAATTTCTGGTCTCTGAAGATTGATGGATGTGAAGTCTGGAGTCTCCCGGCAGAGCGTCCCGCAGAAAATGGAATTGAATCTCTCTACCTGTCCCAGCAGTCTCTTTTTATGTGTTTTGGAAGTGGGTGTGTGCGTGGCATAACTGAGCCTGCCCCTCTCTACTTGTCATTGGCCCAAATCTCCCCTCTCCCATGATTGGGGGAAGGAAATGGATTATCATCATGATGAGGTCTGTTTATGGGTTAGAGGATCCTCCCCTGGTCAATTTACCCACAAATCTATATTTGATTCAAATATATATTTCCCAGATACACAATTTGTTGAAATTACATGTACACATTATATATTCCTTATGGTCCATGCTTGTCCGCCTCTGATCTTCCTGGGGGCTTGCATTCAAAAATGACAACATTTTGCGCTTTTTGACTGGTTTACCAATATCGGACATTTACCAAAAATTACACACATGTGCGCAAGGAGTATGGACATTAATTGATGAAGTGTCAGATTTTTAACATGCAGACATTTGGAGTAAGACCCTATTTTCCGCTAGCAACCCCCCAGCATACACCACAGGGTCCTAACACCTCTTAAAACGTGCACAGAAAAATCACAAGAATAATGATATTACTTATATAATTCTGACAAGTCCGCACTATGAGTTATCTATCTTTTTAAAATTATGCTCTGGCCCAGATGGGTGTGGTTTAGGTTCCAAAGCACATGGGGGAAGCTTCTGTCTTCCCCCGCCTCCAGCTCGGGTGGCTCCCAGAGGCACTTCTCCTCCCACTTCTCCCAAGAGGAAGCCACTTTACGCCCCCCCCCAATATAACATTTGCCTGAGTCCATTGTTCAGTTTCCTGCAGTCCCCAGGTAATTCAATCAGAGAGGTGTTTAATTCCTTTTGGTGGGGAAGCAGGATGCAGCTAGGCCTGGGAAGAGTGGCTGAGCAGGTTTCTCCTGTCGGGGGTAGTTGTCAGGCAGAATTCAGCTAAATGTCACTTTAGTTCCCAGTTTAAATCAAACTTACATTTTTTACCTATACATTAAATAATTACTCCCTTCAAGTCATTTCAGAATATAGTTTTACATTGTATCTACCTCTTAGCAAGTCTTTCCTTGGTCTGGTTTGGGTTCCTCTGTTTAGTTTTACACAAAAGTCTGGTGGTTTTAAAACGCTGGCTTTCTGATAGTGGTGAGTACCGGTATTGCATCCATTTTTGGGATTAAGAAAATGAATTCCCCACAGTTCTGAGTTGCTTTTTGGCAATCAGCATTGCCATTCCCAATGGTTTCAGGCTACTGTGTGTGTAGCCCAATGGTGGTTTTAGGCAGTGCCCTCCTGTGCTCACAACATAAGCAAAAATGGGTGGCAGCCTATTCTTCATGTTTTCCCTGTGCATTCTCTGGGGAGTTCTGGCCATCATGATGTTTTCCATGCCAGTACTGCACAGTTTTATGGTAGGGCTTGGATGCATGGGTAAAAACATCCCACAACCTCTGAAGAAGACTTTGATTCTCCCACCTGGTATTACTTTGAGAAAGCATTAGTACCCTATTGGCATGTGTGACTTACATTTTTGGCCCCAAGCTCTCAAAATTCTCATGCACTGTCAAAACCTCCATACGCTCCCTCTGCTCATTTCTGTTTCCCAATGTAAATGCTGTTGAGGTCTCGCGAGCCGGCCCGTTTAGAGAATTCGATCCGCGGGCCGTCTGCTGAGTCATAGCGTCCGTCTGCTTCAGAGACGCAATATTCCCGGATGACTCTGTGACTGCATTACGGTCACTGTAAAGATCTTCAGAAGAGCTGGAAGAGTTGGAATACTCTTCCTTATATCTTCCAAACGTTTGGATAAATTAGATTGGAGCTCAAAGCTCAGCAAGCTGTCACGGAGGAAAGCCTATCTGGACGCTTTCTATCTCTACGGCGGCATCTCCAGGTTACCATAAAAGAAGCAATGGACTGCTCTGTGTTTTTTGTGCTAAGAAAGTAATCTTTATCTCCTGATGAAGACATAACATAAGCAACGTTAATACGCCGAAACCGGTAGAGAGAAATTTGAGATGAGGTCATCTTTGAAGATTTCTGGGACCCATCTCCAGAGCGGACCACTAATGGCCATCTTCTGTGGCCATGCTTTTTTTGCATAACTTTTGTATAATAATTGAATTGATGATGAATTGTCTGTTACGACTTTTATAGGTTTTTATCTTATACCTATTGATGTTTGGTATGAGTGGATTGGTGTATGATGAATGTATGTGGATGAATGGTTGAATGATTTAATAGTATGAATTTTATTGAATTATCGAGATCTTAATTTTGCTGCTATGTAAAATTATTGCCTAAGTGCAGATTAAATCGTGATTTAATTCACACAATAGAAAAATGTATCAGGTCTAATAAACTCCTTGATACTGGATCTTTAAATTGTATCCTCTGGATTTCCTTTCTGAGACTAATTGTAACGCTCACCTTTGCTCCGCAGGGGCACCCGGAAACCTCTGCTACTGCTCTGGAATGCTCTCGGGCGCTGGAATGCTGGATGGTGAAGCGTGTGTCGGAAAAGAAACGTGCCCGTAAGTTACCTAAGACTGAGTTCTGGAAGGAATCCCTCACCCGGTACCACCCAATACCCAAACCCTTGGATCCTCTCTCACCTGTTTCTACTGTTTAGGAAGCTCTCCGTCCTGTTATATCTCACAGGGGCGCTGGTAGATCGACCAGTTACCTCACTGGTTGTAGAGGGTCCGCTCAGACCTGTTGTGGCGTTAAGTTCCTTAATGAGGATTGTTCCAGGTGGGCTTGATGCAATGCTCACGTAAGAGTTCTTTGCAACTAGTCCCTTGGGCAATTAAGCCAGTTCCTTGTGACAGTCTTGCACTGCTAGAATGATGCAGGCGGTTTAGAAGTCTATTAGATTTCAGTCCCAGAGTTTGGACCTTGACCCCCTTCTTAAAGAATTAAAACAAGTATCCAAAATGCCCTTGGCTGTTATAGCGTCTGTTGATAACAAGCTCACAGGGCAGGCGCTTGATTGTGCTTCCTTGCACCTCTTGCGTGAGAAGGGGAGATCAAAGGCTTTTGCTAACCTTCTTGCGTGAGCCTCTTTGAAGACAGGTCCGGCGCTGACTGCTGAAGTTGTTCACCAAGCGGAGCGGGACCGCGTAAAAAGAAACAGCTGACGAGCGAGCCATGTCTCCTGGAAGTCTGAGCCTCTGCTGTCACCCGATGTGCAGAGGTTGTTCGCAGAGCTGAGCGGGACCCGCCGGGGGAAACAGCTGATGCCTGGAAGAAGAAGAAGAGATCCGGAGAGTTATCGCGGCAGACCGAGTGCAGGTAAGAGCTTGACAAACAAACCAGAGGACACGCGCGTGCTGATAATAATGCTTTTCTTCTTTCACAGGGAACGATGCCGGGAGCGTCACGCTGCTGATGCAGACCGACGCGAAGCAGGGACCGTGGTTTGGGCGTGGCTTTTATAGGGAATCAGCCAGCCACGCCCAGGAGACTGCCAGCCACAGCCAGGAGACTGGCATGCAAAGTAGTGCCCATTCTAAAAGGGGCTAGCAGGCACATCACACCCCGGATGTACCCACCATAACTATATTGAATCCTTGAAGTGTCCCAGCCTCCAGTATTAACCCATGCATACCCATGGATGTCAGTTAGAGGATTAACCATTTATGTACTCAGGTGTTCCTGGTATCCCCCCCAAGTCCGCCATGCCTTAACCCACCTTGCCCCTACCTGCAACCTAACCCCAGACCTCCCACCATGCTTCAGGTGGTGTTTTGGGCCGCTAAGACTAGGGCAAGAGGGCAAGTTCCTGGAACCCAGGCCTGTGATCCTGACACTAACTCCCAATGTAAATTCTCCACCAAAGTTATTCTCCACGTTTTTTATGGCACCAAAAAGATATCACTTCAATGGCAGTCCATTCAATAAGAGGTCTTGGTTGGACAAAGGTATTAAGTTTATTCATCAAATTTATAGGGCTTCCAATTGGATATCCTTCCACGATCTGAAAGGGGACTTCTCTCTACCATTATCAGACTTTAACTTCTACAATCATTTAGTGAACGTGTGCTTGGATAAATTCGAGAATTTCACAAACTCTGAACTCACTCCTGACTCCACAATATTGCTTTTTCTAACCAAGGCGTCTGATGTTAAAGCATCACAATATTACAGACTGTTTATGTATATCAGTCCCGCCAATATTAAGAAGCCTCAGAACTTCAATGGGAATCCAATTACAGGTTTTCGTTTGATGGCACAACGTGGTGTGAACTATGGTCCAGGGTTAAAAACACTTCTTCTTCTGCCAATATCGCACAGAGTATGCTCTTCTTTTTGCATAGGACTTATATAACGCCAATGAAACTGTGCTAGTCCTCACATGTCAATGATGGGTTTTGTTGGTCCTGTGAGAAGGAAAATGGCACCTATGCACGTATATTTTTCGAATGTTAGCTAGTATTTGAGTTCTGAAAAGTAAATTGAAGTTTCTTGGAAATCATATTCAAAATTAATATACCTTTATTACTCACTAATATTCTACTGGCCAGAATCGCATGTGGGGAAAGCCTGAACAACTCATCGTATGCACTATATGATCTTTTTAATGCCCTTGCAATTAAATTGATTATGACCAACTGGAAAAACTTTCAAAATCTAAATACTAAAAGCAAGCGGAATAATGTATGCCATGTACACAGACTAGGACATTGCATGGCCATTCCTCTGCGTTAAACAACCAAATATAACACAAAATGGGCCTGATTTATCAACTACTTATCACACTACAATATGTCTAGTCATGGCTGAATATCCACATCTGCATTTTAATTACCATTATCTGTACCATGCTTGGTTGGTGTTCAATTTATTTCTAAATACCACTTCTATGTTGTTCCTTTTTAAGTAGTGGATGCCTGTACATGCTCACCACCATATATCCATCTTCCTCCATCATCTCCCTACTGTATCTTGTATGTCCGTCATCTCTTGTCCTCTCACCGTGTCTTTACTGTTCACCAAATGAATTACCAGGACCATACTGTTTGTTCACAGAGTAAGATCCAATTCAGCAGAGCCTGTTATACATTGTATGCACTCCGAACACACCTTACCTCAAGGTATCAGTATGATCTAAGGCTTTGATTTTCATATCATATGTTAATGTATTGTTCAAATATTAATACAAATCATTTAAGAAAAGCCTCTCAGTCCTAGTCATAGAGTATTTGTCGTAGGCATAGTCACTCAGTCCTAGTCCTAATCCCAGACTCGCAGTCCTAGACGTCCATGAGTCCAGGTGACAATAATTCTGTCCTAGACCTATTTACAGTCTTTCAGTTGAATTCCTGGTCAGTCTAGCCTTAACCACAGTCTCTCAGTGATATACAAGTCAGTCGCCCAATCTGAGTCCTAATCACAGTCTCTCAGATCCAGTCTTAATCACAGTTTCGCAGTCCTAGTTCTAGTCCCAGTAACAGTCTCTCAGTGCTAATTTGTCCTAGTCTGTCAGTCCTAGGCACAGTCTCTTGGTTGTAATTCTAGCCAGTCTCTTTGCCCTAGTTGAAGCAATAATCCCAGTGTCTCCATTCTAGTCCATTTCACAGTCCTAATTCTAGTCCAAGTCAGTTTCTCAGTCATATTCACAGTGACCGAAGGACATGTGACGGATCAAATCTTTAGTACACCAGGTGTTTGTTCTCCTACCTAATGCTTGGATTGACTACCATGCACTTATATTTGTGATTAGCTGTTTCAGCACTACATAAATCGCAGAATTAAAATACTGTCCTGCTAATGTGTGAGAGCGAGCCAATCATTTTTGGTGAGCACATTTAACTTGTGGGAATTGTTCCATTTTGGTTTGACTCTGGGTCGGGTAATTAATAATGTCGTATTTAGACTTTATTCTGCCCTAGGCCAAACAAGAGCATGTTTCCCCACCAACTTTGCAACACCAGTTTCCCAGACTGTTTCCCTCCCCCAGGCTCCAGCCCATTTAATTTTAAAGACACAAATCTTGCATTTGGGAGAAACACTTTGCAAACCATTCACCTTTCATACTTTTTTCACCACAGTGTTGGTCATATTGCTGTTTGCATTGCTGTTTGCACCAATTACCTGTACATTTTGTGTTCTCCCAGTTTGGAAGAAAACATTTACTTTGCATGAAAAACAATCTTTGTGCACAAGCACATTCATAAACATCAGTTAGCCATACTGCGCAATTAGTGGTGTACACTGGTGGATGGGTGGTTGTGAAGGAATGCCATCTATGTGGATAAAATAGCCAGATCTTTTTTATTTTTAATAATGACATGATGCTGGTTATTCTGTTTCTGTAAGCAGAATCTATCTGCTAATTATACCCCACATTCATAATGTGCCATGCCCAAAAACATAATCTATGTATGTACCTTGCTGTGACTGGACCCTGACATCCCCAGAAGCTGCTCTGAAATTATAGCAAAGCAGGTTCACAAATATACAGTCACAAGCATTGGGTGTCATATTATTAATGACAGAGCCTTGTGTGTATTGGCTATCTGGTTAGGGTGAACCGATAACAATTGTGTGTCCTTCCCAGGAAGCTTCTCTTGGTTCCCCTGAGGAGGGTTGACACATTCTTCCAACGAACAGCAACCCTCCCTGGTAGATCCCTTTCCTGGGAACTTACCTGGGAACTGGTTCCTTAAAGACAGGATTTTCAGCTATTGCCATCTCACATCAGGGTGCTGATGACTGGAGTCTTTTTGAAGTAGGCAGACAAAGGAAGGGGGCACAGTTAGTGCAGCCTAGAGGAGGGTTCGGAACACAGAGGGGTTTTACCATATTGGATTTTGGAAGGGTTCCCATACTTCCTGTTCCCCTCTCCTTTTCCAGCACTCTTGGTATAACATCTGCAGGCAAAGACACATGTTAAGGGCACCCTTCTTAATCTCTGCACACATTTGAAGAAGGATTCACTGGAGCCTGATTGTGAGTACAGTTTTCTTCAAAATCTTTAACTAGAGCGGTGAAGACAGAAGCTCCAAGGAAGATGAACAATCTTCTACTTAACTCCCCTCAAGAGCCTGTTTGGGATGGCCAGGTGGATTAAAAAGACCTACTGCAACTGAGAACATTATACCTGCCTGGAACTCTGATCACTGAAGATGACAGAACCCTGCAGGTACTCTTTTCAAACCTTCCTGGTTTGAAAGCACAGAAGAAGGAACTCACCTTGTCCCTGTGTCCCTCGGTAGCCTAGCAACCACATAAACAAGGAAGAGACACCTAGCTCTCCCTGCATCTCCAAACTGCCTCGATGCCAGTATGGGTACCTTCGATGGCTACAACAAAACAGCCAGAGTCACTTCCAACCTCGACACTCGACTGCCTCCTCGTCTCCAGGTTTTGCTCGATACAGACACCAACATTTTGCAGTCTCCATATCTGAGATCGACCAAGGCTTCCAGTGTCCCCAGCTCAACTCTACCTACCTGGTTACTGGATTTTTTGCGCCCCAAGCCGTTGCCGCAGCAGTACCATGACACCATGTTGAATAAGTTGAGCCTACTCATCATCAACGGAAAGTCTCTGCTTCTCCTCATTGAGCCTGCAGAGTCTTCCTGGGCCACCGACCTGATACCCACAAGCTTTCACCGGGGTGAGAACTGGGTTCCGCTGCTAATAGGGTCAGGTTGTCAGTGGGACGAATACACTTCTAGGCCACCAGTTGTCCAGGGATGAATATCGGTTTCTAAACCATCAATCAACCGTATATCTCTAGTACACCAGAATGGATTGGAACAGATCGGAATACAAGTGAATTAAAAGACCTCCTTGTCCAATTTTGGTAACGTGGACAGAACGGCAGTCTTATCGCTGGATTGTTGGTTAGTTGCAACACAGCGAAAATACAATTGTTACCCAATGATAAAAGGGACTGTCCAGTCATGGTTGTATACAAATATCTACTTTATTATTACTACAACAGACAGTTCGAGCACACTACAAATGAGAGAGTTTAATGGCAGGAGACAGCTGTGGGTATCAGGTGGCAGGCAGTTCGGTAAGTAAGGCTGGATGGCCACCTGCAGGCCCGCACAGTGGCTCGGGGCCAAGAATCGTTGTCTCTCTGCTGGTTGGTGGATCTGGAATGCTGGTCGAGGCGGCTCGGAGACTCTGGTGACTGCAGCGTGACGACAGTCAGCGGTGCAACCGGATGCGGTTCGAGGACTCCACTGTCTCGAAAATGTCCTTAATAGATGGATGCTGTATGATGCTTGTGTGACACTCTTCCTAGCTTCTTTGCATGTCGTCCTTTCAAGGCGGAGGGCCCAAAGCTCGGGAAAGTGTTTGCAGACAACAGCCTTGTCCGTAGTTCAGATACTCTCTGGTACTTCCCACATAGGAAGCTTGCTGGAAGAATCTAACAGGACATGCTATGTGCTGGCTGGGTACTGGTTCTGGAGCTGCTGGACCTCTGAGTCTGGTATCTCCCTCTGTTCCCTGGCTGGGAGATGTTTAGGGGAGGGATCTTGCTTCCCTCTTGGAACTCCTGGCCTTCCTTCACTGGCAGAAGATGTAAGGTAGACTGTACCTTCAGCCCGGGTCCAAATGTGTCCTTCTTCTTACTACTTTCAAAGTCGTCGGTTGATCTGCCAAGTGAGGCGGTCAGCCCCTCTTAAAGCCAATTGAGCCCCAGTAATTGGTGCAGGCTAAGCTCACCCTAATAAACCAATCCTGAGTCCCGACCAACAATCTTGTGTTATGCATGAGGTCAGGACCAAGGTGCTCTGCAACAGGACAGACAAGGAGTGACAACACATGCCTAAGTCCCACCCATCTTCCTGTCTGTTGTAGATCAAAGTTTCTCTCTGGTTAACTGAGCCCTCTGTGACTCTTGATTAAAGCACAGGTCTCCCTTGAAGTTTGTGATGGGAGCAGACCTCCCGTCTCCCCTAAATCACAATCTTCATCCCTCCGAAAGAGGTCTGCTCCGCAGGGACACCTGCAGTAACAGCTGGACTCAGACAGGCCATTCACTGTCTTTCATACAGTGATGGGAACTATTTCAAGTTGGTACATTACATACCAAAGGGGTGTTAGCCCAAGCCTCTCGTCTAGGCTTGCCTGAATTATCTCTCATTAGTGTGCACTGCCAGCAGCAGAACTGCCACAAAAGGAATGCAGATCCATGGAGCTTTTGACATTTAAATTAGGCTGCCCATACGGCGCCTGTAGGCTTTGTCTTCCCGGAGTACACGTGACTATGTGTTTCGTGCAGGAAGAAGATGAAATGTGTGTGGAATGGCCTGACACATTTCTCGGAGGTTGGTCTCCCATCATTCATTTTCATTTTTTTAAAAATCAAAAAGCCCAGGTGAGCACACTCTCCCCTTGTGGATGGTCGAATTCCTCACAGTCAGACATATCAACCCTACCGCTAAAACCTTGAGCCCATGTGTACATACACCGATTTGTTGAGGCTGGGGTTTGAGCTTACGAGTATGGCTGAGACAGCTGCAGTCTGTGTTCATGCACTTCTATGCACAAGATGCAGTGCACAAGTCCCTAAAATTCTAAGTGATGGGGCTAATTAGCACACAGAACGTGTGGTAATTCTTCAGGGAATTGCATCCAAGGATTCAAAGGCAATGCCAGACCCTGTAAGTAAATGGGAGACACGCCTGGTCCTGTATGGTAAATTCAATATATTGGCAAAGTAGTACTACATGTTTTGTTTTTGTCTAACAATAGTAAACTGCATGCAAAGTAACTACTGAGGAGGAATTGCTGAGACATAATACATCGTGGAATGTTGAGGAACTATTGCCACTTGTCTAATCTAACACCCCCATGGTCAGTAAGATGTAGAGAAAGATCTCACAAAAGATGTTCTTCCGGCCCTGGTTTTTAAGTCCTGTGTCAGTTTCCCTTCCATCATTGTTCTTGTAGTGTTCATATCCTAGGTACAAATGTAGGAGTACACGTCACAGAATTTAAGGTGAAGTAACCATAATTTAAGCTGGTTTCAAACCAGGACACATTTAACATGTCATATAACATAAAGGAAAGCTCGAGATCTCTGTAAACTCTTTGTGACCGGCTTTTTATCATTTCTAAGGGAGACATGCACACAAGTGAATGTTTACTTTTAGCAACAGGTCAACATTTTTGCCCTTGACAACAAATATTTTTCTGTGTAAAATGTAAAATGTTACTGTACTGCCTAGACGTTTAGGTTCCCTGTATGCTATTTGCAACTCTTTCGAAACTGCGTGCAAAGGTAAAGAGTGAAAATGGGCAAATTCGCATTTACTTCTTGCTTTTGCTGTCGGTTTTGTAAAAAATGTGCATGCCACCTGCAAATTATGCTTTACAGATGACATTTGCGATGGACACCTACAAAATCCTCTTGCTTTGTGCAGGTGCTAAAAACAGACCGATTCCATTGGAATCCATTCGTTTTGTGCCCGTATGAAAATGGCATGCTGGCATAAAGCAAGATATTTTTGCAGGCGGAGCGGGCATGAGGAGGCAGAAACGTGTATATCCCCTTCAGATTCCCACTCCTGCAAAACACCTATAACATGACCCCAGAGAAGAAGAACACGCTGTAAACCATGATCACCTTGGTTTAATACCTTCCGTTTATGCTTTGCCGATTTCAAACATGTTCTATGCTGGTAAGGTAGCTCAGCGGTTATGAACCTGCTGCTGCTATCTGTGTATGATCTACAGGTCGCAGGTTCGAATCCCATCAAAGCCAACTCAGCCTGGTATCCTTAAGAGGTGAATAAATGAGTACCAACTTTGTTTGGGTGACATTATTGTATATAAGCATGTTCTATGTAAGCGCTCTGGCGAAAGCAACACATCATTGTCATCATCCTCCTGTTCTGCCCTGTGAACTAAAAATGTTTGCAGTTACAGGTAGTGCTTTTACATCCATACCATCCTGTAGAGTCCAGCCAGAATCAGGTTCCCCCTTCCAGCCCAAGGTACCATGTGTGATCTTGGGCAACCGAGTAAACCAATGATGCCTCATTTGTACATGAGGGATAGTGACATGATCCCACTTCACAGGAAAAGCTTCCCCGAGTAACTCGCATTCGCCACGTTCTGGTCACACTCACACAGGCAGTATTCAGAAATATGTCCATGTCACTTCATGACCAGATCGTTTTGTTTTCATAACAGCACAGCCGTGAAACAGTTTTCCAATGCGTATTTAAGGTTAAACAAAATCATGCATGTTCTGAACAAGTTGTATGTAATCCACTGCCTGTAGCCACAAAACATGCTTTCACATTATCCATATTTCACCGATGGTTCCCATTTAACATTCTCTGGCCTGTTGAAATGACCAGAAGCTACACACATCTGTCTCTTTCGCCTTACTTCTCGTGCCTCATGGATCTTGCAGCTCCACAGGCAGCACCCAGCAGGAATTAAATCATGAGGTCTGAGAACATAATATAAAACGCAGGGGCCTGGCGTTTGGCCTGTGATACTAGCAGCCATACATATATTCTATAAAAAAAAGCCATTTTACAAAGTAGGCCTTCTGTTTTCAAGTGCATTTCGAGAATGTGACAATGTGCATGGTGAGACAATCTTAAAAGATTACTGCTACACTCACGCCTTTTCTTGTCCGGACACAGGTTTGAAAGTCAAAATCATTCAGCGCCAGTATTTGAATAACATTGGGGAACTACAACCCTTACAAGTTAATTGCAACCAAGTTTTGCAGTATGCCAGGTTCTAGATTGGAAAATGTAGGGCAATGATAGCTCAATAATGGGGTCATGAATGGTCTTGGTCCTGGGAATGCCCCGCAGCGCATCTGGCATTCAACAAAAATCTGCTGATGGGACATGCAGGTTGAATAATATGAGTAGAGGAAGGAGAGCGTTACAGCTTCAGGCAGCTGCAATGTTCTGTGTGTCTAGCTAATGCTTCAGATCATGCCATCATTGCGCCATAGACATAAAGGAAATACTCTGTGGTGTCCAAGTGTAACAGGACGTATTGCTGAACTTGTGTTAGGATGTTTATTCATTTTTGGTGGGATACATCAAGCAGAGATGAAGCACTATGGAGCATGCATCCAGCTGGAGCGCAAGTAGAAAGCAATCAGACTGAACGGGCTCAAACAGTCTTCACCCTTTGCATTTGGCCAGGTACGAGTGTGCGCGGCGGTGCCGCAAGCTCTCTTTCCCTCGATTTGCATTATTTTTATGCCAATTCTTGTCAATGCCAGATTACAGAAACTTTGCACCGGCGCAAGTGCAAAGTTTGCATGGTATTAGCACTAGGACAAAGTTTGCCCTATTTTTAAAAACCCTCAGACATATTAAAAAACCAGTGCACCCGAAAAGTGCAGTTTGGCATATTAAAAGCACCAGGGCTAAAATTGCCCTAGCTCTAAAAAGATACATTTTTGATGCATTTTTGCATCAGGGCAAAGTTTGCCCTAGTGCTAATACCATTCCGTATTAGCACCAGTGCAAACTTTGCCCTGGTGCAAAAATGTAGTGAAAGTGTATTTTATTTTCACTAGGGCAATTTTTGTCTTGGTGCGTTTAATATGCCAAACTGCACTTGTCGAGGTGCAACGGTTTTTTAATGTACCCCAGTATTTATATAAATAGGGCAAACGTTGCCCTAGTGCTAATACCGTGCAAACTTTGCACTTGCGTAGGTGCAAAGTTTCTGTAATCTGGCCCCATGTCTAAATGAAATCTATTGTATCTGGCAAATCCAACTTTTGTATTGGATTGGAGCACACTGGGTGCACTTCACAATATGTGTGTGAGGTCTGGAACACCAATGGCGGCGGCGATACAGCAAATGGATTGCAGTAAATTCAAAACCCCCAAAACACACTATGGGCCTCATTACACGGACGGCGTTAATGGCAACGGTGACCGTTAACCCTTACCGCCTTACTACGAGGTCCCTTAGCGGGTTGGTGCTTTAACGCCTGCTTTTTGCAGGCGTTAAAAACCAACCCGCTAAGGGACCTCGGAGCTAATTACGGCACCGCAAAATTGCGGTGCCGTAATTAGCGCCTTCCCCAGTCCCATAGAGCCCTATGGGGCAGAAATGGGAATGGGGAAGGGCAATGGCGGAAAGGGGATTTACCGCCCCTCCAACCTTGGAATGGGGCGGTAAATCCCCTTTCCCCCAAGGCGGTGCCGGTATTTTACCGGCATGAGCCATGGCGCTAATAGCGCCATGGCTCACCGCCTACCGTGTAATGAGGCCCTATGTATTATTTTTTTTAATTCCCGGATGGCAATCCTTAGGGTTCTAGCGAAAGATGTAAAAAAGGTGGAATGCAATGTTCTCCACTGTGTGGAATTGTATAGGCCTGAAGCGCCAGTAAGGCAGCTCTTACGAAATCACACGTTATTTCACAACATGGCTGCCATTCAAAGCGCACAACGTCACCCAAGAGGTCCTCTGGATGTTTATCCCAAAAGGTATTTCTTACATGGTAAGGAGAACGCTGATTCTGCTGGGTTAAAAAAAATGTTTTTGTTATTTCTTTTTTCACTCTTAATAGAGCAGCTGCGTGATGGCCTGGTCTGCTTAGGGCGCCTGTGTTGTTCGTCTGGGCGGCTGGAGTGACCGAGAAGAGGGTGCAATCTCTGAAGAGAAAGCAATGCGCTTTGCTACTGGAGGGTCTCCAACTCGCTGACTGCGCCGTTTCTCCAGAAAGCGCAGGTCTGGGACACATTAGTTCACGTCTATATAGCTCTTGTTGTGCCTGATTAATGGTCCGATTGATCTAGACATTATCACAATTACAGAAAGATCTATTGTCAATTAGTAACCCAGCGAGAGCGAAGCAGAATGCAACAAGCATACTGATTGGCTCTCACCAGGTCCCTGCCCAGCCGGGAATCCCTCTGTCGGGATTCCACAGCCTTTGTCCCCAGCGGGGGGTGTGGCAGCCCCTCAGCCAAGGAGGAGGCTCGAAGCAGGGCCATCCCTGCTTCGAGCCTCCGCGCGGCTGAGAGGCTGCCTTCGCCCCCTGCCGGGACTCGGGTAAGTCTTTTTTAAAATTAAAAAAAAAAAATCCTTTCCCTCCCTCCCACCCACCCCACCAACTTACCTTCTTGGTCCTATGTCCCCAGCAGGGGACGAGGGAAGCCTCCAGCCGTGTGGAGACTCGGAGCGGGGCCATCCCCGCTCCGCGCCTCCACACGGCTGGAGGCTTCCCTCGTCCCCCGCCGGGGACACAGGTACTTTTTTTTTTTCCCGTCCCACTCCCGCCCTCCCAACCCCACTTACCTTCTTTTTATCCTTTTTCGGGAGCGGAAGCGCTGGGAACATTTGTGTTGCCAGCGCGTCCGCTCCCGATGGCTGCCATGGAAAGGGAAAACAGACTCCGTTTTCCCTTTCCATGGTGGCGGCCATTTTCTTTTTCTTTTTTTTTCTCCCGAAATGCTGCAGCGCCGAAACACTGCAGCATTTCAGGACAAAAAAAAAAGCTTTTAGTGCCCCGGTCACGCAAATTTTGCTTTCGCTCGGGTCCTTACCTATGGGCCCCGGGGCATTAGCTGGGACGGTAATGCCCCCGACGCTCGGGTTCTATTGCTTAAATAGTGCTATATTTATTGACTGTTGAGATCAGCTCAGGATAGGTTCAACTTGGGCCAGGAGAGCAAAGCTTTTAAGATTCTTGAAAGCTGAGTTTCACAATCCACACTCCCCTGCCATGTCTTAAGCATATGTGATGCATTGACGGCTTGCTTTGTTGAAGATTGTGCAAAATCTGTATCTTCATGGACGAGTTCAAATTCGCATAGGTTTTGTGTGCGCCTCTGTGGTGCCTTATATTACGAACACTACCACAAAGTTAGAATATGGGCTCTACTCTACTAAAATGTGAACTCCTTGAGCAAATTAGCAGCATTCACCATAATTCCTCGATGACAGAAGTGCTGCGCAGGCGCGCGCTCCCCAACAGTGTGAGCCCATTTGATAGAGAGCACACGGCACCATAATGGAGCCGAGGATTCCTGGCCTCTCCATGAGAGTTGCAGCAGGATTAAGAATCTTTTAAAGGGGGCCCTGTAATGCTCCAGAAGGGTGGGCGCAGTCTGAAAATGCACCACGCTTGTGGGAATCTCAGGCTCCTCCTCAACGGCTGGGCTTGCAGTATGTGCATGTGAAAATCATAGCTGTGGTGCCCGAATTTCAATATGGAAACTTCCAGCCATTTTTAGAATTGGGCTACTCCACCTCCCCCAATAAGGGTAAGTGTATTCTCTAAGTGGGGTGCACCCTATGAAGCAACTACTACTGGCAACCACCTGTGATCCCCTGGGAAAGCGCCCCATGTCTGTTATCAGTCAAGGGTGAAACCCATTTAGAACACTACTTTTAGTCCCAGTGCATCCATAATGATGGCTCCCAAATGGCAGAAATGGAGTTCTTTTCCTCGGAATGAAGAATGCCATTATTCAAAGACAGGAATATGCCCTCTAGAATGCATGAAGGCTATCTTTGGACTAGAGCCTTCCGGACAACAAAAGTGACCTTGAAGGGCCTTCTTTCATATCAGCTGAGACCGCGTCTAAGCATTACTGTGCATTATAAATGCAAGTACACATTGATTTTAGGCTAAGATTACATTAAACCAGGTTTAATAACTTTTCAAATCAACTTGATGCCACCACGGGCCCTAGAGTAAACTGTGATAAGGTTTATCGTTAGTTGGAATATATAGGCTTTGCAACACTGCATGAAAAATATTACAACAAGAGTATCATTTTTCTATAAACCTACCAACTCAAACCAACTTATGTCATAACCATTACACACAAGTAATAAGAGTAGTGGAATCAACTCACGTTTTCTCCATAGCTTGGTTTCCAGAAATGTATTTGGCAGGATTGGATCCACATGAAGCAACGTGGTATTGCGCAACTGGGATTTTTAAAAGCATCTCTTGCCATTCACGAAGGATATTGCCATATCATTCCAGCTTCCTGCATATCCGCAATCATGCATCATCATCTATACGGATGTCACCATCGAGTCCCCAAGCTACCTCGCTGAAAGGACTCTGCATCTCCGGGCGTCTATGAAACACCACTGGTGCAAGAAGGAAAGAATCAGAAGATACATATATTCTGTCTATGCCCTCAAATTCTGTAACTTCCTCCCTATCAACAAGGGACTTGCTTACTTGCGTACTTGCTTCTACATTTTAGGAAGGAGCTGAAGAGGGAAAATGGGACGATCCCTTCCCGCGATTCTCGTCCAGACCGTGGCCTATGACGTCACGACCTAAACACCCACCGTGGGATGAGTTCGACCCGCTCACTGCTGCCCCGGATGTCAAGATCCACCGTGGCCACGCTCCGCACACCCAGGCCAGCTGTGCGTCATCCAAACCACGTGATGGGACCTCGGGTAAGGCTGAGACTGACCATATGGACCAACTCGATTAGACATCACCCACAAATATCGCCATCGTTGGAGATGTCATGACGACATAGCCAATGGACAAGAGCACACGTGCCACCAAGCACATGGATCAGACACACACCAACCCACACGAAGAACATACTTAGTACTATGACGTAGAGGACCACTCACATATGCATTGTTGTAATTTTTCACATAGGCTAACTACAGCACCACAAAAACGCAAGACGCCAGAAGAGCTCGTGTATATGTTTTCAGACACTTCCTTGCTACTAAAACCATGAAGATGTAGCCCTGTAGATGCGCTAATGCATAAGAACCCATGTCGCCCCTCACAACCCCCGTGTTATGGACTGTATGCCGCCACCCATAGACTAGGCCAAGGTAGGCCACAAACCAGAGTCCCCAGGCCGGAGCAGCTCAGACGGAGCTGCAAGATGCTGATCATGCAGAACATACCCTGACAAGAGCCCCACAGCCAAGGCCACGAAGTTGCAATTTACACGTCATGCTCCCCGCATCAAGGTTACACCTGCCACTGCTAAACACTCCTCAGAGCCAAAATACAAATCAAATACCCATAATTCTGCTCCAGCCACGGTCTTCCAACACGTGACCAGGCCGACCTGATATGATGCCAAGCCCCAAGGACCAGAGAAGCTCTGGGGTCTCACGTCTGTGACCCAGACTGCAACAACGAAGGTACAAGTTGGACACCGGCAGCGATGGGAACGGGACACCCAACCGCCAGTAGTCAGACCTGTCCATTGTCCGCCACTGACACATAGTCATACATTGTTGCCAGCACCAGGTACATCGCAAGCTGGGAACAGCAATGGTCCCAGGCTTGGGGGCTCGCAGATGAACCAATCAGAATACAAGGGGCTAACCACTGATGACACTATAGCCAACCAATCACTAACTTTCCCCTTGTAACAATTTTCATGTAGCAACTATTAGGGATGACCCAAGCGTACCACCTGACCCCTTCTCTACCAATAATCATTTCTTCTATATGGATCTATACTGACCCTACCACTCAGGGGGCCAACCCGAGATAGCGTTAGGTTTAGGGGCTGGTTTTCCCAGGTGACGCACGTAGTCACGTCATCCGGCTAGAAAAAAGGCCTGCAAGCCCATCATTGGGTACCTGTGCTCCGAGAACCTGTCCCTGTCTGTTTTGTGCAATAAACAGCAGTAACTCTTTGCTCTTGTGGTTACCTCATACTCCTTTGGGACACGGGAGGAGTTGGGGCCTCCCCAACCCCAGAGGTACCCCCAGAAAATTGCCCTGACAAGTTGGAGGCACTGCTGAGATGATGAGATAGACCACAGTGAGATCGGTTGCATCAAGGTCGCCCGGCAACGTGGCCACCTCTGCCGTTGCCCCCTTTGGAGGACTACAGGACCATCGCGGAACTGTGAGACGACCGGAAAGCGCAATCCGGAGATTGGCCATCGGGAGCCGATTTAAGAAATTTCGTGCCCGCGGTTGGCGAGTGTCCAGACGTGGTCGAGACGAGGGGAGGCGGCGAGCTGATTGGGAGGGGTGCCCGCAGCCGAGCGGCACCGGCAAGCGAAAGCCCGATGTGAGGATGGCACACGCAACCAGCAGTGTAATGTTGTGCGGGTGGCGGGAGGAATTGTGAACAGGGTGACGGGTGGTTTTTGCAGTCTGTTCAGAAAAGATTTTGGTCTTTGAGCAGCGATCGATGTGTAAGGTGTAGTGGGAATCGGAACGAAGGCCATCCCCTCTAGTGTTACAGAGCAAGCTGGGTTGAGGCTTCGAGCCCCCACATGTGACTGGCGGATCGCGCTGATTGTCTAGATTGCGGACACCTGTATAAGGGGGTGAGGCATTCCTATGAATTGGCGTTGTAGATCAATGAATAGATGAGGATTTCTATTAATTGAGTGTTTTAGCTCAATGAATAGATGACGTATTCCCACAAGAGGTAGCTAGATTGTTTCTCAGTGTGGAAGATAGTTGGCTGGTTAAGCTCCCCTGGAGAGGGGGTGTATCAAACACGAGGCGACGCAGGGGGTGCAGCTCATTTATATAACAAAGTGATTAATGAATACTCCACTCCAGGCGCGGTGGGAAGACAGCTATGGGAATTGTGGGGAATAAGATTGTCAGAATTGGCATGCATTTTTATGTTCCAACTGTACGTACCAGTAACACATTGTACTAGATGGTGACGTCACCCATAGGGCTTGCATAGGACACCGCAGTCTTCTTCAGCTTAATAGGAGCAGAGGCACACGATAAAGGAGGGGTGAAGGGGGACAGGCGGCTGCGCACAGAGAACGCCGCTACGTCCTCGATCAAAGGGGTCACACTGAGAGGCGGTGCGACCAGTGGTAGGGGGAAGAGACGGGCATACACTGCGCAGGTAGTGTGGGCAGAGAGGAAGGAGAAGGGGGTGGAAGCATGTTGCAGGTGCGCCGAGTAGCAGCAGCAGTGGAAAGGCAGGGCGGCTCAAAATCACGCTGCGCGGGGCGTGAGGATGCAGGGGGCCTTGCATGCCACGGGTCAAAGGGGGCCCTAGCTCCGAAAGTAGGGGTGTAAAGGGAGGTGATAGCATTGTAAAGAACAAGAGGGCAGTGGTGCCCAGCAGGAAAGTATTGTGATAAGAACATTGCTTTTCCTTGCAGTGGAAAGTCAGAAGTCCCCAACCTACGGGGCCAGGTAACGGCGGTGCTCAAAGGTATACATTTCAACATGTCTGTGTATTATGGGATAGGGGCAGGATTTAGGGCCAGCATATTAACAACACCGCTCCAGCACATCTGCGCAACACTAATACCGCACAGAGATAAAATAGTCAAGTACAGTATTGAATGGACTCGAGTAACAGATGACAGGATTAGGATACCGTGGCCGCCCAACGGCAGTTTTGACATGACCACTCAACATTCACTGTTAGCATACTTATATAACACTTATAAGGGGAAGAAGTTAGCAGGCCACCTAGAAGTTTTCAACCTCTGGAAAATGTTTCAGGGGTATGCACCAGGGATGTTGAGTATGCAGGAGGTAAAGAAGGAGGAGGTGTGCGAGTGCAGCTCATCCCAAGCACCTCCCAGTGCTGAGGAGAGCGAGGAGGAGGCAGAAGGATCATACCCCATTGCAGAAGTAAAAAAGGAGAGTGAGGGAGGGTCACTCCCAACTATAGAGGTGAAGAAGGAGACAGAAGGGTTGTATCCAATGAGGGAGTTAAGAGAAGCAAAACAGCAGTAATTAACAGCTGCCGAGGGATACTCAAACCCCACCTACAGCCCACGGCCATACGCACCAGAAGACAACTATCAAAAGGGGCTGGGTGCAGGGAGTGCAGTAGAAAACAGACAGGCACAGGTAAGCCCCGGTAACATAAAAAAGACCCGAATGGACTTGGCGAGTGTAGGGCCAGATGAATGGATAGCAGCACAGGTGTTATTGCAACTGCGGGGTACTGTAACAGGAGAAGAGGAGGAGGTGATACAAAAGGTAGATAAGACAATGGTGGGACGCAACCAGGAAGGGAGTGAGGTAAGTACAAGCAGAGAGGGAAACATGATGAAGGGGGAGATGGCAGTATTGGAGGCGAAACTAGCAGAGCTGAGGGAGGTGCGAAGCATGTTGATTAGACAGCTCGAGCAAGAAGAGCGGGAGAGGAAGTTAAAGAGGAGAGAAGGTGAGGGGATGAGAGCAGGATTAAACCAACAAGAGGAAGAGAGAAGGAAAAGGGAAGAGGACCGCATAAGGGGAATTGCAGAAAGAGTATCACGCATGGAGCAGCGGGAGATTAGGAGGAAACAAGAGGAACGGGAGGAGAATGACAAGGAGATGTCACTATGGAAGAAGAAGATTATATCAGAGAGCGCACGGAAGTACGAGGAAGGGAAAATAAAAGAGAATATACTGGCAAAAGAGGGCGGGACGTGGGACGACAAGGATAGAAACGCAAGGGTGCTAGGGCAGGTAAGTGACGTCATAATGAACGAACTTCGCCGGGCGGGTCGGCGTTAGAGGATGAAGGGGACCAACGAAGCCACCAAGGGCTAAGGGGGACAAGCCAAGCACCCAGGAGTAAGATCAGTGCGTGTAGTAGCAGTGAGGTAACGATACAGCAAGTACGGGGAGAAACAGAGGATACACCAAAATGGATTTGGAAACTGTAACAGTGGGAAGAGCACGCCCACACAGAAAATTGACATTGTCAGACGGTTTTTGTAGTGAGGAGGAGGAGGGATCATGCGGAAGTCAGAGTGACGGGAGTGGAGAAGGACTAAGTAAACTATATATCACACGCACAGACTGAGGATCGTCATGGGAATGCAAAACGCAAGAAGAAGAAAGAACAAAGAGGGAGGACAAAACTCACCAGGGGAAGGGGCACAATGACCAATGACACAACCTGCCCAACACACGCCATATGTTAATCGGCTTAGAGACCTCCAAAGTTGCAGAATGGAGGGATTAGTAACAACACAGAACAAGAGCCAGCAGAGCAAACAAAGAAGTCATAAAGGCATAGGGGACACACGGCTTGTACAACACCTCACATGACAGGGCACCTTTTGCAAATTGCAGGCACGCACTATGGCAAGCACTCAGGGTACAATACCCAGACACATCAGATGTAGGGGCAATAAGGTCACGCAAAATGCACGAGTACGAGGACCCTGTTAATTATATTCAGGAAATTCAGGAGAAGTGGCACCTGGAAACGTGGGAACCGTGGGACAAAATATTAGTAATTTATTACCACATACTGATACAGGGGCTCCTAGAACCAGTACAGAGCCAGTTGAAGAAACTGGTAGGAATGGAAGCAAAAGCATGGCCAGAAATACAATTAACAATGGTACACCATTGTAGGTTATGGCAAGAGAAGATTAAACAGATAGAGGAAGATAGAAAGGCAGATGAGGCAAAATTAGCTAAACAAAACAGTAAAAATATGCCATGGAAGGTGCACTCATAACAAGCCCTGCACCTCAGACACCAGCCATTGCACAACAACCCCAACCAATATCAACACCACCACAGCAAGCACAACCTACGACACAGCAACTGCCACCACCGCCTCCATATACAGACCAACACGCATGCGTTCCTCCAATGGGGGGAGGATACAGGAAAAGTGGCAACAGCTACACAAACAACTACAGGGGGAGGGGTAGGTTAACAAGAGGGAGAGGATTTGGCCCAGTGGCGTAACAGCAAGGGGGGGGTTAAAGTGTATAACCAACATGGACATCAGGGGTACTCAGACAACACTGGGGGATACCCTTGGCAAGCCTAAGAGCCACCAAGGTGCTGGACCTGTGGACTAGTAGGACACATATCAAGCACATGCAGGGCAAGGCAACACAAGCAGGATGGGGGAGCAAGGGCAACAGGGTTACAATGGGGGACAACACTACTATCAACAACCACAGCCACGACAAATGACAGAAACACATGCGCAACAAGTGCCACCACAACCACAGCAACAATACATGACGCCCACTGCACAACAAATACAGCACCAACCAGCACAGCAAAAAGCACAACAACAATTGACAATGGCACAACAACAGCACATCCAAACGGTACAACAGCTCACTCAGATACAGGACAACGCACAACTACTTACGGACTTGCCAATACCACAGACGCAAATGGGAAAGGTGATGATACTAGGTACAACCCATACACAGGGAACGGACTGTCACTATACCCTCAATAGGACAGCCCACAGAAGTCCTTGTTGTGTCCCATCCTGTCGGTAACACCTAAGCCTGCGGAGGAACCATGCATAAAGGTGGCGATAGGCGATGAAACATTTTCTTTCTTAGTTGATACGGGGCCACTAGATCCTATTTTAGGAAAGGGAAGTTCAACTTGTCATGCAAGGCCATGCACACTCAAGGATTCTCTGGGGCTCGAAGGCTGGTTCCTTTTGCTGATAACATATCATTATTAGTCGGAGATCACGACCTATCCCTGCCACTACTATACTCAAAACAATAACCAGTAAATATACTAGGAAGAGACATCATGAGCAGGCTGAACATGACTATATCCTTCACTGACAAGGGAATAGTGTGCTCCACGCCGGGCATACACATGCTCACCGCACGACACATACTCCAGGCTTACTATGGCAAGAAAGTGGCAAGGGCAGAACTAGTGGACGGGGACCTCTTCCAATATGGGACAGACATGGCAATAGCATGGCTACCAGGAATAGAGGGCAAGGTGTGAAGGAGACCGGCAGCATACATTTCAGACCACAAACACCCACTAGTGTGGAAGAAGAGGCAATAATATCAGTGGACATCGAGAGTATTGTTGCAACCAAAGACTACATTGCAGTCCACGCTCAGGATGGAGAAGGGAAAGCATGGAGGGCAGTGGTAGCACTGGCTGAAGGGTGTCGGCTGACACAGTTATCAGATGAGGAGCTATTCTCAGATGAAGTAGGAGATGGGGAGATGGTGTTCCAGAGCGTCTATGTTTTGTTGAGAGTGACCTACAAGGAGGTAGCATAGAAAATGACAATGGCACTAGAAGCACCCATCCCTACACAAGTACCCTTCTACAAGGAAGATTTATTAGCTGTACCCACAGCACTATGGACTACTAGTCCCTATGATGTGGGTTGCATAAAAAGCATCGGGGGAGTACTAATAAAGCTAAAGAAAGGTGCAATGCTGACCAGGGTGAAGCAGTACCCACTGTCTAAAGAAGCTGATAAAGGGATTTATGAGACAATAAGTGCCCTAGTGGACAGATGAATATTGGTACCATCAGAATCCCAGTGCAACACTGCGGTTTACCCTATGCGCAAGGCAAAGGGAGGGTCTTGGCGTTTCATACAAGATCTGAGACCACTTAACCACATTGTGGAGGCAGAGTACACAATAGCAGCTAACCTAGCCACAATACTGTGTGGAATACCAGCAGAAGCATCACGATTCACAGTGATCGACCTCAAAAATGCTTCTTTCTCAATACCATTACACCCTGACTCACAAGATTTACCAAGTTTCGCATACCGCAATACAAAGTGGAAACACACTAGGCTACCCCAAGGGTACTGTGAGTCACCATCCATTTTTAACAGAGTAATACAAATGGACCTAGGAAACATATACATGGAAAGCATGGTGCTGCAGTATGTAGATGATATTTTCATCTGCAGCACCACTGAGGAAAAGTGCAGGAGAGTCTCTGTAAAAATGCTCACAGTGTTGGCTGAGAAAGGTTACAAGGTTGACAAGGGGAAACTGCAGTACTGTCAGGAGCAAGTACATTATATCGGACAGATCATTCCACAAAAGGGAAGGAACATTGCACCACAAAGGGCACAAGCAATAAAGAATACACCACAGCCGCAGACGGTCAGGGAACTGCAGCAATTTCTTGGCCTATGCAACTACTGTAGAGCATGGGTCTTTGATTACAGCTCATACATAGGACCCCTCTTAGAGGCCCTCAGGGAGGCACAGAGGGGGGCAAGGAAGTTGGGGTGGACAAGAGAAATGACAGATGCATTCAATGAGCTTAAACACACCATTTCTACGGCACCAGTACTAGGTACTCCTAATTATGAAGATGAATTCTACATATTCTCATATTGTGATGGTGCAGTAATGAAGGCAGTACTAACTCAAAAGATGATAATGGGACACAAACGAATAGCATTTTAAAGCAGCCACTTCGACCCAGTGATGATGGGGCACTTACTGTGCGTACATTGCCTAGCTGCAGCAGCCTTTGCAGTAAAAAAATCACCCTCAATCACCATGGGGTGCTCCACCACCCTATACGTGGAGACGCCCTCTTCGCAATATTAAACAAGCCAAAATCCACACTGACTACCCAAAGAGCAACAGGGTACGGGATTATTTTGTCTAGACCTGAGCTGAAAATAGTAAGGTGCAGTAATGTCAATCCAGCACAGTTTATAGCAGAGGAAGTGGAAAATGGAGAGCATGCACACGAATGTGCACAAGCGATTGAATTTTACTCATATACCAGAAAAGTGGAAGAGAAAGGGGGGTGAGATAATGTACATCGATGGGTCATCAACAATTGATCAAAGTGATGGAATAAGAAGGACAGGAGCAGCAGTAGTGCGATTGAGGGAAGACTGGACTTACTTACCAGTAAAATGAGTCAAACTACCACAGCACTATTCAGCGCAAGCAGCATTACTAGTAGGACTCATTCTGGCCTTAGAAGAAAGCAATGAGAGACGAGTAACTATATACTCTGACAGTGCATATGTTACCTCAACAGTACATTCAGAATTAATAAAGTGGCAAAGAAGAGGATTCAGAAGAGCAGATAGTACTCCAGTACAACATGCTCTCCTACTGGGTGAACTAATAGAAGTAATTGCTTACCCAGCAGAAGTAGCGCTGGTGAAGTTTCAGGCACACACAAACGGGGAAGACCCGATATCAAGAGTTAATGAAACATTAGATGCACACACAAAATATGCTGCGTACTTTGGTGAGGGATGGGACCTCCAAGAAAAACAAAAAGATAAGGGGGGATAAGACAGATGATAATGAAGAATGGGTATACACACATCCCAGAGACACAGATAATGGAATTGCAGGCGGCAGCCCCAACGGGTAATTGCAGCAGGACTAAAAGAATCATGGTTCTGCCCCAAGCTAAACACCCACGTTGCATACTTCATTAGTAATTGCCTCACATGCCAACAGTTCACGGCTGGTCATATGCTGCAAGTGATCAAAGATCCAATACCCCGGCCGGAAGGACCCTTTTTACACCTACACATGGACTACATCAACATAATCAACGTATGTCAAGGATACAGATACATGTTTGTCGTAGTATGTCCATTTTCAAGGTGGATCAAGGCCGGTCCGTGCTCTCATTCAGACGCATTTAGAGCAGCTAAATTTTTGGTAAGAGAGGTCTTCCCGAGGTGGGGTGTTTGTGAAGTACTGAGGTCAGAAAACGGTCTCCACTTTGCCAATGAATTATTCCAACATGTATCTGCCCTTCTAGGAATTAAGCATACGTTTACCTGTGCCTATCACCCATAAGCTAATGGCGTCTGTGAACGCCTCAACGGTCTCCTAAAAGAAGAAATAGCAAAGATCCAGCAAACAACCAAAAGGAGTTGGCTGTACTGCCTCCCTCTGGCCCTGTTTGAGTTAAGAAATAGACCTGGTTCGGACCACGACCTCACACCCCATGAGGTGGTCACCAGATGCCAGATACACCTCCCCCTCACACCACCGTCAAGGGCAATGAGTGATTGTAACACTGCAAGTACTGTCTTTGGTGAGGAAATGCACTTCCTTGGTTACTAGTGCCGCTTTCATCTCTCAACAGATTCAACGGACACAGGGTGGGACAAAGAACAACCAACAGCGAAAAGCAACCGACAAGGAACAGGAACTGACTGCACAGTGGACAGTGAAAGAAGGAGATGAAGTTCTCCTAAAGAACTATCGGAGGAAGTGGAACGCCCCTAGATTCACAGGGCTCGATAAAGTGCAGAAAGTGGCCCCTAGAGCAGTAAAACTATCCGACAAGGACCTGTGGACACACATTCAGAACATCAACCCCTCCAAAGCACAGACCTGCCCTCATCACAGCGTAGGGGCCAACGCTTCAGCAACGACAACTGACAACAATGACAAAGCACAGGCGCCAGATACCCCAAAAAACACAAAAGATCAGCCACACATAGCCCACCCCATGATCTCGAGATCCCAGACAAAATATGCCACCACACAAGAACAATAAATTAAGAACTTCTGATAAAAGAACGGGAAAAATAAGTTTAACTAAAATTAACACCCACCAGCCACCAGCAAAAGAAGAACATTGTCAAAGGAATATGCAATATACACCACACTGTGTAAACACGTGCATGCTCTCTTCTCTTTTTGTCTCGCACATGCAGGTATTGCGCATTGTTATTGTATATGTAAGTGAATGACAAAGAACATACGCCACTGCCCAGGGGCAAATGCTACCCACAGACGATACCCCAGAAGCACTGTCACATCAATTTGTATACATTATAAAAAGGCCAAAATACTTAAGGCCAAGGAGAATAAGTATATATTATAAAGCGTTTCTCATGCTAATAGTACGATCATTTCCGCATCTCCACGCAGCATTACCCGCCTTGAGAGATAGGATGGTGAGGAAGGCGTGGGAAGAGCTTTTCGCCTGGGTATTGAACGACCACTTGATACGCAGGTCTTGAATAACACGCACTAACAGTGATAACGATTCTTTTTAGTAATTTTCAGGCGGGCACCTATATCATCTAAAAGTAAAGTAGCTGAGGACGGCAGCACAGGTTAGATAAATATGCCAGTGGTAATAGCAACTGTAATAAAGATGTTAGGGATATTTTTCACCACTGGTCTGATAACTGCCGCTGTCTGGCAGGCCTACTATGCTTTTCATGTGACTGCGACTCCCACCACGAACATCTCCCCCACCACAGCCGCAAGGAGAACTGTGTCAGGTGTTACAAGTAGCACGGAGCATAACGATAAAAGAGGTAAACGTAGTGTTTCTATAGATATACATGGGGTGGACACATAATTCACTGAATCCGTACACGTCTCCAACAACATGTGGTACAAGCACATGTTCAAAATTGGTAAAGACATGACAAAGGACAACTGCTATGTGTGCTCTTTGATCCCATACGCTATGAGAGCCTCAAGAACATTCGTGGCAACTGAGGTACCAGCAACAACTGACGAATGCCTGTTATACTTAGCATTGTTTCAGACACTTGGAAGATTTCAAGGGAAAACGGCAACAATAAGGTGGAAGTCAAGATCGACATACCCCTACAAAGACACCTTCATCAAAACACTACCGATGTTTGACAATTACTGGCAGCTGACCGTAGGACTCCAGTACATAACAGACAGACCCGACAAAGGAAAAACAAAAGAGGTAACACTAAACTACCTACCATGCCAGTGGAGCATAAGAGAAATTGGAGGTGAACCAGGGTGCTGGGAAAGACCACTAATACTAATATATGGAAAGGTATACACGAAGGATGGTTGGGTGGACGGAGTTGTGGGAAGCAAACCACTGACGTTGACAAAATCCACAATAATGGCAGTGCAAGAAGAAAATGATAAATGCTACAAGGAATGGACAAAGAGTGCAGCATTAGTAACATGGTTAGATAAAGAGGAAGAACCCATAACAATAATTCCCCTTACAACACCCACACTATGTTATCAGCATGGTGGAGAGATTGATATTGGAGCGAATGAAGGGTGCAAAAGGACGGTCAAGCTTCCTGAGGGGGGTGCAGGAACAGCAGTATTGGTGGACCACTACTGGGCCTGCGGAGCAAAAGCATACAATAGCTTGCCACAGTCATGGAATGGAGTGTGCACTATGGTACACATCAACGTTCCATCACTGGTTGTGCCGCAAAAGCACATCAACATGGAGAACTTCTCTAAGATGGACAAAGGGAACAAAAGGAAGAAAAGATCACTGAGGGAGGTAGGCAGCAAGTCAAAGAGCGGCACTACACACGACAGCCACCTGTTAAGAGTAAAAAGACAAGAGGAACCATTGACAGGAAATTACCTGTGGGGACGGTCAGAAACAGCACTGAGCGAGATTCCACCAGCACACAGACTATTTAGCAGAGCGGCAATGTTCTTTTCCTCCATCATACATCCAGGAGTGCAGGCGTATGTAAATGCAAAATGGCTACAGATAACAAGATGGGAGCTAATGATGACGATTAACTCCACCGCTAACGGGTTCAACGCAATCAAGGAAGAACTGAGAGCGATTAGGATGGTGGCCCTATAGAACAGATATGTACTGGACCTTCTGACAGCATTGGAAGGAGGTGTTTGTGCAAAAATTGGAAGTTCATGTTGCACGTTCATTCCGGCAAACGGCAAGGACAACGGTACGTTATCTGCAGTGGTATCACAGCTGGCCAAGATGGAAGGGGAAGCAAAGGGGGTGAAGAAGGATGGTAGCTGGTTTTCATACAACTGGTCTTGGATGCCATCATGGCTCTCGGATGGCCTCAAGGTTGTGGCAGGATGCATGATACTGGGAATGGCTTCTCTGATGGGGATAAAGCTATGGAGGAAAAGATCAAAGCGTACTGCCGAGGAAATGATAGGGATGCACGAGCTAATGCCCACTGAAGATGACAAACACGCAGATATAATAATCAAAGAACGCAAGCGGTTGCAACAACAGATAGTGGAAGCAGACTTTTACCCGCCATCAATAAAAGCTGAACATCCACGAAACACGAAAAGGTTATGTTGGAAAATGGGTTTACTGCAAGCCTGGTGGTGGATGTGTACACATGTACTGGTCCTTTGAAGACCACGTGGACCGATACGGACACCTGGCAGGAATAACGAAGGTATGGCGAGTACGAGAGAGTGGATAATTTTGGGGTCAACAAGTCGACCAGAGGGGGGACTGAAAAGGGAAAATGGGACGATCCCTTCCCCCGATTCTCATCCAGACCATGGCCTATGACGTCACGACCTAAACACCCACCGTGGGATGAGTTCGACCTGCTCGCTGCTGCCCCGGACGTCAAGATCCACCGTGGCCACGCCCCGCACACCCAGGCCAGCTGCGCATCATCCAAACCACATGGTGGAACCTCGGGTGAAGCTGAGAACGACCATATGGACCAACTCGATTAGACATCACCCACAAATATCGCTATCATTAGAGATGTCATGACAACATAGCTAACGGACAAGAGCACAAATGCCACCAAGCACATGGATCAGACACACACCAACCCACACAAAGAACTTACTCAGTGCTATAATGTAGAGGACCACTCACACTCACATATGCATCGTTGTTATTTTTCTCATAGGCTAACTACAGCACCGCAGAAAGAGCTTGTGTATGTGCTTGCAGACGCTTCCTTGCTACTAAAACCATGAAGATGTAGCCCTGTAGATGGACTAATGCATAAGAACCCAATGTCGCCCCTCGCAACCCCCATGTTATGGACTGTATGCCGCCACCCATAAACTAGGCCAAGATAGGCCGCAAACCAGAGTCCCCAGGCTGGAGCAGCTCAGACGGAGCTGCAAGATGCTGATCATGCAGAACAGACCCTGATGAGAGCCCCACAGCCAAGGCCACAAAGTTGCAATCTACACGCCGCACTCCCCGCGCCAAGATTACACCTCCCACTGCTAAACACTCCTCAGAGCCGAAATACAAATCAAATACCCATAATTCTGCTCCAGCCACGGTCTTCCAACACGTGACCAGGCCGACCTGATACAATGCCAAGCCCCAAGGACCAGAGAAGCTCTGGGGTCTCACACCTGGGACCCAGACTGCAACAACAAAGCTACAAGTTGGACACCAGCAGCGATGGGAACAGGACACCTAAACGCCAGTAGTCAGACCTGTCCATCGTCCGCCACTAACACATAGGGCCTCATTACGACCCTGGCGCTAAGTGAAAAACGATGGCGGTAAAAGATTACCGCCATCGTTTTCCGCTAGGTCCGATTATGACCCCTGACCGTTAACTACGATGCCATTAGCGGCATCGTAGTTAACGCTGCCGCTAACTGCACCAAGGACGCGCGCACGCGGCATCCCACACCATAATCACCGCCATGGCGGAAAGGTACGCGGATGCCGATCCAAGCGGACATGCACCTAACGCCATCACCCAGCCCGTAAAGTACCTTACCGCCATGGCGCTAGTAACGCCATCGCGAACCAACCGTAAAGGGCCTTGTGCAGTGAATCCAGCTGCCACAGGTGCACAGAATCAGCACAGGTGGAGGCAATACAGACTCAGGAAGTAGAAAAAGAGCACACCCAACCCCTTCCCAGACCCAGTCACACTCCACAATGATACCAATAGGACTAGCAATGTTGGGGCAGGAGGACCTGATAGCAATGCAAGTGCTACAACTTCAACTACAACAACAACAACAACAGGCTGCACAGAGGAGACGCAGGAGGAGAAGGAGGGCAAGGCAGGGCCAGCAAGCCCCATCAGCACAGCCAGTGCCACCACAGAGGCAGCCCCCAATCCCACGCATCAGAGCCAGTCCATTCAACCTCACCGCTGAGCAGATCCACACCCTGTACCGACTGGACCGGGACACCATCACCACCATTGTGGACATGATACACAACGACATTGTCAGCATGATTGAAACACCCACCGCCATCCCCCCCTACTGAAGGTAGTGTCTGTGCTCCACTTCCTGGCCACAGGCACCTACCAGCACACAGTGGGGCACTTGCATGGCATATCACAACCATTATTCTCACGTACACTGATCCAAGTGCTCGATGCCCTCCACAAGCACACAGACGACCACATCTCATTGCCACGGTCTGCCCAGGAGATTGCTAACACCAAAGTGGGTTTCCATGCACTAGCTGGCATACCTGGTTGCATTGGTGCCATCGACTGCACCCATGTGGAATTGGTGGTCCCACATGCCATGGAGGTACCGTACCGCAACCGTAAACTATTTCACTCAATCAACGTGCAAATGCTCTGTGACTCCAACAGGATCTTCACACATTGTTGTGCCCGATTCCCCGGATCAACCCATGATTCAATGGTCCTGAGGAACTCCACAATACCACGCTACATGGAGCGACATGCAGGCCCAAGATCCTGGCTACTCGGTGAGTCTAATGTCATGACCATGGAAATGCGAAGTGGGTAGGTGATCGACGTACCAATGCATACTTCACCTGGCAGAAAGGGGGGGGAGTGATGCATACTTCACGATGGCTGTGGCTAGTAGTAGCCAGACCATACCCTGAGGCAGCACTTACGTCATCTGACAACTGTATACATGATGCCTGACCTAAGCAGCCCTAACATGGGAATGAAGGTGTGTCCCAACCATGACACAACCATCTTCAAGTGTATTGTACAAAATGTGACAACATTGACTCCAACGAATAGCAGCTACATGCACGTCACCAAACACCATCTACTGATAGGCCTGTCCCCCATAACTGCGCACAAAGGAGGCACATGACGGACAGGAACATCAATACACCACAACTCAGACAGCAAGGCCCACAAACTGTCCACATTGACATAAGTATTGTTCACTGGGGTCATAATGTGCCAGACATCAATGTTGCAATCATGTGAGCATTGACCTCACAGGACACGTGCCAGGTCACCTGAAATACGGCCTGAACGGACACAGTGGATGTGCACTCACAAGGCACTTGTCACCCCTTCATTGTGACTTGGCATGCAAAACAGTACATGAGAGCCATGAACATATACCGGTTGCATAGTGTGAATCCATTAGTGCGACTAAAAGTGGTGCAAAGTAACAGTCTAATGCAAGAGCGATATTGGGAATGGCTGGCCAATATGGTAGAGAGACGAGGGGCAACTGTACCTGAAGATGGCTGCTCTCCTCCCTTCCTTCTCTTAAATTGGAACACATGTGGAAACACACATTGGTCGGATGGAGATGGACCATTAGATCACATAGACCGACTATGTGTGGTGGCCCTTCAAGAAACTTGGCTTGTCAACCTGCTTATAATCGATGGTGGGACATTTTTAACGTGTCCGGCTATACAGGGTCACAGAGGCCACCCGAAGGGAGGCCTCATACTTGGTGTAAGTCATGATTTGAGTATAGTAGAGATTCCCTGTCCATCGCATAACATATTATTGGCAGGATTGCCATTCCCTCCACCCCTCAGCATCATTCTAGTCAAACTCGGATTGTCCTAAACATATATGTTCCACCATATGAAAGGCTGCAATTGGATATGGTCAAACAGCTTCAGAATATTCTAGATGGACTTGATAATGCCATCCTGTTTTGATCTGTGGTGACTTAAATGTCCGAATTCCGAAGTTGTCAGCATTGGAGGGATACTGTTGGAACTGTGAGAGCTCTAATTTGCAGAAGAATTGTCACAATAAAACCCTTCGACGTGGTAGGAGCTTGACCATGGCAAACGGGGCAGCATTATCTGACTGCCCGCCTAGTTACACACGGATTGGTAATGGAGAGATTAGTACCATCGATTACATGTTCATCGCTAACTCGACCATGATCTTGGATGATATGTGTACAACCTATCAACAGGAGAGTGATCAATACCCTCTTATTGCATGCTTCAATATTTAACTGAACTCCACTGGCCTTGTCTCTACTGGTAACCTCACCATCAATCCAACCTTAAATCAAATCTCATGGAATGATGACTTAATGGGAAGACACAGTTTATTGCACAATCAGTTTTACATAGAAGCAACTCAGAATTTATATTGGTCCTACGGACGCTATGACCTCTCAGTCGGCCCCTTTAGTCACCAAACAATTCGAACTGTCCGTGGTTCGCATCAAACAATGCTTCATGGTTAAAATCTGCCTATTCGTAGACTGGCTGTTGCCTCTTCCTTTAGCCAATTAATGAATACGATAGATTAATTAGAGATAGAAAAAGGCTACTTCGCAAGGAGTTGCACACTCTGGGTAAGGCTAACCTATGTCCGATGGAGTACTGCGCCTCAGATAAGACCATCAAGCAAACATATGCAAAATGGCTTAGGAGGCACAATTATACATTGTAATGTTCACGATCAAAGGCATTGGTCTATGCCCCACTTACACAGGACGCCACAACATTTTGGAGTACAGACAATGGGCATAAGGCTAGAACCAGAGTCATTAATGATGTTTCGGAATCAGCATGGGAGCTCCATATAGCACAGATATTTGGGGCGGACGACCCAGTGGTACCGATATCTGAACTTACTTTAGCCAACTGGCAGTATCAGAACAGCATTGCTGATATCTGCAAATTTATCACCACCAGCAAGTCATCCAGGGCTCCTGGTCCAGATGATATTTGCAGTTCCTGTGTAGTGTATGTGCAGTATCTGGGCACATACACTACACAGGTTATTCTGCAGTATTGAATTTACTAAATCAATCCCCTCTAGCTGGCGTGAGAGTATCATTGTTCCAGTCTGGAAGAAGGGCAAACATGAACATTCAGGGAACTATAGACTTCTTTCTATGCTAGATGCTTCGGAGAAAATAGTCGCCTGCATCCTATTTAAAGAACTTGGAAATTGGGCAGAAGCCAATAACATCATCCCATTCAACCAAACTGCTCTTCGCAAAGGCTCCAGTACGATTATTAATTGTTTGGATTACAGTACCACCTTCGACACAGTAGAAAGAGGGTGACTCTGGAATAAGCTACTTGGTTGGGGTAAACCCCCACGTCTCCTCAAGATGATTTATCTACTTCACAAACAAACTAGAGTAAAAATAAGATTGGACCAGCATGGTAAAACCACTTCTTGGACTAACACCTACAAAGGCCTTAAACAAGGCTGTACATTGGCTGCCATCTTGTTTAAGCTTTACCTCTCAGACGTGGGTAGTGCACTTGAGGATGCAGCTACCACTCCACCTAAAATAGGCTAAAGAGTGCTGCAATGGTTGGGTTATGCAGATGACCAAGTCATATCAGATTTCACTCCAATTGGTCTCCAAAATGCGTTGAATAACCTTAAGAAATATGCAGATATCAATTTGTTAATAGTCAACACCTCTAAAACCAAAATTATAGTGTTTAGCCGGTCCAGAAAGATACCTCAAAAAGTAAACTGGAAGTTTGATGGGGCACGAATTGAGAAGGTATCTGTTTACAAATATCTTTGGATAAACCTTGACAAAAAACTAAAGGGTTATGAGCATTTTGAACAAGTGAGGTCCTCTTCATTATCGACTTTGGGTCGTATTACCACATTTGCCAACAAAGGAGGAGGGTACTCAGTTGCTAGTATATTACAGATGTACCGGACTAAGATCAGTTCTGCTATCATGTATGGGGCGGTTGTCTGGGATATGACCCACTTAGACATGGTGGATAAACTTGAGAGGACATTGCTCAAGAAACTCTTGAGGCTACCCGCTCAGACACATATGGAAAGGGTCTATCTTGAGTATTGAATATTGCCCATATTACAGAAAAGAATCTAACAGCCGTTGCAGACCTATTTTTGTACGATCAAATAATAGAAAGTCATCTGCATATGCTAACCATATGATATTATTTTGTCCCACTCTTGGTGCAAGCAGTCCCTCATTTCCCAAAGAAACTCCTGCATTGGATAAATATTGATTGAAAATCCAGGGAGCTGGGACACAGCCTTGTCTAACCCCCCAGTAACATTGTACCCTGGCCGACATGTCCCTCAACTGGCTAAGACGTACCTGTATACCACAGTTATTATAAACACCCTCAATGAGTCTCAGCAGGCCTAAAGGCATGCCCCATCCTGCTAACTTCTACCACAGCCTATTGCGATTAATGCAATCAAATGCGGCTGAGAAATCGACCGCAGCCATTAATGTTTGTCCCTTCTCCTTACTCCAAGCATCTTTCTGTAAGCATTTCAGTACTAACCCGTTCACAATGGTTGAATGACCCTTATTGAACCCCTTCTGGTACACATTAAGTGGATGATATTGCTTTTCCCATGCTAATATTGTTTTGATCCCATGTACAGCACTGCCCCTCCCCTTTCCCCTGTCACTTTTCCCCTCCCCTCTCCTCTGCACTTGCGCGATCGCAATGTCACTTGGCCTAGTAAGATCGTTGTCTCTGTCCTCCCTCTGTTCCCCCTTCCTTGCCTCATCGCACCTTGAAACACTTGTGTATAGGCATGTTAAAAATGCCATATCATATTATATCATATGGAAATCATGGTTCAGCTAAGATCTCTTTCATCTCAGTATCTCTTTTATATGACTAGGCTTTCACAGGCCCCAAATTATCAATCAATCATGGAAATGTGGAAGATGCATAGCCTTTCACAAATCCAGGGTCATACTACGCCTGTGAAAACAACAGGGATCAGTTATTTAGCTCTGATTTACAAAAGGCTGCCCTCCCAAATTGGGAAATACTACCTGTTCTGCGCTGGACATGCAGCACAGGGAAAGGAAGAAAAATGTGATTTATTTTTATTTAGATGTGATCCCACTTGGCTTTAAATATAGTGAAAGCAGGATACATTTAAGACTAACAAGCTACAACACCCTATTCCTATTCTATTGGTGAAAATATATCAGCCACTATGAACTGTACACAGAAAATAAAATAGGGCTGATTCATGGAATTTGTGCACCGAAAAATGGGGATTTGTGCGCCATTCTGCCAGCAAATCCCCATTTGTAAAACAGGGCAGAATGGCACACAAATCCCTGTCTTTCAGCACACAAATTCCATGAATCAGCCCCTTTGTCTCTACAATAAATCAGATGTCACTTGCCTTTAAATATAGTGGGCAAGCAATGTTGCATTTCACACTAAAATATTGAAGTATTATTTTTTAAATGAACCTCCCCAATGGAACCACCCACTCCTAGGACTTAGCAGAGGCATTTTTCTAGAGGGCATTCATAGAATTAAATTAGATAATTTTAATGCTCACTTTTGGATTAATACTCATAAATCACAGAGCGAGTATGGACCCTAAGAGTTTTCAAATAAGTTCCGAGCCAGCTAGAGCCCTTCCGGTCGCTTTCCTCTCCTCTAGGAAATTAGGTCTGCCTCAGGTAAAATCTACTTCAGGGTTTCTCGTGGATGAGCCCCAATCACCTTTGGATATTACCCAAGCTCAGCATGCATTAATTGACACAGGGGTTCCCTTTTATGCAGCCTTCACAATCTCAGAACTGTGTCTATTCTTTGTGTGTTTCTGCTTATATAATATTTAATATCCTCACATCTTGGCATGGTGACATCATACTTTTCAATTGGTCAAGTCTTTCCATTGGCTTGCACAACAGGCTAACATGCCCAGAAAATACAACCCATTAATTTCATAGGTTGATCACATTCCTGTGCATGTGACAGGGTGGGGCTGCACAGTGTAGAATTGCATGTCTTCCATATCTGATTGTAACAACATTACACATCAATGAAATATGGATTTCCTCTACCTCTCTCAGGCCCCCTTTGGCCGTCTCTCGCTCTCCTCTTCCTTTTTCCTCCTTCTCTCTGACAACTCCTGACACTGTTTCTAGACAAGTCCGATCTTTGATAGTGTCATCCAAACAGGTGCTCCCCTGCTCTTCCAGAACCATCAAGGACCACATTGCCACTCTCGTTCCAGCCTTGGCCAATTTCTGCAATCACTCCTTCTTCACTGGATCTTTCCCCTCTCTCCTCAACCACTCCCTTGTGCACCCCGCTCCTTAAAAAGCCTTCTGTCGATCCTACCTGTCCACCAAACTATCACCCGGTCTCTATCACTCCTTTCCTGGGCAAACTACGGGAAAAGCCACCAAGACACTCATCTCGTCTAAATAGTCACCTACCATAATGCGCCCCCTTGTTATAGTAATTTCTGTATGTTAACTGTTACCCTTTGCCTGATTATAAACCCCATGTATTGGCTGTCTCTGTTTTTGTATTTTCTGTGCAACAATTGTTGTTGTTACTGTAAGTAAGTGTCCAGATGCCTCCGGGCTAGGTGCTCTATATAAGAGTCAAAATAAATAAATAAAAGCTGGCCATCTCCCAGTTTACTCTCCACTCTGAATCTGTTGGTTGCCTCAATTACCATAAGTCTAGCATCAGAAAAGCCAGAGGCACGGAAACTGCTCTCCTAAACACCCATGAAGATCTGCTCTCTAATCTTGACTCCAGCTATCCTTCTGTCCTCATCCTCCTTGAACTTTCATCTTCTTTTGACATGGTCAATCATTCCACCTTGATCAACCGACTCTGTGTGAACCTGGGCATCACGGATCAGCCCTGGCATGGCTGACCTCCTTCCTCCCAGGTCCAACTTGGGTCCTTTCTTGCCACCACCTCTCTCGCCACATATGGTGTCCCCCAGGGGTCTATCCTCTCACCCTGGCTCTTCAAATGGCTAACTGGCCCCTTTGGCCCACTTGATCACCACCTTCTCTTCTAACTTGCAGTGCTTTGTGGATGACACTCAGCTCTCTTTCAGGCTCCCCTCAGCCTCTTCTCCTCCTTCGCTCATTCATGACTGTCTATCTGGGATTCAGGACTGGTGCGCCTCCAACGATCGTTGCCTTTATGCCAGTTAAACGGGGATCCTTCTGATTGGGACCCCTGTGCCCGCTTTCCCATCCCTCACTCTGGTTGCCTTCCTTGGGCCCTCTACCCTCGCCTTCCTGTGAGGCAAAACACATTGGTGTCATTTTGACTCCACTCTGTCCTTCTCTCCTCACATCACAGACCTTGCCAAAAATTCCCACATGCAGCTGCACCTCCTCAGAGGTATTCTAACTTTTCTCACATTCCCCCATAAGCTCACTGTCTCCAGACCCCTGGTTCTCTCCAGGCTGGGTTACTGCAACAGCCTCTTTCTAAATCTGCCTACCTCTACCCTTCCTCCTTACAACTAATACAGAACAGAACTGGAAGACTTATCCTCTGCCTCAAGCCCAGGGACTGTTTCTCACTAGCCCTGAAATCTTTCCACTGACTCCTGGTGACTGCAAGGATCAAGTTCAAGACCCTGTGCATTGTACACAAGGATTTCTGTGGCCGGGGACTGTGCTACATCCAACTCTCTCTTCCAAAATACTTTCCTTCTAGAGCCCTTCACTCAGCTACCTCCAACTCTCAGATGGGCAGAGGCTTTTCCAGGTAGAGTGGGGTAGATCTCTCCTCTCTACAGGTGCCCGCCTCTGGAACAGCCTCGCTGCCCTTCTCAGACTAGAGCTGGACCACCTGAAGTTCCAGAAGCAGTGCAAGACCCTCATTTTGCCTTTGCCTTCTCTCTCTTGCTTCCTTGCTAACTTACCTGTCTGCTGCACTGAAAGGCTTGGTACCCTCAGAGACTCACTTGGTACCAGGCTCTTCCATGACCAGTCTTTCTTGCTCTGCCTCCTGGTCTATAGCGTATTTAGGGGCTTGCTGCACTTACTCAGAGCCATGCAGCCCTGATTGCACTTCCCCCTTCCCTCGCCCTTGAACACCCCCCTCTCTCTTACCCCTGCACTCTCATTGTCGCACTTGCACAAACTGAAGGGCACAAGGTCTAGTAGGATTGTTTGTCATGTCTTGTCTTCCCTCCGTCTTCCCTCCCTTGTCATGCGGCGCCTAGAAACACTTGTGTACAGGCACGTTATAAACTCTGTATCATATCATATCATTTAAAAATACGAATATTTAAATACAAATTTAAATAAAATATCATTGTATCCTTAACTCACCCTGTTTTTGTTTTGTAATATATTTAGCTTGGGCTGTAACATTTTCACAGTGAAGATGATGTCATTTGTTTTAGAAATATTTCCTTGTGTTTGATAAAAATATGAAACTATTTGTATTGCTTTGTGTTGTTCATATATATATTACATTTGGGCTGCTTTTGTAATTTTATACATTTTGCATTATTTAGTAAATGTTTTTTAGTAGAAATTGGATGTTTGCATTTGTGATTATGTACAGTATGAGTATTATAATTTAAATGTTACTAAGTTTGTAAATTGTTTAAAGTTGTGAATATATATGTTATTTGTTGAAATACATTTTTTTTAAATAATGTATATTATATTGTCATTATTTTTCTTGCTAAGTGTAAGTTTTATGTTTTTGTGTATGTTGTATTTTATGTTATGTTTCTTGTTATTGAATTATATATTTATCATGTTTTAATAAAATGTGCTTATTTTTTGTAATGTAAATTATATAGTAGAAACTGGCACTTTATAGGCTTGGGTATCTTTCCTAATCAGGAAAGGTACTAAATGACATTCATAACTCAGGCAGCTATTTGTTTTGGCTTTGTATGGAATTGGCAACCATTGAGTAACACTCAAATGGACATATGTGTTTCTGTCACTTTTCTTTTTTAACTTTGTTTATTGAGCTTGACATGACAATATAATAGCGAACAATAAAAAGGTCAACAGCAATTACAGTGTAAGTACAACCAGTAGGAATGCAGTATCAACAATCAGGCAGAGGAGCCTATGCACTGGACAACTTTTAAGACACATTAGTAATGCAACAATTAATGTCACAGTTCAGGTAGAAACATCGGTAGGAGAAGAGGGTGTAGTTGATATTTCATCATCCTCTGCCGAAATAGAGGAGATGTATGAGCGAAGCGAGGACCAGATATTCCTGGCCTTGGACATTGGGGGTTGCTGGGTCATCCAGGCCTCCTCCGTATCTGAAGTCCATGTCACGGCACTGAGCCTCTGTGAGTGCGTAGGCGCTCGGGGTCGGAGCCAGCATAGCAGTATACAGCGTGTTGCGAGGAGCATGCAGAGCCCCGCCAATGTCTTGGAGTCCCGGGCTGAACCAGGAAACTCATGAAAGAGACACTTCAGTGGGGATGGGATGATCTCGTGGTCCAGGACATCAGACATTGTTGAACAGATCTCCTCCCAGAATTGAGCCAGGTTAGGGCAGGACCATAACATATGTATATAAGTTGTGTCGTCGGATCTACACCTACCTGGGACACCGGGGGGAGTGTTCCAGTGAAATGCGGTGTAATCTGATTGGGGTGTAGTGAAATCTGTGTAAAATTTTTAATTGAATAAGTTTAAAGCAGGAATTAAATGATACATTGTGAGTGCGAGCACACATACGATTCCAGCACTGATCGGCCATATCGATCCTCAGGTTTACCGACCAGGAGCGTTTGGTTTTATCAAATGGAGGAGTGGCTCTGGACTGTAATAAAGAGTTCAATCTGGAAATCTTCCCTCTGGGAGCATTAGCATTTAGGATTTCAGCTCTATAGGATCATCGGGGGGTATAGTGGGAAAGCTCGGAAAACTCCCTTTGAGGAATCGGCGGAGGCCTGAGTATTGAATCCAAATGGATGGCTTCCGCCCTAACACTTCCGGCAGGTCCGGCCATTCTAGAAAGCTGCCTTGGTCGAAGACATCCTGGATGTTCTCAAAAAGAGCATCCGCCCAGTGGCGTACAATGGGCAGGAGGATGCAGGGTGCTCCCGATAGGAAATATTTCCAGAGAAGTAGACTGCTGTGAAAGGGGCGAGAAATGCTGGACAGGGTCCACATTTTAGACAAAGCTAGGAATGTGGTGCCTACAGGGTCCAAGGGGTTGCATTTAAGACAGGGGGGAGAAAGAACCAAAGAGCGAATATCCCATCCCTCCACTGCATGACGTTCAAATCTAACATGTGGGGGGGATTTGTAATGGTAAACCAATGTGATGCAAATCGCGCCTGGGTGACCAGGCAATATCTTTCAAAGTTGGGAGCTCCAAAGCCGCCAACATCCATGAGAGCAGTTAAAGTGTCAAGTTTAAAGCAAACTGCACCGGCGTGCCATATGAAGGAGTTGATTGTGCAGTGTAGGGACTGGAAAAATTCTCTACCGGGCCATAGGGATAGATTAAGGAAACGATAGAGGAGTTGAGGGAGCACAATCATCTTTAAAATACTGATCTTGCCAGCCAAGGAGATTGAGAGCTTGACTCAGCCCAGACACTTCTTGGTCAACATGGTTAAATATTTCTGATAGTTAGCCTCAAACACCAAATCGGGTTGGTGGGCTACCACTGCCCCGAGGTAGGTGATTTCAATTTGTGACCAGGGGAACCCCATAGGGTCGAGGGGAGGAGGGGTGGTATCAGTAAGTGGAAAAAGAGTTGATTTAGAGCAGTTTACCTTGAGTCCCGATATTTGGCCATAGTGAATGACATCTTCTAGGAACGGGGCAAGGTTGTGCGCTGGTGAGCGAATGAAGAGTAAGCCGTCATCTGCATATAGGGAAATAATGTCTGGCGCCCCTGACAATCTCAGACCCCTGTGTGAATGGATCTGACGCATTCTGTCCGCTAGAGGTTCTATGACAATGGTGAAAATCAAGGGGGAAAAGAGCCAGCCATTCCTCGTGCCCCAGGCTATGCGAAAGGGAGGCGAGCATCTGTCCCCAGTGCGCACCCTGGCCATTGGACCTGAATATAACAATTTGACCCAGGACCAAAAGTGGGGCCCAAAGTTGCATTTCTCGAGTACTCGCCAGAGGTAGCTCCAAGAGATGGAGTCAAAAGCCTTCTGCATTTCAAGGGTAGCCGCTATGGCCTGAGTGTTGGGGTCAATTCGACTGATAATATTAAATAGACAAAGTAGATTGAGGGAGGTTGATCTCCCAGGCATGAATCCCGACTGGTCGGCGTGGATAATATAGGATATGTAAGGGGTCAGTCGCATAGCTAACATTTTAGCATAAATCTTAACATCACAGTTAATTAGGAGGAGCAGATATGGCCCGCATTAAGTGGGAGGTTTAGCCTGTTTAAGTAGAACAGTTATAATGGCTTCGTGGAGGGAGGGGGGCACCCCTCACAGGATTCCTCCCATAATGTCAGCATTTGAGGAACTAGTCGGGTTTTATATTGTTTATAAAATTCTATTGGGAGGTCATCGGAATCAGGGGCCTTGCCTGAAGCTAGGGAGTCAATGGCTTTTAATATTTCGTCGACTGTGATCAGTATCTCAAGAGAGCAGTTTGTTTTGTCAGAAAGAATGGAAAGAGGTAGACTGTCTAGGTAAGCATCAATTACAGACATTGGGACAGAATCAATATTCGAATATAAGGATTCATAGAAAGAAAGGAACTCCGCATTAATATCCCTTGAAAGAAGGGCCAGAGAGCCTTCAGATTTCTCTATAGCCGGGATATGAGGAGACCCTGTTTCCTGGCGGACAAGACATGGCCTGGCCGTTCACCCTCCCCGTATCTCCGGACAAGACAGGGGTAATCAATACATTTCCTTTCCCGCTCTGCATGAGTGCGGAATGTATCAAGTTCTATACCAATATTGGAAAGGGTATCAGGGGATTGGGTCTCAAGGGTGGTGAGTGTCGCTTCACTATTCGAGATGTCTCTCCCGATCACTCTGAGAATCCCAGATTCCTTGGATATGGCTATACCCCTAATGAAGTTTTGAACGATTCCCAAAGGGTGCCTTGTGTGCGGACCGAGCCAGCATTTAATGCAAAATAATCATCTATAGCAGATTCCAGGTCTGCACTAAAGGCTATGTCGGATAGAAACTGCGGTTTCATTCTCCATGTTCGAGTTTTATTGTGATCTGTACCCCACCTAAGGGAGATGGTCACTGGGGAGTGATCTGAGTGCGTCCTGGTGAGGATTGACTTATGAGTGATGTTCCTAATAAGTATATCTGATGTGAGCCACCTATCGATCCTGGAATGAGAATCGTGTACCAAAGAATAAAAGGAGTACATTCGGGAATCGGGATGTACTAGTTTCCATGCATCCAGGCCGCCAACTGGGACTGAGCATCTATAATTACTTTAGCCGCCCTGGAAAGTTGCCTGGGTTTGGAGCCAGATCTATCCCAGTTCACGTCAAGGATCGTATTAAAATCCCCTCCCCGAAGGATTGGTACAAGGGGAAAACCGGCAAGGAGGGAAGCCAAGTGCGCATGGAACACAGGGTCATCGGATTGGGTGGCGGTGATGCCGAGCTATGAACAGATTAAGGATTGTCTTAGTACTTAACGCAGGTAGCGGATAAGACAGGTGGTCAAAGTACAACAATGAGAAAAAAACTATAAACGAATAAAGATATGCCTTCAACACAAGGTTTGGAATGAAAAAAACTCTTAAAAACATATTTTAGGAGCCTCCCGGACCGGACATGTTTTTCCTGGTAATGTACATAGTGTGAACATGGTCACCAGGATAGGTATGATCAGCCGGGGAAATGTTCATCAATGAACTTGGAGGCCTCTTCCGGACTAGTGAAGAAAAATACTTGATTAGAGTGTTCGATCCGGAGCTTGGCTGGGTATAGCATAGAGTATTTGACTCCCAATTTGCGAAGCCTTTTCTTGACTGCTAGAAAGGTTTCGCGTTCCTGTTGTATGGATACCAAAAAGTCAGGATATAGGTGGACCCTGGAGGATCCCAGGAAGAGTTCTCCTTTAGCTCTCGCTGCCCTGAGTAATGTATATCGATCACGGTAGTTCAGAACCCTTGCAATGGTCCGCGGGGGCGCACCCAGCTTTTGTTTCGCTGTCAAGGTGCAATGGGCTCGCTCTATTGCAAATTGTGGGGAGACCTTCAGAGAGGCCAGTAGCAAAAGTAAGGTGCGTTCTATCTAGTCCTCCATGGCGCTTTCGATTCTATCCTCAGGGACCCCAATGATGCGGAGGTTGTTAGGCCTTTAGCGCGATTCAAGATCTTCATTCTTCTTGGTGACCTCAAGCACCTGTCTGGACAATGTGGTAACCTCAGTTTGTAGGGCAGCTATGTCATCTTGCACAGTGCCCACCCTGGACTCGACCTCTGTGACCCGCCCATCAGTTTTCTCCATGTGGGCATTGATCAATGAAATGGTCCCGTTCATATCATCAAGCTTTTAGTGAAGGGTGGTGAACCCTTCCCGCATGAATTCCATCATCTTTTGGGATTCAGCTGATTCAATAGGGGCAGAAGTAGTGGGCTCAGGCTCCGAAGCGGCTTCAGTCGATTTAGTAGGAGCTTTCGCGAACATGTTGATGGAGCTTTGTGTTTTATGGCTCTTTTGTCATGGTTTCGGATGGATCTATGGTCAGCGATCGAGCCGCACCAGGGGAGCCAGAATGGCCACACAAAGCATGTGTTTCGTTCAAGTTGAAAGACAGTGAGGGAGCGAATGACCTAGGACTAGCAGACAAAGATCTCAGAGTTCTGAGTGGCATACTGATCCTCGAACTGGCTGTAGCAAGGGGGACTGAGTCCGGTTTCACAATATGTGTCAAAGCGTGGCAACAGGGCGGAGTCAGGGGGTCCGAAGGACTAGTGCGCCGATCCTTTGTAGGGACTCATAAGGTGGGGTCAAAATAGGGGGGTGTGTGCAGTGTTGCAAAGTACTTGTATGGATAATCGGGGTTAGTGCCAGGAAGGATGTGAACTCATTGAGTGGTAGGGAAGAGGTGAACTGTCTTGCATGCAGTTGTTAAGGTGCTAGAACAGAGATAAGGAAGTCTACAAACCAGCAGGTATCAACAAGACCTGGAGACACCTATATCAAAAGATTGGAGGAAAGGGGATGGTGCGGTATTAGCCGTTGCCTGGCAGCATGAATAAGAATAGTTGCACATGTGCAGGAGTAGCACCACCAGGCGACGTTGCACAGAATGAGACCAAAGTATGCTGGAAAAAGCCAAGGGATTCAGGCAAATCAATGTATTCCCCTGTACAGTTCTTATGTATATGGTTGCCAGAGAAAAAATAGGGTGGATCATCGAGTTGCAGTGCCGTTGGCAACAGAGCAGGCTCTATATGACATTTATACTGGAACCATCTTTGTCTGAGTGGACTGTGTCCCCCCACGTATTAAAGGTGAGGTTACAATTTCCCGGCTTTTAAGGTAATAGTAGCTGGTGGGATATGAGGTACGTGTATTGTTGATGATATAAATTAGCTGCAAGTCAAATGGAGGAGTCCCGTTTACGGTCTGAGAGTGTGATTCAGCCAGTGCTGAATATAGGAGTAGGAACGCTGCTGTGCACCCGCAGCAATACAGGAGGATAAGAGGGTGATTCAATTGTGGGTTTAGAACAATCTTGGTCTCTCCACTAAGCAGGCTGGAGACAGGCTGCCGTGTATCAAGACTGCCCGTAGCAGCAATGACGGGCAGCGGACTCACTGTGTAGCCGGAAGGATGGTGTCCTCTGCATGCTGCTCCAGCGAGGTCACCCCACTCCTCGTTCAATCCAGGAGCGCACAGACTCGGTCTCCGGACCGCAGGAGGATGTAAGCAGGCTGCGGGGAAGAGTCCGTTCCCTAAGCTGCAGGCAGGGGGACGGTGTCGATCACGGCCACCGGAATGTCACAGGAGGATGCGGGCACCTGCCCAAATCACTGCCAAATCAGGGTCCTGAGTGGGAAGTGGGGGGGAGGGGGGGCAGCAGCACCCAGGGATGGCAAAGACCGTGCACCAGCCTCCTCCGAGATGGACTGGAAAAGCACCAGCCAAGAGTCGCCTGCCCCTTCCCCACTGCAGGCCCCGCAGCTGCGGCGTCTCCGCGTGAAGGAGGCAGGCCCCACTGGAGGTGAAGGGCGTACCGGAAGAGTACCGCCTCTCTGTCTCACAAGAACGTAGATATCTTCAGAATGACTCGATATCGCGGTCTGGGATTCAGGTGGCAGTTAGCTAGGATCTTGCACAATGGACCACTGGTCTTCTTATTAAGGAGTATGTCGTACAGCCTTAGTTATAATCAAGGATTCAGTCACCAGCAAGGAGCTCCTTCTCAGGCAGCCATGCTCCAACAAGCGCATCAGCGCCCCCCGTGTTTCTGTCACTTTGACAGAATTCCTTAATAAAAATATGAACATCTATTTTGATATCACTGACATTCCTATTACCTTATTTTTAGCAAATTTTTAGCAAATTGTAATGAACTTATGAAAGTGTTTAATTTATAGTTTTTGTGCACAACATAAGTAAAACACTGTCACTTTGGCAACGGTTTTATTCATGTATTTGTCCAATACGTACTTTATAATCACCAACTATAATACCTTATATAGAAATACTAGTAGGCATTATGGAGTGCTATTATGCCATTCTCACACAAAATTGTCCAAGCACTGTCACTTTGATAACAATTGATATTTGCTTATTTGCACTTTTTTTTTACTATCAAGCACTGTAACTTTGACTGGGTTAGTTATTTAAAGCCTGTCTTTCATGGCAACTATGTAACAACTGCATTTTTTGCCAGGGGTTTATGGGAAATGGAGTGTGATATAGAAGAGATTTAAAATGGATTGTCCCTTGTCGCTTGTTATTACCATGATTAAGCTGTAGCATACAGCAAAACGTCGGTTCAATGGGATGCAATCCCTTTTGAATTTGTTTTTACACTTTCTTAAACTCAGAGATTTTTTCCTTGCATTGTTCTAGTTTAGCAGTGCCCACCTGCTGAGTGTTAATGGCACACTCGTTTTTATGGTTGCTATACAGTAGAAATGTTTATATATAGTATTGTTTTTATTCAGATATTAAAGTTACATTTTGAAGTAAAGTATATGTGCTGATTATTTCATTAGTAAATTGAAGTGTTGTATATGAATCATATGTATATCTTTTTAATTATGGAGTATTTGTATGTTATAGTTTGTTTGATGTATTAACAGTGTACATTTAAATCATTTAATTAAGTTTGTATTTTGCTTTACAAAAAGACAATTTGTTTGTATGCATATAATCATATTTATTATATAATAATATTTTATGTTTTTATGTTTATGGGAGAGTTAAGGTTACAATTATATTTTGATGAAATATAATATTTTTTTAAATGTATTGATTATATATTTTGATGTTATTACCTTAACGTTTTGTTTGTTTAACCTTAACCCTCTTGTCAATTGTTTTCAATTAATTTCTTGTGTTTTTTTAAGGTTGTGTAATTGTTTGTAAAATATGTGTAAGTGCTATTTAATTGTATTATTATAAATTATATATTCAATTAAAATATATGAATGTGAATGTGTGTTGCAATTGTGTTATTTTGATGTAGTTGTCCAAAATAGAAATTATATATAATTGTGAAAATTGAAATATCATTTTTATGACAGCCTCCACAACACCCCTTTATGCTGATCATTACTTCCAATTGTAATAAGAACATTTGAAAAAGAGTCTAATTGAAAATACCCAATTTGAAATTTTGAAAATCCCAATTACAGTTATCTTGTAGAATAATACCAACTGAAGTTTCTTGCTTCATGCTTTTATGAACCTGTTCAATTTTTTCTGGGTATCATTATGACCATTTCCAGAATTTGAGGAAGTATATAATTGTAGGTGTATATGTTATTAATATCAAAAATAATATATGTTGTGAACTTGTATGGAAATGATTGTAAAGTATTCTATTAAAAGAATATAATGCATTAACATGTATTTAATTTAAATATATTATTTTTGGTTGTAATTGTGTTTTCTATCTAGTTGTTCAAAATTGAAATGTGTATTTGCTTAAATGGAAACATACCTTTTTGTGATGAACTCTACATCACCCCTTAAAGTAGTCCTGTACCTCTAATTTGAATATGAACCTTTAAAAAAGAGTCCAATTGCAAATGTGACATTTTTTAAATTCCAATTCCAATTTATTTATGCATAATATCTTTTTGAAAAATACTGATTAAAAGTTCTGCAAGTTATAATAAAAATACTTTTTCTGGGTATCATTAGGAAGAAATTGAGGGTGTATGTAAAATTAGACGTATATGTTATTAATATTAAACAAATATATTGTTTATCTTTTATACTGTTTTATTTATGTTGGTACTTTGAAATGTTTTAATTAGGAAACACTCTTTGTAGTGTTAATATGTTTTGTACAGTATAAAGCAAGATTAGAAAAATGATATTTTGTGCTGTGTGTATTTTTAATATTGATGGATTCATTATTTTAAACTGGTATAAAATGTATATAATTTTGTAACAAATACTTAGTAACTATTTACTTTTTAAAAGCATGTCTTACTTGATGTTTCAATTTGTGCAGACAAGTAGCTGCATTTCTTTTTTCTACTGCAATTATTTTTCCATATTTTAAAAAAGAATATGGATAATCTGGATCAATACTTGGTCAATTCGGGAAGTGTCACTTGTCGCCAACTTGACATGTTTTAGGAATTTCTGAAGGTTCATTTCTTTTTTCAACAGTTACAGTTTATATATGTTTTCTTTTAGTATTTTGTGTGTAGTTATACTAACTACAGAAGAATGCTTTTTTATTGAAGTTTGTTCGGTAGTTTGATTTTTGTAAACAATTCTAAAGTATATCTGCTCATGTTTGTTTCACATATGTGTTAACATTGCTGAATTTCCTAAATAATATATTTGAGGATTAAAAAAACAACAATCAGGAAATAGATTTGAAATCTATGATTGGGGCACCAAATTCATTCCTCCGTTCAAACCCATCATCTTATAACACAAACAAATGGGTTATGGAGCACTCTCTCCAGTACGCAACAGCTCAAGCCAGAGTTACTGAAAAAGCCACTAACGCTATCACTAAGCAGAAGCACACCCTGACCCTATCAGGGGTGCTATCCCTAGGGAGACAGTGATGCACTGCCTATCTAAAAGCAAAGGGGAGAAGATTGTCCCTACTTAACAATACACAAGCATTTTGGCGTCAAAGAGCATTTTATAAAAACCCACAAACATAGTAACCTATGACAGGAGAAACAATGTCTCGATATGCTCATGAGATGAACATTGCTAAGGCGAATTCCCTGTTTGTTCATTACCCAACATTGCATTATGTTATCAGGGCATATGTGCTGGGTACTCCTGGGTATTTAAAATGTCATGCAGCTATGCTCGACATCGGCTGGCCTTTTTCCAGCTGTCTACGATATCCACTAAAAGCTTAGAGGATGCATATTTTGTAAAGAACTGATACCTGTTTTTGAGAACAGGGAGTTTGAGCTTTATAGACCTTGCTCTCACCCTGTATACCTGCAGGACATTTTAAATACCCAGGATTATCCAGCACATATGTCCAACTATTTACAGTACACATCTTTATGTTATAATTGTGAGGACGTTAGATGCTACTGCTTACATTTTTATTAACACTTTCTATCTAGAACTATTTTAGTATGCTAGTTCCTACATTCATATTGAAATTTGGATATAGTGCTGTAGAGACGAAGCCAAGTACCCCCACCTCAATTGAGCCTCCCCTTTTACCTGTATGCTGGAAACCAGAGTATGTGACGTATACAGAATAGCTGAATCGACAAACAGCAGAATATGTACTCAGTCCAGTACCAGTGAAAGGGCCAGTGCCAAAAAGAATCTGTGAGCCAAGGTACCCATTGAGAAATCCTTATCTGCATACAAAGAAATATGATGGCCATCTGAATGAAATCCCTGAAGAAGCAGAGCCAATAAACGTCAAGTATGAATGGTAGTATTACTAGCCATTGCCAAGTATATGTACATGGAGTTGAAGATGAAGTACATAGAAAAGAGAGAGTAATTAGAAAATGCAGATATTCTATAAGGCATCAAGAAGCAATAAGGATAAGTGACATCTTGGGCTGAAGGTGAAGAAACTTAACAGATGAAGATATCAAATCATTTTAAATGTGTAAAGATGCAGAAGAAACACAAGCAGCAAAGTAATCGTGAAGCTAGCTCTATGCTTAGCGGCAAGCACCAACGTATACACACATAGGAATGAGAGAATTCTGGATGTTTCCACTAAGTGTATTATAGCAGGTTGGACGTTAGCAAAAAAGCATCAGTCCAGTGTGTCGGGTTTAAAAAGCACACATTGAATTACAAGCAGAGTATCAGTGAAAGGCAAGGCTAAGCGAGCCAAGAAGCCAAGGTCTTATCAAATCTGGAGTAAACTGACTTTGAATACAAATTTGTGTGAAAGAACAAACCACCTGTTCAAAATGAATGAACATAACAAGGAAGAAGTCATAGGTCTGGTAGGAAAGAATATTAAATGCACGAAAAGGTTCGATTTTATGGTCTCTAGACACGTGGAAGCATGAAGTTGGATGAACGAGATGGTCACACCTACGCATGAAGGCAGATTATGCTTCTCACTCCCTAATTTTCTTAGAGCTAAGAACACTCTCAAGGACGAAGTTCAAAGGCCTAATTGACAGTAGACCACTGAGGTGATGATGGATTGATATGCTAATTGGTGGGAAGCTAAAGTTAAGGCAACCGCGCCAGCATCTGGATGGCCAGTCTGCAGGCTGCTAACGTAGATGGAAAAGTATTGAAGATGGATAGAGTGCCAACCAATTGTAGAGGACCTGTATATTCAGGGGTCCTATAGTGTGTAAACCAATGGGACATTGTGCATTTAGTGACATTCAAAGTGGTTATTTTGAAGGGAGGGCTTAGTTGCCCCACCTGATGTTAAGTAACCAATCACATAGTTACACTTATTTAGATTAGTATGGATCATATACTTAGATGTTCATTCAGAACCAATAGCCCATGCTTTTACATTTGAATGACGAAGAATGACATTAGTACACATGTGATTTAGACGTCATTGATGACACATTTTGCTTATAGAAATGCAGTTTTTTCTTATAGTACTTTGAGTTTGAAGATCGAGCGTTTGCTTTGATGTTCGTTATGCTCCCTGTTTTAGATAATTGATATTAAAACAGTCTTCCTTTTGTCAACTTCCTGAGTCAGCTCTATTATTAATGTATGAGTAAGGTCTGCATTTCCATCCATCACAAGAGTAATTGCTGCTCATCAAAGGGGCTGGACTATCCAGTTCACCGCTATTAATACTACGGTAGTGCCTTCATTTGTATTGACATTTTATACAACATGGCTCAGGCCCATGGGCCATTACCGGCCATGTCCGCCCCCGGCCCCCACCAGGGAATAAAAGCCATAGGTCAAGGTCCTATAAACAGTACATAAGTGGCTATATTTCTATTGAAGATACTGGATGCTACCACTTATTTGTATAAACATTTTCTATCTAGTACTATTCATAGTATGCTAGTGCATACGCTTGCATTAAGCGTTTGCATATATTGCTGTTAATAGCATGGGATATTTCTTCTCTGTGAAAGATAGTGAGCTAAAGAATCTGGGTAAGTCTCTCGTAACCAGGACTAATGTCTGGCAGAGGGACTCCCAGGACACCCCTTGTTAATTTGCTCCTTTCAATGAATTCCATCACCCCTGCTGCTTTGGGACGCAAGAGAGAGAAGGTTGCATAAGATCACAAGAGATGGGTGCTCCTGCATCACTGTGTGACAGTGACAGTCGCTGAAGGCAGTTTTCCTATGTTCCTTCTTGTGCCCTGAGACCAGCTGCAGCTCTTTGTTCTTCAACCGAAACTAAAGATGCAGCTCCTACTGCAAACCAGACCCTCATCTGCACCCACAGCGCCTGTGCACTTTGAAGCCAAACCAAGGGCGGGAAATCGAACCTCTTATGACCCCCCCCCCCCACACCTACCAAGTTTGGACAAAAACTGAGCTAAGGACGGTGAATATTGAAACCACTTACCGGTGGCCCCTTTTTCATCCATTTTATTTTATGCACGGAGGATCCCTTGTGGTCCTCTCCTTGGCGTAGGTAGCCTCTGCTTCCTAAAGCCCTCTGAAAGTTGGTAATAGCTTTGTTCATCGCAGCAGGTCCTCCCCTGACTCTTGGAACCTATTTTCACCCTTCATAATCCTGTTCCTCACTTTGCCAGCTCCTTAGAAAGGTACTTTGTGACTTTTATGTATGACCCAGCACTTTTACACGCCCATCAAACATTGAGCACAAGACTCCGATCATTGCAGGGTTGGATTTATAAAGTTAGGTTTTCAGTTTCTAAAGATTGTCTATGCTATAAAGATTGTCTGCCCCTTTCCCCTACAGGTATTGGTGGAGTTTAGAACTTTATCACATTGACTCCTGTGACTGCATATATGTTAAATAGTGTGTTTCTTGAGTGGTGTTTTTACTGTTGCTTTTCATTATTCACATGTTTTTATTCTTGTGGCCTAATACATTGGATATTTTCAAAAACTCTGGCGCTCTGAAAGGAGACTCCGCCAAGCCCACCAAAATTAGATACAAACCCACTGACACACCCACAATTCAGCTGGCATTCCCAAAGAAATGCCCATACCATATGGCCAGGAAAGGTAGACTGAAGGCGGAAAACATGGCATCGATGTGTGCACATTACATGCTCGACATTCCAACTTGGACATTATGCCACAGAATGGCAGAAAATATGCCACATGTATACCAGGACCACTCCGACTATGTTAACATAGCCAACACAATGCAAGCTAGACACAGCACCCACAGGACAAACACATCAAACCATGACACATACACATTCCAAACATACCAAGAAACAAACATACTAAATGCACACAGCGATCTGACAACACATGTGACAACATCAATACCTAGTGATTCCCCAATCAGCAATCAAGGGCCACACTAGGAGATAGATACATCCCTCGGCACATGACAGTCAAAACACGTATTCACACACCCAACCAACACAGTACACATGGAACACACCGCAAAACGTAATAACGCACTCATCCCTATCAGAATCATACATCTCCACCGACACCATACATAAACAACAAATACCATAACTCTTGTGGCCACAATCCCTGCAGAGATTGTAGTGTCCAGCAAGATGGAAGCTGCAAAGGAGGTCGGCGCAAGATGAACTTCAACGAAGGTGGGGTCGATCTGATGGTGGAGTTCGCCTCCAGCCACCAGACACTCATGCTCCAGATGCCTGGGTATTACACCATGCAGAGCCAGTAACACTCACACTGGTTCAGGCTCATGGATGAAGTCAATGCCCTGGGCATCAAGCAATGCACCTAGCAAGAACTAAAAAATAAGTGGTGGACATGAAGCTGAGGGTCAAACTGAAATACACCCAGTTCCACGTGGCCCAAGATCTTGGGGGGAGAACCACCACTCCCTGGATTGCGACTGAAGCCCAGGGAAGAGAAAACACTGTGTCTGGTCCTGGAAAAGGTGTGCACTGGCCTTTGAAGCACATCAACAGGCATGGACTACCATGGTAAGCACATCACCTTTATGCACCCACACACATCTGCATCTCAGACATTCACGCATCACTTGAACAATCAATACAACTGGCTCAAAGGGAAGACAACATGTACGCACACAGGCCATGACCATTATCCATTGCGAGTACACCACGTCGGCCAACTGCATGGAGGACACACCACAGTGCACACGCCACATACGGACCTGGACACACTTGTCCACTGAGCTCACACATCGGCAAACAACACGGTAGACAGCACCACCAATGGCACATACCTCCCAGACCCCACAGAAAACACACACCTCAGTGACATGGACGCCTCACCTACAAAGTGAGCATTCCACTGTTCCCATATCTGACAGTTGTGCACTGCCAACAAGCTACTTTGCCTTCATGCCACCCTTACATGAGCACCATCACCACCAACAACTGTCACACACCATGCCACATGGACACAGGGGACACAACTACCACATGCAATGCAACATCACCTTCTCCCACACTCCTGCTGCTGTTGAACTGGGCTCCCGATGGGTCGGTGGCCTACTTTCTGGCTCTGGCCTGTGGTCAGGTACTAGGTCTGCATGTACATCTTTGCACACTGTGATGTTATGCAGGATGCAACAGGCATGTATGATGTCACACACAACATGTGGCTTGTACAGGAGAACCCCCCCCCCGGTGATCCAGGCATCTGAATCGTGCCTTCAGGAGGCCTATGGAATGCTCTATGATGTCCCTGCTGGCCCTATGTGCTGTATTGTACCTTTCTCCTATTGCGTACTGGCAGGTTGTCTGTAGGTGTCATCTGGTAGGGGCGCAATGGCTAACCGGCATCTCCTGCATGAGGAAGCACATGAATGGTATTATTGAACATGGATGTCCTTCGTATGTGGTGTTGGATGCATACTGGTTGACTTTGTATGGAGTCAGTGATGGCGTGCATGTGCTATGATGGTCATGTGCCTGTGCGCCTGTGTGTGGATGTGTGTGTGTTGGAAGGTGGAGGGAGTGTCAGTTCTTACCTATCATCCACATGTCCCTGTAGTGTCTGGCTTCCAACTGTACACACAAGCTGAATATGTGGTTGTCGTTGATGGAGACAGGGAAATCGGCATACACATCGATGAACAGCCTACCAGCATTGCAGATGAGTCGAGTGTTTATGGAGTGCCAGCAGTGCCAGTTCCAGTACATGTACCCTAAGTCCTGGGGGCATAGTGTGACATGGGTGCTGTCAATGGCGCCGATGAACCAGGGGAATCAGTGCACCGCGTAGAATCCGTGAGCCACCTGTCTTTGCTTTTCCTGGGTCGAGAGCATGTGGACATGGGTTCGGCTGCACAATATGATGCATGCCATTACCAGGTGTAGGGCACGTGACTGCCTGACCGGGGAGATGTCTGCTGTGATGCCGCTGGTCCTCTCAAAAGAGCCAGTGGCGAAGAAATGCAGGACGGCTAAGAGCTTCTCATGTGCCCTGATGGCATATGCACAAACTGTGGTGGGGTGCAAATAACCCTCCCGCTCCTGCAAAATATCCATGATGGCATGCAGAGGGAAGCTATACCTTCTGTAGACCTCTGTGCTGGCCATGTCGAAGAGGGTGACCCTGGTGCGGAAGACCCGCTCCCAAAATCTCCTTCTCCTAGGCTGGGGTGCAGCTGCAGCAGTGGCATTGTGCCATTCCTTGCTGTAAAAGCACTAGGTTTATTATGTTTATGGTTATTGGGCATTTGTAAAGAGCTTATACATTATGCAATTTTGGTTTCAAAGCACGCACAGGGCAAGGGAAAGGAACTTGGGAAGCAGCAAGACAATAGAACAGATGTGCTACATTTGGTTCATGCAAGTGCAAGGAAAGAGAAGGGACAGGGTAAGGGAGTAAGTGCTAGGGGTCCCACAGAGGGGTGAAGTGCCAGGGGGCTAGTTGAAAGGCAAAATGTAAGTGCAAGTAGTGTCCACAAGATGGAGGAGGGGTGACAGCCCAACAATAAGTGCAGACTTGTGAGGCAAGAGGCCAAGAGTGTATGTTGTGTGTGTGTTCTGTTGTGTGTGGGTGTGTATGTGTGTGGGTGTGTATTTCCTTGCTTGACTGGCTTGAGTATATGTTTTAATGTGTATGCCGTATGGGTGGTTGTGTATGTTGTATGTCCTATGGGTGTGCTGCTGTGCGTATGTGTGGTGTAGTTGGTGAGCTCATGATCATGGTTTCCATGTTTTTTTAAGTTATTACGAATTTTTTATCTGGAAAACCTGGTTGTCAGTGCGCATGCATCATATATAGATACACTTTCAATCCTTAATATTTCAAAATTTGTCAATTCAATTTTCTGAATTTGTTTTCAGTGCACCAATTACAGCTAAAATCTAGACACCTGCAAACAATTAGGAAAATAGAAGTGGCCAATTTGGAGCTATTTCGGCCAAAATAATATTTTTTTTTCCAAATGGAAAACCCCATGTTCAAAGCTGTTGAAAACGCGATCAAACATTTTTTAAATAATGAAGGCCTTCATCTAGAAATCTGACATTTTTCATGCACAGGCGACTGCCTCGAAATATTACTCTGTTCATGCAAGCGTTTGGAAGTTATTTAGAAAAGTCATTTTCTGAAACACCATAGAGACTTCATGTTAACCTTAACCATTCCTTATATATATGGAAAAAAGGAGGAAAAATGAACCGCACTCTCCGCGGCGGATTAGAAGGCCGTAGTCATGAAAAAGGAAGCACAGCTCACAACAAAAAAAGATCCAAAAGGATTTAATATGTCATACAAAATGCAGAGACATAATTAAAAAATACGGCTGGAAGGCAGTAGAAGAAAAATAGAGGCAGGACGCCCGTAAGCGCGACCCACACACACCGGGTTTCACACTCGACTGAGTGCTTGATTCACTGAAAAAACCTTAGTTAAGATGCAATTAAGTAGCGCAAATTTAAAGCAACAAAGCCTTTGAAATTCAGCACATGTGGGAACTCATGGCCTGTTTAACTCGGTTTGTTCCCATGGATGTCCCCCCATAATGTTAAGTCCTGCATAATGCCATTTTGTATGTCATTGTTAATCTCTTCTCTTATAATATGTATGTGCTCATGACCTAGTCAACGGGAACACTCTGAGCTAAGCTAGTCATGACTTCCCACATCCACTGAATTTCAAGGGTCATATTGCGTTAAATCTGTGCAACTTAACTGCACCTTAACTAAGGTTTTTTTTGTGAATTTCTAGGGTTTTGTTATACCATGGTTTTTTTCATGGGCCTCTAGCCATGGCCTTCGGTTAGTGGCCAAGGCCTTTTGCTGTGCCCAACGTACATGCAGTCCATGGCCACTATACATGTCTTTCCGATCCTCTAGCCAGGGCCTTCGTTCGAGCCCACTGTATATTTTAAAACACTACCAGGCCGTGTGCACTGTACAAGTTCTCTCAATATGTTTAGTTTGGACCCACTAGGTGGCCATGACCTTACATGTCTTTCTAGCCCACTAACCAGGGCCTTTGGCCCTGGCCAGTGAGCATGGCATTCGGCTGTGCCCACTGTATATTGTAAAACACTACCGGCCACTAGCCATGGCTTTCGGCCCCCGGTCAGTGAGCATAGTATTCGTGCTCCCTGTCCAGTGCCATATAACACCCCTTGACATGTTGCCCCATCAGGTTACCCCACACCTCACTCTAGCTGTAAAATTCCACTTTTTTATGTATAAATCATATTTTTTTAGTCTCTCTTTAAAACATGTTTTGCACATAATTGTGGTTATTTTAGCAAGGACTTCAAATAACCCTGAATATTTTTCAAATACTAGCGGTTATTATACATGTGCCACAGTTTATTAGCCCTGATTCAGTCCACTGCCATAAACACAAATATGCAAAAATGGATCTATTTACACCACATATATATGCGGGGGGAGACCCCCGAAACCCCCCCATATGTATATTATACTCTAAACCCCCCCACAAATATATGTGGTGTAAGGGGGGGGTTAAAAAAAAAAGTCACAATTTTTGGCCAACCCAATTCCCAGGTTGACATTTTTGTGCGATTCACAAAAAAAAACTCTGAATATGTAAAAACGTTTTAACTCTGACTTGGTGCTCAGCCCCACGGGCCCCGACTCCCCAATTTTACAAGGTATTCACTTCCCCCTCCCCGCCTCTAGTCTGATGACATGTAATCCTGTTTCCTCCTTCAAAAGAAATTTTTTCAACTTTTTGTTTTCGGCTAATCCCAAATATAACCCGAATATTTGCGACTATCTCTCGCATCGCACACAAAAAATTTCACATTTTTCTTTTCTGAAAAGCCTCTGCTGCAAAGCACCACTGGAGATATCCTTATAATATGGGGAGAAATGTTTAGCCCCTTCTCCGTCAAATATAAAAAGAAATACTGGACGCAATAACCCCAGCCTCCTCCAGCCCCCAGAAATCGAGTCAACCCTTCATGCCCAAGTTGTTTCGTACCTGGTCCAATTCCATCCAGCGATTTGAACTGTGCACCTGAGCAAAAATGTGACTTTTTCCTCAATGGGAACATGAACTGGGACAAGGCCGAAACTGGATTTTCTTAATAACTTCTTTATTTTGTAACAGAATTTTCCCAGAAGTTCCAGTCAACTTAACTTGATAGTCAACTTAACTATTGTGTGGCGACCGCCGCAGCACTATAATCTATATATATATATATATATATATATATATATATATATATATATATATATATATATATATAGATTATAGTGCATATATATAGATATAGATTATAGTACATATATATATATATATATATTCAGTAAAAAAAACGTTGTTAAAAGGACGTTATGGTTACAAGTAAAATCGAAAAACCCCTGAAATTCGCCAGTTATGGTAAACTAAGCAACCATAACTCACGCCACCACCGTGCACTGCTAAGACTAACACCCAGGACATCAAAGATGACATCACAAATATCATTGATGACATCACTGATGCAACAATATGCAATATAAGCCATCAAAAAATGTTGAGACCCCCCCTCTAATTTCGCCCCCTCTTGAGAAAATCCCACCAAACTTTAGAAAACCATTTATATCTAGATCAAAAATCGTGTTGCCAAATGTTGTGCAGATTCGTCAAATGACACCACATTTATATGCCTTTACATATTTTGTAAACCCCCTCTAATTTTGCCCCCTCTTGACAGAATTCCCCAAAATTTGCAAAACCATTCAGAATTAGTTCTAGAATAAAATTGCAAAATTACATGCAGTTTCATTGATTGGCGCAAAAGTTATAAGCCATCCAAAAACTGCTTCTCCCCAACCCTGTAATGCAGAAATAGGTACAGATGTCCCAGGACATCTGAAGTGTCCGCGAACACCACAGGACCATCCCAGGACATCCAGAGTGTTTGCGGACCTTTGGGGGGTGAAACAACCCGTTTTTTGGCTTCTTATGGCCATATCCAATCGAATACTCAGCCCCCCACCTCCCTAGAGATTGTTTGTCGAGTTTGACAAATGAAATGCTGCGCTGTTCGTGCACCCCAAAAAAGTCAGCGAATCCAAGATGGCAGGCGTTTCAAGAAAACAGAGGCATTTCACGTTTTCTCACCATCCAATCAGCGGACGCGTCCCGGTGTTCGCGGACTACGCAAAAGTCAGCGAATTTTTCTGGCCAATCGGAGGATAGTCCGCGGACAGCACAGCCAATCAGAGGCCAGTCCGCGGACCAAACAGGGAAGTGAGTCCGCAAAGCAGACATAGATATCACACATTTTTTTGCTTTACATTTTGGTCATTTAAAAAGAAACTACTGGATGGATTTACACCAAATAAAAAAAAGCACGCTTTCGGGACCAAGCCGCCACTCCTGCCACAAATTTGGTGTAAATCTGTCCAGCGGTTTGGGCTGTAGGCGTGAGCAAAGTTTTTTCCCATTATGTCTATGGGAAAAAAATAAATTTTGGGACCCCCCTATAACTTTGCCCCCCCTGGACTAAACCTCACCAAACTTTCAGAGTGGGCCATATACTTTGTTTGCAAAGTTTGGTGAGGATTCGTCCAGGGGGAGCGAAGTTATAAGCCGCCCAAAAAGTGCTCTTCCTATGGGATTAGCAACTTAACCACAACTACTGTGGCCATGTAATATATAGATTATATATATATATATATATATATATACATATATATATATATATATATATATAGATTATATATATATAGTCTATATATATATAGTCATCAAATAAATAAATAAATACACAGGCACTGAAATAAACAAATAAACATCAACCAAGGTTTACTGATTTTTCGGGTGAGTGCCCTTCCAAGTACACACCCAATGTTTGGCATCAAACAGAGCATCTCCTGAACATGCAGTAATAAATGGGACTTTGTAGTGATCTGTCCCCTGAGCCTTCCCTACTTGGAACATGGAAGGCTCAGGAGACAGCATTCGAGGAGTCAAAAGAGACGGTTGGTATGAGCTGTGATCGTCTCCGTTGGGGCTTCCCAGGCCCGCTTTAATAAAAAAGACTTAAACGTCTTACTGCGTTTTCGCATCCTTTCAGACTTTCAACTAACAACATCAATCTAGACAGCAATCTAGACACATGCCAGATCCCCCCCCTTCCAAGCACTGTAATAACAGGTGTTATTATTACACTAATATTACTCAACATATGGGCCCAAGAAGGATGAGAGGCTGAGCAGGAACTAACGCAGGATTGGAAATCGTGAAGTGAAGGACAGCAGGACAACATGAACACACTGCCATATGTACTTTGGGAGCTCAAAATGGTTAGTGGGTACATCACAAAAATGGGTATACAAGGCAGTGTTAGCACTCTGGGCGGGTGCTTCAGCCCATCAGCTTACCCAGAATGCCGGCTTTGCCAAACAATCAAAAACCAAATTCTGGTGAGCTGCTCGCAGCCGCGTGCCCATTTCCTCACTGTTATTTTGACTCCCCCAAACCTCAGCCATCAATATCCGCACCCTTGAGCACCACTTACCGGCTTTCTCCGATCACACTCCACACTCCGCCATCCACGCCCTCAGCGATGCATCCTTCCACTGACTGCCATTGATATAGAAGAGGGACAAACAGGGCTCTCCTTAACCCAAGAGGTCATCTTTGTTTGTGTTTTTTTAAGGGAACGCAACCAAATTATAGTCTTCTGGTTCACTCTATGTCTTAACCTGTTGCTGGTTACAGTCCTGCTTGTATATAACCAGGGGTGCACCCTTAAATTGACGAACGTCTCCGATAAGATGATCTTTATAAGATGGCGGCATTGTGATGAATGCAAACTTTCAAACACCACTACACACTACAATGACATTAATTGTCCCTTTGTGCCACAATATAGGCACAACAGTACATATTGTTGCATCCCCAAACATAAACTTACAATAAATGTATCCCACCCTGTAAAATTCAAAAATGGAGACTGAAACAAAAGTCTGTGGTTTATATTAATGGCGGTTAACGTTTAAGACCCTGTTATCTACTAGTAATCAAGGAGGGCTGAAACGAAGGCTTAAAGCAATACATTACAACCCGCATACTGTACTGTTGTATACCGAGTGAATCTCACAAAAATAGTCAATAAATACATGTTTTGACATTGAAATAAAAAGATGAGTTCTGCAGCCCATTCCTACCTACTGCGAGGGGGATCATCCTCCCAAGTGTAGTACACATGCTTGACATCAGTATGAGCACCTCCTTCAACATGCTGCACCACGACTAGGTGGAATAAAGCTCTAAGGAATTCAACTTGGTTAGAGCATAAATGTAGGTGTTACAAACGATAACAGAGCATGAGCGCATGCGGCGGCAGAGGCTCATTTGAGATGCATGCATAATGAGAAGATGATGGGGGCATTGGCTGGTGACCATGTCTGACATGCCAGCATCATGTGAGGGTCTGTCGCTGCACGTGATACATACTACTCTTTAGGCCTCTGGCCTTGCTCTATACATATTTGCCATGAAATACACCACACCCCTACCCTAAATTAGTTAGTTATCCACTCATTCGAACACACATCATGAAACACGTTCACTGAATCACGAAGTTGCATACAGCTCTGTTGCTTTAACTCTAGGTCAGCACTACCTGTTATCCAGAAATCAAAATAACCCTAACCCCAACTGAAATGTCACTCTTGTCAATTCAAACTATCTACATAATGACATCTTGCCGGTGCCCCTAGGCGGCATGCCTCTTACTCCAGCAAGGGAAAATGTTGAAATGCACCCCCACCTGCCATGTCTATCAGCAGGGACTGCGGGTGTCGCTTGTGTTTTTTGTTGTCCTGTCCACTTCCCTCCTCTGCCACAGTGCTGGGGGTAATGCTACAGCTGGATGCCATTACCCAGATCCAGAACTGATGCTATTTGATTTATCAAAATTATTCTCTGTAACAGCTGCAAAAGAATAAGCCCAACTTACCGGGCTATCGGCTGGAGGGAGTGGTGTCATTCTGCCAATTCTGTAACAGAGGTGTTCTAGGTTTTGTCCAACTCAGTCATTATAACCGTTCAGACATCCATGGTTTGGGCTGTTGAGGCCTGCCTGGTGCCACCACCTCATTGCACAACCCCTGATTTCCGTCGCCCAATGTTGGTCTTACGGCAGACAGCTGAGTGCAAATGGCAACTTGATGCTCTCACACCTCTTTCTCTCAGGGCATGCAGGGATGTAGGGCAAGCCCATCAGGACACACATTGCATTTGTTCATGAACTACTGCTGGCTGTTTTCCACTGTCAGAATGTTTGTGTCCCTCCATATTATCCTGGGCCACCATTGACCCTCTGGTGGTGTCTCTCACCACTAGCATCCATCAAGCATGTTGGCAATTTCCAGCTCGAACTCTGCAAGGATGTCCCGCCCAGCCTAACCTTCTTCCCTATTCTCCCCTCAACAGTTGGCACAGGATCGATGCCAGAAGAGCAGCTGCAGAATGCCCAACTTATATAAGCTGCCCATATAATGCCACAATCTAGTTACACCTGTGCTGCCGGCACTTCCCACTGTTGCAGGACACTTTTGTAGAGGAGCAGGTAGACACATATACCTTAACTCCCACCCCTCACTGCTGTCATACTGGAACAGCAGGATAAGAGCTTCATGTCAGACCCCTGTGTTCTCCCTATTCCGCATCGAATGTATGAGAGACACTATGCACTCAGACAACCATACAGAATGTTCCCTCACATCGAGAGAGTGGATGCATGTCCGCATGCACCATTAGATGTCATGGAGCGCTGAGTGACATCTGATGAGGACAGAGTGATGTCATGAAGAAGATATACCAGGAATGTACTGAAATTATATGAAAATACTTAAATACTTAAGAATGACGATGTAACTGAAGCTACAAGAGAAACATGTACGAATTTATAAAGTAATCATGCATGCAAAAATAAGATAAAGTAACGTGTGGATCAATGTGTGTAAATATGCAGCAACGCAAGGTAGATGAGACATATAGAAGCTTGCTATAGAGGAGTGTATAGCAAGGATAGGATGGCCATAATTGGAAAATGGACAACGGCTTGTGCAAAGATTCATTCTAAGTAGCTCAGAAACAGACAGGCACTGAAGAGTCAGGAGATGCTGGAAAAACAGCTTTGTGTGCAAACAAAGAGGAGTCTATGTTGGCCTCGGATCAAGTATGCAATTTCAAGAAATAGCTGCAAAGCACGTAGGGCCTCATTATGAATTGGGCGGTATCTCGGCACTAATTGCGCTGGGATATTGCCCAACACTATTAGCATTACTGCAACTCAGTCTGGCGCAATTTGTGGCACATCCTGAGTTGCAGTGGGGAGGTAATCCCCATTCCCATTCAACCAAATAAGGGTTTCTTGGTGCTTTTAGCAACGGCGCAATTAACGCTGTGCTAATAGCGCCAAAATGGGGCAGAAAGGGGGGATTTTTACCTCCAGCAAAAAGCTTGAGATTGAGCAGAGCGGTAAATGCGGCGGTAAAAGTTTTACCACTGCATTTTCCCTCTCCGCCCAACTCGTGATTAGGCAGAAAGGGACACAGACGGATAAGTCATAAGAGAGACATATTTCCCTTAGATTAAATTAGATGAAAACATGTGCAAGAGCCAAGTATTGGACAACTAACAATGAATAAGGCTCATTTAATATGGCGTGAGCAAGTCTCTAGAGGTGAAAGGAGAAATAACACCCAACATAATTGAATCAAATAGCAGTAAATAGGTGGTTGAAATGGACAAATTTGTGGTCTCCTCAGATGTGATGCAGAAGTCGAAAACAAGGGCTATTCATTAAGCTGCGATTGAAGATAAGGGATTTGCTCATACTCATTTGAATTTCCCAGAATAGAGAGCATTGTCAAGGTCAACTACAGATGGAAAACTTTGGTTTATGGTCAAGCTGATGAGAAATGATGGGCTAGGTGGGAAAAGTGGAGAGTGATCTGATGTAAATCAAGCACCTGTGTTTTGGTTTCCTTACGTTCTGCTAGCCGAGCCGAAGTTCTGAGGTTGGGCAGGAAGGCCAATAAATGGAATGTCCATGAATGGATCGAATGAAAAATGTCAGAGGGAGAAAAAACGGAAAGTAATTTGACCGAAAATGACTTTTGTTTTTTCCTCCTGCGGACATTTCTGACAGCCCACTTCCCCCACCACCTTACTTACCTCTTGGTTGCACACCTTCTTGTGTGCTGCCATCTCCTGCATCCCCCTGGAACTCTGGTTCCCTTCACTTATGTGAATGGGCGCGGGCGCCGCAGGGACCAGTTTTTAAAAAAATAAACTATATGTAATCGGGAGCCACACCCGCAACCACTGATGGCATTATAGTGAAAAAGGGGGTGAAGGACAACCCCAGAGCCCTCGCTGCCCTTGTTCACTATAATGGCACCGAATGGGGGATTTATTTGAAATGTTCAGCTGTACATAATTTTTGTATAGAAGAATTTCAGTGGGTCTATGGGGTAACTTGCTATACAATGTTGCAAAGACCAATCTGCTGCCATTTTGTCCGCTATAATCAGTATTACATATTTAGAGGTAGGTCGACGTGGGTCTTGCAGATAAGAGACAGCCCATGAAGTACTAATCAGTATACTTTCTATAAGTAGATAACTTTCTATAAGTAGATATGTTCCCCTAACCAATCCCTGCGATCAGTAGGTTTTACAGTTTGCCACATAGGATGATGTCATAGATGATGCATATTGGGGTATAAGACCTCTGTGTAATCAAGTTTGTGTGTGTTTTTGTGCAAGCATCAGTCCAATGTCTGCCGGTGTACCCTGCTTAAGAGTAAAGTAGTACTTTGCCATATTCTTTGAGTCTGTCCGGTTATTTACTCTGAGACCTTTAATGATAATTCCATCTAGCACAAGAGACACTTCACCACTCTTTTTGTGTCCCACTAGCCCCTCTCCCTCCGCTTCCCAACCACATTTCCCTGGTCTCTGCGCTTACTCCATCCACCACGCCATCTTTTCTTCCGTGACCAGCATCAGCCTTCTGCATGGTGGCATGCTGAGGAAAGGCCTTCAATGGGTGGTTTGTCCTCATATGGCTTGATCATTAAGGTGGCCTGAGTTTCAGCATCTGTGTAAGCGAGTATTGGAATATTGGAATTTTGGTTTGGTATTATTGTGTACATCATACTCAGCAAGACATTTCTGCTTTTGTACACACATTATTACTCCTGCGTAGATAACCCAGTGAAAGGGCCTTCAAATAAACATGATATGTATTGTAACTAAGCCACCTACACTGAGATATTTGACCCCCCCTTCAAACTCGCTGCAAACAACATAGACCTACACTTCTCCAACCAACTTAGGTTTTGGTTTCCTGGACAATGCACCCTCTAAACACAGGCATAAAAGTATCCCCTATGGCTAATTATGCCTCCAGTGCTTGGGACATGGACCTCATGGGAAGGGACTACACCCAGCAGCTATGTACTTTAATGATGTACACATCAGCCCAACAGCAGTGCTCGTCGTACACTGAACACCCTCAGGACACAACTCTTTAAGGGCTTGTTGTGCTAATTATAGAGGAAAATGTCTGTATTGTCCTATGTCAATCACAATGACAATACCGGATACTCATACTATTTACTTGCCTACAAATAGGAAATCTGTCATCTACACAGTCCGGCTGCCAACCTTCCTGCCCCCACTATATTACATGGCCCATACAGATGCAATGCAGCTTTTATGTGGTCACTCACTTGATTCAGGCTATGCATTGTATTTTTCTCTGCATTGCAGCTACCGCGGAAAGTTCGAGCAACTGTTTCTTCTTTGAGAATGAGGGTTGTTCATGAGGCAGGTCCCCCATCAGTCCAACTTGCTTGGGCCCTCGCTCTGCCATATTGTCCTTTGTGTAGCTCTTTGCACTGCCCCAGTGCTCTTGATCTCATTGGAGGTGTGTTTGTACAGACAGATGGCATCAATATTGTTTGTGATCTCCACCAAAAGGCACTGTATAGCACATGGCCCCAATGGGCTTGGATACTATGGGCTACATGCTTGTCCCCTAAGGGGATTGTCAGCTTACTGCAAAGCACATTTGGACTAAGGAGAATTTGTCACCGTTTTTGGGAGGAATTTTGCTGCATATATATGTGGGGTGGGTTTAGGGAACTAATTAATATAGGGGGATTAATGGTGGGGCTCTGGGGGTCTCCCCCCGCATACATATGCAACAAAATCAACCTGTGTCAAAGAGAATTTGATGAATTCTCCTTTGATCAAATGGATTCGATCAAATCACCCTAAACCTCCCCTAAGGGACCCTAGAAATAAAAACGCAGAGACCAGGGTAAATAACAAACTGTGTTAGATGTAGTGTGTTTCCTTTCTGTGTGTGTATGTATTTTGGGTTAAACCATATAGCCCACCATTGGAATGGATGGAATGTTAAGAAAAAGGAAAGAACAATGAAACAGAACTCCCCCGCCCAACAATGGTGAGCAAAGGAATCCCTAAGCAGATTTGAAAATAAAAAACTGTTGAAAAGGACAACAACAAAATGTATCCCTGTGGGGGGCTGCTGCCACAAGCAGTCCCCCAGGGCACAAAGAAAGTGAGGTGCTAGGCACGTCTGGGGTGAGCCCCCAGAGAGCAAGCCAGTGGGCTGAGCTGCTTGGCACGGGCAGCTTGGGTGCCCCAGTGGTGTGGTGGATGACGACACACCCAGGGCCCAGATCAGACGGGCCAAGGAATCATAAAAGGCAGGGGCAGGATGTGTGGGGCCCCCGGCCCAAAGAGGAACAGCCCAGAATGGGATGTGTGAGAGGGATGGCCCAAACAAGGCTGCCAGGCCCTGCCTGCAGTTGGCCTGCATCGTGGCCAGTGAGGTAGGACCTTCTGAAAGTCCTCGTGGGCCAGGGGAGCTAGGCAACGGTAACGGTGAAGAACAGTGGCATACCGGAAGTCCCGGGCTGCTCCGCCAGGCAGCTCAGGCAAAGAAAAGTCCTAAGATGCCATGACGCAGTAGCCCGAGTGAAGTCAAACACAACAGTGTTGACAATGTCAGAATCCCCTTTACCATGGGGATCTCACAACGGCACTATACCAGTTAGCATGGAGATACCACCTGATTCCAAGATGGAGCACGGCAGTGAGTGTTTGGGAGAACAGCGCAGGGGACGCCGCCTTAAGCAACAATGGCACACGTGAGCATGAGTGCTGTGATGAGGTGGGCAGCCACCATGCCAATGGGACCCAGAAGATGCAAAAGCTTATGGTGGTTATTGCAGGTGAGCCCCCCCAGACTATGGGGCCCACCATGAAGACCAACAAGGTTGCGGGTGCAGCAGTGAGTGTGGGTGGCCCCCCTTGCTGATGGGGCCACCAATAAGATTGAAAAGGGGAGTGGGATCAGCAGTGAATCGGGAAATCCCCCTCTCGTGCAGGAGGGCGCTGATGCACAATTCTGAATGCACGGGTCACACGTGGTGAGACAGGTGGCACCAAGTGGTGAAAGGGTCAACCAGAAGCAAGAAGATGTCATCAGGGGATTGGCCACAGCCTGAAAAGCACAGAAGCATCACCACAAGGGAAGACCCATGGAAGGTATTGTGACACAGTGTAGAACATGTATGTTATGTTGTAAGCCAGTGTATATACCAATGTATGTATTTTATATGATATGAGTGGTTATTAATAACCCGCTTAATACCCAGAGGTTTCTAAGGGCGGAGCCAGGGATTGAACCTACGTTGATCCGTGTTGTATTGCTTTCAAGGCGAGCACGTTGCTGCTGACCTATCCAATGAGACCATTTAAGTGATAAATGTTAAGTAGGATGTTAAGTAGGGGATAATAGAGTGGGAACTTTGTAGAGGGAAAGTTAAGCAGGGTATATGTTAGTATATTAGAGATTTTAAAAAGATACACAGGTGTAGAGGGGAGGTACCCTGCGTGAAGTAGCGGGAAGACGTGGTGGTATGCCTGAGGCCGCCTAGGGATATGGGATCACCCACAGACGCCATCCTCTGGCTTCACACTCCATGTGGGTGGTACCTGAAGTTAAGGAAGGGTCTCTTGCATCAGACTCACCCTAAGGGTCCCTTAGACCTCTCCAAAGAAGGGTGAGCTGACATAACAGATCCCAGTTTAGTTTGTACTCACACCAGGGATATGTTAGGAAGGGGATAGGAAATGTTTTTTAAAAAAAGAATACGTAATTTTATAAATATAGAGGGGTCACCGTTAGGATCCCTATAAAATCCACTCAGGTGGTTGTGTCCATTCATTTAGCTAAGAACTCACGGTGGAGCGCATCTCATTTTAACAGCAATTTTATTTTGCAGCTGCCCCTCCCTATCCAGCTGGCCTGGTGGGCATATGGAGGTGGTTCCCATGGGGACTGCCCCTGATCTGGAGTGAGAGAAGTGTACGCCTTTACCCAGACCAGGGCCGAAACAGAGGGGCTAGAAATGCATTCAGTGATGTCCATGAAGGCTGAATAGCGGGGCCTTGTGCTTTGCATTTGGGCAAAAGTTAGGTCAATCTCTGTCACAGTAAAGTTTTCCGCACAACAGCCCTTCTCTCCAGGCTTGCTTCCTGGCCCTCCTTATCTCCAATCTGTCTGCAGTGCTTGGAACAGCTGCCAAAGAAGTTCAATGGTTGCTCTGGGACCACTTCCCGGTGGTTGAGGCATTTGGAGGTAAATGAGTACTTTTTTAGCACATAGGTTAGATGCACACGTTTTTCATACGCATGCATTAAAAAAGTGCGCATTCATCATTTTAATATGCATGGCCCAAACCATGTTTTTTTGCGCATTCAAATCAATGAGACATCATATGCGCTTTTTATATGTGTGTGTTTTACACTTGCATTTGGTCTGCTTTGCACACTGTGCATATTGTGCCAGTTTCCTTTTGAATTGATGCATCTCAATGAGAAACGTCATCGTGCATCTCATTGCACTTGTGAGAATCGGGGCCAAAATGTCCAAATGTTCCATTCGGTGACAGCATATTCTCTAATGCAAAGATTCAGAAAGTTGGGGCTCTGCAGAAATTTTGGACTGCAACTCCCATGGTCCCTTACCTTTGACTATGCTGGCTACGACTGATGGGATTTGTAGTCCATAAAAAACTGGCGAGACAAAGGTTGCAGACCACTGCTCTAATGGATGTTTCCATTCAAGCCTATACTGGCTCATCAGCTGTGGATGTCTGTGGTATACAACCCCCCAGCTTCCTTTCACCCATGAAGCACTGCCTACCCTTTTCACCCTTTTTTCCCCCCAAGCATATCTGATGTAGCGCTGTTGACTTAATATGTACAGCTCTATTTTCTTTGACCCAGCCTTGCAAAAATAGGGTGGAATCCAATGCGATGGAAATAAAGACACTGGATTGGCCTTGATGCTGGTAGGGGGTCCCATGCTTTATCAGGGCATCTAAGCCGGCCTGCTGTCGCCACATACTCATTCTTTCCAGAGTGAGGAGAACCCTGATATGACTCACCAGGAATGTCCATCTTTGGTGTGGTCCAGTGAGGAGACAAGCCTTGCAGGTGGTCTCCCCACCAGACATGTGGGCTGAACGGGTGCACATTTTCATGTAAATTTCTCAGACATCAGATCCGATGCTGGTTCTTTGCTATGCCAACCATCCAAACATGTAAACACCTTCAGACAAAGGAGCAGAGGCAGCCTTGCCAGAGCCAGCTGACTCATGACCTGGGATTAGGAACACAGCTCAGACTTAGAGGGAAGCCCATGATTCACCCGAGTAGGGTTCCATCAGGGCCTTTGTGAAGAAATAATGCCTCACTCTGTGAAATCCCGATAAATAGTGTGCGGAGAGCGGAGGGGCGAGCCACTGGTTGGGGGAGGAGCTAGACATTCTGTGATGCGGGGGGGGGCAACCTATGGGGTACTTTATTAACAGGTTTTGGTAAAGTGCATTTTATACTTTGTTGCTAAAATCCCAAATCACCCTTTGCATATGTAATTTGCTCATGGGCTTTATCCTCCAGCAGACATAATTGCTTGGTTCTGTGGCTTGCAGATCCACAAATAGTAAAATTGGGTTGGGTGTTTGCAATAAATCTGAATGGAAACATGTATGGATTTCAGTGGATTTCATTTTCAGATTTCTTTGGCTTTTCTGTACACTGGGGCTAATCGATGCGTCAGCCTTCAGATGACTGGAGATTCAGAGTTCATCAGAGAAACATGAATTTCCATTTCAAAAGCAGATGCTTCACGAAGGCTTACTTCTTCTTTTTCAGGAGCTACTTTATCCTTAAGCAGCACCCAGCTGGTGAGCGTGCCCGTAGTATTCATAAACCTCTTTTTTCGTCCGTTCGCCTTCCTTTTCATCTTGTTACCCATATTTTTAGAAGGTGACTTAAGTGTGCATCTTAGAGGATGGTCAGACGCTATGATCTTTCTCACGCTGTTTTTCTGTCATTTCACGCGCTCTCGTCAATGTAACTGACGACGCTGATTCTGTGGTTGGTACATTTCTGAATGGCTTTACTGGGGCTTACACTGCCAGATCTGAACCCAAGGAAGCATGATTTTTAACAAGTGCCTTGTCACTTTTTTTTATCTTCAATACATTCTAAATGTTTACCTTCTGTCTTTTTGTCAATGCGTAATAATGCCTCTCCATACGTTTTTAAATCTTCATGGATTCTCCCACAAAGATTGAGCAGAATTTTAACGTCAAATTCCAAGCTCGCCACCCCAGAAAGAAGTAGTGCTTTCATTTACCTCAGTAACAGCATTCTCATCGCAGGACACTGCCTCTTAGTCATTTTCACATTCAATACGGAGATTAATAGTGGGGGACAGCCTAACTGCGTTATTATGAATCGCATTTCCTATTTTCGTCTGTATGAACTGAAGGAGCTGCATTTACTGTGGAATTGCCAGTGAATGTGGCAGCACCAATACAGTTTCGTAAGGAGTAACAAAGTTCCTGTGGTGAGTTGGTATCAGTCAGGTTAAAGCTACCACTGTCAGTTACATCTCCAGATGTAGAACACACCAATGTGCCCACTGCAGTATCATGCTTTACGCTACCTGTCTCAGCTTGAAAGAACTCCCTAATTTTACCTCGAGACTCACGCTCGTGGTGGGTATCACTCTCAGAAGTCTTAGGGGGTAATTCATAGAAATCGGCGCAGAAGTGGCGCACGCGGCTGGGCGCACAGCACCAGCCGCGTGCGCCAAAACCCATTTAGGCGCACAGCGTATTCATGGATTAAAACATCCATAAGCAGCCGTGGCGCAGAGTGGCGCAGCGACCCTGCAGCAGCACCAGTTACGCCCCCAATCCAATCCCGCCCCGTGCGCCAAAGAAATCCCACAAATCGAGTACCTGGCGCAAAGGCCAGTGTACCAGCATACAGCCCCCCAACCACAAAAATGCATGTAAAACTCCCCGCGCACGCCCCAGAATACACGTACCCCGCTCACGCCTCTTCCCTGTCCCGAGGTCTCGCAGGGATAAAGCCATGTCCACCTCCAACTCCCTGCGAATTTCCTCGAGGCACTCAGCCCGCCTCAACATCCTGCACATGGAGTTCTCTGCCCTGACCATAGTGAGCCGTGCCTCTTCCGCCCTCCGCCGTTCCGCATCTATTTGCCGGCACAACCGCTGCCACACGGAAGACACTCCCGATCCAGGGTCCTCCTGCCCTCTGGCCGATGCCTACCCCGTGATGTTGATGGCCCGAGCCATCATTGCTCCCACCTTGAGCCTGCTGCTGACGTGTCATGCACTGCCTGTCGATGCCTGCCCATCCTCCTCCTGCTGGGGTCCAGTTGTTGTGGTGGCCACCCCTGCTGGGCCTCCGACTCCCAACTGTGGCAGGGATGTGTCCTCCACCAGCCTGGCCGCTGGGTCACGGGCAGCTCCACAGGGTGTACAGGTGATATGTGGGCAGGAAGATGGCAAGGAGGATGATTGGCGCATAGGGGGTTCAGTTGAGGAGGGGGTCAGTATAAGGTCCAGCACATGGAAGAACCCAGCACCGGTGATCCCTCCTAACCAGTCGACGTGGTCAACGAGGCATCTGAAATAACGTGCAGCGTCCTCACGAGAACCCTGCACGTTATCCCGGTTGCCAAGTTGACGCAACGCCACCCCATCCAGGACAGGCTAAACACGGTCCCGGATTGCCATGTCTGCAGGGAGAGGAAGGCCAGTTGTTGTTAGCGGATCCCCTCGCTGAAAACGGGTCTGGACGAAGGCATCCCTGCTGGTGCGGGATGATGCAGTCACAGGATCGGGGACATGATTACACACAGGCACCTCCGCGGCCGCCTGTGCTGCCTCCAATCCCTGCCTCTCGACTGCACCACAAGCACCAGTGGAATCCCCCCTCCAGACTCTGTGTGTGGCCCTTCCACAGCCTCCTCCTCAACCAAACCCTCCACCAACCTGGATGACTCGGTGCCATGTTCCTCCATAGGCCCCTGTGGGGTCTCAGCTGCCCCTTCTGCTGCCGAGGAGTCCACCTCCGACCTCCGCCTCTTGGACCTACCCTCGGCAGCTGTGGCCACGGACACAGCATCAGACCCCTCACTCCCCAACGAGATGACAACATGGGAGGGGAGCTGGGCCTTGTGTCTCCGGCTTGCGGTGGGATCCCTGCCGCTGTGCTCCACAGCACTGTCTCCGCCCTCTTCATCAGTTGATGCTGCAGACAGGGAGAGACAGAACACAGGCATCAGGGCACTGTACAATGGTCTGATACACACATGACAGTTGCACTTGAGTGGCAGTCTCAAACTTCACACATGGCATCACAATCCCCAACACACCTATCATTTGACCCACACACATGCGCAAATTAACAGGAATGTTGCAGCAGGCAGCACCATCCATACACATACAACAGCATGAGCATCCGAAGGTTAGCCTGACGTCACATGCAACACTGGGAGTGCCAAACACATGCACACACGCCACCAGACATACATGCATCTCTACATCTCCACCACCTGTCGCAGTTAAATCATCGGCATCCATGTCACATCTGCCAATCAGCCTCCTACGTGTCGGTGTCACATGCATCCATGGTGTATCGCAGTGGCACACATGTCAAATACACACACACGCACATGTACATTGTGCACATATATGAAGGTTGAACCAGCATCCATGTGTCACACCACAACCATGACACAGTACATACACATCATTTCAAACATGTGTGTACCGACACATGCATTTGGGCACCATGCATTCGAACACATACACCATTGATGTGCCTCACACATGACTGGACTCACATGCAGCAGGCTCATGTCCCTGTACATACACATCCATACATGGGCCTTCCAAGACATATGTCCAACCTGCACGCTCCTGCCACACCTCGACATGCACAGCGTCCATTCAGTGCGCATGGTCACTTACCGCTCGACTCCGGACGGGTCTGCCTCTGAAGGATCTGGAGGTGGAGTGCTGGGGTTATGCGTTCCAGGACCCTCATCTGGATGTTGGTAAGGCGGTCCGGCACCCCTCTGCATGCTTTGCCTTCAAGAGGCGCAGGGCCTTGCTGAGGGTCCTGGACCTGAAGTCCTCCCAGCGCTTCCGGACGTGTTGCATGTCGCGGGCTGCCACCCCCTCCACGTTGATGGCAGCCACAATGTCTTTCCAGATCCTCTTCCGTCCTTCATTGTCGTTGCGTGAACTTCCAAAGAATGCATCATAATGCCCCAAGACTTGCTCCACCAGGATGCCAACCTCATTGGCAGTGAAGCTGGCAGCCCTCTGCCTCTCTGCTGGGGGGGTTGCCACTGGTACCAGATGGTGTTATGTCGGACATGACAACCCCCCAGGCAGTTGTGGTTGGGCAACTGGGTCCTGGGGCTGGGCTGTGGAGCGATGGAATACCAGTCGGGAGTCTTCTGTTCCAGCAGGGGTGATCACAGCAACTGGATCCCTGTAGATGGCTGATGTGCAGGCACCAAATAGCAGGGCATGTGGCCAGCAGGCAGGCAGGCAGCAGCAGATGGCAGGTGGGAGCGTGCTCAGGGCTCTGGGGGGCAGGAAAATGGCCTTCAGGGCAGGAGCTTGGTCTTCCGTGTGTTGTCGTGTGGCCAGCTTGATACGGGGTGATTTGGCATGTGAAAAAACTGCACGTCAGTGTGTAATTCGAGGAAAGGCCCTTGGCGCGTAAGCGCGTATGTGACGTGATACACACGGGCATTTCCCTCAGCACAGGTGCATACGCATGTGCAAAAAAATCATGTACACATGTTAATGCGTGTAATCCGAGGAAAGGGCCTAAGCGCGTAAGTGTGTCTGTGACGTAATGCACGCGGGCGTTTCCCTCCACACGGCTGCATGTTGATTGTACACGTGCAAAAAATGCATGTCCAGGTGTCACTGCGTGTAATTTGAGGAAAGGCCCTTAGCGCGCATGTGAAGTGATGCGTGCGGTCGTTTCCCTCAGCACGGGTTAAAGGTGAGCGGGGCCAGCAGTTCGCTGTACGTGCCTTTCATGGAGACCGACGTGTGTGTTGCTACTTTGTGTTGTTTCACGCACCATCACAACTTCACAGCAGATCAAGGACGTATCTTTTCTTTTGGCGGGGGTATTGGCTATGCGTGTTTTTCATTATCACGCTAGTCTGAGCGTGAGTCGCACACTCTATTTTTCCCACTGCGGGTGCCCCTGTGTATCGCATACCCGTTTTCGAGGTCATAGTAGTACCTGCGTGTCCCACGCGTATGTGCTTTTCGTGTCCCTGGGTGCCACCGCATACTGCGGGAGGTTAATTCCACACACGTGGGCTACCGGGGGTTGCATGCACGGTTTTACTGCAGTTTTGGGGTGCCTGAGCGTTGCGTGACCCATCACTTTATCACCGGGGTCACATACAGCCTTGCAGGTGCAGGGGTTCTGTTAACATCTTGTATCCCACCCTCTTCACCGCAATTGCCCAGGACAATTGTCGTGTACACCTCCCATTGGCACTACCATATCTGTGCCGGCACTACTACATCTGTGCCATGGCTGGGAGGCAACGAAAGGTGAGGGGCACCTCAGCTGGGCATACTCCATGTGGCGGGCGTGGTCAGGGACGTGCCTGGGGTGACCAGGGAGTAGGAGGACTCCAGGGTGTCCAGGGTGGTTGCAGAGGGGGAAGAGGCAGGGGTGCGCCAGTTCGGCACAATGTTGTGCCACGTGTTGGTGCAGTCATGCCACCAGCCCCTGCGGCTCTTGGAGATGCAGTTCTTGCATCTGGCACTGGCGCCCATGTGACCCGGCAGTCCGTTTCATCGACTGCCATGAGCCCAAGGGTAGTGGTAGCTGCAGGTGCAGCTGTGGACACCACCACCCAGGCTCAGGGTCTGCCAGCACAGGCTGCGTTGGCACCTGAAGAGTCCCTGGAAGATTTCCTGGAGGTCAGGAGGCACAGCGTAGGTGCAAGCAGGGCTACCCTGACCGAGACACGTGTCCCTGGGGCAGTAATGTCATCTGCTTCCCCGACCAGCCGGGTGTTGGCAAGTGCATGGGCAGATGCAGCCAACACCACCCCGGTTGTGAGTTTACCATCCAGGACAGTCCCAGTCAATGACCCTGGAACAGCGGATGTTGCTGCGCAGGTTCCATTCCAGGGAACCCAGCAGCCACTGACGCAAGTCAGGGCTTCCGTCCTTGTTCCACCTGCCACTCCCTCGGTTCAATCCACCAGTGCCACTGCCCATACTGATCAGGGGGGCATTTTCCAACCAGGGTTCGGACCACCATCCAAGAGGAGGAAGGTTGCACCTGCAGTACAGGCTGGGACCCCAGACACAGCTCCGGCCTCCAGCACATCGAGGAAGAAGCCTTTCTGCGTGCAGGAACTGGACTTCCTTGTGGACTACATGCAGGACCACACCGTGATATGCTAGTGGGGGCGAATTGTCAAACTAAGGCTGCCCATCGTATGTCACCCCTGGAAGCAAGTTGCGGATCGTGTGAGTGCATTCGGCCATGAGGTGCGCACAGCTCAAGAGTGCAAAAAGCACTGGGATGACCTCAAACGCAGCACTAAGGCAAAGCGTGCCTCTAATTACAACATGACTCTGGTGACTGGCAGTGGGCCACCACCTGAGGAGGAAGACCTCACTCCGCACGAGTCAGTCATTGAGGGGTTCATACCAGCAGGAATGGTCGAAGGAGTGGGAGAGATGCTGGACTTTGATGCCCCGTCCAGTGAGTGTTGTTGCGTGTTTGTCGAGGCCATGTGTGTTTTGCTTGTGTGATGTGTTGTGCTTGACTGCCACTGCATGTCATGTGTACATGGTTCTCAAGTGCAAGTCATGCAATGCTTCACTGATGCGTGCCTGCTGTGCAGGCTGCTGGACATGTAGAGCAGACAGGGACTGTCCACATCACCACACTTGCACCCTACTCACATGCTAGTCACCCGGCTGCCCCTCCGGTCTATGTTCCAGCTCACTGGCCCTTCTGCATGTATCCTGGGGTGTCTTTCCTCTCAGCACTGGGACTATGTCATTGCATGACTGACGTGCATGTGTCTTCTGCCTGCATGCAGGTACTCCACGTAGGCAGGCTCCCTTGCCCCTCCACCCCCCCTGCACCCCAATTTCACCCTTGCACTGGTGTGCATCATGTTGGCGTACTTCAATGGCCTGTTCAAGCCTCCTGTGTACATGCAAACTTCCACCAGCCAACCTGCCAGACACATGCAGTGGGGTACATCCTCTGTCCTTCATACATGGTGTCTCACTTGGACTGTGCAGATGGCAGATGCTCCGCAGGGGCATGAGTGCCCATTCATGCTCCATGTGCATTCCATGCATCCCCCTATGTGTCCTTGACTGGATGATCATTGTAGTACGTGTCCAGGATGACCTACATTTCATGGCATTTAATCATCCATTCCATGCCCACTCTGGCTCAGTCCTGCATCACACACATGTTTAGGGTGTCACAGTCTGTCTGGGGCACAGGCATCCCCCTGTTTCAGGCCCACTGACTCTGTTCAACTGGTGTAGTGGCTTCTGCACACATGGGTGCACTACTGAGGGTTCATCATGTGTCCTGCTTACTGTCCCATCATCATCTGCTGTGTTGTCAGTTGACTCAGATGATGCAATTGATGCTAGTCAACACTGTCTGCCAATACACAGGTATGTGGTCACCCTTTTGCTGACATGCAATGCATCCCTGCATTTTCACTGGGGGGGGGCTTGCTTGTGGCCATGCAACCCATTGCATGCACATTGCAAGTGATGCCTGAATGTGCCCTTGCACTGCCTTCACGTTGATGCTGATGAGATTTCTCCATTGTGCACATTATGTGCAACTGGCATGATCCAGAAGGTTCACTGTTGTGCAGTATGTGTATGCCCAGGCCCACGTAGCTACTATGGTGGTTCCTGGGCGTGGAGATTTCCACAAGGAATGATACAATAGGGCACACTCATGGGCCAATGTGCTCAATCATGCCCTGAGGGGTGTCGTGGAGGCCTCATGTCCTGCAGCTCAGATCGTACTGGGCGTTATGGTCCCTCATGCATGGTTGCAGGCCCTTGCTTTGCTTGGGACATTCACTATATCTACATGGCCCATGCCACCCAGTACAGGCCAAGATACAGATGGATGGAGCTATATTGATGATGATGCTTTAGTGATGCATGTCTACATGCATGTTACCTGTGTCATTGTGGGTTCGGATGCACTTGCAGCAGTGGTCAATTTGCAGTTCAGAAATGCTTATGGTGTGTTGCATCTCTTAGTTGCCATCGGTCTTTTCTGCGTGTGACATGTGCCTGACAGAGGTGGTGTGTGATGGAGTTCATATACTACATTTTGTACTTGTGAAGGCTTTGCTATTTAGACACATCCATTTCTGCTTTTGGGATGTGTTTGCATATCAAGGCCACTGGATGCATGCCAGATTCTCATTTGCGTGTGACATGTCTGCTTCATGTGTTAGCTGTCTGTGTGATGTAAATGTGTGTGTGTGTTATGTGTTTCTGACATGTGTACTAATGTTAATTTTTCTCCACTTTTCAGATGATGATGTAATGGACCCAGAGGATGGTGTTGTCATGCCAGACACAGGGTTGCAATCACACCAGCAACCAGGCACAAGTGGGGGTCATGGGGTGGTAGACCACAAAAACCCACTTGTGTTACAGACCATCTTGTCTATGGCTGGCAATGAGTCTAGCCCGGATGATCACTCTGACGACAATGTCGAGTTGGATGTGCATCGGGTCCATTCATCAGTGGTGAGTGATTCTGATGTGGACGCTCCTCTGTCCGCGACACTGAACTGAGGGGCCAGACGGTGGTGGGACCTCCGCCTGTGGTGGATCGGGATGCAGGGTCACCCTTTACACCAGTTGATGATGTGCCTGGGGCATCACGTCGACGGATGAATGTAGTCATGCAGCCGCGGGCAGTGCCAAGCCAACAAGGACGTCGGCTCCTTGGGCCCCGCAGGTGTCAAGCCCAGCAACACGGTGGCCGTGTGCCACTGGGGTATACTGAGTGGGAGCAAGCCATGGTCGCCAATTCAGAACACCAGGGGGCAGCAATTGATAACATTGCTGAGAGCATCGAACGTGTGCCCCAATCTGTGCTCTCCCCTGCGAGACAGGTGGAACACCAGCAGTGGGCGGCACAGTCCACGGCCTGCTCGCTCAGGCTGGGCATGGCGGCCCCAGACAGGGAACGCCGGGCTGAAATGGTGTCTTTGCGTCAAGCAATTGCTGCTCACGCAGAGGCACACATAGAGGCCATGAGGGTTGACTATGAATCCCTCCAATCTACTCTGGCAGTGCTCATGAGGTCCCAGAGGACGCTGTCAGAGGAGAGGTTGGAGCAGCTAGAGAATACCATCTCGGCTGAGCTACGTACTTGCCGGAAGGTGTACCAGTTGTCCAGCCAGGCCATGCAGGAAGAACTCTGCGTTACACATGTTACCTTGCAAGAGGAAGCATGCGTATCACGCGAGGTTCTACATGCTGACCTATGTGTCATTGCCGCACAGCACCAGGCTCAACCGTCCCGCAGACTTGCTGCCGACGAGGGGCAAGCTGCGCCTAGGCGTGGTCAGGGTACTGTGTCACGTCAACCTTTTCAGCCAGAGGGTGACTCGGACGACGAGATATCTCCCACACAGGTCGGGCTGTGCAGGCGTTGAGCCCATGGAGTTTTTTTTTGTCTCAACATCATCGCATGTGGGTGTTGCGGTGCACCCTGTACCTCCCCCTCCTGGGTGCCCCCCCCAGGTTGTATGTGGCCATTTTTGATTTTTATTGTTAGTTTAGTCAGTTAATGTGGCTTTTGATAGTTAGTTTAATTAGGTAATATAGGTTTTTTATAGTTAGTTTAATTAGTTAATATAGTTTAAAATTGCTTGTCTATTGTGCATTCATGTGACGGTGTGAGGCTTTGTGGCTTTTGAAAGCATCCACTGTCTGTTCCAGCTGGGCCCTTCAAGCTTGTCTCATGTATGTGTTTGCAGCTGAGGGTCCTGACTCACATAGGCCACTCCTGCTTCCCTTATCCATGGGCTCGCAAGGATGGTTCGGAGTAACAACCATTTACACAAGGGCTTTGGACTTTCGTCATATCTGTGGCCTGTCCGCTGCTGTACTACTTGTGTTAACACCCCTAGTGGGGATTGAGTGGGTTTTATCCACGCCATGTCTGTAATAAATTTGGGTGAGTACATGATTGATATCTCCATTAATTGATGTGGATTGTGATGTATGTTCTTTCTTGCCTGTATATGTGCTTGATGCACTTCTTGCTGTAGACAGTAGCCTGCACCCTTTGCCGGTCAAAGTCACACTGATGGTGGGAGGAGTTCGGATGTAGGTCTCTAACATCACCCAGTGACAACCAGCATGAAGACACACACACAGGGAACTTTCCAGCCTTATTAATATCTTGTATGCCCTTTCTGCAGGAAAATGAGCCTCCAGACTACCTTTGCCAGCAGACACAGGGCCAGGTACTACTGAAACCAGGCCACATTCGGTGGTGCAGATGTGCGCATGTGTGCGCAAGCAGAAGCACAGGGCTTGTGCTAAGATGTCCGACAGTAGCAGACATGTTTCCAGGAGCTCCAAGCAAGGTGAGTAGCACAAGGGGCCACATTGCAGCCAACCTTCCACCAGGCCACTTGCACATGAATGTTAAGTAGCGCCATTGCTGGGGAGCTTGGCCAGGCATTGTTGTAGAAGCACACAGTAGAGCTAAAATGCGTTGAGGGACAAATGCCAAGTAGCTTTACAAGTTGTCAGGGGCACACGCAGGGGCCGTCGAACATATCCTCGAGTCCCCCCTGCTCCATTGAAGCTGAGTTATTAGCGCAGCAGCATTCCTAGCCAGAAACTGATACAGCACACAGGGACAACCAGTGAGGCACAGACTTGTGTGCAATGCATATCATTTGCATGTGCAAATTGCCTTGTGCACTACCTATTGAAATCCATGGCTGCCAGAACACGACTTGTACTGAAGTCGCACCTCGCTATATGCGTCTAGCAGCTCACCCAGGGACCATTGTATCATGTGTGATTCTTGAAGCATTGGTCTTCCATTTCCTGCATGGCCATGTGTGCCTGCCTTACTGCATTGACAGTGTCTGAACCATCATGGGGCAGGCTAACGTATACGTACAAAGCAGCAGACAAGAGTGTTTGATTGTGGAGAAGTCACTTACTTTGGGGCATGAATGGTGTTGTGTGTGTGTGTTGTAAACACACACAGATTAGTAACTCACGCTCTCTTTGCAGCATTGAACTGCTCCTGTTACCGGATTTGAGAGTGTGCAGGCAGGAGGGCAGCACTCACCCCAGAGATAAGTCTCTCTTTGGCTTGCATTCGACTCATTTGCTACAATGTGCTTGATGAACATGGTTTCTCTGATTGAGTATGTGTTATTGTCAATAGTTGTATTTTGTATTTTGCCTACTTCCCTTGCCAATCCAACTCCCCTCTCATGCCCCACTTTCCGGTTATCCTGAATACCAATGCCTGTCCAAACAACAGATCTCTGACCCTCCTTCCCCGCAGACCACGGAGGGGATGGTTGGTTTGTGCGACTCCTGCTCCTGGACACCGGAGCTGTGAGACTACCCATCAGTTGTTGCATCCTCATTGTATATTATGTACAGAAAATGGTACCCATCCTGTTGAAACATTGTTGAACTGTGCTACCTTGGTTGTTCTGCTTGGACATGTGCTTGGACATTTTCAGCTGCTTCAAGTCATCTACTGGAGACTCTTCCAGGGTTTTTTGGTGACCACAGGCTTTTTCCCTGGTTTGGGGGTTTGGCTCCTTGAAGTTCTCTGCGATTTGGTATTTTTACCAGTCAAGGTGGCCTCTGAGGGGGCTGGACCCTATTTACACGCAAGGTGGAACATGGAAACCAAGGGTTAGGGTGATCCTGTAGCCAGGTAGACTTGAAAGAAGAAGGCTACATACCCCAGACACAGTTGTTCAGAAGGTCATGGTGATGTGTAAATGAGGGAGGGTCTTTTGTTGTTGGACAGTTGGCTTGGGCTACAGTGTTTGGGCACTCTGACATTGTAATTGTGGGGTACTATGTACATGATGTGGTCTGCTGGTCAATGCCTGTTCCTGTGTTGTGTTTACTTTTCAGGTTTCAGGGGATTGGTGTGGTTTGACATGCTGGGGTGTACACATGGGCAATGTTCACATGTGATGTGTACAGGGCACTGAGGGTCACTTGATTTCACATGCATATATTGAGTGCATGTCCCTACTGACACACACATGCTCCACCACACGTACAACCACCCTTCCATGCCCACAGGTGCACCCAGATTGCCTTCTCGGGCACGATGTCTCCCTGCAGCGCATGAACTATTACCATTTGGGGATCCTGTACATGCGTCAATTGGTTATTTATTTTGTTTGTCCTTTTCATGTGATGCTCAAGGTGTATCCCCAACACAATGGCAGCTCACTGTGCTGTGTGCTGAGCAGTGTGTTGCAGGAGACACACGCAGCACACAGGTTCGAGAGTAGCGATTTTGCCTTGTCCAATGTGCATGTGAACACGCATTCAGTGTTGTGTTCATGCTGCGACTGGTGGAAAGCATTTCTGTATGACTTGGTATGTGTGGGAGGTTGTTGGTCAGTCATTTCATCTGATTCCATGTCAGGCGTCATTGTCTCGGGCCACTTTTCATTTATCACATGTCACTTCGTATCTTATTGGTCATATTTTGGGCTTTTCCTATTGCATGCCATGTCATGGTGTGGCAGACAAGGGTGATGTTGGTTGGTAGGGTTTGGGTGACATACCAGGGATTGTCATGGCCTGTTTTTTCGGGGCGGTGTGATACACACCTTGCATGTGTTCCTTTTGGTCACACGGGATTGCTTATGTTTAACTAGCTAGGGATGCACACAATGTAGCACTTCCATGGCAACATTCTCCGGGTGGTAAGGTTGTGACAGTTGACTGTCTCTTTGTCATCATCAATTGTCACCTGTATGACTGTATGTGCACAGGCATTTGCACTCACCTAGGAGCCTTGTGTCGCTATGCTTCCCAGCTTTCAGGGCCCGGCTCAGGGCAGACATTCTGTATATGAAACTGTCATGGGTAGAGCCAGGGTAGTTTGCATAGACAGAGGTGATGATTCCCTTGGCATCGCATACAACCTGCACATTGATGGAATGCCAGTGCTTGCGGTTTCGATAGATGTTCTTAGTGGCCGTAGGTGAACGTAGGGCCACATGGGTGCAATCTATGGCACCGAGCACTTTGGCGAATTGTGCCACCCTGTAAAAGTCCTGGACCATGGCCTGCCTTTCTGCAGGTGTTCTGGGCATGTATATTTGCCTGCGGACTGAGGGGCCCCCAGTCATGATTGCCAACACCTGGTGTAGGCAGCGTGACTGCGTGGCCTGTGAGACCCCCCCCACTATGGCAGTTGGCTGCTGAAATTACCCAGTGGCCAAAGAATGCGAGACATTGAGCACCTTCTCCAAGGGGCTCAATGCTTGGGAGCACAGGGTGGGGGATGTAAGGTCATCTTCCCACTCCCTGACCAGGTCTAGGATGATACAAGGTGGAAACCTATACCTGCCATAGACCTGGTCGTCAGGCATCCCAAAAAGGCTGGTCCGGAGAAAGAAAATGCGGGGCCTGGCTATTCTCCTCCTCCTGCGGTGTCCCACGATCAGTGCTGCGACAAATGTGGCATTCATTGTAGCTGTATATACGTGTTTGTTGTTTGCGCGCCCTTTTATACTGTGCACGGGGATGCTTCCGCCTGCCTTCGTGTGGCAGACGTGTTGGCGCCTATGCACGTCGTTTTCCGTCCACAGGTTTCCTGTATTCGATTCCATGAATACATGTTGTTCGTGTGCGTGTGGGCATTCGTATTTCCATGCAGTACTGCCCCAGTTACGCCTTCTTTTTCACGCGTTGTTCCCCATTCCGTGTGTTACGCCCCGTGTCCCACCCCCTTTTTGGTGTGTGCGCCGATGTTGTGCGCTTTCCCTGTGCGCGCTTTCCCTGTCCGTTCGGGATGTTGCTGTGACGTGTGCGCCTGTGCGTGCCACGCTCGAATTTGGTGCACATCCCGCAGGAAACACGCGCAGGCCCTCCCATGAATAGCAGGCGTACGCATGCGCTTGCTTTTTCACGCTTGCGCCGAAATTTGTCGTCGCATATTTGTTCCATGAATCGGCCCCTCAGTTACTGATGTTATACTGCGCAGTTGTGGAGCGGCTGCGTTTCAGGTAGAGGTTTCGCTTTCCTCAAATTATAAGATTCTATTCTCTGCCTGTTATTGCAAGGAAAAATCTGCAAACAGAAAAGTCAATAACAACAAGTCACTGCAAAGATATATTTCTTTTCATAATAGTTTGATTTGACACAGGCCACTCAGGAGCTGCTGGCTGCATGTGAGTCTATAGGAAGGGGCTGGGTGATTATTGGGTGCAACATATGGGGGTTTAGAGCTATTTCATTGCTTTAGAAAAGAAAGTCTGAGACCCTAATATTTAACTTAGTGCCTGAGACAAAAGTAATAATGCTTGAGTTAATTTGGGACTTAAGTGTGGGCTGGTGATTGACAAGTACAAAACGTAGAAGACAGCACACGCGGGTATTTATACTTACTTTTTTTGTGCCTCTATTATCCCTTAATTAGTGAACAATAGCTGCACCATTTACCAACTACAGGGATTATCTTGTTTTATGGAATCGTTCACTTGGAGGGAGTTGTGACCATTGGCCTGCGTCCCATCTGGATGGAGTTGTGGGTGTTGGCATGTGCCACACTTGGATGGAGTCGTGGGCATTGGCCTGCTCCGCATCTAGATAAGATTGTGATGTTGGCAAGCGCCACACACAGAATTTTGAGTGTTGACATGTGCCACACTAGGACGGAGCTGGGAACATGGCCTGCGTCGCGTCTGGATAAGATTGTGGGTATTGGCGTGTGCTGCACTTGGACAGAGCTGTGAATGTTAGCCTGTGCCACACTCGGATGGAATTGTGAATGCTACCATGTGCCACACTTGGACGGGCCATGAGTGTTAGCCTGTGCCACACTCGGATGCAATTTTGAATGCTGGCATGTGCCACACCTAAACGGAACTGTGAAGGTTGGCAGCTGCCACACTTAAATGGAGTTGTGAATGTTAGCATGTGCCACACTCAGAGAGAATTTGTGAACATTGGCCCTCGTCACATCTGGATAGGATTGTGTAGCATGTGCCACACTTGGACAGAATGTGAATGTTAGCATGCTAAATGTTAAATGTTATATAACCCACAAACCAAAAAGCTCAAACTTTCTGCACACTTAACACACTCAAAAACTCACAAACCATCTCTCGCACAACAAGCCGTACTCAATTCACCACACCGCAACAACAAATAAGCTGCACCAACAGCACACAAGGACTGACACCGATCCGGTACTTGCACCAAAGCTCAGCGCACAGTGTATACCGAGATGAAGCTGCCAACAGAACACCACTCCTCTCACTATCCTACTCCCTCTTCACCTTACTAACCCTAAAACAAACTCCAGCAAGGGAAAGCCTCAGCATCCCAGCAGACAGCACTTGACACCCACGCTAATGTGCAGTCACAAGTTCTTATAGCACCTGTGTGCACAATGAACACAGCTCGAGCACTAGAACACCAGGGAAACGTACTCCAGTAAGGGAAATTCTCAGCCTTGCAGAAGAGAGCAATTTCTAGCACTTGACGCTTGAGGAATAATAATTTCTGATTTGAAGTCAAAGCATAGAAGATGGCTCTGAGCAAACATTGTTCTGGTCCGAAGAAATTGACATTTCGCCCAATACCCTTAGCACAATCTTGATGCATTTTCAGATCAATGTGAATCTTCTGGCAGAAACATGTGATGCTGGTGTCAGTCTGTTGGCATAGTCCTACCACCCTTTCCCTTTGCACTTACAATACCACCAGGCCTGTTTGCTGCAGGTTTATTTCTAGTTGCACCGCTTCCTTTTCAGGGACGTTCCTCGTGTACATGCTGTGTTTTCACACAGACACTCACCACAACCCCCACCCATATTATCCACCAGCCTGACTTGACTTGCATGCACCAGCTACAGCCCCCCACATGGGTTTTCAGGGGGCTCTCTACAGCCCCCTGATATAGTAGTACCATGTCGAAGAGAAATACCATGTACAGGGATTGAAAGCCTAGCTCACCTGCTGGCTGCTTTCGTTTGTACATGCAGAGACATCTTTAAGGAAGAGCAAAAGTGGCACTTGTCCCAGGCCCCCACCTTGGAGTTGTGGCCCCACTAAGCTGCCTGCTCTAAATAAGTCAGTTCCCATTGTTCACCAAACTTAATAGCACACACTAGTAGATTGTATGGCATGCTGCTGAGGCTCTAAACCTATTGTGCGTCTGTTGTTGATACATTATGCTCTGATTAATTCATCATGTAATACTTGCTGTGTTCACTGCGGTATAAATAATTTGTGCATTCACTGCAGCACAACTCATGGAGTATTCTCACCTTTCTTTGGGGAAATATAAGTTGAAATGCATATAGCTAAATTCAAGTGTGGTGATGGTTCAGAAGATAGATCGGTGTGCTAATCACCCATTGCAGAGATCTGTGATCATTTGCAAGATCACTGAAGCAAATTCCAACACAAACGACTCAGCCTTACCTATGTCTGAGGTGGATAAGCCTGCAGGCATTTGTAATTTGTTTCGTAGCACAGCAGGTGCTATTATCAGCAGTGCACCTGCACAAGATAGAGGTTGCTATAAAAACAAACATTGCATCAGTACCATGATGGTCTAGGAATCGGTTTCTTCAGATGGGTGATTGTAAAACCTAGGCAGCCACCCCAATGATAAGCTTTAAGTGTTAATCTGGAGAGGTGGTTAGGTAACCAAATTCAAGACAGTTCAAGCAAAGTCTTCAGTCTTGTATTCTGGCTTTGTAGACGATACTGTGATCCTGGACACATCCTCTGGCAAAAGGTTTGCCTTCTCACATGCTTGTGGCATTGTTTAGCCCATTACCTGATCTTTTCTGTTATATAGTCCATTTAAGTGGAAGGGGTTATAGGCCGAAGAAAGCGGGCTAGATATCACAGGCCTCTGGCAAGCATATTTTAAGTCCTGCTCATTTGACGCAAAAAACTGTGCGCTTTGTTTTGCACAATTCAAAGTTTTTTGTGCAAGTTTACAATGACCAATTTCACAAGGCTGTGTTTTAGACATATTTAAAGCTTTAAAACACAAAAGATAAATCCAGATAAAATCGTTTAAGATCACATCAGTTAGAATACTGTTACTTACTTTAATTCCCCATTCCCTAGTCAATTTAAGAGTTTTATGAGAATTAATGAATTGTGAAAAATGTTTCGTGTTAAGAGTATCTAATGTTTTTTTCTTATGTAGATTTATATATATATAATTCCCTTGAAGATGGAGACAATGAAGCTAGTAGAATCATTGCAATTTTGTATAATATGCTTCTATAACATTTTGCTTTTGGAAAAATTGTCATGTTGGGTTGTGTGATTTGCATACTTTCCAAGTCAGTTCTATGAAATGGGATTATTTTAGTTCATAGTAAGAACTGGAAAAGAAAGTGGCACAGTGCAGGAATTGCAGAGTGGGTGCAGCGTCACCTCTTAACCAATGTATGATCCTCATCTCATTTAATCTCGTATTGCCTAACCTGTCAAAATGGCCAGCCCCTAAACTTTTCAAAATCGTCATCTTCCAGAAGGCTTCCGTTCTCAGGGTGTGATTGTCAAAAAAGCCTCACTCATGGTTTCACTGGGTATAATGTTGCTTTCTTAACAATAATAGTGAGCATTGACATATTCCACACCACAGCCATCTGTACCTTTGCACTCTAACGGCAACACTACTTGAAAACCATGTCCTTCTTCTAATCCTAGTCTGTCTGGATACAGAGACCTTCCTGGTAGCTTCTGATCTTCATCTATATCTATGCTATGTTATGTGCAGCTTTAGCCTTGCTTCCAATTGCTCTCCTGTGTCCATTGTGAGCACGTTTGCATTCTCTGAGGGAGATCATCAGAGTCATCCGTCTATTATGGATTATGTGCACGTTTTTCATACTATCTGTGTCCTGCATTTATACTATGGACGGTATACCTTCCTCATGGCTGCTATTGATGATACATTTCCTGTGCCTATGCTAGAATACACGGACCCTTGTCGTTGGCTGATAATGTTGGCCTTCAGATGCTACTTGTTTATCATTCTGATTGCAGCCAGAATAAAGCAGGCAATGAGTCTGAAAGGGAGAAACCTACGCCTATTTTGATCGTTGCGAGGCAACATATCAAGCTATGAGCTGTGATTGCGTTGAGGGGTGCAATCAGATATTCTGGATCCCTTCATTCCTTTGGGTCAGCGGAGTAGGGCTCTAAAGATGTCCGCGCCAGGTCCCCAGAAGTGCATAAGATGCCCCTGCAAACATGCAGTGGGTTGATGCTTGAATAAGAATTGTTTGCTCCCACCCACAATTCAGCATTGCATTTCCAATGAACTGAAACACAAAAATCCACTTTTCCCTAGAATCTGAACATTAAATAAATGAAATAAAGAACAAAGCAATCATAAAATGTGCTTGAATACTGAATCGCCCATCAATCATTGATAAATGGTTTGCTCAACAAGAAGATTCAGTCTCATTAGACAAATATTTGAGAGGATCAATTTTCTAAGAATTCTGGTTTTGGCTATAGTTATACCTATATCAATGCGTATCTTCAATCATTAAATAAAAGGGTTTCCCTTTGAATGGATCATGGTAAAAGACTGCAGGGTGTACAATGCACAAAGAATTCAACAGCAAATAACCATTACCAACATTGTCAAACTGACAACACTGCCAGACTAAAAACAGTGACAATTTGATGACAAACCTAATAACTTTTTTTTTTTTTAATTACATTTATTTTTATTTTCCAATGAAACAATACAACACAGTGTCATTCACGAAGCAATTATATGATTACATTAACTTCCCTTTTCCCTCCCTCCCTCCCCCCTTAGACCAAAACCACATAAGTGGGCTGCAGTACAAACACGACGGGGTTGAATGCTGGCTGTCCGAGTCCTCTCCGGAGGGGCTGTTATCAATGCTATACAACAGTGACGTGGTGAGGGCCACCCATTGTAAAAGGTCGTCGGAGGTGCCTGTGCTTTGTTGTCGTTGCGCCAGTTCCCATGCCCGTGTTTCGGCTGCAGACCATCTTTGTAGGTCCGCCCACCAAGTCGTGATGCTGGGGGCTATGGGGCTCTTCCAGGCGATTGCGATGCGACGTTTAGCCAAAATGTACATTAGGTCCTTAAGCCTGTTCAGGGGCCTGTTCTTCTTGCTCCTAGGGTATGAGCCCAGAATGCACGCCTTGGGTGATTGCACGTCCAGTATGATGTTTGCTTCGGCTGCTTTTTCATTGATTAGGGCCCAGAAGGCGTATATGACCAGGCAGCCCCAGAACATGTGAGACATTCCGGCTGAGAGTTCTCGGCATTTGGGGCAAGGCATGGCGCCCGTGCTACTGAATCTGGAGATGACGTCCGGGGTGAGGTAAGCCCTATGGATGATGTGGAACTGAATGAGTTGAAAGCGGGCGTTCCTGGATACCTTTTTGTGGTAATATGTTATGGTCTCCCACTCTTTGTCTCCAAACGAAGTGCCGAGTTCCTGTTCCCATTTTGCCTTGCTTTTAAGCTCTTGTTGCGAGGCACTGTTGAGCATGATCTCATAGAGCCGCAAGGTTTCGTGACCGCCTTCTGCCGTGCTCAGCAGGTTCTCAATAGCCTCGTGCCCAGTATTGAGGGTCTCTATCTCGGGCCAACGTTTCTTGAGGTTTTTCACTGTCGCTCCATGCAGGAGAAATTGGCCTGATGGCATTCCTGCAGTCTCTTGCAGTTCCACGAACGGTAGGATGCCATGATCGTCTAGTAGGTCTCCCAAGGTGGCGATGCCGAGGGGTTCCCATAGGTTCCTGATCACCTTCTGGTCTACTGGTCTGGTCGACATAGTGGCGGCTATCGGATTCTCGGGGGAGAAGGGGTCGGCCACTTTGGCGAGCATGCAGGCTCTTCTCCAGATCCTGGTGCCTAGCGTGATTAGGTATGGATTTTGTTGTTTTGCGTCTGGCTTGATCCAGAGTAAGTCCCTTAGCAGCGTCTGGGGGTCTGAGGGTCGTAATAGGCGTGTGTCCGAGGTGGGGTCATCGGCCATCCACTGGATCACGTGTTTCAGCTGGCCTGCTAGGTAATAGAGTTCGAAATTGGGTATTTTGAGGCCTCCTTTGTCGTACGGTCTTTGCGTTATATCTAGGGCGACTCTGTGTCTTCCTTCGTGCCATAGAAATGTTCTGCAGAGTTTGTTTAACTCATTGAAGTATTGCCGGGGGATGTTGTACGGGACATTGGTGAAGAAGTACAGTAGTCTCGGCAATGCTACCATTTTGAGGAGTCCCGCTCTGCCGGCCACTGAAAGGGGCAATTTGCTCCAGAAGTCCATCGATTTAATCAAGCCAACTTTGGCGTTCTCAGTGTTCAGTGCATGTTCAATTCTGGGGTCGCGGTGGATCTTGATGCCTAGGTATTTAAAAGAGGTGGGCTCCCATTTGAGGGTAGGTGTTCAACCTTGGTGTTGCTCAGGGCGGCTAGAGGGTACAGGCAAGACTTGTCGTGGTTGATTTGGATCCCTGTGCATCTTTGAAACCCCCTCAATGTCTCCAGTATGTAGGGCAGTATGTGTTCGGGGTCTTTAAGGTAGAGGAGCATGTCGTCGGCGTACATGGAAACTAGGTGGGTCATCCCATTTATTGTTATGCCCCCGTCACCGTACTCCTGCCTGAGGTATGCAGCGACTGGCTCGATGGCTAAAATGTAGAGTAAGGGGGAGAGGGGGCAACCCTGTCGGGTCCCTCTGAAGAGGTTCCATTTGTCAGAGAATGTGTGATTAGTTTGCACCCTGGCCGTTGGGTCTGTGTTGGTGAGTTTGACCCACTTTAAGAAAGCTGGGCCGAATCCCATCTTGGCTAGTGTGGCATGGAGCCATTTCCACCGGACCGAGTCAAAAGCGTTGGAGGCGTCCAAGGACGCCACCGTGCATCTATCCGGTCCGCCCTCGGTGCTATATATGACGTGGTGCAGCTTGCACAGGTTTTCCGTAATGGATCGACCTTGCACGTACCCGGTTTGATCTAAGTGGATCAGGTGTGGGATGACAGCCTGTAGTCTCCTTGCCATTAGTGCCGTTAGTATTTTATAGTCCACATTTAGCATGGACAAGGGCCTGTATGAGCTGCAGTTAGTGCTGTCTTTGTTGGCTTTCAGCAGGGGGATGATGGTGGCCTCGCAAATGGAGTCAGGGAGGCGGCCCACCTCGTATGCCTCGTTGTATACCTGGGATAGTAGTGGTGCTAGTAAATCTTCGTAGGTCTTGTAAAATTCCCCGGGAAGCCCGTCCGGCCCTGGTGTCTTCCCTGAGGGTAGTGACCTGATGGTCGCCGCGACCTCATCTGGAGTGATGGGGCCGTCCAGAGACTCCGCCACATGTTCCTCCATGTGGGGCAACTCAATGGTGTCGAGGGCATCCTCAATGTCCATGCCAGTGGGAGGAGTGGGGTCTGAGTATAGGGCCTGATAGTAGTCTTTGAACGCTAGGTTAATCTCAGCTTGGGTGTGGGCGTAGGAGCCGTCTATGCTCTTGATTTGGCAGATGGGTGATCTGGGGGTCTCGCGCTTGTATAGCCACGATAGCAGCTTCCCAGGTTTATCCCCCAGGGAATGGTTTCTCGTGGTGTAACTCGCGTAGCTCAGTTTCCCCAGCGTCTCCCAATGTGTTAGGCAAAATTGTTTAAGCTCTATTATTTTGTGCATATGGGCCGGGTCAGGGGATGGGGTTGCCTCCAGGACTTTCAGCTCTGTTTCGGTATGTGCAAGCAGGGCAGTAGTGTGTCTCTGGGCTCCCCCGGCGGCAGCAATCATTTCTCCCCTCATTACGACTTTGTAAGCTTCCCATGCTGTGCGTATGTGTTGAACGCTGTCTGTGTTAGTTTGCCAGTAGTCTATTGTGCCTTGCCTGATTTGCTCATTGAAAGCGTTGTCTAGCAGTGCCTCGCTTCTGAGTTTCCAGGTCGGAATAGGAGGCCTGGGGGTCGTTAGTGTCCATGCTGTAATCAAGGGGGAGTGGTGTGATAGCACCCTGGCCAGGTATTGCGTGTTGTTGAACCGAGCCGTCTGTCCCTCGCTCACAAATAGGTGATCGATTCTGGTGTGGACTTTATGTGGAGGTGAGTAGAAGGAATAGGCTCTGGTATCAGGGTGTTGGGTTCTCCATAGGTCTTTCAGGGCGAATTGGTGTGTGAGGGAGTTTAGTATTTTGGCGGGTGGGGAGGGGCTGGTATGCTTGTTGTCCGATCTGTCCATGCGGGGATCTAGGGTGCAATTGTGGTCGCCTCCCCATATTATTATGGCTTCGCTATTCGGGCTCAGGCGGGTGTATAGTGAGCGAAAGAAGATGGTGGCGTCGTGATTGGGGGCGTAGGTGCTGATCAGACAGAGGTCCTTTCCTTCTATGGTGCCTTGCATCAGGGCCATTCTGCCTTCATTGTCTGTTTTGGTGTGGGTCAGGGTGAAGGGGATGGAAGGTGCGATCCATATCAAGACTCCCCTCGCATAGGAGGAGTACGTGGAGCCTATCAGGGTTCCCCTCCAGGTTTTGGCTAGCGCTGCTAGTTTAGGTGCGTTAAGGTGGGTCTCTTGCAACAGAGCGACTCCTACTTTATGGCGCTTCAGAAAGGAGTGAATGCGGTGCTGTTTAACATAACTGTTTAGGCCCCTTACATTCCAGGATATTATTTTGATGTCGTCAGCCATGGTCTGTAAACGAGTGTGTTTCTGTGGGTGGGTCACAAGGCAGCCCCGTGGTGTGTTCTAGCTTCCGGGGGGTCCCGGGCCATCCCACGACGATACTGCTGCCAGTGGTCTTGGTCTGTTCCCTGTGTAACTTCAACTGGGTTCCCTGCATGGGGCTCCCTTCCCTATGAACGTAAACTTTTAACTCTACTGCTAACAAAACGCGTCTAGCGAGGTTTCCCTCGTTCTGACTTCCCCGTTTCTGCTCCATTAGGCCTAGGCCCCTTGGTGCCCTACGGGCAGGTAAACTACCCAAACAGTTCATGGGGGCAGGAGTGGTGCAACTTCTGGTGATGCAACTGTGCAGAGTCTTGTGTCTGGATTGGCTCCTGATACATCATTATCGCCGCTTTAGTGGTATGATACAATAATTCTAGTGAGCGCTGCCTGGGGGTGGCTAGGGGGGAGGTTCTTCGTGATTTTGGTTGTTGAGGTGTGCGCCCCTTCGGTTCAAGGTCTGGGACCTGCTCCCTGTCCATCCATTCACTGGCCTCCTCAAGGGTCTCGAATAAGTAGGCTCTGTTGTTGTGCAGGATTTTCAGTCTGGCTGGGTATAGTAGCATATAACGCAGACCTGCGTTCTTCATTCTGGCTTTGATGTGATTGAATTGGGCCCTACTCCTTTGGACTTGTAGGGTGTAATCTGGGTAAATGGCGTTCTTCGCAGAATCACGCAGTATGATGCCGCCCTGTCTTGAGAAGGCTAAAATGATTTCTCTATCCCTGTAGTTAAGCACTTTGGCTATGATGGGTCTAGGCGGGTTTCCCTGGGGTGGCCGCTTGGTGAGGGATCGGTGGGCTCTCTCTATGGTGAAACCTTGTGATAATTTCCCTGCTCCAATTTTGTGTATGAGGAGGTTTTCGACATTTCGTGGGGTCATTACCTTCGATACCTTCAGGCAGGCCAATAATTCTGATGTTGCTTCTGCGGGCTCTCCCTTCCGCCTCCTCGGCCCTGTCTTCCAGGTTCTTTACCTTCTGTGTTAGGGCGTCAACTTCTTTCTGGAGTTGGGTCTTTGCTTCGGTGTTGACTCGCACCTGGGTTTCTAAGGCTTCAGTTCTGCAGGCTATGGAGCGCACGTCCTGCCTCAGGAGGTTCAGATCGATGGCTACAGCGTCAATTTTATTTTCCATGGTTTTCTGGAGCGTCATGATGGCCTCTAATAGCTGCGAGTTTGCCAGTTCAGAAGTCTCCGCGCTCGATGTCTCCCTGATGCAGCGTCAGCATCTGGTCTGTGCGACCCAGTGGCCATAAATGACTCCATTGTGGTCTGTCTATGTTTGTTTCGGGCACTTTTGGTTGACATAGCCCTGGGTGTGAGCGGGCCCGCAGGGTCCCTTCAAAGGCTTTTTGGCAGCGGTTGAGGCTGCACGCACCTCTACGGCGCAGCCTCCGGTGCTATCCGGGGCCAGTCAACGACCTGTGCTTCCCTCTATTACAGGTGAGGTGTAGTTTGGTGTGGGCGGTGAGGTGCTTGAAGCAGACAGGGCCTCTGTGATGTATGCGCCTTCTAAGGGGAGCTCCTTAAGTTCAAGTTGGTGGGGAGGCCTTCAGTATCAGCGCTATCCGTGTACCCAGGGTGTGCAGGCGGTGTGCTGCGTCAGTTTACGAGGTAGCGGCGGTCCCGCAAGCCGCTGGGTGTCACTTTGCCTCCTGTGCCCGGGTTGCGGGGTGTAATCATAAATTGGTGTTGGTGAACCTGGGCATTGCCGGAGATGTTGGCATACTGGCACAACGTGGAGGCCGAGATGGTCGTAGGCCCCACTTCACTCACTCCCGCGCCTCTGTCCCCTTATGACTGAGGTCGGTGGTGGTTAAGGCCTTCAGTGGCGGCCTAGCTAGGCTCTCCGGGCCTCACGACTCAACGCCCGGTGCCGGGCAGAGTAAGCAGTCTCAGGGAGAGCTTGCGGCAGGGCTGGGGGGCCAGCACTTTATGTGTATGGGCTGCGCCAGTGGTGTCCATGGGGCCCTCTCCTCCCCGCTCCTCACCTTGGATCCGTGGGTCACGCAGCCGGCTCTCTCGGTGGGGCTGCTCGGGGCCGATCGGGATACGCAGTAACTCCCATCCAGGCCAGCGGAGTGCGGTTCGCTGTTTCAGGCTGTGCGCGCCTCTTCTCCTGGGACCCCGGAGGTGACGCCGCTGCCGCAACCGCAGGGGTCCGCTCCGCTCCTCCTCGCCTCTCTTCCACGGCACACCGCGGGGGTCCGCAGCGCGCTGGGTCGGGGCCGCAGTCACTCCGGGGGAGCCTCGTTGTGTGGTCAAGGCGGGGCCAGGACGACTCCGGGCTCTTTCTCACCGCTTTGGCGGGCAGCGCAGGCCGCTCTCCGCTTTGGCGCTTAATGTCCGCGGCCACTGCCGATGGCTTCTGCTCTGGCTCGACTCCCCCTCGTTTCGGCCTCCGCTCAGAGGGGCTGCCTGGTCCGGATCTCCTGATCGCAGGTCTCAGCTTCCACCGCGACTGGAGGGGGCCTCAGGACCAGCAGGGTCGTGCGGTCTCTGTGTGATGGGGAGGCTCCAGCAGAGAGACGGAGCCCTCCGGAGCCGCCATTTTCTGGTTGCGGCGAATCCTTTCTTCACAGCGCGACGGGCTCGTAGTGGATCGGAGCTGCGTCAAACTTCTGCCTCAGGTGCCCCAGGCTTACGCCCACGGTCAGGTTGATTTTCTGCAGTTTAAGTGCCAGGAAAATTGTAGTTAGCGGCGGATCAATGATCGTATTATACGGAGCAGCTTAGAGCACGTCTGTCCTACATGGCAGTTGGCCACGCCCCACAAACCTAATAACTTTGGGAAATAATTGGTACATTCCATTGCCTTCAATTTCCTTAACACAACAATTTATCTAAATAATGTGTTAGGCCATAAAATGGGACTCATGCATTAGTTTGCCCTGGCACTGGAAAAAACAGTCTGTCTGATGAAGTGAACCTGCCTGAATACATATAGATGCCATGAAGATATATGTGCATTATAGCTCCTAGGTTTCCTTTCATCAGCAAACTACTATTCACCCACTGATGATGGTGTCAGATTTCCTACAGCCAATGAGGGGGCTCAGAATGCAGGTTTACCTCATGGTCAAGTGGCACAGCGAGTAGAGCGCTCGCTTTGACATCAGTGTAGAGCCTGCGAACGCAGGTTCGAATCCCAGCAGCGCCAAACTCAGCGTTTCATCCTTCCGAGGTCGATAAATGAGCACCACACACCGTGGGTAATAATAAGCAGCGCTCAGATACCTAAGGGTTCGTAGCGCTATATAAATGCCAAATTATTATTATTATGGTATTGGCCTGGACTCTGGATTCCCAACATCTTCACTCCCGGGACCTAGTCTGATTCTTCACTAGTCCCCAAGCACTCTCCACTGCCCCCCATACCATTGGCACTTACACACTCAACGCAGCTTTTACCTTCCAGCTCCGCAACTCTTCCCATCTTTGACCCAGCCTGTTCTGATGGCCGTCACAGGAAGCAAGCAGGGCGTACCGGCGTTCCCTTCTCTCATTTTCCTCAGCAGACATTTTGAATTGGGGTTTTCCTTTGCTTGTGAAACAGCACTGTGTCATTTCACAACTTTAAAAAAATAGCTGTTTGGACCACAGAAAATAACCCCATTGGTGGTGGGGTTTTACAGCCAGGTAATGGGGAAGGAGGCCTCGTTTGATCGGGCATCTACCTTGTGCCCCAAGCCATTGCCAGGTGGTAATGGCCCCAACCTGGAGGGTGATTGCATACTTCTAAGCTTTAATGTGCATAAGGGTGTGTTTTCTCCTGTTTTTTCTGTGCAATTTGTATAGATCAACATATTACTGAACCCAATAAAAGCATATGTAACTAAACTTAAAAAGAAAATTAAAAAAGTTAATGTTTGAATCTACTCATAATAAATAGACTGGATCATGCATTATTAAAAAGTCTTCTTACTAATGAATCGGCTGTTGGGCACCGTCCAGAAGGTGCAGTGCTGGAAAGGGCTGAGACACAAGGCATGTGAAAGGGCCGGGTGAGTCAGGGGGATTCCAGGAGGCTGTGCTGCAAGGCGGTTCTTAATACTGAAGTGAGTCATTCGTGGTTAGGTGTCTACCTACTCATCTGCTCTTCAAGCACTCTCTAAATGATGAATAGACAAACTGGAACGAGTACACTGGTTCCCACCATTGCTTAGAATAAACGTCTGAGACTAAGGCTCTTAAAGGCATTCATTAATTCTTGATAATTAAGAATAACATGAAGGGCTGGGCAAACCTGTGAATGGCGCGGACTTCACAGCATCGTACATTCTCACAGTGTGCATCAGTCAAGTGCAGTCTGGTGTCTCTACATGTTTGCTCGCCAAAGTAGAAATATATTAATAATTGTGGTCTATTGAAAATATAACAGCTTAGTGTATTTTTGAGGCTTTTATGCCCTCTCCTTATATATATCCTTCAGGTTTGATAGGCTTGTTCTATGTAAAATATTTGTCTCTGGAGCCCACCTCATATTATATGGTATGGTAAAACGTATAAAGAGAAACAATCACCTTCAAAAGGCATCCAGGCGCTAAACAAGAGACAGGAACCTTTTTCAATTGTATTGATCCCTTTTACTGTAGGAACAGGGACCAATACAGCCCTAACGAGGGAAAAGGAAAGTCTTAAGTTTGTGGCTAAATTTCATGTATTGAACAATCAGGGGAAGGGTGTTTGATTAGCCCAGAAAAATATGATGTGATAGGTCATTTATAACGCGCTTAAGCGCGGAGCCGGGTATCGAACCTGTGGTGCTTCGTGTCGTCTTGCATCCAAGGCGAGCACGCACGTTGCCCCTGAGCTATCCTCCCGGAATCAACAGGAAGAGTGTCAATTGGCATGCAGGTCTGGAGATGAGTGCACCTTCTTTGGTGGACAGTGTTGAGTGACGGCTCCCTGCACCAATCATAGTTTTGGATCTTGGTTTTCTGCCCCATAGATTTTCTGGTTGGTATTGTCACTGAGGTTAAATTAATGTGCCTCTGATGGTCAGACCAAGGGTCTTTTTGATAGCATGTTGATAGCATGTTGAGTTTTTTTGGAGTGGCTTTAGTGGGTGGAGGTGGTGGTGCTTTGCCCTCCAGGGGCCTTGGTGGCACAGGTGCAATGTGTTCCTGGGGTGGCTTGGATGCTGGTACACGGCGCCCCCTGGGTTGTCCCCTCGGGGTTGACGGCCGGTTGCTCTCATACTGGGACCTCTTCCTGGGTGTGGCCTGTGCAGGGGTTGTGTCCTGCCCATCACTGTCATGGTCTGTGCCTGTGGGGGTGGAAGAGAGGGATGGCATGAGTGATATTTTGATAGGCAACATACATACATTGGGACAATTGCTCATCCATACAATTGGGGATAATAGGCATTTGTGTTTGGAAGAGCATGTCATTTGATACATGGGTGGTTAATGCACGCATATGTCGGTGTCACTCATGTTGGCCAGGAACAGTGCTGTCTGACATGCATACTATTTTGGACATGCACGCTGTGTGACTCGTGGAATTTCCTACTTCGTGTGGTATGTGTCATGTACGATATTGCCTTGCACCAGGCATCTGCATGTGTCTGTGTTGCATCAGCCTACTTTGCAGGGAGTGTGTGTGTGTGGGCGACCATAGCTTGACTCTTCGAACTGACTTCGAACCTACGATGACAAGACTGAGCTTCTCATTTTAGGTACGCAACAGAGACACAACAAACTGAGCTCTCTGTTCGGTTCCTTTAACATTGACGGTAACCTAATTAAAGTTTCCAAAGATACTAAAACCTTGGGTATTTATCTGGACTCCTCCTTGACTCTCACTAGGCAAACCAATGCGGCAGCTTCCGCATCTGCTTACACCTGCAAAGTGATCTCAGCTTGTCGCCCATTCCTTACTACTCAGAATTGCATCACCTCGGCCAGGACCTTGGTTATGTCGAAACTGGACTATTGCAATGCTCTGAACCAAGGCAGTAACCAGGGTAATCTTAATAAACTTCAGATTACCCAAAATAATGCCATCCGAGCGGCCCTCAACATCCCTCGTTCTGCTCACATCTCAGAAACCAGGAAGAACCTCAATTAGCTTTCAGTCGCCCAAAGAATCTCACTTAAAGTACTAGCCCTCACATACAAATGCGTAAACCATCAGGCCCCAACGTACCTTGCCTCACGATTTACACATCATATTCCATCGCGAGTACTCAGATCTTCACAATCCCAAGGCCTTGCGATCCCTAGGTTCAAGCTCCAATCTGCTGGCGGCGCCAGTTTCCCAGTCCTGGCGGCCAAGCTTTGGAACACTGTACCTCTCCCTATCAGAACCTTACCTTCATTCAACCTATTTAAACACAAAAAAGCCAAGCTCTGGCTGGTCACATCTCATTAACAACCATTCCTCTGATCATGACTGGCCCACTTTGCCCCTGTTCTGCTTTGCTCCTTCACTACTGCTCTGTTTGCTACCTTGAATTGTAACATCAATTGTATTTTGTTCACAATTTATTGTAACCCCTTTAACTATATGTCATGCCTGTAACGTTCTTCTAAGATATGCGCCTCGTTGCCCTTGGGCCTGGTCTGCGCTATATAAATAAAACAAATACAAAATACAAATACATTGGGGTTGACTTTCATCAGATTTGGCATAGCAGTGTTTACTTTGGACACTCACCTCCATCGCCCGATGTTGTGGCGCCACACTCCATCTCGCCTATACCTTCGATGGATTCCATCCTGATCATGCTTGCGCATATGTCCTCCCACGGGGTGAGCTTTATTGGGGAGCTGGGACCTCCTACTGTTTCCATGGCCTGACTGCGATTGACAGAGAGGATGTTGCGCACGCTTAGTCGCAGATCGTCCCAACGCTTGTGACAGTCTTTTACTGTGCGTGGTGTGTTTCCCACAGTACTGACCTTCTGGGCAGCAAGTGCCAAGATCTCTTTCTTCCTTAGCACTGCCTCTCTCTTCATGTTGCTAGAGAAGACTGTGGCAACATGCTCCTGCAGTGTGTCCACCAGCATCTGGAGCTCATCCTCATTGAGATGTTCTTTTCTCAGGCGGGCAGCTCCCTTCTTCAGGGCCTTAGGCATAGTGGTCTTGGGGGTGGATGTTTTTGAACAATCAGCAGTGTCCCAGGGGTGAGGATGGCAATGGATTGTGTTTTTAAAGATGGCCGCCATGCTCCTTCCCGTTCCTATGCGATGACGCTAATTACGGTCACCGCTATTTATGGTCACCGCTAATGACGCATTGAACAATGTCGGTAGTGATATCTGTGCTACGCTTGATGCCGGTAAGGGATTTTTTGGGTGCCTTTTACGGCATGGTGCTAAATACCTTACGGCATGGCGTAAAGCTCGTGCCCGCGAAGTCGTAATAGTCATCTATTAGTGGACTGGTGCCAGCACGGACATGCTATTTGCGCCATGCCTGTAAGGGACGTTACTTACCTCCAAACTCGGAATGACCCCCTTAATGTTGTTAACCTGGACCTCATTACGAGTTTGGTGGTAGTTCAGGAGTACATTTGCTGAATTACCAGTGAACTCGATTACCGTTACCGCCACCTGGTCCTGCAAATTTACCATGGGATTACAAGTGGTGGTAGGGCAGTGTTAATCCACATTTTCAGAGTCCTACGGACTCCATGATGATTTCAGAGAAACTACTGCTAGCGGTAATTTTGCTGATCATGACAATTTTTGGCAGTAAGGTGGAGGATTTACCTCCAATTTTCTGCTGTAGGTAAATCCTCCACCTTACAACCAAACCTGCAGTGCGGCGGTGCAGTAACGTGGCAATAACAGAATTACTACTGTATTTTACCGCCATTTTTACCCGCACTGTACTTGTAATGAGGCCCATTATGAGGATGCAGAAATGTATAAGAACCTTATGTTCCCCTCCATGGTAGGGATATAGATTCTTAAAAAGAAGGACAGTAAGGTTTAGATACAGGCATTTCTGTGTCTGTACTGTGGCAAGGTTCCATGCCTAACTCTATGGGTAACAGGTGTCCACGGGGGTCAGGCCTCACTATTCGCTACGTCATGCTGGATGTCGTCACAGAAGGGAAAACCATGCCCGCATCCCTTTAGGGGAGCCTCCCGGTCTACATAAACGCCCTGAAATGTCCACAACCCAATTGTGCAAATGGCACCCCAAAGTACTCATGCAAGTTTAACGGGACCCCCAAATCGCAAGAGAAGGGCTGGCAGACCACTGCTAATTCTGGCCTGGATAACACTAGATCCACTGGCAAGTGTGAAATACCCAAACATTGGCCACCGGGACATTTTTCTTCTGAAAGGGTGGGAATGATGGAAGTAAATTCAGTTGTCAGGCATGCTAAAGCACACACACAAACAGCACACGCGTGTAATCGCACACTGAAAAACATTTGATTTTCCAAACTCCTGATCCAGTGAGCCAACCCTGTGGGGGAATGCAAGGAGTGAGCGGGGCCCTGCCGGAGCCTCTCCACTATGTGCATGCAAGGAGACCGGCCATCCTGAAGGCTCATACCAAACCCAGAGCAATCAGGGGCAGAGGAGCAGGATCATGTGAGAACTGCCCCTGTTTAACTTACACCAAATTATTTGTACCACTAATGAACAGATTCACCAGCATAAGATTCCACAGCAGAGGAGGGTCCTTATATAAACAAGTAGCATTTACACAGAGTGTGGATGTGAGAGGAGCGGTTTTAGAGCACGTTGCATGTGAAACGAAGAGAGTTAGTTTGAAAGAGGATGAAGAGAGCAAGCCAGTTGGCAAGAGAGATGAAGAGAGGTCGTGGAGAGTAAGGAGGTGAAGGAGGCTGTGACGAGTAAGGAGGGGAAAGATGTGTTGAAGAACAAGGAAAGGAAGGAGGTGGTGAGCTAGGAGGAGAAGGAAGTTGTGAAGTACAGGGAAAGAAAGTAGGTGGTGAGGGGAAAGGATGTGAATGAGGTGGCAAAGAGCAAAGAGTTTAATGAGGTGGTGAAGAATGAGGAGGTGAAGGAGACTATGAGGAGCGAGCATTTGATGCAGATTGCAAAGCGTAGGAAGAAGACGAGGAGTGAAGAATATAGGAAGAACAAGATCAAAGTGATGTGGCTAGAAGGAAAATAGCAAGAGGAGCGAAACAAAGAAGTAGAAAGGAGGTTAGAGATAAAACCAGGGCAGGAGAAAAGTGGTCTCTGGAGGAGGTTGGGAGAGACAAAATACAGCAAAGTAGAGGCTGAAGAAATTAGGGAGAACAAGGTGACTGAAGGGTTTTAAGGACCGGTGGAGATGCAAGCACATTGTGGAGCATCAGGCAGTGTGGGAGGAACAGACGAGCAGCGTAGTGGAGAAGAAAGAAGAGGAGTATTAGAGGTTCCTGTAGGCGTGAGATCATTGGAGTTCATCCGGGAGGCAGAGCAGAACTAGATGTTGTCATCAGGACCCTAAGAAAGGAAGGAGAACCCAGCCTACCATGCCAGAGCACAAGAGGCCCATGACCAAGGAGGAGGGGTCACCAGGTAATCCAGGCTGTGAAGCAGGGGTAAGATACCAGCAGTCAAGAAAGAAGTATGGGAACAGGAAACCGATGGCAATTTACTGGGAAGGGACACTAGGATTGTGGATTAAGGATGTCAGAGGCTTTTTCATGCACACAATGGGCCTCATTATAAGATAGGCAGTAGCCATGGTGCTATGAGCACAATGGCTACCGCCTTACCGCATTCCGGGTCCGTGTTTCCGAAATAGGGACTTACCGGGTCATTCCAAGCTTGGAGGACTCGGTAAGTCCCCATTCCGGGAACCGTTCCCCATTCCCATTAGAGCCCCCATAGGGCTCAATGGGAATGGGGATGGAGCTAATAACTGTACCGCAATTTGCCGTACCGTTATTAGCTCTGAAGTCCCATAGCGGATCCCGTCCTTAACGCCTGGTCAGACCAGGCGTTAAGGAAGGGACCCGCTAAGGGACCTCGTAGTAGGGCGGTAAGGGATTACCGGCACCAGTGACCTTACCAGTGCCGGTAATTCCTTACCACTTACCACGTAATGAGGCACAATGACTTGTTACACTGTGGACCTTCTGTTGAAACCCAGAAACCTGATTGGAAACCCCAAAGAAAAGCCATAATTGTGTTATGTTAAAGGTTCAAAAAATGTTCCTAATCGTGGTAACGAAACACTTGTCGAGAAATCATCCGGACACTGAGATAGAAAGTTCAGATACACTCTGGAGAAAACATTCCACTGATTACACCCATTAACTTTTTCAGGACCAGGGGGTGGTGTGGCCAGTTTTTGCTTTTGTTTAGACCTAGTATTGCAGCTACACTTAATAAACCCCTATTTGCTTGTCTGTATTGCGACATTACATTAAGGCACCCTGCAATCACTTTGGAGCCTCTTTTTGTCCCGAGGAATGCTGCCACTAACCTCTTCAGCAGAAACCCTTCAAATTGAAAGGGGAGTATCCTGCAATTTTGATTCCTCAAAATTCTTAAAGAGGCATTTAAACCTAGATGCCCTGCTCTTGCTGCGACCTTAATAAAGCTTCTTCTCAGGACAGGACAGATCATGTTTGAAGTTGATACATGCCAGACCTAACACTGGGATACGTTTTTCCTCTTTGTTTTATAGCTGTAAAAAGATAGATTGTCTAAGCTATAGATTGATACATCAAACCATTTCTATTAGAGATTCATGGTGGGCTTACTATCTTGCAGGGACTTTTAATCAAGTGATAGTCGTTTCTTCTCTACTAGGGATTGCTTCAGCGTTTTTTACCTACACTGTGTCAAGGGTTTTGACCCATGTTGAATTATTAGACGGGGTAGAAGTGGGGATGAACTGTCGCCGCCAATCATTCTATCCCAGAACAAAACTAAATCAATAGACTGGGTGGATGTGGGGATGAGCTGTCGCCGCCCATCATTCCATCCCAGAAGCAGGAAAACCGCGCGGTTGTGCGCACACCAAAATGGTTGTCTAACCTGCCACCCACCAGTGCCCGCATGATGGACCGGAAGCGCCAGGGGTGAAAGGTGGTGTCAAAGGAAAAATAACAGTGTTGTTAGACCAAAAGCGCCTTAAAATCACCTTTGTTTTCCTGAATGCAAGCTCAAAGTGCCGATTTCAAACATTGCAGGATATTCAAAAATCTTACTGAACACCAGCAGACATCTGGCAGAATGAAATGTTGTGTGCATACAAAATCTGTGAACATGAAGAGCCCAAAACAATGTTTATAACAAAACTGGCTGAGCTGTGGATGTCAGCAGCTTAATTGAAATTGGATTTAAAATCACTAAAATCGAAATGTTTAAATTAAATGAGTGACCTATTTTGAGTGTCACATAGTTTGCAGCTGTTAAATGTCATGGTTTTGAACTTAGAATCAGCATTCTAGCTGCATGTGTAAACATTGTAAGTTTGATTTAAACTGGGAATAAACAGGACATTTAGCTGAAGCTTGGCTTAAAGAAATTGAATTCTGCCTGACAACTACCCCCGACAGGGGTTGAACTGGCTCAACAACCCTTCCCAGGCCTGGCTGCATCTTGCTGCCCCCACCAAGAGGAGATCACACCTCTCTGATTGAATTAAGGGAGGGGTACCTGCAGACTGCAGGAAGTTGAACAAATCCCTGTCCTGGACTCAGGCAAATGTTATATTGGGGGGGTCGTAAAATGGCTTCCTCTTGGGAGAAACTGGGAGGAGCAGTGCCTGTGAGAGCAAACTGAGCTTGGCGGAAGTGGATAAACCAGTTATTCCACCATGTGATGTGGGAAGCCACACCCCTTTTTTGACCAGGGCATCATTTTAAAAAGATAGATAACTCATAGTGCGGACTGGTCCAAATTATATAAATAATATCATTATTCTTGGGATTTTTCCGTGCACATTTTAAAAGGCGTTAGGACTCTGTACCATGTTCTGAGGCAGAACCCCGCTATTTATTGATATTGCAGACACTGTGTTTAAGCTAGACAAATGAAAATTTACTGGAATGTGTGTAGAAGGGGGGTGTACAGCTGTGTCAAATCTGGAAAGGTTTAAAGGTCGTTATCTGGATGAAAAGGGGCAGAATTCTGTCAAAAGTGGACACAACATCGTACAAAGACAGGGATCGGATGGTTTGGTACTACAGAAAATATGTTAACTGGACCTATAATATTAGAAAAATGGTACATAGATAAATGTGTGTTTGGATCAAATATAGATCTGTGTGCAATTTGACAGGGGAAGGATCCTCGGACCATAAAACCTACAGCATCACTCTGACTCACATTTCCTTCCCCCAATCAAGGGAGAGAGGAGGAATTGGCCAATGATAAGTGAGAGGGGCTGGTTTAGTTATGACCAACGCACACACCCACTTTCTAAAGATATAAAAAGGACCACTGAAAGACAGGCAGGACATTCACTTTCCACATTCTTGCGGGACGCTTTGCCGGGAGACTTCAGACTTCACCTCCAGAGATCCAGACTTCAAATCCATCAATCTCCAGAGACCAGAAATTAACTCCAGAATTTGTAGCAGAGAGGCCTGAATCCACAAGCTGAATCCTCTTCAGCAGGCCTCAAAACCAACCAAACTATTCAACAGCCGGGCGAGCTGTTTGAATTCTTTGCCAAGAACTTTTGCAAGAACCTGTAGCAGTATCCAGAAAGCAGTGCTGTATCCGGAACGAGAGAGAACCAGGCACCAGATCGCTGTGAAGAACCGCTAGCAGAAGTCCAGCCAATCCTGACCCGATCGGTGACAAAGCCATTCCTGTCCAAAAGATAGTGTGAGTACTCTAGGACTGTGCCAGACTAATCTCTTAGTTTGAAATAATCTAATTAAAACTATTTTAGCCTATTAGAACTGCCTCCTAGAATCGTGTCATTCTGTCATCTTTAAAACTGAAAACTGTCATCTGTCATTCTGAGCTTTAAAATTTCAAATTCGAAAAACTACCTTGACTAAATCGGCCGTATCACCAGAACCGTTTGTGCTAGGAGCGAGTTTTAACTGTCATCTTAAAGCTAAGATTCTAGGCTTTCCACAAACCTAGAACCGCGTTGCTACTCCTTATAGGGCCTCCGTAAATACGCTTGATGCACACGATTAAATTTGCCACGATTTGACATTTTGCACAATTTCAGCCACGTGTAAAAATCAGTAGCTCCTTGCTTTCCTTTTCTAAAATTCGTTTTAACCTGCTAGTTACTCATAGAGCATTGCTAAAGTGAGCCTGAACTAATATAAACTAGATATCACCCACCCTGACCCCCCTATAGGGAATTAAAAGCCTGTTTAGCATATTTTTCACTTAATTGCAACCACATCAAAGTATCTTGCCTGTGTTAAAACTCATACCTGTTTTCCTCTAAGCTTGCTAGGGGGGAACTGAATTATATTTGATTGCATTCCTGAAAACTGTGTGTCTTCTTTCCATCTCCTTATATTGCATAAAGGGGGGGAGTGAATTGTCAAGGAAAAGTGATTACATTGGCCCTCATTACGACCTTGGCGGAGATCGTGGTGCAATATGCACCATGGAGCACGGCGGAAAGCTGCCGATACCGCCATGGGGGTTGGCGGATTTACCGCCCCATTCCGACCTTGGCGGGGCGGTAAATCCCCATTCCCCATTTTACCCTTCCCCATTCCCATTTTTGCCCCATAGGGTATAATGGGAGTGGGGAAGGCGTTAATTACGCCACCGTAAAATACGGCGGCGTAATTAACAACAAGGTCCCGTAGCGCCATGGATTTCTCCGCCCGGAAAAACCAGGCGGAAACGGCTCCATGGCGCTACGGGAACTCGTAGTAGGGCGGACGGGTCCGCCGCGAATACCGCTGGCGTAAACCCACTCCGCCAGGGTCGTAATGAGGCCCATTGTCTTTTGTTGAAGCCATATCAAGTTATTTTCTGTACTGCATTTCATTCATCATTGCCTTTCCTTGAACCATATAAAGCATTCCTTCCCACCTCATTCTTCTGTTCCTATTCATAAGTAATCAAGAACTGTGCTACTGTAGGATTACCTCTTGCTGATTACTGCTCATATTCACAAGTGTACTATCCATTATCAATTTATTTATAGAAGTGTGATATATATATATATATATATTGTTTAATTTTTCAAGTAAACCTTTTAAATTTGCAAAACAAGCCTACTTCTTGGCTCAGTGGGGTCAAGGGGGATTCTAAGAGAGGGGTGTTATACAAGGGTTCATCATTCAGATTATAACTTGCCATAAAAATACATAAATAAGGGCTTCCCTTGGGCATCCCAGACAAGGAACTGACTTAGTGGGATTGCTTGATTGGAGTCACTTACAGAGTGGGGGCTCGTAGCTGGGATATTCTGGATTAGATTTACCACTTGTGCAGCTTAATACAGTGTGTCAACTGACCGGATACACATATCCGGTTAGATCACCACACTGTTTTACACTGTGAAAGCACCCCTCAAAGGAATCTCTAAGGCAGGGGTGCACAGCTGATTTTGACAGAGGGCCGAAAGTACCTTACATGAGGGCTATAGTGGGCCGAAAAGTAAATGTGGGCGGGCCGGTAGGCGGGGCGTGGCAGGAGGCTTTTTAAACCCCCAATTTGTACTAAACACATGGAAAAAGAATGTTTTTGAGGGGTAACGATTTTTATTTGCATTTCAAACTTACATTTTGTACTACACATTTTCCATTGTTATAATTTATTTCTATTTAGTTATTGTATCTCGCCTGTTTAATTAACTTACATATATTTTATTGACCCTAGATTGGACATGCCGTTATTTTGGACTGCTACAGTTTGCTATTTGGGTTGCCCAAGAGAAGTCAGGTTTCCTCAAAAAGCCAAAGATGAACATCTCCTAACTGTGCCTGTTTTAGCTTTATTATTGGGTTCACTCTTGGAGTGCAACACTATGCCCCATGGCCCCCTCACCCCCAACCAAACACTATGTGCCATGTCCCTCAGCCCCAACCAAACACTATTCCCCATGGCCCCCTTACACCCAACCAAACACAATGCCCTATGGCCCCCTCACCCCCAACCAAACACTATGCCCCATGTCCTCACCCCCAACCAAACACAATGCCCCATGGCCCCTCCCCCCCAACCAAACATTATGCCCCATGTCCCTCACCCCCAACCAAACACTATGCCCCATGGCCCCCTCACACCCAACCAAACACTATGCCCCATGGCCCCCTCACACCCAACCGAACACTATGCCCTATGGCCCCTTACCCCCAACCAAACACTATGCCCCATGGCCCCCTCACCCCAACCAAACATTATGCCCCATGTCCCTCACCCCCAACCAAACACTATGCCCCAGGGCCCCCTTACCCCCAACCAAACACTATGCCCCATGGCCCCCTCACACCCAACCAAACACTGCCCCAGGGCCCCCTTACCCCCAACCAAACACTATGCCCCATGGCCCCCTCACCCCCAACCAAACATTATGCCTCATGTCCCTCACCCCCAACCAAACACTATGCCCCAGGGCCCCCTTACCCCCAACCAAACACTATGCCCCATGGTCCCCTCACACCCAACCAAACACTATGCCCCATGGCCCCCTCACACCAAACCAAACACAATGCCCTATGGCCCCCTCACCCCCAACCAAACATTATGCCCCATGTCCCTCACCCCCAACCAAACACTATGCCCCAGGGTCCCCTTACCCCCAACCAAACACTATGGCCCATGGCCCCCTCACACACAACCAAACACTATGCCCCATGGCATCCTCACCCCCAACCAAACACTATGCCCCATGGCCCCCTTACCCCCAACCAAAACCCCCACCCCCCAAATCAGCACACACAAACCAGCACCAATACAGACCCGAACCCCCACCCCCAACTCAGCACACACAGAAACATGCACCCATAAAGACCCGAAACCCCCACCCCCCCAACTCCAAACTCCCCACCCCCAACTCAGCACACACACTCTCAAGCATGCACCCATACAGACCCGAACCCCCCCACCCCCGAACTCAGCACACACACAAACATGCACCCATACAGACCCGAACCCCCACCCCCCAACTCAGCACACACACAAACATGCACCCATAAAGACCCGAAACCCCCACCCCCCCAACTCCAAACCCCCCACCCCCAACTCAGCACACACACTCTCAAGCATGCACCCATACAGACCCGAACCCCCCACCCCCCAACTCAGCACACACAAAAACATGCACCCATACAGACCCGAACCCCCCACCCCCCCAACTCAGCACACAAAAAACATTCAAATCAAAACATTCATACACATCCGACAAACCCCCCACCCCCGCATCTCAACATACACACAAAAAACATTCAAATCCAAACATTCATACACATCCGACACCCCGCCACCCCCGCATCTCAACATACACACAAAAACCATTAAAATCCAAACATTCATACACATCCGACACACATCCGACACCCCCCACCCCCGCATCTCAACATACACACAAAATACATTCAAATCCAAACATTCATACACATCCGACACCCCCTCCACCCCCGCATCTCAACATACACACAAAATACATTCAAATCCAAACATTCATACACATCCGACACACATCCAACACCCGCCCACCCCCGCATCTCAACATACACACAAAATACATTCAAATCCAAACATTCATACACATCCGACACCCCCCCACCCCCGCATCTCAACATGCACACAAAATACATTCAAATCCAAACATTCATACACATCCGACACCCTCCCCACCCCCGCATCTCAACATGCACACAAAATACATTCAAATCCAAACATTCATTTACATCCGACACCGCCCCACCCCCGCATCTCAACATACACACAAAATACATTCAAATCCAAACATTCATACACATCCGACACCCCCCCACCCTCGCATCTCAACATACACACAAAATACATTCAAATCCAAACATTCATACACATCCGACACCCCCCCCATCGCAACATACACACACAAACATAAAGCAAAACAAACCCGACACACAAACACAAACAGACCACTTACCGGAGATGTGCTGGAAGGCAGGCAGGTAAGCGGCAGGTAAGCTGGAACGCTGGAATCGTACTACGGCTGGCGTGGTCCAAGGCTGAAATGCCTTCCGGTATCAAGCCTTATGGACCATGCCAGCCGTAGTGCTGGCCCTCCATTGGTGCAGCACACACGCATTACGTGGCTCGTAGGAGCGACGTGGTGCGTGTGTGTGCTGAGCCAATGAGGGCCAGTGTTGTGTCCGGCCCGGAAGACAACAAAGACTTTCCTAATGGAGGGCGGCCGCGGGACACCCTCCATTAGAAAAGTCTTTGTGCCTCGCGGGCCGGACAAAAGAGCATGGCGGGCCACAACTGGCTCGCGGGCCGTATGTTGTGCACCCATGCTCTAAGGAACCGGTCTGTTTCGCAAAATAAAATACAAACTTCTGTAAGTCAGGAAGGAACTCAAATTCCAGAATGACGACACTGGTAGACATCAAAATAGCCAGAGAGCACTTCTTACATAAGCTATTTGTGAGAGGTGAATGGACTGAGCAGGGCCAGGATGCGTGGTTGCAGGCAATCACACAACAGGTCACTGCAACTGGGTTAGATAACTGGAGAGATCAGGGTCCCTTACATGTGGCCCTGAGTGAACTATACATGGCTCCTAAAGCTAAAGATGAACACGACAAGATGGTTAGGATAGCGGTATATTTGTATCTATATATGGAAGCCATGCAGGATAAATGTGCTGAAGGCCAAGATCTGGCAAATAGGCAACAGATCGCGTTAGAGAAGGCCCAATCTGACCTGGTCTCTTCTGAGCAGAGGATGCACAGAAGCCAGGAGTCAGAAAATGAGAGCAGACAGTATCTCATTAAAATCAAAGAGGACATGTGTATCCTGCAACAGGAAAAGTCTGACCAGGATACCAGATTTCTGGCCTTGCAGAAGGAGTATCAAGAAGGTTTGGACTCCCTACTGCAGAGCCAGAAAAAGCTGGAGCAACAATTAGATTTCAATAGGGCATGTGCTGAGCAGGTAGTCACCCTGCAAAGCCACCTAGATAGGGAAAAGGCAGAGAGCAATAAACTGATCCTGAAAGACCTGGATACCCAGGCAGAGTTTGATCAGGAGCGCCAGAAAGCTGGTGCCCTTCAAAGGCAAAGGGACGACCTGGCGGCACAGATGCAGACTCTTAGTCAGGAAAGGGACACCTTAGGCCAGGAAGTCTGCCATGTAAAAAGAAAAACTGAAGAAAATCACTTGGCCCTCCAGGGGCTGGGTGACCTCCAAAAAGAGCATCAGAACCTGTTAGAGCACACCAGGAGGGTGGAAGACGCTCTGGCAAAAAAGGAGCAGGCCAGTAGGGATGGGATGCAGGAGGTAACCCTCCTGCAGCAAAGACTGGCACAGTACTCCAGGGCCAATCAGGAGGCACAGAGAGAGAATGAGGCTCTCTGCCAGCACAATGATAGGCTCCAGCAACAGGTAGCCATGCAGGCGAGATTGATAGAGTTGAGTAAGGCCTTGGTTGAGGAGCTGAAAGCCCAGGCTCTTGCATTGCAAAAAGGAGCAGGGGCTGATAGAGATGAAGTTCGCTGGTAGAGGGAAACGCCTGAGCATAACCTCAGGAGCCCTAGTACCAGAGGCCTTCATCTCTACCAGTCCCTGGACTCTGGCACCCCCATGTTCCCTGGCACACATGAGCACGGGGCCACAGGGATGGCAGATTACTATCCAGCTAAAAGTATGGAGCTCATAGGCCAGTACCACCCAGGAATGGAGGGGCGAGCATCCGGGTATGGGCACCCAAGCACAGTGCAATTTAGTGGGGAACCCCAGGAGAGTAGGCCCACTAAGGGCATCCTGAAAACCTCTGCCCAGTTAGGTCAGTGGGGGGGTACCCATCAAATCCTGGCAGCAAGGAGGGATCTGGAGACTCCTCTGAGCGTCACAGGACACAGGAGAGCAGGTTCCCACATTCTGCCAGCCATTCCCAGGCTCGCAGAATCCGGGAAAACCTGGAAGATCAGACGGGCACCTCTGGGAGCAGTGCTTCTGAGTCTGAGGATGAATGGACCAGGGTTACCCGAACCAAAAAGGCCAATAAGGCAAAAAGGGCCTTGCTTAAGGTCCCATTGAAACAAATAAAGGCAATAAGGAGTGTCATCACGCCTTATCATAAGAACGCCAAGTATTCTGTTTGGGAACACTTGGAGCTCTATGAGCAAATGATGGAGACTTTCCATTTGAAGGCCAGCAGTAGCTGCATCCAGTACGTCAAATGGACATTCTCCCCAGAATTCTCCAGTTTCTTTGCAGGGCTGGAGGACCAAAACCATTCAAGATGGTCCGCATATAGGGCGGCCATCTTGAAACATTTTTCTGTTCATAGAAATCCCCAAGAGGCTCGCAAGGCAGCCTACAATTTACAATGTGGGGAAGATTAGGCCCCACAAGAATTTGTGCAAGAATTGAAGCGTGCCTTTGCGCAGACCACCAAAAGGGTGCGCACAGACAGCAAAGAGTTTGTCAATACTTTTTTCCATGCCTTGCCCAAATATATCATGACCCAGCTAGTGAGAGATTTTCACGAGAAGAGGTCACTAGACTGGGTCATTGAACAGGCTACCCGGATCTATGAGGTGCAGAAGCCCATAGAAAATAAAAATAATGCGCAGAAAACCCCCAGAACCAACAGCACCCCTGCTGCTGCCAAGGTAGCAGAGGTAAAGGTTGCCCCCGTTTTAGATTTGGAGATGGGGGGGCCTAAAAACCTGCCTGCACCAAATAACTCTAACACCAGAAGGCCCTCGGGCCAGTCACAGACATGGAGTCAAGGAGGTAGTCCCACAAATGGGGTCCCTCGCTCACCTGATTATGTAAATCCCCGCTACAAGGGAAACCGACCCATCCTGAGTTATGTGTGGACTCCTCCAGCCCAAGGGGGGGGATCCGGCCAAGCACCTAACCCAGGGAATTTCCCTCCTAACTTCCCCCAGGAGGGCAGAAATTCACCAAACCCTGGGCAGAATTTTTTCCCCAGGTATCCACTCAACTTCCAGCCCCAAAATCATCCATCCTCCTTTCCCCAATTCACTGAGCCCAGACAACCTAATCCGGGAGAGGGGAGGCCAAGGGTGGAGGGGTACCCAAATCTTCCCAACCCGGGGTATTACCAGAGAAGGGATAGCTACCCTTCCCCGGATCAGCCCAGGGGGGAAAACAGAACCCCGCATCAGCCTGAGCGGGTTTCACAACTTGAGCGCCAGGTCCAAAACATGGCACGGGATCTGGGTCACATGCTGAGGGCACAACAGAACCCTCAGATGGGCATGCCGGCACAGAACGCCCCAAACTCTGGACCTGGTGCTCCAGAAAAATGACGCGGGCAGCACCCCGATAACCCACCGGTTCCCAGGGAGGAGGCACAAAGGGAAGGGGGGTGTAAAGCCTTAGAGGAAGCTTCCTTCCTCACTTGTAAACAGCCCCTGGAAACCCAGGAACCGGAAAGGAAATCTCCTGCCCCTGAAAGTCTGCCTCCAAAGGAGCAGAGGGGGGGTAGGAGAAAAAAAGCACCCAAACAGGCCCAGTTTGTGGAGGAGGTACAGATCTTCCAATTTGAGGGAGAGGGATCCTCAGAGGATCCTGGGAAAAGGATCTTCTCCTTTAGAGATGGGGGAACTCCTCCCAAAGAAAAATGGGTCCCAAGGGATTCCAATCCAGTCTGGGGAGATATGGAGACTGAGCTACCGCCGCCCACCATCTCATCCCAGAACCCACAATACCGAAATCCCCTGGTTCAAACCCATCCTGGTGACTGCCTCCAAAAAGGGGGGGGCGGCCCAGAACCGGAACCAGGGGAACCCACAATGGCTCTGACCTCCAGTGCCAACTTTTTCTTTTAGATTCCCAAGGCTCTCCACAGAATTCTGCCCAAATCTCTTCTCTTGCAGTGTCCAAAACCAGAAAATTGGCCCACCAGTTGTCCAGAAATGTGCATTATCTGTGCCCCCTTGAGGAGAAGGAGGGAAGATATTATGCCCCGGTACAAGTACAGGGGCAGGGTACAATTTCAGCGCTGGTGGACACTGGATCTCAAGCTACCCTACTGTCCAGAAGGGCCTTTGATGAACTGAATTTACGAAGGGGAGAGAATTATCGTATTCCTGGACAACTCCAGAACTTTGACGGCAAGGAAATTCCCGTCGAGGGGACGGCAGATTTGGACATTAAAATTGGGCATCACAGGTTGAAACACCCGGTCATAGTAGTGACTCCAGAGGGCACCCCTTGTTTACTAGGGAACGACCTCCTGATAAGGTTGTCACCGCTAATAGATTGTGTAAACAAGGTCCTCTGGACCCAGACTAGCCGACCAATAAAATTAAAACAGAGTTTCAACCATGTTAGTTTAAATGGCACCTGCCACATGGTTGAACAAAAATCTGACCAAGTAGAATTTCACTTCCAGAACAACCAAATTCCAGACGTGACAGTAATAGCAGTAGGACAACAGACTGGTGATGGGGGGTCCTCTCTATTTCTGAAAATCAACCTTCCTTCCAGTTTAAGGTGGTATTCCACACTGGAAGGAAACACTCTGAAATTCTTTACCAATCCACATTCAGACACTCCCACTCCTATAGTCCAGAAAGATGTGAAATCAGCTCAGAGCCTGGCTGATATTCAGCAAATTGGAGAGCAGTTGTTCATCCCTGTTCAGTTAAATGATGGGAAGGACTCTGTTCTCGCTCGAGTGTGTGTGAACAACGGTAAGAGCTTCATCAGCAAAGCCATGTTCCGCCAACTCCCAAAAGATCCAGCCATTCCCACATTCAAACTGATAGACAAATGGGAAATGGACCTGGAAGCACCTAATTCCAAACATCTCCTGCCAAGCAGGTGTATGCTCAAAATCTCCATTGGCAACAAGAGCATAGTCCATAATTGTTGGGTCGTGCGAGACGTCACCGCCGCCTTTTACTTAGGCAGAGACATTCTCAATCGCTTTGCCATGAGTTTGGACCTAATAAACTTCAAAGCTTGGTCCCGATTAGCGGATAATCCCATGGGCTTTGATGATTCAGAAAAAGCATTTAGGTCAGCTCAATTGCTACCTTATGTAGTTGAAATTCAGATTAAAGAGGAAGTCACCATCCCAGAAAGGACCCGCCAATTCTCCCTGGAAGTGAAAGTTAAAAGAGGACAAAAATTGAAAAACCCTGATGCTTATATTCATCTAAATGCTTCTCTCCAACAGCAAGGGTTAGGGGTAAACCCAACACCATTAGTCAACATAGAACATGACACCATTCTAATAGAGGTGGATAACAGCGACTTACAGAGTATTACTCTAGCCGCAGGCACCATCATTGGAATGGCAGTTGATGACCGACATTTCTCCATTGATTTAGGAAATTAACTGATAAGACCAATCCCCAAGGACTGTTTTGACAGTGACAGTGATGACAATACAACACCAGACAGGATTTCCACCCGGCATGGGGGGAACTTCCTGGTGTACACTTCTTGTCCTTATGGTAAGGAAGATGTGACTTGTGACTTCAGAGGGGATGAGGTGATTTTCCAGGTCCATGAGGGCTGCCTTTTCCACCTGGAGCCTCCGGTCCAAATCAGCACTCTGACCAGGGACTTCTCCACCCAGCTGGAGGAGAGCGCTGAGATAGCCAAACCAGAAGTCTTTCCAGGCTTCAGGCAGATGGTGGAAGAGAGAGTCAACCTAGCTGATGCCTGTGTGACTCTGGAACAGAAGCAAAAGTTGAAACAAGTTTATTTGGATTTCCAAGATCTCTTTGCGGTACACTCATATGACTGTGGTCGCACCGACATCCACACCACAACAATTCCCACGGACCCTGGAATGACTCCAGTGTTTGTGAAGCAATATCGTTTGCCTCTCGCATCCATGGAGTCCCTTACTGAAATAATTAAGAACCTTGAGTCCCAGGGAATAATCCGTCCAGTACACAGCACCTTCAATAATCCAGTGCTGGGAATATTGAAGCCAAACGGCCAGCGGAGAATCTGCGCCGACCTTAGGGAGCTCAACAAACGGGTCCATACTTCCCGATGGCCTCTGCCCTACATTGACCAAGGGCTGGCCCAGATCCAGGGGTCACAGGTATTCACTGCAATAGACCTGACCAATGGATACTGGACCGTGCCTGTCAGTAGGGAGGACCAATACAAACTGGCTTTTACCTTTGGGGGCCAGCAGTACACATGGACCCCGACTCCCTTCGGGTACCTCAACTCCGGCAATGAATTCAACATTTTCCTACATAAGGCCATGCCCGACCTGGGTGCGAGGGGTAACCTGGCTTATGTAGATGATGTCCTCATCAAAAGTTCATCTGTGGAAGAACACATAGCGGAGATCCGTTATGTTCTGACACAGTTGAGGGTCGCCGGAGCAAAACCTTTCTTCCAGAAAGCACAGTGGTGTAGAACCCGTGTTAATTTCTTGGGGCATGAGATTACTCCTCAGGTTCTCTGTCACCAAGAAAAGAAAGTGGAAGCACTTCAGAAACTGAAAGACCCCACAACTCTGCGGGAACTAAGGAGCCTCCTTGGACTGACTAATTACAGCAGAAAGTTCATTGAAGGCTACGCAGAGATCACTAGACCCCTGATTCATCTCTTGAAGGGGGGGGGGTCAAGTGGGAATGGGGTCCAGAACAATCCGAGGCAGTAAGACAACTCAAAAGAAGCCTCTCACAAGTGCCTTGCCTAGCTTACCCTGTCAGAAACAAGGAGTTCTTCCTGGAGACAGGGTTCTCTAATACGTGCTTGACGGCAGTATTATACCAAAAGCATGACAAAGTCAATAAAGTAATCTCCTATGCGAGCAAAACTTTATCCTCTGTGAAGGAAAAATTCAACGATTGTGAGAAGGCACTCCTGGCAACAGTGTGGGCATTGAACAATTACCACCCGTTTATCCATGGGGAACACATAATAGTGGAGACTCCACACCAGCCTCTGCAATATCTCCAAAGTGACAGAATCCGGGCCGGAAATGTGAGTAATTCCCGAATTACTTCCTGGATTCTGTCAATGCAAGGCTTTCCTGTGGAGGTCAGATATGGCCAAAACAAGAAGAGTCCCCTCGCGCAAGGTCTGGCTGACTTGCATGATTGTGCCAGAGAAAACAGTCTCGAGGACGAAAGTCTGAAAATCAAGGACAACATGGAAGCATACCTTAATTCCCCACACAAAGTCTTTGAAGAAGACAAGTGTGAGGGAATGCCCACTGTCTATGTGGATGGATGCTCGTACCATGTTGACAACAACGGGGAGAAAGAACTGGTGGCCGGCGTAGGGAATGCATGGGTGAAGGAGTTTCCAGAACCCTCCGCTGATTACAAAATTGGTCCCCGAAGTAGTCAGGTGGCAGAGTTGATGGCTGTGCATCATGCCATCCTCACTGCTGTCCAACATCAACTCCACAAACTGGTCATAATCACAGATTCGGATTATGTACGGAACGGGTTCGTGGAGCACCTGGTTAATTGGAAAACCAGAGGCATGTTATGTGCTAATAACAAACCCCTGAAACATGGAAAGTTAATCCAAAATATTGATGATCTGGTCACATCGAGTGGGATGACCATCTACTGGAAAAAGATCAAGGGTCATTCCAAAGTAGAGGGACCAGACAAAACTGGAAATGACTTAGCTGATCAGCTGGCCAAAACCAGGGCCATCCAAGGTTTTCTAATATAAATAGAGTCCCTGTTGGGGGAAATCCTGGTCACTGCTATCACTAGGTCCCAGACAAATGCTCACAATGATCTTTCAACTGCACAATGGAGTAAGGAGACCCCTGATGCTGATTTGATCACAGCTCAGAAGGGGGATCAAATAATTGGTAAGTTTTACCAACACATTGAGGACCCTGAGAACTTTCCCCTGACGGATACCGATTACATTGGGAAGGAGGACCTAAGAGTGTTGATGAAATGTCCAAAAAGGTTCTGAATCCAAGATGGTTTGTTGGTAAGGAAATCCCAAACTGGCCATGATCAGTGGGTGGTTCCTACCTCATTCCGAAGCCTGATGTTAAGTCACGCCCATGATGCGGCCACCGCCGGTCATAGGGGGTTTCATACAACACTTGAAATCTTAAGAGAGATTGCATACTGGCCACATATGGGGCAGGACCTCGACCAATACTTGAAGGGGTGTCTTGTGTGTGCACAGTTTCAGCCATCATCCCTCACACACCGTGCACCTCTCCAAAAGAGGGGGATGACACTGCCATGGTCAGATTTGCAAATTGACTTCATAGGCCCTGTAATTCGCTCGTCTAGAGGAAACAAGTACATGTTGACCGTTACATGCTTGTCTACCAAGTGGGTGGAATGTCTCCCGGCCCCAAACTGCAAGGCAGAAACAGCAGCTGCCCTGATGATTAACCACATCTTTTCCCGTTTTGGTCTACCTCAAAGGATTGAGTCGGACAGAGGTAGCCACTTCACCAGTGAAGTAATGACAAAGATGTGGGAGATACTGGGGGTTAAAAGGAAGCTACATATTGCTTACCGGCCAGCTTCTTCTGGAGCAGTAGAGCGATACAACCGAACCATTGTGAGCATATTAAAAAAGTTTGTGGCAGATTCTGGGCCAAGTTGGGATATCCGATTACCTCTGGTCCTAATGGCCATCAGATCTACCCCTTCACCTGCAACTAAAATGTCACCATTTGAGTTGATGACCGGACGCAAGATGGTGCTTCCCCAGCATCTGCTCTACAGGACCCAAGAGCAGACACTGATAAATGCCTCCACAACTCATGAGTATGTGGAGAATTTAAGGTAACACCTTCAGCATGCTTTTGCCTATGCTCAGCGGAATCTAGAAAGATCAGCTGATAGCATGAAAACCCACTACGACCTGAAGACCACCAGGAAGGAATATACTGTGGGGAACCGGGTCTATCTATACAATTTCCAAATGAACCAGGCCAAACAGCGAAAATGTTTGCCTACATGGAAGGGACCGTTTAAAATTATAGACAAAATCTCCTCTGTAGCTTACAAGATCTGCATCCCCAAAGGCAGTTCGGCAGAGGGGGAAGACAAGTGGGTACATATAAATCAGCTAAAGTGTTGCCATCCCAGGCACACACTGCAGCAACTGGAGGAGTCCTCTGCAATACCAGAGGGGACCGCTCCAGATTAATTCAGTTCCCATCCGAAAATATCCCACATATAGTCTCTAAAATATTATGATTTGAAAAAAAAAATGTTTCATGTTATATCTTGTTGTAAAATAAGACTGCAAAATGTATCCTGATGTATAAAATGTATATGCCGCCCCACTATATCAATGGTGGTGGAAAAATGTCTATGAATAGGTATTGCCGCTTTTGCTTTATCATCCTAGGAGAGATGAAACCATGGAGACTGACCACGGAAGGCGACCTGGGGACCGGGAGCAAAGATCCGAGGGGCCCAGGGTACCGCCCAATATTCCCATCAGGACCGGCAAGGAGAACCGATCGATCCAACCGGATGGAGGAAAAGATGCATAACTGTGCCATCTACAGAATTGGGAGAAGATGATGCGGACATACCAGCATGTGGATCAAAACATTCTTTGCACCCGACTCCCCCTCAACTCAAATTCAAAGTGCAGTCGGGCGGGGGGGTTTGTCAAGGGTTTTGACCCATGTTGAATTATTAGATGAGGTAGATGTGGGGATGAGCTGTCGCATCCATCATTCTATCCCAGAACAAAACTAAATCAATAGACTGGGTGGATGTGGGGATGAGCTGTCACCGCCAATCATTCCATCCCAGAACCAGGAAAACCGCGCGGTTGTGCGCACACCAAAATGGTTGTCTAACCTGCCACCCACCAGTGCCAGCATGATGGACCGGAAGCACCAGGGGTGAGAGGTGGTGTCAAAGGAAAAATAACATTGTTGTTAGACCAAAAGCGCCTTAAAATCACCTTTGTTTTCCTTAATGCAAGCTCAAAGTGCCGATTTCATTTCATTTCATTTTTATATAGCGCCGGTAGCCCAAGGGCATCAGGGCGCTTTAAACGAACAGAGACACACATAGAACACAGAAAGAGGCCAGTCCATAGCTGAACCCTGAAGATGTCCCTGATCCAACTTATCCCGGTTCATCATCTGAAGAGATATATTTTCAAACCCTTCCTGAAAGCAAGAAGGTTTGTTTCAGACCTGAGTGTTTCCGGAACACTATTCCACAAGCTGGGCGCCTGAACCAAAAAGGAGCTGCCCAACCCCGATTTCAGCTTGAACTTGGGAACGATCAACAGGCATTTACCCCCGGAGCGAAGACTTCTACTGGGGGTGTGAAGCACTAACCTCTTTTTTAAATACTCTGGAGCAGAGCCATAAAGGCATTTATGAACCAGGAAGAGAGCTTTACATTTTATACGATCCTCTACTCTTAGCCAGTGTAACGCCATTCTATCTTTAGTGACATGGTCTCTTTTCCTCAAATTTTTGACCAGCCTAACCGTGTTATTCTGAATCACCTGACAACTAGAGACATCCCTAGAGGAAGCCCCTAGCATCAGGGCATTACCATAGTCAAGTCTTGATAATATAATGGCTCTGGCTATGGTAGCCATGTTGCCCTCATTAAGGTAAGGCTTAATGGCTTTCATGAGCCTTAAGTAATATGCCGTGTTTTTTTGTAGATAGCTAGTCTGAGCATGAGAGTCTACCACTGCGTTAACCATCATTCCCAGGGTCTTCACTTTCTGGACTACCTGGATAGTGGCTTTCTTGATTTTAAATGACTTATACTCTGCCCCCAAGTTGGCAAGCTGACGACTAGATCCAAACAGCATAGGCTCAGTTTTGGAGTCGTTCAGACACATCCAATTTGTCTGCATCCAAGCATTAATTATCTTATAGACCCTGGCTATTACTTCACTGTCTGCGTCATGATGGCTGCCATCCAGTTCCAATATGAGTTGGGTGTCGTCTGCGTAATTTGTAAACGACACCCCCTCCTTCACCAGTAAGCTGCACAGAGTGCGCATGTATATGTTAAACAGCATTGGGGACAGGCTGGCCCCTTGTGGGACTCCAAATAAAATATCACAGGGATCGGAGAAGCTACTGCCCCAATGGACTCTGGCTTGACGGTCCGAAAGGAAGGACAGAAGCCAATCTATGGCTCCTTCTGAACATCCCACATTCTCTCTGAGTGCCTTGATGAGAAGGTGGTGATCCACCAGGTCAAAGGCGGCACTTAAATCTAAAAGCATTAACACTCCTAACTTGCCTTTATCTATTAAGCTAAGCATCTGGTTCTGCAGATCCAGCATGGCTGTTTCCGTACTATGGGAGGCTCTAAATCCCGATTGTTGCCGATGCAGGATCTCCTCGTTTTCAACGAATTGTTGCATTTGTTGTGTAGCAACCTTGTCCAATAGCTTGAGAACAAAGTTTGAGTTGGTTATTGGGCTTTAGGATCCAGACCTGCTTTTTTGACAAGAGGGGTGATAGTAACTTTCTTAATGTCTCTCGGCCCTGTGCCCTCTTTAAATGAGGCGTTTACTATTCTCTGAAGAATGGGCGCAAAGGTAGCTTTATGTTGGAGAATGATGCTAGGAGGCAGGATATTTTCTGCACAAGTGGTTGGTTTCATGTTGTTCAACACCTCTAACATCTCTGCCTCTGAAATGGAGCTAAATTTGAAGAACTGTCCTCTGACAAGAGTCTCCGTTAGTGGGGGATCAGTGTCTTGTTTAGCGATAAGTCTGGCTTTGATAATGTTCTGTCTTGCTTTTTCTATTTTTGCTTGAAAGGCCTGTGACACCTTGTTACAATCCTCCTCGGAGGGCATGAAAGGCGGGGTGAGAGAGGCCGGCTTTTCCATGCTCTTCAAAATATCGAAGAGCTTGCTTGTCTTATTTTCTGCCTGCTCAATTTCACTATTGAGAAAATCAGCCTTGGCTACCTTAATCTTATCTCTATATTCCTTATCCTTCAATGTCCAGTTCTTTTTACTCTCCGTGGTTTTATCTTTAGTCCATTTCCTTTCCAAAGTGCGTTTTTCTTTCTTCAAAGAGTTGAACTCTGGACTAAACCATTTTTGGCTGTTGTTATTTTTCCTACCTAATTTTGAGATGAGCGGTGCCTCTAATTCCACTAACTCTGTAAGATGCTTATTATATTTATCTAGAAGGTTAGTACATGAGTCCTGATCCTGAAATGAGTCCGCTATTTTATCCATACAAGTCTTAAGAAGTAGCGCATTTAGATTATTGAAGTTTCTCTTAACTATTTTAATTTGAGGATTGGGTTTAGGATTTGAGGATTTGGGATTTCAAACATTGCAGGATATTCAAAAATCTTACTGAACACCAGCAGACATCTGGCAGAATGAAGTGTTGTGTGCATACAAAATCTGGGAAGATGAAGAGCCCAAAACAATGTTTATAACAAAACTGGCTGAGCTGTGGATGTCAGCAGCTTAATTGAAATTGGATTTAAAACCACTAAAATCGAAATGTTTAAATTAAATGAGTAACCTACTTTTGAGTGTCACATAGTTTGCAACTGTTAAATGTCATGGATTTGAACTTAGAATCAGCATTCTAGCTGCATGTGTAAAAATTGTAAGTTTGATTTAAACTGGGAACAAACAGGACATTTAGCTGAAGCTTGGCTTAAAGAAATTGAATTCTGCCTGACAACTACCCCCGACAGGAGTTGAACTGGCTCAACAACTATTCCCAGGCTTGGCTGCATCCTGCTGCCCCCACCAAAAGGAGATCACACCTCTCTGATTGAATAAGGGAGGGGTACCTGCAGACTGCAGGAAGTTGAACAAAGCCCTGTCCTGGACTCAGGCAAATGTTATTTGGGGGGGTCGTAAAATGGCTTCATCTTGGGAGAAACTGGGAGGGGCAGTGCCTGTGAGAGCAAACTGAGCTTGGCGGAAGTGGATAAACCAGTATGTGATGTGGGAAGCCACACCCCTTTTTGACCAGGGCATCATTTTAAAAAGATAGATAACTCATAGTGCGGACTGGTCAAAATTATATAAATAATATCATTATTCTTGGGATTTTTCCGTGCACATTTTAAAAGGCGTTAGGACTCTGTACCATGTTCTGAGGCAGAACCCCGCTATTTATTGATATTGCAGACACTGTGTTTAAGCTAGACAAATGAAAATTTACTGGAATGTGTGTAGAAGGGGGGAGTACAGCTGTGTCAAATCTGGAAAGGTTTAAAGGTCGTTATCTGGATGAAAAGGTGCAGAATTCTGTTCAAAGTGGACACAACATCGTACAAAGACAGGGATCGGATGGTTTGGTACTACAGAAAATATGTTAACTGGACCTATAATATTAGAAAAATGGTACATAGATAAATGTGTGTTTGGATCAAATATAGATCTGTGTGCAATTTGACAGGGGAAGGATCCTCGGACCATAAAACCTACAGCATCACTCTGACTCACATTTCCTTCCCCCAATCAAGGGAGAGAGGAGGAATTGGCCAATGATAAGTGAGAGGAGCAGGTTTAGTTATGACCACTTTCTAAAGACATAAAAAGGACCACTGAAAGACAGGCAGGACATTCACTTTCCACTTTCTTGCGGGACGCTTTGCCGGGAGACTTCAGACTTCACCTCCAGAGATCCAGACTTCAAATCCATCAATCTCCAGAGACCAGAAATTAACTCCAGAATTTGTAGCAGAGAGGCCTGAATCCACAAGCTGAATCCTCTTCAGCAGGCCTCAAAACCAACCAAACTATTCAACAGCCGGGCGAGCTGTTTGAATTCTTTGCCAAGAACTTTTGCAAGAACCTGTAGCAGTATCCAGAAAGCAGTGCTGTATCCGGAACCAGAGAGAACTAGAGACCAGACCGCTGTGAAGAACCGCTAGCAGAAGTCTAGCCAATCCTGACCCGATCGGTGACGAAGCCATTCCTGTCCAAAAGATAGTGTGAGTACTCTAGGACTATGCCAGGCTAATCTCTTAGTTTAAAATTATCTAAAACTATTTTAGCCTTTTAGAACTGCCTCCTAGAATCGTGTCATTCTGTCATCTTTAAAACTGAAAACTGTCATCTGTCATTTTGAGCTTTAAAATTTCAAATCCGAAAAACTACCTTGACTAAATCGGCCGTATCTCCGGAACCGTTTGTGCTAGGAGCGAGTTTTAACTGTCATCTTAAAGCTAAGATTCTAGGCTTTCCAACAAACCTAGAACCTAGAACTTGCTAGGGGGGAACTGAATTATATTTGATTGCATTCCTGAGAACTGTGTGTCTTCTTTCCATCTCCTTATATTGCATAAAGGGGGGGGAGTGAATTGTCAAGGAAAAGTGATTACATTGTCTTTTGTTGAAGCCATATCAAGTTATTTTCTGTACTGCATTTCATTCATCATTGCGTTTCCTTGAACCATATAAAGCATTCTTTCCCACCTCATTCTTCTGTTCCTATTCATAAGTAATCAAGAACTGTGCTCCTGTAGGATTACCTCTTGCTGATTACTGCTCATATTCACAAGTGTACTATCCATTATCAATTTATTTATAGAAGTGTGATATATATATATATATTGTTTAATTTTTCAAGTAAACCTTTTAAATTTGCAAAACAAGCCTACTTCTTGGCTCAGTGGGGTCAAGGGGGATTCTAAGAGAGGGGTTTTATGCAAGGGTTCATCATCCAGATTATAACTTGCCATAAAAATACATAAATAAGGGCTTCCCTTGGGCATCCCAGACAAGGCACTGGCTTAGTGGGATTGCTTGATTGGAGTCACTTACAACTGTTTCTAGCATTCAGTTGGTTACTGGTCTCTTCTGTTTGTATTATAAGTATATCCCTGTGTTTAACGCAACGGTTTGATGTGATTTTGTCAAAAGATTATATCGAGTTCGATTATATCGAATTCGGTTTTTTCTGTGGTAGATTTTGCCGCAAATATATGTTACGGGTCACCCCCCCACAACTCCTCCATTATCCCACTATATTATTTATTCATTTAATCTCATCCCCCACACATATTTGCAGCAAAATTAGTTAAAATAAATTTGATGAAATCTTCAGCGGCAAAACCTCCCTCTCCAACGCAAAAAGCTGTGTCTCGGTAGAAGGGAGGAGAGTTCTAACATTGGTACTAATTAGTCATTCATAATCAACCCTGATTGGAGTTTTTATAGCAGATGCTGACTGTGTGTGATAGTGCTAGAAAAGCACCTATCTTTATTAACAATGAAAGACTGGCCCATTGTCAGATGGACCCCTGATGCCGGTGCACTATCAGCTCTTTTCAGTTTAGAAACCATTGGCGACTACAATGAAAACGAATGTTGTGAAATGGTTCAGTATATGCTTATAAGGGATTTTTGTAGTCCAACGTGTGAATGGCAGATATCAGAAGACCCCTGCCATTTAGTTGGACTTGAATGCTGGTAGATTGGTAAAGGGATTTGATGGCAGTCAATAGAGATGTCGGGTAATTCCAGGCTTCCATTATTGGCCATAGTCGGTGGCGGTGTACACTATCAAATGCCTTTCTCAGGTCAACAATCTTAATGTGTATGCAGATAGTGTTCTTAATGGAATAGATAACCAGTCATTAAGGGGACAGGGTTGTAGTTATTTTGAGTAACAGGAAATATTGTGTGAAGACAAAATAGCGCCCAGAGACTTGGCTCAGGGGAGTTTTCAGAAGGGGATGTCTCAAACTCCAGTGGGAGTAGAGTGAAATATATAACGCATGGACAGGTCATGTATGGTGAGGTCTCAAACCCTGTACAGGGTATAAGAAAAGGAGAAGAGAAGGAAAATGTATGATTACAGTGTTTATTTAATGTGTAAAGTTGACTACCCTCTGTGTTGGTTGCTGAGTAGAGATATTGAAAAACGATAGAAGTTGTGAAGTCATTGAGAAAAAAATTAAGGAGCTATAAGTAACTACCTAGTGAAGAGGTTGGTACCAATCCAGAGGTAGAGATAGCTGATTAAGAACTTAGAGGCTTGAGCAGTGATTGTTGATGCATGCTCATATTTGTTGTTTTACCACGTTGTAAAAGTGGTGATTTGAATAAAAAATATACAGGTTAATTCATAAGTCTGGTAAGTACTGACAGTCAATTGAGACTTGTCATCATGGGAGACACTCCTATTATGCACTTGTGTAAAACACTACCAAAGTACATGCCCAAACTCAAACAGTATAGTGCCGAATGGGTGAAAGGCATGGCAGAGAATATGTCCCTGCCGTGGCCACAAGGGGGATCACTGTCAAAAGCAGTATTGCAACGCATGGCCACATATTTCACGCTGCGTACACCGGGAAGAAATGAGCGAAAAAATTAGCGATTCTAGAGTTCTGGAAAATGTACTAGGAAGAAAGGGAAGACCCTCCACCTGAGGAGTGGATGCTTAATCAGCGAAAAGAGGAAGGTGTTGAGCCTTCAGCCCGCCTACCTCACCTAAAACAAAAGACAATAGTATGGAAGAAGCAGCTTTGTATCCTTTAAAAGAATTGAAAGCAACAACAAGGTATAGTAATCCAATATATGAACCTCCCGCTTACAGCAGTGATGATAGCCCAAAGGAGAATAAGAGAAAAGAGGAGATCTTTAAGATCCTGCAAGACAAAGAGGAGAAGAGTGAGAGGTTGAAAATATCGACAGAAATAGAAAGGGAAATTAAGAGATGGAAAGGAGAGATGGATAAAGATGACGAGGTAATGCTCGTGCAGAACAAATGGATGGGTGGACAGAAATTACTCAAGCTAGATGGGAAAAGCATCGAGGAAGTTAGGCAAAGAGAATATAAGGATGAACAAGATAAAAGGGACAGATAACGGAAGAAGAGATTGAAAGAGGTTGAGCAGAAATGGAAGAACAGGGAATGTCGAGAACAGATGTATCAGGATGAGCAAGAAAAGAAAGAAGAATGGGCAGAAGAGCAACGAAAGTATGACAATAGACAAAGGGTGGTGGAAGACAGGAATAGAAAAAAAAGGAAGAGAGAAGAGGAGGAAGTGCAGAAATTAAGGGATAAAAGAATACAGAGATGAAGAGAGGAAGAGGAATGGAGGGCAGGAGTAAGGAGAGAAGAACGAAGGCAAGAGGAAGACTAAAGTAAAGTAAAGAGGTGAGAAAGCAAAAAGAATTAGATGAAGAGCTAGAACTAAAAGGAGACAGCAGGATCTTGATATTAGCCTTATTCGTAAGCAGCCACTAGGGCCAAGTCCAGCAATACAATGGGACAGAACAGAAGAGTTCCTTCCGATAAAGGAAGCAACATCAGGGGAATTTAGAATAGTATTGAAGAATAAAACTTTGATATAGAAAACATCGGGATAGGATTGGTAAGGCCTATCAAGAATAAAAGGAAGGTAGCAATTATAGAAATCGAGGGAAGGAAGACCCATCCCTAGCATTTCAATCATGAAGCGAAGAAGAAAATCTGTTCAGTCTCAAGAATAGGGCATTAGCCTTAAGCAGACTGAACTTAGACCGGGTGAGGGGTGATATTCACACTTCTTGGGGACGGGGCATGTCAGACAAGGAAAGAGAATCATTCCCTTGGGAAGAAGGAGGGAGCGCATGCACCCCCGAGGGAATCCTGCAGGCAGACAAGGAAGTAAGATTGTCAGATTTAGAAAAACCTAAGGATAGGACACCCTTTACCATAGCATTTCCAGCGCATCCCCAGGGACGATTGTATAGTGAGAAGGGAGAATCACTGCCATATGTAAGGAGACTAACATCTCTAGCATCAAAGAGGTGGACAGGGACGATCGTCCCTGCCATGGATAGGCTGCCAAATGGAGCCAACTGCGGGTTAGGGTTTACACAGTTTCCCTTATTGGAAAAAGGGGGAGCAAGACCACAGTATATTCCAAGGCCTCAGATGGACAAGGATAATTTAAGGTGCAAGCTCCCGAGGTTGACCTCGGGCGCTGGGAAATGGATATACGAGCTAGAGAAAATGACAGGAGGAAGTACATTGGCCATAGGGGACATTATGGGTCTCTTGGCAGCTATCCTTTGAGAAAGGGCTGGTGATATGTGGAGGAGAGCAGGGTATTCAAGTGTGACAGCACAAGACACAGTGCATGAGAGAGCACCGTTTAATAATTGCAAAGCAGATGTTTGGAGGGCTCTCAGGGTACAGCATCCCAATATGTCAGATATGGGTGCAACTATGACATGTAAAATGAAGGAAGATGAAGACCCTATTGCTTACATTCAGGATATTCAAGAGAAATGGCAGATTGAAACTCGGAAGCCATGGGAAAAAACAGTGGCATTATTTTACCACATTTTATGTCAGTGGTTGCCTGAGCCAGTACAAAGACAAATGAAGAAACAGGTGGGGATGGAAGCAAAACCATGGCCTGATATACAGTTGACGATAGTGCATCACCGTCGGCTATTGCAAGAGAAAAATAGGAAGAAAGATGAGGCAAGGAAAATCAAGGAAGCCAAGTTAGTCCAGAAGAAATTGTCAAAATATGCCACAGAAGGGGCGGTATTGACAAGTGGAGAAGGACAGCGAATGCAGGAAGCAATGAGTATATCACAGGCGAATAATCAGCATCCGATGGACAAAGGTGGGAATGGGTTTGTGCCACGAGGCAGAAGTATGGGCTATAGCGGAAGAGGGGGATTCCAAAATTATCAAGGTGGGTTTCAGAAAGCACAGAATGAGAACCAGAGCACATAGGGAGGATTTAACCAAGGGGGACTTATTAGACAAGCACCCCCAATATGTTGGACTGGTGGGATTACAGGGCAGATTGCATGCGTATGTGGGAGCCAAGGGAATGTAAAGAATGGTCAGTTCTTTAGGGGGGGCAGCATATCCTCCACCATATAGCACACAAACTAGGTAAGTGTATTCCCAAGATCAGACAGTGTATCAAACACAAGCACCGCAAGTGCAGCAGGTAAAGAAACCAGAGCAAGTGCAAATGAATCTACCACAAGGAAAGTCACAGCAAGCCCCCATGCAGACACAGCAGTACGCAAACACAGGACAAGTGCTGACACCCAGAATAGGAGGTGCCACTGTGGTAGGAGGAAATCCGTTCACAGGGATGGGAGTATGCCTGTACCCACAATAGGGGAGCTCACAGGGTGACGATGTGTTCAGTACTATCTGTGACACTAGACCCCCAAGAGGAACCAAGGGTTGATGTGACGATAGGAGGCAAATCTTATTTCTTTTCTAGTAGACACTGGGGCTAGTCGTTCATTTATACGAGAGGGAAAATATTTAATGTCGGGAATTATCATGGATGCTGAAGGGTACTCTGGAGCTACACGTCAAGTTCCTTTTACTGATGAATTACCAGTCTCCATAGGAGAATGTGACATATCTGTTCCTTTGTTATATTTGCGACAGACACCAGTTAAGATTTTGGGAAGAGACTCAATGGGTCTCATTACACGGAATGCGGTAAGGGTTTACCGGTACCAGTAAGGGCACCGGTACTGGTAAACCCTTACCGCCTTACTACGAGGTCCCTTTGCGGGACCTGACCTCAACGGCTGGTTTTACTAGCCGTTAAGGAACAGGCCTGCAAAGGAACCTTGGTGCTAATTATGGTACCACAATTTGCGGTACTGTAATTAGCTCCTTCCCCATTCCCATTGAGCCCTATGGGGCAAAAATGGAAATGGGGAAGTGCCTTGGTGAATGGGGAATTACTGCCCCCGCTCACCTTGAAGTAGGGTGGTAATTCACCCATCCACCAAGGATGGTTACCGCATACCGTGTAATGAGGCCCAATGACAGAACTTAACATGATGATTTAATTTACTGAACAAGGGATAGTGTGCTCCACTCCAGGAATACACTATCTAAACATGGGCAAATTTATACTGGCATTCACAGGGCAAGTGGCTCTGCGAGGCGTCTGAGTGGATCCAGATGTTTTTCTGTATGGAGTGAGCATTCTACTCACATGGCTACCTGTCTTAGTGGGAAAAACTGTGAGGATACCTGATGAGTTCTTGTTTAGGCCACAGATACCAATGGATGAAGAGGTGGGACAGACTATCCCTATAGAATTGGAAGCATAGATAGTACGGAAGGAAATGGTGATGCTTGAAGGAATGGCCGATGAGGGTAGACCATGTTGACCAGTAATAGCTCTTTTAGAAGGGTACAGATTGACTGACATCACTGATGATGATATGTTTAGGGAAGAACAAACAGACGATGAGGTAGTGTTCTTTGTGAGCATCACATATTGAATAAGAATAGAGAAAAGGGAAGTTTCACAGCGAATGGTGATAAGACAGCAGCGTCCAGCTTTTTTTCAGGAAGACTTGGAGAAGGTGCCAAGCGTCCTGTGGACCACAGGTCTTTCTCACTTAGGCCTATTAAATGGAATAGGGGAAGTCAAAATAAAACTAAAGATAGGGGCAATTTTACCTCGAGCGAGAAAGTACCCCATGTCTTGAGATGCTGATAAGGGAATATTTCAGACTATTACACCACCGATGAAACAAGGTATTCTGGTGCCATCAGAATCATTGTGTAATACCGCAGAGTATCCGATCAAAAAATTGAAGGGAGGGTTGTGGTGATTTATACAAGATATAAGACCAATTAACCAGATTGTAGAAGCAGAGTTCCCCTATTTCCCAACCCGTCGACGATACAATGCAGTATCCCAGTGCAAGCTCAATATTTCATGGTGATCGATTTGAAAAATTGTTTTTCTCAATCCCGTTGCATAAGGACTCGCAAGACTTGACTTCCTTTACATTCTGCCAAACTCAACTGAAACATAATTTTTTGCCCTAGGGGTACTGTGAGTCCCCATCAATATTTGTAGTCTTGTAGATGGATTTATGCAATATTGATCTTAAGAGTGCTGTGATACAGTACATAGATGGCATTTTAATTTGTAGCAGGATGGAAGATGAGTGCAGAGAAGACTCGATTCAGTTGATGACTATTCTAGCAGACAAGTGATCAGACAAGGGACAATACTGCCAAGAAGAAGTGCTATAAATAGGGTAGTTAATTTCACATGAAGGAAAGAAGGTGACACCAGAAAGGGCTGAGGCCATTATGAAAACCGCAAAGACAAACACAGTGAAACAGATGCAACAGTTTCTGGAGCTATACAACTATGTTGCTGACGACACGCAGATTCTTATCCCTATCACAGGAAATATTGAACAAGACACCTTTAGCATAATCAAAATGTACTCCCTTATCCAAAGCTGGATGGCCACAAATAGCTTATGCCTCAATGGCGAAAAAACTGAGTTCCTCATAGTAGGTGCCCCTACCCGTCTCAGCAAATTACCGCCCAACTACACATCCATAACTATAGATGGCACCCCAATTCCAATCTCACATCAAGTTAAAACCCTAGCGGTTTTTCTTGATTCCATCTTTAATATGGACAAATATGTAAATGCTCTCGCCTCCTCAACTGCGTATACTGCCAAACTTATAGCATTAAGCCAACCTTTTCTCACGCCACAAAATTGCAGTACCCTTGCAAGAGCTTTCATACTGGCTAAAATGGATTATTGTAACACCCTTCTACTAGGGACCTCAAAGACAAACCTTAATAAAATGCAACTTTTTCAAAACAAAGACTGAGATCAGCACTAGGCATCAAAAAGAGGGATCACATAACTCAGCACAGAAAAGATGCCCATTGGCTCCCCATTCAAGCGAGAATACAACACAAAACTCTCACCATCACCTACAAATGCATCGCACATCAGGCTCCGACCTACCTCAACCAGTGTATCGCTTGCAAAACCAACAACAGAACACTCCGGTCCAATGCCAACACTATCCTGTTCACCCCCAAGTACAACAATTCCAGATCAGGTAATTTGAGCTTCCCTGTAGCCGCCGATAGGATCTGCAATGCCCTACCATCTTTCATCTCTAACGAACCCTCCTTTCCCCAGCTTAAAAAACTACTTAAGACCTGGCTCTTTAATAAATTCTAACTCTAAGAGATTCAAATCTGTACCCAGCCTTCTCCAAGCACCCATACAACAAACCTACTAATGTACTTTGTAATAAGCCAGAATGTAAAGATTGCTTTACTACGTATGAATGTTATCTTGTTTCGACATTTTGCTAGACTGTAAGTCTCCTTGTTCCATGAAAGATTGTAAACTTTCCTTGTAACCTATGCTGTGGTACCCTAGGGTTTTGGGCGTATAACAAATACAATAAATAAAATAAATAAATACGTATTTTAGGGCCTAGGTGTTTGATTACAGTATGTACACGAGACCCCTTTTCCAAGCTTTAAAGAAAGCACAGGTGGATAAAGTGAAAATAGAATGGACTGAAGAAACGGAGGAAGGGTTTGAAGAATTGAAAAAAGCTATTTGTACGGCCCCTGATTTGGGAATTCCCAATTAAGCCAATGAATTGTATCTGTTTTCACACAAAAATGGGACAGTCCTGACACCAGTGCTAACACAGATAACTACATTGCGGTACAAGCCTTTAGCATATTACAGTGGGATTTTAGACCCAGTTATGAAAGGTCATTTTCTTTGTGAACAGTCAGTGGCAGCTGCCGCATTCGTAATTGAGAACTCTACAAATATTGTCATGGGCTGCTCTATGGCTCTCTTCGTGAGCATGCTCTGTTTGCCATTTTATAAAAAAACTCAAGGGTACATTGAAATCGCAAAGAGCTTCAGCCTATGAGGTAAGGATTTTGAATCCGACGATTAAAATTATGAGATGTTTGTAGCTGTACCAATAGCTGACAGCGATCATGTGCATGACTGTGCTAATTATGTTGAATTGTATGATGATATACCCCGTGTGAAAGAAAATGCTTTGCCAGGAGGGGAAATCCTCTTTATTGATGGTTCTTCAAAAATTGATCAAACTAGTTTGGAAAGGCATTCATGTCGCAGCGGTAGTAAGGCACAAGTTAAATGTGGAATTTGAAGTTGTAGCATGTGCAAGATTACCGTCTCACTTTTCAGCACAAGCAGCTGAATTGGTGGCACATATTGTCATTCTCGAGAAACACAAAGGGCAGGAAGTGACGATGTACAGTGACTCTGCCTATGTGACATCAACCGTACATGCAGGGCTAGCACATTCTAAAAGGAGGGTCTACTTCTGTGCGGACAGCACTCCAGTGCAACACACATCCATATTGGACAGGCTTATTAAGGCACTACAACTCCCAGTGGCCATAGCAGTTGTTAAGTGTGCAGCTCACACAAAGCAAACAGATTTTTTCTCTTGCAGGAACAAATCCGCAGACGTAGAATCCAAAAGGGTTCCATATTCTCCAGATATCTCGAGTTTCGATACTCCAATTGTTAAAGAAAAGGTAGTCATGACCATGGTAATACAAAAAGGGTTTATTAAATTATCGATGACCCAATGAATGGAGATTCAAGAGAATGCACATCTGGAATTGCAGGAATTATGGAAGTGAAGGGGGTGTTCTTTATCCCGCATTGAAGCTTTATGATGACAAGACAGCACTGGAAAGCCGGTGATGCCAGTAGCATTTTTAAAAGTCGTGCTTGAACAGCTGCATTACCCCTTGCATGTAACTAGGGAGAGTCTTGCTGCAACGATTGCGGAAGACTGATTCATTCCAAATTTGTTAGAACACGTTGCATTCTTTATGGTGAATTACATTGTGTGTTAAATGTTTACTGCTGGGCATACACTGAGAACAATTAGAGGGGTAATACCGCAATCGAAATGGTCCATTTCAGCATTTACATATTGACTATGTCATATGCTGAAGATATGTAATGGATATAGGCATCTATTAGTGGTGGTGTGTCCCTTCTCTAGATGGATCGAGGCAGGTCCGTGTACACACCCTGATGCCACTTGCTCAACAACGTTTTTAGTATGCAAAGTCTTTCCAATATGGGGTGTGTGTGAGGTGTTGAGATCTGGCAATGGGCCACATTTTGTTAATGAGCTATTTGAACAGATGAGCTCCTATTGAAAATAAAACACAAGTTTTCATCTGCTTATCACCTGCAAGCAAACGAGATATGTGAGAGCCTCAACTGCCTCCTTAAGGAAAGGATTGCCCAGATTAAATTAACATTGAAGAAGAGATGGCTATATTACCTACCCTTAGCTTTATATGCCCTTAGGAATCAGCCTGGTTCGAACCACCACTTTACCCCCCACAAACTAGTGACAGGGCAGCGATTGAAAATGCCTCTTACTCCTTTGTCTAGAAGTAGAAGTGATGTCCAGAGTGTATCTAAGACTTATATTCTGTATTAGTGAAGAACTTCACCAGAAAGTGGCAAGAGCAACAATTTCATGGCCCCTTTTGCGTTAAAAATATAACCCCTTCAGCAGTAAAGGTCCAAGGCAGACAAGCTTGGCTTCACTTAAGTGATGTGAAAACATATAAAGGTGAGACGTTCCCTCCCCCTGTTGCTGATCCAGAGGCAAGACAAGAAGAAGAATTTCACTGTGTGCAGACTCAATCGATGACCAAGAAGAAGGACGATAAGACGACCAGTTGATAAATGCAGATTTTGCATTTGGACTAAGACTCAAACCTGCACTCCTTATAGATATTTTAGTAGGAGTTCAAACCCTTGCTGAGAGTCTTAGGAATCTTGAAAAAATGAACTTTAGAATTACATTGACGTTTCAAAGTTATGCCTAAACATCAGTTCTTGATCAGAAATTTGAGACAAGCTCAATATCCAGATTAATTTATTGGTGCATATTTGTTCTAAGTAGCTAACGTCTATGGTCCTCACAGACAGTGATGTGCATAGGCTTGTGCTTGCTGTTTTTGTGTTTATTCTTCAAGCTTATCTTGCTCCTGTCAGAAGAGATGTTGATATTTGCCCTTATTTACAGGATCCTAAAAATGCGATTAGAAGGCTGATAATTTGCGATCATTGCACAGATACTGCAATAGCAGGTGTAAAATAAAGTGGTAAAGTGTATTATAAATGAGAAAGATAGAGGTTGACAAGGTTCTAGAGAATGGACACATGCAACCAGCACCAGGATGGTGCTAGAGGTGGATGTTGATGGTCTTATGCATAGTATATGCCTGTACGATTACTCTTTATGTCTTTCTATTCCTCCTCTTTCACACTCTCTATAACATTGGTGCTTTTGCTGAGACAAAGGCCCTTATGGTTCTCCCCACTATCAAAACTGTATTTGATTCTCTTTATGGGCAGTAAACAAACCTTGTTTATGGAAGATATAGGGGAAATGCAGAGTAAGATAGTGAGGGGATAGATATATATCTAGACAATGCAGCACACTTGGGTAATAACATGTGGTATCAGCGCATGAAAAGGTGGGAGAGAGAACATCTAAGGAGAATTGATACGGCTGCGCTCATAACATATGCCTTGAATACAGTACAAACTTTCATTTCTAGAGAAGTTTCAGAACACGATGCCAGGTGCCTCGTTCATCTTGTAGCATGTATGACCAGAGGACAATTCCAAGGAGTTTGGGCTACTCCACAATGGAGATTGAAATTGGTTGTTTCCATTCCAGGATGATTATATCAAAACTACACAGATGGAAAAGGAATCTGTATGGAAGAGTACGATGCTTACCTATCCGGCGACATGACAGGAAGAGGTAGTCATTAAAGAGATGAAGAGAATTGACTGCCCTGATAAAACAGAACTAGCTGGATCACCTGGATGTTGGGAACAAACTCAAGTCTTAGTCTATGGATGAGTGAAATCCCAGAAGGTATGGAAAGAGGGACTGTTGTCCTGCGCAGCTCATCTACTAAAGCCGGAATATGTGCAAGAGGTGCAGAGGGTGAACAATGGGTGTTTGAAGTCATGGGTCAAACATGCCAAGCTGCTGGCATGGGTAGAAGATGAATCAGGTCCTATGGTTGTGATCCCATTGGCGAATGCAACATTGTGCTTCCGGAGGCATGGACAGAATCATGTGGGTGATGACAAAGGTTGCAAAACTAAAGTTGACGCTACTAGAATGGGAGCAGGAACAGCTGTTCTGATGGATCGATATTGGGCTTGTGGGCCTAGGGCCTACATAAAGCTGCCCAAGGATTGGTACTACTTCATGTTCCAGCATTAGTGGTTCCTCAGAGTGATTTGAACATTGGAGAATTCCAAAGGTGTATGCCTATTTAAGAAGGAGAAGAACACTGGAATTTCTCAATCGAACAAAGAGAGAGAACTACTTCTCAGCCAAATCAATAGAAGCATACAAGTCTATTCTGTATGAGCATAGGTTTTTCAGTAAGACTGCTTCAATCTTCATGACTATATTCATGCCTGGGATCCAGATGATGGCTAATGCCAAATGTTTGCAGATTACCAGATGGAAGCTTCTGCAGACAATCAACACCACCTCCAAGGGATTCAATGCTATCAAGGAACAGCTCAGTGCCATACGATTGATGACCATACAGAACAGATATGTCCTTGACATGATCATTGCGATGGAAGGAGGAGTTTGCGTCAAAATTGGGCCATCATGTTGCACATTCATACCTTCTCACAATGACGAGAATGGGACCTTGACAGAGGCAATAACACTGTTGATGAACCTGCGTAACAAAAAGGAAGATGAGACAGAGGACATCGCAGATGACAGATGGTTTGGATTCGTATTCTCATGGATTCCGCAGTGTATGGCAAATATCTTCCAGTTTCTTGGAGCAGTGTTAGTGATGGTGATGATTGGATTCTGTGTCATCAGGATAGTAATTACACAGTGTAAGAAGACAGCAAAGAAGGCAGTAGGAATGAAAATCATGATCAATGTTGAATCTGGGTTTGGACCCAAGGAATTGACAGATGCAGATATCAGGAAATACATAGAGGCCAACATCGTAGCACCTGAGGGAACAAAGTTCCTGTACCCAAAGAATCACAAGAAGTACGTGGGATGATGGGTCTATTGCAATCTGAATGGACAGTGGAGTTACATGACCTGGAGTGTGGATGAACATGTCAAGTCAGCCGGGTCCCCGAAGGGAGTGATGAGGAACTGGACTCCAAAGAAGCACTTCTTCAAGAGGAAGTATCAAGATGTGGAGACTGGTGATGGTGAGGGGGAGTGGAGAGGAGCAGCCGAATGCCTCTTCAGGAAGTTCCGCACCCTCCCACCTGCGATTGAGCCCTGCTTGACACCCGCAGTTGTGACCATTCCACAGCAAATCTTTGAGAAAAGGTATCCATTAAGAAAACCCTATCAGATGTACTCTCGAAGAGATGACAATCTAATGGAGAAAATCCCCAAAGGAATATGAAAAGAGTAAGAAAAGGAGCTGGTGACGTCACAAGAAGCAAAGTATGACGCACAGAGAAGACTGTCTGAAGAAGATGCATGACCATTATAAAAGCTGATGATGAAATAAATAATCAAGTACACTTTCATATGCAAAGAAAAGAGTGCACTGCAGCAAATACAAGCTGTTTAATAACTGTACAGATGCAGCAACGCAAGTAGACTAAGTGATCATAGAAGCTGGCTATATGTAGTGAATAGACTGCAGGCGGAGCCGCCATTGTATAGAGGCTGGATATCAGTGTCACACATTTAGTAAGCCCAGACACATGGAGAGAAGGTTGAGAGCTGTGTTGAATTAAGAATTAGCTGGTATTGTGAAAATGAATGGCCCACCTGCCTAGGCTGGTGTCAAGGCTGGAGCAGCCAAGACTGATTATCTATTCTTGAAGGTGGTGAACATGAGACGCTGAATCATCCCTTGTTAAGGTGCAAAAAAGCACCATGTCTGCCATGTTTTATTCATTTAAGACAATTAAATGCAGCAAAATAGTCCAAATCATGGCCTCTTGTCACGTGAGGCAAGGATGGAAATAGAGTTGGGCGAGGAGTTCTAGAATGACGATAGTGTGTGCCCGCAGTGATGAGAGACGTTGGGCTAATTGGGTGGGGAGGCACAGTCAAGTCCACCTCCAGGTACCTGGGTACAAGCTTACGTGCCGCTAAGTGAACCGAATGTTCCAGACAGGGCATGAGCATGCCAACCAATTGTAGAGGGCCATAAAACAAATGGCCTTATAGTTTGAGAGCCAATGATATACTGTCTGCTTAATAAAGTTGAAGATGACTTGCACTAAAGGTGAGCACAAAATGCCTACCTGACCCAATCACCACCCAACCCCAACCCCTTATAGAAAGTATACTTAGATGTTCCCTTTGAGTGTATCACAATCCCTTGTAGGTTTTTCTTATTTGCCATGTTGTATGACATGGGTCACGTCACGACTGATGTATTTTTTGTATAAAAGGATGTTTTTATGTGAAATGCAATGAAAGCTCAAGGGAACATCCGTTGATGTCCGTTGTAACTCCCTGGGCCTCATTACGAGTTTGGAGGTAGTCATGGCGCTATTATACTGGTACCGAGTCCGCCCTCGTTCAATGGGGACTTACTGGTCTATTCCGACCTTTGCGGGACCGGTAGGTCCCTATTGAAAAAGCCATTCCCCATTCCCATTTCAGCCCCCATAGGGTTCAATGGGAAGCAGGAAGGCGCTAATAATGGTACCGCAATTTGCGGTACCGTTATTAGCTCTGAAGTCCCTTAACGGGCCCGGTCCATAACGCCTGGTAAGGAAGGGACTCACTAAGGGACCTCGGAATAGGGCGCAAAGGGATTACCGGCAGTGATGTCCTTAACGGTGCCCGGTATCCCTTTGCGCCCACCTCGTAATAAGGCCCCCTGTGTTGGACAATTGATAATAAAACAGACAACTTTGCCATCTTCCTGAGTTGGTTTGATTATTTGGTGTCAGAGTTATTCTGCATCTTGTGTATTCAATACTTGTGTATCGCCATATCATATCATATCATATCCATTGCATGCGTGTTACCAAAATGGCTCTGAAAGCTCACAACCATACCTCTACAGTACAAGAAACAGCACACAATTCACAACACTGCATCGGCAAAACAAACCACACATATAAAAATCGCAAATTACCGGCATGGCGCTATTAACGTGTCCGCCTTTTCAAGATGCCGCTAGTAGCGTACCATTACGAGTACGCAGACACGAGCATAGTGCCATGCCGGTAATGACCATACCGCCATGCCACTAAAGACCCCAAAAAGACCCTTAGCGGCATCGATGAAAGCGCTGATAGCACTTCCGACCTCCCGCAACATGCAAATAGCGGTCACCGCTAATAACGGCCATCGCAATTAGCGGTCACCGTTAAATAGCGGAACCGGAAATAGCATCATCGCACAGGAACGGGAAGGAGCATGGCGGCCATCTTTAAAAACACAATCCATTGCCATCCTCTGCCCCCTGGACCTGTTTTGAGTACTTCGCTATTGGAAAGCCACAAGGATACCCTCGCCATGCCTAAGGCTGTTAAAAAAACAACTGACCGCCAGCACAAGGAAAGGTTTCCCACCGAGGAGCTAACAATGCTCACAGACACCCTTGCAGCGAATGCCGACGTGGTATTTGCGAGCGACATGCGTCGGGAGACCCTTATCCGCAAGAAGGCAATCTGGGCAGAGGTTGCCCTGAAAGTGAGTGCAGTGGGCACCACCACCCGCACTGTCCGGGAGTGCAGAAAGCGGTGGGATGATCTCCGCCTCTGGGTCAGAAGCATCCTGTCTGCGAACCACAACATAGCCACAGCTGGTGGATCTGATTCGCTGATAAAATTAAAGGAGAGGTAGGAGACCTGCGCCAACATGATTGGAGTAGAACCGATTGAGGGAGTCGGGACCATGGAGCATGGTGTGGCAACTACATCCGATGGAGGTGAGTGTACACATGAAAGTATGCACTGTGAATGTTCAGCTACCCCCAAATGTGAGCCCACATCACCTCATGGATGTGCAAACATCCATACATGCATACAACCCTGGCCATGTCAGTGTCAAACCCAAACAACACACACATGCACACATCACCAGAGACAAGTGCCACACACAACCATGCATGGATGACCCACTCAATAAACACATCACCTGCATCCCTAACAATGAAGTCCCAATGCCCACAACAGCTAGAATAATGTATTGTGCATGAAGTACATTGAACCGTCACCAATGCCATCCCCCTCTTTGTCCCCGACAGGCTCACATACAGACAGTGATGAACCTGGCACTGCAACTCTGGAACCCCCTGCCACGAAATAATCAAGGCCACAGAACACAGGGGAAACCCCCACATCATCAAGGGGCAAAGGGAGAAGAGTTCCCATCCCAAGTGCCAAATATCGGCGGAGCACCACTGCTGCCATAGCACTGTCCACACCAGAAACAACTAGCCCACCTTCTGAAGTGAATCCCCCACCACAGAATCCAGCCACTGAGGGCCCACCCTCTGCTGCAACAAGTTCCACAGGTGAGGCGGCAGCCACAGCCCGCTCTCGGATGTGGATGAGGCGATAGATTTGCCCATGGGCATGCACACCCCAACCCCCCCCCCCCGGAACCCCTGAGGCAAATCCACAGCAGACACCTGGGTCCAGTGTCAATGGCCAGTTTGGCGAGGACAACATGGGAGGGTTCAGTAGCCCACCGGTGGCTTCACCAGATGTCCTGCTTGCAGAGGAAGGCGCAGCAGCCACACAACAGGAACGCCACATTGACCCTGACCTGGCCAGCATCAGGCAGCGCCAAAAGGAGATAACTGTGCTGGTTGGGCAGCATGTCAATGAGGCTGCCCGTCTCAGGGGGGAGATGGCAGAGACTGCCACGCACTCAAGGGAGGCAATTGAAGCCTGCACCAACAGGCTGTGTGGGGAGATTAGCCAACTCAGGCAGGTCCTCACGCGGATAGCGGACGCAATGGACCGCCAGTTCCCACCACCACCACCGGGACTGACAGCCACATCATCTTCATCCACCAGTTCAAGGCAGACAAGCCCTCTCCGCCGCTCCATGCGCACCACCAGGCGCACGTCAAGCCAGCCTCCTCATGCTGGTGGTGGCAATGGGGAATGGGGACGGCAGGGTCAACCCACCACGTGTGCAGCTGCACAACAACATTGTGCCAGACACATAAGGGACTGTTGTGGGGGGAGGGGGAAGGGTGTTTTGGGACTGTTGTGGGGGGAGGGAGGAAGGGGGTTTTGGGACTGTTGGGGGGAGGGGGAGGGTGTTTTGGGACTGTTGGGGGGAGGGTGGAGGGGAGAAGGGAGTCTCGGGACTGTTGGGGGGAGGGGGAAGGGTGTTTCGGGACTGTTGTGGGGGAGGGGGGAAGGGTGTTTCGGGACTGTTGTGGGGGGAGGGGGGAAGGGTGTTTCGGGACTGTTGTGGGGGGAGGGGGGAAGGGTGTTTCGGGACTGTTGTGGGAGGAGGGGGGAAGGGTGGTGGGATGGTTGGGGACATGCACTTATACATCTTTAAATTCCTTAATACACTGGTGATTAATCAAAACACAGGCTTGGACTTCTTCATTGTGTATGTGTACTTTATTGGTAACAGGGTCCATTGTGCGCTTCAACACAGACACCAGTGCATTTCTACCCATATCCATCGTACAGAGTGAAACCATGTTACTCAGAAAATTTGGTTGATCAGATGCTGTCTCACATCACGTCCCCCTTGGCCATCGCCCCTTGCTTGACCTGCATCCCCTTCACCTCCATCCTCATCACCATCATCATCCTCATCAGGTGGTTGCATTTGAACGTCAGGGGCAGTGGCACATTCTGTCTGATACACATATTGTGCAGCATGACACATGCCATGGTGATCTTGGCCACCTTCTTATGGCCGTACAGGAGAGCGCCACCCGACCTGCTATGCACCTAAACCGTGTCTTCAAAAGGCCAAATGTCTGCTCAATCACGACACGGGTACGGGTATGTGCACGATTGTAGTCCTCTTCGTGCCGGTTCTGTGGGTTCCGTACAGGGGTAAGGAGCCACCTCTTCAGGGGATAGCCGGCATCGCCTGTATGGGGGGAAGAATGGGGACCTGTTACTGTTCAACTCTGGAGTGGCATGTACATGTCACATAAATCGACTCTGCATACTGATTGTGATCCACGACTACCAGCATGCATGTAGACAATCTGTGTGACTGCAATGTGCAAAGGTGTACTTGACCCTGCAAGTGGACATGCCCGAATCATGCTTCCAACAGCAATTGACATGTCCTGGGTGAGACCAGGTCCTAGGTGTCCCTGAGCCCAGGCATATTTGGTACCACACTGCTAGTGTATTGCCATTCCGACATTGATGTTGCCATGCTGTGTAGCATCACTTCACTGGTGCTATAGGTGTGTGGTTCAATGCTATGGCTAGGGCTGATCCCTTTGCATGCATTCAAGGGCACATTTTCTGTATTGGTGTTGTGCTGCGCCGCTACTGTATTACCATCTTGATGCCATGTTGCTGAATCGTGTATTATGTGGTGTGGCATAATGTGCAATGTGGATGTGGATGGATGTGTAATATTCGTAGACCTGGATTGTTCTCTATGTTGTGTAGCTTATAATTGCATTCGGGTTCTTCTCAAGTACATTGTGGCCTTCCCTGATGGACATTGGCGTACATCTCTATGTCCATTTCTCCCACGGACGACAGGCTACACCCAGTTGGAGTATGTATCTCTCCCCCCCCAATCACACCCAGTTGGAGTATGTATCCCCCTCCCCCAATCACACCCAGTTCGAGTATTTATCTCTCCCCCCCCAATCACACTGCCATGTGCTTGCCCTACTACAAAGTAGCCATGAACGTAGTCTGGCTTGTCTCTCCATGTAGCGTGGTATGGTTGAGTTCCGCAGGACCATGGAATCATGAGTTGATCTGGGAAATCGGGCACAACAATGAGTGATTATCTTGTTAACGTCACATACCATTTTGACATTGATGGAGTGGAATTGCTTCCTGTTTCGGTAGACTACTTCATTGTGACGTGGGACCACCAATTCCACATGGGTACAGTCGATGGCCCTAATGCAACTTGGGATGCCTGCCAGTGAGTAGAAGCCAACTTTGGTGTTTGCGATCTCCTGGGCAGTCCGTGGCATGAATATGTGTTCAGGTGCATGCTTCAGGAGTGCATCGAGTACCTGGTTCAGCGTGTGTGAGAATACTGGTTGTGAGATGCCATGCATCTGCCCACTGTATGCTGGTAGGTGCCTGTGGCCAGGAAGTGGAGCACAGTCACCACCTTGAGTAGAGGGGGGATGGCAGTTCGGATGTCTATGAGGCTGACAATGTCGTCATGTATCATGTCCACAATGCTGGTGATGGTATCCCGGTCCAGACGGTACAGGGTGTGTATCTGCTCAGGGGTTAGGTTAAATGGACTGGCTCTGATCCTGGGGATTGGTGGCTGCCTCTGTGGTATGACGAGGTGCCCTGGTGGTGCTTGCTGCGCCTGTCTTGCCCTCCTCCTTTACGGGATGGAGGGTCGCGCGCACGCGGACTAGCTGCTATTAGTGGCACCGTACTTAGCGATTCCACTAATAGCGGTGAGCCGGGTCGTAATTGGCATGGGGATTTAACGATACCGGTATTCCCTCACCGGTAACGTTAAATCCCTACCGCACAACATGTAATGAGGCCCATAGTGTCGCCCAACACCACATGGTGGCTACCAACCAAAAAACACACCTATGCCCAGTGAACTGTGTCACCGAACTGAAGCTGCCAAAAGCACATCACAGCTCTCTTGCTCTTTTTTCCAGCTCAGTCTTACTAACGTACCTGCCTCACCTTACTTTAAAGATACGCCAGCGTGCCAAGTCCACTCAGATGACAACAGTGCACAGCATAAGAGCCATTAACATAAAGATTACATAAAATGAGCTAGCACTTGAGCAAAGTGAATGCAAACATTCTGTAACTGGGCCCTGGTTTTCTTTACTGTGTGTCATTTGCAATATACACATGGTTGCTATGGTCCTTACATAATTTTAACTTTTAATCAAACTGGTGTTGTATTTGGCAGGTGGCCTAATGTATTGTAAAAATGCTAACTCTTCACCTCATTTTCTTGAAAGACTTTCATTTGCTCTTCAGTAAACCTTCAAAAGCTGTACATGAAGAGTTCAGATGAGTCCTTGCATAGATACATTCTCAAACAGAACATTTGCTTGTAGGTAACCTTGAAACAGAAACTGTCCCTTTTTTCTACCTGCCTCTGAACATGTCGCCACTTGTTTACAACATGTTCAAATGTTGAATCAGCTTAAATTCATTTGTGCTCAGACTCCCCTTGAAGTCTGAGAGGTTCAACCTGGTTGACATTATTTAAAAATGTGTTTTTGCCAAAGCCAGTTTATCTGTGCTTACAATGAGCTACATCATGGAGCATCACTCTCCATTCAGGTCATTAGCACTCTCCAGACAGAGGTGAAATCTGCCCCCTTATCCTGTTTCGCTAGTCAACAGGATTGAACACTGTAGACCATGATATTATTACCATCACGAGGACCTTGGCAGGCATTGATGCTGTCAGTGTACACCAGTTTAAGGTAGTAATGAAACAGAAACAGCTGTATTTGTCTTGCAAGACGAAAGACCAATGACATAATTCATAGCACTGCAAGTGACTGCAACAACCTGACCCTTTAGGAGACCGATGCAAAACAGCAGGAATTTTCCAGAACCCTCAACCCAGAACTACACGACAGGAAGAAGGTCTCCCGTGGCGTCAGGTTCATTACAAACCTCTCCATAATGGACCCAGGTAACCACCGGACACATCACATGACGAGGTCTCCCGTGGCGTCAGGTTCATTACAAACCTCTCCATAATGGACCCAGGTAACCACCGGACACATCACATGACGAGGTCTCCCGTGACCTCCTGCAGAAGGGTCTTACCAACCTCGCCTCCCATGACACATCCTCGTATTCCTTCAAACAGTCCCTTTGCACATTCTGGTGTGCAGTAGTTCCTTCAGTCACGTGTTCACAAAAGTCCTTGCCATGGAAAATTGCCAGACAGCCCTTCCTGAGTTCCAATTCATGTATGTCAAATAGTGCAATATAAACACAAACAAGCATTGTCAAAACCATATACTATATATAGCGCTGAATATAACCGAGTGATTATGCTGAAATGGGAGGCTGTTAATAATGGGACAGACAGTAATACCGGAGAGTCATGAGACTATGCATCTCATATAAAAGGAAAGATATAAGCAAACAATCTGCCTCCATATCGCCTAAGTCCTTGACGGGTTTCTATCATTCCTGCAAAAATGATCTAAGACCATTTACATAAATCATTTCCTGTGTTGGGGCAATTTCAGGATCCCTTCAGGTTCCATATCATCCTTCATGTTTTCCATTAATAGCGCACGTGCCAGTGGGGTCTTAATTAATGAGCTGCATCTTACAGTCGTTCAATACCTGGATGATACACAGTTGTACGTAAAAGTCAAAAGAAAACATGCATTGGTTAATTCACTAAATGCCTGGTGATAAAGGAAGGATGGGTGCTCAAACAGTATCTATTCACCCAAAGATTAAAAATGTAATGCCTGGCTACTACATGTTTAAGTTACTTCTACGTGTTGTTGTGGCCTACTGACTACCAGACATGGTATTTAGAAAGAACCACTTCCATGAGATGAGTAATGTCTGCCTGTCAAAACGTACACATGCAATTGATTGCATCCACAACCAAAACAAACCCGTGCCTTAAAACGTGGGCTTACGTGTGCTTAAGTGTACTTAATTGACTCAATTAATAGCTTATGCAACAGTGCCTAGCTTACACATCTTGCATGTTTTCAAAAAGGTATTTAAAAGTTCTACCTATTGTATTTTGTTCCCTCTGGCTGAAAACAATTTAACCATGACTGCTATCACGTGTACACGCATTTTGCCACTTTTAAATTGATGAACACCTATTGTGCGACTCGCACCTGCGCTGCAAATGCACGTCAGACGTACAGATGACTGTGGGACATGCATTTGCACATGTTTGTGAATAACTAGGACTTGATGAGTGTTCACCGACATTTGCAGCGACATTCCCCTTGTGCACCCACTGTGGAACACCCAATCGTGCAGGCCTGGTGCTGAATTCTGAATGCATAAGTTATGTGACTGTTCATGTAAGTCAAAATGTAGACACTCATAAGTCACTCATCTTCCCAGGAGAATGTCAGCCATACATTGAAAAAAGCCTTGCAAATCAGTCTCAAACTGTGTTGATAGAAGCCGCCCACGGCCCACGCCCTTCCAGAAGTGGTTAACCTCACATTCAGGGAATGGAATCACACCCACCAGAGTAGCCACGTTAAAATCTTTGTGACCCATGCTCAGCTCGAGACTGCGGCTGAATCTACAAATAACAAACGTAGGAAATGGAATAAAATGCTGGCTCTACCTTTGGTGTGAAATAAAAATAAATGCAATTTTGCAACTTATCTCCTGATAGTCCAGGCTGCACACCAGAACATTTTCTATTACTGGAGTATGTAGTGGAGAGTGACTGGGTTGTTATGTCATGGCTCATGTCGTTGGTGGAACCTAGGTGGCCTCTTCTAATATAGAGTTTCCAAGAGTGTCAGTTGACTGAGAGAGGCTGAGAGAAGTCCATCCTGGGTGGTGGGCACCAGTATTTCTGGTGGTCCCAGCTTGTACCTTGGGAACTGGAGTTAAAAAAAGACTCACAACTACCACCACAGCTGAGCTGAGTGGCCGTATCTGCTTGACTCTTTTCTTCATCTCATAAAGTGTACCCAGGTACAGCCCCAAGGGACATCATGACATTGGTGATGAGTTGGCTAAAGACCATGTAAGAACTACTCTGGGGGAGTAGTGGCACCAGATACCGCCCCCCCCGGCCCCAGAGAAGAAACCCACACACAGGGCTTGGTTGGGATCCATTTTGCTGATCACTGTAACTCGTGGACGAGGCAGGCTCTCGTGCCTGGTGGCCTGCTGTGGAGCCCGTATGATAACAAATAGGATCCAGCGCTAGTTGGCAGCTGTGCAGTACCAGCTACCTTGTATGCTGAGGGTGAGTGGCGTGGCTATCAGCTGCTTGCACTTGAAGAAAAGAGCTGGTGAGAGGTCCAGCACAATGCTGCATGCTGAAGGAAGGTCGAAGATGACGCTTCTCCCTGTGGTCGTGTGGGGTCATGTTATCAAGAATCTGGTGAAGGAGAGCTCCTCTGTGGCAGATCTGTCCTGGTGCAGGTGCTGCCTGTGGAATGTACTGGAGTGGAGCACCATCTGCTTCTGGTCTCGGCAGATATGGTAATGTCAGAGGACGAGACAGTCCTCAGCCTTTGATCAGAGGAAAGTGTGAGCAATGTCCAGATGCTGTGTGGTTGCGTCAAAGATATGTCCTGGTGCAGGCACTGCATGTGGCATGAACTGGAGTGGAGCAACATCTGCCACCATCATTGGGCAGAAATGGTCATGTCAGAAGACGCAAGAGGACTCCCATCAGAGGTAAGTGAAAGCAACGTCTAGATGCTGCATGGTTGTGTCATAGAGGTTCTTGGTCCGTGGTCGCAGAGGAAGAAGCGACGGTTGGTGCATGGTTGATCTCATTCCGAATGGAAGGTGCAATGGTTGAAAAGAGGACATTTTCATTGAGTAGGCAACTTGTGTCAGCATTTCCTTCGGGAGCTGCCGAATGAGCATGAAGTGCTTTTTCTGAAGGTGACATTTAACTTATTGCCGAAGATCAGCATCATGGTCATGATCAATGTGCATTTTTGCAGCAATGAAATAGATGCCATTCTTTCGGTCTTATATAATGTTATTGGGTGAAAAGTATGTTCTTGTTATGCATGTTGCCTATGTCCACCCCACCTCAAGGAGGCACCCAGATAACAGTGTCTGCGTCCCTCCCTTCCCCCACTGGCAGTGGGGGGTGGGCGGAATCCCGCTAAATCGGACTCCAAACCACGAAAAACAAGAACGGGCAGGAAGCCTGGGAAAACGGGCAGCAAGCTTGTTAAAGGGGAACAAAGCAAAGGGGCAGGGGACAACTTCAGGAAGGCCGAGGCAAGCGCCTGCAATATAAGGAGCCAGATAATTCAGCAACAGCATTTCACTGCAAGGAAATGCACACAAAGAGGCTGGACTGTTTTCCCTCCCACCCTACAGAGGAACTACGTCAGCAAGGAAAAGGCTGACAGAGTGCAACACTGTAGCAGTTGCAGGATGCTGTGTGGCGTTTAAGTGACCAGAGGCACTGTAAGGACTACAAATGAACTTGTAAAATCAGGAGGCGTTTCTGTTCCTCCCTGGATCAGCACCCCCTCTGAGGCCTAGCGGCATGGGCGATTGATGTATGTGAGAGATCCCCCAGCAGAAACGGCACTCCTCCAGCCCAGGACCACCAGCAGGGGCAGGTGGGTCATGGACAAGGGTGGTTGGGGGAGCTTTGGCCTAAAGGGGAGTTGTTTGGAAACGTGGCGGGGGGGAAAAGAAGAGATGAGTCAGTCAGTTGGTCACCACACCAGGACAGCAAATCCCCAAAAAGTGTTTTTTACTGTGATGACAATTATGCAGTTTTGAAGTAGATGAGTGATGTGATTTGTTATAATAAACCTGCAGCCTTTTGTGCCACAAAGAAACAACCGTCTCCAACAGTTATTTGATACATGGAGGAGTAAAGGGGTGCTAAATGGAAATATGCAAGTATGTTTATGGTGTAATATGTGGACAAGTGCTCAGATTATCTAAAGTGGGGCAATTTTGGTATTCTCTGTGCATCATGGGGAGTTATTGTGAAACGCATTGAGTGAAAGTAATGGGTACAACGTGTTAAGGAGAAAAAAAAGAGAATGAAAGAGATGGTAACACACAATGTATACACTTAGTTGGCCTCAAGACTGGAGGCAATGCATAGGAATAACAGGCCTCAGAATATTAGAGATAGTTTTACACAGCAGAAGGCGGTCAGTTCAAGATATTGCAATAGAAATGCATTGGCAAGGTCAGCCGCCTTGAGCATGGTGTAAAGTCACACAGTGATTGGTTAGAAGTAGGAGGTGAGGCCCTTTCCCAGACAAACATGACCTAATTAGATGCTACTAAAGAGCAGAAAGGTATGTAACAGGAAAGGGTAGAATTCTGTGTTAGCACTGGCTGCGAAGGAGGTTGAGCTCAATCCGGTCTCACACATTCAGAAAAGGAAACATATAACTTATAGAAGTTTTGCTCATGTTCTTAAATACTAACAAAAACTGGGTCATAGCCCTGGCCAGAACAAGACTACTTGCAGAGACATACACAGGACAAAGTCATTTAGCTAGGAGAGATACATTTCCCCCTGTAGGAAAGAGTCCACCCAAGATTGAAGACACATGCACTGGAAAGTCAGCTTCTAGCCCAGGTAGAACTCGATATACAAAGGTTCAAAGGCTATAGTTAAACACCAACGATACAATGAAGGTTGTGCATTGATTAGGACTCATTAATGAATCACAGGACTGATTCTAGTTGCCATATCACACGTTCATATAGAAGTAAAACACACACAGTGTTGACAAGTGTTAGGAATAGAGCAACAGGCCTAGGAGCACAGCACATGAGGTCATGCAAAGGAACCGTGAGAAAGAAGGGAGAGGAGTTATATGTTTCCAATCAGTTACAATAATACACTGCCAGTTGACACCGCTTGAACGATGGGAACAGCAAGATGATGCCGAAGTTTAATTCCCATGAGATTAGGAAGTGAAAAGTACAACTTTTGCTACACTGTTCGCACCTCACAATTTCATTGGTCAACAATGATCGAAGTGCCCACCCCAGGATTGCCACAGGAACTCCACCAATCAAACGCCAAGAATCAAATGCAACAATATTAAACAGTGACTGTCCAACAGTAAGCCTGAGAAATTAGATGGTCCCACTGCAAAGTAATTATTGTGAAGTAACAAAAAGAATGGTCACAAGGATAGGATAGCCCAATAAGGGTAGGTTGTGTATAGATTTACCTATAGGGCAATCACGATCAACCAAGCAGCGAATGACATTGTCAAAGCATTCTGAAACATTGTTTATGATGACTCTTCACTCTCTACTATAAAACATCCCAATTTTGTATTGATCGTTGAATAATTTTTAAAAACGTGTTCCAGACTGCGGTTGCATATAATGAACCTTTGTTTTTCTTGCTCCCATGCACTTTATTGACTCATTGGATTGTTTTTATTATTGATTTTTTCGGGCTCACCTGACACTTTCCTTCCTTCTTTTGAGATCAATTGGCCGACATATAGTACTTCTGCCTGGCAGTATTTCATTTTCTCCTTGTCCACGTTATATCCTTTCTCTGCAAGTGCTGTCATCACTTTCACTGAGTCTCTCCCTCTATGGTGCTACACACCAATATGTCATCCACATACCGCATGAACGCACTGTCAAGTTGTACATTTCGCAAGTCCATCTGTAACACTCGGTTGAAGACTGAGGGTGGTTCACAATACCCCTAGGGTATATGAGTATGTTGCAATTTGAATCTGTGGTAAGTGAACAATGTCAAATATTGAGAATCCTGATGCATCACTGTAAAAAATGCAGCTGTGGACAGGATATTGCATAATATTGTGGCTATATTGGGCAATAATGGTAATTCTGCCTCAACAATATTGTGCAGGGGTGGAGATCCTGTATAACTCTCCAAGACCCTCCTGTTGCTTTTTTAATCAGGTACACTGCTATGTTGCATGTTGATTTGAAGGCACTAATATCCCCTGTCGCATTAAGATGGCAATGGTTTTATAGATACCCTAGTCTGCTTCTTTTGACATGGGATAATGTCATACTCATGGTGGGATAGCCCCTTTCTTTAGTTTGATTTTCACTGCCCCCTTCTAATAACCCACCATCATATGGACTGCTGGTCCAAAGCGAGCTCGGCACATGCGCCAAATCTTGTGAAAAGGACTGTACTTTCTTGACCAATTCAATTAATTGGATAATTTCCCTGTTCTCAATTTGTAACTAATACATGAGACAAATATTAAACATTAATTCGGCATCCCAGTCCTCATCTGTAAATAATGTTTTATCTGTCAAGTCCATCAGTCAATGCCCCTCGTCAAGTGCGATCACTGTGCACCAATTTACCCCATCATCGTCTGTCCATGCAAAATTATTCTGTCCTCCCTTACTATTGCTTTTTCTAATTCAGTGTCAATTATCTGCACTTGTCTCCACATCCGTGGGTACCTTTGGGCAAAACAAAAACTCTGCTGGTAACTTCAGTATTCCATCTTGTATTCTTGGAAGCCATGCTAACAATATGCACACTTTACAGAAGGAGCACTTCCACATAATGAATACCTGGGTTAGAACAAATTATCCCCTCATCTGCAAAGGATATGGTCATGTTCAATTTGCTCATCAAGTCTCTCCTCAATTTGTTCACAGTGTTTGGCGGAAGTATAAGAATGGCATAGCCAGATTGTGTTCTTCGATGGTTATGAGTAAGATGTCTGTAAAGGGAAACTTTGCCACTGCCACAGAAAATGCTTGTGTGTTCATGGATATTCCTGACATGGAGAACTTTTACTCTCTGACACAAGACTGTGTAACTCCTGTGTCTACTAGGAAGGAATCATGTTTGTCATCTATGGTCACCCCGACCAGAGGTTCCTATTGTGGCTCTGGTGTAATGGATAGGATGGGACACATCAGGTCTGTCTGGGGGCTGTCCTATTGTGGGTACATGTTGAATCCCATTCCTGTGACTCTCTATTTTAGGTGCAGGTGCTTGTGTTAATATGTTCACCATCCATGATGTTACTGCGTTCTGTGATGTCGGTGCCTGTACCTGCATTGGTGCTTGCTGTGTTTCGGATGGCATCTCTTGTTGTGTCTGCTGTATTTGTGGTGCTTGTGCTTAATACTGCATGTGAGCTTGGGAATAATATGCTGGCAGTTCTGAACTATATGGTGGGGGATGTGTTGGCCCCCGTCTTGTGTCTGCCTGTTGCCAATATTATTGCCTTCCTCCCTTGCCTGTGCATTGACGTGAGATGTGCCCCATTGTGCCACATGTCTAACACTGCTGTCACTGTCCTCCAAATCTTGGTGTCCTTCCATTAAACCCTCCTCCTTTCTGAGCTTGAAATCCAAACCCGCTGCCACTAGGTGTAAACCCTCAGCCCCAGGGCTAATATTTATGTGTACCCTCGTCCCTGGGGGTAATAGTTATAGTCCCCCTCCCTGCAACATTTCAAATGGGCCCTAGCTGCATTTGTTGTGCTTCCTGTATGGCATTTATTTCACCTACGTTTATTAACATGGCCCCCTTTCATGGGCAGTTTTGATCATTTCTTTTGCACTGCTTTGCTGCTTCTGCTGTCCAGTCATTTGGTCGAAAGACATTTGGTCGAAAGACAAATGGTCGACGGAATTTGGTTGAAAACCAAATGGTCGAATTTTTTTTAAAATTTATATATATATATTTTAGGTTTTCGTTTAGGGAAACAAAGGGTTTTTTAGAAAAAAAAGGGGGTTGGGACCCCCCCCCCAAAAAAAAAAAAGTGAAAATACAAAAAAAAAAAATCGACCATTTGTCTTTCGACCAAATGGTGTCGACCATTTGTCCTGTCGACCTTTTTTTTTCGAGCAAATGACTGGTAACCGCTTCTTCTATCTTCCTTTCTTCAATTTCCTTTCTCTCCTTCTCTTGTTTCTATCTACACTGATGAACAAAATTCCACTGTATATCAGGCCATTGTTTTGCCTCTATTCCCACAATTTTCTTGAATCGTCTCTGTACCTCTTTGGGAAATCCCTGACTCAAAATGTGATATAAAATAGTGATATATTTGTCCTATGTTTCCTGTTTCGTTACTCTCCAATTTTCTTGAATGCCCTGTAGGTATGCTGCAGAGTGTTTCTCTGGCCACATTTTCTGTGTCATAATTGACCCATGTCTGATGTGTCTGGATATTGCATTCTCACTGCACTCCAAACATCAGCCCTACAATTTTTAAAAGGTGCCCTATCATGTTTTGTACTTTGGGCTGTCACTACAGGATAACCTGCCCACTTCCAAATGTCTTCTGATTGCTCTCCTAAAATGGCAGTGAACAAACTTTTTATGTCACCTACTGTTAGGGATGGTAGTTTATTAACAAAGTAATTTTTATCTGTCTTTTGCAATGGTATATATTATGCTAGTCCTCCCCCTTTCTCTAATAAGGGACAGTTGTTCAGCCCTGTGCCAGTCCCAGCACAACTGTTCCTCTTGTATTTATCACCACATCCGTCATACTAACTCTCCTCCCTCCTGGTAAATTCCTCTAGTCACACACAGTGTTGTTTCTTCAAAATGGCCTGAGCATGCCTTCAGATGCTGTGGATGCTCATCTGATTCTGGCCTTATTGCTGGCTCCTCCATTTCTGCCCACGCTACCTCTTTCCCTATCTGGGTACACGTGGATGGGGCTAGAGCTGCTTCCTGTAACGCTCACCTGATTCCCGTAGAGGTGCCGGTCTTGACTGGGCGTATACCGTATCTTCAAAGGTGATGTGTAACACACGGCTGGCTCTTTGGGCTGGACCTCTGTGCACTGTATGTCTGATTCGAAGGGTAAGATGTCTGCAGATAGAAAATATGGGATTAAGGAACTGGGTTATTGAATGTCTCTCTCTTCTTCCCTTTCTCTTCTCCTGTAGAACCCCAAAGGTTAACGCTCTCACCTTAGGTAAGTGAACGCCGTGCTCTCCATCTGCCTCGGGGCAGGGTGCTGTAACCAGTTTCTTCACTGGATAAGGGGAGCAGGCCTCTTGACTTCAGAGGACTGCTGTCCGTCGTTTACTGCACGAACGGTAAGTTTCGAGTAATTCTAATGTCTTTAAAGTCTTTAGTAATGATGTTTCTTGTTTTGCAGGGTTCCGGCGATGGCGGATGACGGGCTGAAGTGAGTTGAAGATGGAGCCCGTGTGATGAATAGAAGCGCCTGGAAGCACGTAAGTAAGCGCTTGTTGCCTGCTTCACGATGCGCTCTAACTGTCTTTTTATTTTGCAGGTATAAGTTCGGAGCGGCTGCAGGGTGCCGGAATACCCACTGGTTTAGATGTGGAAAGGAGTAATGGCACGTGAGTATTAAAGTTCCCCAATGTCTTTAAACGCACCTTGTTTTGTCTTTCAGATGCGGGATGCAGCGCCGAAGGCCTCCGGAGCGTGCGAAGAGTTGGTAAGCTTTTGTCTTTCAGATGCCGGAATGCAGTGTGAAGACCTCCGGAGTGCACGAAGAGTAGGTAAGCCTTTGTCTTTCAGATGCCGGAATGCAGCGCGAGGCGTTGGTGACAGCCGATGGACCAGGTAAGAGAAGAGCTGTCACTGAAGACCATAATGCTAACCTGTTCTTTCTTGTCTTTATAGGTGTTGCTGAAGACTGGATTCAGGATGGTAAGCCTTTTTCCTTAGGCCCAGGATCAGATGCAGAAGACACAATGAGCGTTCTGCTGCAGAGGATGCAGAATAACGCAAAGCAAGATTCGTCCATCGGGTGTGGTTTAAATAGCCTCCTGTAGTGCTTAGGTGTCTCCTTCCACAGCCACGCCTAGGTAAGAAAAGAGTTCCTGCTTTCCAGAAGAGTTCCAGTGTTCTGAATCTAGGGAGTGGCTCCTGCCCCACCCAACAGAAAAAGTAGTTCCAAACAGAAGAGGATCAGAGGCTCAACTGGCAGGCAAGTAAGCAGCATGGTCTGCTGCAGGTAAGTCCACCCAAGCATTATGAGCCCGGCGCTTCCAGCGCTGGGACTGGGCATATTTATGAGCCTGGTGCCACTGGCGCCAGGACTGGGTCCAAAAGGTCCCAATTGGGACTGGTTGGCACTCGGAACCTGGGTTATGGATCTGCTTCCAAGGGAGTTGGGAAAACCCTGACCTTTTGGAAGCAGAGATCATGACAGTACCCCCCCTCAAGGCCCCTCCCAAACCGGGCTTCTCCGGGGGTTTTGGCTTGTCAGGAAATGTTCGGTGAAATCTTTTGATTAGGCGAGGAGCGTGGACTTATTCAGCAGGTTCCCAGGATCTCTCTTGGGGGCCGTAGCCTTTCCAGTCAATTAGGTAAAATAGTTTAGATTTGGAGATCTTGGAGTCCAGAATGCTTTTGACTTCAAACTCGAGTTCTCCATCAACTAGGATAGGTTTTGGAGATTTAGTTAGTCGGGTTTGAGGTTGCACGGGTTTTAATAGAGAGATGTGGAAGACCGGATGTATCTTCATGTGCGGGGGCAAGTCCAACTTGACCGCTACTGGGTTTACTATGGTAGTGATGGAATAGGGACCAAGGTATCTTGGGGTGAATGTGCGTGGCCCTTTTAGAGGTAGATATTTGGTGGATAACCAGACTTGATCCCCTTCTTGATATTGAGGGGCTTCCTTCCGATGTTGATCTGCTCCTTTCTTGTATTGTTCTTTAGCCCTTTGAAGGTGAGAAACAGCTTCCTTAAAGGCTTGGGTGATTGTAGAATGCAGGTAGTCTACTGCTGGTGTTTCAAGATCTTGGAGGGGATCCAACTCCGAGGTTCGAGGGTGACTGCCGTACAAAAGAAAAAACGGGGTTTTCCCAGTTCCCGAATGGCCAGAGTTATTGTAGGCATATTCGGCTATCCAAAGGATGTCTTTCCAAGTTTTTTCAGTTTGTTGCAGCATGCAGCGTAAATACTGTTCCAGAGTTTGATTGGTCCTCTCGGTTTGTCCGTCGGTCTGAGGGTGGTGACTGGTCGATAGTCTCACATCAATTTGAGCCGACCGACAGCAACTTCGCCAAAAATGAGAAATAAATTGACTACCTCGATCCGAAATTAGAACCGAAGGAAAACCGTGCAGTCGGACAATGTTTTCGAGAAATTCTCGGGCCAGAGTTGCTGCTGTTGGCAAGCCTTTGAGCGGAATGAAATGCGCCATCTTGGAGAATAAGTCCACGATTACTAGAATCGTATTGTATCCAGAGCATGGAGGTAGATCGGTGATGAAGTCCATAGAAAGCGTATGCCAAGGGCGAGGTGGGATGTCAATAGGGCGTAAGAGGCCTGCTGGTCTTTCCTTTTGACTCTTGTTTTGGGCGCATACTCCACAGGACATTATAAAGTCTCTGATATCTTTTTTCCAAGACGGCCACCAGAAGTAGCGCTTGATCTTTTCTGAGGTCTTGGCCATACCGGGATGTCCTTCCATTAAAGAATCGTGATAACAAGAGATTACTTTTTTCTGTAAATCTGTGCTGGGTAGGTATAATCGTTCTTGGAAATACAATAAGTTGTCCTTTACTGCAAAGTCCTTTCCCTGCAGATGCCAATTCTGTATGTCTGCTGGAGTTACAAGTTGCCTGGCTTTATCCTTAACTTCCTCTTTGGATTCTGTGGCGATTACACCCAGAATTCTTTGTTCGGGAATGATTGGTACAGGTTTAGGGTTGATCAAGTGTTCTTCCACTCCCATCCGAGAAAGGGCATCAGCTTTACCGTTCTTTGTACCAGGTCGATAGGTAATTATGAAGTCAAACTCGGCAAAGAATAATGCCCAACAGAGTTGTCTAGAGGATTGGGCTTTTGCGGTTTTCAAATATTGCAGGTTTCGGTGATCCGTAATCACAGTAACGGTGTGTCGGGCCCCCAGCAGATAATGCCGCCAAGCCTTAAAGGCAGACTTGATAGCCAGAAGTTCCTTGTCAGTAATCGTGTAATTGATTTCAGGAGGCGAGAATTTGCGGGACCAAAATGCCACGGGATGCAACTGATTGGTTACCGGGTCCTTTTTTGATAGAACTGCCCCCATGGCAAGGCTTGAAGCATCAGTTTCCACGATGTAGGGGAGTTCGGGGCGAGGGTGTTTTTAGATTGGTGCTGAGATAAATTTAGTCTTCAAATCCTGGAAAGCTTGTTCCGCCTCGGTAGACCATTCAAAACGTTTGTTTTTCTTTAACAAGGCAGTGATGGGCTGGACTATTCGAGAGAATTCGGGGATAAACCTGCGGTAAAAGTTAGCGAAGCCTAACATGCTTTGCACACCTTTTACGGAGGATGGTGATGGCCATTTGAGAACTGCATCGACCTTCTTTGAATCCATACGCACTCCGCCAGGTGATAATATGAATCCCAAGAATTCAACTTCAGTCACGTTGAAAACACATTTTTCCAACTTAGCGAAAAGTTTGTGTTGACGCAATCTTTCGAGGACCATTTTCACGTGTTTCCGATGTTCAGATTCCGATGAAGAATAAACGAGGATGTCGTCAATGTAAACAACAACACACACATCTATGAGCTCTCTGAGGACATCGTTCATAAAATATTGAAAGGCGGCCGGGGCATTGCAAAGTCCGAAGGGCATGACCTGATATTCAAATAGCCCATACTTGGTGCGGAAGGCCGTCTTCCATTCATCGCCCTCTTTTACTCGTACCAAGTGGTAAGCTCCTCTAAGATCCAGCTTTGTATATATGCATGCTTTTCTGACTTGGTCCAGGAGTTCAGGGATCAAAGGTAACGGATATCTATTCTTAACGGTGATCTGGTTCAGGGAGCGATAATCTATACAAGTTCTAAGGTCTCCTTCCTTTTTTGGAACGAAGAACAAAGCTGACGAAGCAGGGGCCTTGGAAGGACGAATAAACCCATTTGCCAGGTATTGATCCAGGTATTGTCGAAGGTGAAGGTTCTCAGGCTCGGTGAGGGCATAAATTCTACTACAAGGAGGAGTAGATCCAGGTATCAGGTCTATCTGGCAGTCATAAAACCTATGAGGAGGTAGAGAGTTAGCCTGATCCTTCCGGAAAACATCTTGGTATTCTAGGTATTCGGGAGGTAACTGGGGAGTCTCTGAAGAAATTGCTGCCAGTGCAACACCAGGTGGAGGGTGACAAGTAGAGACACATTCTGGAAACTGGACCGTTCTTGCTCGCCAATCGATCAGAGGATTGTGTTTCTCTAACCAAGGTATTCCTAGAATAATCTGAAACTGAGGGGCCTTGATCATATCGAACACGATCTTCTCATGGTGTCCATCTTGACTTACTAGCGTCACCTCTTGAGTGGTATGCGTTACTGGCCCGGAGGCTATCTCCGTACCATCCACCGTAGTAATGACGTCCTTTACAGCCTTGGGACAAAGAGTTAGATTCATCCTCAAAACCATTTCATGATCCACATAATTGCCGATGGCACCGCTGTCGACGTAAGCTTCAATTGCATGTAATCGATCCGGATTATCAGGGCTAATGAGGACCATAGGTATCACGAAATGCGAGGTCACGGAACTGGTTTTCACGCTCGGCAAGAGGACCTCTATTCTTGTCGGGCGAGGTCGTTTCCCTGCTCAGAGTTTGTAACTTTGGTAACTGCAGCTCCTACTGCCTTCTTGGCAGGTTTCACCGGACAGTCTCGAAGAAAGTGCCCTGAGTTTCCGCAATAGAGGCATAATTGCAACTGTTTTCTCCTTTCCCGCTCCTTTTGTGTTAGAGGACCTTTCAGACCCCCTATTTGCATGGGTTCCCCGGAGTCTACTCCTTTGGAAGGATTTGGCGGTTTGGAAAATACTCGAGCATCAAACTTGGAACGATCGGCCTTCCTGTTCTGCAGTCTGTGATCTATTTGAACGACTAAGTCTATATAGTCCGAACAATCTTGTGGGGGATTCACTACTTGGGCTAACACATCTTTGAGCTCTCCACGTAGACCTCTATAAAACAGCGTAATCCTTTTGTCCTCAGGCCATTGAGTTTCCACTATCAGTCTGTTGAAAGACGCAATATAAGCCAAAAGGTCTTGATTACCTTGTCGCAACGAAAGAAGCTCATTGTCCAAGGCCTGCCCCTGTGAATGTCTTGTGAACAGTTTTTCCATACTGAGCTGAAAAGCTTGAAAATCATGGAGGACTGGATCATCTTGATTTACTAGAGGAATCGACCAGTCTGCCGCATTGCCACTAAGGTACGAAAGCACGAAAGCTACTTTAGCTTGATCAGTTGGAAAGGCTGCTGGCCGGCATAAGAAATGCAACCGGCACTGATTGATGAATACTGCAAACCTCTTTGGGTCACCAGAAAATCGTTCGGGCGGAGCCAGAGGTACATTCCCAGGTAGGTTGATCTGCACTGGATTCATAGAGGATGTAGAAGGAAGATTTCCCCCAGATGCGGGTAACGGGGTCTGTCCGGCTTGTGACTGTAGCAATTGTCTAGCGAGATCATCTGTTCGCTCCTTGGAAATAATCAGTTCCCTTCTTATAGCGTTCGTTTCCTGACGGGCTGCATGCACTTCTGCCCTTAGTTCCCCAAGTAACTGGGCTAGCTGGTCGGTATCCGAGGTTTCCATAGCGCCTGGACGGGAGTTTTGTGGTAGGCTTTGCGTTCTGTAACGCTCACCTGATTCCCGTAGAGGCGCCGGTCTTGACTGGGCGTATACCGTATCTTCAAAGGTGATGTGTAACACACGGCTGGCTCTTTGGGCTGGACCTCTGTGCACTGTATGTCTGATTCGAAGGGTAAGATGTCTGCAGATAGAAAATATGGGATTAAGGAACTGGGTTATTGAATGTCTCTCTCTTCTTCCCTTTCTCTTCTCCTGTAGAACCACAAAGGTTAACGCTCTCACCTTAGGTAAGTGAACGCCGTGCTCTCCATCTGCCTCGGGGCAGGGTTGCTGTAACCAGTTTCTTCACTGGATAAGGGGAGCAGGCCTCTTGACTTCAGAGGACTGCTGTCCGTCTTTTACTGCACGAACGGTAAGTTTCGAGTAATTCTAATGTCTTTAAAGTCTTTAGTAATGATGTTTCTTGTTTTGCAGGGTTCCGGCGATGGCGGGTGACGGGCTGAAGTGAGTTGAAGATGGAGCCTGTGTGATGAATAGAAGCGCCTGGAAGCACGTAAGTAAGCGCTTGTTGCCTGCTTCACGATGCGCTCTAACTGTCTTTTTATTTTGCAGGTACAAGTTTGGAGCGGCTGCAGGGTGCCGGAATACCCACTGGGTTAGATGTGGAAAGGAGTAATGGCACGCGAGTATTAAAGTTCCCCAATGTCTTTAAACGCACCTTGTTTTGTCTTTCAGATGCGGGATGCAGCGCCGAAGGCCTCCGGAGCGTGCGAAGAGTTGGTAAGCTTTTGTCTTTCAGATGCCGGAATGCAGTGTGAAGACCTCCGGAGCGCACGAAGAGTAGGTAAGCCTTTGTCTTTCAGATGCCGGAATGCAGCGTGAAGCGTTGGTGACAGCCGATGGACCAGGTAAGAGAAGAGCTGTCACTGAAGACCGTAATGCTAACCTGTTCTTTCTTGTCTTTATAGGTGTTGCTGAAGACTGGATTCAGGATGGTAAGCCTTTTTCCTTAGGCCCAGGATCAGATGCAGAAGACACGATGAGCGTTCTGCTGCAGAGGATGCAGAATAACGCAAAGCAAGATTCATCCATCGGGTGTGGTTTAAATAGCCTCCTGTAGTGCTTAGGTGTCTCCTTCCACAGCCAGGCCTAGGTAAGAAAAGAGTTCCTGCTTTCCAGAAGAGTTCCAGTGTTCTGAATCTAGGGAGTGGCTCCTGCCCCACCCAACAGGAAAAGTAGTTCCAAACAGAAGAGGATCAGAGGCTCAACTGGCAGGCAAGTAAGCAGCATGGTCTGCTGCAGGTAAGTCCACCCAAGCATTATGAGCCCGGCGCTTCCAGCGCTGGGACTGGGCATATTTATGAGCCTGGTGCCACTGGCGCCAGGACTGGGTCCAAAAGGTCCCAATTGGGACTGGTTGGCACTCGGAACCTGGGTTATGGATCTGCTTCCAAGGGAGTTGGGAAAACCCTGACCTTTTGGAAGCAGAGATCATGACACTTCCCCTTCACTTCCCTAATATTATTCTTCCTCAAACATCGTATCATCAATTTTTCATCTTCCCCATCTTCAAAATTTAATCTTCAAAGGGGATCTGTTCTGTATGTCCTGCTCATCACTTCTACCATCAGATTGCTGCCTTCCTCTGACTGTCCTACTCCCCAACTTTCTACTGGGCCAATGCTCTCCTTTTCTGTTCCTGTCTAAACTGTAACTTCTCTTTCAAATACCCCCCTTTCTTCTTTACCTAATCCTGTATGTATGCGCATAAGATCATTAACTTCCTTGTGACGTCTCTCTAAATACCTCTCTCATTCCTGAGCTTCACCTCTCTGTTTCTCTCTTTCTTTGCCACCCCTCCTGTTCTTGTGTTGGGTCATGCAAGTGTGAGAGCTGCAAGTGCACATCCTGCGAAAAAAAGGTTTGGCGACGAAAGGGTAGCGGCACAGAGCGTGAGCACGCTGCACAGCTGTCGACCAACAGCGACCAGAAGGGGTAGTGGTGCACAGTGCGAACACGCTGCGCAGCCATCGACCAGCAGCGGCCAGAAGGGGCAGCGGTGAAGAGTGCCATTATGATGCGCAGCCATCAGCCGTCAGCGACCGAAATGTAAGAAAGGTGTGGGAAGTGGGAGCAGCCACTACTGCTTTCTACTAAACTGCCCTGCCTTTGCACATACTTTCACATAGCCGTCTGACATGATGTACTCTGTATCTGTGCAACCATAGGCTCTCCCCTCTAGCGGTTGTCCACACTTTGAGTTTTGAGTCCCTTCTTTAGGTCCCCTTCAATTGCGGCTACTGTTGTACTGTGAATTGTGTCCCATTAGGCTCTCTACCCCTCTCTCGGTTCCCATCCACTAAGGTTACAGTTGTTCTCTGAATGGTGTGCCTCCTAGGCTCTCTCTCACTCTCTAAGGTCCCATCCATGCTGGTTACTGTTGTACTATATTCTGTGTCCCATTAGGCTCTCCCCCACGTCATTTAGGGACAGCCAGGGGTCGCACATGCGACCCCTGAGGTCTCCCTTGCTAACCCTAAAAACAAAAATCTTTTTTTTTCTTGTTTACAAATTGAAACTCTTGTGCTATGGCCAATGTCATGTTCCTCTTTGTTTCTAGAGTGGCTGGATTTCTTGTTCAGGCTTCTAAAAAAAAAAAAACAGGGGATTACACAAGTGTAACACTTTGAGTAGTGACCCTAAATAAGAAAGAATAGGATTGACAAATAATTAGTCTTTCTGGAATTTTAAACAATAATTGCTAGTCTCATTAAAGGTTTATTTCAGGCACACTGCAGGGGGTGAGTCACTGATTTAGTTTGTTCTTAAACACCACAAATTCACAATGCAGAAAAAATCCTCCAAAAAGCATTTAGAGTAGAAAAAGCATCAATTTCGGACTATGTTTTTTTTTTCTGCAGATATATATGGTGATCCATTCTTGTACAAAAGGTATATCACATAACGTAACAGTGATACTGTAACCATATTTTTCATAGTGTACTTAGAAACAATGCTATGCAACTTCCTGTTTTGTCAAGGGGTAACTGGTAATGTTCTATTGCTTCCTGTGATGTCACTTCGGTGTAGGGTCAAATGACATCACTTCCTGTGATATCATCAGAGGTCAAGGGTCATGTGATGTCACTTCCGCTACCCCTGGCATTTTGATGAAATGACGTCCCTGCTAGGTTTCTATCCACTGCGGTTACTGTTGTACTGTGAACTGTGTCCCATCAGGCTCTCTCCCACCCTCTAGGTTCCCACCCCATTGGGGGTACCGTTGTGTTGTTGTGTGTCACCTGTCTGCTCCTCTTGTGTGCTCCCTACTGTGTGACCCCCCTATGTGCATCCTGCATTGTGCGGCGCTGGGCTGTGCATCTCTCCTCTCTTTCTCTCCTTCCTCCTCCTCTTACTTCCTCCTGGCTCCCTTTATGGTGCTTTCCGTTTCTCCCATCTTCTCTAGCTGCTACTCTATCTCCTATCCTATCCATCTTACTAAGCCTGGAAGAAAGAAGTTTAAGAGGGACATCCTGTTCTGCAACCCAGGCCTCTCTATTTCTGATACCTACATCAGAGCTTCCTCCAGACAGACTCTCACCAACATTCTCTGTTTCATTCCCTCTCCAGACCTATGGACCCCTCATATGACCTCGGCTCTGTCTTCTATCGCTTCCTCTCCAATTAATGGTGGCACTCGGTGGAAGGTCCGCTTGTCCTCCTTCCATTCCTCCAAGACCATCATTAATATCTATCTGAATCACCATCTTAGTCCAGGGTCCTCAGCACAATCTCCTCCTCTTCGATAGGTGTGTCACTCATTGTATCAATGTCCTTCCATCTCCTGCTACTCCAACTAGCATCTCACGGGCTTCGCTGCCATCTGCTTCTTCCACTGCCTCTCTGGCACTTTTCTCCTCCTCTTTGGCTACTATGCCACCTGCTTCTGCCACCTCTGCCCACTCTCTGGCCCCTCTACCACTTTGGCTGGGTGTACCTCAAGCCTGTACCCTAGTCCGGAAGTCTTTCAAATGTGACAACCTGTTCCACATCGGTACTCTCAACTCTTGCTCTGCTGTCAAACAGTCCTATGAAATCTGCCACCTCCTCGAAGAACTTGACCTGGATGTCTTTGCACTCACTGAGACATGGTTCACGACCAGCTTTGTCACAAGTTTTGGCACTCTCCTCCCTGATGGCTACAAGAACCTCTCCGAACCTAGAACCAACCGACCCAGACGTGGAGTAGCTCTGATCTTTCCAGAGTGTGTCCCTGCTTCTGTCATTCCAACAGAGTCCTACCCCTCCTTTGAATGCCTGGTCTGCAGGCTCTCTATCACACTTGGCCTCCCCCTGACTGTGGCCACCTGGCCAGGCTGCTCTCTTCCTCTCAGAGTGGGTTGACCTCCCTTCATCTCTCCTTGCCTCTACCTCTCAACTTCTCCTCCTCAGGGACCTCAACATCCACCTGGATGCTTCTAATCCCCCCTCTGGGCTCTTCCACAACCTCTGTGACTCTCTCTCTCTTTCCATTCTACCCTCTGGCAAAAAACAATCTGCCGGACACATCTTGGATGTTCTCATCTCCTTAGACATCCCCCTCTCTAACCTTCTCACCACATCTCTTTTTTGGACTGACCACTTTCTGCTCTCCTCTCACCTGAAACTCTCTGTCCCTCAGGCTAAGCCCATCGCAGCACTGCCACCTACCTTCTCGGTCATTCGGCCCATGTAGCGTGTGTCAGTGGATGCCTTTGCCTCTACTTTCTCTGCTCCTCCTACACCGGCAGATGACTCTCTGCCATAGCCCTCTATAACATGCATTTTTTCTATCTCCAACACTCTGGACATCCTTGCCCCTGTCATGAGAATCTGCCTGAAGCCTACCTCCAAGTTCAACTCTTGGTATGACTCCGACCTCACCGCCCTGAAACACAAGTGCACGGTGGCTGAGAGAAAGTGGAGGGCTCTGGGCACATCTTCTGACAAACTGGCCTGCCACCTGCTCCAAAGGCAATATAGACTCTCTGCCCCGTCCAAGAAGAGAGTCCACATCCAAGCCTACGTCTCTGCGGCCTCTAACAACAGGGCCAAACTCTTTAAAATCTGCAAGGAGCTGGCCAATCTTTCTGCAATCTCTATCTCTCCTTTTCCCTCCCAGGCCCTCTGTATGGCTCTGGTTTCTCACTTCGCCACTAAAACGCAGGACATCCTGTCTTCTCTCTCCTCTTCCTCTCCCTCTACCCCTCTAGCTCTCTTGGCACACCTATAGTCGCCTCTCCCTCTCCTCCTCCTTTCTCCTATTTCTCTCTGACAAAACCTGATTATGTTTCTAGACATGTTCGATCTATGAAAGCGTCATCCAAACATGTGCTCCCCTGCTCCTCCAGAACCATCAAGGACCAAATTGACACCATTGCTCCAGCCTTGGTCGATTTTTGCAATCACTCGTTCACCACTGGATCTTTTCCCCTCTCTCCTCAAGCAATCCCTTGTGCACCCCTCCTTGAAAAGCCTTCTGCCGATCCTACCTGTCCGGCAAACTATCGCTCGATCTTTAACACACCTTTCCTGGGCAAACACCTTGAAAAGCTGCCCATTTCCCAGCTTATTTTCCACACTGAATCTGTTGGTTGTCTCCATGACCATCAGTCTGGCTTCAGGGCAGCCAGAGGTACATAAATTGCTCTCCTGAACGCTCATTAAGATCTGCTTGCTAATCTTGATTCCAGCATTCCTACTGTCCTTATCCACCTTGATCTTTCTTCTGCTTTTGACACAGTCAATGATGCCACCATGATCAATCGACTCTGTGAGAACCTGGGCATCATGCATCAAGCCCTGGAGTGGTTGACCTCCTTCCCTCTGGACTGACCCTCCCAGGTCCAACTTGGGTCCTTTCTCTCCACCAACTCTCTCTCCACATCTAGTGTTCCCTGGGGCTCTACCATCTCACCCTGACTCTTCAATGTCTACTTGACCCCTTTTGCCCACCTGATCTCTACCTTTTCTTCTAACTTTCAGTGTTATGCGGATGACACTCAGCTCTCTTTCAGGCTCCCGTCAGCCTCCTCTCCTCTCTCGCTCATTCCTGACTATCTATCCATGATTCAGGATTGGTGTGCCTCCAAAGATCTCTGTCTTAATGCTAGTAAGATGGAGAACCTTCTCATTGGGACTCCTGCTCTTGCTTTCCCTCTCTCACTCTGGCCACCCTCCTTGGACCCCCTTCCTTTGCTTTCCTGTGAGGCAAAAATCCTTGGTGTAATTTTTGACTTGACTTTTTCCTTCTCTCCTCACATCACAGATTTTGCCAAGAAGGCCAGCTACCAGCTGCACCTCCTCAGAGGTAGTCTACCTTTCCTCACTTTCCCCCAGAAGGGCACTGTCTACAGAGCCCTGGTTCTCTCTAGGCTGGACTACTGCAGCAGCCGGTTTCTCAATCTGCCTTTCCCTACGCGCCGCCCTCTGCAACTAATCCAGAACAGGACTGCAAGACTTGTCCTTGGCCTCAACCTCAGGGACCATATCTCTCCAGCCCTGAAATCTCTCCACTAGCTCCCAGTGGTTGCAAGGATCAAGTGCAACACCCCCTAAATTGTTCACAAGGCTTTCTGGGGCCGGGGCCTGCTCTAAATCCAACTCTCTCTTCCAAAATACCTTCCGTCTCGTGCCCTTCACTCAGCTACATTAAACTCTCTGAGGGTCATATGCTTCTCCAGGCAGAGAGTGTGGGGTAGATCTCTCTCCTCTGCAGGTGCTTCAATCTGGAATGGCCTTCCTGCCCCTCTCAAACTTGAGCCAGACCACCTGAAGTTCCGAAAGCAGTTCAGACCTTCCTTTTGTAAATCTAAATGTAATGGGTTATTTATAACACGCTTAATACTGTATGGGAGGATAGGTCCATGGGACCCCCTGCCCGACATGCCCCACCCGCATGAGGCTCGTGGCTCGTCAGAGGCCCACCATGTACCTGTGCTCAGGCGACAGGGTGGCTGATGACCGACACAGGGCCAATTGAATTGTACTGTAACACACCACGGACACCATTTTAAAAGCTTCAAGACTCCATTTTAGATGAAGACAACCGAAACTCTAATGAAACGGTCTGCTTGCAAAAGCTGCAGCTTGACCCCCGCTCACTGCGTGCAGGGAGCTATGCACTCCCCCGGCACCTCCACCCCATGGCAGATCCGCTGAAGGCCCATTCTCATGAGCAACCAGACACAAACAAATATCAGAACGAACACTGTATCATTTACCTTCCGCAGTACATCATTGTTCCCAAAGTGACCCGACTTGCGGTTCAAGTCTGGAAAATAACAAGAACCATCCCAATTAAACAGGCCTCAACCCAGCATCTAACCCCTAACCTTTAAAATATATGGTGGCAATACCCTCCTCATATGAATCCCTGCCTATGTTCCCCAAATGAAGTGCTAACCACATACCAAAGCCGAACGATTCACAGAGTGCTGTATAAATTATAACACAGGTGTTGGGGAAGGGTTAAAAATGTATAGTACCGCTAAAGCAAGAATGACCTCAGCCTGTCGTAAGACACCATGTGCCTCGCAGACTCAATGAAAGGGCTTGACACAGCCCACCTAGTGCTAACTAACGATTGCTGCTAGTGTGGAAAGGAAGGCGAAAAAGCATTACTGAGAGAACTTGTGTGTCATACAGTGGGACACATTTAGGGGGTAATTCATAGAAATCACTGCACATGTGGTGCACGCGGCTAGCGCACAGTGTGCGCATGCGGCAGACTGCTCCAGCCACGTGCGCCAAAATCCATTTCCGCACACAGCGTATTCATGGATTTCAACATCCATAACCAGCCGTGGCGCAGAGTAGCGCAGCGACCCTGCAGCAGCGCCAGTTACGTCCCCAACCCCTCCCCTTGCGCCATGAACTGCGCACAAATCCTGTACATGGCGCACAGCCCAGTGGACCAGCATACAGTCCCCCAACCACAAAACCGTCCGTAAAAATTCCCGCGCAGCCCTCCCAATACACGTACCCAGCTGCGTGGGAAGTGTTACACATGATTGGCCCTGTGCGAGTGGGGTACGTGTATTTCGGGGGCGCGTGGGAAGTTTTACACACGATTGGCCCTGTGCAAGTGGGCTACGTGTATTTCGGTGGTGCATGGGAAGTTTTACACGCGATTGGCCCTGTGCGAGCGGGGTATGTGTATTTCGGGGGTGCGCGGCAAGTTTTACACGCGATTGGCCCTGTGCGAGCGGGGTACGTGTATTTCGGGGGAGCGCGGGAAGTTTCACACACGATTGGCCGAGTGCGAGCAGGGTACGTGTATTTCTGGGGTGCGTGGGAAGTTTCACACGCGATTGGCCCTGTGCGAGCGGGGTACGTGTATTTTGGGGGTTGCGCAGGAAGTTTCACACGCGATTGGCCCTCTGCGAGCGGGGTACGTGTATTTCAGGAGTGCGCAGGAAGTTTTACACTCGATTGGCCTTGTGCGAGCGGGGTATGTGTATTTCAGGAGTGCGCGGTAAGTTTTGCACGCGATTGGCCCTGTGCGAGCGGGGTACGTGTATTTCGGGGGTACACGGGAAGTTTCACACGTGAGTGGCCCTGTGTGAGCGGGGTATGTGTATTTTGGGGGTGCGCGGGAAGTTTTACATGCGATTGGCCCTGTGCGAGCGGGGTACGTGTATTTCGGGGGTGCACGGGAAGTTTCACACGCGATTGGCCCTGTGCAAGTGGGGTACGTGTATTTTTGGGGTGCGCGGAAAGTTGCACACCCGATTGGCCCTGTGCGAGCGGGGTACGTGTATTTTGGGTGTACCCCAATGAATTGGCAGTGTGTGGCCTCCCAGGTGTGCCCTCTCCATCCTCCCTAGGGCCTGCAGGCAGACCCCAACACAGGGATACCACTGCACCCCTGGTCATGCCCCACAGGCAGCCCATCCACCCTGGCGAAGCCCCCCAGCCAGCCCACATGTCACCACGCACAGGTGAGCACTGACTCATGTCCCCCAGCACCCCCATCCACCCAGTATTGAGGGGCACCTTCCAGCAGGCCCGACTCATGTCCCCCAGCACCCCCATCCACCCAGCAGTGAGGGGCACCTGCCAGCAGGCCCCAACTCATGTCCCCCAGCACCCCATCAACTCAGCATTGAGGGGCACCTGCCAGCAGGCCCCGACTCATGTCCCCCAGCACCCCCATCCACCCAGCCTTGAGGGGCACCTGCCAGCAGGTCCCAACTCATGTCTCCCAGCACCCCCATCCCCTCAGCATTGAGGGGCACCTGCCAGCAGGCCCCAACTCATGTCTCCCAGCACCCCCATCCCCTCAGCATTGAGGGGCACCTGCCAGCAGGCCCCGACTCATGTCCCCCCAGGACCCTCATCCACCCAGCAGTGCGGGGCACCTGCCAGCAGGCCCCGACTCATGTCCCCAAGCACTCCCATCCACCCAGCATTGAGGGGCACCTGCCAGCAGGCCTCGACTCATGTCCCCCAGCACTCACATCCACCCAGCAGTGAGGGGCACCTGCCAGCAGGCCCCAACTCATGTCCCCCAGCACCCCCATCCACCCAGCATTGAGGGGCACCTGCCAGCAGGCCCTGACTCATGTCCCCCTGCAACAGGAAAGGAAGCTGCACAATCATGGGCCTCATGTGCACCAAAATACCACAGCACACCACCCCATTCTTGACATGCAATGATTTCACCAATCCATCCCACACCGACATGCCTATGTCAAGACACAAATCAAAAGGTAACCATGTACATCAACACATGTCCGTCTCACACACACACACACTGTTTGCCATAGATTGTGTAAAACCACATTTTGACATGCATGAACCCAATGAACGAATCCCACACATGGAATTAAAATATCAAAATGTATTATTAACAAAATCAATGTAATGAAATGAAAGCCAAAAAAATAATACAAACATGAAATGAAATGCATGTCCAAAAATATGAAAAATGAAATGTAGATCCAATCCAAATAAATCCTAAAGATCCAAATTATCTGTCCACCAAAACAAATCCAAAGGAAACGTAAAAATCAAATTCCATTGCTCCAAGGTGAAATACAAAGAAAATGTACACATAAATCCAATGTCCAACTATGTACAAGCAATTTTCAAAGGCTCCATGAGCCCAACAAAAGAACTGAAACCTATCTAAGAAACTACCTAAGAAATAACTATATACAAAAGTGTGGGGCATAGTCCAATCACCCCAAAAGAAATGAAAACGAAAATGAAACCTAACACTAAAAACTATTTACAATGGCGGCAGGCTAGTCCGACGGCTCACTTTCCGATGTCCTGGGCCAGGGCATCATCGAACTCCTGCTCAATGTGCTGGAGGCAGTCCTCTTCCATGGCCCTGAGGGTTCGCAGGGACGATGCCATGTTGGACTCCAACTCCCTGCGAAAAGCCTTGAGGCACTCGGCCCGCCTCAGTGCCCTCCGCATGGAGTTCTCCCACTTGACCATTGTGAGGCGTGCCTCTTCCGCCCGCAGCTGCTCCGCATCTATACGCTGGCCCAACCGCAGCCACATGGAAGACACACCTATTCCAGGGTCCTCCTGCCCTCTGGCCGATGGCTGCCCCTCTGATGTTAATGGCCCCGAGCCATCATTGCTCCCACCTAGAGCCTGCTGCTGCTGCTGCTGTCCATGTGCCCTGTCCGATGATGCCTGCACATCCTCCATCTGCTGGTCTCCAGTTGTTGGGGTGTCCACCCCTGCTGGACTGCTGACTCCCGACTGTGGCAGGGATGGGATCTCCACCAAGCTGGCTGTGTTGGTCGGGCCAGGTCCACAGGGGGCCCTGGTGGAATCTGGGCCGGAAGACGGCGGGGAGAACGACTGTCGCATAGTCTCCACAGAGGAGGAGAGGTCCGCCAGAGTGCGCGACACATGTAGGAACTCACCAACCAGGGCCCCTCCCAACTGTGCCATGTCGCGACGCTGCTCTTCATGATGGCGTGTGTGCTCCCCGTAGGAAGCACGCACGTCATCACGACTGACATGCGTGCGCGACAAGTCACCAATCAGGACGGAGCCCGCAGGTCGTGGAGAGGCAAATGACGTGGGCCTCCCCCCTACCTGTGTACGGGCCTGGGACGGGGCATCCCTGCTCGTGCATGGTGGTGCAGTCACAGGGTCAGGGACAGCGACATGCACAGGCCCCTCCGCGGCGACCTGTGATGCCTCCTGACCCTGGCCCTGGACTGCACCACTCGCACCAGTGGTACTACCTCCACCAGGCCCCATGTGCGGCTCAGTAGCGGGCGCCTCCTCCTCTGCAGAGACCACCAACCTGGATGTCTCCGCACTGTCTTCCACCATTGCAAGCCCCTGTGGGGGCTCACCCGGCCCTTCCGCTACAGCCGTAATGGCAGACGCGGCACCAGTCCCCTCTCTCCCGGATGATGGCAATTCCTGGGAGGGTGGCTGGGCATTGCGTCGCCACCCGGTGGAGGCATCCCGCTGCTTAGCTCCACAGCGCCGTCTCCGCCCTCTTCTTCACTCGATGCTGGGTAGAGGGAGACATAGAACACAAGAATCAGGGTACTGTACAATAGTCCCCTAGACAGGAAGCAATAATACATGAGTGGCACTGTCAAACGTCACTTCCATCCTGTCCCTCCACAACACATGGGTGAATGCACGCAACAGACATGCAGAAACAGGCACGGCGCATGCAATCAACATCAGCATCCATGTACAAGGGCCTCTGTTAACCAAAATGTTGCCTTAAAACTCACATACATCATAGCTCATACGGATCCCATGCCCACACATCATCGGAGGGTCATGCATCATGGCTCGTACACCACAAACACAGTGGATACAACAGTGACCGCACTGCATGAGTGAATCTACACATCGTGACGGACATGTGTCATGCATCCATGATAAGTTTCTCTTTGACTTCAATTCGAGTATTTTGGTACTATGTGCATGATTTACACATTTGGTCTGATTGTGTATGTGTTAATGTGATTCTTATGTGTTTGTACATTCCCTACTTTCCCTTGTCAATCCTACTCCCCTCTCCTGCCCCTCATTCCAGTTATTCAGTATACCAATGCCTGTCCCGACTGCATATCCCTGACCCTCCTTCCCCACCAGGGTCTCAGAGGCCTGTGTGAGTTTGACCTTGCAGGCAACCAGAACACGGTTGGGGTGGTTGGTTCGTGTCACTCCTGCACCTGTACACGGGAGCTGTGACAGTACACATCAGTTTGTGGTGCATCATTCTCTATTGTGTACCACACATGGTACACATCCTGTTGTGACATTGTTTTACTGTGCTACCTTGGTTGTTCCATCATTGTGCTAGTACTTGGCCTTCGTGACGTACTGATACTTCAAGTCATCTACTGGAGGCTCTTCTGGTTTGTTTTGCTGCCTGCAGGCTTTTTGCTTGGCTTCTGTGTTTGCCTGCTTTGAGTTCTCTTTGATTTTGTGTTTTTGCAAGTCAAGGTGGCCTCTGAGAGTGCTGTACACTTTTTACACGCAAGGGGGAAAATTGAGACAAAGGGGAAGGGTGATCCTGTGGCCAGGTGAACTTCAAGGATGAAGGCTACATACCCGATGCGCAGTAGTTCAGTGGGTCATGGTGATATGTGAGAGAGGGGGGTATTTTGTTGTTGGACAGTTGCCTTGGCCCACAGTGTGATGGGCACCCTGACATTTTAATTGTGGTATCCTATGTACATGGTGTATTCTGCTGATCAATGGCTGTTCATGAGGGGGGGAGCCGGGAGGAGATAGATGAAGTACTCGAAGACATAGGTCTGCCCAGGATAAGTGATGAGGAGCGAGAGGAGTTGGATGCTCCGATCACTCTGGAAGAGTTGAAAGAGATTGTGAGGCAGTTACCCACTTGCAAGGCCCCAGGGGCGGATGGGTTCCCCAGTGAATTTTATAAAGCGTATGGAGAGGAGGTGCTCCCGCCCATGCTGGAGATGCTTAATGAAGCGTTCGAGGTGGGGCAGCTGCCCGAATCGCTCAGGGAGGCGATTATAATACCGCTCCCCAAACCCAATAAGCCGGGACACGGTTGCGGCTCCTATCGGCCCCTGTCGATGCTGAACCAAGACAGCAAGATCCTAACAGCTGTCTTGGCGGCCAGAATGCGGAGGGTGATCGGCAAGTTGATCCATCCTGACCAAACGGGCTATGTCCCGAACAGGAATATCACTCACAATCATAGACGCCTTCACAGGGTGGTTGAATGGGGATGTAGTGACGAGAGCGAAATGGCGATAGTGGCGTTGGACGCGGTTAAAGCGTTCGACTCTGTTCGATGGCCGTGGTTGCTGGCGGCTCTGGGACGGTTTGGACTGGGACCAGGCTACATTAGGTGGGCCGAGATGTTATATAGTGCACCTCTGGCCAGGGTCCGTACGGGCGCAGTGGTGTCAGACAGATGGCAGTTGGGCAGAGGCACTAGGCAGGGGTGTCCTTGGTCCCCAATGTTGTATATATTGGCCCTCGAACCCTTAGCAATTTACCTTCGGCAGCAGTATGACCCGGTGGGTATTGAGGTGGGAGGGGAGTGTCACCTTATATCCCTGTATGCAGACGATATGCTGCTATACCTGAAATACCTGGAAGAGAATTTGCAGTATGTCTTGGAGGTAATGGAGAGGTACGCCTGGCTGTCCGGCATAGCAGTAAACCCCCAGAAATCCACACTATTTCTGCTGGGCGGTTATGTGGGGACACCCGTGGAGAGGTTGCCGGTGCTGCAGATCCCGTGGGCAACACGCTCCTTCCGGTACCTGGGTATTGACGTGTATCACACGACCGAGGAGGAACATAAGCATAATACCGAATTAGCTGTGGGGAGGATTGAGAAGTGCATGAGGTTCTGGGAAAGATTGCCTTTAGCGATGATGGGCCGGGGAGCTATGCTCAAGATGGTGGTGCTGCCCAGGCTTTTGCACTACTTTAATAACATCCCTTATATGATACCTAAGAAGTTTTTTGTGAGGTTACATAGTGTATGTAGGGATTTCCTATGGCACGGCACACGCAATAGAGTTGCATTGTGGAAACTGCAGAACTTTTACGAGAAAGGTGGCGTGAAACTGCCAAACTTTGAGGCCTATTATGTGGCTGCGCAATTGCAATATGTGGCCAGGTGGCTCTCGGATGACGAGACCCCTGAACACAGGCTGCTGGGGAGGGACTGTTCCCCCTTTTATTTGCGGGAGGTGATCTGGGTGGCCAATGCATGTATGAGGGAACGTCCTAGGATGCTGGCCTTGGGTAGGAACATGTGGCGGCGAGCGAGTTACCACTGGTCGCACTGGCGAAGGAAGATGGGCAGCTAAGAGCAATCCTTCGGACATACTGGGAATCAGTGGGGTTGGTCACCATGGGAGACATCTGGCAGGACGGGACCCTAATGGAGTTCGAAGAACTAGAGGCGGTGTCGGGGCTGCACAGGGGTCAATACGTAACATATCATAGGGTGGTGCAGGAGATCCGGAGTATGTGGCCTGAAGCTACCTTGGCCGATGAACCGGATGCTACGTTGGAGATAATATACGACACATCGGAGGGTGGGCATGAGGTCTCCAGGTTGTATGAGATGTTAATGACAAAGGTTGGGAAGGATTTGGGGCACTTGCGACTGGAATGGGAAGCAGAGATGGGGGCCCCGATGGCGGATGGGTTGTGGGAACGCGCCTTGGGGTACCACAAAATAGTATCGAGGAACGCCAGGTTTAAGCAGATACAGCTCTATATTACGCACAGGGCATATATGACCCCCCTGAGAATATCCAGATTTCGGGATACTGGGCGCCAGGCGTGCCCCAAGTGTAACGAAGAGAATGCGGACATGATACACATGTTCTGGGCGTGCCCAGTGATCGCAAGCTACTGGGGTGAAGTGGCGCAGAGGCTGGCAGGAAGGGGTATTACACTCGAAGTGGATTCAGCCTGGGCCTGTCTGCTGGGGGGTATCCCAGAGCGCGTAAGCTCCGACATGTTGAGAAACTTAAAGATCTGGTTTATGTTCTTGCCAAACGTAGGATTGCCATGGGGTGGAAGAAATGTCATAAGCCACGAGTTGAGGTCTGGTGGCGAGATCTCCAAAAATGGGCTGATGCTGAGACAGCGGCGTGGCGGGATGCCAGTATGGCAGGGGAGGAGGAAGAAACGGGCTCCCTCACGCCATGGAAGTTATTGATAGCCGAGCTGTTTGGAACAGGGTCGGCCTCGGCTGGATCTGAGGGCGATGAGGCCCCACCGCACGGAGCGGATACCGATGGCGGACACCACACAGGCTCATAGGGGGGAGGGATGGGGATTGCAGTGGTTTTTTTTTTTTTTTTTGGTGTGTTTTATTTATGTTCTGTTGTATTGTTGTTTGGTTTACATAAAATAAAAATATATTTTAAAAAAAAATCAATGGCTGTTCATGGGTTGTGTTTACCTTTCAGGTGTGAGGGTATAGTTGTGGTTTGACATGCTGGGGTGTAAACATGGGCAATGTTCACATGTGATGAGGTCACTGATGGTCACTTGATTGCACATGCATGTATTGAGTGCATGTCCCTACTGACACACACACTAGCACTATGATCCACAACATGTACAACCACCCTTCCATGTCCATATGGGCACTCAGTTTGCCTCCTGGGGCCCACTGTGTCCCTGCAGCACATGATCTATGACGATTTGTGGATCCTGTACATGCGTGATTTTTTAAAATTTAGTTTGTCGTTTTCATGTGATGCTCAGGGTGTGCGTCACACACAATGGCTGGTCACTGTGCTGTGTGCTGAGCAGTGTGTTGCAGGAGATGGACACAGCACACGTATTATGCAGTGTTGATTTTGCCATGCACAATGTGCATGTGTACAGGCATTCATTGTTATGTTCAAGCTACAACTGTTGGTATGCATTTGGGTATGACTTGCTTTGAGTGGGAGGTTGTTGGTCAGTAATTTCATCTGATTCCAAGTCAGGCATCATTGTCTGACGCCACTTTGCATTTTTCACATGTCAATGTGTACATTATTGTTACTGTGTTGGTGTTTTGCTATTGCTTGCCATGTCATGTTGTGGTTTTGTTGGTTTTGTGTGACATATCAGTGATTGTCATGGCCTGTTTTGCAGGTCTGTGTGATACACACCTTACATGTGTACCTTTTGGTCACACAGGATTGGTTAGGTTTGAGTAGCTAGGGATGCACACAATGTGGCACTTCCATGACAACATTATCAGGGTGGTAAGGTTGTGACAGTTGACTGTCTCTTTGTCATCATCGATTGTCACCTGGTATGTGCCAGGCCTGTGTGCACTCCGCAGGGGTGGGAGTTTAGGTGAAGAATGTGGCCACAAGCTGGGTCGGGGCTGCCTCGCCACGTGCCCTATCCCCTCCCATGGGCAGCACCTGTGCCTGTGGTTGGGGATGTGGGGGCACCACCATGTCCACCAGTACACCCTGCCGTGTTGCAACATTGTGCAGGACACATGCTGCCACAATGATACTGCACACTACTGGGGGTGCATAGAGAAGCGCCCGCCAGAGCGGTCAAGGGAGCGGAAGCGTGACTTGAGCACTCCGAATGTGCGCTCCACTATGGCCCTAGTTGCAATATGGGAAGCGTTGTATCTTACCTGGGGTGGTGTGGTGGGGTTCCGGATTGGCGTCATCATGTGGTTGCTCAGAGGGTAGGCACTGTCCCCTGGAGAGGTGATAATGGTTGTGATTATTGGGGTTTGTGTATTTGTCTGTGTGTGACATGCATGCATGTGCACAGGCATTTGTACTCACCTAGGAGCCATGTGTCGCCATGCTGCCCAGCTTCCAGAGCCCGGCTCAGGGCGGACATTCTGTATATGAAACTGTCATGGGTGGAGCCAGGGTAGTTTGCATAGACAGAGGTGATGATTCCCTTAGCATCGCATACCACCTGCACATTGATGGAATGCCAGTGCTTGCGGTTTCGGTAGATGTGCTCAGTGGCCCCAGGTGGACGAATGGCCACATGTGTGCAATCTATGGCACCGAGCACTTTGGGGAAGTGTGCCACGTGTAAAAGTCCTGGACAACGGCCTGCCTTTCTGCAGGTGTTCTGGGCATGTATATGTGCCTGCGGACTGAGGGTCGCGCAGTCATGATTGCCAACACCTGGTGTAGGCAGCGTGACTGCGTGGCCTGTGAGACCCCCCCACTATGGCAGTAGTCCGCTGAAATGACCCAGTGGCCAAAAAATGCAGGACATTGTGCACCTTCTCCAAGGGGCTCAATGCTTGGGAGCAGAGGGTGGGGGGTGTAGGGCCATCTTCCCACTCCGTGACCAGGTCTAAGATGATACGAGGTGGAAACCTATACCTGCCGTAGACCTGGTCAAATGGGGCATTCATCGTAGGGGTATGTACGTGTTTGTTGTTTGTGCGCGCTTTTATACTCTGCGTGGGGACGCTTACGCCTGCCTTCCTGTGGCGGATGTGTTGACGCCTGTGCGCTTCTTTTAGCGTGAGCTTGTTTCCCATATTCAAATCCATGAATACGAGTTGTTCGCGTGCATGTGGGCGTTCCGTGTATTTGCCCGCAGTACTTCCCCAGTTACGCCTTCTTTTTCATGTGCTGTTCCCCATTCCGTGCGATACGCCCCGTGTCCCGCCCTCTTTTTGGTGTGTGCGCGGACGTTGTGCGCTGTCCCTGTGCGCATCGCACACGGCATTCGGGTTGTTGCAATGACGTATGCGCCTGTGTGCGCCACGCAGGGATTTGGCGCACAACCAGTGGAAAACACGTGCAGCGCCTTCCTTGAATCGCATGTGTGCGCATGCGCTTGCTTTCTCACGCTTGCGCCACCTTGCGCCACTTTTTTCGGCGCACATTTGTTCCATGAATCAGCCCCTTAATTGTTATGACAAGAATGTAAATGCACAATCACAACTGAACGTATTGCTCATATGCTCCTGAGTACACAACCAAACCTAATGCTACCTCATGTGTGATCGATCCATCTGTTGCCTTATGTAATTGCTAAAATATATTCAACTAATGTTATGTGGCATATGTAACCCTGCCAGACTCTCATAGTCGCATATGAAGTAGTACATGAATGTATAAACACTAGAAATGCGTAATCATCCCAATATTACTCACTTTACTAACCGTCCCCTCGTATGGTATAGTGTACAGGCCAGGCACAGATAATTGCGTATAACCACAAGGCCATCTCCCCCTCCTCCCGCCAAGGCCCACCAGGGCTTGCTGGTGCGCGGGCAGCCCGGCCTCACCTCCCCTCATTCAGTTGGATCTGCTTCAAGTATTCACCTTCCCCATATCCGTGGCCGCCATGGCCTGCCAAATGAATTATTTACAACATGGTCCTAAACCCCAACGCTTCAAGGGGCCAGAGGTGCACCCTCACTGATCCAGTAGTACTCCAGCTCACCCCAAGTTAATGGGCCTTGGAGAATAGATATTCAACCCTGGACTAACATATCATAAAGTAATTTGTCACCACATCTAACAGGGAAGACCGACAAGGCAGCTCACCTTGTGCCCTCAGTCCGGACACATAGGTTTATGACACCCGGTCAACAGGGCAAAAGTAACAGTGCACTGATGTATTGGTGAAGCTTCCCAATGCATGTTGTTTCTCCGGTCTCCTATTACTTCTAGAGTAACATATTGTACGATTTACAGGACAACTGGAATCGTCTAAGAAATGAGTGTTTGTGTGTGTGTGGCCACAATGGCAAAATGTTAGTGCAGTCATCAATCAACGACACTGACCACGCCTGGCCTGGCAGCTCCACCCCGATGAGCCCAGCTGACCCATCCACCCCACGTTGACACCACGCGGATGTCCACCAATCCTGGAGCATCTCATCTCCGCCTCACCTGTAGTTAGTCGACGCCACCCAATTCCTGAGACTATGTGCCCTACACTTGAGCAAGCATGTAGGACTTGTGACGTGGTTTTGTAATAAATAAGACTGTCTTTGCTATTGTCAGACAGAGTGCTCTCGGAGCTTGAAGAGTCCTTTGAATGCCCTATTTGATTAGATAAAAACCCTTTACATTCACCCGCACTTGGTCTTGGTCTCATTCCCTCCTGGGGTGTGTCCTTTTTGCCTCTTATTGCAGGGAGGGTACTGCCTGTTGGGGAAGCTTGCTTTCAGTGGTGACCCCGAAGGCGTGCTATATTTTTTCATTGTCCCCGTTGGCACGAGAAATTCCGGGCGGCAGTGGAGACGCACAGTGTGCCCGCTCAAGACAGCTGCCGGCCTACGGCAACTGGTACGCTTAGATGTGCGCACGCAGTAGGCCAAAGGGTACGGGTCCCGCTCCAAACAAAACCTTTTAGTACCGCTCGCCGGAGCTGGGGGACGGCCATTGAGTTTGAGGCAACACCATCTGAACGGACCCAGTCCGGAGAATCTCAATTCAAGACGGGCACGTGAGTATTGAGTGCGAGTGATTATAAAAGGTGAAGGGAAGGGAGCCAGAGTATATGAGGTCACTTAATGGGAACTTTCAACTATTAGTGCTATCTATATTTACTTTTACTTTCTCTGCATATGGCCATTAGGACAAAAAAGGTGAAATAAGGGAAGATAAAGACGGGAACCTAGCTCTGCAAGGGGGTAGAAGGCGGTGCCGCATAGTGCTATCTCAACTAGTGCTGGGAATAAGTGAACAGTGGAGAATAAAATAAAGGTGTCTGAAGAATAGGGAGACACAATGTATACGATAGAAACTGCTATTTTCTCTCTTCTTCTATTTCAGTCTGGGTACCTTGAGGATGAACACAGTATACATTTTTTTTAAAAAAAGGGGGCTTTAAAGGTTAATGGACAAATAATATGCTAGGGTAAGGGGGCCTTATCGGGCAGATAAGTGCAGGGAGAGAAAAGAAGGGGGGTTAATGTTGTGTTGTATGTTAAAAGTATGTTAAATGTCTGTTACATGTTGCACATGCTAAGTTAACAGTGTTTCCAAGAATTGTAAAGAGTTGATGTTGAAATAGTGATATTACATAGCTCTGTGGTATGGTCATTGTAAGTGTGACCTGGTAAGATCTTAAGATAGTAATATTTTGAGCAAGTTTATTTTGTTCAAGAACTGACGAGGATAAGGAACACACACACACAAGTCATAGTGACAGATACAAAATAGTACAGAAGGGAGAGCCCTGAGAGCACAATATGGGGGCGGAAACACCCCTGGCCCACATTTGTAAAAATGTACCTGGTTATGCAGAGCGTATAAAAAAGTATCATGACCAGTGGGTAACAGAATTAAAGGGAGAAGGATTACCCCAGGTATGGCCAGAAGGAGGATCATTTGATAAATGTGTCCTGGATATGGTAGCCACGTGTATATTCATGAAATACAAGGGAAAACAGTTTCACAATAGAAGAGACATATCAGATTTCTGGAAGCTATGCGAAGAAGTACTCCCACTCAAAAAGAAAGAGTCAGTAACTAATATGACCGCCACCATCGACACTCCCCCAACCGCACATGACAATGGAAGGGAGGATACAGGAAAAGAAGGATCGATAGAGGTAACACGATTGTACCCCCTCCTAAACAAACCATTGCCGGCAGAAGGATATAGTGACCCCACATACGTGCACACTGCACCCCCCCAGCTACCTCACGACCAACTGCACCACCACCATATGAGTGTCCCCAGACAGCGTGGACAGGTATGCACCCCAGCAGTAGATATTGAAAAGTTAACAAACTCTAGGCTCTCAATGGCAAGAGATGAGTTATCTAGAATAAGAGATATATGTGAGCAGGGCGGAACAAGCGTCGCAAGCACAGAACAGACACCTAGGTCACAGGCACTCGACAGGTCATCTGAAGAAGGGTGGAAGAAAGGGGAAATACTATTTAGAATTCAGGAAGAACCAACTCAAATACTAGAACTGGGGCCACAGGAAATGGAAGAAAATACAGGTGAAGAGGGAATGGCTACCGGGGGATGGAAGAACTGTGGTGTGATATCGAGGATGAGGAAAAGGAAAGTGGGAGGTTGGGTGTGGCGACAGGGGGGAGATCAGGTAGGGGAGACATGACACCCTTGGGGAGAGGCATGGAAGAGGAGTGGACGGGAAAGTTAAGGAATAGAATGGGAATAATGGCAACGTAGGAAAGAAAGGATTGAAGGTGTGTACTGGCAAAATGACAAGGAGTAAACTACAACTCCCATTGCTAGATAGGGGTGGTGGGAAACCGAATTACGTACCCTGGGCCCAGATGGACAAAGCCAATTTGTTAAAATCCTTGCCCCCGCTATCAGGAGGGGCAAGTAAGTGGATATATGCATTTGAAAAACATACCTCAGGAGTGCCATTGGCGGTAGGTGATGTTAAAAGCTTGCTGGTATCAGCAGTGGGTGACCAGGCAGATAGAGTGTGGGCAAAAGCTGGTTTCCCGGGAGTAACATTGGACTGTGATCGCCATGATGGAGCATCCTTTAACATAGTGCGCGCAAGGGTATGGGATGCACTAAGGCAAACATGTCCAGACACACCAGACTTACAGTCAGTAATGCAGTGCACAATGAATGATGGGGAGGACGCAATGGATTTCATTTTCCGGGTGCAGGAGATGTGGAGAGCCGAGACAGGTACGCCCTGGGACCAGTCAATGTCCCTATTTTACTTTATAATAAAGAGAGGACTCCCAAAAGAAGTACAGAAGCACTCGACAAAATAGCAGGAATTGAGGCAAAAGTATGGCCAGAAATACAAAGCATAATAGTGCTCCACTGCAAAAGAATGAAGGAAAGGGAGAAAGAAATCATTCAAAAAAGGTTAGCAGATGAGGCGAAGCTAGTACAAACAAAACTGGTGAAGGTCGCCGCAGCTGTAGCAGCACTTCCCCAAGACAGAGAGGAGGAGGAGGAGGGGCTGGTAGCGATACAGGGGAGGATGGCAGTAAATTGGGCAGGCAACGGGCAGCCACAGTGGAATGGACAGGAGCAGTACAGAGGACCGCTGTGGCAAGCGTGGGCCCCCTGCAGAGGACGAGGTGGGTACTGAGGGCGCAGAGGGGGCGGTCAAGGGTATGGAGGAAATGGAGGGTATGGAGGGTAAGGTCCAAGGGTGGGACACAGGAACTGTTGGAATTGCGGTAGGTGGGGACATTTCTCACGAGAATGCAGGAGCAGACCAAATAATGTATACCAAGACGATCAACCCTATGGTCATCCTCACCCAGGAAGCCCATATGGATTACCCATGGTAGGGGCACAAGGGAAACCTGAGCAAGGGTATGTAGAGCAACGAAGAGAACCTCCTCATAATGTAAAACAGTATCTACAAAGCCGCAAGCATATGCAATACACACAGGGTAACCCTTTCGCAACAACAGCTAACGGCGCGCTTGCACCATACGGAGGAGTGGCAGTGGTATCGGGTAATGTCTTTAGCCAAGGGCGGACCACGAGACAGCCACCATAGGACAGCCCACGGGGAGCACTTGCATGTCCTGCACTATATACGACCTACAATGCAGCAGAGGAACCATTGATAGGGGCGCAGATAGGGAACAAGCAGTTCATATTTATGGTGGACTCGGGAGCCGAAAAATCATGTTTACGTAAAGGCCTGTTTCCGCTATCTAATCGTAAATTGGAGTCGCAGGGGTTCTCTGGGGCTGTTGTCTAAGTTCCTTACACAGAAGATTTAGATGTCACCGTGGGGGGTAAGACCGTGAGAGCACCCCTACTGTATTACTAGCAGTCCCCGATCAATTTACTGGGTAGGGACCTCCACAGTCAGCTCAATATGACTATCTCCTTTACAGAGAGAGGGATAATTTGTTCAACTCCAGGGATCTGTCCCATGCATGTAATGCTGGTTGAGCATGCACGAGCAACAGCACCAGAAGTGCGCGGCATACCGGTAGATCCTGATGTATTCATTCAAGGGCTAAAAACATTGCCACGAGTAGTCCCAGAGTTGAAAAATCTAGAATGGCGAGTACCCGCAGAGTTCATCTTCCGACCAATAGCCCGCCGAGAGATTGTGCCCGGGACAGTGATGTCCTTAGATTTGCATGCAGTTCAGATCTCAGTCAAAAGAATAGCCGTCATTGCAATGGACATACATGGCTGCGAGTGGCGCATTGTAAGAGGATTCAATTCAAAACTACAGCTAAGTCAACGCCTAGTCTATAATACTGAATGAAAACCCTTATTGATATATCTTTATGTCCAGTTCATGCGTTCTGGATGACTACCCCTATATAACACCCCTCCCTTGGAATCCCCCTGACCCCACTGAGCCAAGAAGTAGTTCTGTTTTGCAAGTTTAAAGGTTTATTTGATAACTTAAACAATATATATTATATCACGCTTTATAATAAATTAATAATTGGATATCACACTTAATCTGGTATGATAAAGATTAACAACGGAGAATCTGGCACTAGCACACTTCTTGATAATCACTAAGGAGTTGACATGAAATGGATAAGATAGCACACTGGTAAATAGGGACAGAAGAATAATGTGGAAGAGAATGTTTTATAGGGTTCAAGGAAATGCAAGGTTGAATGAATGAAATGCAGTATAGAAAATAACTTGATAGGATTTCAGCAAAGACAATGTAATCACTTTCTTGGACAATTCACCCCCCCCTTTTATGCAATGCAAGGAAATGGAAGGAAGGCACACAGTTCTCAGAAATGCAATCAAATGTGATTCAGTTCACCCAGCAACTCAGACTACAGAAGTTGAAAACACAGGCCCAAATGCTTTTAAATGTGCTGGCAATGTAGAAAAAAATATGCTAAAATGCTTTTAATTCCCTCTAGAGGTTCAGGGTGAGTGGTATCTAGTTAATATTAGTCCAGGCTCACTTTAGCAAGGATCTAGGAGTAATTGGTAGGTTAAACGAATTTTTGGCAAATGAAAGGCAAGCAGCAGCAGATTTTTACACGTGGAGAAATTTGCAAATCGCGGTAAAATGTCAAATCGCGGCTAAATTTGCGAATGCGCCGAGCGCGATTACAGAGGAACTACAAGGACTATCACTATCGTTTTGGGGTCCTAGGAAAGCCTAGGATCTCAGCTTCTAGATGAAAGTTACTGCAAGTCTCTAGCACAAACGGTTACGGAGATATGAGCGATTAAATAAAGGTTGTTTTTCAGATTTGAAATTTTAAAGTTCAAAAAGACAAGTGCAGCTTGCAACTAGAAAATGACAGGTGACAGCTTTACAAATGACAGGTGACAGTTAGGAGGCAGTTCTACTTAGATTAAAATAGATTGAATTATATTATTTTAACTAGGAGATTGGTTCTGCACAGTTCTGCTATGTACTCACAATATATTTAGAAATATGCCTTGCCACGGATCTGGTCAGGTTTTGGACTGCACTCCGGTTCAGCTCTCTCTCTGGTTTTGGATACTTGATAGATTTGAAGTCTCTATGTCTGCTCTCTGAAGGTTGAGGGAGGTAAAGTATGGATTTTCCGGCAGAGCTTCCAGCTGCAAATGGATTTGAAGGTCCCTATCTGTCCTGTCTGTCTGCTTTTATGTGTTTAGAATGTGGGTGTGTTCTAGCATCACTGACCCTACCTCTCTCTCAGCTTCTAATTGGTCAAACTTCCATTTCTCACTTGATTGGGGGAGCTAAGTTGTGTCAGAGTGATGTCATTTTACAGCCTGCAGAAAGTCCACTCCTTCTGTCAACTTGCACACAAATCTAGATTTGAACCAAATACATATTTGCAGAGGTACATATTGTTTTAAAATCATATGCACCCATCATGCATTACAGGAGGTATACCCTGTCCAAATCTGCTCTTCCTGGGGGCTTGCATTCAGAAATGGCAATATTTTGCACTTTTTAACTGGTTTGCAATACCGGACATTACCCCAAATTTACACACATGTGCGCAAGGAGTATGGACATTAGTTGATGAAGTGTCAGATTTTTCACATGCACACATTTTGAGTAATATCCTCTTTTCCGCTAAAATTCCCCTGAACATACCACCGGTTCTAAAAACCTCTTAAAATGTGGGCAGAAAAATCACAAGAATTATGGTATCATTTATAAAATTTTCACATGTCCGCTCTATGAGTTATTCATCTTTTTAGAGTTATGTTCTGGCCCCAAAGGGGTGTGGTTTTCCTCCAGCACAAGGTTGAATTTCTGGTTTTTCCAGTTCTGCCAAGCCAGCTTGCTCTCACAGGCAGTGCCCCTCTCCTTTGCTTCAGGAGGAAGCTACTTTTACGATATCTGCAATAAACCATCTGCCTGAGTCAGGAGAGGGCTTTGTTCAGAGCTCCTGTATTCTGTGGGGGCTTCCCTTAATTCAATTATCAGAGAGATGGCATATCCTTAGTGTGGCCAGCAAAAGGCAGATAGGCCTGGGAACACAGCTGTGAGTCAAGTTTCACTCCTGATGGGGGTGGCTGGTGCTCAGAATCCAGTTCCTTAAGCCAAGTTTCAGATAAAATGTCACTTTTTGTTCCCCAGTTTCTGCATTCAAATAAAACTAAACATTTTCACATATGCAGCTAGAATGCTGATTCTAAGTTTAAAACTATGACATTTAAACAATTGCAACCTATGTGACATTCAAAGTAGGTCACTCAGTCAATTTAAACATTTTGATTTTTAGTGTCTTTCAGTCCAAATTTACTTAAACTGCTGAAATCCACAGCTCAGCCAGTCTTGTTATAAACCTTCAAGTCACTTCAGAATATAACCTTACATTGGATCCACCTCTTAAAATGTCTTTCTTTGGCATGTTTTGGGTTCATTTATTCAGTTTTGCAAAAAGTAAAATCTGGTGTTGTTTTAAAACGCCGGCTTTTGGATAGTGGTGAGTACTGGTACTGCACCCCTTTTTGGGATTTAAGAAAATGAATTCCCAACAGTTATGGGTTTGCTTTTGGCAATCAGCATTGCCACTCCCAATGGTTTCAGACTACTGTGTGGGTAGTCCAATGGTGGTTTTAGGCAGTGTCCTTCTGTGCCCATAACATCGGCAAAAATGGGTGGCCGCCTATTCTTCATGCACTTCCCTGGGCATTTTCTGGGAAGCTCTGGCCATCATGATGTTTTCATGTCAGTACTGCACAGTTTTGAGGTAGGGCTCGGATGCATGGGTAAATACATCCCACAAGCCCCCCTTCTTGCGGTGGCCATCTGATCCTTCACTGGTGGGACCCGCAAGATCTGGGATGTTTCCTCATCTTCTTCCAATAGATGGCACAGTTCAGCATCTTTTCCTCCATCCGGTACTGGTCGATCGGTTCTCCTCGCCGGTCCTGATGGGAATATTGGGCGGTACCCCGGGCCCCCTTGCGTCTCTGCTCCCGGTCTCCGGATCGTCCTCCTTGGCCCGTCTCCAGGTTTTCTTTCTCCTAGGACGACAAAGGAAGAGCGGCAATACCTATTCATAGACATTTTTCCACCACTGTTGAGATAGTGGGGCAGCATATGCATTTCATCATAACGAAACATTACATTCTTATTTTGAAAAAAAAACAGTATAACTAAGAGACAGTTTCATGCAAATCACAATATTTTAGAGACTAGATGTGGTATGTTTTATAGTTGGAACTGAATTAGTCTGAGACAGTACCCGCTAGGATTCCAGAGGATTCCTCCAGTTGTTGCAGAGTGTGCCTGGGATGGCAACATTTCAACTGGTTTATGTGGACCCACTTGTCTTCCCCCGCTGCCAAAGGACCTTTGGGGATGTGGATTTTGTAGGCCACAGGGGAGATCTTGTCGATGATCTCAAAGGGTCCCTTCCATGTAGGCAAGAATTTCCGCTGTTTTGCCTGGTTCCTTTGGAAGTTGTATAGATAGACCCGGTCTCCCACCTGATATTCCTTCCTGGAAGTCTTCAGGTCATAATGGGTCTTCATGCTATCAGCCGATCTTTCTAGATTCCGCTGAGCATAAGCAAAAGCATGTTGAAGGTGTTTCCTTAAATTCTCCACATACTCATGAGTAGTGGAGGCATTTATCAGTGTCTGCTCTTGGGTCCTGTAGAGCAAATGCTGAGGAAGCACCATCTTGCGCCCAGTCATCAACTCAAATGGTGACATTTTGGTTGCAGATGAAGGGGTAGATCTGATGGCCATTAGGACCAGAGGTAATCGGATATCCCAACTTGGCCCAGAATCTGCCACAAACTTTTTTAAGATGCTCACAATTGTCCGGTTATATCTCTACTGCCCCAGAAGAAGCTGGTCTATAAGCAATATGCAACTTCCTTTTGACCCCCAGTATCTCCCACATCTTTGTCATTACTTCACTGGTGAAGTGGCTACCCCTGTCTGACTCAATCCTTTGAGGTAGACCTAAACGGGAAAAGATGTGGTTAATCATCAGGGCAGCTGCCGTTCCTGCCTTGCAATTTGGGGCTGGGAGACATTCCACCCACTTGGTAAACAAGCATGTCACAGTCAACATGTACTTATTCCCCCGAGCAGAGCGAATCACGGGGCCTACAAAGTCGATTTGTAGATCTGACCATGGCAGTGTCATCCCCCTCTTTTGGAGAGGCGCACGGTGCGTGAGGGATGATGGCTGAAATTGTGCACACACAAGACACCCCTTCAAGTATTGGTCAAGGTCCTGCCCCATGTGTGGCCAGTATGCAACCTCTCTTAAGATTTCCAATGTTGTGTGAAACCCCCTATGACCGGCGGTGGCCGCATCATGGGCGTGACTTAACATCAGGCTTCGGAATGAGGTAGGAATCACCCACTGATCGTGGCCAGCTTTGGATTTCCTTACCAGCAAACCGTCTTGGATTCGGAACATTTTTGGACATTTCATCAACACTCTTAGGTCCTCTTTCCCAATGTAATCGGTATCCGTCAGGGGAAAGTTCTCAGGGTCCTCAAGGTGTTGGTAAAACTTACCAATAATTGGATCCCCCTTCTGAGCTGTAATCAAATCAGCATCAGGGGTCTCCTTACTCCATTGTGCAAGTGAAAGGTCGTTGTGAGCATTTGTCTGGGACCTAGTGATAGCAGTGACCTGGATTTCCCCCAACAGGGACTCAATCTCAATTAGATCCCCTTGGATGGCCCCGGTTTTGGCCAGCTGATCAGCTAAGTCATTTCCAGTTTTGTCTGGTCCCTCTATTTTGGAATGACCCTTGATCTTTTTCCAATAGATGGTCATCTCATTCGAGGTGACCAGATCATCAATGTTTTGGATCAACTTCCCATGTTTCAAGGGTTTGTTGTTAGCATATAACATGCCTCTGGTTTTCCAATTAACCAGGTGCTCCACGAACCCGTTCCGTACATAATCCGAATCTGTGATTATGACCAGTTCGTGGAGTTGATGCTGGACAGCAGTGAGGATGGCCTGATGCACAGCCATCAATTCTGCCACCTGACTACTTCGGGGACCAATTTTGTATCCAGCGGAGGGTTCTGGGGACTCATTCACCCATGCATTCCCTACGCCGGCCACCAGTTCTTTCTCCCCGTTGTTGTCAACATGGTACGAGCATCCATCCACATAGACAGTGGGCATTCCCTCACACTTGTCCTCTTCAAAGACTTTGTGTGGGGAATTAAGGTATGCCTCCGTGTTGTCCTTGATTTTTAGACTTTCGTCCTCGAGACAGTTTTCTCTGGCACAATCATGCAAGTCAGCCAGACCTTGCGCGAGGGGACTCTTCTTGTTTTGGCCATATCTGACCTCCACAGGAAAGCCTTGCATTGACAGAATCCAGGAAGTAATTCGGGAATTACTCACATTTCCGGCCCGGATTCTGTCACTTTGGAGATATTGCAGAGGCTGGTGTGGAGTCTCCACTATGATGTGTTCCCCCTGGATAAATGGGCGGTAATTCTTCCATGCCCACACCGTTGCCAGGAGTGCCTTCTCACAATCGTTGAATTTTTCCTCCACAGAGGATAAAGTTTTGCTCGCATAGGAGATTACTTTATTGACCTTGTCATGCTTTTGGTATAATACTGCCGTCAAGCACGTATTAGAAAACCCCGTCTCCAGGAAGAACTCCTTGTTTCTGACAGGGTAAGCTAGGCAAGGCGCTTGTGAGAGGCTTCTTTTGAGTTGTCTTACTGCCCCGGATTGTTCTGGACCCCATTCCCACTTGACCCCCCCTTCAGGAGATGAATCAGGGGTCTGGTGATCTCTGCGTAGCCCTCAATGAACTTTCTGCTGTAATTAGTCAGTCCAAGGAGGCTCCTTAGTTCCCGCAGAGTTGTGGGGTCTTTCAGTTTCTGAAGTGCTTCCACTTTCTTTTCCTGGGGACAGAGACCCTGAGGAGTAATCTCATGCCCCAAGAAATTAACACGGGTTCTACACCACTGTGCTTTTTGAAAGGAAAGTTTTGCTCCGGCGGCCCTCAACTGTGTCAGAACATAACGGATCTCCGCTATGTGTTCCTCAACAGTTGAGCTTTTGATGAGGACATCATCTACATAAGCCAGGTTACCCCTCGCACCCAAGTCGGGCATGGCCTTGTGTAGAAAAATGTTGAATTCATTGCCGGAGTTGAGGTATCCGAAAGGAGTCCGGGTCCATGTGTACTGCTGGTCCCCAAAGGTAAAAGCCAGCTTGTATTGGTCCTCCCTACTGACAGGCACGGTCCAGTATCCATTGGTCAGGTCTATTGCTGTGAATACCTGTGACCCCTGGATCTGGGCCAGCCCTTGGTCAATGTAGGGCAGAGGCCATCGGGAAGTATGGACCCGTTTGTTGAGCTCCCTGAGGTCAGCACAGAGTCTCCACTGGCCGTTTGGCTTCAATATTCCCAGCACCGGATTATTGAAGGTGCTGTGGACTGGACGGATTATTCCCCTGGACTCAAGGTTCTTAATTATTTCAGTAAGGGACTCCATTGATGCGAGAGGCAAGCGATATTGCTTCACAAACACAGGAGTCATGCCAGGGTCCGTGGGGATTGTTGTTGTGTGGATGTCGGTGCGGCCACAGTCATATGAGTCTACCGCAAAGAGATCTTGGAAATCCAAGAAAACTTGTTTCAACTTTTGCTTTTGTTCCAGAGTCACACAGGCGTCAGCTAGGTTGACTCTCTCTTCCACCATCTGCCTGAAGCCTGTAAAGACTTCTGGTTTGGCTATCTCCGCGGCCTCCTCCAGCTGGGCGGAGAAGTCCCTGGTCAGAGTGCTGATTTGGACTGAAGGCTTCAGGTGGGAAAGGCAGCCCTCATGGACTTGGAAAATCACCTCATCCCTCCTGAAGTCACAAGTCACATCTTCCTTACCATAGGGGCAGGAAGTGTACACCAGGAAGTTCCCCCCATGCCGGGTAAAAATCCTGTCTGGTGTTGTATTGTCCTCACTGTCACTGTCAAAACAGTCCTTGGGGATTGGTCCTAACAGTTCATTTACTAAGTCGATGGAAAAATGTCGGTCATCAACCGCCATTCCAATAACGGTGCCTGCTGCTAGAGTAATACTCTTTAAGTCGCTGTTATCCACCTCTATTAGAATGGTGTCATGTTCTATGTTGACTAATGGAGTTGGGTTTACCCCCAACCCTTGCTGTTGGAGAGAAGCGTTTAGATGTATGTAAGCATCAGGGTTTTGCAAATATTGTCCTCTTTTAACTTTCACTTCCAGGGAGAATTGTCGGGTCCTTTCTAGGATGGTGACTTTCTCTTTAACCTGAATTTCAACTGCATAAGGTAGCAATTGAGCTGACCTAAATGCTTTTTCTGGATCATCAAAGCCCATGGGATTATCCGCTAATCGGGACCAAGCTTTGAAGTTTATTAGGTCCAAACTAATGGCAAAGCGATTGAGAATGTCACTGCCTAAGTAAAAGGCGGCAGGGACGTCTCGCACGACCCAACAATTGTGGACTATGCTCTTGTTGCCAATGGAGATTTTGAGCATACACCTGCTTGGCAGGAGATGTTTGGAATTAGGTGCTTCCAGGTCCATTTCCCATTTGTCTATCAGTTTGAATGTGGGAATGGCTGGATCTTTTGTGAGTTGGCGGAATATGGCTTCGCTGATGAAGCTCTTACCGTTGTTCACACACACTCGAGCGAGAACAGAGTCCTTCCCATCATTTAATTGGACAGGGATGAACAACTGCTCTCCAATTTGCTGAATATCAGCCAGGCTCTGAGCTGATTTCACATCTTTCTGGACTATAGGAGTGGGAGTTTCTGATTGTGGATTAGTATAGAATTTCAGGGTGTTTCCTTCCAGTGCGGAATACCACCTTAAACTGGAAGGAAGGTTGATTTTCAGAAATAGAGAGGACCCCCCATCACCAGTCTGTTGTCCTACTGCTATTACTGTCACGTCTGGAATTTGGCTATTCTGGAAGTGAAATTCTACTTGGTCAGATTTTTGTTCAACCATGTGGCAGGTGCCGTTTAAACTAACATGGTTAACACTCTGTTTTAATTTTATGGATCGGCTAGTCTGGGTACAGAGGACCTTGTTTACACAATCTATTAGGGTTGACAACCTTCTCAGGAGGTCATTCCCTAGTAAACAAGGGGTGCCCTCTGGAGTCACAATTATGACCGGGTGTTTCAACTTGTGTCGCCCGATCTTAATGTCCAAGTCTGCAGTCCCCTCAACGGGAATTTCCTTCCCGTCAAAGTTCTGCAGTTGTCCTGGAAGATAGGTGAGAGGAATTTGGTAATTCTCTCCCCTTCCTGCATTCAGTTCGTCAAAGGCCCTTCTGGACAGAAGGGTAGCTTGAGATCCAGTGTCCTCCAGTGCCAAAATTGTACCCTGCCCCTGTACTTGTACCGGGGCATAATATCTTCCCTCCTTCTCCTCAAGGGGGGACAGATAATGCACATTTTTGGACAACTGGTGGGCTAATTTTCTGTTTTTTGGACATCGCTAGCGAAGAGATTTGGGCAGAATTCTGTGGAGAGCCTTGGGAATCTGAAAGAAAAAGTTGGCAACTGGAGATCAGAGCCATTGTGGGTTCCCCTGGCTCCGGTTCTGGGCCGCCCCCCCCTTTTTGGAGGCAGTCACCAGGATGGGTTTGAACCAGGGGATTTTCTTGCGGTTGGTTCTGGGATGAGATGGTGGGCGGCGGTAGCTCAGTCTCCACATCTCCCCAGTCTGGATTTGCATCCCTAGGGACCCATTTTTCTTTGGGAGGAGTTCCCCCCTCTCTGAAGGAGAAGATCCTTTTCCCAGGATCCTCTGAGGATCCCTCTCCCTCAAATTGGAAGACCTGTACCTCCTCCTCAAACTGAGTCTGTTTGGGTCTTTTGTTTCTCCTACCCCCCCTCTGCTCCTTAGGAGGCAGACTTTCAGGGGCAAGAGATTTTGTTTCCGGTTCCTGGCTTTCCAGGGGCTGTTTACAAGTGAGGAAGGAAGCTTCCTCCAAGGCTTTACACCCCCCTTCCCTTTGTGCCTCCTCCCTGGGAACCAGTGAGTTATCGGGGTGCTGCCCCCGTCATTGTTCTGGGGCACCAGGTCCAGAGTTGGGTGCGTTCTGCGCCGGCATGCCGATCTGAGGGTTCTGCTGAGCCCTCATTATGTGACGCAGATCCCGCGCCATGTTTTGAACCTGGCGCTCTAACTGGGAAACCCGCTCAGGCTGATACGGGGCCCTGTTTTCTCCCCTGGGCTGATCCCGGGAAGGGTAGCTATCCCTTCTTTGGTAGTACCCCTGGTTGGGAAGATTTGGGTACCCCTCCACCCTTGGCCTCCCCTCTCCCGGATTAGGTTGTCTGGGCTCAGGGAATTGGGGAAAGAAGGGTGGAGGATTTTGGGGCTGGAAATTGGGTGGATACCTGGGGAAAAGGTTCTGCCCAGGATTCGGAGAATTTCTGCCTTCCGGTGGGAAGTTAGGAGGAAAGTTCCCTGGGTTAGGTTCTTGGCTGGATCTCCCCCCTTGGGCTGGAGGAGTCCACACATAACCCAGGATGGGTCTGTTTCCCTTGTAACGGGGCTTACATAATCAGGAGAGCGAGGGACCCCATTTGTGGGGCTGCCTCCCTGGCTCCCTGTCTGTGACTGGCCCGAGGACCTTCTGGGCCTAGCATTATTAGGTGCAGGTAGGTTTTTAGGCCCCCCATCTCCAAATCCAAAACGGGGGTGACCTTTACCTCTGCCACCTTGGCAGCAGCAGGGGTGCTGTTGGCTTTGGGGTTTTTCTGGGCATTACTTTTGCTATCTACCGGTTTCTGCACCTCATAGATCCGGGTAGCCTGTTCAATGACCCAGTCTAAAGATCTTTTCTCGTGAAAATCCCTCACGAGCTGGGTCATTATGTATTTGGGCAAGGCATGAAAAAATGTATTGATGAATTCTCTACTGTCTGTGCGCACCCTTCTGGTGGTCTGCGCAAAAGCACGTTTCAGTTCTTGCACAAATTCTTGTGGGGCCTGATCCTCCCCACATTGCAAATTGTAGGCTGCCTTGCGAGCCTCTTGAGGATTTCTGTGAACAGAAAAGTGTTTCAAGATGACCGCCTTATAGGTGGACCATCTTAAATGATTTTGGTCCTCCAGCCCCGCAAAGAAACTGGAGTATTCCGGGGAGAAGGTCCACTTTACATATTGAATACAGCTTTGGCTGTCCTTCAAATGGAAAGTCTCCATCATTTGCTCAAACAACTCTAAGTGCTCCCAAACAGAATACTTAGCGTTCTTATGGTAAGGCGTGATGACGCTCCTGATCGCCTTAATCTGCTTTAAGGGGTCCTTAAGCAAGGCCCTTTTTGCCTTATTGGCCTTTTTGGTTCGGGTAACCCTTGTCCATTCATCCTCTGACTCAGAGGCACTGCTCCCAGAGGTTCCTGTCTGCTCTTCCAGGTTTTCCCGGATTCTGCGAGCCTGGGAATGGCTGGCAGAATGTGGGGACCTGGTCTCCTGTGTCCTGCGCAGTTCAAAGGAGTCTTCAGATTCCTCCTTGCTGCCAGGATTTGATGGGTACTCCCTCCACTGACCTAACTGGGCAGAGGTTTTCAGGATGCCCTTAATGGGCCTACTCTCCTGGGGTTCCCCACTAAATTGCACTGCGCTTGGGTGCCCATACCCGGATGCCCGCCCCTCCATACCTGGGTGGTACTGGCCTATGAGCCCCATACTTTTGTCTGGATAGTAGTCTGCCATCCCGGTGGCCCGGTGCTCATGTGCGCCGGGGAACATGGGGGTGGCAGAGTCTAGGGACTGAGAGGTATGAGGGCCTCTGGTACTAGGGCTCCTGAGGTTATGCTCCGGAGTTTCCCTTTCCCAGCGAACCTCATCTCTATCCGCCCCTGCTCCCTGTTGCAATGCAAGAGCCTGCATTTGTGCCTTCAGTTCCTCAGTTAAGGCCTTACTGGACTCTATCAGTCTCTCCTGCATCGCTACCTGTTGTTGGAGCCTATCATTGTGTTGACAGAGGGCCTCATTTTCCCTCTGTGCTTCCTGGTTGGTCCTGGAGAACTGGGCCAGTCTTTGCTGCAGGAGGGTTACCTCCTGAGCTGTGTCCCTATTGGCCTGCTCCTTTCTTGCTAGAGCATCCTCCACCCTTCTGGTGTGCTCTACCAAGTTCTGGTTTTCTTTTTGGAGATCACCCAGCCCCTGGGGGGCCAGGTGATTTTCTTCAATTTCCTTTTTTAAGTGGCAGACTTCCTGGCCTAAAGTGTCTCTTTCCTGACTAAGAGCCTGCATCTGTGCCGCCAGGTCGTCCCTTTGCCTTTGGAAGGCACCGGCTTTCTGGCGCTCCTGATCAAACTCTGCCTGGGTATCCAGGTCTTTCAGGATCAGTTTATTGCTCTCCTCTTTCTCTCTGTCTAGTTGGATTTGCAGGGTGGCTACCTGCTCTGTGCATGCCCTATTGAAATTGATCTGTTGCTCCAGCTTTTTCTGGCTCTGCAGTAGGGAGTCCAAACTGTCTTGGTGTTCCTGCTGCAAAGCCAGAATTCTGGTATCCCGGTCTGTCTTTTCCTGTTGCAGGATGTCCATATCCTCTTTTATTTTAATGATGTGCTGCCTACTATCATCTTCTGACTCCTGGCTCCTCTGCAGCCTCTGCTCAGAAGAGACCAGGTCAGATTGGACCTTCTCTAACGCCATCTGTCGCTTATTCGCCAGATCTTGGCTTTCAGTACATCTATCCTGCATGTCTCCCATATATAGGTACAGGTATGCCGCTATCCTAACAATCTTGTCGTGTTCATCTTTGGCCTTCGGGGCCATGTATAGTTCACTCAGGGCCACATGTAGTGGACCCTTTTCTCTATATATATCTGACCCCGTTTCAGTGACCTGTTGTGTGATTGCCTGCAACCACGCATCCTGGCCCTGTTCGGTCCATTCACCTCTCACAAATAGCTTATGTAAGAGGTGCTCTCTGGCTATTTTCATGTCCACGAGTGTCGTCATTCTGGAAATTTGATTTCCTTCCTGATTTACAAGAGTTAGTATTTTATTCTCGCAAAACAGACCGTTTCCTTGGAGCGTTCCTATGAGGAGTGCTTTACAGCGTAACACAGCGTGGTGATCCGACCGGATATGTGTATCTGGTCAGCTGGCACGCTGTATTAATCTGCACAAATGGTAGATCTAACCCAAACGTCCGGCACGAGCCCCCAATTTGTAAGAGGATTCAATTCAAAACTACAGCTAAGTCAACGCCTAGTCTATAATACTGAATGAAAACCCTTATTGATATATCTTTATGTCCAGTTCATGCGTTCTGGATGACTACCCCTATATAACACCCCTCCCTTGGAATCCCCCTGACCCCACTGAGCCAAGAAGTAGTTCTGTTTTGCAAGTTTAAAGGTTTATTTGATAACTTAAACAATATATATTATATCACGCTTTATAATAAATTAATAATTGGATATCACACTTAATCTGGTATGATAAAGATTAACAACGGAGAATCTGGCACTAGCACACTTCTTGATAATCACTAAGGAGTTGACATGAAATGGATAAGATAGCACACTGGTAAATAGGGACAGAAGAATAATGTGGAAGAGAATGTTTTATAGGGTTCAAGGAAATGCAAGGTTGAATGAATGAAATGCAGTATAGAGAATAACTTGATAGGATTTCAGCAAAGACAATGTAATCACTTTCTTGGACAATTCACCCCCCCCTTTTATGCAATGCAAGGAAATTGAAGGAAGGCACACAGTTCTCAGAAATGCAATCAAATGTGATTCAGTTCACCCAGCAACTCAGACTACAGAAGTTGAAAACACAGGCCCAAATGCTTTTAAATGTGCTGGCAATGTAGAAAAAAATATGCTAAAATGCTTTTAATTCCCTCTAGAGGTTCAGGGTGAGTGGTATCTAGTTAATATTAGTCCAGGCTCACTTTAGCAAGGATCTAGGATTAATTGGTAGGTTAAACGAATTTTTGGCAAATGAAAGGCAAGCAGCAGCAGATTTTTACACGTGGAGAAATTTGCAAATCGCGGTAAAATGTCAAATCGCGGCTAAATTTGCGAATGCGCCGAGCGCTATTACAGAGGAACTACAAGGACTATCACTATCGTTTTGGGGTCCTAGGAAAGCCTAGGATCTCATCTTCTAGATGAAAGTTACTGCAAGTCTCTAGCACAAACGGTTACGGAGATATGAGCGATTAAATAAAGGTCGTTTTTCAGATTTGAAATTTTAAAGTTCAAAAAGACAAGTGCAGCTTGCAACTAGAAAATGACAGGTGACAGCTTTACAAATGACAGGTGACAGTTAGGAGGCAGTTCTACTTAGATTAAAATAGATTGAATTATATTATTTTAACTAGGAGATTGGTTCTGCACAGTTCTGCTATGTACTCACAATATATTTAGAAATATGCCTTGCCACGGATCTGGTCAGGTTTTGGACTGCACTCCGGTTCAGCTCTCTCTCTCTCTGGTTTTGGATACTTGATAGATTTGAAGTCTCTATGTCTGCTCTCTGAAGGTTGAGGGAGGTAAAGTATGGATTTTCCGGCAGAGCTTCCAGCTGCAAATGGATTTGAAGGTCCCTATCTGTCCTGTCTGTCTGCTTTTATGTGTTTAGAATGTGGGTGTGTTCTAGCATCACTGACCCTACCTCTCTCTCAGCTTCTAATTGGTCAAACTTCCATTTCTCACTTGATTGGGGGAGCTAAGTTGTGTCAGAGTGATGTCATTTTACAGCCCGCAGAAAGTCTACTCCTTCTGTCAACTTGCACACAAATCTAGATTTGAACCAAATACATATTTGCAGAGGTACATATTGTTTTAAAATCATATGCACCCATCATGCATTACAGGAGGTATACCCTGATCAAACTCTGCCTGGGTATCCAGGTCTTTCAGGATCAGTTTATTGCTCTCCTCTTTCTCTCTGTCTAGTTGGATTTGCAGGGTGGCTACCTGCTCTGTGCATGCCCTATTGAAATTGATCTGTTGCTCCAGCTTTTTCTGGCTCTGCAGTAGGGAGTCCAAACTGTCTTGGTGTTCCTGCTGCAAAGCCAGAATTCTGGTATCCCGGTCTGTCTTTTCCTGTTGCAGGATGTCCATATCCTCTTTTATTTTAATGATGTGCTGCCTACTATCATCTTCTGACTCCTGGCTCCTCTGCAGCCTCTGCTCAGAAGAGACCAGGTCAGATTGGACCTTCTCTAACGCCATCTGTCGCTTATTCGCCAGATCTTGGCTTTCAGTACATCTATCCTGCATGTCTCCCATATATAGGTACAGGTATGCCGCTATCCTAACAATCTTGTCGTGTTCATCTTTGGCCTTCGGGGCCATGTATAGTTCACTCAGGGCCACATGTAGTGGACCCTTTTCTCTATATATATCTGACCCCGTTTCAGTGACCTGTTGTGTGATTGCCTGCAACCACGCATCCTGGCCCTGTTCGGTCCATTCACCTCTCACAAATAGCTTATGTAAGAGGTGCTCTCTGGCTATTTTCATGTCCACGAGTGTCGTCATTCTGGAAATTTGATTTCCTTCCTGATTTACAAGAGTTAGTATTTTATTCTCGCAAAACAGACCGTTTCCTTGGAGCGTTCCTATGAGGAGTGCTTTACAGCGTAACACAGCGTGGTGATCCGACCGGATATGTGTATCTGGTCAGCTGGCACGCTGTATTAATCTGCACAAATGGTAGATCTAACCCAAACGTCCGGCACGAGCCCCCAATTTGTAAGAGGATTCAATTCAAAACTACAGCTAAGTCAACGCCTAGTCTATAATACTGAATGAAAACCCTTATTGATATATCTTTATGTCCAGTTCATGCGTTCTGGATGACTACCCCTATATAACACCCCTCCCTTGGAATCCCCCTGACCCCACTGAGCCAAGAAGTAGTTCTGTTTTGCAAGTTTAAAGGTTTATTTGATAACTTAAACAATATATATTATATCACGCTTTATAATAAATTAATAATTGGATATCACACTTAATCTGGTATGATAAAGATTAACAACGGAGAATCTGGCACTAGCACACTTCTTGATAATCACTAAGGAGTTGACATGAAATGGATAAGATAGCACACTGGTAAATAGGGACAGAAGAATAATGTGGAAGAGAATGTTTTATAGGGTTCAAGGAAATGCAAGGTTGAATGAATGAAATGCAGTATAGAGAATAACTTGATAGGATTTCAGCAAAGACAATGTAATCACTTTCTTGGACAATTCACCCCCCCCTTTTATGCAATGCAAGGAAATTGAAGGAAGGCACACAGTTCTCAGAAATGCAATCAAATGTGATTCAGTTCACCCAGCAACTCAGACTACAGAAGTTGAAAACACAGGCCCAAATGCTTTTAAATGTGCTGGCAATGTAGAAAAAAATATGCTAAAATGCTTTTAATTCCCTCTAGAGGTTCAGGGTGAGTGGTATCTAGTTAATATTAGTCCAGGCTCACTTTAGCAAGGATCTAGGATTAATTGGTAGGTTAAACGAATTTTTGGCAAATGAAAGGCAAGCAGCAGCAGATTTTTACACGTGGAGAAATTTGCAAATCGCGGTAAAATGTCAAATCGCGGCTAAATTTGCGAATGCGCCGAGCGCTATTACAGAGGAACTACAAGGACTATCACTATCGTTTTGGGGTCCTAGGAAAGCCTAGGATCTCATCTTCTAGATGAAAGTTACTGCAAGTCTCTAGCACAAACGGTTACGGAGATATGAGCGATTAAATAAAGGTCGTTTTTCAGATTTGAAATTTTAAAGTTCAAAAAGACAAGTGCAGCTTGCAACTAGAAAATGACAGGTGACAGCTTTACAAATGACAGGTGACAGTTAGGAGGCAGTTCTACTTAGATTAAAATAGATTGAATTATATTATTTTAACTAGGAGATTGGTTCTGCACAGTTCTGCTATGTACTCACAATATATTTAGAAATATGCCTTGCCACGGATCTGGTCAGGTTTTGGACTGCACTCCGGTTCAGCTCTCTCTCTCTCTGGTTTTGGATACTTGATAGATTTGAAGTCTCTATGTCTGCTCTCTGAAGGTTGAGGGAGGTAAAGTATGGATTTTCCGGCAGAGCTTCCAGCTGCAAATGGATTTGAAGGTCCCTATCTGTCCTGTCTGTCTGCTTTTATGTGTTTAGAATGTGGGTGTGTTCTAGCATCACTGACCCTACCTCTCTCTCAGCTTCTAATTGGTCAAACTTCCATTTCTCACTTGATTGGGGGAGCTAAGTTGTGTCAGAGTGATGTCATTTTACAGCCCGCAGAAAGTCTACTCCTTCTGTCAACTTGCACACAAATCTAGATTTGAACCAAATACATATTTGCAGAGGTACATATTGTTTTAAAATCATATGCACCCATCATGCATTACAGGAGGTATACCCTGTCCAAATCTGCTCTTCCTGGGGGCTTGCATTCAGAAATGGCAATATTTTGCACTTTTTAACTGGTTTGCAATACCGGACATTACCCCAAATTTACACACATGTGCGCAAGGAGTATGGACATTAGTTGATGAAGTGTCAGATTTTTCACATGCACACATTTTGAGTAATATCCTCTTTTCCGCTAAAACTCCCCTGAACATACCACCGGTTCTAAAAACCTCTTAAAATGTGGGCAGAAAAATCACAAGAATTATGGTATCATTTATAAAATTTTCACATGTCCGCTCTATGAGTTATTCATCTTTTTGGAGTTATGTTCTGGCCCCAAAGGGGTGTGGTTTTCCTCCAGCACAAGGTTGAATTTCTGGTTTTTCCAGTTCTGCCAAGCCAGCTTGCTCTCACAGGCAGTGCCCCTCCCCTTTGCTTCAGGAGGAAGCTACTTTTACGATATCTGCAATAAACCATCTGCCTGAGTCAGGAGAGGGCTTTGTTCAGAGCTCCTGTATTCTGTGGGGGCTTCCCTTAATTCAATTATCAGAGAGATGGCATATCCTTAGTGTGGCCAGCAAAAGGCAGATAGGCCTGGGAACACAGCTGTGACTCAAGTTTCACTCCTGATGGGGGTGGCTGGTGGGCAGAATCCAGTTCCTTAAGCCAAGTTTCAGATAAAATGTCACTTTTTGTTCCCCAGTTTCTGCATTCAAATAAAACTAAACATTTTCACATATGCAGCTAGAATGCTGATTCTAAGTTTAAAACTATGACATTTAAACAATTGCAACCTATGTGACATTCAAAGTAGGTCACTCAGTCAATTTAAACATTTTGATTTTTAGTGTCTTTCAGTCCAAATTTACTTAAACTGCTGAAATCCACAGCTCAGCCAGTCTTGTTATAAACCTTCAAGTCACTTCAGAATATAACCTTACATTGGATCCACCTCTTAAAATGTCTTTCTTTGGCATGTTTTGGGTTCATTTATTCAGTTTTGCAAAAAGTAAAATCTGCTGTTGTTTTAAAACGCCGGCTTTTGGATAGTGGTGAGTACTGGTACTGCACCCCTTTTTGGGATTTAAGAAAATGAATTCCCAACAGTTATGGGTTTGCTTTTGGCAATCAGCATTGCCACTCCCAATCGTTTCAGACTACTGTGTGGGTAGTCCAATGGTGGTTTTAGGCAGTGTCCTTCTGTGCCCATAACATCGGCAAAAATGGGTGGCCGCCTATTCTTCATGCACTTCCCTGGGCATTTTCTGGGAAGCTCTGGCCATCATGATGTTTTCATGTCAGTACTGCACAGTTTTGAGGTAGGGCTCGGATGCATGGGTAAATACATCCCACAAGCCCCCCTTCTTGCGGTGGCCATCTGATCCTTCACTGGTGGGACCCGCAAGATCTGGGATGTTTCCTCATCTTCTTCCAATAGATGGCACAGTTCAGCATCTTTTCCTCCATCCGGTACTTGTCGATCGGTTCTCCTCGCCGGTCCTGATGGGAATATTGGGCGGTACCCCGGGCCCCCTTGCGTCTCTGCTCCCGGTCTCCGGATCGTCCTCCTTGGCCCGTCTCCAGGTTTTCTTTCTCCTAGGACGACAAAGGAAGAGCGGCAATACCTATTCATAGACATTTTTCCACCACTGTTGAGATAGTGGGGCAGCATATGCATTTCATCATAACGAAACATTACATTCTTATTTTGAAAAAAAAACAGTATAACTAAGAGACAGTTTCATGCAAATCACAATATTTTAGAGACTAGATGTGGTATGTTTTATAGATGGAACTGAATTAGTCTGAGACAGTACCCGCTAGGATTCCAGAGGATTCCTCCAGTTGTTGCAGAGTGTGCCTGGGATGGCAACATTTCAACTGGTTTATGTGGACCCACTTGTCTTCCCCCGCTGCCAAAGGACCTTTGGGGATGTGGATTTTGTAGGCCACAGGGGAGATCTTGTCGATGATCTCAAAGGGTCCCTTCCATGTAGGCAAGAATTTCCGCTGTTTTGCCTGGTTCCTTTAGAAGTTGTATAGATAGACCCGGTCTCCCACCTGATATTCCTTCCTGGAAGTCTTCAGGTCATAATGGGTCTTCATGCTATCAGCCGATCTTTCTAGATTCCGCTGAGCATAAGCAAAAGCATGTTGAAGGTGTTTCCTTAAATTCTCCACATACTCATGAGTAGTGGAGGCATTTATCAGTGTCTGCTCTTGGGTCCTGTAGAGCAAATGCTGAGGAAGCACCATCTTGCGCCCAGTCATCAACTCAAATGGTGACATTTTGGTTGCAGATGAAGGGGTAGATCTGATGGCCATTAGGACCAGAGGTAATCGGATATCCCAACTTGGCCCAGAATCTGCCACAAACTTTTTTAAGATGCTCACAATTTTCCGGTTATATCTCTCTACTGCCCCAGAAGAAGCTGGTCTATAAGCAATATGCAACTTCCTTTTGACCCCCAGTATCTCCCACATCTTTGTCATTACTTCACTGGTGAAGTGGCTACCCCTGTCTGACTCAATCCTTTGAGGTAGACCAAAACGGGAAAAGATGTGGTTAATCATCAGGGCAGCTGCCGTTTCTGCCTTGCAATTTGGGGCTGGGAGACATTCCACCCACTTGGTAAACAAGCATGTCACAGTCAACATGTACTTATTCCACCGAGCAGAGCGAATCACGGGGCCTACAAAGTCGATTTGTAGATCTGACCATGGCAGTGTCATCCCCCTCTTTTGGAGAGGCGCACGGTGCGTGAGGGATGATGGCTGAAATTGTGCACCCACAAGACACCCCTTCAAGTATTGGTCAAGGTCCTGCCCCATGTGTGGCCAGTATGCAACCTCTCTTAAGATTTCCAATGTTGTGTGAAACCCCCTATGACCGGCGGTGGCCCCATCATGGGCGTGACTTAACATCAGGCTTCGGAATGAGGTAGGAACCACCCACTGATCGTGGCCAGCTTTGGATTTCCTTACCAGCAAACCGTCTTGGATTCGGAACATTTTTGGACATTTCATCAACACTCTTAGGTCCTCTTTCCCAATGTAATCGGTATCCATCAGGGGAAAGTTCTCAGGGTCCTCAAGGTGTTGGTAAAACTTACCAATAATTGGATCCCCCTTCTGAGCTGTAATCAAATCAGCATCAGGGGTCTCCTTACTCCATTGTGCAAGTGAAAGGTCGTTGTGAGCATTTGTCTGGGACCTAGTGATAGCAGTGACCTGGATTTCCCCCAACAGGGACTCAATCTCAATTAGATCCCCTTGGATGGCCCCGGTTTTGGCCAGCTGATCAGCTAAGTCATTTCCAGTTTTGTCTGGTCCCTCTATTTTGGAATGACCCTTGATCTTTTTCCAATAGATGGTCATCTCATTCGAGGTGACCAGATCATCAATGTTTTGGATCAACTTCCCATGTTTCAAGGGTTTGTTGTTAGCACATAACATGCCTCTGGTTTTCCAATTAACCAGGTGCTCCACGAACCCGTTCCGTACATAATCCGAATCTGTGATTATGACCAGTTCGTGGAGTTGATGCTGGACAGCAGTGAGGATGGCCTGATGCACAGCCATCAATTCTGCCACCTGACTACTTCGGGGACCAATTTTGTATCCAGCGGAGGGTTCTGGGGACTCATTCACCCATGCATTCCCTACGCCGGCCACCAGTTCTTTCTCCCCGTTGTTGTCAACATGGTACGAGCATCCATCCACATAGACAGTGGGCATTCCCTCACACTTGTCCTCTTCAAAGACTTTGTGTGGGGAATTAAGGTATGCCTCCGTGTTGTCCTTGATTTTTAGACTTTCGTCCTCGAGACAGTTTTCTCTGGCACAATCATGCAAGTCAGCCAGACCTTGCGCGAGGGGACTCTTCTTGTTTTGGCCATATCTGACCTCCACAGGAAAGCCTTGCATTGACAGAATCCAGGAAGTAATTCGGGAATTACTCACATTTCCGGCCCGGATTCTGTCACTTTGGAGATATTGCAGAGGCTGGTGTGGAGTCTCCACTATGATGTGTTCCCCCTGGATAAATGGGCGGTAATTCTTCAATGCCCACACCGTTGCCAGGAGTGCCTTCTCACAATCGTTGAATTTTTCCTCCACAGAGGATAAAGTTTTGCTCGCATAGGAGATTACTTTATTGACCTTGTCATGCTTTTGGTATAATACTGCCGTCAAGCACGTATTAGAGAACCCCGTCTCAAGGAAGAACTCCTTGTTTCTGACAGGGTAAGCTAGGCAAGGCGCTTGTGAGAGGCTTCTCTTGAGTTGTCTTACTGCCTCGGATTGTTCTGGACCCCATTCCCACTTGACCCCCCCCTTCAGGAGATGAATCAGGGGTCTGGTGATCTCTGCGTAGCCCTCAATGAACTTTCTGCTGTAATTAGTCAGTCCAAGGAGGCTCCTTAGTTCCCGCAGAGTTGTGGGGTCTTTCAGTTTCTGAAGTGCTTCCACTTTCTTTTCCTGGGGACAGAGACCCTGAGGAGTAATCTCATGCCCCAAGAAATTAACACGGGTTCTACACCACTGTGCTTTTTGAAAGGAAAGTTTTGCTCCGGCGGCCCTCAACTGTGTCAGAACATAACGGATCTCCGCTATGTGTTCCTCAACAGTTGTGCTTTTGATGAGGACATCATCTACATAAGCCAGGTTACCCCTCGCACCCAAGTCGGGCATGGCCTTGTGTAGAAAAATGTTGAATTCATTGCCGGAGTTGAGGTATCCGAAAGGAGTCCAGGTCCATGTGTACTGCTGGCCCCCAAAGGTAAAAGCCAGCTTGTATTGGTCCTCCCTACTGACAGGCACGGTCCAGTATCCATTGGTCAGGTCTATTGCTGTGAATACCTGTGACCCCTGGATCTGGGCCAGCCCTTGGTCAATGTAGGGCAGATGCCATCGGGAAGTATGGACCCGTTTGTTGAGCTCCCTGAGGTCAGCACAGAGTCTCCACTGGCCGTTTGGCTTCAATATTCCCAGTCCCGGATTATTGAAGGTGCTGTGGACTGGACGGGTTATTCCCCTGGACTCAAGGTTCTTAATTATTTCAGTAAGGGACTCCATTGATGCGAGAGGCAAGCGATATTGCTTCACAAACACAGGAGTCATGCCAGGGTCCGTGGGGATTGTTGTTGTGTGGATGTCGGTGCGGCCACAGTCATATGAGTCTACCGCAAAGAGATCTTGGAAATCCAAGAAAACTTGTTTCAACTTTTGCTTTTGTTCCAGAGTCACACAGGCGTCAGCTAGGTTGACTCTCTCTTCCACCATCTGCCTGAAGCCTGTAAAGACTTCTGGTTTGGCTATCTCCGCGGCCTCCTCCAGCTGGGCGGAGAAGTCCCTGGTCAGAGTGCTGATTTGGACTGAAGGCTTCAGGTGGGAAAGGCAGCCCTCATGGACTTGGAAAATCACCTCATCCCTCCTGAAGTCACAAGTCACATCTTCCTTACCATAGGGGCAGGAAGTGTACACCAGGAAGTTCCCCCCATGCCGGGTAAAAATCCTGTCTGGTGTTGTATTGTCCTCACTGTCACTGTCAAAACAGTCCTTGGGGATTGGTCCTAACAGTTCATTTACTAAGTCGATGGAAAAATGTTGGTCATCAACCGCCATTCCAATAACGGTGCCTGCTGCTAGAGTAATACTCTTTAAGTCGCTGTTATCCACCTCTATTAGAATGGTGTCATGTTCTATGTTGACTAATGGAGTTGGGTTTACCCCCAACCCTTGCTGTTGGAGAGAAGCGTTTAGATGTATGTAAGCATCAGGGTTTTGCAAATATTGTCCTCTTTTAACTTTCACTTCCAGGGAGAATTGTCGGGTCCTTTCTAGGATGGTGACTTTCTCTTTAACCTGAATTTCAACTGCATAAGGTAGCAATTGAGCTGACCTAAATGCTTTTTCTGGATCATCAAAGCCCATGGGATTATCCGCTAATCGGGACCAAGCTTTGAAGTTTATTAGGTCCAAACTAATGGCAAAGCGATTGAGAATGTCACTGCCTAAGTAAAAGGCGGCAGGGACGTCTCGCACGACCCAACAATTGTGGACTATGCTCTTGTTGCCAATGGAGATTTTGAGCATACACCTGCTTGGCAGGAGATGTTTGGAATTAGGTGCTTCCAGGTCCATTTCCCATTTGTCTATCAGTTTGAATGTGGGAATGGCTGGATCTTTTGGGAGTTGGCGGAACATGGCTTCGCTGATGAAGCTCTTACCGTTGTTCACACACACTCGAGCGAGAACAGAGTCCTTCCCATCATTTAATTGGACAGGGATGAACAACTGCTCTCCAATTTGCTGAATATCAGCCAGGCTCTGAGCTGATTTCACATCTTTCTGGACTATAGGAGTGGGAGTTTCTGATTGTGGATTAGTAAAGAATTTCAGGGTGTTTCCTTCCAGTGTGGAATACCACCTTAAACTGGAAGGAAGGTTGATTTTCAGAAATAGAGAGGACCCCCCATCACCAGTCTGTTGTCCTACTGCTATTACTGTCACGTCTGGAATTTGGCTATTCTGGAAGTGAAATTCTACTTGGTCAGATTTTTGTTCAACCATGTGGCAGGTGCCGTTTAAACTAACATGGTTAACACTCTGTTTTAATTTTATGGGTCGGCTAGTCTGGGTACAGAGGACCTTGTTTACACAATCTATTAGGGTTGACAACCTTCTCAGGAGGTCATTCCCTAGTAAACAAGGGGTGCCCTCTGGAGTCACAATTATGACCGGGTGTTTCAACTTGTGTCGCCCGATCTTAATGTCCAAGTCTGCAGTCCCCTCAACGGGAATTTCCTTCCCGTCAAAGTTCTGCAGTTGTCCTGGAAGATAGGTGAGAGGAATTTGGTAATTCTCTCCCCTTCCTGTATTCAGTTCGTCAAAGGCCCTTCTGGACAGAAGGGTAGCTTGAGATCCAGTGTCCTCCAGTGCCAAAATTGTACCCTGCCCCTGTACTTGTACCGGGGCATAATATCTTCCCTCCTTCTCCTCAAGGGGGGACAGATAATGCACATTTTTGGACAACTGGTGGGCTAATTTTCTGGTTTTGGACATCGCTAGCGAAGAGATTTGGGCAGAATTCTGTGGAGAGCCTTGGGAATCTGAAAGAAAAAGTTGGCAACTGGAGATCAGAGCCATTGTGGGTTCCCCTGGCTCCGGTTCTGGGCCGCCCCCCCCTTTTTGGAGGCAGTCACCAGGATGGGTTTGAACCAGGGGATTTTCTTGCGGTTGGTTCTGGGATGAGATGGTGGGCGGCGGTAGCTCAGTCTCCACATCTCCCCAGTCTGGATTTGCATCCCTAGGGACCCATTTTTCTTTGGGAGGAGTTCCCCCCTCTCTGAAGGAGAAGATCCTTTTCCCAGGATCCTCTGAGGATTCCTCTCCCTCAAATTGGAAGACCTGTACCTCCTCCTCAAACTGAGTCTGTTTGGGTCTTTTGTTTCTCCTACCCCCCCTCTGCTCCTTAGGAGGCAGACTTTCAGGGGCAAGAGATTTTGTTTCCGGTTCCTGGGTTTCCAGGGGCTGTTTACAAGTGAGGAAGGAAGCTTCCTCCAAGGCTTTACACCCCCCTTCCCTTTGTGCCTCCTCCCTGGGAACCAGTGAGTTATCGGGGTGCTGCCCCCGTCATTGTTCTGGGGCACCAGGTCCAGAGTTGGGTGCGTTCTGCGCCGGCATGCCGATCTGAGGGTTCTGCAGAGCCCTCAGTATGTGACGCAGATCCCGCGCCATGTTTTGAACCTGGCGCTCTAACTGGGAAACCCGCTCAGGCTGATACGGGGCCCTGTTTTCTCCCCTGGGCTGATCCCGGGAAGGGTAGCTATCCCTTCTTTGGTAGTACCCCTGGTTGGGAAGATTTGGGTACCCCTCCACCCTTGGCCTCCCCTCTCCCGGATTAGGTTGTCTGGGCTCAGGGAATTGGGGAAAGAAGGGTGGAGGATTTTGGGGCTGGAAATTGGGTGGATACCTGGGGAAAAAGTTCTGCCCAGGATTCGGAGAATTTCTGCCCTCCGGTGGGAAGTTAGGAGGAAAGTTCCCTGGGTTAGGTTCTTGGCTGGATCTCCCCCCTTGGGCTGGAGGAGTCCACACATAACCCAGGATGGGTCTGTTTCCCTTGTAACGGGGGCTTACATAATCAGGAGAGCGAGGGACCCCATTTGTGGGGCTGCCTCCCTGGCTCCCTGTCTGTGACTGGCCCGAGGACCTTCTGGGCCTAGCATTATTAGGTGCAGGTAGGTTTTTAGGCCCCCCATCTCCAAATCCAAAACGGGGGTGACCTTTACCTCTGCCACCTTGGCAGCAGCAGGGGTGCTGTTGGCTTTGGGGTTTTTCTGGGCATTACTTTTGCTATCTACCGGTTTCTGCACCTCATAGATCCGGGTAGCCTGTTCAATGACCCAGTCTAAAGATCTTTTCTCGTGAAAATCCCTCACGAGCTGGGTCATTATGTATTTGGGCAAGGCATGAAAAAATGTATTGATGAATTCTCTACTGTCTGTGCGCACTCTTCTGGTGGTCTGCGCAAAAGCACATTTCAGTTCTTGCACAAATTCTTGTGGGGCCTGATCCTCCCCACATTGCAAATTGTAGGCTGCCTTGCGAGCCTCTTGAGGATTTCTGTGAACAGAAAAGTGTTTCAAGATGGCCGCCTTATAGGTGGACCATCTTAAATGATTTTGTTCCTCCAGCCCCGCAAAGAAACTGGAGTATTCCGGGGAGAAGGTCCACTTTACATATTGAATACAGCTTTGGCTGTCCTTCAAATGGAAAGTCTCCATCATTTGCTCAAACAACTCTAAGTGCTCCCAAACAGAATACTTAGCGTTCTTATGGTAAGGCGTGATGACGCTCCTGATCGCCTTAATCTGCTTTAAGGGGTCCTTAAGCAAGGCCCTTTTTGCCTTATTGGCCTTTTTGGTTCGGGTAACCCTTGTCCATTCATCCTCTGACTCAGAGGCACTGCTCCCAGAGGTTCCTGTCTGCTCTTCCAGGTTTTCCCGGATTCTGCGAGCCTGGGAATGGCTGGCAGAATGTGGGGACCTGGTCTCCTGTGTCCTGCGCAGTTCAAAGGAGTCTTCAGATTCCTCCTTGCTGCCAGGATTTGATGGGTACCCCCTCCACTGACCTAACTGGGCAGAGGTTTTCAGGATGCCATTAATGGGCCTACTCTCCTGGGGTTCCCCACTAAATTGCACTGCGCTTGGGTGCCCATACCCGGATGCCCGCCCCTCCATACCTGGGTGGTACTGGCCTATGAGCCCCATACTTTTGTCTGGATAGTAGTCTGCCATCCCGGTGGCCCGGTGCTCATGTGCGCCGGGGAACATGGGGGTGGCAGAGTCTAGGGACTGAGAGGTATGAGGGCCTCTGGTACTAGGGCTCCTGAGGTTATGCTCCGGAGTTTCCCTTTCCCAGCGAACCTCATCTCTATCCGCCCCTGCTCCCTGTTGCAATGCAAGAGCCTGCATTTGTGCCTTCAGTTCCTCAGTTAAGGCCTTACTGGACTCTATCAGTCTCTCCTGCATCGCTACCTGTTGTTGGAGCCTATCATTGTGTTGACAGAGGGCCTCATTTTCCCTCTGTGCTTCCTGGTTGGTCCTGGAGAACTGGGCCAGTCTTTGCTGCAGGAGGATTACCTCCTGAGCTGTGTCCCTATTGGCCTGCTCCTTTCTTGCTAGAGCATCCTCCACCCTTCTGGTGTGCTCTACCAAGTTCTGGTTTTCTTTTTGGAGATCACCCAGCCCCTGGGGGGCCAGGTGATTTTCTTCAATTTCCTTTTTTAAGTGGCAGACTTCCTGGCCTAAAGTGTCTCTTTCCTGACTAAGAGCCTGCATCTGTGCCGCCAGGTCGTCCCTTTGCCTTTGGAAGGCACCGGCTTTCTGGCGCTCCTGATCAAACTCTGCCTGGGTATCCAGGTCTTTCAGGATCAGTTTATTGCTCTCCTCTTTCTCTCTGTCTAGTTGGATTTGCAGGGTGGCTACCTGCTCTGTGCATGCCCTGTTGAAATTGATCTGTTGCTCCAGCTTTTTCTGGCTCTGCAGTAGGGAGTCCAAACTGTCTTGGCGTTCCTGCTGCAAAGCCAGAATTCTGGTATCCCGGTCTGTCTTTTCCTGTTGCAGGATGTCCATATCCTCTTTTATTTTAATGATGTACTGCCTACTATCATCTTCTGACTCCTGGCTCCTCTGCAGCCTCTGCTCAGAAGAGACCAGGTCAGATTGGACCTTCTCTAACGCCATCTGTCGCTTATTCGCCAGATCTTGGCTTTCAGTACATCTATCCTGCATGTCTCCCATATATAGGTACAGGTATGCCGCTATCCTAACAATCTTGTTGTGTTCATCTTTGGCCTTCGGGGCCATGTATAGTTCACTCAGGGCCACATGTAGTGGACCCTATATCTGACCCTGTTTCAGTGACCTGTTGTGTGATTGCCTGCAACCACGCATCCTGGCCCTGTTCGGTCCATTCACCTCTCACAAATAGCTTATGTAAGAGGTGCTCTCTGGCTATTTTCATGTCCACGAGTGTCGTCATTCTGGAAATTTGATTTCCTTCCTGACTTACAAGAGTTAGTATTTTATTCTTGCAAAACAGACCGTTTCCTTGGAGCGTTCCTATGAGGAGTGCTTTGCAGCGTAACACAGCGTGGTGATCCGACCGGATATGTGTATCTGGTCAGCTGGCACGCTGTATTAATCTGCAGAAATGGTAGATCTAACCCAAACGTCCGGCACGAGCCCCCAATTTGAAAGAGGATTCAATTCAAAACTACAGCTAAGTCAACGCCTAGTCTATAATACTGAATGAAAACCCTTATTGATATATCTTTATGTCCAGTTCATGCGTTCTGGATGACTACCCCTATACAACACCCCTCCCTTGGAATCCCCCTGACCCCACTGAGCCAAGAAGTAGTTCTGTTTTGCAAGTTTAAAGGTTTATTTGATAACTTAAACAATATATATTATATCACGCTTTATAATAAATTAATAATTGGATATCACACTTAATCTGGTATGATAAAGATTAACAACGGAGAATCTGGCACTAGCACACTTCTTGATAATCACTAAGGAGTTGACATGAAATGGATAAGATAGCACACTGGTAAATAGGGACAGAAGAATAATGTGGAAGAGAATGTTTTATAGGGTTCAAGGAAATGCAAGGTTGAATGAATGAAATGCAGTATAGAAAATAACTTGATAGGATTTCAGCAAAGACAATGTAATCACTTTCTTGGACAATTCACCCCCCCCTTTTATGCAATGCAAGAAAATGGAAGGAAGGCACACAGTTCTCAGAAATGCAATCAAATGTGATTCAATTCACCCAGCAACTCAGACTACAGAAGTTGAAAACACAGGCCCAAATGCTTTTAAATGTGCTGGCAATGTAGAAAAAAATATGCTAAAATGCTTTTAATTCCCTCTAGAGGTTCAGGGTGAGTGGTATCTAGTTAATATTAGTCCAGGCTCACTTTAGCAAGGATCTAGGATTAATTGGTAGGTTAAACGAATTTTTGGCAAATGAAAGGCAAGCAGCAGCAGATTTTTACACGTGGAGAAATTTGCAAATCGTGGTAAAATGTCAAATCGCGGCTAAATTTGCAAATGCGCCGAGTGCGATTACAGAGGAACTACAAGGACTATCACTATCGTTTTGGGGTCCTAGGAAAGCCTAGGATCTCAGCTTCCAGATGAAAGTTACTGCGAGTCTCTAGCACAAACGGTTACGGAGATATGAGCGATTAAATAAAGGTCGTTTTTCAGATTTGAAATTTTAAAGTTCAAAAAGACAAGTGCAGCTTGCAACTAGAAAATGACAGGTGACAGCTTTACAAATGACAGGTGACAGTTAGGAGGCAGTTCTACTTAGATTAAAATAGATTGAATTATATTATTTTAACTAGGAGATTGGTTCTGCACAGTTCTGCTATGTACTCACAATATATTTAGAAATATGCCTTGCCACGGATCTGGTCAGGTTTTGGACTGCACTCCGGTTCAGCTCTCTTTCTGGTTTTGGATACTTGATAGATTTGAAGTCTCTATGTCTGCTCTCTGAAGGTTGAGGGAGGTAAAGTATGGATTTTCCGGCAGAGCTTCCAGCTGCAAATGGATTTGAAGGTCCCTATCTGTCCTGTCTGTCTGCTTTTATGTGTTTAGAATGTGGGTGTGTTCTAGCATCACTGACCCTACCTCTCTCTCAGCTTCTAATTGGTCAAACTTCCATTTCTCACTTGATTGGGGGAGCTAAGTTGTGTCAGAGTGATGTCATTTTACAGCCTGCAGAAAGTCCACTCCTTCTGTCAACTTGCACACAAATCTAGATTTGAACCAAATACATATTTGCAGAGGTACATATTGTTTTAAAATCATATGCACCCATCATGCATTACAGGAGGTATACCCTGTCCAAATCTGCTCTTCCTGGGGGCTTGCATTCAGAAATGGCAATATTTTGCACTTTTTAACTGGTTTGCAATACCGGACATTACCCCAAATTTACACACATGTGCGCAAGGAGTATGGACATTAGTTGATGAAGTGTCAGATTTTTCACATGCACACATTTTGAGTAATATCCTCTTTTCCGCTAAAACTCCCCTGAACATACCACCGGTTCTAAAAACCTCTTAAAATGTGGGCAGAAAAATCACAAGAATTATGGTATCATTTATAAAATTTTCACATGTCCGCTCTATGAGTTATTCATCTTTTTAGAGTTATGTTCTGGCCCCAAAGGGGTGTGGTTTTCCTCCAGCACAAGGTTGAATTTCTGGTTTTTCTAGTTCTGCCAAGCCAGCTTGCTCTCACAGGCAGTGCCCCTCCCCTTTGCTTCAGGAGGAAGCTACTTTTACGATATCTGCAATAAACCATCTGCCTGAGTCAGGAGAGGGCTTTGTTCAGAGCTCCTGTATTCTGTGGGGGCTTCCCTTAATTCAATTATCAGAGAGATGGCATATCCTTAGTGTGGCCAGCAAAAGGCAGATAGGCCTGGGAACACAGCTGTGACTCAAGTTTCACTCCTGATGGGGGTGGCTGGTGGGCAGAATCCAGTTCCTTAAGCCAAGTTTCAGATAAAATGTCACTTTTTGTTCCCCAGTTTCTGCATTCAAATAAAACTAAACATTTTCACATATGCAGCTAGAATGCTGATTCTAAGTTTAAAACTATGATATTTAAACAATTGCAACCTATGTGACATTCAAAGTAGGTCACTCAGTCAATTTAAACATTTTGATTTTTAGTGTCTTTCAGTCCAAATTTACTTAAACTGCTGAAATCCACAGCTCAGCCAGTCTTGTTATAAACCTTCAAGTCACTTCAGAATATAACCTTACATTGGATCCACCTCTTAAAATGTCTTTCTTTGGCATGTTTTGGGTTCATTTATTCAGTTTTGCAAAAAGTAAAATCTGGTGTTGTTTTAAAACGCCGGCTTTTGGATAGTGGTGAGTACTGGTACTGCACCCCTTTTTGGGATTTAAGAAAATGAATTCCCAACAGTTATGGGTTTGCTTTTGGCAATCAGCATTGCCACTCCCAATGGTTTCAGACTACTGTGTGGGTAGTCCAATGGTGGTTTTAGGCAGTGTCCTTCTGTGCCCATAACATCGGCAAAAATGGGTGGCCGCCTATTCTTCATGCACTTCCCTGGGCATTTTCTGGGAAGCTCTGGCCATCATGATGTTTTCATGTCAGTACTGCACAGTTTTGAGGTAGGGCTCGGATGCATGGGTAAATACATCCCACAGCATGATGTTGTGTATCAATGCCAATATCGCATTGCGAGACCTATCAGATGAAGACCTTTTCTCAGACTCAGAAAGTGATGGTGAGATAATTATGGAGATAGCCATACAATGTGATATCATGATACAAGAAAGGCAGGTGCCAGTACAACTGATACCAGTGGTGGGGGCACCTCCTTCCTTCTTTGATGATGATATGAAATCAGTACCCAGTATTTTGTGGACCACAGTCCCCCATGATGTGGGATTACTGCATGGAGTCACACCAGTTAAGATAAAACTCAAACCAGGAGCCATTTTGCCAAGGGTAAAACAATAACCCCTGTCCCGAGAAGCAGAAGAAGGGATAAAAGAGACAATCAGTGCATTAATGGCCCAATGAATAATAGTGCCCACAAACCCACCATGTAACACTTGCATATACCCAGTCAAGAAAGCGAAAGGTGGGGCATGGAGGATGATCCAAGACCTATGCCCCCTTTATGACATTATTCAAAAGGAGTTCCCTTTGGACCCTAATCCGGCATCCATCCTGTGCAGCATCCCAAAGAATGCGTCACATTTCACAGTAGTGGGTTCGAAAAATGCCTTCTTCTCCATCCCACTGGCAGAAGAGTGCAGATATCTGACAGCATTCACATCGGGGGGAAAGAGATACAAGCATTGCAGATTACCCCAGGGGTACTGTGAAAGTCCCAGCATATTCAACCGCATCCTCCATGAAGATCTAGGAAACATGACAGCAGAGAGCACGATTATTCAATATGTAGATGATCTACTCTTCGACGCAAAGATTGAGGAAGATTGCAGGAAAGACTCTATTGATCTCTTGACATTGTTGGCCCACAAAGGCTACAAGGTCGACAGAGGAAAACTGCAGTACTGCCAACGAGAAGTGTTGTAATTGGGACAGCTAATCTCACAAGACGGCAAAAAAATAATACCAGACAGAGTAGCCGCCATCACAGCTGCAAGAAGGCCAAACACAGTGAAAGAATTGCAAACATTTCTCGGCATCTGTACCTACTGTCGAGCATGGATATTAGATTATGCAGCATACACAAGACCTTGCAGGCACTCAAGGAGGCTCAGCGAGAGAACACAGAAATACAATGGTCTGCAGAACATTAACCTCACTCAAGGAACTGATCTCGAGCGCGCCAGTGCTCGCGAACCCAGATTATGAACGCAAATTTTACCTGTTCTCCCACTGTTAGGGGATCCCCATGACAGCAGTACTGACACAAAAAACATCCCTGGGACACAAGCCTCTTGCCTATTACAATGGCACATTAGACCCAGTGATGCAAGGACACTTCGCTTGCGAGCAATCTCTCGCAGCCGCAGCGTTCGCCATTGAGAAAAGTGCAACAATAGTGATTGGCTGCTCTGTAACACTATTTGTGGAACACTCCCTATTCGCTATATTGGGAAGATCAAAAAGCACACTGACACCACAAAGAGCAACTGCTTATGAAATAATATTGTCCAGTGCAAACATCCACATAGTTCGATGTAAAACAGTAAATCCAGCAAGATTCATTACAGAACGATGCACACTAGAAGACATGCAGGGACACGACTGTACTACTTCCAAGGGGGAGGAAGGGGAATGCTCGGTGGTAAGTGAAAACGCCCTAAACGAAGGAGAAGTTTTTATCATAGATGGGTCAGCATCAATAAACCCAGACAAGGGGGAAAAACATGTGGGGGTAGCAGTTGCGAGATTGGAAGAAGGTGAGTGCAAAGTGATAGTACAGCACCGCCTGCCATCCCATTACTCAGCCCAAGCAGCAGAAGTTATAGCACTAATTGAAGCATTACGTGCAGCGAAAGGGTGCTCAGTAACGATCTACACAGACTCAGTTTATGTGACCACTACAGTACACGGCGGGTTGGCAAGGTGGGGACGGAAAGGGTTCCACAGAGCAGATGGGTCACCAGTACAGTACGCAGAGCTCCTGAAAGAACTCATTGAAGCATTGAAAGAGCCCACCATGGTAGCCATAGTGAAGTGCCAGGCCCATACCTCCAATACAGATGTTATCTCTTTGGGAAATGCAGCAGCGGACGCTGCAGCCAAGGAAGCCTCCTATTTAGTGCAAGAACAAACAAGTGAGTACCTAATTCACCAACATGTAGAGGAAGACCTCCCAGATGGCTACAACACTATGCCCGTGTCACAAATACTAGAGTTACAAGAAGGGGCAAGTGAGGAAGAAAAAGGGCTATGGGAAAAGAAAGGATGTAGGCAATCAGCAACTGATCTTTTGTGGCGTTAGAATAACACCGGGAAGGTGGTCATGCTACTCAAACTCTTAGAGATAGCCTTCCAACAACTACACTTCCCAGCCACAATGCAAAACAGCATATTGCAGCCGAGATACAAGGGGACTGGTTTATACCAGGCCTCCAGGAACACATATCAAAGCTGGCAATGGAATGCACAACATGTCAAATATACAATTCAGGAATGACCCTAAGGACGCTGCGAGGAACAATACCCAAACCCGTAGGGCCCTTCAGAGAACTGCATATTGATTATGCAGATATGGGAGAAAGGTGTAATGGTGAATGGTACATGATAGTGGTAGTTTGTCCATTCTCCAGGTGGGTTGAAGCAGGGCCATGTGCACAACGAGATGCCAAATGCGCTGCAAAATTCTTAGTGAGGGAAGTATTCCCACGCTGGGGAATTTGCGACATGATTCGCTCGGATAATGGCACACATTTTGTTAATGAACTTTTCAAAGAAGAAACAGCTCTATTAGGAATCACGCATAAACTATGCTTGATTTATCATCCGCAAAGCAATGGCATGGTTGAGAAGATCAACGGCCTTCTGAAGGGAAGGCTGTCAAAACTGTGTTTCTCCCTTAAAAAGAACTGGGTGCCTTGCCTTGTTTGAACTGAGGAATCAGCCTAGCAAGGACCACCATTTGTCACCGCACGAGATCGTGACTTGTAGACGCATGCACACAGCACATTCCCCACTCCGCCAACATTCCGATGTGCACAAAAGCACCACAATATTAGGGGAAGAATTTAATGACTATCTGACAAAACTCACCAGAGCAGCCCGCATGATATCAAGACAGCTTGCACCACCATTTACACGAGAAGAAGGGAATGAGGCAGTACATTTTGTTGAGGAAAACCTACAAGGGCAGTTAATGCCAAGGAAGATGATCTATGTTAGGAGTTTTGTACGTAGGTGGAATGCCCCAAGATTTCATGGCCCTTATGAGGTGATATTTTGCACACCGACTGCGGTAAAGGTGAAGGGCTTGAGAGATTGGATACATTTGACAGACGTACGCAAAGCATATGACAGTGTCAGAGAGGAACGAGAAGAAGAAGTACAAACAACAGCAGAGGTCTCACAGTAAAAAGAAACGCAAAGAACAGCAATAATAAACATAGGTACAGAGTAGAAGAATGATAGCAAGAAACTGTACATTGATGAAAATTGTTCCTGTGCCAAATGAAAAAATAAAAACGAAAATGTAAATAAGGCTGAATTGCAATTATAATCTCTCTCGCTCTCTCTCTCTCTCTCTCTCTCTCTCTCTCTCTCTCTCTATCTCTCTCTCTTTCTCTCTCTCTCTCGCCCCTCCCTTCCTTTTATCTCTCTTTTAGTGTATAGTAAAATGTTGATTTCAACTGTTTGAGTTTGCTTAATGCACTTTTATGCTTTAACATATAGGAGTAACCATGGCAACGAACGGGCAGCCCGCAACGAATAATATTAGAGCAGTTAGAAATTTGAATAATGCATTTGACTTACGCAAATATTCGTACAAATGTGGCCTGTTTGTATGAGCTGTTTTATTTTTTACCATGATTTTGGGCTTGCCACCTATTGGTTTTTTACATTCATCTCTATCGAGATGAATGAGGGGAGAGGAAATGGAACTAACATGGGGAATGGAACCAAGATGGTTAAGGAAGGGGACTACTTAATATGGAACGGATTCCAGCTTGTATGGTGCTTTGGTACAGTCCCTACCCATGCACAGGCCGTAAATGGTATCAACAACAGCCCGAGTATAAGTCCAGCTCTGCCCTCAAATGTCTCGGAATATAATGTTTATGGGTTAATTGATCGCAACCCTTCTGTCATATCATGGTTGTACGACACTACTGGCACAATGCCCTCACTAGAAGTTCCCCAACCACAGAAACCAGACCACTTGCATGCAGGAAGGAAGAGAATGAAGAAACAGCAGAAAGGTTTCTGGCTCTGTATGATGAATGGGAAAAGGGGGGCACGAGGAAAGGGGGAACGACGTCACAAACGGCACAGGAAGCAAAAGGGTACCTTAAAAGCAGTAGGAGAAGGAGGGAGGCGGGGAGGAGAAAATATGACGAATATTCTGGCCTGGGCTTAGATACAATAGAAGAACCTAGACACCCACATCAATCAAATAAATGGTACGCAGACATGAGCTCCACTGCAAAACAGACAACCAACGAGAGTTGTTATGTCTGTTCCCTTCCCTGATTCCCCACGCCTCAGGTACACCTAATGACCTACTGCCTAAAGAACTGCCTTTTGCAGATGCCCAGTGTCTCCTTCATCTCACTCTGTGCAGAATTAAGAAAACCTTTCAGGCACGGGAAGTATTGTATGAAATGCTGCAAAATGAGAAAACCTGGTACTCAAGAACCAAAGGAGTGATATGTTTGAAAGAACCTTTTTTCGTGATTAAAGGGACATTGTTTTTGGACAATAAATGGAAAGATGAGGTAATATCCTGCAAAGCTGAAGCACTGCGAGGATTGACGGCAGATAAACTACAGTGGATCGAGAAAACCTGCACGCCAGTTTGGAAGGAACACATCACAAAACTAACCTGGGTGACTGCCATAGAAAAACTGTTCCAACTGCAGAAAGAAGTATCATACGATCTGTGTTTCCATGGCGAAGGGAAAAACATTATGGGTGTAAATAAGAACTGTAACCGGACACTCATTATCCCAGACATAAAGAAAGGAACAGCAGCACTTATGGACACTTACTGGGTCTGTTGGCAAACAGGCGTACTTGCATCTCCCACAATCCTGGGGGGCACATGCTCCCTGACAACGTTGCATTCAGCCTTGATGGTGATTCCGGAAAGCCATATTAATGGGAGAAAAGGAGTGCCATGTGCACATCGTGAACAAAACACTCAGCCAACAGAAGAACTACAATTGTATGCCCTCTCCCCAGGAAATGTGGAAGGTGTGTTATCGAGGTGGCGAAGATCATCAAACTACATATACAAAGCCTCTTCAGAACTATTGGCACAGATTCCCGACAAGTACCGGCTGTTCAATTCTGCAGAAACAAAATGGCTCCAAATCATGCGCTGGGAGCTGATCCAGCTGGCCAACGACACTGAAGAAGGGTTTAATGTGATCAAGGTGGAGCTAAGGGCCCTGCGGCTAATGACCATGAGAACAGGTATGTCCTAGACCTATTAACGGCGATAGACGGCGGTATTTGCCGAAAAACCGGGAGTGCCCGTTGCACATTTGTACCTTCTGAAGACGCAGATAATGGTACACTGTCACATGTTATCGCAGCAGTGCACAACCTGGGGGAACGCATGAAAAACGAAGGTGGAGCAGACGCCAGCATCTGGTTCAACAACCTTTTTTCTTGGGTGCCATCGTGGCTTGGATTAACAGTAAAAATGCTGATGCCCATCATGGTATTTTTGCTCCTGTTTTTTTGCGTGTGCCAGCTGGGTCTTCGATGTTGTGCAAATGCAATGCCAAATGGCACAATGATGATGGTGACAATGGGCAACACTAGAGGAACGGCACAGAGCATGCAAGAGGCACAACTACAAACAAATGAGGACTGACAACCCAAGCATAGAATGGTGCCATTATATTACGATGGGAATATAGTAGACAGGCTATATTACACCACAATAAAAGAGCTCCAAGAACGGGAGTGGTATACAGAGGTATGGGTGGACTTGGAAGGAGATGGGGGATGTATATATATGACCTGCACCGGACGAATATTCTAAGATGGGGAGAGCCTTTGGGAGGTGTGTAGAGCCTGGATGCCAATAAAAGGCACACCAGCATGGGATGAGGCTGTCGCAAATGAGAAAGAGCGCCAGAGGTTGGGCGAGTTACAGTATTCGTTACTTAAGTAACGAAAGGGGGGAAATGTATGGGAGGATAGGTCCATGGGACCCCCTGCCCGACATGCCCCATCCGCATGAGTCTCGTGGCTCGTCAGAGGCCCACCATGTACCTGTGCTCAGGCGACAGGGTGGCTGATGACCGACACATAGGACCAATTGGATTGTACTGTAACACACCACAGACACCATTTTAAAAGCTTCAAGACTCCATTTTAGATAAAGACAACCGAAACTCTAATGAAACAGTCTGCTTGCAAAAGCTGCAGCTTGGCCCCCACTCAATGCGTGCATGGACCCATGCACACCCCCGGCGCCTCCACCTCATGGCAGATCCACTGAAGGCCCGTTCTCACGAGCAACCAGATACGAACAAATATCAGAACAAACACTGTATCGTTTACCTTTCGCAGTACATCACTGTCACCGAAGTGACCCGACTCGCTGTTCAAGTCTGGAAAATAACAAGAACCATCCCAATTGAACAGGCCTTGACCCAGCATCTAACCCCTAACCTTTAAAATATATGGTGTCAATACCCTCATCGTATGAACCCCTGCCTATGTTCACCAAATGAAGTGCTAACCACATACCAAAGCCGAACGATTCACAGAGTGTTGTATAAATTATAACACGGGTGTTGGGGAAGGGATATAAATGTATAGTACTGCTAAAGCAAGAATGACCTCAGCCTGTCGTAAGACACCATGTGCCTTGCAGACTCAATGAAAGGGCTTGACACAGCCCACCTAGTGCTAACGATTGCTGCTAGTGTACAAAAGAAGGCAAAAAAGCATTACTGAGAGTACTTGTGTGTCATACAGTGGGACACATTTAATTGTTATGACAAGAATGTAAATGCACAATCACAAATGAACGTATTGCTCATATCCTCCTGAGTACACAACCAAACCTAATGCTACCTCATGTGTGATCGATCCATCTGTTGCCTTATGTAATTGCTAAAATATATTCAACTAATGTTATGTGGCATATGTAACCCTGCCAGACTCTCATAGTCGCATATGAAGTAGTACATGAATGTATAAACACTAGAAATGTATAATCATCCCAATATTACTAACTTTACTAACCGTCCCCTCGTATGGTATAGTGTACAGCCCAGGCACAGAGAATTGGGTATAACCACAAGGCCATCTCCCCCTCCTCCCGCCAAGGCCCGCCAGGGCTCGCCGGTGCACGGGCATCCTGGCCTCACCTCCCCTCATTCAGTTGGACCTGCTTCAAGTATTCACCTCCCCCATTTCCGAGGCCGCCATGGCATGCCAAATGAATTATTTACAACCTGGTCCTAAACCCCACCGCTTCAAGTGGCCAGAGGTGCACCCTCACTGATCCAGTACTACTCCAGCTCACCCCAAGTTAATAGGCCTTGGAGAATAGATGTTCAACCCTGTACTAACATATCATAAAGTAATTTCTCACCACAGCTAACAGGGAAGACCGACAAGGCAGCTCACCTTGTGCCCTCAGTCCAGACACATAGGTTTATGACACCCGTTTATGACAACCGGTCAACAGGGCAAAAGTAACAGTGCACTGATGTATTGGTGAAGCTTCCCATTGCATGTAGTTTCTCCGGCCTCCTATTACTTCTAGAGTAACATATTGTAGGATTTACAGGACAACTGGAATCGTCTAAGAAATGAGTGTTTGTGTGTGTGTGTGGCCACAAGGGCAAAATGTTAGTGCAGTCATCAATTAACAACACTGACCGCGCCTGGCCTGGCAGCTCCACCCAGATGAGCCCAGCTGACCGATCCACCCCACGTTGACACCACGCGGATGTCCACCAATCCTGGAGTGGCTCATCACTGCCTCACGTATAGTTAGTCAACGCCACCCAAATCCTGGGAATATGTGCCCCCTATAGCGTGTAGGACTTGTGACGTGGTTTTTTAATAAATAAGACTGTCTTTGCTATTGTCAGACAGAGTGCACTCAGAGCTTGCAGAGTCCTTTGAATGCCCTATTTGATTAGATAAAAACCCTTTCCGTTCACCCGCACTTGGTCTTGGTCTCATACCCTCCTGGGGTGTGTACTTTTGTGCCTCTCATTGCGGGGAGTGTACTGTCTGTTGGGGATGCCTGCTTTCAATACCCAGAGGTTTTTAAGTGCAAACCCGAGGATTGAACCTGTGTTGCTCAGAGTCGTGTTGCTTTCAAGACAAGCGCATTGTCCCTGAGCAAACCTCCTGAGACTTTCTCCTCCTGCTTTCTTTCTCTCTCGCCCATGCTGACCTACATGTCTGCTGCACCGACTGGCTGCTTGGCTACCCTCAGCGTCTCACTTTGTACCAGGCTCCTCATGATCAGTCTCCCCCGCACTGCCTCCGGCCCTACTGTGCACTTAGGGGACTTAACTGTAACCCTACAGTCCACTCCCATCTTGCACATACAGAGAGCCATGCTGCCCTGGTTGCACTTACTCAGAGCAATGCTGCCTTGATCGCACTTCCCCTGTCCCTCTCCCTGGCACTTCCCCCTTCTCCCTTCCCCTGAACTCTGCGATGTAAAAGACCTAGTAAGATTGTTTGTCTGTTCCCCCCTCTGTCTTCCCTCCCTTGTCTTGTTGCGCCTAGAAACACTTGTGTACAGGTGCGTTATATATGACATATCATATCATATCTCTTCTCCCCTTTTCTTCCTGTCTCCTTTCTCTTTCTCTTTCTGAAAGGGTATGCCCTTTAATAATGTCAGCTGCCTCTTTCGGTGTCCCTCTATTTCTTTCCACATCTTGTCGTCTCTCCCTCTCTTCCTGCTCTTCTCTTTCTCTTTGTGTTTTTTCTTCTAGTCTTCTCTACTTCTCTGTTTCCGATCTCTCCCTCTCTCTCTTCCTCATTTCCTTTCTCTTGCTCCCTCTCTTCCCTTCTGCCCAGTGTCTCTCTTTCCTCAATCTTTCTCTCGTCTTCCTTCTCCTGTCATTCCATAACTTCCTTTGCCTTCTCTTTGGACTCGTCGATGCAGGCATCTTCCTCATCCCAGTACCATAGTGGTTAAACTGACTAGGAGTGTGCATTACTCCTAGTCGCCTCTTCCTTGTCCCAGTTTTAAAGGAATACCCTTTTGGGTCATACTGTGTGCTTGAAAGAGATATGGGCTGACAATCCCCTTTGAAGGAAGGGGAGAGTAGGATTCATTCTCATAGGGAAAAGGGGGGTACCATGCCTCACCTGCGGCCATTTTCTCCCCAATCCCCAAGGCCCCTCCACCCAGGTGATCCTCCCTCACATATCCACCCCATGGTTCAGGATCCCAGAGTGATGGCCCTTCCCTGGCCACCTGAGAGGAGGATTCTGGGGGAAAAGAAGTGAGGACACCATCAGGTTCCTCACAGGGCTCATTAGGTACATGTCTGTGAGCATATGGTCCTTGGAAACGTGCATCTGTTACTGGATGGGATTACCCCAAAATACTTCTTAGACCAAATAACCGGACAAACTCAAGAAGATGGCAAGCTGCTGTTTTATCAGCAATTATCTAAAACAGGGAGGTTACAACGAACATCCATGGATGTACGCTCATTCTCTTAGCAATTTCCACATGAAATACAATGATATACTTCTTTATGTGTCAGAATAATGTCATGCTACGTGGCAATAGTAAAAAACCTATCAAGGGTTGGTTTTGGTTAAGGGACACATCTAGATGTACAATCATATAGGAGCCTCGTTTGTTATTGGCTGTCTGATATCAGGTGGACAACTTAGGACTACCTCTTCGTATGTGCAATTTAAGAAGAATCAGTTACACCGTGTTTCATTGGTTTATCAAGCAATAAGGTCCTTCATTATATGGACTAATAAAATTAGTTGGCACACTTTGCCATGTTTGAAACATTTGGTTCAATTGGCAGCACATAAGACAAGACCCAGGTGCAAGTAGATAGGACATAAAGATGACCTACCACCCAATTAGCCCAACATGTTATGTTATTTTAACAAAGCTTTCAAAGTGCATGGTCATCCAAAGGTATCTTGACACTGGGAGAAACAAAGGGCAGGCTGAACAATGCACCCTAAGAAAGGAGGGTCTTCAGGAATTTCCTAAATTACAGATGGTTAGAGAGATTTCTTAATGGGGGCGGTAGATCATTCCACATTTAAGTCACCGCCACAGAGAAAGCCTGACTGCCCACTCTCGTGCGGCGGAAGGAAGGCACTCGTAACAGGCCAGCAGACCTGGAATGGAGCATTTGATTAGGAAGATAATGGACACCTTTGTCACAGAGATATTCAGCCCCTTGATCGTGAAGGGCACGATGAGCCAGACAAAGAGATTTAAATTTGATGCACTGGGTTATAGGTAGCCAATGCAGAACACGGAGAACTGGGGTGATATGAGCTCCATAGGGAGATTGGTGGCAACTCAAACAGCAAGATGTTGTTGGTGCTGGAACCACTGGACAAGACCTGTGAGCAGGGCAAGATATAGAGCGTTGCAATAGTCCAAACGACTAAGAACCAGAGCGATTAGAACTGGTGGCCTGAGATTAGGAGGTATCAGGGGGAGCACTTTCCGCAGGATCTTCAGGTGGAAGTGCCCAGCTTTACACATGGCCGAGATCTAGTGATCCATAGAGAGAGTAGAGAAGACCACAACCGCAAGATTCTTTACCATTGTGACTGGAACGGGGAGGGAACCAAGAACAGATGGCCAGAAAGAAGACACCCAAAGCAAGGGATGGGGGGCACCCACCACCTGAACCACCATCTTGTCTCCATTAAGTTTCAGCCAGTTGTGGTTCATCCACTCTCCTATTGCAGACTGACACTGGCAAAGGCATGACAACATCTTAGCCTGCTCAAGATCTAACTGGATCAGGATCTGAGTGTTGTCAGCATAGTATGACAGCAGAGTAGCACCTAATGCACCTAATGCTGAAGAAGCGGATGAGGCACACAAGTGGCTGAATATCGATGTAAAAAAGTATAGGGTACAAGGCGGAGCTCTAAGGGACCCCACAGGAAAGAGAGCAAGGAAGTGAAAAAAAGGGAGGAAGCAAAAGTAATTGACCTCTCTCTGCCAGGAACGAAGTAAAGCAGGCAAGCACTCAGCAATGCCGGCCTGGACAAGGCAGGGCAGAAAGTTAAGGTGGTCAACAGTGTCAAATTCTGCTGACAGATCAAGCAGAATCAGGGCCCCCACCCCACCAACATCGACCAGCCTTGCCATATCATCCTGAACCAACATCAGGGCACTCTCTGTAACCCAGCCGGGCCGGAATCCAGGCTGGATGGGGTCTCCGGAAACAATGAAAGAAGTGGGGAGATCAAGGCCTCAAGAAGCTTCATGAAGAAGGGCAACAGTGAAATCAGTCAGAAATTAGAAGGAAGTGAGGGATCTAAAGAGGGCTTCATAAGAAGTGGAATTATGGTGGATAGTTTCAGCTCCCATGGAATGTGGCCTGACTGGCAGGACACATTAATGACCTGGGTGATCTTGCCCAAAAGAGCAGTGGATATGTCTTTCATCACTGATAGCGACATCGGAACTGATGGGGCTGCCGACTTTAGTTGATTGATCGAGGCACTGATCAGTGTCTCGGAGAACACAGGGAAGAGTGACCATTCGGGGTGGCCGGCTTCCATGGTAGCAACTGGAGCAGTACTGACTGGGGTGGTAGCCTGAGCCACCAGAAAGATGTTAGTCTGAATAGTGTACATTTTAGTGATGAAAAACCAGGACAGCGGGTCACAGAATTCCTGTGACGGGATCACAGAGGTGATGAGGTTAGCACTGGAGGACAATGATCTGACCACTGAAAATAGTTATCTGGGATTACCAAGGTGCTTTGGCAATTTTTTGTTCAAGAAAGGCTTTCTTGGTTGCCATAATGGCAGTAAAGTAGCCAGTGGAGCATTGCCTATAGTGTGCTCTCAGGGTGGGACAGTAAGTGCGGCACCACTTCAGCTCAGCTTGCCTAAGCTCGAGGCGAGCTACTTTGAGCTGCTCAGAGAACCAAGGTTCAGAAGGAAATCTCTGTAATTCAGTTTATCTAAAGGGGGTAACTGTATCTGCTGCCCCTTCCAATGAGCAGGACAGAAAGGAGAGATCTACCTCATGAGCTAGACTACATTTAATACTCACTAAGGACACCAGGGCATTAAGATCGGCCGAGCACCAGCTACGACACAGCACTCTTACGAGAATGGCACAAGGAGTACATAGAGAAGGTCAGGAGATAATGATCAGACCACAACACAGGTTCTGCGGGGTAGATGGACAATTCAGATTTGCCAGCCAACACAAGATCAAGCGTATTCCCCAGCTTATGGGTAGAATCCATCAAAAATGGATTGAACCCCAAGTCAAGGAGGCCGTTGAATATTTGATTTAGAATAGGTGCCTGAGGGCCGTTAAATTTAAGATGAAAGTCACTGAGAACCACTAGGTGAGAGAATTTCATCTGAAGCTCAGCCAATAAATCTAAAAAAGGTTCAAGAAAACCAACATGTGACCCCAGGGGTCGATAAATAATGACAAAATGGCACGTATAAGATGCCGCAAATATACATCGCAGCAATAGTGCTTCCATGGCGACAGAATGGGAAAGTGAAACCTGAGAAAACACTAATTTAGACTTAAAAATCATTGCCACTCCACCACCTATGTGAGGTGAGATTCGATCAAGATGTATAATTTTATAGTCGCAGGGTAGAGCCTGGACTAGTGCTGGAGCGAGGACTCATTTAGCCAGGTCTCTGTTAGGCAGGGTAAATCCAGCATCCGGCTAAGCAAGAGATCTAGTATTGAGTAGCATTGGGGTAAGACCTGCCATACCTTGAAGAGTGGGAAGTGTGTGGAGTGCACAGAGTAAGCCCCATCCTAGGGGTAGTCTGGTGGTACCGGAAGGAGCTACATCAAGTAAAGCCTATCTTGTCAGTCCGTTAGTAAACATTCTGTCCTTCCTGTCCGTGGCCCAGATGGGCACAGACGGGCTGGACTTTGGCACGACTTTGGCATGGGAGGCGCGCCCCCGCTGCTCCTGACTGCTGCGCTGTCATCTCTCATCACCCATGCCTTTTGCCATTAAATTCTATTTGTACTTGGCCTTGCAGAGTATTCTTGTCCTAGGAATGCAACAGGAGCGGGGGCACTCGCTATCGTGTCTGGAACTTCAAGTTCAAACCCTATTTTCAGCCTTGACTCACGTGACAAGAGGCCACAATTCTGTTCATTCTGCAAGCTTTTAAATGTTTTAATGAATTAAGACTTGGCATCTTCTGTGTTCTTTCTTGCACCTTAACGTTAATGATTCATCCCCCGCACCCATGTTCCTCTCCAGCTCAGATAGCTGACCTTGAGTTCTCAGTTCTTGACTTCAGGCCAAACAGCCTATCAACGCAGCTCCATCAACTTGCTATTCTACTGCGACACAGCCTTTAATTTTTTCTTCATGGTTCTTTGGCTTACTTATTTCATGATACCAATGTCCAGTTTCTATACATTGGTGTCTCTGCCTCCATTTTATTCACTACTTGTAGCGAGCCTATACGATGACTTCATCCATCTTGTGTTTCAGCGTATGTACATTCATTATACTTCTGATTTCTGCAGCACTTTCTAATGTGCAATCTTCTTTTACACTTTAAAAGTCCATTTGAGTCTTTACTTTGTCATTTCTCCTCTAGGATTGATACATTGGGGGTCATTACGAGGTTGGAGGTAAGTAACAGTCCTTACCGGCATGGAGCAAATACTGTGTCCATGTAGTAAAGAGCCCGCCCGCTAATAGAGGGCTATTACGAGTTTGCGTGCACAAGCTTTGCACCATGCCGGTAACAACGGTTTATAGTGATAAAATCAAAAGTTAAAATCTCGAAAGTCAAAATGTAGAAAAAAAAAGTCAAAAAAAAGAAAGTCAAATTTTTTTTTATGCCGTTTTTATTCGAAATGGGGGGGGTTCCCCCCCAATGCCCTCCTGTTTTTTTTTTTTTACCCATTTCTTTTAATCCCGGACCCCAAAATAAATATATAATTAAAAAAAGAGTAATTCGACTTTTTTTTGTTCCATTTTTTTTTTCTGCATTATTGGCATTCAAGATTTTTTTTTTCGAGATTTTGACTGACCACCGGTAACGACATTACCGCCGTGCTGCCAAAGTCCAAAAAATGGCCCTTAGCAGCATCACGGAAAGCGCAGACAGCACTACTGGCATCAATGGATGCGGCATTAGCGGTGACCGCTAACAGAGGTGCCCGTAAATAAGCAGAACCGGAAGTAGCGTCATCGCACAGGAACGGGAAAGAGCACGGCGGCCATCTTGAAAAACACAATCCATTGCCATCCTCACCACACAGGATCTGGATCCTTTTTATGACCACAGAAATTAACACACAGCACCAGCATCATGCCCAAGGCAGTAAAGAAAGACGCTTCCCGGCAGCGCAAAGAGCGCTTTAATGAGGATGAACTTACGATGCTGGCCGAGATACTTGCAGACAATGCAGAGGTCGTTTTTGCAAACAGCCTCAAGAGGGATGTCCAAATTAAAAAGAAAGAGATTTGGCAACTTGTTACCCGGAAAGTCAGCACTGTAGGCAACACCACCCGTACCATCAAGGATGTCCGCAAGCGCTGGGATGACCTGCGCCTGAGAGTGAGGAACATTCTTTCCGCAAACCGGAGCCAGGCCATGGCTACTGGTGGAGGACCTAGCTCACCCAGAAAGCTAAGCCGGTGGGAGGAGATCTGCGCCAGCACGATTGGCCTAGAGGCCATAGAACGTGGGGGCGAAATGGAGCGTGGCGCCACCTCATCAGCGGAAAGAGGTAATGCTAAGTATGATGATAGTCCACCTATTTGTCTCTCCAAAGAGGCAATGCACGGCCCAATACATACACATTGGGCCTCATCACGAGGTTGGAGCTAATAATCAGCCCGTACCGGCATGGCGTTAATAACATGTCCGGCTTGGCACCAACCCACAAATAGCGGGCGATCAAGAGTGCATGAGCACGTGCATCATGCATGCCATTAACGACCCTCAAACCCCCAGAAAGCGGCATCGACGAATACAGACATAACGCCTCTGCCCTCGGCAACCCCTAAATACCGGTACCGGTATTAACATAGTGCTAATAACAGGCCCGTTGATACTGGACCCGGAAGTAACATCATCGCACCGGAACGGGAAATGCCATGGCGGCCATCTTCAAAAACACAATCCATTGCTATCCTCCACCTACAGGACCTTCAACACTACAACTCCTAGGCCACCACAGACAACATGTCAAAGGCCACCCGGAAAGGCATGGCCCTCCTGCGCAAACCACGGTTCACGGACGATGAGCTGAACATGTTAGCCGACACCCTATGGCTGATTGCTGAAGTCGTGTTCTGCAACGACCTCAGGCGTCCAGCCCAGCTGAAGAAGAAGGCCATCTGGGAAGGAGTTGCCCAGAAAGTAAGTGCAGTCTGCACCACCGCACGCACAGTGCGCGATTGTAGAAAATGGTGGGATGACATCAGGCTGAGGGTCCGGCACATCTTGTCGGCCAATCGGATCCAGGGGCTGGCAACAGGAGGAGGACCACACTCACCACTGACATTGGCCAGATGGGAGGAAACCTGCAGCTCTGCCATAGATGTGGAGTCAATCGAAGGAGTTGGTGGAGCAGAGTTTGGCGTGCCAACATCGGCAGATGAAGGTGAGTGTCCCTACAAAAACACAATGACTAATCAACTTCATTGTCCTCCAAATGTGGCAGCAACATCAGTCGATACATGGCCCATCATGCACACCTACACATATCCATATACACATGCTGGGGCCACCACTATCCCATACCAATGCATGCTGCGCCCATACACGAATACACACCCGACACACAGATGACGTGCACGTGTCACCCAGGACGACACTCCCAACACACATCAAGGCTCAACAGCAGCCAACATGGCGTACATGTGCACACCAGTACAATTTCAAAATGCACCCTCCAACCTTGCATGTACACAGTCCGCCACAAAGCCAGGCATGCAACAGATCAGATGGCGCCACATGCCCAAAGACTAATGTATGCATAATGCAAGCACCACCATCACTGCTGCCCTGCCACTCTCTGTCCCCCACATGTACGGATGCAGACAGTGATGAAGCATATGGGAGTGCACAATGCACAACAGCAGCCAAAAGGCCTGGGAGGCACGGTGATGGCACAGGACCATCAACTTCAAGTGGACCAAGGATGAGCTAAGCGGCACGTGGGTCAACAACCGGTGCCAACACAGCCACACAGGCACCCACACAGGACGAGCAGACACCTGCCCCTGCACCCCTGGTCACACTATCCACACAGGATGAGGACACAACAGGCATGGAGGATGGCACACAGTCTGCTGCTGCCAGCACAATTGGGGAGATGGCTGCACTGGCACATCATAGTGTTGATGATGGAGATGACCCGGACAATGAGGGCGATGCAGGACATGTCCACTCAGAGCATGTAGTTCACACACCAAGCCCACAGCCCACCCCACAGGACACACCTCGGCGGGACTCATCCGACCAACGCAGCCATGCAGAGTGGTCTCCGGCAATGCACAGCCCCATGATTCATGCAATGCCACCACATCACCCACCGACCACAACTCACACTGCAATATGGGACCTTGAGGGACGTCTGTCCAGGATGGAGGCCCGGCAGGAGGCGATGCAAGGCTATGTGCAACTGTACCTTGATGAAGGGTAGACAACACGCCGAATCATCCAGGACAGCACTGCGGCCGTAATCCAGGCCATCAACTCAAGTGCACAGCAAGTGCGCAATGGCTTCAATGCCTTGGGTCAGATCCTCACCAGGATTGCTGACAGCATGGAGCAACGCCAAACCCTGCCTCTGGGCTCACAACCATCTGGCTCATCCGCATCAACCACGTCAGCGTGTTCGAGGCAGACCAGCCCCGTGCGCATGTCCCTGAAAAGTTTGCGGCGCTCAGAGATCCAACCCCACCTCCGAAGGGGGCTCCACAGTAGCAGGGCCACCCTGCAGAATCTCTTTGGGTATACATCCAGACACATTTCTTGCCACAGTTGATTTAGGGTGTTAGGGAGTGGGTGGAGGGTGGTGGTGGGTGTAGTGTGTAGTACTAGGGTGTTTGGGGACATGGGAGTAGGGTGTGGGGGTGGTGGGGGCATGGATTGTTGAATCATGTTGTGCAAAATATCTCACGAATACACCTGTTATGTAGCAAACATCACATGAGTGGACATTGCTGATTTGTTGTTTGTCAATTTATTGCTTCATGGTGAATCGTGCACATGTGCCGACACACCCAGTGCCCACAGTTCCCAACACATGGCACCCTCTGCATCAAAGTACATCAGAATGATTGGTCTATGACCATTTGCCGCACTGCGCGACCCTCACGTGTATCGCGTCCTGGCCTATGTCCTACATCTACTCCTTCCTCTCCTTCTACTTCACCAGGTGGTGGCAGCTCCACGTCAGGTGGCAGGGGTATGTTCCGCCGGATGCACATGTTATGCAGCATTGCAGATGCCGTGATGATCTTGCCCACCTTCTCAGGCCCGTAAATGAGTGCCCCTCCCGACCTACTGATGCAGTGAAACCGTGCCTTCAAAAGGCCAAATGTCTGCTCAATGACCACACGCGTATGTGTATGTGCACGATTGAAGTCCTCCTCGTGCCTGTTCTGTGGGTTCCTGACAGGGGTGAGTAGCCACGCCTTCAGAGGATATCCACCATCACCTACATAGGAGCAGAATGAGGTATGTGTGAGGATGAAGCTCAGTTGACAAGTGTGCTCAGCCTGTACATCATTCAAGTTCATATGCACAATCCAGTCAATGGCAGCCACATCCACATGACTGTCAGCCTTGTACAGTGCATGCCAATCCATGGAGGGAGTCTTGGGTGACATACACGACCTAGAGTCCTAGGCTTTTAAACCACCAGGCCACCCAATGTATATCTTGGCTAGGGGCATTTTGTATGCAAATGTGAGGGCTGTGTATCGGCGGAAGACTGAAGAAACTTCCATTCCCCCCAATCCATCTCCTCCCATGGCCCAGAGGGCAGACTCACCCAACAGCCAGCCACTTCGTACAATGCCTCCTTCCATGTAGCGGGGAAGTGAGGAGTTCTGCAGCACCATGGCATCATGCGTGGATCCTGGGTATCTGGCACAGCAATGTGTTATTATGTGGCTGGCATCACACACCATCTGCACATTGATGGAATGTTATAGCTTCCGACTGCGATACACCGCCTCCACGGCATGTGGGACTACCAAATCTACATGGGTGCAGTCGAGGACACCAATTACATTGGGCATTACTGCCAGTGCATGGAATGCTATTTTGGTGGCATTTGCCTCCTGTGGTGTTCTTGGTAGGGATATGTGGGCACTTGCATGCTTCAGTAGTGCATCCAGCACTTGGTTTAACACCACAGAGAAGCATGATTGGGACATGCCATGCATTTGGCCCACTGTGTGTTGGTGCCTGTGGCCAGGAAGTGGAACACAGATGCCACCTTTAGCAAAGGGGGGATGGCTGTGCGGATGTTGATCAGGCTGACCAAGTCATCCTGTATTAATTCCACTATGTTGGTGATGGTGTCTCTGTCCAGGTGGTACAGGGTGTGGATCTGTGCTGGGGTTAAGTCAAATGGATTGGCCCTTATATGTGGAATTGTTGGCTGTCTGCGGTGAGCGACTGCCTGCACTGGTGGGATTTGTTGGGCATGTCTCACCCTCCTTCTCCTCCAGCGTCTCCTCTGTGTTTCCTGTTGCACTGCCTGCTCAAGGAGTAGCAGTGCAAGCATGTCCTCCAGGCCCAGTATGGCAAGTACAAGTGGTAGCATTTTGGCTTGAAAGGGGGTATGGTGTGTGAGTGTGCTCCTTTTGTCCTGACCCTGACTCCATGCCTCCACCTGTGCTGATTGTGTGCACCTGTGGAACTTGATTACACAGCAGTTTGCTGTTTACAGGTGGTCCGCGATGCCGGTATTGCCGGCAGCATGGTGGCCCTTCTTACCGGCATCTCGATGCCAGTATGTACTTGTCTGTGTGACTCATAGTGTCCCTTTCTTTGCGGGACGCTGGTATTTAGGCCTCCCCATCTGCGCGCGTGCCCGCATGCTGGTACGGTGGTGCACGGCCACAGCGGGTCCTTGATGATGCCGGTAGCACCGGCATCTAGGGTCATGATATACCGGCCCGGTAATGGTTGCTGGTATTGCCTTACCGGTGCCGTTCTTACCGGAGCGCCAACCTTGTGATGAGGGCCATTGACACATCCCTGCCTAGATGCCATCCACAGCACAGACACATGCACATGCATTCAGCATGGCAATGCCATACTTGACACACACCACAAAAATATGAAAATGGCATAAGTCACACTGCATGCAGGCCACAACAGAAAAGCATGTCACATAGCATACGCCCGCCGCAACATGAGTGATCCCGATGGATGCCTGCATGCTCCACCCATTAGCAGGCAACGTGATCATCAAAACTCCACTGCCTAATCCCTTCTAATGTGTAGAAGAGCAATAATACAAATGTATGCACGATGCTTGTCACACCATCACTCATGCTGTCCCTCTCTTGGTCCCCCACAGGCTCAGATCCTGACAGCGAGGCCCGGGAATCACCCCCACTGATGACTACACTCCAGAAGAGGGCCAGGGATGAAGGCAACAGGCCTTCCACTTCGAAAGGCCCAGACAAGCCATGACATGCACAAAGAAACAGCTGAGGATGCCACGGCACTGGTGCCGCTAAGGCCTATTACCGCAGTCCCCACAACACCTGTGACACCTGCACAGGAGACAGTGGGCGATTGGGCACAATCTGCAGATAACAGCTCTGTTGGGGAGGTGGCAGCTACGGCCGCCCAGACAGGTGATGATGTGCAGGGCCAGGTGTGTGTGCCTGTCGAGGACGACTCCTCGGACCTTCCTGATACACCAAGTCCTGCCCCATCCCCCCAGGTCACACCTGTCGATTTCTACCACAACACCACACCGGAGCAGTCTGGAGGGGAGTACATACAAGGGAGCATGCGTCCCACAGAGAACCCACATGTATTTCGGGATGACACACATGCACCCTCCACCTCCACTGGTGTACAGGCGGGGGTGCAGAAGATGGGACCAGCAGCGCTGCGCCAGGAGGAGCTCACAGCCCTAGTGAGGCAGTTTGTCGCAGACAGTGCCCAGGCAAGGCAGGACGGGCGCGACAACACTGCTTCCCTGAGGCAGGCCATTGAAGCAAGCACCACAAGGATCTGTGAGGAGGTGTCTGCACTGAGGCAGGTCCTTGCCCGCATTGCGGATTGCATGGAGGCTGAGCGTCCAGCCCCCAGACTGGAGCAAGCAGCCACCCCTTCTTCACTAAGCTCCACCCAAACCAGCCCCCTACGCAGGTCAGTGCGCATCCTGCGCCGATCAGACATGCCGACACAGATACATGAAGCATTTGCTTGGACACCATATGTGGGGGAGGTGAGCGGGGAGGGGTAGGGAGAGAGGGTGTGTGGGGGAGTCGTGGGGGGTGGGGGGAGAGGGTGTGTGGGGGAGTTGTGGGGGAAGGAGGGGGAAGAGGGTGTATGAATTGGAGGGGTTGAGCACTTAATTCTGTTTGACATTTTAATACACCCGTTGTGTAAAAAAAACTTGAGTGGACATTCCTTATTGCATATGTGCCATTTATTGATATACAGAGCATAGTGTACATGTAAACCCACACCCAGCGCCCTCTGTCCCACTTCCATATCACCCTCTGCACCCATGTGTGTTAGAAATATTGTGCAATCACTGACTGACGCACAGCACGTCCCTCCTGTGCATCGGCACTGCAATGATGTGCGCCCATATCTTCTTCATCCCCTTCATCATCACCAGGTGGTTGCATTTCAATGTCAGGGGGCAGGGGCATGTTCCGTCGGATACACATTTTGTGCAGCATGACACATGCCATGATGATCTTGGCCACCTTCTCATACCTGTAGAGGACTTCTCCACTCGACCGGCTAAGGCAGCAAAACCGTGCCTTGAACGGGTCAAAGGTCTGCTCGATGACCACACGGGTACAGGTATGGGAGCGATTGTAGTCCTCCTTGTGCCTGTTCTGTGGATTTCAGACAAGGATGAGTAGCCACGGCTTCAAGGGATAGCCACTATCACCTGCATGAGAGGAAATTAAAGGTATATGTTAGTCGATTCATGATGGAAAGCTGTACTTGTCACACATGCCTGTAGAGAATTGATGGTCACATGCACATGTCCCTGGTTGTATGCACACATTTCTCATGCCCTCAATGTGTTCTGGACCATGGACTCATGGTGTGGGTTGCATCTTCAAGTTGATACATGGTGTACACTGACTTGATGTTGCTCATGCATTGTGGATGCATACCGCTGTGTTTGTGTTGAATATGTGATGTGTAGTGTTGTGTATGATTTACTAACTGGCAGCGTTGGCAGTAATCACTGCATTTTTTGCCATTCAGTGCTGATTATTCCCATGGTGACATACTGCACTCCTGTGGTGGTGGTGGCCCTGTGAAAGGCAGTGGATTCACTTGGTGGTTATGTTCAGTGCACTCCCATGGATGCTTGTCCTGTGTGGTGATTTGCTGCAGACAGCTACATAGTGATTATTCACAGCATGTTGCTGGATTGTGTTACGGAGGGTGAGGTACGAGGATGGGTGGTGCACGTGTTGTGGGATGTGGTTTTAGGTTTGGCATGTTGTGATAGGTGTCCAGCGTGGTACCACTGGCTGCACTGGTGGGGCATACTGTTTCACCCTCCTTCTCCTCCTGCGTCTCCTCTGTGGTGCCTTCTGTTGTTGTTGTTGTTGCTGGTGTAGCAATGCAAGCATGTCCTCAAGCCCCAGTAGTGGAATCATTTTGGTGTGGGAAGGTGTGGGAAGGGGTGTGGTATGTGGGTGTGCTCCTTTTGTGCTGGCCCAGACTCCATTGCCTCCACCTGTGCTGATTGTGTGCACCTGTGGCAGTTGGGAACACTGCACATAGCAGTTTACAGGTGCTTCGCGATGCCGGTCTTGCCGGCATGCCAATATCCCCTATTAGAGCCTTCATGATGCTGGTATTTGCATGTCTGCCTGACTTGTGATGTCCTCCCATTAGCAGCATCCCGGTATTGCCGGCCTGAAGGCCCATGTGCCCGCGTCCTTGCCGTTATTAGCGCCGCCGTTATTAGCGGTGCCTCTAATACTGGGTTCTTATGTCGGAATAGCCCGGAGCGGTATGCGATGCCGGTAATCCTTTACCGGCATCGTTTTTCCATTACCTCCAACCTCGTAATGACCCCCATTGTCTTCATTCAGTATTTTAGGACTTTGTGGACACTTTCTTATGATGTCATCAGTCCATTTTCTTAGCTCTTTCTTATATTCCTTCAGGGATCTCCTCCTTCAAAAGAGGGTTTGGGGGTAAATCCCAATATATTAGAAAAATTCAATTCGTTTTTTCGTCTGAAAATCATTGGCAAAAAACTCTGTGGAAAAATACCTGTCGATGTAAGAACATAGAACTGGCCAGCCAAAGGGGGTATCGTGCTCAATTGTGTGTGTTGACTTGGATGTTTTATGGTTAAGGGGACCACACAAAGGTTGGAAGTTGTTGGTTAAGCCTGCCTGTGTGCTCCGGAAACAGCAGTTTGGGTTTCTTGGTGGTACATTCTTCATGTCTTTTGGAAAGGGTAGGGGAACAATGACTTGCCTGGTAATATACATTTTGCGGTTGGTGACCTGTGGGTTCTGATCCGGTTTACATGATTTTGTTGGCAACTGGCGGTGTGCTTTGGTAAGCAGCTGTTGGGGGATGTATTTTCTGCATTTCTCAAGATCCAAGAGCTAGTATGGTCTTGGGGTCCTATTTTCATGTCTGTATTACAGGTTGCTGTTGCAAATGTATGGTGCAGGGATTAGTAGCTGTGTATAAATTGGGGTACTAGCTGTTTGGTGTTAAGTTACTTTTGCTTTTCCTTTCCTGTGTTTCTGTGATGTGTGGTATCAGATAACTGCACTTTGTAGGGCCCGACAGGTCTGATGAAGTTTGTTGCTAGGTGTAGTGAGAGGCATATCTCTTGCCTCCTTTTGTAAGTGTTTAGCTCATCTTTCTTTTGTGTTTGTAGGTTTGTATTGTGTTCGCGAACTATTAGTTTAGGTATAAATATTTATTAAATAATTAGAGGAAAGTATAGGATTTGGAGGCATGTGATCAATGTTGCCTTTACCTCATTCTGTGCAAGGGGGAGAGGTGTGTTTTGGAGCTATATACACATGAGAGTTGTCTGTGGGTGGTTATGTGGTAATAAGGGATTGAGTTAAGTACTCATATAGGTGTGTGTGTGTGTGTGTGTGTGTGTGTGTGTGTGTGTGTGTGTGTGCACGCGTGTGTGGATATGCATGCTGGAGATGTTTGAGTGTGTTGTGTCTATGTCTGAAAGTGCACACGTGTGAATGTTTGCGCATGTGATTGTACATGTGATTGCGTATCTGGACATGTGTCATTGTGTGTGATTGAAGTGTGAATGCGCATGCATGTAAATGGGTATATCTGTGTGGACAGTGGCAGAGGGAAGTGATTGTGGTGGGGTTGTGGGGAGTAGGTCAGTGTTTAAGAGGGTTAAAATCAAGAGAGTTAGAGCAGGAGGAGCCAGCTTTCCCTACCTAGCAGCCCTGCAATGGCATGCCCTTCCGCCATCCATAAGAGCCGAAAACTCACACATGCAATTCCGCAGAAGCTACTCTTCATCTAATCCTCATCTGTCAGTCAAATAACACTGTCAATTATTACCTGTCTGTAACATATTACAATGTAAAATGTATATAACCAACCTGTATTGACTCCAGAGGTGGCCCAGTTGTGCATGTGACTAGGTTCATCAATGTTGACCTTGTTTGGCAACGCCAGTATGATAGTAGTCTTACAGAGGCAGTGCTAACATTATTGGACAAGGCCAACACAAGTGCTTTATTGCAACATACAGTATCGGAATGTTTTCTTAGAGTAGCAATATTGGCTTTATTGGTCAAAGCCAACACGAGTATAAACCTATAGTGGCAGTATTGGCATTATTGTGCAAATCGAATATATAACTGCAGGCTTACAATGGTAGTACTCCATTGTTGGACATAGCCATTGGGAGTATTTTAATACATTTCAGTACTAGCACTGTTGGGCAAAGTCGACAGGACTGTATTCTTATAGTGGCATTACTGATATTATTAGGAAAAGCTGACATGAGTGTGTACACATTGACACTATTGGCATGTATTGCCAAACCCAGCATGGAAATGTCTTATTAGAGTGTCACTGTTGTCTTTATTGGGCAAAGCCAACACAATTGTGTACAAAGCTAACAAAGTGCATTCTTACAATATTAGAAATGCAGTGTTGAAAAAAAGCCATCAAGAATGTGTTCTTACAGCAACAATGCTGGTATTATTGGGCACAGCCATTATAAGTGTGTTCTTAATGTGGCAATGCTGGCACCGCCAGCATGGCCAAGTCTTTTTATGGTAGAAATAAAGGGATCATTGGGCAAAGCATTCACACGTGTGTTCATACTTTGGAAATACTAGCATTGCAGTAGTCATAAAGGGTATCACTGGGCAAAGCCTTCACAAGTGTGTATTTACATTGCAAATAATGGTATTTCTGAGCACATCCAACATAAATGTGTTCTTACTAGTCCTACAAGACACAACTTTCCTGTGTAACCACGGATCCACTCGAATTTCCAAAGATTCAACCTGACCGAACTCCAGGTGAAATGTATAAGAAATTCTTCCAAGTTCAGACTCATGGGATCTGCAGGGTCATATTTGGTTGGAGTTTGTTTCCAGGTTTAAGCAGATTTCGTAGATGCAGAATGTGTTTCTGGTCGGTTGTTGCTGGTTGTAGACAGACCTAGGACATTTAGGGAAGGGTTTATAAATGAGAGCTAGTGTAATTTAGTAAAAAGTAGGATGCTGGTAGGCACTGGAACTCAGAGAGATATGTATTATTCAGGGTAGGGTTGTTTAGGTATGTGTCGATATGTTGAGATTAAGCTGTGAGACACATTCAGTGGAGTGGGTGAATATCACAAGTGCCATCACGTGTAACTCCAGAGAGTGAAACGCTGCGAATAAAAGCATTTTAGTGACCACAAGGGACACATGCACATGACATTTGTTTTTGTGTAACATAGGTGTCTGGAGAAAATATCATTGATTATGGGAGGAAGGCGATATCATGTATTCAGTGTCTTCATGTAACTGTAATAAATGTCATGAGAAAAACAAACAGTGCCATCCTGCTTGTGATTCACATGAGGGATGGGGAGCAGAGAATCCCTGGGGGCAGCTTGTGTAAGACACAAATATCTGGGTTTCAGGGAGGTGGGAAATACCAACCAATAAAGTTAAGAAGGCAGAGCTTGGGCTCAGCTGGGCATGGCTGTAGCAGTGGTGGTGGGAGTATTCCAGCAGCCACACGATGATGTGTTGTACCCTCCGATCTGCGACAGGAAGACTGTACACAGGTGGGGGACAAGCTTCTACTACTACTGCCCCTGTATGTGCAGTAACATTCACCACCTCCTCCTCTTTAGGGCCACTGCTTTCCAGCACAAGCACATTCCTTACTGCATTCTAAGCGGCCATAATATGTATCTTGATCATCATCCACATCATCATCATCATCATCAACACCATCACCATCACCATATGAATCATCATCACCTTCAAAATCATCATTATCACTTTCTGACTAACCAGTGGATGGGGTACAGGAGCTAGAGACCTTGAATTATAAATCACTTCCTGTGCTGCAACTGCTCAAGGCGTTGTTTATCTTCAGCAGATCAGTGATGCACCCCTTCCCCTTGTGACCTTAGGACAGTGGACCAAACTGAAAGTACAACCTCCATGGTTGGGCTCCAAGGGTGTTCATTGTGGTGCAATAACTGTGCCTGCACTTGTGTTGGTGCATGCACTCCGGATTGGCATGTGAGGGTGTGTGTGGAATTTGAGATTGATGCTTCTAGGAACATGTGCTACTCTGGAATCCCCAGTGTGCACACAGCCTGGGATGCTGCTGATGTAAAAAAAAACATGACCAGCACGCCTCCCTCTCCCTCTCCCTCTCCTTCTGGCTCATTTGACTGCTCCAGTCATTTTGTCCAAATGTGTTGTGCAGTCACTGCATGGTGTCTCCTGCCTCCCTTAATCTTAGCTACTTGCCTCAACAAGTATCACATGAGCTTGTGTCTTGTTCAGTTACTGAGTGGTATCTCCGGCCACCCTCTTCAAGGAATATTGCATGAGCTGGTGTATTGCACAGGTGCTCCGAATGGATTCTCTGCTCTTTGTCCTCCTCCACCCAAAAGTCAGCAAATAGCCCGTGTGTCGTACGTGTCGTGCACTTTCTTCAAGAGTGGAGCACAGGAGGATGTTGCCTCCTCCCTGAATCTGAGGGCCTGTCTTGCACAATTATAGTGTGAGCATGTGTCTCATAAAAGAAATCTGCCCCAAGGACTCTCTGCTCCTACTCTTCCTCAACCTAAGTGTTGTCTGATGGCCCTTGTGTCATTCACTCACTTTCAGATGGTTGGACAGCATTTCTCAGCTACCTGAATCTTAGCTAAGTATGTCTCCCACAAGCTGCCCTTAGAGATCTTCTGCTACTCTTACCTGCTGTGAAGTGCAAAGTGCAAAGCAGTCTGTTTGGCCCGCAGCTATTGTGTGAGTTACTGTTGAATGAATGAGCTACCAATTCCCCCCACAAATGTGCAGTTGGAAAGAGTTTTTAATGCAGTCAGGGATGTAGTCTCTAACTGCAGGAGAAGCCACTCACTGCTGCATAAGGAACACTTGCATTTTTTAAATCAAAAAGTACTCCTTTGCCGTAGACTATGAATTGACATCTACACTGTGCCAAAAACCAGCTCAGTGATGATGATGGCTCCCTACCCGGTACATGTCAGACATCAAAAGGTGGAGTGCAGTTGTGCTACATGTTGTTGGGAAACTAATAGCTATATCAGTGACTGAGAAGTTCTGACCAATTGTTGACATGCCTTTGCCTTTTGTGGCAGTAATGGTTTTGAGTCTTACTTTTGTCCTACATTGCAAGGACTGGCCTCCCACCAAATATTCCTGGACCATCCCTAGGGCACAGACTCCCCCTACAGTTCTTGGACTCTTCCCCAGAGTTCAGCCCCCCTAATGTGCACAAGCACTTTATAGAGAGCTGACACTTTGTCGTGTGTAGTCTTACTGAGAGGGTAGCCACGCCCGCGTGACTTCCTTGTTCCTTCCAACTTGCATAGCCAACTACATGGGAAAAGGATGGTCTAGCTCCATCCACATGCCTAGCAAGCAACACACACCTGCAGGCCTTAACAGCCAATACTGCAGATTCTTTGCAAATGCAGATATGACCTCCAACAACTTGTTGGGGCAGCACTGGCAGCCTAGGTTTGCTGTTGCCCCGAGTCATTGATGCCGCTGGCACTAATTGGACAGATGCAGTGATCACCTGCTGCGTGTCATGCCCAGTGATGACGTGGTGCACCCTAGCCTTGGCAGGTGTTATCACCCGCATTGTCATCATTGCTGAGGGGGCTGTGCTGGCAGTCGGTCACTGGTGGGATCAGTGGTGGTGGGGAACTCACTTTCCCTGTAAATATTTTGGTACCAAAAGTGAAGGTGATTCCACATGACCCTCGTCCTCATGGTGTAGCGTGTGTTTCCCTGCCTCACTTTATTGCCACAGCCACATCTATTGCCGAAAACTGAACACTAATCACCCATGACAGTCTTCCCCAGTGGTAGATCAAATTGCTGCCATGCCCAGGAGTGTGAAGTTTGTGTGTAGTGGAGAGAGGTATTTTCTCCTTGTTCCCACCTTTCCCCCCTGTAATGGCAGGCCCATGGAGAGATTATCCTTGTCCTCATTCTCCACCTCAGGTAGGTCACCCATGCACTGGGATGCCACCACAGTCTGATCCTCTCCCTGGGGCATCTCCCTGATATAATGCTCCTCAAAGGACTCACCCTTATGTGCACCCTCTCCCTCCTGGTCTTTTCTTCACTGGCCACCACACAGACAGGAACCGTCTCTGAAATATCATACAGGGTGCTTGCAGCAACTTCCCATTGATGCTACATGAGGAAAATGCCTGCTGCCCCTTCTGCTCAGCTGCCTGCATTATGCCCCCCGGCTCCCAAAGGGATCTGCCTCCCCTGCCTCCAAGGGGGCCTCCACCACTGCCTCCCCTGCTTCTTAGTCTCCAGCGTTAAGTCCTTCCCGGATTACTCTTCCTCCTCTTTGTGAAAGAGCCAATAACATGGCCTTGCCAAAGGGAGGCGGGAACCCCTTTCAGATGGGCGTGGGAGGCCTACCAGGGAGGAATCCAGAGTCACTCCTACCCCTGAGGTGGATGGTGGCAGCAGAGAGAACCCAATTCCTGTACAATTTCTGCTATCCCGTTTTGTGCCTTTCTGTATATTTGCAGATATACTTCACAGTATTTTTCTCAATGGCATATACTTCCCCAGATGTGACACAAGCAGAGAGGCCTGTGAACCCAAGAACAGTTACCCCCACTAACTAGCGCCAGACTTAGCTTACATGTCACATAGACCCAATTGCTGGAGCAACGTGGCTAAGGAGAGAGAGACGCCGGCTCTAATTGTGCTCTACCACAGAGCGGAAAACCCCAGAGTGGGACAATCAAAGCTGAACGAGAAAGAGGTGAGCCACTAGACCACAATGGAGTAAAATGGGGGAAAGTTCCCCGAACCTACCAACAAAGTCCCCGCAAGCAGGGCACAAATCACGCCGCCACGTTTACCAAGCTGCAGAGCTGAGAGGAGAAAGTGGGTGGGGCTAAGCCCCATTTTAAAGCTTTTCTCTGCACATAGACGCAGGTATGGAAAAGAGAGAAGCAGAATGGGTAGGGATGAATAGCCAACCAGTACAGGGGGAGGGCTACTTAAACAGGGAACAGGAAACAGGAAGTATGGGTGTATCGGGTGAGGTCAGAGCTGGGGAGTGGAGACCAGCACGAGTGTTGGAGCAGGTGAGGCAGTGGCTTAGGAGTGATAGTGGTTCTGCAGTTTGAGTGTGTGTGTGTGTGTGCCTGAGACAAGTGTGTAGAGAGAGTAACGTAAGGAGTGAGTGTGAAAAGACTGGTGGTACAGGGTTAAAGGAGATTGACTGAGCAGTCGTATGGGAGTACTGGTACTGTTTAAGGAGAAGATGTGTGCGAGGATGTAGAGGAGTAGTATGGGAGGAGGAGAGTAGGTGTGTGGGAGGAGTAGTAGTGGGGGTGTGGAAGTAGTGGTAGTACTGTGGGAGAAGTAGTGGTATTGTGGATGAGTAGTAGTAGTGGGGAGGAATAAAAGTGGGAGGAGAGTATAAATCAAAGGATGGATGTTGGAAACAGGAAGAGTGAAAGGACAGAGAGACAAGCGGTAAATGGCAAGGAGTTAAGGGAGCGGAAGCAGGTATAGGAGAAGGGTAAGGTGACATTGGGCATGAGTGAAACCAGTGGAAACCTACAGAGCAATTGCACGGCTTAATCACAATTCCAGTTAGAACACTAATCTTTGGTGAGATTAGTGAAAGTGAGGAAGTCCCTGAGGAAGTCATTGAGCCAGTATTTTGGAAGTCATCACTAGTTGCATCAGAGCTTTGACAACATGGGTCAACAATCACTAGCACTAACCCGGGATTATGGATGCCTGGGCTACGGAGGAGTACTGTGGCAAGTGGAGAGAGAGACGACGGCCCTGCTCACACAAAGAACTCAATAAAGACCCTTGAACTATGCTTGGGCCATCTGTGACATAGTCCACGCCTCTTCACCACCTCCTTCGTCTGAGGTGACACCCAGTGCGTCAGCCTTCCCCCACTGTGTCTTAAACCCCGCCATGCTGCATTGCCTTTGCCTGTGAGCTGGCACAGAACACACAGCACAAGATGTCACCCTTCTCATTAATCTCAGGGAAGATCTCCTCCTTCTGTGAAGAGAAACACAGCTCCATCTCCTCACCTGCCACCTCCCTCTATTCTCAGCACAAGTTTGTCACTTTCCTCTTCATTCGTATCTGTGATTGGAACTTTAAACTTAAAGAGAACCAGAAAAGAGAATGATGGAATGCAAACTGAAAACACCCAAAGAACCAATGAAACCCCGAAAAAACAACGAACACACAAGGATCAAGACACAACACAAAACAACACTACATGATTCCAAATGAACTACCAGTATGACAAACCAACACAGCAAACATGTGGGGGAACTGGGAAAGGGTAAACCACGTTTTGGTGGTGGTTATGTGTTGTAGTTGGAAAATGAATGTGGAAAATTGTTTTTGGTTTTTAAAGTTTGTATTAGGGGGAAAATTGGAAACGAGGGCAGAGGAAAGGGCTAAGGCATACAAATACACCAAATAGACAACTGAAACACTCCAAACAACACCACACTGCACATGAACAACAACCAAAGCTTTAAAACGTGTCAAAATGCTGCCAACACCCAGCAATTCTGAATCAATCCTGTATCACCCCTTCTCTCACAAACGTAGAAAACCCCACATGGGAATAAAAAGTGAGCTGGGCATTTTATAGACCCTCAAACACCCTTTAGAAAATGTAAGCGCTCTGATTGGCTGAACAAAATCTGGAAATCCATCCAAGATTAAACCCGAGATTCGGGGATCGAGACTGGATTTCTCAATCATCGTGCAAGACCTTGGCATCTGCAGCAAGATCACCCTAGGATTCAACCATGCCCTGAACATGGGATAAACATGCAGTATCGGTTGAAGCGTTCCAAACAGAAGCAAATGTCATGAGAGTGCAGTTCTAGGAAGTTCGTCGAGGACAAGTTCTTGCAGCCTTGGCACACAGCATAATCATATGCCAGGGGCGTCGCTAGAGAAGTTCAGGGGCTACAGCCAAAAGGCTAGCTAGCCCCCAGTCCCGACAGTTCCGACATCAGCAGAGCCCCAGGTCTTCTCCAGACCTAGCAACACACCTGATCATATCTCCTTATGCTAGCAACACAGGCAATATTGGGCACAGACAACTTCAGCGTCTCTTTACAGTTGCACTACTGGCATACATTGTGGGCACAGGAATCCTGAAAATGCACTGGAACCTGCTTCTGTGACCTCTTGGTGACCCTTCATCTACTGGATTTCATCATGTTTTACCATTGCTCGGGGGAGTTCTCCCACCGCCGAACCACACTTGGTTGGATCATGCTCCATTCAGGGGTCAAGTCCTAAAAAATAAAGTGGGGGGGACTCATTAACATACCAATTGAATGTGTTGTCACCAGAAATTAGCATATCAAGGTGCCCTCTGAAAAACTGGGGGGGGCTCCTAAAAAAAGTGGGGGGATTGCGTCCACCAGCGTGTACTAAAGACGTGTGGCCCCGCCTCCATCGCTGCACTCGGCTGCACGTGCTCATTGCTGGGAAATATTACCTCTACTGGGAAAAATTCACCTTCAGCCACTGTAAACTAATGTTTGGATAAGAGCAAATATTTTAATTAAAAATGAAATGAAAAGAAAGACGTTGAAATAAAACTAAATAAGGCTACACATAAAAGAAATATCAGAAATTGGAATGCAGACGAAAGAGCATCGCTTGAGGTGAAACTTTCAGAGCGGGCCAGAGTTCAGACATGTACGTATCCGCACACTTCATGCATTTCTTGCTAGGCTCCCAGATCAGGCCGCGTTTTTGCATTTCACGCCACTGTCACAGCTGCGCGCCGCCTGCCCGCGGGGCTGAGACCACCGGCACCGGTTATGGCTTCTTTGCTCTATAAATATTTGACAGGTCACAAAGCACCCAATAAAAATGTGCGGATTCCTCTTCGCGGACCGATCCAACTTTTTTTGAGCCTTTTCCCAAAGTAAATATTCTGATCATATTCAAATATCTGATTAAAAAAAAAAAGTAGTTCCACTGTTCATACTGCGCAATTTGCATCTAAAATTACACCAATGGGCATTGTTTTAAATATACATTGCGGCAGTTGTTTACGCAAGCGCAGCATATTATAGTTAGATATACAAACGCGTTTTTCAATGGGAAAATCCCATTGGAAAACGGAGACCCATAGGTCTTTATCCAGTTGATTTTACGCGGGGTTGTTTGCGCTTTGGTGAACTATCAGCGGGGAGCTCCCAGGAATGTTTCGGGAGGATAGCTCAGGGGAAACGTTTTGCCTTGCAAGCAAGACAACACAGAGCAACATAGGTTCGATTCCCGGTTCCGCGCTCAGACACCTCTGGGCATTGAGCACGTTATAAATAGCATATCATAATTCAGCATGTTTAGTAATTTCCGATTAGTTGAAGAAGATTCTGGAATATTCCACAGCAGCCCGTGAGAAGATGGCGCTCTTTGCGTCTGCGTGCAATGGCACGAGATGGCGGCTGCCTCCAGAGTGCAGCAAGTTGGTGCTACTGCCATGATTTACTGCAGCTAAATTAAAACTTGGCCACACCATAGTCTTCCAAAGAAAACATGATTTTTGTGTTTAAGTAAACCTGTACAGCTCCCGGTCCTCAAATTTAAATTACTTGAAAGGAAGTCAGAACAGTTCTACACTATATTTTGTGATCCGGACGTGCCGGCGAAAAAGAGATGTTAATGTCACGAAAATAGGCGTGAGTTGATGGAACACAATTTTTATAACAATGCATAGCTGTGTGTGAGTCATCTTTTCTCTCGCTTGGACTTAGCATTCATGAATAAAGTTCCCCCTGAGTTTACCTTTATACTCTTAGGGGCTTTTAGTGGTAAAAATCTGTGGTATTTTGGATACTCACTGTTTCAGAAATACCCCTGAATTAGGAGTTAAAAAATCATATGGGATATTTACAGCATGAGGTACATAAAAAAAGCTCTGCCTGGGGTAAATAACTCATATGTGTCATAATTCATATTGATCACATGCAATAATACCCAGGCAGCAAATATCCCGGTTCAATTTACAATTAGATTGTATTTTTTCAAAACATAGGAGCTGTTTATACCTCATGTTACTACTGTCACAGCCATACTCTACTCATAATGACGCTCACAGTATATGTGTGCAATGTTGTGCGATAACATTAAAAAAACGTTTCCACTTCTATACTTGGAGTACTTTCTATTAACCTGTGAAGTAAGGATGTCATGTGATCTCAGCTCATAACTAGATGGTATTATGAAGTAAAGTGGTATTTAAAATACCATTGTCCTGACTTCGAGGTGGGCAGCACGTGCAGAAGCAGCGGGTGATGCCATCCCTATTTTTACTGCTGGTTTTACTGCTCCCTCGGGTTCTGGGCTTGGACACCCACAAGCAAGAACACCGCCTGCGTGTGAGTGGAGGTGGTTTAACTCCACTTAAAATGGCAGCAAAGATGCTGGTACTGGGACCACATGCAGTGCAGTGTTACCACAACTCCTCAGCAAGGTCCTGCAGGACTTCAAAATAGGAGCCACAAACCCCATAATCAGGTGCAGATGTGTCATGACCATAAAAAGTGACTTGGGATGTCATGTACAGAATAACTTATGAATCCGTAGGACCTTTGTAAGACATGGGCATGAATTGTGAAGTTGTATGAAATTGTACAAGATTGTAAGACATTGGAATTGATATTTATGAATAGAATGATGAACATTTCATCATTCATCAAGCCCTGATGCCTGAGGGTTTGTGCGCGCTCTACAAATGCAAACATAAATAAATAAATAAATAAATAAATAAATAAATACATCTCTATGCACATTTTTATGATTTTATTATTATTTGAATTTATCACAAAAAGGAGGTTTTTTTTATAAATGTGTAAAGGTTTATATATAAACTGTATATAATAATAAACAAAATAACGTTTGTGATTGAATTAATTTCTCAGATGCCATCTATCCATTACAACGCGACACGCTAACTCAAGTTCCTGACTCAGAACATGGTTCGAGGGGGACGTTTGATTTGTTGAAGGTCCTGCGCCCACCGCCGCGTCATAATTAGAAGATGTTTGAAATGTTTGGCGCGGTCTGCCGCACCAAACCATAGCATGTTTTCACTGCAGACCTGCCAGCACCACCAAAGCATGTGCTTTTAGGTAACACTGCTGGAGAATCCTCAAAAACACGATCAGAAAAGTAGCCTGATTGGATAGATCGGAATCAATTTGCCAGAAATACAGAAACATCTGCCTACAATCTTGGAACACTATTAACATGAAAGGGGCACTTTTCTCGGCTCCCAAATCATGAATATTTCTTTTTATTCCACCACAGTTCTCTAATCATGTCTCTGTCACTTCACCTGACCCCTCATTCTGTATCCGGTGTACACCCCAGGCCAGCTGCCCATGGCGAGTCCTCCCACATATTCTCTGAATGTTGTGCCTGGGAACCTGACCACCCCCAGGTTTTCATAGTTTCCCGCCAACACTCCTTTCCAACTATAATGATGGCCGAAGGGGTAACAATTGCAGGAGAGAGACCATAAACATTCAAGACCCTCTGAGGCCTCTACACGGGGACTCTGGTGAAGGAAACCGTTTCTTACCGTGCAAGCTCCGTGGACAACGGGAGATATCAGAACGCTAGTCAAAGACCTGATTTAGCTCTTCCGAGATGTCTCTTTATTGAACACACTATTTCTTAAGATTCATAGACTAACATTTACGTGATGTCATGAGTGATTTTGTAGATTATTTGCGAACGCCAGACTACTTGATAGATCTTCTGATGGGACTGTTTGCTAGTTTCTCAGTGATCCATGAAGGAGATAGAGTTGGCCAAGTTTTACTGGATGCCCCACGTTTACCTTATTAGTCAAGGGCAATAGGAAAGGTGATTTAGCGTAACGATACAGAAACATAAGGCATCAGTGCCACTGTATTTAATATGTTGGTGGGATGCCAGACACGATGAATGTATGAACGCAGGCCTCACCGACCAACCAAGTTCTAAAACACAATCAGATTTCTGGGTCATCCGCAAGTAATTTGCATGAGAAGAGTACACATATATAGTTTTAGAGTGAGGATGTGCTTATTTTCGGGGTCATTCTGAAGACTTCCTGGATTTGATCAATCAGTTAGTCGTCAAGCCAAGCCTGAAAATGGAGGTTGTGTAGAAGTTGGAAGAAAGTTTTGATTAAATGAGATTATGAATTTGGTGTAGCATGTCAAGTGACCTTATTATGAGTTTGGTGATAAGTGCAAAAACACGTGACATCAATGCTAATACTGGCACCGGAATTACCATTACTGTTGGCCTACAAGAAATGTCACAAATTACTTTTTGGGGACGGAAAAAGGGTACAGCCCCTCTTAAAACAGTGATACAAGCACCTAATAGAACCAACACTAAATATCCAATGGAGGACTCAACACCAATCCACTATAGGTTTTCTTTATCTCTGGGCACAAACGTGGTATCACACGCACCTGTGTCTCTGCAGTAGCGATGGACGAGCCTCTCTTGAATCTGAGTCTTCACTTCCCCTGTTTCACCCGGAGGAATACCTTGATCTTTAGTAGGGTGTGCACTCCATCCTGCATTTGCAGGGGCGCGAATCACTCATGTGATTGGTGCCAATATCTGTAGGCTGAGGTCAGATGCCAAATGCTGTTTTATGCCTTCACAGCGAGGCCGAGAGTTCAAGGCGCCAGTTTCTTCACTGGCTAGAAAGTCCTACCTACAAGTGAACGTTGCGCGGAGAATGTTGAGTGTCCAAAATTGTCTATATTCTCTTTGTTTGCTGGTATTTTTGTGGGTGAGTAGCGCTGCGTGTAGAAGCTAGCTGCTGGTAGGTTTGCACAGCGCCTACAATTCGAGCATGCCTGGTAATGTCTCTCCCTTTCCCTTGCAGGAGAAATTATGTGGTATTAGCGCCTCGAGTCCGGGTTCAATGCTACTGGAAACTTGGTGGTTAGGTACGTTTGCACGGAGGCTTTTGGTAAGTATGCACCACGTAGAGAGAGAGAGCACAGTAAAATAAGTGTCTGCGTTATTGGAGCGAGCGCAATAAATAATGTCTCTTCTTTCTTACAGGGGTTTGTGAGCTCGTGCAACTAACCTGGATTCCAGTGTCGCGGGAAGATTCGGTGAGTATGCGCAGCGTTACTTATGTGCGCGTGTTAACGCTGTTCTTCTATGTTCTTACAGGTGCCGGTGTAGAAGTCCCCTCTTGACTGGAGATAGCTGCGGCGTGGAGTAAGAACCATGTAAGCTGAAGCTGAATGATCCGGAGCGGTTAAGCAGAAGTCGGATGATCCGGAGCAGGTGAGCAGAAGCAGGATGATCCGGAGCAGGTAAGCAGAAACAGGATTATCCGGAGCGGAAAGCAGTTGCTGGCTGATCCAGAGCACAGCAAGTGTGTTGCTGATACAGCTCACAGTAAGCAACACGAAGCACTGGAAGAATCTTGGGTGTGGCTTATATAGCCTGCCACACCCAAACACTAGAGAGCTCATGAGTTAAAGTGGTAACCAGGAAGTTACTACAAACACTAGGAAGGAATGAAAGGAGGGATTTGTTATGGGTTCTTTGTGTGCCTATGCCAGGCCAGCTAAGCCTCCACTCAGCTTGCCCCAACTACCTGCCTGATACCCATGACAGTCTTCCCCCTCAAGACCCTTCCCAATGGTGTGTATGAGGTGTTTGGTTTCTCAGGATGGTCCCGATGGAATTTCCACACCAATCGGGGGGCATGCACGTGCGTGCTGGGTTCCCATGAGCTTTCCTGGGGTCCATACCCCTTCCAGTCAATCAAATAATATAGGGTCTTTCGTACTTGTTTGGAATCTAATATGTTCTTTACTTCATATTCTGCTGCTTCTTCACCCACTTGTATGGGTGCGGGAGGTGTGGAAGTTCGGGTTCCTGGGTGTGCTGGTTTTAATAGTGACACGTGAAATACGGGATGTACACGCATATGTTGAGGTAACGCCAGTCTCATGGCTGCTGGATTCATTACTTTTTCTATTGTATACGGGCCGATGTATCTAGGCTGACATTTCTTGGGACCCTTTAAAGCAATGTGTATAGTTGCCAGCCAGACCGAGTCTCCCACTTGATAATCTGGGGCTTTTCGTCGATGGCAATCAGCGTTTCTTTTCTGTGTTTCTTTGGCTTGCTATAGGTTCCTGCTGGCTTCTCTGGCTGCTTTCATGATGCTGGCATGTAGATTCTTTACTGCGGGCATTTCAATCTTTTCTGGCGGATCGTAGACCGACGTTCTGGGGTTTCCACCATATATAGTAAAGAAGGGTGTTGCTTGGGTTGATGAATGTGTTGAGTTGTTGTAGGCATACTCTGCCATCCATCGAATTTCTGTCCAGCTTTGGCTTGTTTGGTGTAATAGACAGCGCAAATAATGTTCCATAGTCTGGTTCGTGCACTCGGTTTGGCCGTACATTTGAGGGTGGTGACTAGAAGACAGACAGACTTCTACTCTTACCAGGGTACAACAAAATTGGCTGCCTCTGTCTGAAACGATCATGGTAGGGAATCCATGTAACTTGACGATTCGGTCTAGAAAAACCTGCGCCAGGGTCTGAGCTGAGGGAATACCTTTTAGAGCTATGAAATCGGCCATTTTTGAGAATAGGTCACACTACTATGAGGATGGTATTATAAACTGAGTTAGGAGGTAGATCAGTGACAAAGTCCATTGATACTGTGTGCCAGGGCGCTGGCGGAATGGCGATTGGCTGAAGGAGGTCAGCTGGTTTTTGCCTGGATGTTTTGTATTGTGCACACACCTCACAGGTGCCTATGTAGGTGGCAATATCTTCTTGCCAATTTGGCCACCAATAAGATTTGCTTACTTTCTTCATGGTTTTGGCTATACCCGCATGGGCTTCTAACAGCGAGTCGTGGTAGTCTGATATGATTGCTTGTTGCAGATCCTAAGTTGGAACGTAGAGGCGTTTTTGGTAGTATGGTAGTTTGTCTTGAATGGTGAACTGATCTCCCTTTGTGTCCCAGGCCAGTAGGTCTTCTTCAGACATACTTTCTTTTATTGTTTCCTGCAGAATATTTAACAGAGATGGGCCAATGCAGAGGCTGAGAATTTTATGGCTGGGTATGATCTCCACTGGGTTAGGGGCACTGTAGACTTCCTCTCCTGTGCCAATGCGGGATAACGCATCCGCTTTCCCGTTCTTAACTCTGGGGCGGTAGGTGATTACAAAGTCGTATTCCATTAAGGATCGGGCCCAATTGAACTTCCTAGAAGACTGAGCTTTTGCTGAGCGTAAGTATTGCAAGTTCCGATGATCTGTTATTATTGTGATGGTGTGTTTTGCTTCTAGTAAGTAATGTCGCCATTCACACAGTGTGCTTTTGATTGCTAGGAGTTCTTTCTCAGAAATTGCATAGTTTAATTCTGCTGGGGAAAATTTCCTTGACCAAACGTCAATGGAATGAAGGCATCCGGTTCCAGGATTTTGTTGAGATAATACGGCCCCCATGGCAAGGCTTGAAGCGTCTGTTTCCATGACGTACGGTAAATCGGGCTGTGGCTGTTGCAGAATTGGAGCAGTGGGGAATTTTTCCTTGAGAGCTCTGAAAGCTTCTTCCACCGCTGGTGTCCATTCGAACTTTCGGTGTTTGCACAGCAAGGACGTTATTGGATGTACAATATGTGAGAATCCTGGTATGAAGCATCGATAAAAGTTTGCAAACCCTAGGAAACTCTGTACTCCCTTTACAGACGTGGGTGAGGACCAAGTGAGGATTGCCTACACTTTTCTATTGTCCATCTTGATCCCCTGCGGTGTCAGTACATATCCCAGAAACTCCACCTCGGTGACGTGGAAGGAGCATTTTACTAGCTTTGCGTACAGTTGGTTTTCATGCAGTTTGCGGAGTACAGCTCGCATGTGCGTTACATGCTCTCGGGGAGTGGTGGAGTAGATCAGAATCCCATTGATGTAGACGACTGCGCAGACATCGAGGAGTTCCCGTAACACATCATTCAAAAAATGCTGGAACGCAGCCAGGGCATTGCAAAGTCCAAAGGCATGACCTGGTATTCGTACAAGCCATAGCGGGTATGGAACGCAGTCTTCCACTCATCCCCTTTCTTCATGCATACCAGATGATATGCGCCGCATAAGTCTAGCTTGGTGAAAATCTTTGCTTGTCTCACCTGGTCTATGAGTACTGGTATCAGAGGTAACGGGTACTTATTTTTTATGGTGACTTGATTTAGGGCCCAGCAATCAATACACGTTCTTAAGTCCCCCTCTTTCTTCGGTATGAAGAAGAGTGGGGAAGCGGCTGGTGACTTAGATGGTCTAATGAAGCCATTGGCCAGGTATTGATCCAAGTAGGTCCATAGATGAGTGTTTTCTTCCTCAGTTAATGCATAAATGCGGCTGCAGGGTACTTGTGCCCCTCGATGCAGGTCAATCTGGCAGTCGTAAACTTGATGTGGTGGTAGTGTATTAACTTGCTCCTTCGTGAACACATCCTGGAACTCCTGGTAATCCTCTGGTAAAGTGCCCACCAAGCCTAAACCTGCTATCTTTTCCTGTGAAGCTAACAATGGGCTTCCTTTGATCCCTTTGATGTCATAACAAGAGGTGCATTCTGTGGAAAAGAGTAAGGTTCGAGCTCGCCAATCGGTCTTTAGATTGTGTGTCTCTAGCCACAGTATCCCAAGAATCAGCTGGAATTGGGGTGCAGCGATAAGGTCGAATCTAATACTTTCTCTGTGGCCATTTTGGCAGATTAAGGTGATGGTGGAAGTACACTGTGTTACTGGTCCCGAATGGAGTCGTGTGCCATCCACAGCTGTCACGCTTTATGCAATGTCCTTACGGTGGAATGCTAATCCCAAGGTCTTTGCAATGTTTATGTCCAGGTAGTTCCCAATAGACTCACTGTCTATGAAAGCCTTCAGGGCATGCATTCGGGTGGGCTGTGAAGGGTCTACCAAAACCACAGGAATACTGAAATGTGAGATCGGAGTGCTCCGTTCCTGGCTCGACAGACCGACCTCTACATCTGCCGGGCATTAGAGTTTTCCGCTACCGCACCTATGTCTTCCCCTGTGTTATCTAGTACCCCGATTGTCTTTCGTGGGGGTTTAATCATGCAGTTCCGGAGGAAGTGACCAGATTGGCCGCAATATAAGCAAAGTTTTTCCTGACGCCTCCGTTCTCTCTCTGCCTTGGTGAGTGGTCCCCTGAGAACACCCAATTGCATGGGCTCTGAGTGTATTTCTGAGGCCTGTCGATGGGACGCTTCTTTTGGTCGGACATTCAATGGTCTATGCTCTGATCTGGTTCGGTCGGCCTTGCGATCCTGTAACCGGTGGTCTAATTGCATAGTTAGGTCGATGTATTCACTGCAATTTTAGGGAGGATTAACTACTTGCGCCAAGGCATCTTTTAATTCTCCTCTCAGTCCTCGATAAAATAACATTATTTGTTTCTCCTCTGGCCAACCTGATTCAGCTATTAAGCGATTGAATGTGGCAACATATTGTCGAACAGGAAATTATATCGGCCTCCTATACTGTAAGAATATATGTATATTGGCCTACGCCAAGCTGTTTATAAGCCAGTTGCGAGAAATCCGCGTTGCAAGGTCTTGACCTTAGAACAGTGTAAGCCGCCATTTTAGAAACATCTGCCATTTTAGGTTCTCGCTCTTAAAGTCACCCTGTGTTCTAAGATGGTGGACAATGTCATTCCGAATGCAACATGGCCGTCTTGACCTCTGTGTATAAACTAATGTATAACTTGCCTGCAGGCTACATGTTGGGGTCATGAACTGAGACCTTGTCCTTCGCTGACCTGTGTGTAGAGGATTACTTGCGCTAACAAAGCTAAACCGCAAGCACATGTTAAACACAATCTATTCAAATACTGAAATGTGAACGCTTGCTTGACTACATTGTATAAAACTGTTTAAGAAGGCTTAACATGAAATCCTAAGATACACTTTCGCCATTGAGGCTTGTTAAGTGAATACATTAAAGGTAAACCCTAAGTGCACAGATGCGTGAACTCGGCACAAACCCTAGATCCGTAATGTATTAACAAATATTAACTGTGAAATGGGTTGAACATCGAGGGTATAAAGAGTGCGACTATTCTAATGTACAGCCCCACACATTGAGCACACCGAACTACGCTGGAGTTCGCTGTGTTGTACTGAGGGCCGATAGCTATCTGTTGCTTTGTCCTTTGAAACTGTTCAGTATAAAATAAAGATCTTTGTATGTTCCTTTGTAACCTGTGTTCGGTGTATTTCCTTTTGGGGTACTCAGCCTCGATATCTTCTTTTTGTTTTCACAGTTGGCGCCCGAATAGGGACCCTCAAGATTGATGCCGGATCATCGACGGTTGACACACGCTATCGGACCGGGATCGGACAGTGTGACAAAATAAAGTGGCCCCTTTCTGAAAGAGACGCTACACCTCAGCAGCGCTGCACGACCCGATCCCTGGACGATTAGCTTGTGGTCTGAGACGGCATCTTGACGAGGGTCCACTCATCGAGGCGGGGGGATTTGCCGAAATCACCAAACACGAGGTAAGATTAGTTAGGTAAGAATCTTTGTAATCCGATCGGACCTCCTTAGGATTGATCAGGTGAGTCGTGACCCGATTCTTAAGTATCCTGATAATTTGTTTTGGCGCATTGTATCTGCAAATACAATTATTGACCAGGTAACACCAATAAATTGATATGCCTGGGAAACTGTCTACCTGCTTCAGGGAGTTATTCCGCAGTGATTGGCAATCTTTGGAATTTTGCCGTCCGGCACCACAGGAGGGGTCACCGGCTTGTACTATGTACTGTAAGCATGGCATTAGAAGCATAGTGTTTAATGATATTTGGCACAGACAAACCTGACATGCCTCCGAACTTCAGTGGCCAATCAATGGTAGTTTTGAAATCCCTCGTATTGAGTATTTAGAGTCAATTTTGTTAAAGAAAAAGTCTAGACCTGCAGCATTTGATGTTTTGCAGAATTGGAAAAAAGAAGCGTTACAGCAGCACAAGAGTAGAGAAAAACATGCACGCCGTCATAAAACGAACACCGAAAAAGCATTGTTATATGACCAAGATAAACAGTCTGAATCGACTAGGAATATGGATAGGGCTTTCTCGCTCGGCATTCAGAAAATCTATCCTTCTAAGGACCTTCATGTTTCCGACGAATTTATTGACAAATTGTTAAATTAACGAAGGCCTGGTGCCTCTGCGCCACCTCCGTATGTTCCTCTTCCTGCCGCTTTGCCTCCAACTGTTATTCCTGCTCTTCCTGCTATTGTTCCTGTTGTTCCTGCTCCTTCTAATGTTCTTCTTCCTCCAGTTGTTGTTCCTCCACCTCTTTCTATTGCACCAGTAATAGTACCTCCATTGAATTTGCCTGCTCCCCCTCTTCCAAGTGGACCTGCACCGCTTGTAGTCGATCAGGGTGCGGGGTCGAGTGTTGTCACTCGCAATACTGTACCTCCAGAGAAGAAACGTGATTTGATTGCATGGGCTAAGCATTGTATGGAGAGAGATGATCAAGCTAATGTTTTTGCCACACTTTCTAATATGGACAATTTTCCTGAAAAAAATGTCTTTATTGAGGGATTAGGGATACACTTATATGTAATGTGGGGCAAATTAAATAATGCGGATCTCCCACAAGGGTTGAGAGATCTGAACACTTTAGCGTTTTCAAGAGACACTGTGAAGAAAGTACATGAGCATGTCAAGAGGATATTTGAGTATAGGAAGGAGTTGGAAAGGTTACAGAATGAGGATGATGATGAGGATAGTATGTATGTACAGAAACAGTTCCTTCCTTGTCGCAAATCGATATCTGAAGAAAACAAATTTGTACGAAAGATGCGATTAGATGGATTTCAGACATATCAACAACTCCAGTTGAATTATATGATATGTATGGTCAGTATACGCTAGAAATGCAGAGGAAAGTGATACATCTAATGGTAGAGTACCTGCAGGATGATTGTGTGAAAAGAAAGATTTGTTGTCCCACAGAATTATTGAGTATTTATAAGAGAGCCTTTTCACTTGACACTTCTTCGGCTGCTTTAGCGCTCGATTTGGCTCTGCTGCTTAGTAAGCGTTCGGAGTTGCCCACTTCTCAGTTGCCTATGAGAGAGGTTCCTCCGACATTTGTCCCGAAGGTTGAGATTGCGGCCAATGCTGCAGCGGGTACGGTTGCTGTGAACATTCCTGCACATTATGTATCGCAGTTTATTCACGTCCCGTTCTCAAGATAGGAAGTGAATACTATTAGACAATCTATTCCTGACATTAGGAAAAATCCGACAGGATTCTATAAAGAGATAGAGTCTCTCTTGCAGTCCTCAGTATTCACCTTGGATGATATTGTTCTGTTATTTCCTGTACTCCTGCCCGTAGATTTGTGGAAACAGGCTAGGAGTATAGACGACGTACCAGGGTTGGGAGATACATGGGCTAACATAATTAGAGTTGATGGAGAAAGGCCGGCTGGCGAGAGACCGCCTCAGGTGATACTAACTTTACCTGATAGAATCATTGCGAAATTGAAAACCATAATTCCCGAAAAGAGAATTATTTGGGACAAGTTTACGGCCTGTGTCCAAGGGAAGTCTGAGGGTGCTACCGAGTTCTTCAATTGGTTTGAACAGGTATTCTCAGATTTCAGTGGACAAGACTTAGGCACAGAGTCTGGGAAAAGATTATTTGTGGACAAATGTGTGCGTGGATTGCTGCCTGACATCCAGTCACAAATTATGTCTTCTGAGAGCGCTTGGCAGGCGAAGCCTCAAGCAGAAGTATTGCACATGGCTCAGTACTATGAGAATCGTATCAATAATGAAAAGGAAAGAGTCGAGAAAAGAAAAGGTGATTTAAAGACTAAAGTGCTATTACAGCAAATTGTTAGAGGCCCTAGAGGGGATAGTTCGCAGATTGGAGGTCAGTATGTTCCACAAGGAAGTGTGCCCTTGGGTCCTGTGAACATTAACCAGTGTGCCTATTGTCGGCAAGAGGGTCATTGGCGTGCAAAATGCCCGATCCTTCGACAAAGGTCAAATAATGCATTCGGAAATATGGGTAGACCATCCAGAGATCGCCTGGGTGCAGGGGGCCCTGGTAGAGGTCAGTTTGCACAGGATCCACAGCGACCTTTTTCGCAGGATAATCAGGTACCAAGTGTGGATACTAGAAACATATTTGATCATCCTTCTGCTGCATATCTCTCTGAAGAGCTTCCTTTTGACGATATTTTGTTTCGTTAGGATTGCCCGAAGCAGGGTTTGGAACCTACGCCTATTCCCGTTAATCAGAAAGGTCCCTACGTTGAGATGATAGTGGGAAATAGGAAACATCTGTTCTTGGTAGATACTGGAGCACATAAGTGTTCCATTGATCATTCTCAGGTTCCAAACATTCCACTGTCAGGGCAAACCAATGTTTCTGTAGTGTTTTCTGGCACACCAGTTGTTTGTCCAGTTTCTTCGCCGGTACCTATTTCTTTGGGTGCCTTTACGGACCACTGTCCATTCCTTTTGACTTCGAATTGTGGAGAGAATTTGCTCGGGTTGAAACTGTTGAAGGAATTAAAAACATGGAATAAAGCTGCCACGTATTCCACAATATAAGATTTCAGTTGAGGGTGAGCATGCTTTGAAATGCATCATTTCCGATTTTGTACATCGAGGGGTGATTGAGGAAATTGCAGGCAGTTTATGCAATAGTCCAATTTTCCCGTGTACAAAAAAGGCGATAATGCAATTCCTTTTCGTTTCATAATCGATCTACGTGCCATCAACAAGGTTGTCACTCCGCAATTTCCAATTGTGCCTGATGTGACGACAATATTAACTATGATTCCGGCTTCAGCTACTTACTTCAGTGTTGGGGATCTGAAGAATGCTTTATTTAGTATTCCTATACACAAGGACAGTAGATACTTGTTTGCGTTCACCTTAGGGGGACGCTTGTTCAACTTTACCCGTGCACCGCAAGGGTACACGGAAAGTCCTAGCATTTATAGTAGGGCTTTGAAAGAACAGTTTGATACACTTGAATTGCCCTCTTCTTGTACATTGCTTCAGTATGTTGATGACTTGCTTTTTGCTGCAGACTCTGAGGGTGCTTGTAAAGAGGGCACTGTGTTATTGCTTATTCATCTGGCTAAACATGGTCACAAAGCTTCGCTTAAAAAGTTTCAATATTGTTGTCAAGAGGTCGCCTATTTGGGCTATCTCCTGTCAAAGGAGGGAAGAAGATTGACACCTGAACGTATAAAACACATTTCTGGCATGTCTGTCCCAAATACGCAGAAGGAAGTTAGAGCCTTGATAGGTATGGCTTCTTACTGTAGGTTGTGGATCCCAAACTTCTCACTAGTGATTAAGCCGTTGTTGGCTTTGACGAAGAAGGGCATTTCTTCGCCATTGCCGTGGAACGCGGAACACCAGCAATCATTTGATCTGCTCAAGACTGCATTGTGCTCGTCACCGGTTTTGGGCACACCAAACTATGAAAAGGCTTTTGTGTTGTTTGTGCATGAATGTGATGAATGTGCTTTGGCTGTATGAACGCAGGAACATGGAGGGAAGAATAGGCCATGCGGTTACTTTTCTTCCGTCCTTGATCATGTAGAATGCGCTTTGCCAAGATGCTTGCGAGCTGTCGCTGCTGCTGCTGCGTCTGTAAAACAGAGTGAGGGAATGGTCCTAGGCCATGATCTAACCCTGATGGTGCCTCACTCTGTAGATGTTCTACTGAACAGAACTCAAACGCAACACCTCACTTCCACACGGTTGACGAGATATGAATTGATCTTGTTCGCTCCCCACATACAAATTAAGAGGTGTGGTGTTCTTAATCCGGCTGAACTCTTACCTTTCCCGCAAGGTACTGCTTGCTGTGATGAAGAGTCACATGACTGTCTGTATACTACCGAGCAAGAGACAAAGGGTAGAATTGATCTAAAAGACACTCCTTTGAACAATCCCCAAGGGGAGCTGTTTTGCGATGGCTCCTTCTTCAAACTCCCGGATGGTACATCCACAGCTGTTTATGCAATCACTACATTGAGCACGGTCGTGGAAACCAAGAGAATCACACATAACTCCGTGCAGGCCGCAGAGATTATAGCATTGATCCGAGCTTGTGAACTTTCCGAAGGGCTTACAGTAAACATATATACTGATAGTCAGTATGCCTTTGGGGTGGTTCACAACTTTGGGAGACTTTGGTCAGAAACAGGGTTCTTAACTTCACACGGTACAAAGATTCAGCATGGCTCCCTAATAGTACAACTGCTCTCAGCGCTTGCTCTCCCTACTCAGTTAGCTGTCGTGAAATGTGCAGCACATCGAAAGATTATAGATGATATAGGAAAAGGGAATGCTTTCGCTGATCAGATAGCTAAACAGACTGCCACCAATCTTTTTACGGATATGTATGTTTCAAGAGAGACCATAAATGCTTATGTAATGGATGAGGGTGTCGACTCTGTAAGGGATATCCAAGCCGATGCCACATTAGAAGAATCCAAGAGGTGGGCTGAAGGCTTCCGGAAACTTGATGATGATGGGTGCTGGGTGGACATAGTTGAAGGGAAATGGCTACTTCCTGACGCATACGTGATGATGATGGTCGTCATGGCTTTCGGCCCTACACATATATGTGCCCAGAAGGTTACAAAAATGTTAGAGAAAGTGTGGGCGAATGACAAAATCTCTAAAATAGCTCAGCTCTATATTCAAGACTACATGATCTGTTTACAGCACAATGTGGGAAAGGGAACATCAACTCAGAGGGGAAGTTTTGGTTCACCTTCTGTCCCCTTTGAGGTCATCCACTTTGATTTTATTGAAATGGAACGGTGTAATAATTTCAAATATGTGTTAGTTGTCATTTGTGCTTTCAGCAAATGGGTCGAGGCTTTCCCTGTCAAAGACGCTACAGCCATTGACTACTGCAAAAACTATGTTAAAAGAATATTTTCCTAGGTTTGGGCTACCAAGAGTCATCTGGTTGGACAATGGTCCACATTTTGTCGCTGCTGTAATTCTGCAGATATGTGCGGCATTACAAATCGACAAACGGTTCCATTCGGCCAGACATGCTCAGAGTGCCGGATTAGTAGAAAGACACAACGGCATCATCAAGAACAAGCTCACTAAGACGTGTGCCGGCACCAAACTAAAATGGTCGGACGCCTTACCGATCGTGTTACTAGCCATGCGTACAACCCCTCAAACTAAGACTGGGCTCTCTCCATTTGAGGTGGTAATGGGGAGACCTGCCAATATCTGGAACCTTCCTAAATGTCGATCTTTAAGGGATGCTGAAAATGTACTTTTTTCAGATTACTGTAGCCAGTTGACTAAAAACCTGTATTTAATTTATCACCAGGTGCGAGAGGCTTTACCTCTACAATATGAGGGCCCAGGTCATAGCATCTGGCCTGGAGATTGGGTATTAACCAAGGCCTTTGAGCTTTCTTCTTGCCTTGCACCTCGGTGGCGGGGCCCGTTCCAGGTCCTGCTGGTCACACAGACTGCGGTGCGTGTCGCAGGCAGAAAACATTGGATCCACGTGACGCATGTCAAGAGACTTCCTCACCCAGTGCCATATGATACAGAAGAAACAGAACCCCTCACTGATACTGCAACCAACGATCCCAAAGAAGTAAACAGCCACAAGAGTGCATCGGAGATTCTCTCTGAGCCCGTGAGGCCTGGGGAACCTGCCATTTTGTCACCACACTCTCCAAAAGTTTTGTTTCCGGAAACTGTTGTTCCGGATCTTGCATCTTCACTTGCTCTTGATACGTCGCTTCCAACGGGAAGTGAAGACACATTGCTCTCGGATCAATCAGTACTGGGGACAACAAGGTACAATTTGCATCCAAGAAAACAGACTTACGGCACGGTTCTGCTCTGCAATCGAAGAAGAAAGGAAACTCAACAAGGGCTTGCTTTTTGCCCAAGTAATTGCTTGGACAAAGGGGATTCTGTTGGCTAGGGTTGTGGAAGGACTAAGAAGTCGCGCGGCCGGGAGGTCGCCAGCAAATAACATTGGGGTTTTTTGTTTGAAGATGGCAATGCCTGCAACTGCTACCGCTCGTACAGGACTGACAAATGATCGTGTGACCGGCAGTGAGAATGGGCACATTGTTTGGGCCCCGAAAACGTACTGCTGTCTTTTTATAATGTCGATTGGTTTTATAATAGTAACTGTGCTAAGTCTTTGGTACCTGGAAGAAGTGGGTCCATTAGAGACCTTGTTACCGACTGAAAATGTACCCACTGTTTCTACTCCCTTTGTGCATTTTCATACTATGTCTCCTAGAGACTCTCAGCATAGACAAAAATATTACAACAATACCTTGTTACTTATCATGAATGCTACACATGCCATTTTTAATAGGTCCAACTGTTGGGTCTGCTCGCATTTACCGCAACATGGGGATAAGGGGCTAGGTTGGTATATTCATCCTTTACCTTTGACAACTGATTGTTATGCTTCTCTTAGAGCACTGTTCTTTGGCCGATGGAACGATAGCATCTCGGGGAACTTTGATGGTACTAATTTGAATAGTTTTGAGAAACGTGTTCTGACTCCCCTTGGATGCTTGCTTTTTACAAATAGAAGTAAGCCTAACATTGCTTCTATTAGCCCTTCTGATAGACTGTCTCGTCCTTTTCAATGTTTGATTTCTTTTAAGATGGCTCCGATAGGCAATAAGGATACCATGCCTCCTTCGTACACTGTTAACCATAGCCCCGATTCAGTTTCTTTCTGCATACAGAGGAATGGTACTCAGTCGATGGGAAATTTTAAAGGTTGTGCCAACGTTGCGAATTTGACCGGGGAAGACAGACCTTTGTATGTAGGCAAACCTGTCTACTTTGTTTGCGGTAATGTAGCATTTCCATGGTTACCCAGGGATTGGCAGGGAACTTGTTATTTAGGCATCCTGTTACCCGGGGTATTAATAGCCAGTACTGTAGAGGTTTCAAAGGCTCGTCCACGCCGGGACGAGAATGGTAACACTCCAGCACAGGTTTTGGGGGACGTAGCAAAATCCCTTGTGCCATTTTGGGGACAAATAGCAAACTCTGTAGACATCAGGAGACTAGCGACAGTACTGGAGAGAACCATCAACCGGACCACGGACATACTCTACAATATGACATTAGAACAGAAAGCAATAAGATTAGTAGCACTTCAGAACCGGATGGGATTAGATGTCATTCTGGTTGAACGTGGTGGAGTGTGTAAATTGGTGGGGTGCGCTTGCTGTGTTTTCGTGCCAGATTCCTCCCCAACTATCTTCAAGGCAATACAGAATCTGCACGTCCTAAGTTCATAAGTGCATGTTCCCGAGGGAAACTGGGATCTTAGCACTTGGTTCTGGGACTTCTTGCGATCTTGGGGTTGGACGGTGCTTTCGTCTTACTGATCATTTTGGGAATTCTGTTGTTTCTTTGTTGCTGTATACAGTGTCTACCTAGTATATGTTCGATGCTAGGGGGTTGTTGTGCACAAGCGATAGGTACAATAGGACACAAGGTATACGCCCCAGATAAGAATTCCAAACAGTATGTGCTGGAAGAGATCTTGATAGACGATCTAATGGCAATAGATATTTCTGACAGTGATTCAGGGTATATGGATGTTGAGACGTGGAGTTGTTCGTAGAGTGACCAGAAGTAGTTAGCACTTGGTATAGGCCAAAAGGAGGGTTTGTCGAATGGGAAATTATATTGTGCCTCCTATACTGTATGAACATATGTATATTGGCATACGCCAAGCTGCTTATAAGCCACTTGTGAGGAAATCCGCGTTGCAAGGTCTTGACCTTAGATCAGTGTAAGCTAAACCGCAAGCATATGTTAAACACAATGTATTCAAATACTGAAATGTGAACGCTTGCTTGACTACATTGTATAAAACTGTTTAAGAAGGCTTAACATGAAATCCTAAGATACATTGTCGCCATTGAGGCTTGTTAAGTGAATACATTAAAGGTAAACCCTAAGTGCACAGATGCGTGAACTCGGCACGAACCCTAGATCCGCAATGTATTAACAAATATTAACTGTGAAATGGGTTGAACATTGTGTTTTCAAGGGTATAAAGAGTGCGACTATTCTAATGTACAGCTCCACTCAGTGAGCACACCGAAACATGCTGGAGTTCACTGTGTTGTACTGAGGGCCGATATCTATCTGTTGCTTTGTCCTTTGAAACTGTTCAGTATAAAATAAAGATCTTTGTATGTTCCTTTGTAACCCGTGTTCGGTGTATTTCCTTTTGGGGTACTCAGCCTCGATATCTTCTTTGTTTTCACAATATGAGATAAGATCCTGACCACCCTGTCTCAGAGAGAGTAGCTCATCATCCAGGGCCTGACCTCGAGTCCGATGGGCAAATAGTATTTCCAGTTCACGCTGAAAACCTGGGTAATTTCTCAGTAAAGGGTCGTCCCTAAGCACTAACGGGACAAACCAGTCCGCCGCGGGCCCTCCTAAATAGGAGAGGACAAAAGCTACTTTAGCTTGGCCGTTCAGAAAGGTGTCTGGTTTGCATATGAAATGTAGCCGGCATTGATTCATGAACGCTCCAAATTTCTTGGGATCCCCAGAGAAGCGTTCCCGGGGTGCTAAAGGGATGTTGCCTGGAAGCAATACCTGAATGGGTGTGGCTACAGGTGCCACGGTAGGCTGCACCTGTGGAACTCCACCTGGTATGGGTGCTAGACTAGCTTGGGTCTGTAGGAGCTGTCTTGCCAAATCGTCTGTTTTGTCCCTGCTGACTACCAGTCGCACCTTAAGGCATTTGTCTCTGAGCGGGCTGCATGCACCTCGGCCCGTAGTTCACCTAACAATAGGGAAAGCGGATCTACCTCAGAGGTTTCCATCACTCGGGCAGAGGTATTGAGGATGGCTTTGTGTTCTGTCACACTCACCTGTGTCTCTGCAGGAGCGATGGACGAGCCTCCCTTGACCCGAGTCTTCACTTCCCCTGTTTCACCCGGAGGAATACCTTGATCTTCAGTAGGGTGTGCACTCCATCCTGCATTTGCAGGGGTGCGATTCACTCATGTGATTGGTGCCAATGTCTGTAGGCTGAGTTCAGATACCAAACGCTGTTTTATGCCGTCACAGCGAGGCCGAGAGTTCAAGGTGCCAGTTTTCTTCACTGGCTAGAAAGTCCTTCCCACAAGGGAACATTGCGCGGAGAATGTTGAGTGTCCAAAATTGTCCGTATTGTCTTTGTTTGCCAGTATTTTTGTGGGTGAGTAGCGCTGCGTGTAGAAGCTAGCTGCTGGTAGGCGCCTTCAATTCGAGCGTGCCTGGTAATGTCTCTCCCTTTCCCTTGCAGGAGAAATTTTGTGGTATTAGCACCTCAAGTCCAGGTTCAGCGCTACTGGAGACTTGGTGGTTAGGTAAGTTTGCACGGATGCTTTTGGTAAGTATGCACCGCATAGAGAGAGAGAGCACAGTGAAATAAGTGTCTGCGTTAATGGAGCGAGCGCAATGAATAATGTCTCTTCTTTCTTACAGGGGTTTGTGTGCTCGTGTAATTAACCTGGATTCCAGCATCGCGGGAAGATTCGGTGAGTATGCACAGCGTTACTGATGTGCGCGTGTTAACGCTGTTCTTCTTTGTTCTTACAGGTGACGGTGTAGAAGTCCCCTCTTGACTGGAGATAGCTGCGGCGCGGAGTAAAAACCAAGTAAGCTGAAGCTTAATGATACGGAATGGGTAAGCAGAAGTAGGATTATCCAGAGCAGGTGAGCAGAAGCAGGATGATTGGGAGCAGGTAAGCAGAAACAGGATGATCCGGAGCAGGTAAGCAGATGATGGCTGATCCAGAGCACGGCAAGTGTGTTGCAGATACAGCTCACAGTAAGCAACACGAAGCGTTGGAACAATCTTGGGTGTGGCTTATATAGCCAGCCACACCCAAACACTAGAGAGCTTATGAGTTATCATGCACTTCCTGTTTGGCAACAGGAAGTAGTAACCAGGAAGTTACTACAAACACTAGGAAGGAATGAAAGGAGGGATTTGTTATGGGTTCTTTGTGTGCCTATGCCAGGCCTGCCAAGCCTCCACCCAGCTTGCCCCAACTACCTGCCTGATACCCATGACACGTGCCCATGCTGAACAGCCTGCACTGTTCAGGGTACTGACATTTAGCCCCAGCCAGGACCTCAGATAACATTCAGCTCTGCAGGGAAATCGAAGACTACATGCAATGCTTACATGTCAAAAATTACTTCCACAGGAAGAACAATGAACAAAGGGTCTCCTCAGATTATCAGTCATTAGGAGGAGTCAAATGAATGCTTTAACGGGACACCAGCATATAGCCATTGCCCACAAATTTGAAACCTGAGTTGACTGTCTGAGAAAACATGCAGGATTGGACATACTCAATAAACAGCAGCTAACTAACCAGAAGCGTACCCCGAATAGAGAAGATTGTAAGAACTCTCCTTAGTGCAAACACTGGTTGCGATTCCTCCATTGGATTCAGCTGGATGGAGATTGAAGAGAGAAAGAAGTTCAACGAGTTTACTGCTGGCTTTGTGAAGACAAATCTTCTTCTCTGTAATATTCTCTCTTTCTTTGGTCTCTCGCAGTCTTTAAAGGAAGACTCTAATTGATTGAACGAGGTCCGGGGTTCCGGTGGCTATTTCCTGGTCGCCTCAGATCGAGTAACATCTTTTAGGTGAAGTAAGCACCCCTGCTGAAGCTTCAGGCTTTGACATGGTGTGGAGCTGCATAAACATTCCTTCATTTTATGTTTCTTCTTCCCTGTTTAGCCTGGGCACTAAATCGCACATAAACTGAAACACTCACAGGCTGCAAGCCCGATAAAAGTGTTTGCCTGGCGCTGGCAAGAACAATCTTGGAACTTTTGTGGGATACGGATGCAACACTGAACTGATGGGAAAGTACAAGATGCCAAGTGCTGGAGAGAAGTGGCAGGTAGCCCTCAATGTTACTGATGAGTGTGGTCATTTCGAGAAGGACTCAATGTAGCTGGTGCACAGGAAAGATGGACTATCTGGTATTTGCTAAATGGAAGACCCTTTTTTCCCAGGACTAGTAGCCCCTCCAAGGACAAGTGAGCTCATAACGACAAGGAATACATTCATCAGTTCTATAGACTCTGTAAAAATGTGGGATTTGGGGTTGGAGGTTAAGTTTCTGACGTAGTTTAGAAAGAGACATGCTGACAGATTGTGTGTTGCTCTGCAAAGTAATAAACTACTTTTGGTCCTTTGGGCTCTTCTAAATCGTATCATGTGCAGTTCTGCTTCTCTTCCACAGTTTTAGGGGCCACAGAGAATCCCAGAGGTGAGGCAGGTGGACTGCCCTATCGGACAATCTATCCCCAGAAGAATGCATGGGATGTCCCGGGGCCGTTTTTACAAGCCACCCTGGGGCCGGTTTGGAATGTAACATTAGGTAACGTAATGTTACTTATTGCTCAGAGTTGTTCGCCACCACACAGCGGAAGGGATTCAGCAGGCATTAATTAAAGAAAGTTAACACTTGCTAAGTGTTAATTTTGCTTTGATGAATGCACACAAAAGCTGAAGCCGTGCTGGGCAGTGTGTGACCCCAGCCATCTGCTGGCGTGGCACCAAGAGGCAGCCATACTTTGATTAAACAACAAATTGTAACACATTGTCCTGGGGGATTGAGTGGGAGTGAACGAAGAGCTTGCCTTCTGCCGTGGGCGGTTCCTGTCTTGTGTTGTGTGCATGTTTGGTTTGGGGGAGGGTGGCGTGTGGGGTGGCCTGCCTAGAGTAGAGTCCTCCTCGCTCTGAGCCTCAGACAAATGCCAGGGGCCTGGTGTTGCTATGTGGCTATGGCTGAGTTGGCAGCCAATCATGTGGGTTGGCCGCATTCGCATGTTGTGTTGTGCTGCTGGGTCTGGGTGCGGTTGGTCATTCCCCATGACACCGCCTGCACATTTGGGAAGCAAGGAAGGAACTGTTGACATGGAGCAGCAGCCTGCAGTCCTCTGGCTCTCTGGCTGTGGCAAAGCAAAGCAGGTGCAACTTGAAAGTGTAGCAACAATGACAAGGCCTCTATTCAGAGCTGCAGCGGGCCGACAGCAGCCTGTGCCTGGTCCAACCCAGCCCTCCATCCCAGCCGAGGTGGACAGCAAAAGACATTATTTGTGCATGCACACTGGTCGGTGTGATCACACAAAGTAAGTAAAGATAAAAAATGTACTTTTCTTGTCTAGTCACTAGTATTCATAGTGCTACCAGTAAATTGGAAAATATATTGTTCAAAATGCGCCTTTGATATTATAAAGCGCCTGTACACAAGTGTTTCTAGGCGCGAAAAGACTAAAATTACTTTATTAAGTTAACTGATTGAATAAGAAAATAAATCCCAGCACCTGATAGCAGAGTGTGTATTACTGAAATGACATACCCAGCGGGCAAATTGCCCAATGTACACATACTTCAATGGAACATGGCATTATGAAAACAGCCTTTTTAATAGAGTGCAATGACCCAGTAGCAATCTATATATCTTAAAAAAATACTCACCCTAAGACCCCATTTCCTTATTTTTTACAACATTTCTAATAGTGAATACGCTAAAGTGTAGGGATGGCAGCGTTCAATTATTCGTTTGGTCTAATACATCTAGTACACTGTCTGTTGCATTCTGTATAGTTCAAGAAATCATGCGCATAGTCTGGTTTCTTTTTCAAAACAATCCATTGTGTGGCTGGCGCTGGCCATTTCTGTAACTCTCTTTCTTTATGATTTTGCAGTACATGGAAGCACGTGTAAATGGACTACACACCTCCACAAATCGGGGCGTTTTATGTTCATTTAAATAGACTGAGACCAGATCTCCGACCACAGAGATTTCTTGGAGGGACACACCCACACTGTGCTGAGATCAATTTGAGACGCACACACACACACACTACATATGCATAGAAACATTTTTTACATGTCTAAACTTCCCTTTTACATGAGGTGATCTTCTTTATGGTCGGTGCAGGTCAGCCACACAGCACACTCCACATGATGACTAATATCTTGACATGGGCACAAAAAATAGTTGCTTTATGTCACCAATCAAATGTTTCAGCATCACCTTCATGGACAACAACGAGCAGATCAGGCATTCCAGCAATTATTAATCTTCAGATGCATCAGGTCTGGTTCTGTGGGGAGAGTACCTTGTGGTTTGCCAGAGGTAGGTTGACAGATTGAAGAATGGTGATTCAATGTGTATGCTTCTGATGAAAAGTTGAATTAGTGCATGGAAATGCAGGGCCAAAGATTAGATCTGTGCAGTTTTAGCTCTCTTAAAACGTGGCTCGTCCAGTCCGCGATGAGCACACTCCACACAGTTTCAGCCTAGCACAGACAGCATGATGTACCCTTCTTTCACCACCACTTCTGCAAGTGCCAGCTGTGTGCTGGAGGATTTGAGAGACGATGGCAATGTGAACATTGCAGGCATAGAGTCCCTGTCTATCGCCGCTCATCATGTGAGTGTTTTTTATACGGAAATGGCCCAGAAACTGCAGGTACATTCAGTTCACTGCAGATTTTGTCCAATCCTGTGGGCCAGACTGTAAATATGGAGCCAGAAAGTGCATTTAGTTATTATCCACATTTTTTGGCTCCCTTAACAGAGCAAAGCTAAGAAGCATCATTGAGACACAAAGTTTACATATTTAATCTGCTGCTCTTATGATGCAGTTATCTGTGTGCCAGCAACAGAGCTTCACTGACAAAAAGCACCGGTTTAAAAACTCTCGTCAAGGTTCATGCATGCCCACCTGAATTCCTTTATGCGCTACAGAGAGACCTGACCGATGGATGGATGAATGGATGGATGGACAGCATATGTTGGTGTATATATTAATGGATCCATGGATGGATGGATGGATCGCAGACCAGATTTGGGGGCAATCTGGAGGTTTGTGACAAAGAATCTCCATATAGGAGTTTATTACACAACTTCTTTTATTGCAAGTCTTAAATCACTGAAAGTACAGTGTGTTTACATAGATTTTTCAGGTTCGCATTATCTTGCATTCTGGGACTTATGCTTCACTCTTCAGGATGTGAAAATTAAAGCCACAATTATATTCTTTTGGCTTAACATGTTGCTATAAGGATTTACATGTTGTCATGTGGCTCGATTATGCCATTTCTGTGTTTTGTAAGTAAACCCTATAAAACAACATTACTGAAGGCCTTGAAATCCATTCTATTTGTACCCAGTCAATCTTGGAAGGTATGTCATCACTTTTCAAGAGTGGTACTTTGCTGTTCAGCTAAAGTTTGTGATCCTCCTAGTCCATTCCTCCTAACCCCTCCACAAGCTGTTCGACCATCCCACCACCTCCTTTTGGATTCAGCCAGAGTACCACTAGTTTCTATTTTCCACTTCCACCACTGCACACATCAGAGTCCCCAGAATCGTACAACATATGCATTAACCCACTCCTTTTCATGCATAGATTCAGGCATTGTGGGCCAGCCAGGCACTCACACCCAGAATCTGGGGTGCATCTGTGATTCTTCTGTAATCGCAGGTGATGCCTGTGCGACACACAATCTAATTTGGCAGATTTCTGCAGCAGGTGTGTTCACCCACTAGATTATCAAAACGGTGCATGCTATGAAGCATAACCTGTTCTTGCAGGAGCTATGCCCTGTAAATTCACAGAGTTGTGGGATTGCCAGCAGTACCAGGTGGCACCAATGAAGTGGGGTAGATGTTGGCAGTTTGTGCCAGGTACTGAAGTCCAACTTACAGGATGTGAGATGCCTCTGTACGGCAGGTCACACCTGATACCATAGCATGCCTCCACAGATTTCTGCAGCAGGTGTAGTCACCCATTTGGTTATCCTACCAGTGCATGCAAAGTCGTGAATTGACGCAATTCACGGATGATGGATTGAGGGCCTTACTTTTTAAATTGAGGGATGGGCCACTTTTCTTTTAGGTGCCCGGGCCCATTTCTTGTCCCAGTCTGACCCTGGGCCCAGGGACTTTATCCTGAATAACAAGTCAGTGTCACTTTTCTCGTCTTTGACCTCAAAGTCACTCGTGCTTGGCAAGCGGTCTCCAGGCTTCAGCGCACACCCTTGGGATATCTGTCGGCTCATCTTCTTTTGCTCTGGCACAAGGTTCTTCCTCATCCCATGTCCCCGGATAAGTGATAGGCTGTCGCACTAACCGGTTGTAACTGGCCTCGCACACTAGCTGACCTATTAGGAAGGAACCAGAGTGAGAGTTAATCATATATTATCATAACGCCTTCTAGTAAGTGATACGCCTTGATATAATGGAAGGACAATGTTATGTTATGTTATAAATGCACCATTTCCCTTTCACAACTCCATTTAATTCACCATCTTATATTTATGCAGAAAAATTACCCTTACTGCATACATCTAAATACATCTCAGTAAACACTTTCTAAATTCCGTATCCTTTCTTACATCAATCACCAAACAGGCCCTAAATGTTTCAGTCCAACTCTGCAAAACTATCATTTCATGCTATTTAATGTAACCCGAACTATACTCATGACTTTTTGGTGTTTCTCGTTCACAGTAACCGGTGATGAGCTGGTGATTTTACTGCAAAGGAAGCAATGGTCATTTTGCCTTTGTGTATATGTTTTCTCCAGGTTAACCTGAGTTCGCTTGTTCCTATGCCTCTGAGGAGTATCTGACCGATAGGACTGTAATATGAAGGGCTAGATAAGCGTCTCCCAGTCAATGTATGGGCGTTTTAAAGTCTTTAGGCGAGGCCTTATCCTTTGATACATACATTTGATGTTTGGTTCATAATGTGTATATGTATCGTTTGCTAATTGATGTAAATAATAGATGCAGAATTTGGAAAGGTGTTTACTGAAGCACATCATGATGTATGCAGTAATGGCCATTTTTGTATGAGTATAAACGTATGCATTAAACTGAGTTGAAAAAGAGAAACCGTGTATTTATAACATCACATGCTACATTTCCTGGGTATCTGTCACTGGCCAGAAGCCGTTATTGTGTTCATGATTATACCAGCCCTGTACTGTCAGGGAACTTCAGACTGTCCTTATTCCTGGTTCTGTAGTCCTTTTCTCCCCCCAGTAGTGACATGTTCACCTGTACCCTCCTCTTCCAGCAGTCTGCTATCTATCCTCCCCACCAGAGGTGTTGCTAGGGGGGGCTAAGGGGGCTATAGCCCCTGGTCTTTTGGTTGTAGCCCCGGATAGAATCTCAGGAGCTACAACCAAAGGGCTAGCTAGCCCCCAGTCCCGACAGTTCCGACATTAGGGTAGCCTCGGGTCTTTTACAGACCTAGCAACTCCCCTGCTCCCCACTGTCTCTTTCTACTTGCTTCATTACTTGCTTGTTATTTTCCATTCCTTCTGTTCTTCTCCTCCTCTGACATTCAATGTTCTATGTCCTCTCCTGTTTTCCTTGTTATTTCTCTCTTCCGATCTCTGCTATATCCTCTTAGCACACTACTCTTCTCACCACTGCCTGCACTCTCTCTTTCTCTTCGGCCTATGCCTTCTCCAACTTTCACCCTTTCCTTTCCTTATCCTTATTGTGCTTTTCATTTACATTTATAACGCGCTTAACACCCAGAGGTTTCTAAGCGTGGACCCAGGGATTGAACCTGTGTTGCTCTGTGTCGTCTTGCTTCCAAGGTGAGCACGTTGCTGCTGAGCTATCCTCCTGGTGCCCCGGGTGATGAGAAAGTTCAGTCGTCTGGCTAAGGCAGAAGGGGGAGAGGTTCATAGTGTTTCTGTTGATGACCCAGGAGAATAAACACACAGTGTAGAGAATCAGGATATACACCCATTTCCGGTGAGTCTGAGAATAAGGGGAGTAAAATAAAGATTATAGGCCATCCCAATCCAAGTTATGACCACATGTTTTGGAAACAACTGTTACTGAAGAGGTGGGTGACAATGTCCCTGTCACAGCGACTGGGAGGAAAGGCAAAGGTACACCTACAACTGGCTTCCGTGTCTTTAAAGCACAGCCTCAAAAATGCAAAAGTCTGAGGTTTGAGCGTTTGACAGCTAAACAGCCAGTCCCACGACCACCACCTTCCTAACCAGATGAGCATAGTATGACAAGTTCTAGCCCACCAAAAAAATACAGTTTTGAATGACTTCATCTATGAACAACATTTTGCCACCTGAACTATGTGCAAGACAGGGGCGTGCCAGGAAAGCCTGGGACCAACTTGGGTGCCTCATCTTTCCAGCCCCATATGACGCAGCACTACGCACTGGACTGTGATGAACTCACAAGAGCTGAAATGCGACCCTCTCACAAGCAGCCAATAACCACAAAACACCTGCCCATGCTGTCATTCCAGTGCAGATCTCAGCTATGCCATATTATGGGACGCTGAGCACACCACTCAACTTCCTGCATTGTTCCCCCACACCAGGCCATTGACACTGAGACGCTTCTGTGTGGTCCTAAATATCACAGATCACATAACAGAGTGCCCTCAATATAACAATGTTGTCTATAGACATCTTGTTATCTTAATGTCAGTGTCACAATGGAGTAGACATCTGAGAGAGGTGGAGAAAGGTGGTGGCAGGCTGGCTAAGGCCCCTACAGCTGCAACTTGACCTTGTTGACTTTGAAATCTGGGTCAAATATCTTTCTGTCTTACAAATGTTGGAACACGGTTAATGTCCCTTTCTTTGCACATGTACTTCACTTTGTAGTACGTGATTTAATCCGCAATTGCCAGCATGAGATGCAATTTATTGCAGTGGCACAGAAGATCCGTTAATACTTAATCTAGGCCCACAGCACAACTTGAAGAATGCTCCTGCCAGCTGCTGGAATTCCACTCTGCACATGTTTGATGAGCTAAGTGAGCAATTCAGTGCCTTCACTGATTATTGCATCAATGAATCTGAGACGCCAGAAACATTAGATACAGTTAAAATGCGTAAAGCTGCACTGATGCAGTGGTTGGAACCCTCTTCTTGTCACCTACACCACCTGAGTCATCCTCTACTACGATTAGTGACAGGCAGTAGAAACTGTAGAACACTTTCCCCACTAAGTCAGGAATATTTAAGGCTGATGGTCCTACATGAACACAGAGAAGACCTGCAGTAGCCCAGATGTGGATGACTGTCTACTTGACACATCTCACATGGGTATGATTGTGAAAAGTGGTCTATCTGACCTTCAGCACTTGTGTGAGTTGACAAAAAATCCGTAAGAGCCCCACCCACCGAACACTGTACAGTCTTTATAGACTGAGTGAGTCTTTATTGGTTCTGGGTCTATTGTGTCTGACCACAGGAGAAGCCCCACAGTGCCCTCTGTTAAACAATTCCCATTCATTAAGATGGACATGCACTACAATGAGGAAGACCACGGCAAGACCCGTAGCCACAGCCAACACAACAGCTCCGTTGATGAAGATGTTTTGTCCGCTTTCAGTCACACACACAGAAATGGAGTGCGATTGTTTAGTGGTGGTTGTGAAACTGATCACTTTGCGACTCACTGCTGAAGACTGTAACATTATGAAACACTATTAGTATTGCTGCTTCTTCTGTTCTTCTCCTCAGTCCTACTCCTGCTCTTCCAGATACCTAGTAATATCCCAAGAACCTACCTTCCAAGAGCAAGAGAACATCGTTATGAATTCTTTAGGTTCTCTGTGCTACACAAGAGCCAAAAACATGTGTATTTTGCATTTTCTCCAGGTTACATGAGAGCTGAAAGTTGAACCATGAGAATTGTTAGGGGTTTCTGTGTTGCTCGAGAGCTGGAAACATGACACATGTCCAGGTTTTCGGTGCTACATGAGATCGGCAAGCATGACCATTTTCTGTTTTTTCCATCTGCGCAAGTGCCGCAAATATGAGGATTGTCCAGGCTCTTCCAGATACACGCGAGCCGCTAGATTATACATCTTCAGGTTCTCTCTGCTGAACAATATCCGCAGACATGAGATTAGCTCCAGTTCTCCCCGATGCATTAAACATATGAACCTTTGGGATTCTCCGGGCAGCGATGTCATGAAATCACCCCAGCCCGCTAGCCCGGCACGCCAGGGATTAAAGCTCTTGGCTTGTAATCAGAATAAACTGGCAGAGGAGGTGTAACCTTATATCTGACAGTGCAACTTCACTGGGTCCATTGATACATCTGCAGATTGGCTCTGCAAGGACTTTGGACCTTCCCCCTGTCTGCTTCAGAATGTCAGAATTTAAGATTGCTAGTGAACCTTATCCTTGGAATCTAGGAATGCATCTTTATACATAGAGGGCTGGCTATAAGCATCTTGCACAAAGGTTCAATTGCATAATAACATGTGTCTGGCATTATCATACGCAGAGGTCAGACCAATAACAGAGATAACAAAATAACCAATATGAATACATTCAAATTAAAACACGTCTTCTTAATGTGGCTCAACTTTAAAAAGACAAATCTACCATGACAAGGTCTTGCACACATACGTAATGCAGTAGTTACACATCTTGGCAGGCAATGCATGTGTGCACCTCTATTGGTTGCAATCCATGTATCCTGTCTACATTGTCTAAACACCCTCTGCCTGAGTATTGGCCACCGGGAAGAGGCGCCTTTGCATATTCGGGACAGGACAAGATACAGTGCATTGATCATCCACAAGGGCACAATATCTATGACATCTCCCAACTAGCCCCTATGCCCTCCCTTCAGATACAATAAAGGGAGCACTTGCAGTTTAAGGTGGCTTAATATATTATGAGAGTTTAGTTGTACTCTCAGCCGCATTAAAATACGGGTGATGGACCAAAGCAATTTCTCTACTGAAGGATATGATATGATGTGGCATTTGTAACGAGCCTATACACAAGTGTTTCAAGGCGCAACATATATACCATCTCTTTTGCAACAAGTGCATCCATCATACAAGTTCTCTCGGACATTGATGTGCCGTTGACCCGAATTGCATTACGGCATTGGGGGTGCCGCTAATTGAGCAAGATTGGCAAGTGTCTTTTATATTAGCCTGTATCAAACTTTCTTCATGAGTGTTCCAAAGAAAGCCCCGAAACATAATGAAATGACATAAAATCATATCTGACAGAAAAGGCAGGCCCTTTTCTATCTGTAGGGTAAATGATGAGACTGCCTGGGGTACACCTGGGATTATCGGAAGGGACTGGGCGTCCACCCTACCCACCCACATGTAGCCTTTAGGCCAATGTTATAACTGCAGTAACGGATCCATGGAGTAATAAGTGAGTGTATTAACCAACCTTACTATTCCCCCATTGGCCTGGGGGTGCGTTTGATTTTGGATATAGGCCTCTCACGTCATCACTTGTCAAACCCTATGTCTAAAGAATCATAGCATGTTGAACATTCCAACTCGATCCCATTCAAAGGAATAGGCCTGCAAGATTTGATCTTCAGTAAAACACCATCACATTAGATTTTCGCAAGTTACCTAACAGCCTCCTTTTGTTTATGTACTCAGTGAAACCTGTCACTTATCTCTGTAGGGAAATCGATTATGTGCCATGAGCACTGGAGCATCTGCATACATCAGCACAGGGGCACGACATCTCAATATCCTCGGCATGACATAGGTAGCCATTACCAAGTAATCAGAGAGGGAATTCATATAGAGGTTGAAAAGGAGGGCTGTCAGAATACAGCCCTGGTGCACCCATTTGCCAACCCCAAAACTCTGTATAACCTCCCCCTCGCGCCCATACAGCACTGTGTACAGGAGTCTGGGCAGAATTGCAAGAAGATATCTCAAGATCTGCCAATGATAACTAGTGAGCCGAAGTACCTCCCCATCGGGATTAGCAAATGCAGGTCAGAGGTCACGCATCACAAAGTTCTCCTCCAGTCACTCTACCAACCTTGACTATATCATTTGACCAAATAATTTAGCAGAGCTGCTTATATGAGAGATTGGTCAGTATAAGTCTGGAGATGATTTGGGGCCTTTCCTATGAAGGGGCACACTATTTCATATCCTCCAAGCACTAGAGAAGCTGCCACAGGCACATATTTCAATAAAAGCCAACATCGGAAGTGAGCACAAAAGGTCAGTTATACACTTTAAGATTTACAGACGGATGCCATCCACTCTGGGCAGCTCCAGCTGTCCCCCGATGGAAGGGTCCAATGTACTTCTCTCAACTCCAAAGGTTCTGTTTGTAATTAGACAAGGTGATTGTGTCCTTAAAAGCCTTCAACATTTGAAACGTCATTGAGCAGGCACCGCCACAAATCCTCCATTTGACTGCCAAAAAACAGCTTAAATGAACACATCCAAAGACACACTAGTTGATAAACATGAAAAAACAGATAGCACAGGATCTCTAGCCCTGGCAACGATTTTCCAGATCCCCACTGTTGGACCATCCTTGACCAATGCCACACATGAAACAGGAAAAACAAATATGCCCCTTAAGGATTATAACAAGCAGGATACAAAACACTCCCTACTGGATCTGACTGATGGCACAACATTCAAAATCACACTACTAAACACCAGATCACTCAATAAACATGCACTAGATATCCATCAGCCCCATGATTAATCTAGCCACCCCAGAGGGATATACTATCACATGTACATTTTGAGAAACAGGGTCGCAGGGAGGAGTAGCTATTGTTGAAAAGCGAAAATTGTAACTCTTTAAAGCACCAAGTCAATGCAACGACTGTGAAATCCTCCATTTGAAAATCACCCCTAGACACTGTAGTTGTGTTCACTTCATCTTATTGTATCGACCTCCTATCGATATGCCTGATTTCAATGAGGATATTACACATTATGAAGAACCTTAAATGGACCCAATTGCTCCACCCTATTTCTAGGAGACCTTAATCGATGGCGTAATAACACCACTGACAAGGACGCTGTTGCATTAGAACAAGCCCTTAATGACATCGACTATCATGTTCATAATAATGATCCCACCTTAAACAAAGGCAATATCGTGGACTGGGTTGTCTCAAGAAATTTGGACATACACATTGAGAATACAACGCTATGCATTTGGTCGGATCATTACATTACATTATAAACTTTAACATTCCATTTCAAGATCCCCTCCAAAACAAACTAATACTCCCAAAATTGTCCCCAAATTTGTCCCCAGACGCAACCTCAAAACGGTTCAGACCTCTGACCTTCAGGCCTGTCTTAATGACATCATGTCCTCCACATCCGACTCTGACCCACCTGGCCTTTAGCTGGAGACATATAATAAGACCTTGACATGTATGCTGAATAAAGCAGCACCTCTAAAAACGAAATCAATTAGGAAAAACGCTAGACACAAGAGGTGGTTTACCTTGGATACAAACCAGAAAAAAGAAAATAGACGTGCAGATTATCGCTGCCTAAAACATCCTACCAATCTCAGTAAAGCTACCTGGAAGATGTTACAACAATCGTTAGCTATACTGGAGATAAAAAAATAACTTCTTCAACAAACTGCTAAATGGGGCCCCAAAAATATTGAAAAAATTCTAAAACTTCTGGAAAAACCCAAATTATTTTCATTACATATTTCCCAGACCGATCAGGACTGCACCGATGTTCAGCTGGCTTTTGCTGATGATTTATCCCTGGATAAATGTACAGATTGAGAATGGTTGGGGAGGACCTGAATATTAACAAATTTCATGTCTTGGATGTCCAGATAACCTCCCTGCTAACATTACTAACAGCCCATCATCTAACAATGATCAGTCAAAATTCCTCTTTGTACCAATTGCAATCCTAGACATGGACAAAACTCTGGCCACAACGCATCCAACATCCTGTCCTGAAAACATTATTCCAGCCAAATTCATATTGGACAACAAAGGGATATTTTTCCCCTTACTCACCAGATTAGCAAATGTATCCTTCTACCACAACCATATTCTGCATATCATTAAGGTGGTTACTATTACTCTCCTGGTAAAGAAAATGGGTCTGGACCCAAAGAATGCCAAGAACTTGAGACCTATTACCAACTCCAATTTCATATTAAAGATCGTAGATAAAACAGCAACTTTACAACCTCAAGCCTACCTGGAGGCCGCCTCCAAACTACACACAATGCAGACTAACTTCAGATCAGAGCATAGCACAGAGACGGCCCTGCTCGATCTCCTGATTTACATGTTCGATATCATTGACAAAGGGAAAACCAAACTATTAATACTGTTAGATCTATCAGCGGCATTCAACCTCCTTGGCCACAAGCGCCTTTTTCACACCATGGCTGACTTAGAAAATTGCACGCAGGAATCAGTTAAATTGATTCAATCTTTTTTATCACATCGGAAATCCATTGTATTCTGGGGTGATGCCTCATCAGAACTGGCCCCAATCCACTTTGGCCTGCATATCCCCCACCATTCTCAATCTGTACATCAGACCACTCTGCAGTCTTATTGAGGGAATGTGGGTCTTTTTGACTAATTACACTGACGATAACCAGCTAATCCTTGAGGTAAGTGGGGAGTATGACACTGATACAGCTAATCTCCCACTCAAACACAGTGTGATCGAACTCTGGATGGCCAAGAACGGGATGTGTCTGAATGGAGGGAAGACAAAGCTGTTCTTCTTCGGATCCTCTGTGGCTAGGGCTAAACTGAATGCTAGTTACTTGAGCTTTAACATCAAGCATTTCAATATCCCAGTACTAGGGACAGTTAAGACCCTAGGCATCCATCTAGAATCTTCTCTTAGTGCAGAAATAATTGTGAATCAGGCCACCAGAAACTGCCAACACTACCTCAGACTGGTAAAAAATATGAAACCATTCATCTCAGAGACAAACTGCATAATGAAAGGACGGGCCATCATCCTATCCACTCTAGATTACTGTAATGCCCTATTGATTGGCACTAATAAAAGAGGCCTCCAAAATCTCCAAGTCCTCAAAAATGGCACCATCTATCGGATGAGAGCACATCTCTGCAAGCAGGAAAGTTTTGCCCTGGCATCCAGTCCCAGCTCACATACATTTTAAGATGGCTACTCTTGTCCACAATTGCCCATTCAAGAAAGCTCCTGCTTACGTGAAAACCCGACTGACCATATTTGAGCCTAAAAAAACCCTACGCTCAACTAACCAGGCACTGGTTGGGTGCCCCAGAATTAGACAAACAAATTGCCTAGGCAGGCCCTTTCCTATCTTGACGACCCATCTGTGGAACTCTCTACTGGCTACATTTCAACAGAAAGCAAACATAAAGTATTTCCGTAAGTCACTAAAGACTCTCCTCTTTTGTTGAAGCGGATGTCTAAAGACTTCCCTGGCCCACCCTTGCCTTTCTCGCCTGTCCCATTTTTCCTTGTTTGTACTATTGTGTCTTTGTGCACCATGATGCACGCAGGTTTTCAGTGCTATAGGAATAAATAAATACAAATAAATAATGAAATATATCATGCCCTGTTTTCTGCAAAGTTTCATCCAAATCCATTGTACAAGTCAAAGGTTATTAGCAATACATTTCCTATGTGACTCAAACTCACCTAAACTACAGGCCGGCGACTGCTGCTCTATAAGATATAGCTACATATGTATGTATAAAGATATATCTTACAGGGTGCCAGTCGCTGACCTGTAGTTAAGGTGAGTTGGACTGCCATAGGAACCTCAAAATATTCTATTGTTAATAACTTTTGATTTGAGTAACGAATTTCGTTGAAATCTTAATGTTGGTTAGGGATGTGCGCCCCCAGACTCCAAGGTCTCATAAAGATTTGTTAAAAAATAAAAAAGTTATTAAGAAAAAAAAAAATGAAAGATTCTAAAGTTGCTGCCTACTTCCCATTCCTTTTCCCATAGATAAAAATGTTACATTTTTACCAGACTGCACAGCCCAAACTGCCAGACGGATTTGGACCAGGTCCAAAACAACTTGGCACCAAGAGTTCCTAAGAGGCCTTTTTGTGGTTTGAGGTTATTCTGTGCAGTATTTTAATAAATATTTGATGGTGACGGGGGTACCCCCCTCTCAAAAATAGATAGCTTTTTCCTGGGTAAATTGCCAAAACCGGGAAATTTTATAAATGAAATAGCTGCCATTTTTGGTTTTGCTCAATGTGAGAGATAGCCGAGGTTATAGCCCAGATTATCGGAAAATGAATATGTCGGATATATGTTGGGGTTATACCTATCACTTTGTGGTATTTTTGTTATGGTGGTATCTAGTGGTAGCATCTAGAGACAATATATTGTAGTAACTTGTTTGGGTATTTTACAATTGTGAGACTGACTTCAGAATTTTGCAGAATTTACCAGGGTCACTCACCTAACAGGATACTGAACTTAGCACACTTGTGTCCTATGTACGAAGCCACTAATATGCCCTTTTGGGCATATTCAAATAGTTGTAGTCACACACACACCTAGTACTTCTGAAAACCCAACTCACAAAAAGAAAATGATTTATCTTATGTTTTACCACCTGTGGTAATGTGAACTACTGCCTGCGGTAAAAAGTTTTACCACCTGTTGGACCTCAGTCTATGTGATAAGAACAATTCAGACATAGTTTTTTGCGTTGGAAGCGGCTGCATATGGACGCTTTGCGTAAACTCAGCAGTACGGCTTGACGTGTGTCCTGTTCCTGCTGTTGTGCTTCGCGAGCTCTTGGGTCCTTTACTCGAGCTCTAGCAGTGGAATCGGTGCCCAGTCACGGGGACGATGGGTTACCAGATCGGAGCCAGAGTTGGGGCCCATGCAGTCGCCTTATCGTACCCTTCGTGCCCTTCCCCCGTGTGGACTTCTAGGTGCGTGGGGGTCCCTGCGCTGTGCTGGATGGTGCGGGGCCGGCACCGTTTATATCCGGCCACATCCTTCGAGCCGGTGAAGCAGGAGCACTCGCAGGGAGAGGACAGGGGTAAGTGATCCTTTGCCCAAGGCGGGCTGCTGAGTGAGTTTGCTCCTCCTCCTTGCTCCTCGCTCGTTGGGGCACTTTAGAGCAATAAGTGGACTGGGCTCCCAAAAAAGGTGATAAGGTCTAGTGCTGTGGGGGGTGTGCCTTCCTGATCGTCGACCTATCCAGGCAGTGATTGATTTTATGGACTCTGGATGTCCGATTGAAGTTGTGCGCTTTGGCTGCACATTGCTTCCCTTGTTTGGTGCACTGTCAGAGTACACTGTGAGCGACGGTGCATAATTCTATGCGCCCTGTTTGAAGGAGATATAAAACTAAGTTCTCCACTGCTTTAAAACCAGCCATTTAGGTGGGGACTGCGGGCTGTGCCTTTGACCCATGTGGCTGAGAGTGGAGTTTTACTAGATAGAATATCTCTACCTCATTGAGCCACTGTTTCTGCTGATTCAACATCCTAAGCAGGCAAGAGCGGGGATAAGATTTTTGCCTCTTGTGTCCCTTTTTTTAAAGTGAAACATGCCCCCTAAAAGAAGAACAGCGCAGACCAACTATAACCTGTGCAAGTGTAATGCGGAGACAGCCATAGACGGCAATTTCGGGTGCACGGGCTAATAACAAATCAAAGCAACAAAAACAGATTAGTAAAGGTACTATACCTACTTTCTTTCCTCCTAACGCCATAGTGGAGCCGACCCCAAATACCTCGGGACAGGAGGCTGTGAATAATCCGTGTTCTAGTAATATATTAGATAGCACTACTGGGATTATGATTGACAACAACTCCTTACTGGAGTTATGCCTTTCAGAGCAAAGATCTCTGACCCCGGCTATAACAAATCCGGTGATGGATAAAGGAAAAGGAGATACAGCAAAGGAAGCCGCACAACCAACGGCCTATCAAGAAAGATTATCAATGTCACTGAACCTCATGATACATTCTGATATCTCAGAGCCAGAGCGAAATGAAGGTTCACTTGCTGAAAGAACGACTATGGTAGAACTTCAATCTTCAATGGCATCCTTACAATTTGCCCTAAACATTTTGTTAAAGATGTGTGGCCGTATCCTTGTAAATACAATCAACTTGGGCAACGAAGGAAGAGGCAAAGAAAGTGATCATAACCTGTCTGAAGCCATACTGATGATTAATGAGCTGACTGTGTCTAATGAAGCAGACTTACGTGTAGCAAACGACTCAGAGGTCTACTTCTCTTGCAAACAACGAAGAATGGCTAAAAGGGCCCAAACTAAAAAGAAAACATCAAATATGGCTACTCTGCTTCCTGACTCAGCTCAAATCACAATTCAGACATATAATAAAAGTGCAAACCCAATTTGTTTTCTCTCTTATGTTTTTATAAAAGGTTAAAATTCAAAAACTGCCCAAACAGTTGCATTATGCTGTACTACTTTACAATGGCTTATACCTGGACATGGATAAAATGCATATCCTTAGAAGGTCACTTTGAGAAAACAGAAATAAACCAGCAATGGCATTCATGTAATGCGGAATTACACAATAGACAGCACTGAAAAAAATTAAATTACCTATCTCCCTGGCTAACTGGCCCACAATCAATCAAACAATCCCTCACTTAGACTTATATTTACCCAGATATGCTGGTGATATTTCCTGGCTCAACTCGGCATGGGAATCCTCCTCAGTCCCCCGCCTGCCGCTGAGATAAGGACTCGCTCCAACATAGAACAGTCCCCAGCACTGGATTCCGCCTGCCTGCCAGCTTCCTGTCAGCGCATGTGTCCCACCAGAAGATATCTCTCCCAGCACTCCCAGATGTCTCTACTAGCTACTGCCTCTAAAACCCTTTTTATGACTTCTTCCTGCCACTCAAAGAAAAACCCACCCCTTGCAGATCATCCCACATCACCCAATTTGCACTGTGTTTTTCCTGATCGTGCTAACTGCATTCCTGAAAAATAAATGTAACACTTCTTTTTGCTTCTTGATTCACAATGCTTCGCCTCAGCAGAGCGGAACTTCATATTTCTTCAGCTTACTGCACAAAACTCAATCTCCATTTTACAAAGCACCATGCATTTTCCAAATTGTTTTCTACTTATTTCCACATAGACTAATTTGCACTAAATATTATTAAGGGATATGTTACATGTTATTGGAATTGGATTAGTATGTTAATATATTAGCATTAGGTTTAGTGCAAACCAGACCACTGAAATACCATCCTGAAATCATATGCAATTTTAAGCTTGTGCTCTGTGCCTTATGCATTTCTGCATTTCTGTATGCGACTCCAACTACAGCTACATGTGCATGCTAAACTAATAATCCCCTACCATTCTGAGCCCCTGCAATTCAAATCCCCTGCAATTCAGAGCACCCAACTACTCCTATACTCCCTCTTTTGTTTTACTGCTGGGATATAACCCAAAATCACTGCAGGAAAAAACTATATTTATTTATTAGAATTCTTGTTTGTTTAGTGCACCACATGCCTGCAGGCCTCAGGGCACACACACATAACACAAAACGAGGAGACGAGACAAAGTAATATAGCACAGATGGAGATAGGTCATGTTGGCAGGGGTGGTCGGCAGGAATAGCACAAACAAACTAATCAGGAGATTGATTGAAAAGGATAGTCTTTAATCCCTTTTTGAAATCCAGGCTAGAAGCAATGGACCCAAGGGTCGGCGGAATGGAGTAACCAGTCTAAACCTTGGCTGAACAAGTGTGAACTGATTCTCAGATCTCAGACAGCAAGTCAGGGTTTACCAGGGGGTTTAACGCTTGAGACAGGCTGTAAAATATTTGGGTGCAGTATGTAGCAGACACTTATGTGTCAATATAAGGATCTTATAAGTCACTCATTGTTGAACCACCAGCCAGTACAGTTTTTGCCTTGCTTGCGTGATATGTGTGTGCTTAGCCAATCCTGTAATGGCACGCACAGCACCATTCTGAATAGAAGACAGGGCAGACTGAGTGCAGCCACTCAGCCACTCAGAAGGCTATTGCAATAATCAAGTCTTGAATTTATGAGCACAGTGGACACATACGGTCGAATATTACTAAGAAGCTTATTGACAAGGCCGTAAGAAATACACATTTGAGCCACATGATGCCTCATGGTTAGTTCGAAGTCGAATGTGACGCCCAAGGTTTTCACTTTCTTGGCCACTGGGATAACAGCCTTCACAATGGTGTAGCTAGAATACTCTAGCAAAATGTTTTATGTTTAGGAGCAGATGCCACAATGAGAAGCTCAGTTTTAGTGGCATTAGCGAATTAACGCCAATCCACACATGGATGGCAGCATAGATCTTATTCAATCTGGCAGAATTAGTGGCATATTGTCCTGAGAATTTGATGACAACTTGAGTGTCATCAGCATAGTTTGCATATTGGACACCCAGGTTGTCCAGCAATGCCAAAAATTGTAGAATGTATAGGTTAAAGAGAGATGGGGAGATACAAGAGTCCTGGGGCACCCCATAGGTAATGAGAGAGGGGATAGAATGAGCGTCCCTGCTGATAACTCTAGCCTGTCCTGGCCCCAGAAAAGAGGAGATCCATGAGGTAGCTAAGCTGGAGCAGCTGACCACCGATTGGAGCTGTTCAACTAGAAGGGAATGGTCAACAAGATCAAAAGCTGACAAAAGGTCAAGAAGCATCAGCATATGTTCTAAACACATGTGTTGCTCCCAGCTAAATTGTGTATACTTAAAAATAAATAACATGTAAAATGGATATCCAGGTATGAGAAACATTATGTACACATTTCCAGTCTAGGTAAAATAATTTTTAGACTTGATTTTAAAAAAAACAATATCTTTAAGGAAAAAAAACAAGGAAAATCTTTTTATAATCTCCTTTTTTATCTCTTGATCACCTCTATCTTTCAATCTCTTTCTTTTTTTGCTGTTTTTTAAAATTGGTGATCTGTTGTTTTTTATCTTCTTTTGAATTATTTTTTATTCAATTGTTTATTTATTTATTTATTTTTACGAGATCTTGGATTTTTAACTTTTGATCACCTTTATCTTCTCATTTTTTCTTAATTGGTGATCCATTTTTTTAAAGCAAAAATCAAATCATTAAAATTTTCAGAAAGCATACATCCAACACAACTGTGTAAAACCAGTGAAATAAAAAATTAAAAAATTCAGTTCATGAAGAACAGTCTTGTTGTTGGTGGGAATCCTCCATTCCAGGACTCCATGGGCCCTCCTCCGGGGTAGTCATCTCCACATCTTTTGGGATCATCTTCTTAACCCCCTTCTTTGATCCATGGGGCTTTCCAGGGGACTCCAATCCAGTGGCAGCCTCCAGGGGTCCAGCGCTCCAAGAATCCAGAACTGACGAGGAAACCAATTATTCTTCTCGATTAAAAGGAAAAGACACATTAAGTATCAAGCAAAATTAACCTTTCATTTCCTTTCCACTGGAGCATCTGAAACCAAATTTGATTAGGCACACAAATACAGATTATAGAAATCATATGCCATGCATCACAAATTTCTTCCAATAAATACACAATAATCACATGGTATTTCTCAAATAGAAGCCCCTTTGTACTTTTGTGCACTAGCACTGTTTACACCTAATAATGGCAAATCTACATTGTTTTTACTCTCTGTTAGTTTCAACTTGCTCAAGTCTTTTTTATCTCATGTTTCGGGTGGAGAGGCTTGCTTTGTTTAACATGGACAAACTGTTCCACTGTTAATTCACCCTCCTTTTTAGCAATTCTGTAAACCACAGGTGAAACCTTATCTGTAATTTTATAAGGCCCTTGCCATGCTACAGAAAATGTTGGGTCTGATTCACAGAGTGTGTTTCTATGGAGTTTTGCCATTATAAAATGCTTCTGCGAATTAGGCCCTTAGAGTTTTTATGTTTTCGCAGTTACATTTATATACCTGGTCTCCTATTTCATATTCTTTTATGGATACCTTCCTATCATAATATGTGTTTGCACCGTCAGCTGCCTTTTCTGAATTCCACTGCAGAAATGCAAATGCATGTTGTAAGTGCTTCCTCAATTCTTCCATATATTCATGAATTGTGGACACATTTATAAGGACTTGCTCATTTGTTTTGTAAAGCAAGTGTTGTGGTAGAACCATTTTCCTTCCTTGTCAATATTTCATGAGGGCTGAGATCTGTTGATTTAGTGGGCGTCGACCTGATAGCCATTAGTACCAATGGAAGTCGCAAATCCCAACTAGAACCTGCTTCAGCTACAAACTTTTTTAACATGTCAGCTATTGATCTGCTACACGGTCCTGCTCCGCCTGAAGAGGAGGGCCAGTAAAAAATGTGTAGTTTTCTTTTCACTCCCAAAATTTGCCATATTTTGGTCATCAATGCACTAGAGAAATGACTTCCAGGCTGTGACTCTGTTCTTTGAGGTAAACCAAATCTTGAAAAAATATGATTAACAAGTAAAGTGGCTGCTGTTTGCTGACTGAAATCTGGGGCTGGAATGCACTGCACCCATTTGGACATTAGACAAGTTACTGTCAGTATGTACCTGTTTCCACTTGCTGATCTTTTTACAGACCCGACGTCGATTTGTAAATCAGACGACGGGAGTCTAATGCCCCTTTTCATCAATGGTGCCATATGGGTAGGTGATGCAGGTTGAAACTGTGCACATACCAGACACCCTCTGGTGTAGAGCTCAACATCTTGGGGCATGTGTGGCCCATAAGCATAATATTTTAACATTTCCACAGTTTTTTGTGAACCTTTGTGTCCTGCTGTTATGGCACCATGGGCAAGCTGTAAAATCAACACCAAAAATGACACAGGCACCACCCATTGTATTTGGCCTGTCACAGATTCTCTAATCATCAGTCTGTCTTGTAATTTAATTCTCTTTTTGTTTTTTAATAACACTCTCAATTCCTCTTTCTCTTTGCAGTCCTCTTCAGTCAGATGGTTATAAAAAAGGCCTAGAATAAGATCTTTTTATTGTACTTTGTTTTCATCCTGATCTGGAGTATCAAAACTCCATTCTGCCACAGGCTGCTCAACTGCTTTTGGGGCCTTCTAGTGCGTTATTTTGTCTACCTGTATTTCACTAAGCAAGTGTTCAATAGGAAATAACTCCCCCATTACAGCTCCAATTTTGGCTAACGTATCTACCTTGTCATTCCCCTCTTTGTCCTCACCTGGTGTTTTCAAATGACCACATATTTTCCTCCCATGTATTATCAGGTCATTTTCTGACACAGGTTTGTCTATGGCTTGAATCATCTTGCCATGTTTAAGTGGTTGCTTGTCATAGGTGAGCATGCCTTTCTTTTTCCAGCCAGGTAAATATTCTACAAAGCTATTTCGTGCATAATCAGAATCAGTTACTAGAACTATTTCTTTGAGTTTATTTTCTAGTGCTGTAACTATTTGTAAATAGCCGCACTTCTGCCACTTGACTACTTCTTTGACCTATCATCATGCTTACCCTTTGAATGTTGCCACCTTCAAACCATATATTTCCTATTCCTGCTACTAACTCCTTTTATGTATCATTTTCTACATGGTATGCGCATCCATCTACATACACAGTTGGTAAATCCTTACTTGTTTCTTCATTGAACACTTTATATGGGGACTGCTCAAATTCATTCAAACGTGTTTCTAGCTCTGTGTCATCAAGTGTACATACAGTTACACAATCATGCAACTCTACCAGTCCTTGAGCAAGTAGGCTCTTTTTATTTTGTCCATATTTCACTTCTACAGGAAACCCCTTAAGTGCTAATGTCCACGAAGTAATTCTTGACTGGGCGAAATTCCCTGATCTGATTCTCTTACTTTACAGGAACTATAGAGGCTGGTGATTTGTTTCAATAATTACCCGCTCTCCTTGAATTATGGGACGGAAATGTTGTAACGCCCAGACAGTGGTCAGAAGTGCTTTTTCGCATTCACTAAATTTGGTCTCTACCTGTGACAAGGCTTTGCTGGCATGTGCAATTGTTTTTTTATTCACATCATGTTTTTGATATAACACCGCTTACATGCATTGATCGGTGAATCCTACCTCTACAAAAAAATCCTGGTTTTTCACTGGATATGCCAAACATGGTGCTTTCCTTAGACACTCCTTTAGCCTGGCTACTGCCTAACTTTGTTCTTTTTCCCATTTCCAGGGTGCACACTGCTTCAGCAATCTTGTTAAAGGTTTAACAGGTTACATTTACTGGTGTAACTTGTCATCCCTAAAAAACTCTTTAAACTTTTCAAATTAGTGGGATCTTTTAGTCTATTAATCGCCTCCACCTTTTTCTTTTGTGGATTTAATCCATTCTCAGTCCCTGCATAACATAGATAATTCACCCTTTTTTTACATCATTGTGCTTTCGATAAAGATACTTTTGCCCAAGCCTTCGGTAGTTGGCTAAGTACATGTCCGATCTCATTGAAGTGGCTTTCCAGATCTTCATTTTTGATTAGCACATCATCCGAGTAACTACTGTCCCCCGTTCAACTGCATCCGTTCAGGAATATCCCAAACTCACTCCCGTAATTGACATACCCAGAATGTGTCTGCGACCACGCATATTGTGATTTGTCATAAGAAAATGCGAACACATTTTGATATCTTCAGCTAGTGGCACACACCAGTATCCAGCTGTAAGGTCTAATGTGGTAAACATCTTTGATCCGTGAACCTGTGTGAGACCCTCATCAATAAATGGAAGGGGCCACCTTCAAACAGGTACCTTTTTGTTTAACACTCATAGATCTGCACACAAGAGCCATTGGCCATTAGGTTTTAACACACCCAATACAGGGGTATTTGATGTGCTATGAATAGGCCTAATGATTCCTCTAGATTCTAATTGTTTTTATTATTTCAGCTAGTGATTCCAAACATGCCAGGGGTAACCTATATTTTTGCACAAATACTGGCTCCCTACCATGTCCTTCTGGTAATGTGGCAACATGCAAGTCTGTTAACCCACAACCATATGCATCTTTGGCAAAAACCTGTTTGAATTCCATAAATATTTTTCTCAATTGGTCTTTTTCTTCTTCACTTGTGCAAGCATCTGCAGCTTGAATTTGCTCCTCTACTATTTTGGAAAACTCTGCGAAGTCCTCCAAAGGAGTAACCTCTGTACTTTCCTCTAATTGTGTGACAGGATCTTTTTGGAGGGTCGCTACTCTCAAATATTTTGGAATATTGGCATCCATTTCAGAATGGTGTTTTTCCCTTTTAGATTCACTTAATTTGAATAGAATACACTCAGCTTGATGACAGAACACTATTTCAATTGGCTCATAAGGATACACAGACTGAACTTTAAATATTCCTTTAGGCTTAGAATCCAAGGATTCTGGCAACTCACCTTGTGCAGTCACATAGCTTCCATGGAGGTTCCCAATCACTGTCTTACTGAAATCTGCAGTGTATTAACATTTCTGCATTGCCATTCCTATTGCTGAATTCTCTTCCAAATGAATGTATTGGCACCCTTTATTGTCCACCAGGATTTGAATGGGTCCATCCCCAATCTCAATCAGTGGTGTATACCCGCATTCTAACCCTTGCTGCCTCCTGGATTCATTTAGGCATACAAACGCATCAGAACCTTTTATCTGTTGTCCCTTTCTGTACTTTAATGCAATTACAACTTGCCTGGTGTAGGCGGGAATGCTAACATCCTTTCTAACCTGCAGTTCAACTGCATATGGTGCCATCTATGCGGAATGATAAGCTTGTCTTTTGTCTTCAAATTCAGGTGCGGCCCCACCTTACCTGGACCAAACCTTTTGATTTAGAAAGTCTAATACCATACACATCCTGTGTATGATGTCATTTCCCAAGTATAATTTGTTTTGTGTCCCGCTCACGATCCACTCTTGGGACCAATTGTAATCTTTAACATGCACTTCCTACAATTCTTTGCCCCAATTCGGCATCATCTAGGCCAAAAATGTTTTGATTCTTTATTCTGAAGCACCTTTTCATTAATAAAACTAATTTCATGCTCAAGTGCTAAAGTGGCTTCAATAATTTCAGGATGCCCATTCACATGTATAGGAATCCATGTCTGCCCATCTCCCATTTGTATTTCTGAAAGGGTTGAAATGTGCTTTTCTTTATTTATCTCTGGAGTGACATTTGGTTTGCATATATTTCTGTTTGCCGTTTTTTCTTGGGATCCAAATAAATCTCCAGAGATTGCTTCTCTTTTTCTCCTTGCATTTCATCCTGACACATGAGAATGACAGTGATGCTGGGTACACAGCCATTCTGAAGATATATGTCCACTGCACTTTCTGAATTGGCAACTGTATGGCATTCTTTTACATTGTTGTTTTGTGTCATTATTTTCTTAGGCATCAATGGTTTTTTAGCTAAGGACCACAATGCTCCATTTACCACATCAATTAAGGGAGACAACCTATTCAGGCAATTACTCCCTGTAGGAAAGGGTATTTCATTGATGGATGTGATCACTACTTGTCACGAGAGGATAGCTCAGTGGCAACGTGCTCGCCTTGGAAGCAAGACAACATGATGCAACACAGGTTCGATCCCCGGGTCCGTGCTTAGAAACCTCTGAGTATTTAAGCATGTTATAAATGTGCAAATAAGACAAAAAAAACAAAAATCCTGTAACTTTGATGCCCGCAGGCTGTGTGAGTGCTTTGAAAATGCAAAATAAATAAAATAAAAATGCTTCCTGTCTCATCCGATGCTTCACTATCTTTATGTCAACCTCAGTGACACCTTCTATAGGTATTTCCTCCTCATTGAAGTTATGCACAGAGCCTTTGTTTTGCCTCACCTTTGTGTGATTTTGTGGGGATCTCCCTTCATTTACACTTTTCACTAATTCTTTTGACATTATCGTTGCTTGGGCACCTGTATCATTCATTGCAAATGCATTACATTGTTCTTCAATAGTAATAGGAACATAGTGCCTGTTTTCAACCTTTTCCATCATTCATAAAAAGTGTGAATGTTTGCTGATTTCAGGACTTACTTAACTTTTGTACTCTTTGCCAGGCAAATGGGCATATGAAATGACTTTTCCCCTCCCTTTTCCCCACTTCCTTTTGAATTTCTAAGCCTATTCTCCTGGGCTCAGAACCCATTTGGAGCGTATCCACGGATTGCCCCTCTGAGATGGGAACACCAGCGTTCACACTGCAACAGTTTACCAACTTCTGGCACATTACACTTATCTGTGTTTTGCATGATGCCTGTTCTGTCTGTCTCTTGGAATATCTGCGGTTCAAAATACTCCTCAGGTGATTGACTTGCACCCTCCTATGAGCTACAGTTCTCTCTGTATGGATGTCAACAGTATTCTGAATATCAAATAAAGATACTTTAAAAATCTTTTTCTCTGTTCTCTGGGTTTTTCTTGTTCATTTTCTTCTTTCTGTTCTTCATTTTCACACACCTCAATAGTCTGGTTCAACTCTAAATTGAACCACACTCCCTTTTTGTGTGTGTTGGAATTCCCTGGCTCACTTTCATTCATTAGTTTTCTTATTGTTAAAGCAGTAGGCAGTTCAGAACAGTTATTCAAGAGAGATTCATTGGAATCTGTGTTTCTATCAGTGCAGGGGTTATTAAATAGTCACTTACTGACAGAACACACAAGATCACTACTATGACATTCTGCACCCTCACTTGGCTGTTGTTTTTGAACTGCACATGGCTTTTCTATCTGTTCAGACAACATTTTGACTTGAGCCTCTAAGCATTGAAACCTGTCCATGTCTCTGGATTCCTCTCTTTGCGGCCTGGGCCGGTAATGGTTAAACTCACCCTGATTAGACCTATTCTGGTACCTCTCAGGAGATTGGTTTCTATTTGTTTTACCTCTGAATTCATGTCACACAGGAGGTGCAGAGCGAGGAGTGACCATCGTTTGACCATGGTCGACTGGTGTGGCGATTGGTTATATTGGGAAGGGACATAGTTCATGTTTTGTCTTTCATTTAGTGGGAATTGTCCCCTATGCTGATTTCCATTTTCAATTAAACGATCCACATACGTTGGTCTTTCTTGGTGGCCATTTAGGATTGGATTAGGGTCAAATCTACTCTGAGCACCTAGTGTCTGGTATGGGACGTTGCACATTTGATTTTGATTGTTATTTAGACCTGCAAAATCGGGGCAAAATCCCACTCTGGGGAGCTACCCAGATATCTAGGGCTAATGTAACTCTCCCTATTGCGCGGATCAACTGATTGGAACATAGCAGTTTCTAGTGGTGTCCTCTGTGGAGGCAATCCCCTTTCATTAGGTTTCATGTTGTTTCTTGCCTGGGTGTGGGCTGATTCAAGCAGCATTTTTCCAGATTTTACCACCAGAATTGCTGGCGTGGGTTCTTTGGAGTTTGGTTTTGTCTCCTTATTCTTAGCCCCATCCTCTGACAAAATATTACTTCTTATGATTTGTCCCCTGTTCTATTGTGCATTCCAGTGGTTTTTCCCTGTCAAATTCACAAATTAACTGGGATACAATTTCTTTTTGGCATCCATAAAAGTATGCAGTCTTAAATTCTACAGAGTTAGGGTTAAAGGCCACATCACAGCATGAAAAGGCTCTTTTTAAATTTTGAAGGTATAGGCGACGGGACATATTATGCTTCGCCGTCATAGTATAAGCTGCCTTTTTGGCCTCCTGTATAGACTGATAAGGTGAGAACTGATGTCTAACCTCTTTCTCAAAGACTGCCCATGACCATGTTCCTGTTCATTGAGACCCGAATGACACCAGCAGCTGCTGAATCTAGTGTTAGGTGAAAGTACTGTCTATACTGTTCCCTCTTATCTGGAGAGCTTTAAATATAGTGTGGAGTGTTTCTAAATGGTGTTCCGTGCAACAATCAACTCCCTTTTTTATTGGTTTAATCAAAGTCTTGAAAGACTTCATGATTTTAATAGAGCTACATGGTGTATTCTGGTGTGTGTCATTTTGTCACTCATTTCTGTTTCTGGTGGGCAGAAATGATTGCAACTATTGACTGGTGATTCATATCCCACCACTAGACTATAACCAGGTCCGGTCACAAGAACAGCTTTTGGTATATTGTTCCCTTGGACAGCGCTGTGATTGATTTCAATTCCATTGAACGTAGCGCCTTGACGCCTTCCCTGAGACTATGGATTTGCTGTTCTAAGTACTTGCACTGTCTATGAAGCTGTTCTGCCTCATGGAAGAGATCAGAATTCTCATCCCTGACCTTATTGATTATTACTTGTAATTCATTTATTTGTGCCTGACACTGATTGACCGCTTTATCTTTTTTGTCATTTTCTTTTAGAAATTGAATATCTCATGTTCCATGGCACAGAATTCTCTGTCTTTCTCCATGTTATCTTCTCTAAGGGTTTGTATTTTTTCCAAAATAGTAGCATCTTTGTCTTGTCTTATTTCATTTAAAACTGCTTTTAAGTGGGTTCATTCTTGCTCACTCTCATTAATTTGTTTCTCTTTCTGAGCCAATTTAGTAACCATATTGCTGCATTTAGATTGCAATTCTGTGTTTAGCTCCCTCTGTTCTAGTTCTGCTTTAAGCTGCTGCACCTGATCACATGCATTGTCCAAGCTGCACTGTAACTTACTAATCACTTCAGTGTCATTTCCCTGCATTTTATTAGGGATCTATCAACAAAAAACACAACTTTGAACACAATCTGATAATGCAGTTTTTCTTCTGCTTGCGGTCTGATGCTCGGAATAGCCTCATGAGTAACACCTGCACAATGCTCCCCTCATCAAAAATGGTTTAAATTGCCTCTTTCTCTATTTCTGTGGTAATTTTGTCCTTCCATATTGTCACATTTTCTGAAGGCCAAACCACGTGGGCAAAAAGCTTACCCTCAAGATAGTTTGCCAATTCAGGAAACTCAGCCTCGATTTGGGACATGGTGACACTGTTGTGTGAGTTAAGTGAGCACAGAGTACTGCACCACTTCACAGCAGTAATTCAATTAATGAATGCATGGTATGGTTCTGCTTTAGAATGCAATGCCATGCCCAGTAACTATTTTAAAGTTTTCCCAATAGCCAGCACACCAAATATATGGGATATATTTTGGGGGTTATACCTATCACTTTGCGCTATTTTTATTATGGTGGTATCTAGTGGTAGCTTCTACCGACAATATATTGCTGTAACTTGTTGGGGTATTTTACAATTGTGAGACTGACTTCAGAATATTGCCTTGTTTTACCAGGGTCACTCACCTAACAGGATACTGAATTTAGCACAAATGTTAAGGCTTCCTCATGGTATCTTATGTACGATGCCACATATATGTCTAGCACTTCTGAAAACCCAATTCACAAAAAGAAAATGATTTAGCTTATGTTTTACCACCTGTGGTAATGTGAACTACTGCCTGCAGTAAAATAGGCTTACACACCTGTTGGACATCAGTCTATGTGCTAACAACAATTCAGACACATAATAAAAGTACAAACCCAATTCATGTTCTCTTTTGTATGTTTATAAAAGGTTAACATTCAACAACTGCCCAAACAGTTTTATTATGCTGTACTACTTTACAATGGTTTATAATTGGACATGGATAAAATGCATTTGATTAGAAAGTCACTTTGAGAAAAGGGGGAAAAAACAGCAATGGCCTTCACGTAATGCAGAATTACACATTAGACAGCACTGAACATGAAATGACCTATCTCCATGGCTAACTGGCCCACAATCAATCCAACAAACCCTCACTTAGACTTATATTTACCCAGATATCTTGGGAATATTTACTGGCTCAATTCGGCATGGGAATCCTCCTGAGTCCCCTTGCCTGCCGCTTAGAAAAGGACTCGCTCCAACATCAAACAACCGCCAGCATTGGATTCCTCCTGCCTGCCAGCTTCCTGTCAGTGCATGTCTCCCACCTGAAGATATCTCTCCCAGCAGACCCAGATGTCTCTACTAGCTAGTCCCTCTCAAACACTTTTTAAGACTTCTTCCCGCCACTCAAAGAAAATACCGCCCATTGCAGATCATCCCACATCCCCCGATCTGCTGTGTTTTTCCTCATCATACTAACTGCATTCCTGAAAAATAAACGTAACACATCTTTTTGCTTCTTGATTCACAATGCTTCGCCTCAGCAGAGAGGAACTTCATATTTGTTCAGCTTACTGCACAAAACTCAGTCTGCACATTTAAATCCCATTTTACCAAATCACCTTGTTTTTCCAAATCGTTTTCATGTTATTTACACATAGACTAATTTGCACTAAATATTATTAAGGGAAATATTACATGTTTTTGGGATTTGATTAGTATGTTAATATATTAGTACTAGGGTTAGTGCAAACCAGACCATTGAAATACCATCCTGAAATCATATGCAATTTTAAGCATGTGCTCTATGCTCTGTACTTTGTGCATTTTCCATCATGCGCCTTATACATTGGCAGTCATGCGCCTTATGCATTTCTGCATTTCTGTCTGAGAATCCCCCTACAGCTACATGTGCACGCTAAACTAATAATCCCCTACCATCCAGAGCCCCTGCAATTCAGAGCGCCTGCAATTCAGAGCCCCCAGCTGCTCCTACAAAACACAGGAAAAAAGTTATTTGCTGGTCGAAAAACATGCACATGCCATCAGTCTAGAGGTGGGGGGGTGGCTTTTCTGTAACCTCGGCTATATCCGCAAATAGCTGACATCTCAAAGCAAACTGCGTCACAGAAACAGCATGTGTTGTGGGGGAAACGGAGAGGGCAGGGGAGGTGAGAGGCCATCTGGGGAGTGGGGAGAGCTGGTACAGATGACAGGGGCACTTGAGAGCTGGGGGAGCAAGAAAGCATTTTTTTGCTGGCCAAAAACAGCTTTAGAAAACTACAGATAACTGCGGCTATCTGTAGTTCAGACATAAAATGACTACCGATCGGCAAGTTTATCTGTGATTCTGTACCCGTGGCTATAGAAAAAAAGTTGAAAAAAATGATATTTTGACAGGTACAGTGATGTCACGGGTGAAAAATCACTGACAATGGTCAGTGACACAATAGGCATCCGGGACAGACCCTGCTTAGCTTCAAAGCAAGTTAGCAGCTGGCACCCACAGGCTGTGTTGCCTAACAAACGAGCACAAGTTAAAAGAACATTTAGGGCAACCGGGCCTGAGGGGGCAGGCACCTTCCTCGCTTTGAAGCTTAGTTGGGTCAGTCCCGGTTACTGCATGGATGGGAGACATTACACAGTTCCAGATGACGTGTGTTTTCTTAGTTTTAAATATCCCAAAACACACGAAGAAAGCCCACAGAATCTGTATAATTTTTCTTTAAACGTGCTAATGTCAGTCCTTGAAAGTATTGCACTTAGAGACCATTATTTTGCCTTTTGTTGAACTGCATTCTGATAGTTGTAGTTTCCCAGCCAAAGACCGTGCCCACTAACCATGGCTGAAGGTCATGGTTAGTAGCCTGGTAGTGTTCTAAAAATCTATGGAATAACAAAATCCTTGAAATTCAAGGAAAAAACTTTAGTTACAAGGAAGTTAAGGTGAAAAATGAATGCAACAAAACAGCAGAAATTTAGCTAAAGCCAACTTTACTATCCCCCCTGTTGCACAGCCTATGACCACAATGATGACCTCACAGATGACATCACTGATGACATCACTAATGACATCATCTATGGCATCACTGATGGCCCCATGGATGGCATCACTGATGACATTACTGGTAGCATCATAAATGACATCAGTTATAATGTAACTAATGACATCAGACAGAAGATCACTTTATGTTTTTGCCCATATTTAGATCACTCTTACGTTTCTACAAATATGATATTAGCATTTTGGAATAGTACATAACAATGAGTACATTGTTTAAAACAGTAAACAGCTACACATGCATCATATCTCTACTTGTGAGGCTTTGCTTTGTAATACTTTGGTGAAAGATGATATCTGAATTATAAATTCAAATGTTCCGTTTGTGGAAAATATATCTAAGACATGTTCACTATAATATAATCTGTATATACATTTACAAAATATATAAATAGAAATAAATGGAAAGTAACACATGTTGAATCCTAATTATTTACAACATTTTAAAATAAACATATGTAAATACTAAATTGTTTTACACTAGGAAACATGTGTACACATATTTTCTAAAAGACATGAGAAGTGCTTTAAAACAAGGGACAACTAAGTATTAGGATAGATTTTAAGAATTGTCATACATGGGTATAAACAAAGGGATTATTGGATGGAATGGGGATTTTTGAAAGCAGTATTACGCAAAGTAGGGATGGGCCGAAGGTTTAGAAAGGCAATACATGTGGTATAGACAGACCCCAAGGCGTCGATATTCGTAAACGGCGAATACTCTATATGGTCCAATTTCAAACGTGGAACCCACTCTTCTATTCTCTTTGCACTCTCTCTAGAAACCCTAGCAATCACAATGAGAGCGGACCCCATATTAGAGGGTATTCAATTGGGACCAACAGAATACAAAGTAGCTCTTTATGGAGATGACATCCTCCTCCATATTACTAACCCCGTGACCTCTGTTCCCAGAGCTCTCTTCCTCTTGGAATAATATGGAAAACTCTCAGGGTTTAAGGTAAACAAAGCTAAATCCACACTTTTTCCCCTACAAGGGCAAGAAGAAACAAATGCCACCAAGTTCTCCACATTAGGGCTTAAAATCGAGCACCCAAAAATACAATACTTGTTGATACAAATCACTAGAGATCTGAACGACCTATATGAGGCAAATTTCCCCCCTTTGCTACAGCTGCTCCGGGCTGACCTAACAAGATGGGATAAGCTCACAATCTCATGGTTGGGGCACCTTAATGCGATCAAAATGGTATCCCTCCCCCGGTTCCTATAACCCTTTCAAAGGTTACCCCTCAGGATCCCGAACAGTTTCTTCGTTGAAACCAAAGGAACCATTCTTACATTTGTTTGGCAAGGGAAGAAAGCGAGATTTCCGTACAAGACCTTAATACTCCCAAAGGATATGGGTGGGGTTGGGCTCCCTAACCTACAGAAATACTACGAAGCTTCTCAACTTAGAGTACTGATTCCCCACCTGTGCAACCACACAAACACCCAATGGGTCAATATGGACAACCACTACTTCTCGCCAGCCAAAGTATCTGAATGGCTCTGGTCCCCCAAGAAGAGGATTCCTAGAAAACTTAAAGAACACTCAATATTGAGTACTATATGGGACATTTGGACACAGGGTAAAACATGCAACACATCACCACATGGCCTGCCCCTCTCAGCCATCGGTGGTCCCCCGGGATTAATGATCATATTCCAAACGTAGGAAGGTTCCAAACATGGTACGAAGCCGGCTTAGAGAGAGTTGGACAACTACAAAAAAAGGACTCCTTCATATCACTCCCAGAATTGTCTGAAGCCCTTGGAATAGGCCCGCTATCAACCTTCCAATACATACAAATAAAGGGCATTCTGACAAGACCGATGTGGAAAGCCAAACTGATGAGAGATCTCATGCCCTTTGAGAAGATACTGGACTCAAGAACAGAAATGAAAGGCCTAATATCAGCAATGTATAAGGAATTAATTAGGGGAGGAAGCGGGTCTACGGATTCCTTGAAAGATAGATGGGGAAAAGACTTCGGTGAAGCGATCACCCCGGACCTATGGGACACGATATGCCAAGCTGCTACACAAATATCCATCTCGAATCAATATAAGCTGCATGTGATCAAATTGCTACATAGGTGGCAATAAGACCCTGTTAGACTCTCCAAAATGTCCCAAACAACAAATCCAAAATGCTGGCGGGGATGTGGTGAAGATGCCAATTATTGGCACATGTGGTGGGCGTGGCTATGAATAAAAGTCTTCTGGAATGAAGTCCTGGGCTGGATCAAAGAGATCGGTATTGCCAGAGCAGCTGACCCTCATTTCATACTATTTAGCCTCGAGAAGGACGAAGATGAATGGATCAGGGTAAGAGACCTTGCACCACAATTACTACTAGCAGCTCGAGCGAAACTTCTCATGAAATGGAAATCTGCGTCAGTCCCCACCAAAAGTGAATGGATCAATGTTTCCACCAACATATGCATAATGGAACACATAACCGCATCATTACATGGCAACTCACCACAGACTGAGGCCCTATGGATGGTGGACTTTAAGAACAAATACCTCCCCAGTGGACTTTTTCGTAATAGAATTGACACTCGCAAAAGCGATGGACAAGAAACAACCTAAAAAGGCACCTAGGTATTACTCTCATGAGCCTCCGAAGTGTTCCCTACAAAACACACAAATTGTGATCCACAACTGCAACACACTGCAATGACTAAACTATGAACTGCATGACTCATAGGAGTGATAGGGGAGAGGTAACGATGTACTCTTACACGACCCAAAGAAGATCAATGCATCCGTGAGAACGGGTGTTGAGAATAATGTTTTCTTTCTTGTGTATTTCTTTGGGTTTGTTTTGAAACTATAAACTCTGAAATATCTTTTGTAACATGACTCTCACTTGTAAAATTAATAAAAGCAAATTTACAAAAAAAAGGGATTATTACTCTAAATGTATATATGTAGTGAAAAGAAATTAGCTTTTAAAATGTAACATTTACATGAAAACAAGTACATTGATGTATATTTCTTCGAGTGTCTTTTGTAAGTGTTAAAATTGAAATAAAACGCATAACGTACAAAGTAAAAGTAATCTTTATATAGTATCCAATGTTTTAATACATTGACTTGCGTGTATTTCATAGATGATGTTATTAGTGATGTTACCAGTGATGTCATCAGTGATATCAACTGTGATGTCATCATTGTAGTCATAGGCTGCGAAAAGGGGGCGCGAAGTTAAGGTGGTTTTAGCTGAATTGCAGGGGTTTTGTTGCATTGGGTTCTCATCTTAACGTCCCTGCAACTAAAATGTTTTTCGTGAATATTTATGTAGTTGTCATATTAAAGTGGGCTCCAGGGTAAAACTGGAGAGTCAGCTGTGTAAAATTAATTTAATTCCTATAAATACATTTGGATTTTTGAAGACCTCACTATCTATTCATTGCCCTGAATTGTGGGGTGGGATTGCATAAAGGGGGGTTAAATTGGCGTGTCACATCTATGTGAACCTAGCCAAACTTATATAAATTACACTTACCATGTTTAGGAATATAAACAGCATTTGGTTCTGCTCAAATCGCTATAAATCTGAAAATATACCCGAAAATACATGACACAGTGAAAGCCGCAAGCATACAACCTTTTTATATAATGGCACAAGAGTCGCAAATATGAGCATTTTTTAGGTTCTTCTTGCTGCATGGGTGACTGAACCATTAGATGTTTTTGGGTTCCCGCAGCTGCATGAGAGCCACAAACGTGATAATTGTTTTGCTTGCTCCCTGTCGCACGCTAACCATACACATGAGAATGTGTTGGTTTTCCCTGCTGCACGCAATCTGCAAACATTCGAATTTTCAGGTTCTTCCTGCTGCTCAGAGCCTCAAACATGACACGTTTTTGGGGGTCGCATGAAAGCCTGAAATTTGAGAATGTTTCAGGCTCACCCATGATTGCTCCGAATATGACAGTGTTTCAGGTTCCCCTTGCTGCACAAGATCTGCCAAGAAAACAATATTTCAGGTTCATCCTCCTGCACAAGGGCGATTTTGTGGGTTCTTCACGCTGCATGAGCACTGCAAACATCAAAGAATGTGGGCGCTGCCTACTAACCAACAGCAACAAAAATAAGAATTTTTTGGGTTCTCCCTGTTACACGTATACGTTTTGGGCTCTCCCTGAAACATGAGAATTGTTGTGAATTCTCCCTGCTGCATGAGCGCCATAGAATTAACATCTTTGCCTGGGCTTGCTGCTACACAATAGCTAAAATACAGCAATTTGTTTTTGTTTTCCTCCATCAATAGCTGAAATCACATGCATGCCTGTGCATCTCCCTTCAATACACTACCTGCTACCGCAAATGTCTATTTGGCAGTGGGCTGATTCTGAATCGAACGCCAGGATTCCCTCCAATTGTGTATAAATCACCATTACTCCTTCAGACATCATCATTGCACTTGCTCATGGGGAATATATATCTAAATTGATTGTCAGGAGTTGTACCTCCTATGCATAAACTTCATGCGCTGCTCATTTTCATTGTTGTACCCACTCTATTCCTTCTCTTATTAATGTGTGTATGATCCAATATACTTAATCACATTCTAGCTGTTTTTTACCTTCTAGGTTCGCTCGCCAACTCGGGCGCTGCTACACTTTATATTCCTTTTCATATTTGACTGCACATAATTTCTTTAGTCTTTATTCACGGCCACAGCCGGTGGGCGGGTCGCCGCAGTGATGTCACGACGTGACACCAATGCCGTGACATCACTCCACAAATTCGCGAATTATGCACAGTGTTTTGAGGAAGATATCTATGGCTGGTGCTCCCACACTGCCTCCTCTTAAAGGAATAGTGCTCTCAAAAATATTGTCCCGAGGGTTCGGGCATGTGTTTTTAAGCATACATTGATCGATCATATTCGACCTTTCCTATGCACCTTAACGTAGTTTTCCTCATTTTTACACATGCAAAATCAGGCAGCAGGGTGCGGCCATCTTGTGCTAATCTTATCCGTTGCCGCATCTCCCTAAGGTGAACTGCCTGGCGGCACTAAATCATATCCCCCGCCCCTGAGGCTGGGATCACTAGACGCGTACCGCCCATTTCATAACGCCAATTTACGTCTCGTGTCAACATTCTCTGCGCTTCAGCTAATGACGTGTCTCCATGGAAATGGCAGGACGCCTCTTTCTTCAATAAGTATAAACAGACCGCTTCTCATCAGACAACATCAGATTTGCTCTTCCAATGGTTTCACTGTCTTTTTTTGAGTATTCTGTGCCTCGTTTGTGCTCTGGTCAGCTCCCTTCATAGCTCATATTCCGTGAGAACAGATACTAGTACTATCATTACTATCTATTTTTATTTTGTCCCATAATGGCAGCAATACATCCCTACTAGTATGAGCTGGAGTATTCTGAGGTGGAATTACTCGAAAGAGAAAGATGCGGAAACAATGGGCCTTCGGACGACAGTTGGGTGGACGAATCACCAGAAAAAGAGCCTGAGCCTAGTCGCATGGACAACGTCTCTATCTAGTGTACCTGCAATAAAGTACAACTGAACTTTTATGAATGGTTGTTTCAATTTTTCCGTGAATGAAGTGTGTCTCCATTCAGCAGTGTTCTGGCCCTTTCCTGCATGCCTCTTGGCCGTCCGTCCCCCCCTACCCTATCAATGACTGTTAGCACCTGTGGCCGTGCCCTCCCAAGACCTCCCCAGACCCAGTGTCTCCAGCCAGACTCACCTGAAGCAGACCATGCCCCTGCAATCCACAAAAGTGTGTCTCTCCTTTCAGCGGTGTTCCGGGCCTTGTCTGCATGCCTCATGCCCACCCATCCCCCCACCAGAATCAATGGCAGTTTGCACCAGTGGATGTGCGCTGCCAAAGGGGGCTGGCAGGGGTGGGAACGGCCAAGGTGCCAAACACCATATACACTTGAAAGGTATCTTACGTGCAGGGTTCATTGTTCACATGGCCTCCCCAGACCCAGTGTCTCCAGGCAGGCTCCCCTGAAGCAGACCTTGCCCCTGCAATCCACATAAGTGTGTCTCTCCTTTCAGCGGTGTTCTGGGCCTTGTCTGCACGCCTCATGCCCGTCCATCCCCCACCAGAATCAACGGCAGTTCCCACCAGTAGATGTGCGCTGCCAAAGGGGGATGGCATGGGTGGGAACGGCAAAGGTGCCAAACACCATGTACACTTCAAAGATATCTTACGTGCAGGGTCCATTGTTCACATGGCCTCCCCAGACCCAATGTCTCCAGGCTGGCTCCCCTGAAGCAGACTCTGCCCCTGCAATACACATAAGTGTGTCTCTCCTTTCAGCGGTGTTCCGGGCCTTGTCTGCACGCCTCATGCCCTTCCTTCCCCCACCAGAATCAACGGCAGTTTGCACCAGTGGATGTGCACTGATAAAGGGGGCTGGCAGGGGTGGGAACGGCCAAGGTGCCAAATACCATGTACACTTCAAAGGTGTCTTACGTGCAGGGTCCATTGTTCACAGGGCCTCCTCAGACCCAGTGTCTGCAGGCAGGCTCCCCTGAAGTAGGGTGCACCCCTGCTATCCACATAAGACCACACCATATACACGTCACTCATTCACATACACACCCACTTTCCAATTCTTTATAAACCCCTTGTTATTTATCATGAGAACATCTGTGAGCACTGCAAGTCAACTCGTGAACGTGCTACCTGAGAACTTCTGTGACCACTGAAAGTCAGCTCTTCATCATGCTACCTGTGAACATCTACCTGTTCTCCTGCTACTAACTGCCCTGCCTGCTGAATCTAACTGTTTGTTGGTCAAGATAAGGGCAGGTCACCTAATCATATCTTCTTGTTCTCTACATTTCTATTTTGAATGAATGTACCCAGTAGCGTAATGTTCATTCATCTCATTGCCATTACCATTGACTTGAGTTTAATTTGTTCTGTTCTCGATATATAGCAACTGTCATCAGTGTCAATTAGGATCGAATTGCATCCTTCGCGGACCTTGTCTATAAGCATGTTTCCTTTTGATGTATGATAGTACATTCAAGGGACGAGAAACATGTTACGATTTGCATCACATCAATCAATTGTGTATGAAAGTCTGCCCTGCAAGAATTCCCAAACAACTATCCCATCCACCCACATATCAAACACAATGACATGTGACACACCCAATGTAAATCATATGCATGAACACATGTCTGTCACACACAGATGTTGCAAGTGAATGTCCAAACACCCCACATGTCATGCATGAAAGCAATGAGATGATACAACACATTGAAGGATCAAATGAAAATGTATTAAAAATAAAGAAGGATGGTAAAAATAAAAAATAACAATAAACAAGCAATGCAAACTAAATAATAAAAAAGTACAACCAAAAAAATCAGGAACACTAATTAACAAAAATAAAGTAAAATAGGGGTCCAAAGTCAAAGTCCAAAATTAAATCCAAGTACAAATGAAAGAAGAAACACATTGCCTCATGTGAAAAATTAAAATAAATATTAACATCCCTCAAACTATCAACATGATGATCCGGGTCCATGAGCCCTAATAAATGAAACCTAACTATTTACACTAAGTAAGAAAATGTCTATATACAAAAATGTGGTGCATTGTCCTTTGGCAACCAAATAATAACATTAAAACAAAGGAAACCTAACTACAAGTAAACTACAGAACTATATACAAAGGCGGCGGGCAAGTCCTGCGGCTCACTGATTGTTGTTCCGGGCCAGGGCATCATCGAACTCCCGCTCGATGTCCCGGAGGCGGCCCCGTTCCACAGCCCCGAGGGTCCGCAGGGACGCCGATGTACCCACCTCCAACTCCCTGCGGATGGCCTCGAGGCACTCGGCCCGCCTCAGGGCCCTCCGCATGGAGTTCTCCGCCCTGACCATAGCGAGCCGCGCCTCTTCCGCCCGCCGCCGCTCCGCATCTATGGCATGGCCCAACCGCTGCCACACGGAAGCCACTTGACGTCCAGGGTCCTCCTGCCCTCCGGCTGATGCCTGCCCCTCTGATGGTGATGGCCCCGAGCCATCAAGGCTCCCACCTTCTTCCTCCTGCTGCTGACGTGCTGGTGCCGGTGCCCTGACACCTGCTGCCTGCACATCCTCCATTGTTTGGGGTGCTGTTGTTGCGGTGGCCACCCCTGCTGGACTCACGACTCCCGACTGGGGCAGGGATGTGTCCTCCACCAGCCTGGCCCCATCGTCAGAGGCAGCTCCACAGGGCACCCAGGTGACAGGTGGGTAGGAAGATGGCACGGAGGACGACTGGCGCATAGGGGGTTCAGGTGAGGAGGGGGTCGGAACAAGGCCCAGTGTATGGAGGAACACAGCCTGGTCTCCCTGAGAATGGGTCCGGACGTGGGCAACCCTGCTGGTGCAAGATGATGCAGACACAGGACCGGGGACAGGATTACACACAGGCACCTCCGCGGCGGCCTGTGCTGCCTCCTGTCCCTGCCCCTGTGCTGCACCACTAGCACCAGTGGAATGCCCACCTCCAGACCCCATCTCAGTCCCTTGCACGGCCTCCTCCTCCACCAAACCCACCACCAACCTGGATGACTCCCTGCCATCTTCCGCCGCGGAACCCTGTGGGGTCTCAGCTGCCCCTTCTGCTGCCGAGGAGTCCAACTTCCTCCTGCGCCTCCTGGACCTCCCCTGGCAGCTGCGACCTGGGACACAGCACCGGACTCCTCACTCCCCGACGAGATGACAACAGGGGAGGGGAGCCGGGCCTTGCGTCTCCGGCTGGCGGTGGCATCCCTGCCGCTGTGCTCCACAGCACCTTCTCCGCCCTCCACATCAGATGACGCTGCAGGCAGGGAGAGACAGGAGACAGGCATCAGGACACTGTACAATTGACTCACACACATAACAGTTGTACAAGAGTGGCATTGTCATACTCCAGACCTGGCATCACAATCCCCAACACACTTGTCTCCTCAACGCACACACATGAGTCATTCAACAGCCATATTGCTACAGCCCGCTACATACATTCACATACAGCAGCATGAGCAGACAAAGGTGAGCCACACATCACATGATACACACGGACTCAAATACACATGCACACATGCAAAGCACACATCCAAGCATGTGTACCACTCCGCAAACTGTCAGTCATGAGATGAACATCCATGTCACATTTGCAATTCACTCTCCAACATGACAGTGTCACCTGCATCCATGTAGCAACACTGTTGCAACCTTCACAACTACACACACGCACACGCTGCAGACTAATGCACCTGGAATCAACATCCATGTGTCACACCACAAGCATGCCAACTCACATGCACAGTCAAACACATGTGCCCACACACAAGCATTTGCACTGCAAGCACACACACACACACATGCACCATCCTTGTCTCACACATCACAGGCACACATGTGCTTGTCTCACAGCCCTGCACACACACATTTATACATGGCCACACAAAGACATGTGCAACATGCACACTCCTGGCACACCACCACACACACAGCTTACAATCAGTATGCATGTACACTCACCGCTCGACTCCAGACGGGTCTGCCTCCCAAGGACCTGGACATGGAGCGCTGGGGATATGCGTTCCAGGACCTGAAGTTCATCTTGCGACAAGTGGCCCCGCCGCCCCTTGGCATCCACTGCCTTCACGAGGCGCCGGGCCTTGTTCAGGGTCCTGGACCTGTAGTCCTCCCAGCGCTTCTTGACTTGATGGAATTCTCGGACTGCCACCCCCTCTGCGTTGATGGCAGTCACAATGTCCGTCCAGATCCTGGTCCGTCCTTCCTTGTCGAGGCGCATCCGTCCGTAGAGGGCATCATACTGCCCCAGGACTCGCTCTACCAGGACACCAACTTCGGTGGCACTGAAGCTGGTGCCCCTCTGCCTCCCTGGCCGGGGGTTGCCAGTCGTGCCAGATGTTGTGCTCCCTGACATGGCAACCCCAGAGGCAGGAGTGGGTGGGCAACTGGGTCCTGGGGCTGGGCTGTGGAGCGATGGTACGGCTGTCGGGAGTCTTTGGTTCCAGCAGGGGTGGTCACAGCAACTGCACCCCTGGCTGATGTGCAGGCAGCAAACAGCAGGGCACGTGGGCAGCAGGCAGTCAGGCAGCAGCAGATGGCAGGTGGGAGCGTGCTCGGGGCTCTGGGGGGCAGGATTCCGGCCTTCGGGGCAGGAGCGTGGTCTTCCGTGTGTGAACGCGTGGCCAGCTTGATACGGAGTGAATTGGCACGTGAAAATCATGCACGTCTGCGTGGAATCCGAGGAAAGGCCGCGTAAGCACGTCAGCACGCGTACGCGATTTCATTGGTCCAAAGGGCCAGGCACGTAAGCGCGTCTATAACGCACGGCCGTTTCCCAACCCGCGTGATTGGTCCAAAGGGCCAGGCGCGTAAGCGCGTCTATAACGCACGGCCGTTTCCCAACCCGCGTGATTGGTCCAAAGGGCCAGGCGCGTAAGCGCGTCTATAACGCACGGCCGTTTCCCAACCCGCGTGAAAAAATAAACCTCCCGCGCGAGCGCGTCAGCACGCGTACGCGATCTCATTGGTCCAAAGGGCCAGGCGCGTAAGCGCGCCTATGACGCACGGGTGTTTCCCAACCCACGTGAAAAAAATACACGTGCCGCGCGAGCGCGTCAGCACGCGTACCCGATTTCATTGGTCCAAAGGCACACAGCGAGTAATCGCATATTCAACAGCGCGCGTGAAAAACGCCCGGTTACCATTTACATCTGAATACAATTACAATATTAATAACGTACATTTAACCTGGTAAACCTCGAGCATGTAGTCACACACGCTCGGCCACGACACGTGCAAAATTACAACAGGCAATACGGAAAGACGTACGCCTGCAGGAAGCAGGCGTACGTGACCCGGCACGTCTAAATATTCACGTGAAAACATCCTACAAGCTCAGTGCAAAGATGAACATACCGTTCCTAGCAGCAGTGGCTGTGGGTTACCAAAGGAGGAGGAGGAGGAGAGTCAGGGCCAGAATTTTCTCACCCAGAACCAGCCTATTCGGGATGCCTGATGACCAGGTGTATGGGAGGTACAGGTTTCCAGCACACATCATACTGGACCTGGTCAGTGAGTGGGAGGATGACCTCACATCACCCACCCTGTGCTCCCAAGCACTCAGCCCCCTGCAGAAGGTCCTCAATGTACTGCACTTCTTGGGCACTGGATCTTTTCAGCGGACAAGTGCCATAGTGGGTGGTGTGTCACAGGCCACGCAGTCACGCTGTCTACACCAGGTCTTGAACATCATCACTGCACGGCCATCAGTCCGCAGGCACATATATCTCCCCAGGACTCCTGCAGAAAGGCGGGCGTGCATCCAGGAATTCTATGGTGTGTGCAAGTTGTATGCAATGCCAAGGGAATCATCACATCAGTATATGCCAACTATCCCGGGTCCACCCACGACAGCTTCATCTACAGAATGTCTACCCTAAGCCGGGACCTAGAGGCTGGCCGGCATGGAGATACATGGCTGCTTGGTGAGCATGAATGCCACTGCACATGCATGCATGTCAGATACAGGGTCATGTCACAACACCACTAATGATACCCATCACCACCTCCGCAGGGGACAGTGCCTACCCTATCAGCCCCCACATGATGACCCCAATCCGGAACCCCACCACGCCACCCGAGGTAAGGTACAACACAGCCCACATTGCAACACGGGGCATAGTGGAGCGCACATTCGGAGTGCTGAAGTCACGCTTTCGCTCCCTTGACCGTTCTGGCGGGCAGCTGTTATATGCTCCCCCACTAGTGTGCAGGATCATAGTGGCAGCATGTGTCCTGCACAACGTTGCAACACGCCGGGGCCTGCCCGTGGACATGGTGGTGCCCCCACATCCACAACCACATGCACGCCCGCTGCGCATGGGAGGGGAAAGGGCACGGGGGGAGGCAGCCCGTACGCAACTGGTGGCCAACTTCTTCACCTAGGAATCACAGTGCTGGCTAGTGCACACTGCTCTGGCACATACCATCTGACGATCAATGATGACACTACCTGACAATGTCACAAAATTTCTTGACAATAAACTGTCAGAAACACATCAGCCTGAGATTGTTAACATGGAAGTGTCACTATGTGTGCACCCCTACCTACACATACACCAGCAATGCATAACTATGAAAAGACACAACTCCATTCATCAAATATGCATTGGCACAGGCGAATTGCTACATGACAACATTGCCATGTCACCCAATCCCTTCACAGTCCCGCCACAGAGGACACCATGTCATGGTATGTGAGAGCAAACAAACTGACCCTCACAACATGACACCGGTGTCACAAATTGCAGTGCCCCAAATGGAACATAGCCGCACTTGAACAGCTAACCGTGATGGAGGCACTACTACACACCTGTGTAAGAGTCATTTCAATCAAATTACACACCAACCCACCCTGAAGCCCACCAAAACAAGACACAATGCATGTAATCAATGGTAGTCTCAATACCTGATTGTGCTGGTATGTCCTCACCGTCCAGATGTACAGTGATGGCGCCACGCAAAAGTGTCACTGCACATCTACCGACATGTAGTCTGACTCCAGAGAGTATGCCCGTGTGAAGAACTGTGTGAAATACCAGAAAAACATGAGTAACATATGTAAGTTGAGGCACATATCAAACCATCATGCATAGTTAGGTGCAACAACAATGTACACTATGAATGTCTACACAGTATTGACTATGGACTGCCCAACAGCTCATGGGAGTCCAATGTCACCGTGTAATTTGCTGTCACTTGGGCACACCCTTTGCAAGCCCATGGAAACGGAAGCAGGAGGGGTGTGGATGCCAGGTACCCAAGCATCGAAACCAAACTCAGGACAAGCCTGCATGTGCCCAGCCACAATACAGTGTATGCCCAGGTACCCACACAAGGCAACACTCTTGGAAAAGAAAAAAGAAAATTGAGAAAAAATGGCCATGAAAGGGCCGGCGGGGGGGGGGGGGCACCTATGAGGTCCGAGGACAGGATGCACGCCACAATCCACCTGTGTGGATCATGGGAAACTAAAACACCCCATAGGCTCGTGGCCCACACGGCTACTCTGTTGTGGGAGATGAGTCGCTATCGCTCTGGCCAGACCCTGCAGCTGACTCAGGAGGTGGGGGAGCTGCCTCAGAAGATGGTGTGACAATGGGAGGCAGCCCACGCAAAGCCCGAGTTTGCTCCTCCATGGCTGCAAGCAGGCGGGTCTGGAAGGTCTGGTTCTGGATTATAATCATGCGGAGGTCCCCATGCAGTAACTTCCGGGATGACCTGACCTCCGCACGAGTTGCCTGCATCTCGGCCGAGAGCGTCCGTGTCAGACGCTCCAGCTGCTTCTCTGTCCTTCTATGGGATGAAGCCTCAAGCTCTGACAGGGTCGACCTGAGGTGATGGAATTCTTCCCTCAGGCCTTCCCTGTGGCGCTGGGACTCCATGGAAAGTGATTCCCGCAGAGTCGCCAGTCCTGCCCGCCTGTCCATGTTGGACGCCAACATGTCCTCCCTGTGTGCCTGGCAGATGGACTCTGTAGCCTGCTCCAGTCGCTCCATCAGCCTTTCTGGGGGGACAATGGAAGTGGCCACCCTATCCATGGCCTGTGCAATCATCTCGGATGATGCTGCCTGTTGGGTGGCCATACCGTAGATGGATTGCTCCCAAGCGGTATTGCCAGGTGGCATACGGCCACCACGTTGGCGGGCACCACACCTGCCTGGGGCAAGGCGGACTGCGCCTTGCTGTGCCGGCAAAGCCTCAGGCTGCAGGACTGCATTCCCTCTCTGATCTGCAGCCCCAGGAACAGGATCAGAGATTGTGTGGTGTGGCCCTGCATCCGTAACCACCGGAGGCTGAGCTGCCGACACTGACATCCCCATTGAGGGCAATAACCCGGCTGCAGGTGGGTCGGACAGAGGAGATTCTCTCCCAAGAACACTCACCTGCGACTGCACATAGGTGTCATCCTCCGAGTCTACACCTGAATACTGCTCGGGGGAGGAACCCCCAGAGACACCCCTCGACAGCATGACCTGCAGCACTTGTGGGTTTTCACCCACAAACACACCACGTCCCTCACTTGTGGAAGGTCAGCCCGGGTTGCCCTCCTGGGACGGCTCCACCACCACATCCCCAGCATCAACAAGTGCGTCGTCCCCTGCAAAGACATGAAAGAGAGAAATGGAAACAGGCATTAGCACCATGGCATACAACAAGGGCTGATGAACAACAGAGCCAGTAGTTCAATGACACATGTCCCACATGACTGGGAAACCTCCTATGCATTCACCATCACTGGGTCTGGAGGGGAGGCTCAGGGCACACAATGATGACACAGAGAATGGAGAGCAACGCCTGCTCCCCATGCTGCCTAGCACTGGCATCACACATTGGCCGGTGATTGCCATGTCAAATGCACATGCCATCACACACATGGCATGTGACATAGCCACCAAGTGAAGAGGGAGAGGAGGGCAACTAATTTGGATTTTGGCCACTCTGGTCCTGACATTGCTTCATCACATCAAGAAGTTAACATGTTGGACATGGATCTGCTAGTCCCAATTGGCCACGATGCACAGTGCCTTGTCAACATTAACAAAATGCAGTAAACAATGAGATTCCACCTCCCCATCACCTGTAATGGATTCATATAGCATTCGTGAAGCACCTGTACAGAAATGTATGAAGGTACAGCGGAGCACTGAGGGGTGGTGGGGCAGAAGGGGATGCCATTCAACAATCCTACTGGTGCTGGTGTCATTCATGTAACGCAAGTGCAGAGGTGGGTGGCACAATGAAGTGCAAGGGGAAGTTGCGGCTGGAAGTGCTGTACAAGGTAAGTAGGACTTAACGTCGAGGGCAGATGGTGGTAGGCGCAGACAAGTGCTGGGGGGGTGGCCTATAGGGGTACAGAGACAGTCATGCAGTGCTGTGGGCTCGGAGGGGACAGGGGAGGTACACACTGCATCTGGCTCGGCAAGGTCCTTGCAGATTTCAATGTGTCCTGCAGAGTTGTCAGATGCCGCAGATATGTGCCCTTGGATTGGGGCTCTCATCTTGGTGAGAAGGGTGAGACGCTATTGCCTTTGGAGCAGGCGGCAGGCCAGTTTGCCAGAGGATGAGCATGATGCAGGCCATTTCCTCTCTGCCACCCGGCACCTGTGTTTTGGGTTCACAAGATCCGAGTCATGCCAGGAGTCAGCATTGGCATGGGGCTTCAGGCGGATTGTCATGACCGTGGCAAAGACATCCAGTGTACCTGACATAGAGTGGAGCATGGAGTGGGCCCTGTCAGGATGGGAGTGAGCCTAAGGGGGAGCTGGATGGGGGGGAGATTTTGGCAGCATAAGCCTCGACTGACACACACTTCATGGGTTGGAATACCAAGAAGGTGTGTGACTGTGGTGAGGGTGGCTTTGCCTGTGGGGTGGTGAGGGTGAGGTGGGAGGAGAGGAGAAAGTGATCACTCCAGGAGAGAGGAGTGCAGAGAGGGATGGAGAGGGGAAGGTCAGATGAGATCAGAGCATCAAGAGTGTGCCCTGCAGAATGAGTAGGGACAGACGGGAGTTTAGAGGGTGATAGGGAGTTGCTGAGGTCACGGAAAAGTCACGTGGGGGGGACAACAAGCATGCAGGTGGATGCGTACATCACCAAGGAAGAGGATTTCAGTGTCTGGGGACATGAGTGAGGAGGAGAGGTGAGGCCACTCAGAAAGGAAGTAGTACATTTGACCAGTTTTCCGATACACAGTACGCACAGTTTGTGAATGTCGAGGTGAGATGGAGAGAGACGTCACACAAGCCATTCCAGAGGGGAGTAGGTCTACGTAGGAGTGATAGTGGCAGGAATACCCTCAGGGAAGGCAAGGGCACACCCCCCCCTGCACAGTAGTGCCGGGCCAAGGAGAGGATCTCCTGAACGTCAGGTAGGAGTGTGTCAAAGATGCAGACAGAGCTGGCCGTCAGACATGTTTCCATGAGACCAAGGATGTCAAGGTGCATTACCTCATGTAAGTGACATATATTGGAGGAATGCCTGATTCAGCGGCAGAGTAAGGAGTGTAAATGTGGAGGAGGTTGACAGCCTTGTAGGACTTACGGGGAGTGCTACAGATCAGAGGTGCAGCATGTGTAGGAGTTGGAGTGGGAGGCGGAGAAGGATCATGGGAGGGTGCAGGGAGGCAGTGCAGGATAGATGAGGAGAGAGGAGGGGGGACAGCAGGAGAGGAAAGGAAGTTGATGAGATGTGGGTAGCATTTGTCAAGGGGAATAAGTTTGGCCTGAGGGCCTTGGACTGAGATGCTCCCATTACCATACACATCAATTGTGGCCTCTGAGGATTGGAAGGAGGCCAAGAGTACACCCCAACGGGTCACACCATTGATGGTGGAAGAGGAGCAAGGAGAGAGGACTGGGACCATGTGAAGGGTCCATGGGACAGGCAAAGGCATGTATGAGCAGATGTCAGTGAGAGTTAACCTTGAGTAGGCTCAGATGTACTTGTCAGCAATAGGGTGGGTCGCATTGGAGGGCAGGGTGCCCTCATTTGACTGTTTGCAAGCAGGTGTCATGATTAGGGCACGATGGTCTGAACAGTAGAAGTCAGGGAAGATAGACCATGAAGAGCAGCATGGAGTGTGAGGGAATGGGGCTTGAAACCAGACGGAACAAGAGCACACAGGTAGGAGGTGGGTGTCAAGGCAAATTCCAGAGTATGACAGCATGTTGAGTGCCATGTTTACAGAGGACGCATTAGCATGTGGTATCATTGCATGTCAGGCATGTGACGATGGAACTTGAATGGCTGGGGGAAAGTGTAGGAATGGTATGTAAGACATAAGATGAATAGACAGGGGAGAATGAGCAACAATGTCGTGACAAAATGACAATTCAAGGGGAACTTCCATGGTGTAGGGCCATATGTGCACTGTTGCCAGTAGGGATAGTGGTGTGGGCACATGGTGTTGCACTGAACATACTGGATGAGGCACATGGGTGACACTATCAACTCTGCCACACACCCCCTTGACAGGCACCCAACATGAAGGCTTCGCACACACACCATGCACATGGATATAACACACATGCATGTGCACTCACCGGATGATGCCTCGTAATCAGGGAGATCTCCCACACCTTGGAGTTGTCCCTCGGTGACGTAGGATCCAGCTACGGACTCGTGTGGTGTGAGTTCTATTTCCTGTGCTGGGGACCCACCTCCAGTCACCAAGGTTGCGGCATGACTTGAGGCCAGCTTCTCCTTTGCCCTGCGCTTAAGGTCATTCCAGCGCTTCTGGCAATCACTAGCTGTGCGCCTCACTACTCCATGGGCACTTATTTTGTCAGCAATGGTCTGCCAGTGTGCCTGGCGTCTGGCATGTGTGGTCTTGGACCCTGCAACGATGACCATTTCCCTATCATGGTCTGACACATACTGAACAAGTGCATTCAGTTCGGCGTCTGTGAAGCTGGGCTTCCTTGATGGGCCGGACTGTGCAGCCATGCCTGGGGCATCAGCCTGTGCCGGACGTGCACTCTTCCTCTTCCGCTTGGAAGGGGGTGGGGATCCAGAGTGTCCTACGCCGCTGTGGACACTAGGGGCAGGAGCCGTGGTGGACTCAGTACTGGGTGTGTGGGATTGCACACTCAGCATGGGAGTAGGTGCAGGCATTGGGGGTAGAGGGATAGGGTCAGGCCTGATCTGAGGTGCATGAACTAGGACCGACACAGTCTTGGCAGGGTGTATGAGAGGTGGGGTGGATGGAGCCACACCCTGCCCACGGGGGGCAGCAGATGACCTATCTGGCATAGATGCGCGTGTCCTGATGACACCAATGTGCACCGGTGCACGTGCAGTGGACCTGCTGACCTGGATGTCAGCGATGGAGTCACCCTCGGACAGGTCTGGTGCCACAATGGGCTGGTCCAACAAGGGCTGATCAGGGTTGGTATCAGCCACATGACCCTCAACCTGGGGGGGGGGGGCATGGGTGTCCCTGACTGGTCCTCCAGACTGGGGGGGACAGGGGCACCCTGCAAGTCACAACCACGTCCCCTAGTGGATCCTCCACGGCCACCACGTGTGGCTCGGCCACCTTTGCCACCCTTACGGCTTGCACGCCTCCCAACCATGGCACTGATGTTATTGTGCGTATGGGAGTGGGTGTGCACAATTGTCCTGGGCAATTGGGTGTCAAAGGGGTTGGGTACCAGATGGTATTCGTACCCTAGTGCAGTGGCAAGGCTATATGACACCCCTGGGGAAAGATGACGGGTCACGTAACGCACAGGCACCCCAAAATAGTTAAGGAACGTGCACGATACCCCTCCTAGACCACGTGTGCGTATAAAAAACCCTGCACTACGCTGTGGCATCCAGTAACACAAGAATGAACGTATGCGTGTCACACGCAGCCTAGATTGACCTCTGAAGAGGTACGTGACACACGGGGCAAGCACAGATGATAGATGCGTGCGCAACTCACCGTCTGCCAGGGAGAAATGCGTCAAAAAGACGCGCGTGTGCGCGTTGGCAACACCCCCGCCAAAAGAAGAATGGGACGCTGTCTGAGGAGACAGGACAACAGTAGAAGGGAACGCTGTGTGAGGAAACAGGCCCAGGAAAAAGAGCAATAGAGAAAAAGCTGTCAGAGGTAACAGGGAGTACGACCTTTGAACGCCGTGAAGTAAATCGCGTGTCAACTGACAAGAAGTACAGAATACACCAACTCGCTCTCCACGAAAAGCACGTACAAGGAAATGGCGTTCTACATGTACCTTTTATGCAGGCCCACAGGTCCTGCGTCACTTCCGCGTGTAGGCGCTGAAGGGCCAGCCTCCAATCACACGCATTGACACTGGCTTGTGTTTCTTTCACGTGGGTTGGGAAACACCCGTGCGTCATAGGCGCGCTTACGCGCCTGGCCCTTTGGACCAATGAGATCGCGTACGCGTGCTGACGCGCTCCCGCGGGAGGTTTATTTTTTCACGCGGGTTGGGAAACGGCCGTGCGTTATAGACGCGCTTACGTGCCTGGCCCTTTGGACCAATCACGCGGGTTGGGAAACGGCCGTGCGTTATAGACGCGCTTACGCGCCTGGCCCTTTGGACCAATCACGCGGGTTGGGAAACGGCCGTGCGTTATAGACGCGCTTATGCGCCTGGCCCTTTGGACCAATGAAATCGCGTACGCGTGCTGACGTGCTTATGCGCTGAGGGCCTTTCCTCGGATTCCACGCAGACGTGCATGATTTTCACGTGCCAATTCACTCCGTATCAAGCTGGCCACGCGTTCACACACGGAAGACCACGCTCCTGCCCAGAAGGCCGAGTTACTGCCCCCCAGTGCCCCGAGCAGCCTCCCACGTGCCATCTGCTGCTGCCTGCCTGCCTGCCTGCTGCCACCGTGCCCTGCCATTTGGTGCCTGCACATCAGCCATCTGCAGGCGTACAGTTGCTGTGTCCACCCCTGCTGGAACTGAAGACTCCCGACTGGAAGAACACCACTCCACAGCCCAGCCCCAGGACCAAGTTGCCCACCCACTCCTGCCTCTGGGGTTGCCATGTCGGGCACTGAAACATCTGGCACCACTGGCAACCCCCAGCCAGAGAGGCAGAGGGGCCCCAGCTTCAGTGTCACCGAGGTTGGGGTCCTGGTGGAGCGAGTCCTGGGGCAGTATGATGCCCTCTTCGGAAGTAGCCGCGCCAACTATGAAGGACGGACTCGGATCTGGGACGACATCGTGACTGCCATCAACGCGGAGGGGGTGGCAGTCCGCGACAACCCACATGTCAGGAAGCGTTGGGAGGACTGCAGGTCCAGGACCCTCTCAAAGGCCCGGCGCCTCGTGGAGGGGGGCCGGGGCCACATGAGTTCGATCCAAATGAGGGTCCTGGCACGCATACACCCAGCGCTCCACTCCCAGGTCCTTGAGAGGGAGACCCGTCTGGAGTTGAGCGGTAAGTGTGCAGGCATTGCTGTGTGAGACAGTGCATGTTGCAGTGTGCTGGTTGTGTGATGCTGTATGTGTGGAATGGGCCTTGTAGGCATGTATGTGTGCAGTGTTGTCATGGCGATGCATGTGCGACCAGTAATTTGTGGATCACATGGTTGTTGTATGTGTTGCTATGCAACCTGAGGAGGCCTATGCAGATTGGACACATGTGAGCATGCAAGTGTATGTTCGTGGACATGGGTGTGGGTGAGGGATGGATGCTGATGCCAGGTACATGTATGGTGTCGAGGTCGGTGTGCTTGACCTGCATGTCTGTGACTTTTGAATGGCATGGATGCATGACACATGTCTGTGACACTGTACAGATTCACTGATGCTGCCTAATCATCCTTGTATCCACTGTGTTTGTGATGTACGAGGCCACATGGATGTGACAGAGGTGAAGTGTGTGCGTGTGATTTGCATGACCAATGATGCATGTGAGTTCCATGACATCGTACTTTAGAAGAGTGCAGTGGACATGTATGTTGATGTGCATGCCATGGACCATGGGTGTTGCGTGTGTGTATTGCCTGACCCATGTGTTGTGGAGGGACATGATAGAAGTGTACTTTACCATTGCCAGTCATCTGATATTGCTTCCTGTGTAGGGGACCATTGTACAGTGCCCTGATGCTTGTGTTCTATGTCTCCCTCTATGCAGCGGCTAGTGATGGAGAGGGCGGAGACGGCGCTGTGGAGGTAGACGGCGGGGATGCCCCCACGGCTGCGGCGGAAGGGGTGGGTGAGCCCCCACAGGGGCCAGCTACAGCGGAAGAGGGCAAGGAGCCATCCAGGTTGGTGGTTTCTACAGAGGAGGAGGCGGCCGAGACTGAGGCACACCTGAGGCCTGGTGAGGGCATCCCTGCTGGTGCAAGTGGTGCAGTCCAGGGCCAGGGGCAGGAGGCAGCACAGGTCGCCGTGGAGGTGCCTGTGCATGTCGCTGTCCCTGACCCTGTGAGTGCACCACCATGCACCAGCATGGATGCCCCGTCCCAGGCCCGTCCGCAGGTGGAGGGGGTGTCTATGTCATCTGACTCCCCTCCACCTGCGGACGAGGGGACCCGTGGGCGCATGGAAAAGGTCCTGATTGGGGTCGCGTTGCGCACGGGGGTCATTCTTGATGACGTGCGTGCTTCCCGGGAGGAGCACGCACATCATCACGAAGAGCACCGTGCCGACGTGGCCCAGTTGGGATCTGCCATTGGCGCGGGTTTTCTGCAGGTGATGGCCAATGTGTCGGGCATCTCCTCCTCTGTGGAAAGTATGCGCCGGTCGTTCTCCTTGCCGTCTTCCGGCCCAGTTGACACCAGGGCCCCCTGTGGACCTGCCCCGACCAATGCAGCCGGCTCAGTGGGGATCCCATCCCTGCCACAGTCGGGAGTCGGTGGTCCAGCTGGTGTGGACACCATGGCAACTGGACCCCTGCAGGTGGAGGATGTGCCGGCATCATCAGGCAGGGCACGTGCACGACGGCGTCGGTGGATACCATCAGCCTGGATGCCGTCGTGCTGGCAGAGGCAGTGGCTGCAGAGGCAGTGGCAGCGACGTGGGAGGCGTCATGGCTCGGGGCCATCAACATCGGAGGGGCAGCCATCGGCTGGAGGGCAGGAGGACCCTGGACAGAATGTGTCTTCCGTGTGGCAGCGGTTAGGCCACGCAATAGATGCGGAGAGGCGGCGGGCAGAAGAGGGGCGGCTCGCTATGGTCAGGGCGGTGGACTCCATGCAGAGGGCCCTGAGGCGTGCCGAGTGCCTCGAGGAGATCCGCAGGGGCTTGGAGGTGGACACTGCGTCAGCCCTGCGGGCCCTCGGGGCCATTGAGGATGAACGCCTCGGGGAGATAGAAAGGGAGTTCGATGATGCCCTGGCCCATAACATCTCTCAGTGAGCCGCAGGACTGGCCCGCCGCCTTTGTATATAGTTATGTAGATAGTAGGTTTCCTTTATTTTTATTTATTATTTGGGTTGATTGGACAATGGCCCACGTTTTTTGTATATAGTTAGCATTAGTTAGGTTTTGGGTAGGTTTCATTTTATGGTTTTTAGGGATATTGGACCCGGACAATCATCTTTGTACATAGTTTGTGGATATTTTCGATTTTATTATTTGGACCATGGGGCAATGTGTTTGTTTTTGATTTCCATTTTGATTGACTTTGCACCCGTTCTTTTGGATTTCACCTTTCATTAGATTTTTTTTGTTTTTTACCTGTTACTTTGTGTATTCATTTAGGTGTTTCTTTTTTTTTCCTTCTTACATTTTAATACATTGTTCTTTTGATTCTATTGTGTGGACTTCTCTCATTGGTTTGTTGACTGTCACAATCTGGGTTTTCACAGTCATGTGTTGCCATTGTGTGAGTCTGACGGACTTGGACTCATGCGCATACTGCTCATTGGTTATGTATCATGTAATGGGTATTTGATTTTTGAATGGATGTGTACCTTGGATGTGTGTATGGACTGGGGTGACATGGGGTGGGATGTGGTTGCCCATGGGATCCTGGGATCTGTATTGTGATTTCCTATTGGCAGGGGAACATCTGTGTGGGCCTGGTGGAGGGTGCCCCACAGTGCTGGGGGGTGGGTGTGGTGGGAGGCATGAGTGGGACATAAGTGGGGGCCTGCTGGCAGGTGCCCCACAGTGCTGGGGGGTGGGTGTGGTGGGAGGCATGAGTGGGACATAAGTGGGGGCCTGCTGGCAGGTGCCCCACAGTGCTGGGGGGTGGGGGTGGTGGGAGGCATGAGTGGGACATAAGTGGGGGCCTGCTGGCAGGTGCCCCACAGTGCTGGGGGGTGGGTGTGGTGGGAGACATGAGTGGGACATAAGTGGGGGCCTGCTGGCAGGTGCCCCACAGTGCTGGGGGGTGGGGGTGGTGGGAGGCATGAGTGGGACATAAGTGGGGGCCTGCTGGCTGGTGCCCCACAGTGCTGGGGGGTGGGTGTGGTGGGAGACATGAGTGGGACATAAGTGGGGGCCTGCTGGCAGGTGCCCCACAGTGCTGGGGGGTGGGGGTGGTGGGAGGCATGAGTGGGACATAAGTGGGGGCCTGCTGGCAGGTGCCCCACAGTGCTGGGGGGTGGGTGTGGTGGGAGACATGAGTGGGACATAAGTGGGGGCCTGCTGGCAGGTGCCCCACAGTGCTGGGGGGTGGGGGTGGTGGGAGGCATGAGTGGGACATAAGTGGGGGCCTGCTGGCAGGTGCCCCACAGTGCTGGGGGGTGGGGGTGGTGGGAGGCATGAGTGGGACATAAGTGGGGGCCTGCTGGCAGGTGCCCCACAGTGCTGGGGGGTGGGTGTGGTGGGAGACATGAGTGGGACATAAGTGGGGGCCTGCTGGCAGGTGCCCCACAGTGCTGGGGGGTGGGGGTGGTGGGAGGCATGAGTGGGACATAAGTGGGGGCCTGCTGGCAGGTGCCCCACAGTGCTGGGGGGTGGGTGTGGTGGGAGGCATGAGTGGGACATAAGTGGGGGCCTGCTGGCAGGTGCCCCACAGTGCTGGGGGGTGGGGGGGTGGGAGGCATGAGTGGGACATGGGTGGGGGCCTGGTGGAGGGTGCCCCATGACTGCTGGGGGGTGGGGGTGGTGGGAGACATGGGTGGGGGCCTGGTGGAGGGTGCCCCATGACTGCTGGGGGGTGGGAGTCATGAGCAGGTGTGCAGGGTAATCCCCTGTGGTGTGGACTGCATGCAGGGGACGTGGAGGCTGTACAGGGAAGACCTGTGAAGACCCAACGATCGGAGTAGCGTGTTCAACTATCCACGCCCCCCTGAAATGGACGTAGCCTGGGATTTCGCGTGTGAAACTTCCCCGCGCACCCCTGTAATGGACGTACCCTGGCTTTTCGCGTGTGGGACTTCCCGCGCACCCCTGCAATTCCCGTAGCCTAGCTTTTCGCGTGTGAAACTTCACGCGCACCCCTGTAATGGACGTACCCTGGCTTTTCGCGTGTGGGACTTCCCGCGCACCCCTGGAATTCCCGTAGCCTAGCTTTTCGCGTGTGAAACTTCCCGCGCACCCCTGTAATGGACGTACCCTGGCTTTTCGCGTGTGGGACTTCCCGCGCACCCCTGCAATTCCCGTAGCCTAGCTTTTCGCGTGTGAAACTTCACGCGCACCCCTGTAATGGACGTACCCTGGCTTTTCGCGTGTGGGACTTCCCGCGCACCCCTGGAATTCCCGTAGCCTAGCTTTTCGCGTGTGAAACTTCCCGCGCACCCCTGTAATGGACGTACCCTGGCTTTTCGCGTGTGAAACTTCCCGCGCACCCCTGAAATGGACGTAGCCTGGGATTTCGCGTGTGAAACGTTCCCGCGCACCCCTGAAATGGAAGTAGCCTGGGATTTCGCGTGTGAAACTTCCCCGCGCACCCCTGTAATGGACGTACCCTGGCTTTTCGCGTGTGGGACTTCCCGCGCACCCCTGGAATTCCCGTAGCCTAGCTTTTCGCGTGTGAAACTTCACGCGCACCCCTGAAATGGACGTAGCCTGGGATTTCGCGTGTGAAACGTTCCCGCGCACCCCTGAAATGGAAGTAGCCTGGGATTTCGCGTGTGAAACTTCCCCGCGCACCCCTGTAATGGACATACCCTGGCTTTTCGCGTGTGGGACTTCCCGCGCACCCCTGGAATTCCCGTAGCCTAGCTTTTCGCGTGTGAAACTTCCCGCGAACCCCTGTAATGGACGTACCCTGGCTTTTCGCGTGTGAAACTTCCCGCGCACCCCTGAAATGGACGTAGCCTGGGATTTCGGGTGTGAAACGTTCCCGCGCACCCCTGAAATGGAAGTAGCCTGGGATTTCGCGTGTGAAACTTCCCCGCGCACCCCTGTAATGGACGTACCCTGGCTTTTCGCGTGTGGGACTTCCCGCGCACCCCTGCAATTCCCGTAGCCTAGCTTTTCGCGTGTGAAACTTCCCGCGCACCCCTGAAATGGACGTAGCCTGGGATTTCGCGTGTGAAACGTTCCCGCGCACCCCTGAAATGGAAGTAGCCTGGGATTTCGCGTGTGAAACTTCCCCGCGCACCCCTGTAATGGACGTACCCTGGCTTTTCGCGTGTGGGACTTCCCGCGCACCCCTGGAATTCCCGTAGCCTAGCTTTTCGCGTGTGAAACTTCCCGCGAACCCCTGTAATGGACGTACCCTGGCTTTTCGCGTGTGGGACTTCCCGCGCACCCCTGCAATTCCCGTAGCCTAGCTTTTCGCGTGTGAAACTTCACGCGCACCCCTGTAATGGACGTACCCTGGCTTTTCGCGTGTGGGACTTCCCGCGCACCCCTGGAATTCCCGTAGCCTAGCTTTTCGCGTGTGAAACTTCCCGCGCACCCCTGTAATGGACGTACCCTGGCTTTTCGCGTGTGAAACTTCCCGCGCACCCCTGCAATGGACGTAGCCTGGGATTTGACGTGTGAAACTTCCCGCGCACCCTTGAAAATCGCATGGGCCGCTTGCCGTGATGGTCCAGGGTTAGCGCAGCCCCTTGCGCTGGTTTGTGATTTTTATGAGATTTCCCAGCGCAAGGGGCGTTCCTGGGGGCGTAACTGGCGCTGCAGCGAGTCGCTGCGCCACTGTGCGCCACGGCTGCCTGGGGAAGCTAAAATCCATGAATACGCTGTGCGCCGGATTCGGTTTTGGCGCACGCGGCTGGCGCAGACTATCGCACGCGCACGCTGTGCGCCAGCCGCGTGCGCTACTTGTGCGCTGAATTCTATGAATTACCCTGTTAATTTGTTTTTCTAAAATATTTCTAATGCCACTATGGTCTGAAGCGCTATTCGCTCACATTCAGAGTGAAGGTCAGCGGCTTTGAATTTGCGTGCGAGCTGAGAAAACCCACGCATTGTACACAGTACAAAGTTCAATTGTTCTTTGACCTTCGGAGAAAGGGAGGATTCCGAAAGGAATGAATGAAGGGAGGGGTGTAATACTGTCAAATATGATAAGGTTCACCATTCCAAAACTGGACAAAGGAACATGTAATTTCATTTTATGAAAATTCATTGATCTGAACAGAGTCTCTGCGTTACGCCGACAGAATGGAAATGCCGAATATTATGTAAGTTTTACTGTAGACGATTTTATAGACCAACAAGTCAAGGTTTCATTAGCCGTCTGTTATTGCTGGCTTACATTGTAATGGGTTGTTCTTTGTGGAATATTGCAACGACACGCAAAAACAACCTGTGTATGTACTTATCTTTTTCCCGGGCACATGGGCAGTCCAGCATCAAAATGCATGTAGTCCACATCTGGATTCCCCAGGTTTCACAAACGCCAAATTCTATGCTAATATTTAGTCAAAATGCCGTCTATGTGTTCTTCGAATTGTAGCGTCAGTTTCCACATCCCATTGCAAGCTAAACATACTCCATAGCACTAACCTCTCAAGCAAATTGTAGACTACTTTCCATGTTGTTTTCTCTGTGTTACCATTGTTGCACGTTTGTGTTCATCATTAATTTTCACTCAGTGCAGAATGAATGGGTAAAATGATAAATTGTAATAAAGAACGGCTACTGAGACACATTTCTGTTATGTTTTTCAAACAGCTACATCCTGCCTTTCTGTGATTGTCATCGATTCCAAATACCAATTAATGGCTTCTTTAATAGGCAGCTGCAGATACACTTAAATGGCTGGATCACCATGACCCTGTTTTGGGACGATCGCCATGCGCCGATATGCCCTTACGCGGTACCAGCGATAAGGAGCATCCTCACATCGTTTACAGTGGTCTAGCGCCAATCTGATGCCGAAGCCTTGCCATTCACGGTGCGTCCAATGCGCTTCTTATGCCCAAAAGCAAAACCGCGTGACTCACGGTAAACATTTCTGGATCGAGAACAAAGAACGGAATGACACATTTGCTTGAATATGGCAATTGCAGGATGTTCTCGGAGCGTTTATTGTGAAATAAAAGTACCATACAAATTGTAGAGTTTTGCTATTTCCTTTAAAAGTATAGTTTTATATTCAAAATTGGGACGTGCTGTGGTGTGAGATGATGTGTGTTGATATTCCTGGTTCTGTGTCAACCTATGTTAACACGTAGGTGATGACTGGGCGCGGCAGAGAATATCACTAGATTTGGTGATATCAGCCTCAGGGGCTGGGGATATGATTTAGTGGCGCCAGGGCAGTTCACCTTCGGGCGATGCAGAAACGGATAAGATTAGCACAAGATGGCCATGCCCTGCTGCCTGTTTTTGCATGTGTAAACATGAGGAAAACTATGGTAAGGTGCATAGGAAATGCTTGTATAATCGATCAACGTATGCTTAAAACCACATGCCCGAACCCTCGGGACAATAATATTTTTGAGCGCACTATTCCTTTAAAACATGCTGACTCCACATTGAGTCTGGATGGAGTAAAAGCCCAAGGCAAATACATTAGCCACACTATGGCTACTGTTTTAAAGATCACACAGAGTCACACTCTGTATTCATCATTGTGCATTTTCTCTCGTTTTTCTGTGTGCTTCCATATCCAGTGCTTTACCAAGTCAACAATAAGGTAACTCTTAGAGTGTTCCTCACTGCAAATTTTTAATAACTCCTCATTGTGATGTTAAGGGAATAGGTATCATGACATGCTCCTATTTATCATTGATTTTTGATTTTACTTTTTTTGTTTCACGAGAGGCTATGCTTTGATTGCATGTAAAAGAGCATAACTTGGTGCACTTTTAAAAAAATGTTTTTATTGTATATTGGTTTGTACAAACCTTTACAAAATCTCATAAAATACAGTAGAAAAAACACATACACTTACAATCAAATGCATATCAAAGTTATTATCAATCTTTTCAGTGAATATCTGAAGCAATACTATTACAACATTTCCAAATAAACAAGATCTAAAATTAATTTTCATTCATTGCATCACATCTAATTCTTTTAACAGAATTTCCATATCAACAAAATCTAAAATTAATTTTCAATCATTGCATCACATCTAATTCTTTGAACGGAATTGAAAGATTAGAACGAAAACACTTAAATTACTAAAATAAGGAAAACTGACTAATTACCCTACAAGAATGCAGGAGAGCCTTAACTTTTACAAACATTATGCCTATGCGCTAATCCATAATCATTTATGACATGTTACAAATGATCGTCAAGAAGGCATTAACTCTAATCTTCAGGGAAACATCTGCAGCATGGAGCATTTCAAACCATATCTGTTCTCTTATCACATTCGATGTGTCATAAACAAATTCTGAAAAATAATCCACCCTCTCCTTACTCAGCGTTGGACAATCTAACAACAGATGCATCAAAGTTTCTGTTTCCCCCGCAATTGCACAGAATCTACATATTTTCTGATCCTCAGGGATTAGTTTCTGTATAAAACGTGAGGGGTATTTTACAAGGTATTTCTCTATCTCTGGATACCATTTCCAGGCAGATACAATTTGGCAATACAACTTAGTATTCAAAATAGTGGCATTATTGGCGACCCAGTCAAACGCGAATTGGTGCACTTATACTGATTACAATCTATGAATTTCCTTTGGGTGTACCATGTACTACAATATACACAATATTGGTTGTTTATATGATTTTTATACTGCATTCTGAAAAGATGGAATATTTACTGAGTTAACCCATTGTACTTTATAGAGAATGTCATCGTTATATTCAGGAATGTATTACAAAACCTCAAATATGATGAAAATGTAAGTACTTACTAACTGTGAGCATCAGGTTGGACCAGGGTTATCCCTGAACCTCTTAGTTGATACAGTTTTTGTCCTTGTGCTAAGGATTTCTTTTCCTGTCTGCTCCAGACACTTTAATTTACCTTTCACACAGAATTGATGTACCTATTGCATACAATTATTTTTACATTTTGGTAGTGCCCACCTTTATCCTTTCCTCTATTTGGGGTCTCCCTACCACAAAATAGCTGCAATTGCAAATATTTCTCTGGATGTTCAAGCTATGCAATATCTGGATTGCAAATGTTTCTCGGGGTCTCCTGTCTATGAATAGCTGCAAGTACTGCTCAGGGTCTCACTGCTACCCAATGCATAAAACCACAAATATTTTCTTTGGTTTCCCTAACACATAACAGCTGCTTCTTTCCCTCTTTTGATTGGAGCCACTGCTAGTACCCCCCAATTCCTGCTAGTACCCGCCCACTTCCGTAATTTGACTGTGATGTCACCCATTGGCTGACGACTACCCACAATCATGGCGCTGTGTCTGGGCAGGGACAACAAAGGAGTGATAGCTGTGGCTGGTGACTCTGACTGTGGTTGGGTGTAACACTCTACACTGAGGTCGGGAATTCCTTGTTTTATATAAGAATATGCATTCTTGTGTTCCAGGCATCCTTAGATAGCTTAATTCAGCTGAATGGTACTGTGTTTAAAACCACTTGAGCTCATCGAATGTGCCTTCTGACAAAGGTGAGGGTTCTAAGTAGGGAAAGCTGAAGAAGAAACTAACTCATGAAGTGGGTGCTGTTTAAAACCTAGAAAGGGGTTGTTGATCCCTCCACTTATTCAGAACATGGAATAAAGATGAAGAAGAACATGTGTGCCAACTTATTGGTGATAAATATGTGAGTACTGTCACACCAGTAAAGGTTCTATTTGGGTTGGAATGCAACAACTAGCTTCTCCGAATGGGATAACAGATGATTCCACACCACTAGAAGAGTACAGATGAGGTGGGGTGGTGGATGCCACATGGGTCTTATAAGTAGATTCAGGCCAATTCTAAATGTCAGGCCACTGCTGAATGCAGTAATGCCCAAGGAGTCATACTTCCCTTTCCCCTATACGCACTCTCGTGGCATTACTTGCATATAAATATGCACTCTTCTGCCTCTGTCTCCCATGGTGCAGGTTGAAGTACTGTCGCGCCCAGGTAGAGCACATTGTAGTCATTGTTGTAAGCCACCAGGATCTGCGCTGCCTTCCTCCTACCTCTTGTCTTTCTACCCCACACTTGTGTTCTCATCATACTTCTCCTACTCTGCATCCGATTTGTGTTCCACCTCCTGATGTCCCTTCTCCTCCTGCCCCCTCCATATCCTTGTGTTTCACCTCTTAACCCACCACCTACCATTCAGCTGCCTCTTCATCCTCCTCCCCTCCTTATGATTAATCTGATGCCTTCATGTAACCTCCTTATGTCCCATCACCCTCTCTGTGCCACTGTTTGCCCCACATCTGCCTCATGTTCTTCCTCTTCCTGCTTACTATCTGCAGTTCCAGCTGCCCCCATCTCTGCCTCTTAGTGTTGCACCTACTGCCCCTCCAGCTCCTCCTTTTCTAGTCCCACATATGTTTCATTGTATTCCTTCTCCTGCTGCCCCTTATAAACAGCCTTCCATTGCATCTATTCAATCACAGCTGCCAACTTGCCCTTGGCCATGGCCTGTTCCACAACCACCACATTGTCCAGAAGAAGATGCCCAGAAAATGTCACCAACTCCTCCGACAGGTGAAAGAGCTCCAACAATGGCTCCATGTTACTGTTCTGTTTCTCCACCCATTCCATTTCTTGCTGTTGCTCTCTAATGCTTTGTGGCTGCACCCAACTTCATCATCTCCCAAGTCCATCACATCTCCATCATCAGATGAGGTGTCAGTCTCAATCATAAAGGGCTGTGCACACCTGTAGATTGCACCATTCCTACAGTCCACCACCGCTTCCTCATCCAAAGAAACAATGTTTCCAAAGAGATCCATTAGATCCTTTTTATATTCATAGTAACTTGTTGGAGAGGGGAATAAGGGAAAGTGTGTCACAAATGTTTTCATGTTTTTCTTTTTTTGGTGGGTGAGGAAGGTGAAAGGAAAGCATTTAGAAAAGATCCCAAAGGTTGTCACAAAGGTTTTCACCAGGATTTCCCTCAATGGGATTTAAAAAGAAATTTTTTTATATTTCTTGAAAAGTATGAATATGAAAAAAAAAGATTGTCACAAAGGGTTTTGAAGAGGGAGTAGCGATCCTACCACCACCCCCACCCCTTTCCTACTAAATTCATGACCAGAAAAAAGGCAAGGAAACACTGCAATCATCCATTCTATTTCGGACAAATTCCTAACGGACCTATGATTGACAAATACATTGAGAGGTATTCCCAGTTATACAGACCAGGTGCAATACAGATCTATCTCTGTGTGGATGAAGAGCCACAGGCCGTGGACAGAGAGACCTATATGGACAGCCTGGACAAAAGCACCAAGGAGCCATGTTGCTGACATTGTTAGAGACACCACGACATAGCAGCGTTAGACATGAAGCACACGTGCCACACACACTATGAGACACAAACACACACTCGAATACATGAAGAACACAAGCGTACAGTTCTATAGTTAGAGGACAGATACATATACAGACTGTCATTGCTTTTATTATTTTTGCCATTAGCCAAAGGTAGCAACAAACAAACCACAAGGCGCAAGACATCCTGAGCAAAGCTTGCAGAAGCTTAAACATGACTAATCCTATGGAATTGCAGGAGCACCTATTGGACCTGAAAGAGCCCAGAGTGACTAACCTATGGAGAAATTAGTATAGCATGGACAATGAAGAAAGCACATTATATGGTTTAGGAAAATTACTGCAGGCCTCTGAGCAAGAAACGAGCTGAGCTGGTTCAGGTTCACCCGAGGGCAAGACATGTGAGACAGGACCGGCAGCCAAGGTCAAGAGATACGGATGACATTCCGATCCAAAGACAAAGGGACCAGCTGCAGAAAATACAAATAAATCCTCATAATTCAGAGCTGCACGGCTCAAATCTGTGGTCTCTGAACACGTGATGTGGCCGAAGCAGACACCAGACAGCTATCGACTGTGGGAAAGGAGAGACGGTCCCAGGCAGCTAGACACAGACTGCAACAAGTATGCAACAGTATGCAACAAGTGTTGCGCCGGACAGGAGAGAATTCTCATACGGCAAAGGTGGTGCACACAAGTTACAATACAGATACATAATCATTCTCATCACCTTGAAAAGGTACACAGTGAGCAGAGAACCATTTTGGGACCCAGGCCTGGGGACGTCAGCTCTAGCCAATCACAAATTAGTACCCTAGGGGTGGGTAGCAGTGGGCAAGAACCAATGGTAAGTCCACAACACAACAATATTGTAGTTAGTGAATTGTGGATGGAACAGGCCAGACACCTGACATGCAAGGGCCAGTAGAATGACTTCTATAATGTTCTATATAAGTTATAGAATACTAAATACCCAGTCACTTGGCCTGATAGGTTTTCTGGAAAGGAGCCCAAGTTGTGACGAAGTGGGTATGCCATTTGAGGGTAAAACCGGCCTGCGAGCCGAGAAAGAGCAAGAGGTGCATGAATAATTCTCTGTTCCTGTGCTGATCCCTGTTGGTTTTGTCTGTAGTAAACCACAGTTTAAACTTGCCATTGACTGAGTCCTTCATGTATCCTGGGGGAGGGGTTGGGCCCTCCAAGTCCGCGAACTTCCAGTATCCCTCTGGCCTAACTGGGAGTTTCCCCCAACAGTTTCACGAAAGACATAAGCTTGGTCATTGCATGCAGACCAAGTCAGAAAGTGGCAAAAGATTCAAATCTCTGCAGAAAGGCTCCTCTACACACTCTCCCCCAGAGAACACGTCTCCCCCGCACTCAGGACACTCCACTGGCTGCCCGTCAGCCGACATTACTCCTTCAAAGCCATGTGCATTACCCACTGTGCAATTCACAAGAAAGGCCAGGAATTCCTCCAAAACAAATGCACTTGCTACTGCCCCACCAGAATACTCAGATCAGGCTCCTCACAGCTCCCGATAGTCCCTCCTTTCAAGTTCTCCAGATTAGGAGGTGCCTGTTTCTCTGTCCTCGCACCCACTCTCTGGAACTCTGTCGTCCTCGTACTCTGCCTCATAGAGGATGACCTGGCATTCAGTAAAGCTCTCAAAACCTGGCTGTTCCTCCCGACTTCCTGATCCCTACACCTCCCTGTGACACTCCCCACCTCTCGCACACATGTTTCATCCTGCATTCCCCCACACCATTCACAAACTCCTGCCACCTGGCCTTCTGTCAGCTACTAGCCTCTTCTTTTCTTTTAACCACATTGCTCTGCCACCAATCCTTCCTTGTGGGATGCCAATCACACATGAAGGACTCATGTAGTCACTCCAGTAGAGCAAAACACCCGATGCCTGACCGCAAATTGCAAACATATAGATCATGCAATTACTTGAATGATCTTGCCCTGTTCCCTATTAAATAAGGCACCAATGAGCTCAGATTCTACAGAGGACCAAGCCTTCCCTGCAGCTTTCAACATGCAGCTTAACATTCAAATCACTAATTGCCATGTTGAGACCCTCCACCGCTGCATCTCCCCTGTATCTAACTCACAGGTAAACACATTTCCATGCAAAAGGAATCCCACCTGGTGTTTACCTTCGGTGTCAGACTTGGTCTAGACTAAGCAATGATGATAGTGGCGGCAACGGTGGAAGTAAGCCTTTTGCACACTATCCATAGGCCATGTAACAGGAAAAAGCCTGCACCCACCATCCTGGCCTGTGGAGCTCCTGATGCCTAATCTGTACCAGAATCAAGCAGAGAAAAACAGACAGACCTACTGGAATGAATGGATACCTGAGCCACCATTTTTAAGAAAGACGCCCGACTTGAACACAAAATGGGCCCACTGCCTTTCCTGATACCACAGGCGCCATGATTATCAGGATACATTTTACGTGGATTACGTCTCTGGCAGTTACGTCAATGTGAAAAGAAAGTCACTCAGAGAGGCCAAAGGGTATATAGAGCTGTTGTATATGGCGTGTCGGATCGTCACCAGTCCTGTACAGCCATGTTTGGATAGATCCCATCCAGGGGAGGGGACATGGCCTGTGCATCTGGAGAAGCAAGGGGCCCCAAATGCAACAGAGAAGTAGTTGCAACATCAGCAGAATTTCATGGATGTTTTTTCATGCATGACTTTGGGATATTATGTCGGTTACGGTGGCTGAATGATTAGTCCTATTTCCCTTTTGATCACTTAAAGTGGCGCTGAGAATTTTAAATCTGCAATCGTGGCATCTTGGATTTTCACATCATATCTGCCATCAGCTCTTTCAGCAGCTCTTGATGCTTCGGAATCTGCATCGGAAGTAAGGCGTGGGGGCCATTTTAGCATGAATGGCAGTGCTGGGAAATCCTCTCTCCATTTTGTTGGCCTATGAAAAAGGTAGCTGCTTCTTTGAGATGGTCTATTGGCTAGATGTGCCAACAATACACATTTGACGGTGCACCTCGTTCTTTTTGCGCTCCCTGTCTTCTCCTTGGGTGTCTTAGGCAGATGTTCTTGCAGATGTGTTAGTTGTTGCTTCAAATATTGTTGGTCCAGCTGTTACATGGTCGCTGATTTTGCAATCCACGCAGCGCCTTTACAATCCTCACACTATATGCCTCATTCCGAGATTGGAGGTAGGCATGGTGCTATTTGCACCATGACTGCCTCAAATAACAGTACCAGCACCGGTCTCGTTCAATGGGGACTTACCAGTGTAGTCCGACCTTTGCGGGACCGGTAAGTCCCCATTGAAAAAACCATTCCCCATTCCCATTTCAGTCCCAATAGGGCTCAATGGGAATGGGGAAGTAGCTTATGACGGTACTGCAATTTGCGCTACCGTTATTGGCTCTGATTTCCCTTAACGGGTCCCGTCCATAACGCCTGGTCAGACCAGGCGTTAAAGGAGGGACCCGCTAAGGGAACTCGTAGTAGTGGGGTAAGGGATTACCGGCACCGGTCTCCTTACCGGTGCCCGGTATCCCTTGCCGCGCTACTCGTAATGAGGCCCTATGACTTTTTTAAATGTCACTACTCTAGTCATCGCTGGTAAATTAATTAAACTGCTTAAATTATAACTACTGTTTCCATGCAATGTCATACCTTGTTTACAAGTCTCTGCGGACTAATTTGACCTACAGCGCATCAAAGCCATAAGAAATGGCAGAAGTCGCGATAAAAATAGTAAGTAACTACGTAAAATAACAAAGTGCGTGTGCCACCGTCTTTCCTATATCACCACTTGTTCCAATCAACCATAATTCTCCCCCTCTGGAGTACTCCGCCTCCCGTACTGGCCCTGCCCATCCAGCTGCCTCTGCTACCCCTACACCCTGCCTGCAACTTACCGAATGCACCCTCAGCGCTCCATGGATTCGCGTTTTAAAATCCCCATACATGACGTCATACATTATTTTTATTTCTGAATTGCCTTTTTTCATTTATTTTTCCCCTTTTTGGTCTGGTATATTCCCCCCCCCCCCCCCATGGTAGCATCACTTGTGATCAAATTAAGCCACTTGCCTAGTCTCTAGAGGCTGCCAAAACGTGCATTCTGACATGATCTTTGTGATTTTTACGTGTTTCTTTTCTGATTTTTTACTTATGTTGTTGCGCAATCCTTGCACCGGCTTTTTGTGATGTGAGAATCTACCAAGTGTGAAATTGGTGGCTTTTATCTGGTGTGAGAACATTCCATTAATCTGTCATTTTAATCAGTGGCCCTTGTGTGTTCTTGCGTGTGCTTTCCCAGGGTGTGGGCACAGATTTACCTGAAAGAATGAATAATGTTTCGCTAATATAAGAAAACCCCATATATCACACACTGCGTCCTCGCAAGTTATGCAGAACTTCTCTGTGACCCCAAACTAGGGTGGAGTTCAAATATGTTCCCTTTCACCTCAACCAATGTGTCGGGACACCCCGCAAAGGTGTGACGCTGTTCAGTACACCCATTTCCTTTGGTAATTCTCTGCTAGTTTATGTGCTTATGTGTAGAAAGCTCAAGCCTTGTTAGTGGTGGGAAACAGTGTTACCCCGCCTTCAGGCAACACCTTCACATTGCGCTTGAAGGCCTGCGTTTAACACACGAAGGCATTGCAACATTTCTAGCACTCTACACTGGCAATGTAAAAAAACATATTTAAATATCTGATGAATAAACCTTTTTGATTTTTCTCTGTCACAGTAAACGCAAGGTGAATTTTTCTAATCAATTGTAATTGGTTATTTATAACAACCAGAGGATTCTAAGTGCGGATTCGGGGATCGAACCTTTGTTGCTCAGCGTCATCTCGCTTCCAAGGCGAGCCCTTGCCCCTCAGCTATTCTCTCGAGGATACCAATTAATGTGATGTTATACTCTGGTCCAAAGCACAGTATATCAGGAACCTGGAACCTTTGCCTCGCTCAATGTTCTGGAATGTGACTTTCATCAATCCATGCCTGGATAGCCAACGGCAGGGATCATGGGAGTCCTAGTTTTGTGTTGTTATTAGGATTTTGTGAGCCTGGGAGCAGCGGTAAAGTCGCCCACTGCTGGCTATTGAAACATATCACTGCTCGACGCGTCATCAAGTATACCTTTCTATACTCTGTATTCAAACAACGAAATCATATATGGAAACCACTGTTGGTTAGCATAAACACGACTTTTAATCAGGAGACAAAACAGGAGAGAAAGAAGTCCACTGCATTTCGAACTATGATCAATCCTACATCCAGGACCAAATCCCTCTCCTTTCTAACAGCTCACCCCAAACTCAGATATCCAATGTCAATCTGTTGGTGTTTTGCTGGGGTGAGAATATGGACTTGCCAGTGAGTTGTTTGATGACAGTGGCTGCTGTCTGTCAGGCTTGTTGGCAGGCAAGCTTTGCCTTGACATTAGCAATCTGAATTTGGGATGAGTGATACACCTAAACATTTGAGTCCCCAAGAAAGCAGTGCCAGTATTCTGTGGAGCAGGCATACGACCTCAAAATCCTCGCTCTTAACTGAACATGCAGCCAATACAGTGAGTGAAGTCTGAGATAAATATGCCAACACCCTCTCAGCCGCAGTAGAAGGGTACAGCACTACAGTTCTTTATTCTTCTCCGTCTCAGCATGATATATTTATGGAGGTCAAGAAACATAATATTTGCCTAGTCCAGGTGCGCGATGATCAAGGTCATCACAGGATGGACTCTCCAAGGAAAAGAATCATATGGAGAAAACATTTCCAGCTGTTTCTAGTTGAAAGCAACCTTATTTGACTACATGTGCCACAATAAAGAGACAAATCAGGGGATATTTAGAAACTGGGGCGTGGATCGGTGTAGACCTGTGGTAAAACTAAAAAAGGTCACATTAATTGACATAATTAAACATTAATAAAAACAATTCATTAATAAAGTACACATTCCTTCTATATGCATTCGGAAGCCAAATGACCGGTGTTATATAGTGTAAGTCATGTTGCAATGTTAATAGAACTTGCAGTGCTTTCCTTCCCATTGCAGCTGTTGCAGTTTATTACGCGGTCACACTCAACTCAGGGAGTGCCTTTCCCCTCAAGCAAGGTGGCGCACAATGAAGCGCTTTTATTTCAGATTCAATTTGGTGAACCTCCAACCCATCTCGCACCCAACCCCAAAAAATACCTTGTATGGACTAGGAACCAGGCTGGTGTATAGTAAGAATATACATTTATTTATTTAATTAATCATGGTTTGACAAACAGACTAACATCTGCTACCAATGCTGTGGCAACATCCAATATCACCACAATAAGTTGATTCTTCAAACAACACAGATGATTCCATGCCTTACAAACATTATAACATGACATTGCCCCCCTTTTTAACATAACAGATAACTTACAGTGTTTCCTTTAACCCATTTCCTCAATTAGTCGCTGAGGCTTTATGCGATATCGCTGAGGCCTCATGGGAGGTTGTATCATCTGCGGGAATGACTGTTCTTCACTGCTGGCTTCTTCTTCAGACTGTTCGCAATCCCCTTGATAAGGATCGTCCGAGAACCAGTTACTTTGACTATTGTACACATGCTCCCACTCGCTGAGTGGGGTGCCCCTGAGTGTTTTGAAGTGGGAACAATTTCTCGTTATGGACTGTTGTTGATCTCCACTGGCCATTATCATGGTACCCTTTTTACTGGTTACAACTAGCTGCTTGGGTGCAAAGGTAGGGTCCTCCTTCAGTCCTTTTGGTTGCTGTACCAACACGTGGTCCCCCAGTTTTATGTCGCACTCTTTTGCTCCTCGTCGGGAATCGGCCCTGTCCTTCATTTTAGCTTTATCTTCCTTATCCTGGGCTTTGCTTGTTGGTCCAGGGGTGCTGCCTGTGTTTGTGTGTGTCCCTCAGGTAGTCTCGTCTTGATGTTTCAATGGAACATGAGGTCTGAAGGACAGACCCCGGTGGTGCTGTTTGGCCTGTGGCCGTATTCACGCAGGAGATGGTATAGTGCTTGTACGAATGGCTTGTTGAGGTTGGTGGCTATTTGTAGGGTCCTCTTGTTGTTGGCCATGAATCTTTCGACTATGCTGTTGGCTTGGGGCCATCGTGTAGTTATCCTTCTGTGTTGGAACCCCATTTAGCAAGCACAGTTTTCAAAGTCATGGCTGGCGAATGGGTGGCTGTTGCCCGACTTTATGATCTTTGGGATCCCATATGTGGACAGCATGCAGTCTAGTGCAGGGATGATGCACGTGGACGCTGTGGAGTCAATCAGCTGAGCATCGGGGAAGCGTGAATGTTCATTGATTAGTACGAGTATGAATGTGCCATTGCGCAATGTTCCGAAGAAGTCCACGGGCAGCTCTTCCCAGACACCCTCTGGACGTTAGATATTTGTAGTGCATTGGGGGAGGAGGCTGTGCCACTTGGGAGCAGATGGTGCACCTGCCTACGATCTGTTCAACAATGGTGTCTAGTTTGGGGAACCATACTTTTTGCCGTAGCAGGCGTATTGTGGATACTACCCCCCGGTGGTCTTAATGCGCGAGCATGACTGTCTGTTCCCTTAAGGAGTGGGGAATGATCACCATGCAACCCCTCATGACAATGTGATCATTGACAACAGCTAGTTCATCCTTCACCAATTCCATTCCTCTTCTGCCGTCCTTCGCTGATTCTCGCTCTCTTCTGGGCTGATGTTTCAGGTGCAATGTCTTTTCTGTCCTGATGCAGTGGGCCATGATATTGAGAGACTGGTCCTTTTCCGATGCCTTTCCCAGGGTGGTCCAGTCAACTGGCAGGGGCTGTAGGTGGTGGATGATGTAGTTGATGTAGGCCTCGTCAATGGAGGGGTCGGCTTGGGCTGGTCATGTGGGGTGCATGGACAAGTAGTCAGTGGAATTGTCTTCTTTGCCGGGGCGATGTAGCCTCAGACCGCATCAGGCTATTCTTGGGGGCATCCTTGCCTTTGGGTCTCTGTATATTGTTAAGATGGCCTGGTAGTCAGTGAAGACTGTGAATGCCCTTCATATAAGAACAGATGGAAATACTCACAGGCCCACACAACTGCCAGGCTTTCCTTCTCTCAAACTTAGGTGGCCTCTACACCGGGTACCTAATTCGTATTTACTGTGTTACTGTTGCTCTGTAATTGTGGTAAACTAGGGCTTTTTCTCCCCTCGCAGGACTCTCAAACTTAGGTGGCCTCTACACCAGGTACCTAATTCGTATTTACTGTGTTACTGTTGCTCTGTAATTGTGGTAAACTAGGGCTTGCCGCTTCACTCCTGTCCGCTTACTCTCGCCTGTCTTCCCCCCCACTCCCTCCTTATTCCATGGTGCTCTCTATCTCTCCTATCTTCTCTAACTGCTTCTCCATTGACTATCCTGCTCTCCTCACTAAATCTGGTAGGAAAAAGTTTAAAAAGGATATCCTGGTCTCCAACCTAGGCCTCCCTATCGCTGACACCTATACTAGTGCCTACTCCAAGGAAACTCTTACTGACATCCTCTTTTTCGTGCCTTCCCCTGACCAATGGATCCTTCATATGGTCTATGTGCTCTCTCTCTTCTCCTCTTCTGCCATTAATGGTGGCACCCATTGGGATGTCCTCTTGGCCCCCTTCTGCTCCTCTATGGCCATCATTAATGTCTACGCTAATGGGACCGTCTTGGTCCAAGGCCCTCAGGCCAACCTCCACCTCTTTGATAGACGCTTCCCGTGCCTCAACAACTTCCTTTCCTCTCCTGCTGTCCCCTCTTCTCTGTCCTTGGCTACCTTGCCTCCACCCTCTCACCCTGCCCTCTCTCTTGCTTCTTCTTCTTCACCTCCACAGGGCGTACCTCTGATTTGTACCCCTCCCAGGAAGTACTTCAAGGATGGCAACCTTCTCCACATTGCCACTCTCAACTCTCGCTCTGCCGTCAAACATTCCTCTGATATCTGTCGCCTTCTTGAGGAACTGGACCTTGACATCCTCGGTCTCACTGAGACATGGTTCACGGCCAGCTCTGTCACCAGCTTTGACACACTCCTACCTGACGGTTACAAGATCCTCTCCTTGCCCAGGCCCAACCGTGCTGGGGGGGTGTGGCCCTTATCTTCCCTGAGTGGATTCCTGCCACTGTCACTCCTACGCAGACCTACTCCTCCTTTGAATGCCTTGTCTGCCGACTCTCTCTCTCTCCTAGCCATTCCCTTACCGTGGCTACTATCTATTGGCCACCTGGTCAAATTTCCTCCTTCCTCTCTGAGTGGGCCGACCTCTCCTCCTCACTCCTGTCCTCAACCACTCAACTCCTCTTTCTTGGAGACTTCAATATCCACCTTGATGCCTCCTGTCCTCCCTCTGGACACTTTTGCGACCTCTGCGACTCTCTCTCACTCTCTATTCTCCCATCTGGGCTGACCCATTCTGCAGGGCACACTCTTGATACTCTGATCTCTTCTGACCTTCCCCTCTCTGTCCCTCTCTCCACTCCTCTCTCCTGGAGTCATCAGTTTCTCCTATCCTCCCACCTCGCCTTCTCTACCCCACAGGCAAAGCCACCCTCATCACTGCCACCCACCTTCGCGGTCATCCGACCCATGAAGCGCGTGTCAGTTGAGGCTTTCGCTTCCACCTTCTCGCCCCCTCCCTCCCTCTTCAGCTGACTCCCACCCTGACACAGCCCTCTCCACTCTCCACTCTGCTATATCTGATACCCTTGATATCCTTGCCCCTGTCATGAGAATCCTCCTGAAGCCCAAAGCCAAATGTAACTCCTGGTATGACTCGGATCTCGTCACCCTTAAACGCAAGTGCAGGGTGGCAGAGAGGAAATGGCGTGCTTCATGTTCATCCTCTGACAAACTGGCCTGCCGCCTGCTCCAAAGGCAATACCGGCTCTCCGTTCTCACTAAGAAGAGAGCCCTTATCCAAGCCTGCATCTCTGCGGCATCTAACAATTCAGCCAAACTCTTTAAAATCTGCAAGGAGCTGGCCAACCCTGCTGCAGTCTCCACCTCCCCTGTCCCCTCGCAGGCCCTCTGCACTGCACTGGCCTCTCACTTCATTTCAAAAACTCAGGACATCCTGTCCTCACTCTCCTCCTATCACCTCCCCTCCTCTATTCCCTGCTCTCCCTCTGGCCCTTCCGCAGCCACCCCTCCTCTCTCCTTCTCTGCCTTTCCCCTTATTTCTGCTGATGAGGTTTCGAGACAAGTCTGATCTATGAAAGTCTCGTCAAAACAGGTCCACCCCTGTTCCTCCAAAACTGTCAATGACCACATAGACTCCCTGGCGCCTGCCCTGGCTGACTTTTGCAATCACTCCTTCGCCTCTGGAGTCTTCCCATCCCCCCTCAAGCACTCCCTTGTGCACCCCCTTCTTAAGAAACCCTCTTCTGACCCCTCCTGCCCAGCTAACTATCGCCCAATCTCTATCACTCCCTTCCTGGGCAAGCTCCTGGAGAAACTGGCCATCTCCCAGCTTAATCTCCATGCTGAATCTGTTGGTAGTCTTCATGACCATCAGTCTGGCTTCAGAGCTGCCAGAAGCATGGAAACTGCTCTCCTGAACATCCGTGAGGACCTGCTCTCAAACCTTGACTCTAACACCCCTTATGTTCTCATTTTGCTCGACCTCTCTTCTGCCTTTGACACTGTCAACCACACCATCCTGCTCAACCATCTCCGTGATAACCTGGGTATCACTAGTCAAGCTCTGGCGTGGCTGACCACCTTCCTCTCCAATCGACCCTCCCAGGTCCAACTGGGTTCCTTCCTCTCTGACATCTTTTTCTCTACCTGTGGTGTCCCCCAGGGATCTAACCTGTCCCCCTGGCTGTTCAACCACTACCTGGCACTTCTTGCTCACTGCATCGCTGCTCTCTGTCCCAACTTTCAGTGCCATGAAGATAATACCCAGCTCATTTTCACGCTACCCTCGGCCTCCTCTTCCCTTTCCCTCATCTCTGAAAGTCTTTCTGCTATCCAGGAATGGTGTGCCGCCAACGACCTCTGCCTTAATGCCAGTAAGACTGAGATACTACTTATCGGCACACCCACTCCCCCCTTCCCTGCAGCTCTCTGGCCGGCCTCCCTTGGCCCTCTTCCTGCTCCTACCTGCAAGGCAAAAAACCTCGGGGTCATCTTCGACTCCACACTCTCTTTCTCTCCTCACATATCTGACGTCTCTAAGAAGTCACACTACCAGCTACACCTCCTCAGATGTATCCTTCCTTTCCTCTCCTTCCCCCAGAAGCTCACTGTCTCCAGAGCCCTGGTTCTCTCGAAGCTGGACTACTGTAACAGCCTCGATCTAAATCTTCCTGCCTCTACTCTCCACCCTTTGCAACTCATCTAGAACAGGACTGCAAGACTTGTCCTTGGCCTCAAGCCCAGGGACCGTATCTCTCCAGGACTGAAATCGCTACACTGGCTCCCAGTGGCTGCGAGGATTAAGTTCAAAACCCTCTGCATTGTCCACAAGGCCTTCTGGGGCTTGGCCCAAAATACCTTCAGCTCTCTCTTCCTAAATATCTTCCTTCTCGAGCTCTTCGCTCATCCTCCTCCAACTACCTCAGGGTCAGCTGCTTCTCCAAGGAACAAGCTGGGGGGTAGATCTCTCTCCGCAGCAGGGGCCTCCCTCTGGAACAGCCTTCCTGCCTCCCTGAAACTTGAGGAGAACCATCTGCGGTTCCGGAAGCACCTCAAAACCTTCCTCTTTGCCTCTGCTTTCTCTCCCTCTCTCCCCTGCTAAAATCACTGAACCTGCACTGAATCTGCAACTGGGCCACTCACCGATCTCGGTCCTTGGCCCAGCCACTCTTCCCTGCACTGCCTACCTGCACTACGGGACTGTCTCTGTATCCTACAGCCCCTTCTTCCGGCACTTACCTTGCACTTGCCACCAGCTGGCCCTATTATTTATCTTGTATTCTACTAACCATGTACTGCACTTTCCTTGCACTTGCCACCAGATGGCCCTATTATTTATCTTGTATTCTACTAACCATGTACTGCACTTTCCACTCTCCCCTTCCCCTTGCACTTTTCCCAGTCCCCCTACCATTGCGCGATCTGAATGACACCTGGCCTAGTAGGATCGTTGTCTGTCTCCCCTTGTTCCCCCCCCCTGCCTGGTCGCGCCTTGAAACACTTGTGTATAGGCGTGTTACAAATGCCATATCATATCATATCACCTGAGAGTATGCTTGTTCTGTGGCTGTGAGGCTTCTGCTAGCATATGCTACAACAAACAGGTTGGATGGGTCAGTTGGGTCTCGCTGCTTTAGTATAGCTCCTAGACCGACGGGGCTGTCATCGACTATCATCTCGATTTTCGTGTCTGCATTGAAGTATGCCATGTCCTCCACCTTGGCGATATTTTTTCGGATGGTTTAAAAAGCATGTTGGCAGTCAGTTGACCGCTCAAAGGGGTGGACTTTATGCGTTAGAAGCCATAGAGGGTTACTAACTGTGGCAGAGTCTTGGAGCTATCTTGAGCATTAGCTTACAAGTCCTAAAAACGAGCTGAGCTCGGATACATTTTGGGGTGACTGAGCGGTGTTTAGTGCTGCCACCTTGTCTGGATCGGTCCACATTCCTTTTTCCAAGAAAATGCGCACAAAGATTCTAAGGGATCCTTTGCTGAATTTACATTTGGACTTGTTCAGTGTCAGTCCTGCCTTTTCGAGTGTTGAGCAGACTCAGTGTAAGGCTGTGTCGTGCTCTTCTTTTGTTTTGACGAATACTAGGACGTCATCAGAATAGTTGAGACAGTTAGGTACATGTCGGATGTCTTTATGTATCTCCTCCTGAAAGATTTCTGCCGCGGACGTGATGCCGAAGCGGAGCTGCTTGTATAGGAATAAACCCAAATGGATGATGAAGGTGGTAATGTATCATGACTCAGGGGCGATCTCTATTTCATGATATTCTTTTATGAGATCCAATTTCAAAAAGAATTTTGCACCATGCAATAGGTGTATCATGTCTGTTATCCTGGGTGCCTGGTATTTTTCTCGCTCAATTGCTACATTCGCCCCGCTCATATCCATGCATAGTGTGATCGAAATGTCTGGTGAGATCTTTGGGACAGGAACTATTGGTGATACCCATGGTGTGGGACCTGTCACCGGCTTGATGATTTGCTGTTTTAGAGGTTTGCCTATCTCTTCTTCTACTTGCCTTTGGATATTGATCGGTATGCCCCGGTAGTGTTGAGCCACTGGTCTGACCTCTGGCTTAATGTGTAGCTGTATTTTCCGATGCTTTAATTTTCCGAGTCCTTTGAACAGGTTTGGTAATGCTGCCTCAATGTCTTCTGGCTTTGCAAAGTATTTGTCAGCCACTAATTTATACAAGATATGGACTAGACCCATTTCCACTACCGTCCTGAAGCTGAGTATACATCAGCTGTTGACTTCATTTTCAAAATGTGTAACAGGATTTTTGTGGTGGGGGCCTTGTGGGTGCACCAGGCTATGATAACTCCCTTACATAGTAGTGTCGAGGTGGAACCATATGGGTAGATGTTGACTGTCGATTTCCTACATTTTGGAGCCCTGGAGAGCGCGTTGTAGGCCTCTTTGCTCCGAATGTTGACCGTCACCCCCGTGACAATGAGGGATCCTAAGGGGGTGTCGTTGACTTGGAGCATGAGGACTGGGCTGTGTTGGGTTGCCATTTCGCCCTTTTTCCATTGATCTTCCCCTGATGAGGGCGAGTCGCTACTTGAAGGTGATAGCATTTTGATGTATCAAATGAATCTCCTCCTGCCGCTGTGTCTTGAGTTTTTCAAGTGGCCCATGGTCTTCTCGAGCATATGAGCTCCTGTATTCACGTTTATTTCGCCTCTGCCCTCTGGGTTCACTGTCATGCATGATGCCATGTGGGCTTGTCCGTGAGGCTTCCGTCGTTCCCACAGAGTTTGACTGCTTGTTGGTTGGGTGGGTGCATTTTTGCAGACGGCACTTAGGTGATCGTCGCCACTTCATGCAGTGCATTTTTGGCCCAGGGCTGGACATTCCCTGGTGTGAGGGTATTCATATCCACACCTGAAACACATGGCCTCCACGCGTCTAGATGGCGTATTGGGTTTGGTGAATAGTTTGTTCATGGCGTCCGGTTCGACGGTTTTTGATTGAATCGAGATTTTACCCAAATTGTCCTGTTGTGATTCTACCACTGCTTCCATGCGAGCTAGGGCCAGGATTTATTCAAATGCCCTCTGCTTTTACCAGAGTTTCTTGCAAAAAGTGTGTGAGTCGTAGCCAGCTATGACCTGGGATCTTAATGCCTTTTCATTTGAATATTGATGGAATACGGAGTACTTGTGTTTTATTCTGAGTATCATGACAAAATTGTCAAGGGATTCCCCTTTCTCCTGGTGTGTCATATGAAAGATATGCCCTTCTTAGTCAACATTGGTGTAGGGTGTGGGGTGTGAAGTATTCCAATAGTTTTTCGTGTACGTTTTGGTAGGATACCGTCTCCAGGTTGAGTAGTTCGCCGACTATGTCTCTTATGGCTGGTCCTACTGTCATGGACAGGGTGTTCTTGAGGCATTCATCGTCATTGAGTCCTATGGCTCCTGTGTAGAATTTGAAATCCCTCAACCAGGTGGTCCATTGTGGTCCCAGATTACTGGTGATGCAGAGGTCAAATGCATGGGATAGATGTAGAACTTGGGATCCTCCACCTGAGGGCAGGGTGGGTCCTGACATGCCCCCAGCAGACGTGGATGGAACATCCTCCTCTGTCATGGTGTGTGGTCTGTAGTGTCCCTTCTGCTGTGTGTGGGTGTGGTGAGGGCCCCTTGCCCTCTGGTTTGCCTGCTGTTGCTCTCTATGGGGTGCACACAATATATGAGCAGGGAAGTGCGGCCAGAGTTCAGCATGGTGCGTTTCAGTTTTCCTGTACTGCACACTCCTTGTTTCTCCACCCTCTCTGGGGTCTGTCTAACCAGCATGAGCCTTTACTGTTTGAAATAGAGGGCGAGCACATGAGGGCCTCTGTGGGACCGTGTGCTGTGATGAGTGGCTGCGGGTGATAGCTCTTGAAATGCCTGGTCTCTAGACAGTGGTCCAGGCCTGTCTGCCCAGGTCACATGTGCGTTGCTCTTACTATCGCAAAGCCGTGTGCTAAGGCATGTGCTGGAGTGTGGGGTTCCGGATTGGCCCTTTGTTGCCAGTGTCAGCTCTTGCATGCGCAGCTCCAGGGGGGGTCAGCCTGCCGGAGGTACAGGGGGCCACAGGCATTAAATAACCACACTAGACACGGGACGGCTGGTGGAACACATCTGTCTTTATTCTCACACCGGTCAAGACTGTTCTTCCTAACCCCGTCATATCCGTACTCCTCTCGCCCTCCATCCCCAGCCCATTGTCACTTTCCTCAACTACGGCCCAAACGTGAGCCAACCTCCGTAACGATGTGGGAGGATGCCATGACTTACAAACATCACGACATGACAGAGTTCAGATTTCAAACGGTCTTTGTTCAGAGTTAAATGCACTTTTTATGGAGAATCTGACCTTAAAGTTTGTGTCTGTTGGCTGTGTTATCAACACTTCACCACAAATTTGATCTCTAGCTTTGTATTTCATTCTATTTTACTGACCTTACCGGCTGGTGGCAGTTGTGAACCCAGCCCACTGAGATCAGGGTCACAATTCCAGATACCCAGCAGCTCAGTGAAGGAAAACAACAGCAGCCAGTTACCTACTTGGGCCTAAAGGAATAACATTTCCCATTGGAACTGTATGTTTCACATGTTGCAATTCAGATTACATTTAGGCCTGATACCCATACATCCAGTTTTTTCTTTATATAATATTAAGAGAAATGAGATCACTGTATCCCCACACACAGGCCATAGTTACATCAGGGATCAGTATTTAAATCTACACCAAATGAAATAGGCCTTTCTTTGTCCATGTTATCATTTATATGAGGAAACCAGGACCTTCCCTGCTAATGAATGTAATCTGTCCTTCACTTTATTTCTGGATTGTAAATGCATTGTTTCTCCTTTTTAGCTTCCAACTTCACCACTATTTCTCTTCCTCCCATGTGTTCTTCCGCAGTTTTTTAATCTGTCCATGTGCAATGGCTTTCTTTAGTATAACAGTTGAAATTACATGAGTATAGCAATGCTCCAATTAGGCCTTTCTCCATTTGTGCACTTGTCCATTTTAATAGAGTGTAACTAGGCCCATTTCTTTCCATGTCACTTGGACTAAAGTCAGAAAAAGAAGTGTTTTGGGACTGGCCAGCATTTTCCATTGGATAGCACAAGTCAGCTTCACTCTTAAATACTGCCCTGGCCTGGCCCCTTTATTCCTGACATTTAGGGGCTATATTTTATCCCACACAGCAGAATGTTTAGTTTAGAATATAGGAATGTGTTATGGTGGGACTTGTGGCAGCGATGGAGGTGCATTGGGCTGATCTCTTTTGGCTCTCCCAAGATGGCACTTTGGAGGCCATGCAGCATTCCAGTTTTCAACCTTGCTTCCTCCTGGCTGGCTCCGCCCCTGTTGTTTAGGAACACTTATCGGGCTGCCGAGTCTGAGCTGCATCGCGTTGCTATGCTCACCAAGGCTCTGTTGCGTGAGTTCGCTCGAAACTGCCATACTCTCCACTATCTATTCTTTTCTTGCCTGTACACTCCACTAACCCTGTAGTTTCTCCCATTCTGTTAGTCTCCGCCACGATTAGCCGCAATGCCGGCTCTCGCGACAACATTGATTCTTACACTTGCAGTCCAGCATTTACAGTAACACAAGTACGTAAGAGTGTGGGTAGAAAATCATTCGGGAAAGTGCCTCTTCCTTTTTTCTTATCTAACATATTTGCATCATATCGATTTGTACTTGTACAGGTCCTGCAGCAGATTCCATTTCGTCTCCACAGCAATCAACCTCACGTTCAGCAAACCTGGAAGTCTGCGAACGCTCGGCTGAAAGCAGAACACTGTCACGACCAGCGGCAGTTCCTGATGCCGGTAGGAAGACACAAGTAGTTCAGATGCATGCATGAGACATAGTATGTTTAGCAAATCATTCTCTCACCTTTTCTATACCTTTCACATTAAAAAGTGCTACACGTCCCCTACAGGAATTCTTCACTGCACAGAATGGCTTTGTACAGCACACACGGCTCCACATATGGCCACAATTTGGGTAAGCTGGATTCCAACTGTTCTAGCTGTCATTCTTTGAATCACCACCCTAAAAACCCTATTCTTGAATCTTCAACTCCTGAAGTAGCACACAACCTCTTGGCACTGGAATAGAAGTCGACAACGCTCTCTAAACTACTATCCTTCAACAGAAGAACCTCCAGGAGGTGACGTCCAAGCACCACAACCATTACTGTTTTCTCCCCCTGAGGTTTCCTGGGAGCCCACTTCCGAACTTGATAGTTGCTTAAGCAGGTAGGCAGAGGGCGCCCAGGAGGATTCTCCTAGCATCATTCACGATTGTCTGTGCTCCAGGTAGGTGTCTTTCGTCCTTACTTTAATCCATAAGGTACAATTTGTATTGGAACATACACAGTATAACAGAATGTTCACGAAGATCTAGGACGAGGGAGTCAGTTTAAGCCTGATGTGAGCAAAGGAAAGGCGTTACTGCAGTGACTATGTCATGTATTTTATATTGCGTTTATCCCCTGTTCGAAGGAGAGGAATGGAGGGGGTAAGGGTCCAGCTGCCCAAGCTATCGGCCTGAGCAAAGCGAGGGCGGATAATGAGGGCTATGGGCCGTTAGAGAGAGGAAGAAAAGTGGAATGGAAATGAGCATGGGGATGGAAATTATATTGAGACATAAGAGACAAAAGAGGCGCGAAGGGGAGTTAACCGTTACTTTAGAAGAGAGATAGGGAGGGTCTAAGCTGTGAATGCACTTGAAGATGATGGAAAAGAAAAGGAAAAGAAGACAGGATTTGAAGGAAAGTCAGGAAAGAGGATGGAGTGATGAAGAAATAGGGGAATGGGGAAAGACAAAAAGTGTATGAATTGAAGAGTTTAAGATAAGGTGACGAGGAGCAAGCTGGTCAGCAAGGAGTCCCATTTGTAAGGCAGAGCAATAGTCCAGATGACAGTAGATGTAAGCAGAGATAAGTAGTTTTGTGGCGTCTAAGGAGAGAAGTGGACACATTTTATGAATGTTAAACAAATGAAAATTACATAATCGAGACACATTTCAGATATATGAGGAAAAGGAGTGAGAGGGGTTAAAAAGAGAACTTCAGTTTTAGAAGAGTTCGGATGGAAGAAACAAGAGTACATCCAGAACAGGATTTTGAGCAGACAGACATGAGAGGAGTGCAAAGAGTCAGAAAAGGCAGAAAATAAGACCAAGATCTGAGAGTCATCAACATATAAATGAAAAGGGAAACGGAAGGAAACTATAACAGAAGAAAAAAGACTAGTGTAAAGTGAGAACTGGAGAGCTATGAGAATGGAGCTACATCCAGGAGAAAGAGAATGTGTGGTTGGAAGATAGAAGGGAAACCATTAGAGCACAGAACTGGATAAACCCCAAGGACAGCAGCATGTTAAGAAGGGTAGAGTGATCAACAGTGTCACAGGATACAGAGAGAGCCAGGAGAATAAGGATGGCAGTTTTCAGTTTGTTTAGAGTGCAGGTCAGATAGTAGTAAATTTGTGACATAAAGCGAAGCATTTTTGATGGAGTACAACAGCCGAAAACCAGACAGAAGTAGAGAATAATGGTCGAGGTATTGAATTGTATTTGTCATTTATATAGCGCCCTTTCCCAATTTGTATGGCCTTAATGCGCTTTGTGGTTGAAACGCCCTCATTGACAGCAGTCCATGGTCCATGTGTAGGAGGTTCTAACAGTTTAAATTAAAGATACCTGTGTGCATTTTGTCCGGGATAGGTGGACTGGCTATGCTCCTGTAAGCAGCCCTGAGGTCAGGCAAGTGGGTGGGTGTTGTTGGTGGTTCATGAAAGAGTTCTAGTGCTGGAGATTCAATGTGTGCCCAGCTAGACTGAATTATGTTTCATTGGTCGTCTCTGTATACTAGTAGCAGTGGTGTTGAGGTACATCAAGTGTTTCGGTGTGGACGGCTATGTGTGCTGATAGACCGGAATAGCTTACCATAGCTGCATTCTAGGGTGCATGGATGGGTGGCCGTGCCTGTGGCCTGTGTCCACAGACATGGTGTATGGTATACGTACCATAGGCTTGCCTGGGCTTTGCTTGTTGGTCCAGGGGTGCTGCCTGTGTTTGTGTGTGTCCCTCAGGTAGTCTCGTCTTGATGTTTCAATGGAACATGAGGTCTGAAGGACAGACCCCGGTGGTGCTGTTTGGCCTGTGGCCGTATTCACGCAGGAGATGGTATAGTGCTTGTACGAATGGCTTGTTGAGGTTGGTGGCTATTTGTAGGGTCCTCTTGTTGTTGGCCATGAATCTTTCGACTATGCTGTTGGCTTGGGGCCATCGTGTAGTTATCCTTCTGTGTTGGAACCCCATTTAGCAAGCACAGTTTTCAAAGTCATGGCTGGCGAATGGGTGGCTGTTGCCCGACTTTATGATCTTTGGGATCCCATATGTGGACAGCATGCAGTCTAGTGCAGGGATGATGCACGTGGACGCTGTGGAGTCAATCAGCTGAGCATCGGGGAAGCGTGAATGTTCATTGATTAGTACGAGTATGAATGTGCCATTGCGCAATGTTCCGAAGAAGTCCACGGGCAGCTCTTCCCAGACACCCTCTGGACGTTAGATATTTGTAGTGCATTGGGGGAGGAGGCTGTTCCACTTGGGAGCAGATGGTGCACCTGCCTACGATCTGTTCAACAATGGTGTCTAGTTTGGGGAACCATACTTTTTGCCGTAGCAGGCGTATTGTGGATACTACCCCCCGGTGGTCTTAATGCGCGAGCATGACTGTGTGTTCCCTTAAGGAGTGGGGAATGATCACCATGCAACCCCTCATGACAATGTGATCATTGACAACAGCTAGTTCATCCTTCACCAATTCCATTCCTCTTCTGCCGTCCTTCGCTGATTCTCGCTCTCTTCTGGGCTGATGTTTCAGGTGCAATGTCTTTTCTGTCCTGATGCAGTGGGCCATGATATTGAGAGACTGGTCCTTTTCCGATGCCTTTCCCAGGGTGGTCCAGTCAACTGGCAGGGGCTGTAGGTGGTGGATGATGTAGTTGATGTAGGCCTCGGCAATGGAGGGGTCAGCTTGGGCTGGTCATGTGGGGTGCATGGACATGTAGTCAGTGGAATTGTCTTCTTTGCCGGGGCGATGTACGATGTCAAATGTATATTCCTGTAGCCTCAGACCGCATCAGGCTATTCTTGGGGGCATCCTTGCCTTTGGGTCTCTGTATATTGTTAAGATGGCCTGGTAGTCAGTGAAGACTGTGAATGCCCTTCATATAAGAACAGATGGAAATACTCACAGGCCCACACAACTGCCAGGCTTTCCTTCTCTCAAACTTAGGTGGCCTCTACACCGGGTACCTAATTCGTATTTACTGTGTTACTGTTGCTCTGTAATTGTGGTAAACTAGGGCTTTTTCTCCCCACGCAGGACTCTCAAACTTAGGTGGCCTCTACACCAGGTACCTAATTCGTATTTACTGTGTTACTGTTGCTCTGTAATTGTGGTAAACTAGGGCTTGCCGCTTCACTCCTGTCCGCTTACTCTCGCCTGTCTTCCCCCCCACTCCCTCCTTATTCCATGGTGCTCTCTATCTCTCCTATCTTCTCTAACTGCTTCTCCATTGACTATCCTGCTCTCCTCACTAAATCTGGTAGGAAAAAGTTTAAAAAGGATATCCTGGTCTCCAACCTAGGCCTCCCTATCGCTGACACCTATACTAGTGCCTACTCCAAGGAAACTCTTACTGACATCCTCTTTTTCGTGCCTTCCCCTGACCAATGGATCCTTCATATGGTCTATGTGCTCTCTCTCTTCTCCTCTTCTGCCATTAATGGTGGCACCCATTGGGATGTCCTCTTGGCCCCCTTCTGCTCCTCTATGGCCATCATTAATGTCTACGCTAATGGGACCGTCTTGGTTCAAGGCCCTCAGGCCAACCTCCACCTCTTTGATAGACGCTTCCCGTGCCTCAACAACTTCCTTTCCTCTCCTGCTGTCCCCTCTTCTCTGTCCTTGGCTACCTTGCCTCCACCCTCTCACCCTGCCCTCTCTCTTGCTTCTTCTTCTTCACCTCCACAGGGCGTACCTCTGATTTGTACCCCTCCCAGGAAGTACTTCAAGGATGGCAACCTTCTCCACATTGCCACTCTCAACTCTCGCTCTGCCGTCAAACATTCCTCTGATATCTGTCGCCTTCTTGAGGAACTGGACCTTGACATCCTCGGTCTCACTGAGACATGGTTCACGGCCAGCTCTGTCACCAGCTTTGACACACTCCTACCTGACGGTTACAAGATCCTCTCCTTGCCCAGGCCCAACCGTGCTGGGGGGGTGTGGCCCTTATCTTCCCTGAGTGGATTCCTGCCACTGTCACTCCTACGCAGACCTACTCCTCCTTTGAATGCCTTGTCTGCCGACTCTCTCTCTCTCCTAGCCATTCCCTTACCGTGGCTACTATCTATTGGCCACCTGGTCAAATTTCCTCCTTCCTCTCTGAGTGGGCCGACCTCTCCTCCTCACTCCTGTCCTCAACCACTCAACTCCTCTTTCTTGGAGACTTCAATATCCACCTTGATGCCTCCTGTCCTCCCTCTGGACACTTTTTCGACCTCTCCGACTCTCTCTCACTCTCTATTCTCCCATCTGGGCTGACCCATTCTGCAGGGCACACTCTTGATGCTCTGATCTCTTCTGACCTTCCCCTCTCTGTCCCTCTCTCCACTCCTCTCTCCTGGAGTCATCAGTTTCTCCTATCCTCCCACCTCGCCTTCTCTACCCCACAGGCAAAGCCACCCTCATCACTGCCACCCACCTTCGCGGTCATCCGACCCATGAAGCGCGTGTCAGTTGAGGCTTTCGCTTCCACCTTCTCGCCCCCTCCCTCCCTCTTCGGCTGACTCCCACCCTGACACAGCCCTCTCCACTCTCCACTCTGCTATATCTGATACCCTTGATATCCTTGCCCCTGTCATGAGAATCCTCCTGAAGCCCAAAGCCAAATGTAACTCCTGGTATGACTCGGATCTCGTCACCCTTAAACGCAAGTGCAGGGTGGCAGAGAGGAAATGGCGTGCTTCATGTTCATCCTCTGACAAACTGGCCTGCCGCCTGCTCCAAAGGCAATACCGGCTCTCCGTTCTCACTAAGAAGAGAGCCCTTATCCAAGCCTGCATCTCTGCGGCATCTAACAATTCAGCCAAACTCTTTAAAATCTGCAAGGAGCTGGCCAACCCTGCTGCAGTCTCCACCTCCCCTGTCCCCTCGCAGGCCCTCTGCACTGCACTGGCCTCTCACTTCATTTCAAAAACTCAGGACATCCTGTCCTCACTCTCCTCCTATCACCTCCCCTCCTCTATTCCCTGCTCTCCCTCTGGCCCTTCCGCAGCCACCCCTCCTCTCTCCTTCTCTGCCTTTCCCCTTTTTTCTGCTGATGAGGTTTCGAGACAAGTCTGATCTATGAAAGTCTCGTCAAAACAGGTCCACCCCTGTTCCTCCAAAACTGTCAAGGACCACATAGACTCCCTGGCGCCTGCCCTGGCTGACTTTTGCAATCACTCCTTCGCCTCTGGAGTCTTCCCATCCCCCCTCAAGCACTCCCTTGTGCACCCCCTTCTTAAGAAACCCTCTTCTGACCCCTCCTGCCCAGCTAACTATCGCCCAATCTCTATCACTCCCTTCCTGGGCAAGCTCCTGGAGAAACTGGCCATCTCCCAGCTTAATCTCCATGCTGAATCTGTTGGTAGTCTTCATGACCATCAGTCTGGCTTCAGAGCTGCCAGAAGCATGGAAACTGCTCTCCTGAACATCCGTGAGGACCTGCTCTCAAACCTTGACTCTAACACCCCTTATGTTCTCATTTTGCTCGACCTCTCTTCTGCCTTTGACACTGTCAACCACACCATCCTGCTCAACCATCTCCGTGATAACCTGGGTATCACTAGTCAAGCTCTGGCGTGGCTGACCACCTTCCTCTCCAATCGACCCTCCCAGGTCCAACTGGGTTCCTTCCTCTCTGACATCTTTTTCTCTACCTGTGGTGTCCCCCAGGGATCTAACCTGTCCCCCTGGCTGTTCAACCACTACCTGGCACTTCTTGCTCACTGCATCGCTGCTCTCTGTCCCAACTTTCAGTGCCATGTAGATAATACCCAGCTCATTTTCACGCTACCCTCGGCCTCCTCTTCCCTTTCCCTCATCTCTGAAAGTCTTTCTGCTATCCAGGAATGGTGTGCCGCCAACGACCTCTGCCTTAATGCCAGTAAGACTGAGATACTATTTATCGGCACACCCACTCCCCCCTTCCCTGCAGCTCTCTGGCCGGCCTCCCTTGGCCCTCTTCCTGCTCCTACCTGCAAGGCAAAAAACCTCGGGGTCATCTTCGACTCCACACTCTCTTTCTCTCCTCACATATCTGACGTCTCTAAGAAGTCACACTACCAGCTACACCTCCTCAGATGTATCCTTCCTTTCCTCTCCTTCCCCCAGAAGCTCACTGTCTCCAGAGCCCTGGTTCTCTCGAAGCTGGACTACTGTAACAGCCTCGATCTAAATCTTCCTGACTCTACTCTCCACCCTTTGCAACTCATCCAGAACAGGACTGCAAGACTTGTCCTTGGCCTCAAGCCCAGGGACCGTATCTCTCCAGGACTGAAATCGCTACACTGGCTCCCAGTGGCTGCGAGGATTAAGTTCAAAACCCTCTGCATTGTCCACAAGGCCTTCTGGGGCTTGGCCCAAAATACCTTCAGCTCTCTCTTCCTAAATATCTTCCTTCTCGAGCTCTTCGCTCATCCTCCTCCAACTACCTCAGGGTCAGCTGCTTCTCCAAGGAACAAGCTGGGGGGTAGATCTCTCTCCGCAGCAGGGGCCTCCCTCTGGAACAGCCTTCCTGCCTCCCTGAAACTTGAGGAGAACCATCTGCGGTTCCGGAAGCACCTCAAAACCTTCCTCTTTGCCTCTGCTTTCTCTCCCTCTCTCCCCTGCTAAAATCACTGAACCTGCACTGAATCTGCAACTGGGCCACTCACCGATCTCGGTCCTTGGCCCAGCCACTCTTCCCTGCACTGCCTACCTGCACTACGGGACTGTCTCTGTATCCTACAGCCCCTTCTTCCGGCACTTACCTTGCACTTGCCACCAGCTGGCCCTATTATTTATCTTGTATTCTACTAACCATGTACTGCACTTTCCTTGCACTTGCCACCAGATGGCCCTATTATTTATCTTGTATTCTACTAACCATGTACTGCACTTTCCACTCTCCCCTTCCCCTTGCACTTTTCCCAGTCCCCCTACCATTGCGCGATCTGAATGACACCTGGCCTAGTAGGATCGTTGTCTGTCTCCCCTTGTTCCCCCCCCTGCCTGGTCGCGCCTTGAAACACTTGTGTATAGGCGTGTTACAAATGCCATATCATATCATATCACCTGAGAGTATGCTTGTTCTGTGGCTGTGAGGCTTCTGCTAGCATATGCTACAACAAACAGGTTGGATGGGTCAGTTGGGTCTCGCTGCTTTAGTATAGCTCCTAGACCGACGGGGCTGTCATCGACTATCATCTCGATTTTCGTGTCTGCATTGAAGTATGCCATGTCCTCCACCTTGGCGATATTTTTTCGGATGGTTTAAAAAGCATGTTGGCAGTCAGTTGACCGCTCAAAGGGGTGGACTTTATGCGTTAGAAGCCATAGAGGGTTACTAACTGTGGCAGAGTCTTGGAGCTATCTTGAGCATTAGCTTACAAGTCCTAAAAACGAGCTGAGCTCGGATACATTTTGGGGTGACTGAGCGGTGTTTAGTGCTGCCACCTTGTCTGGATCGGTCCACATTCCTTTTTCCAAGAAAATGCGCACAAAGATTCTAAGGGATCCTTTGCTGAATTTACATTTGGACTTGTTCAGTGTCAGTCCTGCCTTTTCGAGTGTTGAGCAGACTCAGTGTAAGGCTGTGTCGTGCTCTTCTTTTGTTTTGACGAATACTAGGACGTCATCAGAATAGTTGAGACAGTTAGGTACATGTCGGATGTCTTTATGTATCTCCTCCTGAAAGATTTCTGCCGCGGACGTGATGCCGAAGCGGAGCTGCTTGTATAGGAATAAACCCAAATGGATGATGAAGGTGGTAATGTATCATGACTCAGGGGCGATCTCTATTTCATGATATTCTTTTATGAGATCCAATTTCAAAAAGAATTTTGCACCATGCAATAGGTGTATCATGTCTGTTATCCTGGGTGCCTGGTATTTTTCTCGCTCAATTGCTACATTCGCCCCGCTCATATCCATGCATAGTGTGATCGAAATGTCTGGTGAGATCTTTGGGACAGGAACTATTGGTGATACCCATGGTGTGGGACCTGTCACCGGCTTGATGATTTGCTGTTTTAGAGGTTTGCCTATCTCTTCTTCTACTTGCCTTTGGATATTGATCGGTATGCCCCGGTAGTGTTGAGCCACTGGTCTGACCTCTGGCTTAATGTGTAGCTGTATTTTCCGATGCTTTAATTTTCCGAGTCCTTTGAACAGGTTTGGTAATGCTGCCTCAATGTCTTCTGGCTTTGCAAAGTATTTGTCGGCCACTAATTTATACAAGATATGGACTAGACCCATTTCCACTACCGTCCTGAAGCTGAGTATACATCAGCTGTTGACTTCATTTTCAAAATGTGTAACAGGATTTTTGTGGTGGGGGCCTTGTGGGTGCACCAGGCTATGATAACTCCCTTACATAGTAGTGTCGAGGTGGAACCATATGGGTAGATGTTGACTGTCGATTTCCTACATTTTGGAGCCCTGGAGAGCGCGTTGTAAGCCTCTTTGCTCCGAATGTTGACCGTCACCCCCGTGACAATGAGGGATCCTAAGGGGGTGTCGTTGACTTGGAGCATGAGGACTGGGCTGTGTTGGGTTGCCATTTCGCCCTTTTTCCATTGATCTTCCCCTGATGAGGGCGAGTCGCTACTTGAAGGTGATAGCATTTTGATGTATCAAATGAATCTCCTCCTGCCGCTGTGTCTTGAGTTTTTCAAGTGGCCCATGGTCTTCTCGAGCATATGAGCTCCTGTATTCACGTTTATTTCGCCTCTGCCCTCTGGGTTCACTGTCATGCATGATGCCATGTGGGCTTGTCCGTGAGGCTTCCGTCGTTCCCACAGAGTTTGACTGCTTGTTGGTTGGGTGGGTGCATTTTTGCAGACGGTACTTAGGTGATCGTCGCCACTTCATGCAGTGCATTTTTGGCCCAGGGCTGGACATTCCCTGGTGTGAGGGTATTCATATCCACACCTGAAACACATGGCCTCCACGCGTCTAGATGGCGTATTGGGTTTGGTGAATAGTTTGTTCATGGCGTCCGGTTCGACGGTTTTTGATTGAATCGAGATTTTACCCAAATTGTCCTGTTGTGATTCTACCACTGCTTCCATGCGAGCTAGGGCCAGGATTTATTCAAATGCCCTCTGCTTTTACCAGAGTTTCTTGCAAAAAGTGTGTGAGTCGTAGCCAGCTATGACCTGGGATCTTAATGCCTTTTCATTTGAATATTGATGGAATACGGAGTACTTGTGTTTTATTCTGAGTATCATGACAAAATTGTCAAGGGATTCCCCTTTCTCCTGGTGTGTCGTATGAAAGATATGCCCTTCTTAGTCAACATTGGTGTAGGGTGTGGGGTGTGAAGTATTCCAATAGTTTTTCGTGTACGTTTTGGTAGGATACCGTCTCCAGGTTGAGTAGTTCGCCGACTATGTCTCTTATGGCTGGTCCTACTGTCATGGACAGGGTGTTCTTGAGGCATTCATCGTCATTGAGTCCTATGGCTCCTGTGTAGAATTTGAAATCCCTCAACCAGGTGGTCCATTGTGGTCCCAGATTACTGGTGATGCAGAGGTCAAATGCATGGGATAGATGTAGAACTTGGGATCCTCCACCTGAGGGCAGGGTGGGTCCTGACATGCCCCCAGCAGACGTGGATGGAACATCCTCCTCTGACATGGTGTGTGGTCTGTAGTGTCCCTTCTGCTGTGTGTGGGTGTGGTGAGGGCCCCTTGCCCTCTGGTTTGCCTGCTGTTGCTCTCTATGGGGTGCACACAATATATGAGCAGGGAAGTGCGGCCAGAGTTCAGCATGGTGCGTTTCAGTTTTCCTGTACTGCACACTCCTTGTTTCTCCACCCTCTCTGGGGTCTGTCTAACCAGCATGAGCCTTTACTGTTTGAAATAGAGGGCGAGCACATGAGGGCCTCTGTGGGACCGTGTGCTGTGATGAGTGGCTGCGGGTGATAGCTCTTGAAATGCCTGGTCTCTAGACAGTGCTCCAGGCCTGTCTGCCCAGGTCACATGTGCGTTGCTCTTACTATCGCAAAGCCGTGTGCTAAGGCATGTGCTGGAGTGTGGGGTTCCGGATTGGCCCTTTGTTGCCAGTGTCAGCTCTTGCATGCGCAGCTCCAGGGGGGGTCAGCCTGCCGGAGGTACAGGGGGACACAGGCATTAAATAACCACACTAGACACGGGACGGCTGGTGGAACACATCTGTCTTTATTCTCACACCGGTCAAGACTGTTCTTCCTAACCCCGTCATATCCGTACTCCTCTCGCCCTCCATCCCCAGCCCATTGTCACTTTCCTCAACTACGGCCCAAATGTGAGCCAACCTCCGTAACGATGTGGGAGGATGCCATGACTTACAAACATCACGACATGACAGAGTTCAGATTTCAAACGGTCTTTTTTCAGAGTTAAATGCACTTTTTATGGAGAATCTGACCTTAAAGTTTGTGTCTGTTGGCTGTGTTATCAACACTTCACCACAAATTTGATCTCTAGCTTTGTATTTCATTCTATTTTACTGACCTTACCGGCTGGTGGCAGTTGTGAACCCAGTCCACTGAGATCAGGGTCACAATTCCAGATACCCAGCAGCTCAGTGAAGGAAAACAACAGCAGCCAGTTACCTACTTGGGCCTAAAGGAATAACATTTCCCATTGGAACTGTATGTTTCACATGTTGCAATTCAGATTACATTTAGGCCTGATACCCATACATCCAGTTTTTTCTTTATATAATATTAAGAGAAATGAGATCCCTGTATCCCCACACACAGGCCATAGTTACATCAGGGATCAGTATTTAAATCTACACCAAATGAAATAGGCCTTTCTTTGTCCATGTTATCATTTATATGAGGAAACCAGGACCTTCCCTGCTGATGAATGTAATCTGTCCTTCACTTTATTTCTGGATTGTAAATGCATTGTTTCTCCTTTTTAGCTTCCAACTTCACCACTATTTCTCTTCCTCCCATGTGTTCTTCCGCAGTTTTTTAATCTGTCCATGTGCAATGGCTTTCTTTAGTATAACAGTTGAAATTACATGAGTATAGCAATGCTCCAATTAGGCCTTTCTCCATTTGTGCACTTGTCCATTTTAATAGAGTGTAACTAGGCCCATTTCTTTCCATGTCACTTGGACTAAAGTCAGAAAAAGAAGTGTTTTGGGACTGGCCAGCATTTTCCATTGGATAGCACAAGTCAGCTTCACTCTTAAATACTGCCCTGGCCTGGCCCCTTTATTCCTGACATTTAGGGGCTATATTTTATCCCACACAGCAGAATGTTTAGTTTAGAATATAGGAATGTGTTATGGTGGGACTTGTGGCAGCGATGGAGGTGCATTGGGCTGATCTCTTTTGGCTCTCCCAAGATGGCACTTTGGAGGCCATGCAGCATTCCAGTTTTCAACCTTGCTTCCTCCTGGCTGGCTCCGCCCCTGTTGTTTAGGAACACTTATCGGGCTGCCGAGTCTGAGCTGCATCGCGTTGCTATGCTCACCAAGGCTCTGTTGCGTGAGTTCGCTCGAAACTGCCTTACTCTCCACTATCTATTCTTTTCTTGCCTGTACACTCCGCTAACCCTGTAGTTTCTCCCATTCTGTTAGTCTATGCCACGATTAGCCGCGATGCCGGCTCTCGCGACAACATTGATTCTTACACTTGCAGTCCAGCATTTACAGTAACACAAGTACGTAAGAGTGTGGGTAGAAAATCATTCGGGAAAGTGCCTCTTCCTTTTTTCTTATCTAACATATTTGCATCATATCGATTTGTACTTGTACAGGTCCTGCAGCAGATTCCATTTCGTCTCCACAGCAATCAACCTCACGTTCAGCAAACCTGGAAGTCTGCGAACGCTCGGCTGAAAGCAGAACACTGTCACGACCAGCGGCAGTTCCTGATGCCGGTAGGAAGACACAAGTAGTTCAGATGCATGCATGAGACATAGTATGTTTAGCAAATCATTCTCTCACCTTTTCTATACCTTTCACATTAAAAAGTGCTACACGTCCCCTACAGGAATTCTTCACTTCACAGAATGGCTTTGTACAGCACACACGGCTCCACATCTGGCCACAATTTGGGTAAGCTGGATTCCAACTGTTCTAGCTGTCATTCTTTGAATCACCACCCTAAAAACCCTATTCTTGAATCTTCAACTCCTGAAGTAGCACACAACCTCTTGGCACTGGAATAGAAGTCGACAGCGCTCTCTAAACTACTATCCTTCAACAGAAGAACCTCCAGGAGGTGACGTCCAAGCACCACAACCATTACTGTTTTCTCCCCCTGAGGTTTCCTGGGAGCCCACTTCCGAACTTGATAGTTGCTTAAGCAGGTAGGCAGAGGGCGCCCAGGAGGATTCTCCTAGCATCATTCACGATTGTCTGTGCTCCAGGTAGGTGTCTTTCGTCCTTACTTTAATCCATAAGGTACAATTTTTATTGGAGCATACACAGTATAACAGAATGTTCACGAAGATCTAGGACGAGGGAGTCAGTTTAAGCCTGATGTGAGCAAAGGAAAGGCGTTACTGCAGTGACTATGTCATGTATTTTATATTGCGTTTATCCCCTGTTCGAAGGAGAGGAATGGAGGGGGTAAGGGTCCAGCTGCCCAAGCTATCGGCCTGAGCAAAGCGAGGGCGGATAATGAGGGCTATGGGCCGTTAGAGAGAGGAAGAAAAGTGGAATGGAAATGAGCATGGGGATGGAAATTATATTGAGACATAAGAGACAAAAGAGGCGCGAAGGGGAGTTAACCGTTACTTTAGAAGAGAGATAGGGAGGGTCTAAGCTGTGAATGCACTTGAAGATGATGGAAAAGAAAAGGAAAAGAAGACAGGATTTGAAGGAAAGTCAGGAAAGAGGATGGAGTGATGAAGAAATAGGGGAATGGGGAAAGACAAAAAGTGTATGAATTGAAGAGTTTAAGATAAGGTGACGAGGAGCAAGCTGGTCAGCAAGGAGTCCCATTTGTAAGGCAGAGCAATAGTCCAGATGACAGTAGATGTAAGCAGAGATAAGTAGTTTTGTGGCGTCTAAGGAGAGAAGTGGACACATTTTATGAATGTTAAACAAATGAAAATTACATAATCGAGACACATTTCAGATATATGAGGAAAAGGAGTGAGAGGGGTTAAAAAGAGAACTTCAGTTTTAGAAGAGTTCGGATGGAAGAAACAAGAGTACATCCAGAACAGGATTTTGAGCAGACAGACATGAGAGGAGTGCAAAGAGTCAGAAAAGGCAGAAAATAAGACCAAGATCTGAGAGTCATCAACATATAAATGAAAAGGGAAACGGAAGGAAACTATAACAGAAGAAAAAAGACTAGTGTAAAGTGAGAACTGGAGAGCTATGAGAATGGAGCTACATCCAGGAGAAAGAGAATGTGTGGTTGGAAGATAGAAGGGAAACCATTAGAGCACAGAACTGGATAAACCCCAAGGACAGCAGCATGTTAAGAAGGGTAGAGTGATCAACAGTGTCACAGGATACAGAGAGAGCCAGGAGAATAAGGATGGCAGTTTTCAGTTTGTTTAGAGTGCAGGTCAGATAGTAGTAAATTTGTGACATAAAGCGAAGCATTTTTGATGGAGTACAACAGCCGAAAACCAGACAGAAGTAGAGAATAATGGTCGAGGTATTGAATTGTATTTGTCATTTATATAGCGCCGTTTCCCAATTTGTATGGCCTTAATGCGCTTTGTGGTTGAAACGCCCTCATTGACAGCAGTCCATGGTCCATGTGTAGGAGGTTCTAACAGTTTAAATTAAAGATACCTGTGTGCATTTTGTCCGGGATAGGTGGACTGGCTATGCTCCTGTAAGCAGCCCTGAGGTCAGGCAAGTGGGTGGGTGTTGTTGGTGGTTCATGAAAGAGTTCTAGTGCTGGAGATTCAATGTGTGCCCAGCTAGACTGAATTATGTTTCATTGGTCGTCTCTGTATACTAGTAGCAGTGGTGTTGAGGTACATCAAGTGTTTCGGTGTGGACGGCTATGTGTGCTGATAGACCGGAATAGCTTACCATAGCTGCATTCTAGGGTGCATGGATGGGTGGCCGTGCCTGTGGCCTGTGTCCACAGACATGGTGTAAGGTATACGTACCATAGGCTTGCCTGGGGTTTGACTGCTGTGTTCTTTTTCTTGGTCCAGTGTGATTGGCTGGTCTCTCTATTTGTGGTCTCCCTGGAACGAAGGTGTGAGCAGAGGGAGAGGGCCCAAAGGGATGATGGGGTGGGGGGGGCTTACCTGGCCATGGTCAACTGGTCAGGGTATTAGAAGCGGGTTTGGGGCACCTGGATACAGGGAGAATAGGGGTGCATCTAGTAGGGGGTACCACATTCGACAGTAAGGTACAGTTGCACATGGATTTGAGACACATGGATAGAAGTTGGGAGGCCCAAATGGGCATACAGCAGTGGACTGCAATGAAGCAGCACTCAAACTTGGGACACCTAGATAGAGAGACACCTAGGTTTGGGACACCTGCGGAGTGTCCCAAACCTAGGTGTCTACAACAGTAGACAGTGAAATACAGTAGTACCTAGCTTTGGGACACCTGGGTAGCGCCTAAATGGGCATTCAACAGTAGACAGTGAAATACAGTAGCACCTAGATTTGGGACACCTGTATAGCGGGAGAAACATATACATTGGGATACAACAGTAGACAGTAAAATAAAGTAGCACCTGGGTTTGGACCCCTAGATTGGGACATCTGGATAGAGGGAGAGTGGCCTAAATGGGCATACAACAGTGAATAGTAAAACACTGTAGCACCTAGATTTGGGACACCTGGACAGTGCCTAAATGGGCATACAACAGTAGACTGTGAAATGAAGTAGCACCTAGTTTTGGGATACTTGGATAGCACCTAAATGGGCGTACACCAGTAGACAGTAAAATATAGTAGCACCAGGATTTGGGACACCTGGTTAGAGGGAGAGAGGCCTATATGGGCATACAACAGTAGACAGTGAAATGCAGTAGTACCTAGATTTGGGAGATCTGGAAAGAAGGTGAAACGCCTAGGGGGCAATATTGCTGCAGGCAGTAGCTATAAGGTGTTGGATACCAGGGCAGAGGGGTAAATGCTTTTCGCTGCAAGTACAACACTGGACGAATTGCCTAGATGGGAGATGTTTCTACCTGACCCAATCTGACTGGACTAACACAATCTATCTAGATGCGAGATATGGCTGACTAACACAATCAATCTAGATGCAGGATATGGCTGACAAACACAATCTATATAGATGTGAGGAATGGCTGGTAAACACAATCTATCTAGATGCAGGATATTGCTGATAAACAATGGTTAATCTTCATAGTTCTATCTTAGTGTGACGGATATTAAACTTCACAATTGTATCTAAGTGTGATGCATACTAAACTTCAAAGTTCTATCTAAGTGTGAGACATATTAAACTTCACAATTCTATCTAAGTGTGACGCATGACTAGACTTCCAAATTCTATCCAAATGTGAGGCATGGCTAATCTTCACAATTCTATCTAAGTAGGACAGATATTAAACTTCACATTCCACTCTAAGTGTGGTGTGTGGTTAAACTTCACCTGGCCAGAGGGTTACTCCTACACTGGGGCACAGCAATAAGTGAAAAACACCTAAAGGTTGGTACCGAGCAGTGATTGAAACAATATTTACCAGCTGGCCAATTTTGGTATGCTATGCTATGTAGGTAAGAAGAGTGGCAGGGCTTTTGGAATACATTGAACTTGTCAGTCGCTGCTGGTTGACAGCTGGCTACTGGCTTCTCAGGTGAACACAGGCCAACAAAGTCTGGAGCTGTCCCTTGCCTCTGGGTCCTTCACTGCACAGGGCTGCAACCGGCAGCGGGGCTGCCATGAATGTGGTAGTAAAGTAAGGCCAAGCGCCCAATCAGGTTTGGGGGCAGGCGGAGGCAGGGAGCAGGGGAGGAACAAGGGGTCAAGAAGCAGGGGAATACACTTCGCAAGTTGCGAGGCGGCTGGATGGATTCAAACAATGCAACAAAAAAAAAAGAATATATAGCGCCAAGCTCAGATGGAAGCAGCGCTAGTGTCCTACTGTGTGCTACGGCCAGCAGATCGTAAGAGCTGAGCTGAGCACCACAGTGTTCAATTCACCCACACAATGGGCAAGTGCCCAATCAGGGTCGGGGCAGTCAGAGGGAGGCAGCAGGGGAGGAACAAGGTGTCAGGAAGCAGGGGAATACACTTTGCAAGCCGCGAGGTGGCTGGATGGGTTCAAGCAATGCAAAAAAATATATATATATAGCACCAAGCACAGAAACTTGAGAGTAGGTGGAAACTTGAGAGTAGACTATTCCTTCAAGCACTTTAGATAGAAATGGGAGAAGAGAAATGGATGGAAGCTAGATGGAAGTGAGGGGTCAAAGGATGATTTTTTAAAGATAGGAATACTAGTGTGTTTGAAATCAATGGGGAGGGTGGGTTTAGAAAGAGACTAATTGAAGAGAGCATGTACGAAGGGTTGTAGATAGAGGAAAACATCTAAGACCAGAGTGGTAGGCAGAGGATCCAGAAGTAAGGCAGCAGGATGGTCATGAGCAAGAAAGAGATCATAATCACAATTACACTGGAGAGAGAAGGAAGAGAGGGAATCAAGGGGTACTAGGGAAGGATTTAAAGAAAAGGAAAGAGGAGGGCAAAGTTAAAGAACTTTGTTGGATAAAGAATAGACAGGATATAGGGTAGAGGGAGACAAAAAGCTATCCCTCAGATCCAGGGGCTTGGCCCCATCTCTGCTGCCACTGCAGGTGGCCGTCCGCTCACCAGACCATTTTCTCTGCCCTTTCACATTGGGCTGCAGGTCCTGATATGACCCCTCCCACCCTGGTCACATGGCCTGCTCACCCAACCCTCTGACACTATTTTTCCTAGAGTTTCCCAGGGGGTCCTCACCCAGGGTGTCCTCTCCAAAGGGTAGCAACTTCTATGGGCCTTGCTCCATCCGTGTTGCTCCTGTGTGCGACTGCCTTGAGCTTCTATGTAACATTCTTGTGTCCTTCCGCTCTTGCTGTGTCACCATGGCCCATCCCTTGTGGCACTTTTGTCATCAACGTCTATAGTCCTGCTCTTCTGCAGGGTACCTCCGATTCAAATTTACCACCTAAGGCTTCTTGATCTGATGCTCCTTCTGGTTCGCCTATGTTTTCTTCTTTTCTGTTTTCTGAATCTTGCAATGCATTCTTTTATTCTAGTTCATTCTACGTAGAGGACTCCTACCTCTCAGCATTTCCCTTGTTTCCACAACCCCAGAGTTGCAAAATGAAGGCATTGTTTACCAGAATTTGTTTGGCCTGCAAGCAAATGAGAATGTGTGTCTCTAACATCAACAATACTAACTCTCCTCCCATTGACAGATGCAGTAGTAAAAAGATTTGGTAAATGACATTGGCAGGCATTCGACTTTCAAAACATAGCTAGATTGGCAATGGATATCTTTGCTACAAAAAAGGAACCCCTGCTGGCGGGCTGTATACAGTCTGTCGATCTCAAGGTCTTCTCAAAGGAGTGGCAAACAACCTGATATCCACAGCAAGCCGCAAACCACTGTGACCAGTCATTTCACTGCTTGGGTTTTGGGTCAAGAGCAGGAAGAAGATGAAGGAATTTTGGTTGGATGGGAAGGGAGAGGTTAGAGAAACCAGGACCTGTGTTAGTATGATTACGGGGCAGGAGGGAGATTTGCACGCTCCTCCGCTCCTTACCTTTTCCTCAGTGGTACAACTTGCTTGCCCACGTAGGGCAATAGAACTAACTACAGTAAACATAAATCGCTGATTGGCTTTTTCTAGTTATTGGCACTCCTGCAACAACTTGCCTCTGTCGCATTTCTCAAAGGCTCATTCAAACATCCTGGTCCTGAGTCTAGTTATGATATGATATGATATGATATGATGTGGCATTTATAACGCGCCTGCGCACATGTGTTTCTAGGCGTGTTTCTAGTCTTTCATGCAGGTCTTTGGCAATCTGTCCCACTTTCTTTATGGGCTTAGTACACAATCAGTTCACTGTGTCACTAATCAGCATGCTTGCACATTGTCATTCAGATGCTGCTTTTAAGCTTAGCCATGCTAGTAACTCTGTTCCCTCACAAAGCATTTACACAGTAGTAACACAAACAACACCTAGACAAACACATACAGAGTTTACTCAGAAACCTGAAGTACTTATGCACTTTTGGCAAAATTTCTTTTCTGTAGATCCTTGAGAATGCATATGGCCTTATGCACAAAGCTACTCCAGATAAGCGCTTCCACACCCCTCTGACTTTCTCAAAACCGGTTTTGCTAGTTCCAGAGGCTTTCACGTTAACCCTATAAGAGCACCTGTACTAGTGTTGTAAATCAGACCCAATGGTCATCTATCATATAGTATTCATTAGGGTGCATAATCATTGCAGAATATATTATATTCTCAATTACTAATGTATATTTTAATTTTGCCACACTGTAGTTCAGTATAATTCCAACTCTCCTTCTGTTCTCATGCTTCTTGACCTTTCGTCTGCCTTTGATATGTCAATCATGGCAACCTTATAAATCGGCTGTGTGATACCCTTGGCATCACGGACCTGGCACTGAATGGGTTGACCTCCTTCCTCTCTGACCAACCTTCCGAGGTTCAACTGGACCCTTTTTTCTCCTCCATCACACTCTCCACCTGTGGAGCCCCTCGGGGCTCTATCCTCTCCCTTGGCCTTTAGCCCACTTGATCTCTGCCTTCTCTCCTAACTTCCAGTGCTATGCGGGTGACACGCAGCTCTCTTCAAGCTTCCCTACACTGCCTCCTCTTCTTCCTCTCTCATTCCTGACTGTCTGTCTGCTATTCAGTCATGGAGAACTGCTAACAATCTCTTCCTTAATGTCAATAAGACTGAGATCCTTCTCATTGAATCCCCAGCTCCCTCCTCCCTCCTATTCTCTGGCCACCATCCATGGGCCTCCCACCACCCTCTTGTGAGGCAAAAAACCTTGGTGTCATCTTCAGCTCCTCTCTCTCCTTCTCTCCTCACATCATGGGCTTTGCCAAAAATGTCCACTTTCAGCTGCATCTCAGCACTCAGAGGCATTTTCCCTTTCCTCACCTTACCCACTCAATGTCTCTAGAGCTCTGGTCTTCTCCAGGCTTGACTACTGCAACAGCCTCTTCCTTAATCAGCCTAATGCCTCCCTTCAACTAATCCAGAATAGGACTGCGAGACTTAGTCTCGGCCTCAAGCTCAGGGACTACATCTCTCCAGCCCTAAAATCTCTCCACTGGCTCCCAGTTGCTGCGAGGATCAAGTTCAAGATGCTCTGCAACCTCCACAAGGCCTTATGGGGCTGGGGTCCCCGCTACATCCAGCTGTCTCTCCTTAAATACCTCCCTGCTAGAGCCCTCCGGTCTTCTAGCTCCAACTCTCTGCAGATCAGACGCTTTTCCAAGCAGAGAGTGTGGGGTAGATTTCTCTCCTGCGCATGTGCTTCCCTCTGGAATGGCTACCCTGCCCCTCTCAGACTTGAGCCGAATCTCCTTAAGTTCCAGAAGCTTCTCAAGAGCCTCCTTTTCTCTTCATCCTTCAATCTCCCCCTCCCCTGGTAATGTCCCCCTCTGCCTCTTTTTGACTGGCTACCTGGTTCCTTCTGATTCTTACAGGGCACCAGGCCCCCCTTGACCAGTCTACCCCTGCACTTGGTCACCCCTGACCCCCAATCTCCTCACTGCACTTGCCCTTCCGGGCTACCTCCCCTGCACTAGCCTGGATTTTCCTGCAGCTCAATGAGCCCTTGCAGCCCTGTCCTCCACACCTAGCACGTGGACCTTCTTTCCCTTGCACTCTCTGCATTCCCCTGGCACTTGTCCACCTGGCCTCCCCTTAGCAGTCACCTAACCCATGGGCCCTTTTTCCGACCTGATTGGTACTTCCCTCCCTTCACTCTCCCCTTTACTTCTTGTTACTGCACTTGCACAATCCGAAGGACACAAGGCCTAGTAAGGCTGTTTTTGTTTTTCTTCATCCCTGGCCCCCCCGTTGCCTTGATGCATCTTGAAACACCATTTTGCTATATTGGCGCATTATAAATACCCAATAAATAAAAATAAAATAAAAATAGGGTGCTGCGCTTCTCCATAATTCCCCTAAACTATTAGAACTCAGTTTATATCCTTTACATCCTTCAGCAAACCTAAGGGCTGCATCTTCATGCCACCCTCCTTGCCACAAATCCTGCTGAGGGGATTGCGAGCCAGAAAAACACAGAATTGGACAGTAAGCTCACTTGGGCCTCATTACACCTGTGCAACCATCTGCACTTTTAAGATGACCGCTGCCTTTTGTTCGTGGCAATGATTCTACATCCATCTGTGCCCTGGAGCCCGCCTCACAGCCATGATTGGCTCAGCTTCACACTAAGGAGCCAATCACGGGAGCCGGCGAGGCAAAGCCGGCCCCCAACAAGGCCTACACAAGGCCCCTGTCTGTCCTGTGTCTCTTCATTAAATCCTTTGGCAGACCTGGGGGCTGCATCTACATTCTACCCTTCCTGCTACAAATCCTCTTGTGGGGACCGCAAGCTGGAAAAATACAAAATGAGACGGTAAGTCCAGTTGGGCCTCCTTACACCTGTGCAACCATGTGCAATTTTAAGACGGCCACCACCTTTCGTTTGTAGCAGTGATTCTGCCTCCCTCTGTTCCCCGGAGCCCGTCTCACAGGCATGATTGGGTCAGCTTCGCACTAAGGGGCTAATCGCAGGAGCCAGTGACACAAAGCCACCCCTGACAAGGAACACACAAGCGCTTCCCCTGAGCGTCTACCCCCTCCTCTGATGCCTGATCCTCATTGGCACACACTGAGTCTTTCCTCTGGTAGCCTGCTCCTACCTCTCCCTGTAACCTCCACGTTGTGTTCCCACCTGCAATAAAATCAGTAACATCCTGCCTTCCCTCAGCCTCCTGATATTCCTTCTTCTAGTCTGGTCCCTGCTCTTTTCAAATATCCTAACTGTGTGACTGTCATCAGTTCGCACTAAGCTACTGGTGTCGCTCTTCACCTTTGTTCCTAGTTATTCTGCCGACTTGCACTGCATCCGCCTGCTGCATTCAAATGCTAACATTTTGAATGGAATTTACATTGATTCAGCGTTTTCTAAACTTGATTGCTGCATTCTAATGTTGGCCTTTTTAACTGGACTTCGTAAAATTGAATCTGGACGTTTCTAAAATCTGCTTGTTGCATACTAATGTGGACATTTTTAACAGAATTTCTTAAAATTGAATCGGGATGTTTCTAAAACCTGTGTGTTGCATTCTAATGCGGACATTTTTAAAATGGACTTTATCATCATTCCTGTTGCCCTAAACATCCCCGGGTTGCACTAAATGCTTTACTCTTTCACCCAATTCACCTGGATGCTTGAAATCTGCAGGTTATTACCCAAACAATGCTTTTGTGGCTGTCTATTTCAAACACGAATCTAGATGTGCTCTGTTTCTGCATGCTGTACTTCTAAGTTGTATGCTGTCTGTATTCCTGATTATCAAATCCTGCTGCTCTAAATACCTCTGGCTGTGCTAATACTAAACTTGCTAAAACCTGTTGCCCTGCTTAAATGCTGGCATCTCTCATGTATGTGTGAATTTCTAAACCGGGTGTTGAATTAACAGTTGCCTGTTTTTGGGGATGTGCAAAGCTGGATACATTCAAAACCTGCTGTGGTGTTTAAATGGTGACATTTCTCATGCATATCTGAACTTCATATCTGGGCCTTTAGAAATCTGCTGTCCTTGTGTGAATCTTGTTTAAAGTACCTGCTTCATCTGTGGCTACTTACCTGCAGCGCCCCCCCACCTCCCAATAGTGCTCTCCATCTCCCCTATCTACTCTATTACCTATCTTCCGTTTCTTTTGAAGCCTGGAAGGGTACGGTTTAAGAAGGGTGTCCTGGTCTCAAACCCAGGTCTGCCCATCACCGACACCTATGTCAATGCTCTCTCTGAGGCAGACTATCACTGACGTTCTCTTTGTCATTCCCTCTCCAGACCTATGGACTCCCCATATGGTTTCTGTCCCCTTTCTCTACCTCACCCATTAATGGTGGAACCAGATGGGAAGTGCTCTTGGCACACTTCCCATCATCTAGGTGCATCATCAATGTCTACTTAAATGGCACGATCATAGCGCAGCGCGCTTAGCCCAAACTCCTTCTTGACAGGCATCTACTGTCTCTCATTAACTTCCTCCCTTCTCCTGCCACTCCTCCTTCTTCCACCCTTCCTCCCCCCTCTGGTGCTTATACCTCATCCCTGTGTCCCTCCACAAAAAACCTTTAAAGGTGGAAACCAGGTTCACTTAGCAACCCTTCATTCCCACTCTGCTGTCAAACACTCCTCTGACATCTGTCACCTCCTTGAAGACTTTGACCTTGATGTCCTCGCGCTCACTGAGATGTGGTTCAATGCCAGCTCTGTCACTGCTTTTGACACTCTTCTTCCTGAGGGCTACAAGATCCTCTCCAAGTCCAGGCCTAATCGTCCTGGAGGCAGAGTGGTCCTTGTCGTCCCTGAATGGATCCCTGCCTCTATCACACCCATCTAATCCTACTCTTCCTTTGCATGTCTTGTCTGCAAGCTTTGCATCTCTCCTACCCTGTCGATCACTCTTGCTAATATCTACATTGATGGTATCTGCTTCACTCTTGTACGCTGCTCCCCCTCCCCCCACTCCAGCCTACTCCTGTAGGAGTCTGTCCTGATACATTCTGGTTTCACCATCACCGTCTTGTGGCCAATGCTGGATTTAACTTTTATGGACTTCATTCATTCACGGTGTGTCACCCTTTCTCAACTCTCATGCTGGTCTTCCTTTGCATCTCGTACTAATGGTGGCCCTGAATCATGCTGTTCCCATCTTCATCTTATATCCTGGCTTGCAACATTATGTGTTACTACTGACTTCTGCAATAGTATTTGATCTCCCCTCTTACTTCTCCACTCTTTTTGACTGCTTACTCTGTTCTCTCCTCCTCTCCCTTTCTCCCTTTTCCTATCTCCTCCCCTTTCTCTCCTCCATGCACTTACTCTATCAGAATTATCCCTGGACCTAGTATGATAGCAACCTTGTCTGTCTCCTCCCCCATCCCCTTATGTGTTTTTTATCCTCCCCCTAAGCCCCACTAGCACTATCTGAAATGTCGTCAGGCCTAGTACGATAGTCGCTTGTTTTGCTCCTCCCCTCCCTTTCTGCACCCCTCTCCCTCAACTTTTGTTTTTCTCTGGCTCTACCAGCAATGTTGTCAGGCCTAGTACGGTAGTCGCCTGTCTGTTTCCATTTCATTCCCACTCTCCACCTCCCTTCCTTATCTATCTCTTAGCTCTTGCACTATCTGAAATGTTGTTAGGCCGAGTACAATAGTACATTTCACATCCTTACTGTTCATGGCCTGTAAGAATGTCATTGTATTTTCCCTTGTTCCCTCCCTTGCCTTGAAGCACATTGTGTATAGGCGCGATATATCATATCATACAGGACCCCTGGGCCCGACTCCCTTTTCCTATGGGAGTGGGCTGACTTCACCTCTTCTCTCCTGACTTCTACATCTAAGTTTCTCCGCCTCAGAGATTTCAATATCCACCTTGACTCTCCTGACACAGCCTTACCCTTCCGTAACCTCTGAGACTCTTTCTCCCTCTATTCTTGCATCTGGTCCGACTCACTCAGCTGGGCAAGCTCTTGATGCCCTCATCTCGGCTGCCCTGTCTCTCTAACCATCTCAGGACTCCTCTGTCTTGGTCTGATCATTCTCTCCTCTCCTCTTATCTACAGATCCTGGGCTCTCCGGGCTAAGCTTCTGCTAAGCTTCTGCCTATACTGCCAGCCTCCTTCTATGTCATCTGACTGATGAAGCGAGTGTCAGTAGCCAGCTTTGATGCCTCTTTTATTCCCCCTCCACCACTGCTATTGACGCTCATTCTGACTCAGTCCTTGCTAAACTTCACCTCTTCATCTCGTGACACCCTTGGCATCATTGCCCCTGCTATGAGGATCCGCATGAAGCCTGTCTCCAAGTGCAACAGTTGGTACGATTCCAAACTGGCCTCACTGAAAAGCAAGCGCAGAGTTACGGAACGGAAATGGTTGGTTTCTCGCACATCCTCTGAAAAGCCCATTTTCAAGCCTGCAGATCTGGGGCCACCAACAACATGGCTAAACATTTCTAAATCTGTAAGGAACGTGTCCATCTTACTGCAATCACAACTTCTCCTCTTCCTTCCCAAGCCCTCTGCATGGCTTTGGCCTCCCACTTCACAACCAAAACTTAGGACATCCTGCCATCACTCTCCTCTACTCCCCTCCCTCCTCCAGCTGCACAGAGCCCCCCCTTTGCCCCTCTATCTCCATCCCTACTACTCTCCTTCTTCTCGCCCACAGCACCGGATGAGGTCACCAAGACTGTTTGCTCTTTGAAAGTCGCCGTCAAACAGGTGCTTCCCTGCTCCTCTAGAACTATCAAGGACAATATTGCCACCCTTGCTCCCTCTTTGCCTGAGTTCTGCAATCACTCTTTTGCCAATGGCTCCTTCCCATCACCTCTCATGCACTCCTGTGTCCACCCCCTCCTAAAAAAGTCATATGTGGACCCTTGTTGCCCGGCTGACTAATGCCCTATCTCCAATAACCCGTTCTTGGGCAAGCCTTTGGAGAACGTGGCCATCTCCCAACTTATCCTCCATACAGAATCTGTTGGCTGTCTCCACGACCAGGAGTCTGCCTTCAGAGCAACCAGAGACATGGACATTTCTCTCCTGAACACCTGTGAAGATGTGTTCTCAGACCTTGACTCCAACTCTGTCTGTTCTCATCCTCTTCGATTCCTCCTCTGCCTTCAACACTGTCAAACATGCTACCCTCTTAAATCAACTCTGCGATACTCTGGAGGATGACAGATTGGGCACTGGCTTGGCTGACCTCTTTCCTCTCGAATCGGCCCTTCCAGGTTCAAATGGGCCCTTTTCTCTCCTCTACTTCAATCACTATCTGCGGCATCCCTCAGGGCTCTATCGTCTCGCAGTGGCTTTTTAACATTTACCTTGCCCCTCTTGCTCACATTTCCACCTTCTCTCCTCACTTCCAATGTTATGCGGATAACACTCAACTCTCCTTTAAGCTTCTCTTCACTTCCTCCTCTCCTTCCTCTCTCATTCCTGATTGTCTGACTGCTATTCAGGCATGGTCTGCTGCCAATGATCTCTGTCTTGATGCCAGTAAGACTGAGATCCTCCTCATTGGAACTCTGCCTTATTCCTTACCCCCTACTCTCTGGCCGCCCTCCTTGGGCCTTCTCCCCTCACCCACTTCTGAGGCAACAAACCCAGGTATCATCTTCAACTCTGCTCTCTCCTTCTCACCTTAGATCACTGATTTCGCCAAGAACGCTCACTTTCAGCTTTGCCTCCTAAGAGGCATTCTCCCTTTCCTCACCTTCCCCCAGAACCTCAAATGTCTCTAGAGCTCTGGTTCTCTCCAGGCTGGACTACTGCAACAGCCTCTCCTCAATCTGCCTAGTTCCCCCTCCACCTTCTTCAACCAATCCAGAATAGAACTGCAGGGTGCCCAGTAATGCAGCGGTCCAGAAAGTCCCAAAAAGACAGCCTAAATGGAAGATGTTAGTAATACTATGATGATGGCCAAGTGTGGAGGAATATCACCAAGCAGAGAGCCCTCCTTATGCCTTTCCTGATGGACAACATTTTGCTCTGGGGCACTCTGAGGAAGGATGCCGTACAGTTTATCATAAACCCCAGGAATTGCATGAGCTGTGTTGAACCAGCTCTGATTCCTGCCAATTTATGATGAACCTCAGAGTTTGCCGGGTGCTAATGGTAAGCTGAGCATGGGCCAGAGGCATCTGATTTGACTCACCACTGATCAAAATATCATCTAGGGATATCAACAGCCTGATACTCCTTTCCTTGAGGAAAATGATTACAGATGCAAAAAGCTTTCTAAGGCGCCAAGGTAGTGATGAAAGACAAAAGTGATGGGCACAGAACTGGTGCCTTAGAAAGCTATCTCCTCCAAACAGGTTTCCCCCTACTCCTCCAGTACCATTAAGGACAACATTGACTTACTTGCCCCTGCACATGCTGATTTCTGCAACCACGCCTTTTCTACTGGATCTTTCCCCTCGTCCCTCAAACACACCCTTGCGCACCCTCTCCTAAAAAAACCTACAGATCGGTCCTGTCCTGCCAACTACTGCCCCATATCTATCACCCCCTTCCTTGGGAAACTCTTGGAGAAGCTTCCCCCCACCAACTGACCCAGCACACTGAACTTGCCTCCACAACCATCAATCTGGATTCCGAGCATCCAGAGGCAAAGAAACTGCTCTTCTGAACACCCGTGAGCAACTACTCGCCTCTCTTGATTTGAACTCTCTAGCTTTTCTCATTCTACTCCTCTGCATTTGATACAGTCAACCATTTGATCCTCATAAAACGGCTTCACAATACCGTAGGTATCTCGGGGGAAGGAACTGGACTGGTTGACCTCATTCCTCAATGATCATCGTCCAAGGTTATTCTGGGCTCTTTCTCCTCCCATACCTCTATCTCCTCTTGTGGTGTCCCCCAGGGCTCCAACCTCTCTACCTGGCTTTTTAACACCTATCTTGCACCGCTTGCACACCTCATTTTAAGCTTCTCCCCTAACTTCCAGTTTTATGCAGATGACACACAACTCTTCTTCAAACTTCCCTCTGACACTCTCCTTACCATAATTCCTGGCTGTCTATCTGCCACCCACTCTTGGTGTACTTCCAATGATCTCTGCCTCAATGCCAGTAAGACTGACATCCTTCCTATTGGGACTCCTGCTCCCTCTTTATACCCCTCACTCTGGCTGTCTTTTTTGGGCTTTCCCCCTTCTCCTTCATCTGAAGCCAAAAACCTCACAGTCATCTTCGACTCCTCTCTATCCTTCATCTCTCACATTCGCAACCTTGGCAAGAAGGTCCACTTTCAACTCTACCTCCTCAAAGGAATTATTCCTTTCCTCACTTTCCCCCAGAAGCTCAATGTCTCTAGAGCTCTGGTTCTCTCATTGCTAGACTACTGCAATGACCTTTTCCTTAATCTACCCTCTTCTTCTTTAGGAGCCCTCCAGCTAATCCAGAATGGTGCTGCAAAACTTATCCTTGGCCACAAGCCCAGGGACCACATCTCCCCAGCCCTAAAAGCTCTCCACTGGCTCCCGGTTGCTGCAAGGATGAAATTCAAATCCCTCTGCATCATCCATAAGGCTGTCTGGGGCCGGGTATCACGCTATCTACAACTTGTTCTCACTAAATACTCCCCCTCCATATCTTTGCGTTGTTCCGGCACCAACTCTCTGTTTGTCAAGCGCTTTGCTAAACAGCGAGCTGGTGGTCGATCTCATTCCTCAGCAGGCTCCCTTCTATAGAACAGCGTCCCCTTCCTCTCCATCTTGAGCCAGATCTCCTCAAATTCCTAAATCTCCTCAAGGCTTTCCGTTTCACCTCGTCCTTCTCTTCCTCCGTCCTCTGTTAAACCCCATAGTTGATGAGATTGGTGACCAGGGCCCTTATGTGTCCTCCTGGGTCCTGACCTCCCACACCCAATAGCCTTAAGCCTCTGCCCGCTCCCAGCACTTGCCTTGGCACCCACTGGCCTATTCCACCACAGGCCTGCACTTATTTTTTGGCAGCTGACCACTCACCTAGGCACCTACACCTGCTCACTCCCTAGCACTTCCCTCTTTTACACCTAGCACTTACTTCCTTAGGCCCCCATCATTCTCTCTCTCTCTGCACTTGCATGTTCTGAATGGTCACAAGGCCTAGTAGGTCCACCTTCATCTTATACTGTTATTTTTGATTTTCATGGTCCGTCCCTGTCTCCCTGTGGGTGCTTTGAAACACAATTCACTTGATGTATAAGCACCTTACAGATGCACAATAAATAAATAAATAAGCAACAAAACTCCAAATAAATTGTGAAACAACATCTGTGGGGAGGGAATTGGGACTAAGTGTCCTTGAGGTCCAGATGAATAAGACAATCTCCCGGCCTCACTACGTATTTCAACAAGACAATCCTTTCTATCTTGAAGCAATGATGAACCACAGAGCTGTTCACCTTTTCAAATTGAATGAAGGACAGAAACCTTGTTTTTCATTCTAACCAGAAACATTTGGTTTATTAAACCTGTGGGGTGTCTGAATGCACTTTCCATTGCTGTTGTTAAGGGGCACCCCCTGACCAGCTGGTAAATTCACTTGTAGTGTTTTTTTGAGAAGATGGCCACCCTCCTAGAACCCTGCTGGGCTAACATCTCCACAGCGTCCAACCATAAACCTTGAATCTCCTGGAGTGCGGAAGGGTCTCGAGAAAGATGCAGTGTCTGAAAGAACATTACACTGCCCTGTAAATGGACCTCTGAAGCCAACAAGGGGACACTTACCCTGGTTGAATCTGGCTTTATACCTGGTGCCTATGAAACTTCTTGACAACCTCCTTGTGACCTCAGAGAGAAAAAGGATTGAGACCCTGGGGTTTAGGGGTGGGAGTGCGGGATGGGAGTCTACCTGTCTCTGTTCTGCTGAGCCTGCAGCATAGGAACATTGGCCAGCCAAACAACCCATGCCATGCCTTGCACTGGGTGAGACCTGAGCAGAAAATATTTTCCGTGATGCTTGGGTCTTGTCCAGGTTCGCCAAAAAGAAGACTACCCATATACTCTAAGTCCTGGTGTTGCGTTAAACTGCTCAGTGTAGGGCAAATCTGATGTAGGATGCCCTCGCAGCTACCATGAATCATGGCTATACTGGCCTCTCCCACTAATGACCCCTAAAACCCTTATTGTATTGGGTCTGCTAGAATGTACCTGCATCAACACTTGTGCGCCAGACTCCTGAACAGAGTGGAACAGGACCAACTGCCCGGGTCGATCCTCTCCTTTCCTAATTGGCATTCAAGTAACTCTGTGGCATGGCAAGGTCCGGTCCTAGTGAGCTACTGTTCAGCGAGACGGGAGAAATCCTCAGCAATAGATGGGCATGCCTGATGCCTGTACGTGTTGAAATGTTGGCAATGATAAAATCAGACAATCCCCATTACCTCTGCAAGGCAACTTGGGCTTAGCAATTAAATGCAATGTGCATAGGAATATATAACTGTAACACGGCAGTTAGGTGATTTGCAAAATATTCTCTTCAAAGATGGACGCATCTGTTCTGTTGGCTTGGCTTGTGTTTGGCTGTGAGGGCCAGGCCAGACCCACTGACTCGGTTCTGGCTTCGACCTACCCTTGGATTAACGGTCTCCCCAGCCTCTCCTCATCGCATGCAATAAGATCAGTGTCCAGAACCTGCTGGACACAGATTGCGGTAAACACTGCGATCCGCGTATTCGTGAATTAGGGCCAATATTTATGTTTCCCATATTAATGATTTATTTTTCTAATGTCTTTATAAGACCAGATGATGCAGGAGAGGCAGAAACATGAACCAGGTGCATGATATGATACGTTAATTAGAACGCGCTTAATACCCAGAGGTTTCTAAGCGCAGACCCGGGGATCGAACATGTGGTGTTCCGTGTCGTCTTGCTTTGAAGACGAACACGTTGCGCCTGAGCTATCCTCCCAACATATGCACAGTAGACCATGATATAGGGACGGGAGAGTAGAGGAAGTGCTAGGTTTTAGGATGAAGGGGTGAGGGATAAGTGATGTGGGGTTGTCATAGAGAGGTAGTACAAAAGAGAACATAGTGGCGTTGAATGCTATGCAAGTAGTTCTTCAGAAAGTAGGAGTGCTATTACTAAGAGTGTTGGTGAGGATTTTATGCCATAATCATCACATTTTTAACATTTTAGCCAAAGATCATACACGAAAGATGCAAATTCCCCTAAAGCAAGTGTGAGACCATGTTTGATGGGAATAATTGGATGGCTTTCATGATCAAGGAAATGATTACTGGCAGTTCCTCAAGAGACACAGGGCCTCATCACAGGTTGGGCGGAGCACTAAAGATGTGGCGGTAGTGCACTTACCTCTGCATTACCGTTCCGCCCAATCCCAAGTTTGGGCAGTAAATCAGGAGATTCACCTCAAGGTTTTAGCTGGAGGTACATCTCCTGACTTTCTGCCCATTTTTGGGGCATTTACTGCAACGCAATTTGCCAAAAACGCCCCGTAGAGTCCTACGGACTCTTGAAAAAATGGGGATTAACAGCTTGCCACAACTCAGGTTCCGGCGCTAATAGCCCCGGACCAGGTTGTGGTAACGCTATTTGCACTGGGTGGTATCCCGCCGGATTTACCGCGGGATACTGGCCAACTTGTGATGACCCAGGCCGGCACACATGTTGACAGAGACAGATGAATACATTGGCAGAGGAACAGACAAGGTCGCAGTTCAAAGGATGGACCGACAGACAAGGTCAGACATTATGATTTGACTGTATAACCTTACATTTGTGGCTAGGTTTTCTGTTCCCGTATGAAACGCATGCACGGGTAAAAATATAATTTAATGGTGGCGTTGAGCTCTCTCTTTATAGAAGTTACAAGCCACATGTTTCTCATTGTGCGCAAAGGAGTTTTTTATGGTGAGCCCTACAGCAGGCTGGACTGGGTTTAGCAGGGAGACACGGCTCTCGGCCTACAGGTTTGCATAAATCTCGGCCGCCTGCTTTCTCGCGGGATGTCAGTGCTGTTAGCAGAGCACATGCCGAGGCATAATTAGGAAGACAGATTCTCTCATAAACATTGTTCTGCCCCGTGAAAAAATGTTTCCACTTTGTAGCTCCGAGGGACCTTTCGCGCAGTCCAGTAAATCTGGGCGATCTATTCCCCACATGAACTTAATGCTGCGTGCTCTGCCGTGTTACAAGACATATAATTAGGACTTATTCGGCTGACATATTAATGAGTGGGGCAGACGGGCCCAAACAGCGGTAAACTTAATGCCCGGCTCCAACCACCTCTGCGAGCAGTGCAGCCTTTACAATGGAAAATAGTCAGCAATTCTTGAGACCGTCCAAAAGTCTTTCCAAAGCTCTGAAAAGACGGTCTATTTTTTTCTAATGAAATGAGCAAATGGCATTTCTAATGAAATGAGAAAATGAACATTATAACCACAGTTTTAATGTATCGGATCTAGGTTAAAATAATGGAAGAACCGAGGCCCATAACAACGTGTTTTTTCGAATAACGAAAATGTTATTTTGTTATTTTTTATTTTTTTTGCTTTTTTAATGCAAGGGGAGACCCCGGCAGCCCCACCGCACATCCTCCCAGCTTTTCTTTATTCCTGAACCTAACCCCCCCATCTATTGATTTGAAAAAAAGTGGAAAAGTACAGCAAAAATGCGGTCTTTAAAATTGCTTGTTTTCAACCTGGGTGTTTTTGCATTCGTTTTTTTTTTACGCAATACCAAGTTATCCATGGGCATCACATAGGGGTTTCATTAAGAGTATGCAGGCACAGCGCATTTTTGGGGGTAGTCTTCTTATTGTCATTTTTTTGGTGGTAACGGATTTACCTCCAGTTTTACTTTACTGCTCAATTCTGACATTGGAAGGGAAGTGGAGGAGTTAGCTCTGGCATCCTGCTTGAGGTAATAACCGCTCCACTTCACCTCCAAAGTAATATGTAGGAGGCACCGCTTCATCTCCAAATATTGGGGGATTTACCATTTTAGAATTACCGCTTGTGGTAAATCCTCCAAAATCCCCATGGAGTCCTATGGGTTTCAAAAATGGTGGCTCACACCCATGTTTCCTCGAGTAGCGGTAACAGTAAATGAGTTTGGCCCTAATTCTACAAGTATTACCGTCAAATGAGGTCCACGTTACTGTGCGCAGATTGAGTTGAACTCACTTTTGATGAGAGCAACATTTGGATACCCTATGAAATGGTCACTTGATAGGCTTAGCATGAAATGTACTTTCAACTGTACCTGCATCCCGCAAAGTATTAATATGAAGTGGCTATTGTTGCTACTACTCAGTGTGCACCCGTTGGCCTTGGTTAGCCATGTTAGCCAACGTGCCTGTGTGGTGGGGGATGTGGAACATACACCGGGAAAGCTGTTCCCCCCACTTTTGTTCTGCATGTGGAATGATGTCCTCAATGGTTAAAGTGGTATGTATCCTCTACATGCAGATGGAGGGCTCGTGTGGGCATTCGCACATGTGGGCCAGCAATCTACAGAGCCCCTGCAGTGTCTGCACAGTGCTGAGCTACTGCATCATGGAAATAATAAGCATGTCTGGAAGAAAAACATTTAGCGGTGTGCAGGAACTGCACGCGCAGGAGCATGTGTGGGCGGCTTGTGCTTTCATGCATGACTATTGCTGTACTTTCTTTTCGTAAAGATGGACACACGTGTGTCTGTTTTTTGATCTGCTGCTATGTTGGCCTCAACATGAATTTGATTATAGGATCAAAGTTGCAGCAGCCATCCCTATCACCATGGTAAAAATTAACAGCATCATTCTGTAAGCGCCTCTAAAGCTAGCAAAATAGGGCCCCTTCGCGACCAAGTCCCCGCTGCTGGGGCCCAATGGGTTTGGATAATCTCTCAGGCGTGGTGGTAAAAAGGCACGAGAATCCAGACGGTTGTGTTGCAGGGCATTGTAACGCTGCGTCCGGGAACTGATCCCAAGGCCCGCCGCCATGGATGCAGGTGAATGGCCTTTGGGGATGAAGCCTGGAGAACTCCAAGTCTCATGTGTGTATAGAGGGTGCACTTGCGCCTCCCTGAACATGCAGACAGATTTGGGCATTAACCTTGGAGCTCTCCGGCTCTTCGGCGTATGTGCAGGAACCAGGAAGCTCTCCTTCCTTCCTGTTTCTTGAAGCTCAGGAGCTGGATGGCCTCCATGGCAGGCGGCTCGAGGAATGAAGAGCAGAATCCAGACTGAGGCTAAAGGCAAGAACAAAAAGTCTAAATATATGTAGGTAGGCCTGTAAGCATGTGTTCGTGCCTGTAACTGCATTTGTGAATCAGGGATTATATGTTGTATAGGTGGGTGTGCATTTGAATGAGCAAGTGAATGCTGTATGTGTGCTCATGTGAATGAATGAGTGAATGCTGTATGTGTGCTCATGTGAATGAATGAGTGAATGCTGTACGTGTGCTCATGTGAATGAATGAGTGAATGCTGTATGTGTGCTCATGTGAATGAATGAGTGATTGCTGTATTTGTGCTCATGTGAATGAATGAGTGAATGCTGTATGGATGTGCATGTGACTGTTGTTATGTATGAGTGAGTGAATGCTGTGTACGACTGTTTGTGTGCTGCTGTTCGTGCCATGCCTATGGGCTGCTGATTTGAGATGGGTGAAAGGCTGGGGAAGGCTCTGTTTTCTTCACGTGGCATGTCATTTTTTATTTTACTGGCCATCAATGATTAGCAAACATCATAACTGTATTACGTGTTTGAGCTGGCCTACTTTGGCGCATTCAGCCTGCCTTTATTTTCCTACTGTGGTATGTGATTTTTGACTGGGCTATAGAAATAATATACACCCAATATCACCCAACCTGTGCTGGTGCTCATTTATCGATCTCAGAAGGGTGAAAGGCTGAGTTGAGGTGTTTAAGAACAGACTAAATCAGTGACTAACCCCTGAAGTGTGCCTCAAACAAACCTTTAATGGGTCTAGCAATTATTGCATAGAATTCCAGAAAGACACATTATTTGGTATTCCGATTCTTTCTTATTTAGGGTCAGTGCTGAAAGTGTTAAACTTGTGGCACTGCTGTTCTTATTTGTCTTCCTTTTTTAAAGGGCCTGAACAAGAAAGCCAGTCACTCCAGAAGTAAAGAGCCACTTGGTGCTGGCCACAGCCCAGGAGCTTGCATTACAAAAAAAAGAAAAAAACACTTTTTTGAAAGTTTTTCTTTTTTTAGAGGTAACAATGGAGATCACAGAGGGCGCAAGGGACACGTCAGAGGACGCAATTGCGACCTCTGGTGACCCCTAAATGACGTCCCTGCCCTTTGTGCACTTGTAAGCTTCTTTTTCATAATTCAAAGTTCACTTTATTCTTTACTTCATCATTAGTTTCTGTAAAATCCATACATCCTCTTCAGCCAGTATCCTGAGAGGTTGCTCATACTCTCTTATGACGTCACAGGCTTCTTTCTTTACTAATTTTTTATATTCCTTCAGGGAGCTCCTCCCTCAGATTGTGGTCCCTTCGGGCAAACATTCAATGGGGGTTGTCTCAATGGGCATCTTCTTTCGAATATATGCTGCGTTATTGGCACAACTGCTGGTGTCAAACACGGCACGATCTCAGACTTCCAACATGTGGGAGATAAGGGGTTGGGCTTTCCTGCAGATGCATGCAGCTGCTCCTCTACAAGCTGGTTGGACACACTGACTTTGGTGCAGCCAGTCTGGCTATATTTTATTACTTTGTAATTGCATTTTTACTGGCTATCAAGGGTAAAGCCAATATCATAGGTGTTCCTATGTGACTAGACTGACCTACATTGGTGCAGCAAGTCTCCACATATTTTCTTACCTTTGCATGGCATTTCATACTAATCATCATGGGTAAATCCAACATAATGAATTTTCTTACATGGTTTTATTGACCTACATAGGTGCAGCCAGTCTGGTCATTGTTTTACTGTGACAAGGATTTTTTACTGGCAAAACTATAATGCAATGGAGGTCCCTCGAATACTGCGGCGAACAAGATCTGGGCACACTGTGGCAATAAATTGCCTGTATAAAATACATAATTGTCCACAAAGTTACATAATGTTCAATTGTTTACTCGTGAAAAAAAGTAATGCAAAGGTACACATTGTAACAATTCAATAATAACAAAGATGCAAAATTAACATTTCATATCAAGAAAAACGTACTTAGTGTTGACAAAAATATCCACTGCTCATGCAAGTCTGTTGCATATGACAAATTTGTTAAATACATTTGTATGCAAACAGATAAGATTACATAGTGAAATTCATAATTGAAAAATTCATGGGAGCAGATATCTCAGTGGGGAACAGTTATAGGCTGAGAAAATATGGTAAGGCTCAGCATGTCTCTTCCTGTTTACTACAACATGTTTCGGCCAATGCCGCCCTTCATCAGGTAAATAATATCTGTAGTTCTATTAGGCACCTGTGGGTTAAAGTGATAATGTGTAAATTATAGTATTCATTGTGTACCGTAAGATGTCCTCTGTGGCCTGTGTAAGTCATTAACTAAACTGAGAGTTCTCTGAGTGACTGCACGGAAATCTGTGCAGAGCGGGTAAACCTTCACCTTATCTGTAAGAAAAGAATTGTGTGCGCCTAGGTAAATAAGCAAAACAATATTTATCATGAGCAGCAAAACATGGGACCAGTCGCTAGAAAGTAGCGCTTGGTCCCACGTTTTGGCCTCATTTGTGAGCAGTAACGTGTTACATTTTAGAGTATCACTTGGCAGAAAACTCTCACCTCAGAGTTCAAGATATTCGTTGATCAGCAGAGTGATGTGTGTTGCTAAGCGACCTGGGCGCATGCGCTAATGATTAAAAAGAGTGCCCGGGGCTCGAATGGTTGTAAGGGCAGCACACCATCTTGAAGATGTGTTTCTGACTATGAAGCTATCCGGTTATTGTGATTTCTCGCAAGTGAAAAATGTATGGATCTAAGCATGTCCCATGAAGAGGGATGTATTTACTGCTGGCAATTTAATAGGCGTGAGAAGCACTTAGGTGTTGTGTATTTGCATTCTTGCGAAAATGAATGTGATTGAAGCTTAATTGCATATACCTTTACCGTGGTTATGAGAAACTAGTAGATACGTGAAAATGTCGTTATTTGAATACAGGTCAGGGTTTTGGGTTTCACAGGAAGGATATAGAACAATATAGAAGAACGGAAAACAGCTACAGTTCCAATTTAGAAATGATAAATTGGTTGTGGGACTACAAGGAACAACTGAAGTCCCAATTTAAGTTCATCCCACATGGAGACATAGAATCCAGGCAATCAATCCAATGGATCTCCCTTTGCTGCAATAATCTGTTCAAATGGCCACCTCTTCGGGTAGGCACACATGTTCTAGTATCATGAAGTGTATTTGGGCAATAGAATGATGTGATTGCTTGAAATGTTGAGCCACACCACATTTTTCGGATGCTTGCCTAATGTTGGATGTATGCTCTACCCATCGCGTTTAGCTTTCCTGGTCGTCATTCCTACATAATACAATCCACAGGGGCATTTGATGCCATAAATTACATTCTTTGTGTCGCATGTAGCGGTATGGTGAAGAGCGATGTTGTGACCTTTATGATGATGTGCAATAGAATTACCCTTGATCACGTTATGAATGTTATTGCAATTATTGCAAGTTAAGGTGCTTTTGAAGACTTGTTTTTTCCTTTTTTTTTGGTGCCGAAATCTGCCTTGATTAGGTAATCACGTAAGGATTTGCTTTTGCTCTAAGCAAATAGTGGAGGGTTAGGAAACAGTCTAGCCGGGGTTGGGTCGAGTGATAGAGTTCTCAAATGTTTTCTTATCATTTTCTTAATCTGGACGCTTTGTTGAGAGTATGTAGTAACATAAACTAGATCATTGCTTTTTAAACGCTCTTTAGGTTGTAGAGCTTCCATTCTCGTAATGCTTTTGATCTTTTCCGGACAACGTGCGGTCTATTGTTGTCCCAAACACATAGTTCCAAGCCCTTTTCATGTCACACACACTACTGATTTCTGCAATATGAATGCCACTGACCATATTCTAAATTATGCAACACTGCATATATGAGATCCTCATTTAAAATGTTCCCCTGGTACTGCGAGATGAGTGCTGCAAAGATCACACAAAGTAGTGAGATATATTCACTCCAAGAGGTTGAGGTGAAGACGTTTCATTAACAGCGCAAATTAGGCCTCCACCCGCCTCATCTACAACTGACCAATTGCAGCTGGGGGAACCTTAAAGAGATGACACTGCACAGAAACATAGCATTCTCTTCATACGCTCTAAAGGACAGGAAATGAAAGCAACAGGGGCATCTATCACTGGGAAGACTAAAGAAGGCAGAACAATGCAGCAACAACTCAACAGCAAGACCAATGCAACAAATCACCCTTTCTTCACTGAGGTGGATAGGTGCTTTAGGGGTTTGAATAAGACAAACAAAATATTGTGGACAAGGGTCATAGCTGAAATCTAATCTTTTTTTAAATAAATGAAGGTCCTACTCTTGACCCTGTGTAGGATGTATCAACCCACTCATCCAAGCCCTGCAACATCACTGCATTGCTGGCAGCAGAAACATCATAATGGCCACTGGAAAGCATGCTGCTCGCCAGAAATCACCAGAAATTGCGCAGTGAATACCTGAAAAATAGGCCACCATCTACTTTTGCCTATGTCAGTGAGCACAGGAGATCAATGCCAAAAACCACCATGGGGCTACCCACAAAGTAGTCTGAAACCACTTGGAAATAGCAATGCTGATGGAAAAAGAAACACGGAGCTGTTTGAAAATCTGTGTTCTTGATTGTCAAAAATTGCCAAAGTCATGGCTCACAAATCACCTAAAAGATTCAACCTCTTTGTTGGGTGTTCTACATCATTTACTACAAGAATCCACACAAATACAATGTCAGCAAAAATCATATGTTATCAGAACATAATCCTATTTTAAAGATACTTGACGGAAAGACAGCTGTCAAAATGGGTGTAGTACCGTTACTCGCCTCTGTCAGGTGCTGGCGATTTATAATTCTGACAGGAGAACTGGTGTTTCAGAAGTTAAATATGCCAAAGGAGAGAATTCCAACAAAATGCCAATAGAGTACCACACAGTGATTTCATGTTGAAAAAGACTTGATTTAAAGATATGTTGCTTATTTTAAGTTTATAAATGTTATTTTTTTCACAAGGAACTATGTTACAATTGATCAGAAAGTAACCTGATGCAGTTAAAACCCCAAAAGGCTTGCTTCCCCTGAGAACCCTTCTCACCTTGTCATTCCCACCAGAAGGAGGATGTTGCATTGACATGCTAATCCAAAAGGGAGGAGATTTTCTCTGCAGCCCGGAGAAAGGAACAATAGATGCCTTGGACTGAATGGGAATGCTAATTTGGGGTGTAACTGACCACAAACTGTTGGCAGGAAACAAGACATGTGACTCTATGAGTCAGCCCAGCTTTAGGAGGCGGACCAGACTGAGATGTGAATTGAATTTAAAGCAAATGTATGTTTTATAAAAATGCTTACAACAAATTGTACCACGCTGACAAAAATGGTAAACTTTGAGGTTCTTAAAATGAAAAATTCCCTCACGATTTAAGACTAAGCTGGACTTCGTGCGATGTTCTGAGACTAAACCCCGGAATTTATTCATATTGTAGCTACTGCATTTATGCCAAGAACCGGAGGAATTATAGAAATGTGCCCAGGTGGGGTGTGCTGGCATGTCTAAAATTTGGTGCAGAAAGAATATTGGGAAACCCCCAAAAGCGCAAAAAATGGTCATTTCTGAACCCAGGCTCTGAGGAAGAGGAGAGTTAAACAGAAATGCATCTTAATTAATCTGGCATGTAAGTTATGCAATATTAACAAGTGGTATATATTGTAAATATGTGTTTTATGGAAAATAGGATATCCTGTACAGACACAAAGGGGAGGTTTTTTCCCTAAGCTATAAAGATGACACAGGATGACACGCTGATCCTTTCTCCAATAAGGGGACAGGGAATCGTCTAACCTATCAAATCCTTAGAGGGTTGGGCATGTAGAATCAGCCTCCCCACCCACTTTGAAAATACATAAGTAGAGACTGCTTAGGACAGATATGACACACCCACTTTTCCACTACTCAACTATTTTTGGCGAAGCACTCTGCAGGAAGACTCCAGACTCCAGATAGATCCAGAGACCAGACTCTAGAACCAAACTCTAGAACTTTGAAGCAGAGAGGCCTAATTCACAAGCTGAACCCTTCTCAGCAGGCCTTTAGAATCTAGCAACCTGATTCTAACCCCTAAACTTCCACTGGGCCTAACCAAACCATTCAACAGCCGGGCTGAGCTGTTCTATTCTAGACAAGAACCCTGTGCTAGAACCAAGGTCCAGCCCCAGAAAGCAGAGCTGTATCCAGAACCCGTCAGATCCAGTCTAAGAGGCCACCCAGACCGCCGTGTAGTGCTGAGAGCAGAACCTAGAGCGCCAGGGACCTGTCCAGTGGCGAGTGAATACCAAACCCTTGACCAGATCTGTGACGGATCCATTCCATTCCAAAGCCTAGGAGTGAGTATTTAGTCTAGAACTGTCCATAGTCATCTCTTAGTTTAAAGTAATCTTATTCCAACCATCTCAACCTGTCCAGAACTGCATTACAGAACCTCTTTTGTCTATCCTAAATTCTTCTCTCCTCCACATAAGTCTGTGATAATTGTAGCAATAATCATCTTTGCGCTGATATTTCTGAAGAGGGACAAGTGTTTTGACGGACAGAGATCAGAGCCGTGGCGCTGTGGTTCTGGTGGCTGCCCGTTGATTGTCTTGCTTCTTCATAGCTCCTTCGTTTAAGCCTATCCTTGTTGGTAAATCTTTAAAGCGCGATCTGTCATTTTGAAATCTTGACTTTATTTCTGGAAAATCTACCTTCACAAAAACATCCGTAAATTTTGAAGCTAAGATCCTAAGCTTTCCAACGAACCTAAAACGACATTCCAATTCATTATAGTATTTCCGTAATCGCGTTTCACGCACGTGGAAAAATTGCCGCGAATTGCCATTTAGCTGAATTTCGACACATGCCAAAATAGCTGTTTCTTGTTTGCAACTGCTGAGATTCGTTTTCAATCTGATAATCATTCATGAATCATTGCTAGTGTTGACCTGAACCAATCCAAAGTAACTCTCACTTATCCTGAATCTCCTTTAGTGAATTAAAATCATTTTAGCATATTTTTCACATTCATTGCACTCACATTCAAAAGTATTTTTGCCTGTTTAAAATCATACTTGTTTTCTCTAAGCTTGCTGGGGAGAACTGGGATTGAACTGCATTATTGATTGTATTTCTGAAACCTGTGTGCCCTCATTTCCATCTCTTCATATTGCATAGTGGGGGGAGAGAGTAGTCACAGGGGAAAAAGTGACCATATTATCTTTTGATTGAAATCATATGAAGTTTATTTCTGTGTTGCATTTTTCCCATCGTTGCATTTCCTTGAATCATATAAAGTATTCTCTGCTACATGATACTTCCTATTCCTACTCCTTACTGATTAAAGAGATTGTTGAGACTGTAATATTACCCATTGCTGATTACCGTTCATATTCATAAGTGTGATATACAGATATTTCTTTATTCATAAAAGTGTGATATATATTGTTCAATTCCTCAAATAAACCTTTTAATTTGCAAAACAAACTTACTTCTTGGCTCAGTGAGGTCGGGGAGATCCAAAGATAGGGGTGTTATATAAGGGTTCATCATCCAGATTTAAAGAACTTTGACATAAAAATATATAAATAAGGGCTTCCATTGGGCATCCAATAATAAGCATTGACTTAGTTGGAGTGCTGGATTGAAGTCACTTACATCTGCTGGCTATAGACTCTTCACCTTCTCAGGCAAAACATGTATCTCTCGCGGCCCTTCCTCTAGTGCTTCGATGACTGATGTGTTAGAGATTGCAGGCCACATGCCCCACATTCCATACCTTTCAATCAGAGGTGTTGTAACTAGGCTGGGCTCACTGTTGTGGGCCTGTACCTTCAGAACACGGTGTGGTAATATGAGAGGTACCACAGTTTCCACCCTAAAGTAATGGGGCCTGATTCACAAAAGTGCTTTATAATGGCACAATGCCAAAGGAAAACGCTCTGTGAATCAGGCCCATGGTCTTTAATTGGAGCCCTTAGTTCATACTTGCTTCTAAACAGAGCGTGCCCAATGCAAGTGGCTGCCAACAAATGGAAAGAAAGTGATGTGTTGGCCTCAGGGTACCTGGCCTTCAGCCAAGAGTGGCGCATAATGTCCTGACAATCCCTGCATCTCTCAGCCTGAAGGGGATAAACACAGCAGAGGGTTGTTGGTGGGTGTGATAAGTCATCATCATTCTGTTGAGCCCAGCCTTTGTGGCTCATTCAGATACAAGAAGGAGCTGAATTAAGTCCCTCTGAACAGTTGAACCGTTCTACCTGGCTATTCACCTGGGTGTTTTTGATGGCTGTGGAGATATGCTTGATGCCACGATTTCTCAAAAATGTACTGACCTCCCTGGAACATAGTTGGGTCCCATTATCAGACAAAATAGTGGTGTGGTTGCCTTCTCATAGAAATAGCTCTTCGAGGAACATTACCACTTTTGTTGACATTATTTCCTCCAGAACCTTTACTCCTGGCCAGTGTGAAAAACTGTCAATAAGGACTATACCAAATCCCATTTGCCTCAGAAGTGTATAGAAAGGCCCTGCAAGTTCAATTGCCAGCCTTTCCCATGACCGAGAGGGTATTTCATTTAATTTAAAATGCACAGCACAGGTGTGAAGGGTCTTCTCGCTTTGTCAGCATTGTGGGTTACCCTCTTACGAACTAGTCTATGTTACTATCCATTGCAGCCCACCAATCGTAGTCTCCGACCTTGGATGTTGTTCTCGATATACTAGAATGTCCAGTAAGAGCATTTCTAATGATTTTGGGTCTTAGGCCCTAAAGGGTTATACACTATCCACATAGCCAAAGTTTCCCAGTCTCAAGACTGGGTTGCTGTTCTGCTTGTGCAAAAGCCTATATTGCATATTTGAGTGTGGGCACAGAACCAACCTCAAATTGCCCTCTGCAAAGTCACAGAAAAGGCCCTGGGAGACCAGCTCCCTGCAACATGAGACAGCTCCACAGACTTTCGTGATGCAGGGACAGCGACTAGCGCTAAACCAAGGAGTCAAGCTGTAGCTGTAGATAGGCAATGAACCCAGGCAGCAATGATGGTATGTGGGATGTTTTTACCCATGCATCCAAGCCCTACAATAAAACTGTGCAGTACTGGCATGGAAAACATCATGATGGCCAGAACTCCCCAGAGAGTGCACAGGGAAAACATGAAGAATAGGCTGCCACCCATTTTTGCCTATGTTGTGAGCACAGGAGGGCACTGCCTAACCACCATTGGGCTACACACACAGTAGCCTGAAACCATTGGGAATGGCAATGCTGATTGCCAAAAGCAACCCAGAACTGTGGGGAATTCATTTTCTTAATCCCAAAAATGGTTGCATTACCAGTACTCACCACTATCAGAAAGCCGGCGTTTTAAAACCACCAGACTTTTGTGTAAAACTGAACAAATCAAACAAAACCAGACTTGCTAAGAGGTGGATACAATGTAAAACCATATTCTGAAATGACTTGAAAGAAGTAATTATTTAATGTATAGGTACAAATTGTCAGTTTGATTTGAATGTAGAAAACTGGGAACAAAAAGTGACATTTAGCTGAAACCTGGCTTAGTGAAACTGGATTCTGCCTGACAACTACCCCCGACAGGAGAAACCTGTTCAGCCACTCTTCCCAGGCCTAGCTGCATCCTGCTGCACCTTGTCAAAAGGAGTTGTCACCTCTCTGATTAGATTAGGGGTGCAGCACCTGGGAACTGGAAGGAACAGAACAATGCAACTCCCTTGACTCAGGCAAATGTTATATTGGGGGCGT